>NC_044385.1:81695526-83067680 GCF_006542625.1 Nomascus leucogenys | reverse complement strand
TTTGTCGGCCTCCGGAGTAGCTGGACTACGGATTCGCGCCACCACATCGGGATAATTTTTGTATTTTTTGTAGAGATGAGTTTTCGCTATGTGCCTGGGCTTGTCTAGAACTCTTGAACTCAAGCGTTCCTTCCCGCTCAATCCTCCCAAGTAGCTGGGACCACAGGTGCAAGCCACCATGCCCGACTAATTATTGTTGTTTTCGCTTTTATTTTTTGTGGAGTTGAGGTTTTGCTATGTTGCTCTGGCTAATCTCAAACTCCTGGCCTCAAGCAATCCTCCCGCCTGGGCCTCCTAAATCACGGGGATTACAGGCATAAGCTGTCACACCCTGCTCCCATAGTGTTGTTTAAAAAATTCTGGCCAGGCATGGTGGCTCATGTCTGTAATCCCAGAACTTTGGGAGACGCAGGTGAGAGGATCACTTCAGCACAGGAGTTTGAGACCAGCCCGGGCTACCTGGCAAAATCCCATCTCTCCAAAAAAAAAAAAAAAAAAAAAATTACCCGTGTGTTGTGGTGCCTGCCTTTGGGTCCCATTCACTAGGAAAGCTGAGGTGGGAGGCTTGCTTGAGTCCAAGAGATCAAGACTGCAGTGAACCGAGATTGCGTGGCTGCATTCCAGACTGGGACACAGAGTGACACCTTGTCACACAAAAAAAGTCGGGGGTGGGGGGTATAAATAATACAATTCCAGTTAGATTCTCAGTATTTTTTGTTTTTGTTGTTTCTTTCGTTTCTTAAAAAGTCAACTTTATTAAGGTACAATTTATACATGGTAAAACGCATCCATTTGCAACACACCATTTGGTGAGTTTTGATAAACATGTAGACATGGGTAACCACCTCCACAATTAAAATAAGAATAATTTCCTCACGGGGACAGTTCCCTTGTGTCCTTTGCCGTAAGCCCCCTTCCCCCATCCTCTTCCCAAGGCAACCACTGATCCGCTTTTCATCTCTACCGATTATTTTTCCCGTTCCAGAATTTCACATAAATGGAAGCATACAGGACCCCCTTTTCTCTGCCTGGTCTCTCTTGATTGACATAATGTTGTTGCGGTCCATCTATGTTGCAGAATGCAGGCATCATTCATTCGTTTTCACTGATGAGCGGTGTCCCATTCCACAAATAAACGACCCTTTGTTTATCCAGTCACTACCAGCTGACAGACAGGTTGATTGGGTTGTTTCCAGTTTGGGGCTATTAGGAATCAAAAGGCTAAGAACACTAGTGTACGAGTCTTTGGATACACATATGCTTCCATTTTAGTTGGGTAGATATCTACAAGTGAAATTTCTGGGTCAAATATCAAGAGTTATTTTTAGAGTTTTTAAACATCATCAATTTGCTTTCCAAGTTGATTGTGGGATTTTACATTCCTTCCTGAAGTGTATTAGGGTTTTAGGTGTTCCACTCTCCCTGCCAACTCTTGGTGTTGTTGATCCTTTTTCTCTAAGCCACTCTAGTGTCTATGGAGTGGGGTCTCATTGAGGTTCTAACTTGCCTTTCCTTGATGACTAATGATGCGCTTAAGAGATTTTTTAAAATAAGTGTTTTCATTTTAGAATAGTTTCAGACTCACAGAAAAGTTGGAGGAAACACACAAAATTCTCATCTGCCCTAAATTTACCCTGTTCCTAGAATCTTACAGCGGGGTACAGTTGTCCTAATTATTATGGCAATAATAATTGTTGATACGTTAATCACTCTAATACTTCATTGTTAACTGAAGTCTATGTTTGGTCCCGATTTCCTTGGTTTCGACCTAACATACCTTTTCTGTCCCAAGACCCCATCCAGGGTACCACATTACAATTAGTCATGGCTTCTCTTGGCTGTGACAGTTTCTCACACTTGCCTTGTTTTTGATGACCTTGACACTTTGAATACGGGTCAGATATACTGTAGGATGTCCTCTCCTGACATTTGTCTGATGTATTCCTGATGATCTGACTGGAATTACATGTTTTTGTAGGGAAGATTGCAGAGGGGAAGTGTCATTCCCATCCCATCCTGTCTAGAGTACACACCATCAACATGGCTTATCACTGCTCCTATTAGTCGTGGTCACCTGGCCGGGGCAGTGTTGATTAGGTTTCTCCTCCATAAAGTGATTTTCCCACCTCTTTCTCTACTGTACTTTTTGGAAGTCACTACCTATAGCCTATACCTTAAAAAAGGAAAGTGATAGTTTACCTCTTTGCCAGGGAATAGCTACCTAAATTATTTGGAGTTCTCCTGCGTGGAGTGGAGGATTTGCCTGTTCTTCCCCATGTGTTTATTTATTTAATCGTTTATTTATATCAGTATGGACTTACGGACATGTATTGTATACTTTGGTTTACAACCCAATAGTGCAGGGGATGAATTATTTAATAATTGAGCTACTTATTTTGTTAAATATTTTACTTAAATATTTAATTATTAATTATGTAGTTAATTACTTTGGTACTCAAAGTTACCAGCTTTGGCCACCAGGAGCTACCGTAGTTCCCTTCTGTGTCTTTTTGTCAACCTCCCATCACCGTGACTTCTGTTTTCATTTGGTTGTGGACAGCTCCTTTCTCCCTGGCACCACAGGATGCTCCAGGCTTATTTGTATATTCTCATCCTTATTGGGGTTTCATGTGCTCACTGGCCACACCCATAGTTTCTTTCGTGAAGTTTCTGTTCAAAATTTTTATCTTTTTTATTGGGTTGACTTTTTTTTTTTTCTTTTTGAGTCAAAGTTTTGCTCTTGTCTCCCAGGCTGTAGTGCAATAACATGATCTCGGGTCACTGCAATGGAGCAATGTTGGCTTACTGCAACCTCCGCCTCCTGGGTTCAAACGATCCTCCTGCCTCAGGCTTCTGAGTAGCTGGGAATGCAGGGGCCCACCACCATGCCTGGCAAGTTTTTGTATTTTTATTAAAGACAGGATTTTGCCATGTTGGCCAGGCTGGTCTCAAACTCCTGACCTCAGGCGATCCACCCACCTCGGCTTCCCAAAGTGCTGAGATTACAGACGTGAGCCACTGAGCCCGGCCCTTATTGGGTTGACTATCTATTATTGAGTTGTAAGAGTTTGCTGTGCATTATAGATACATGTCTTTGATTAAGATACGTATTGTGAATATATTTTCCCAGTCTACGGCTTGCCTTTTCATTTTGCTAACAGTGTCTTTCAAAGAACAGATGTTACTTGTAATAAGGCCCAGTGTCTCAAGCTGGAATTCCCAGGAAACCAGCCGTGAGATGGGCATTAGAGTGCAGAAGTTGTATAAGCTGTGCCTTTTAGGGATGTGGGAGGGAAGAAAACAGGACCGCACAGTCTCAGTGCTGTGCCTCAGCGGACCCCATGGGGTGTTCTTATGGTAAAGTGAGCTACTAGAGCTGTTCTGACTTGTGGCGACAGGGCCAGGCTTTAATATCCCCACTGAACCATCCCTGGATGGAAGCTTCCTGGTGGATGGGTGTGTCTGTGGGTAAGGACGGGGGAGTGTCTTCAGCCAAGGCAGGCCCTTAGAGTCCATCTCCAAGGGCTGAGGGCTGTCCAGTGGCAGTCCTCATAACTGGGATCACAAATCCTTTATTTCTGAAGAAGGGTCTGGTGGCAAATCACAGTGCCCATTGCGTAAAATGCATCAATGCTTTCTTGTACAATTCATGTTTTTTGTGTGCCATCAAAGGAATCTTTGCCTACTCCAAAGTGATGAGGACTTTTGCCATATTTTCTTCTAGAAGTTTTACAGTTTTTGCTTTTACCTGTAGGTTAACAAACCATTTTTGTTAATTTTTGTGTAGATTGTGAAGTAAAGGTAGAGATGTATATTTTAAATTATGGGTATCTAATTTGCTCCAACATCATTTGTTAAAATGAATGTTGCTTTTTTTTCTTTTTTGAAAGTGGGGAAATGTTTTAGATTTTATATGGAGAATTAAGTTTTAGAGGAAAAAAGCCATAAAAAAGAAGAATAGTGAGTTGAGCCTTTCCCAGCTATCAAAATCGTATGGTATTGTCAAAGGAATAGGTGAATTAGTTGATGATAATAGATCAGAAACTTTTAGCAGCTAACAGTAGCTAACATCTATTGGACACTGCCATGTGCCAGGCATTGTTCCCAGTACTTTTCACATATTCATGCATTCAATCCTCCCAACATTAATGTGTAAGATAATTGATTGTCTAAAGGAAAAATAGTAATATATGGTGGGTTTTAGAATACATGAAAAATAAAATCTATAACAACCAAAGCCCCAATGGAGAGGAACTGAAAGCATATCGTTGTAGTCCTTACACTCTACATGAAGTAGTATAATATTATGCAAACTTCCAAAAGAGAAAGCTGCCACAGGCATGGCTTTACTGGTTAATTCTACCAAACATTCATTGAAGAAATAATTCCAATTCTACAGAAGTTCTGTTGGGACAACAATTTTTGAAGAAGGAGTTTGGCTGAGGCTGCATTGTATGGAAAGATGAATTAGAGGAAAATGGCACAACCTAAATGGCTTTAAACTGGTTGGGCATTATTAGGATGGCTTGATAAATTTGAATATGCATTCCATACTGGAAAATAATATTTTGTAAAGAAATGTGTTAAACATCCTGAGTGTGAAAATTGAATTGCACTTTATATGGAAAAACTCCTTAAGGTTTTAATTTAAATAAATTCAAGCAATCTACTAAGGTGATGGCATGGAAAAATATGAAGACAGGTAGAAGGGGGAAAGTTAAAACGCAATTTTTTTATTTGGGAAGATAATGAGTTTAATTGTTAATATTTTGTTAGAAGCCATTTATAAGGAAATCTAGTTAGAAATTTATGGCAGAATAGTATCATTTAATACAGTTAAGAAATTAATATAGTTTCTTCACATCCAATTGGTTTGCTTCTAATGTTGAACTTAATTATTGATTGAATTTACCCATTCTCTTTCCCAAAACAGTTTTCTTGTATAGATTCCCAAAATTGATCTTTAGTAATGATTTCTGGTATTAGTAACTCCAAAATATATTTTCTCAAATTGATCTTCTAATTGCATATATAGTAAAGTTTTATTATCTGTTTAAAACTTCTCAATATCTCTCTTTTGCCCTAAATATTTAATATATAGCCCAAACTTACAAATATTTATAACCTTATCTTCATGAGACTTCCAAGCCACATTTCTAGTTAAACTTACCCCAGCACCCAATACTTTACACCCAGCTATTTCAAGTTTCAGAAACATACCATATTCTCTGGCAACATCTGAAGTTGTGCATATAGTTTCTCTTTTCTGAAATCCCCATCCACACGCAAGTAAATTTGACCTTAACTCATCTATCAAGAGACTTAGAGTCTTCCCTGGTTTCCAGGCTACATTAGTAGTCATTCTACTAATATGTTCCCATACTACTACCAACTTACTTTTACTATGGTACATATAATAATCTATTACAAATGTTTGCTTATACAAGTTTTTGCAAGTAGGTAGTAAATCTTCTAAGTTTGGAAATTCATTATCGTTTTTATATATTTGTCTTCCTAACTCAATGGCCAGATCATGGAAGATGTTTGGTAAATGTTCACCTAATTTATAAATGACTAATTTAGTAAGATAAAAATAATATGAATAATGATATGAATGATAACAAAGAAAACATGACCAGGTAGCTATAGGTTTTAGTGTAGTATTTATGAGTATTTAAGTGTTTATACTAGTATCTTTTAACATTCAGTACACTTTTATTCTTCTGGATCAGCACATTTGTAAAGATTCATAACTTGCTAAAATCTAAGCATCAAAAGTTAAGGATATAAAAAAGTTATTTTACAGTTTAGAAGTCTGTAAAAACACCAGTAAACAGATATCATAAATCACTAATAGACACAGAGTTTCTCAGAGCACAACATAACCATGCTGAAAAGTGCTGTAGATATAAGTTGTAGCAAACCTTTCAAAGAAAACTCTGTTAATCTTAATTTTTACTGTTGCGTTTATCAGAATTAATGCATGGAAGATTATATATGTGAGCTATTTATATGATAATGAAATTGTGTAAAATCTGTGGTATGCACAAATCAAACATTTATATTTGCTTCCTTTCTTGCTATGCTTATTTTGTTATATTTGTGACTTGTAATTTATTTTCATATGTCATATTTATGAACAGGAAATTGTAATCTATATAAACTATATTCACAGAAGATACTGTATTATAACGACTTTTTCAGTGTTTTCTGATGTATTTTCTCATTCTCTAATATATTATAAACATACGCTCTAAATCGTTGTATATATTACTACGTTTTCAATAGACAAAATCTACTCATGTACTTCTAAATGAACTTGGAATTTGGTCAGGTCAGGCCACAGAACATGTTAAACATATTCAGTAATTTTGTAAATTTATGCCTACTTAATAAAATCAGAAAGTAGTGTCACCTTTTGAATTAGGAAAAGTAATTATAGAAAAATATTTCTCAAGTTTAAAAGGGGCATTTCCCTGCCATCCCCACTCCCCGAGTAATGTGAAGATAATGAGAATCTGACATAAATCAAATTATCTACGTCTTGGAACTGTAAAGTTTATCTCTATTCTATTTTTTGTCCTTTGACTTTCTATAGAACTTTCTTTCACAGCTGTCCAGGAGGACAATACTACCCTTCATGTTCTAATGAAAATTCAGTCTCAAAGGCATTCATTTCTTAGCCTCGTTTTAAAGTTGTGAACTGGTTGTATTATCCACACATTTTTATGTATGATATTATTTTGCCATTTCTCTTTTCTTCCAACTTTTCTAATTTTTCAAATGCTATAAACTGGGAAATTTATCTTTTTGAACTACCTTATTAGGTTGTTTGATTTATTTCTAAAGTCTTGGCTTTTTCTGCAATTCTTTGAGTAAACACTTGTGACGTCTGATCTTTTATTCCATTCTACATCTTCTGTATTCTCCCACCTTTCTTTATTCATTTAATCCTAGACTTCAAAAGGCTTTTTCTTCTTGTTGGATTGCAAACTTAATTATGTAATAAAATTCAGTAGGAAATCAGTCAGCAAACAATTGTGATATACAAGTAACTTCTCAAAACACGTTCATGTATTCTCTTTTGTAACATAAAGACTGTAGTTTCTACTGAAATATTTAACTTTTTATTATATACATACATACATTTATCTAATATATTAAACTTTACCACTTTTATCACAAGAGGCTGCATATATTAATAATGCTTTTCTTTTATTTTTTCTTTGAGACAAAGTCTCACTCTGTTGCACAGTGGCATGGCCTCAGCTCACTACCACCTCCGCCTGCTGGGTTCAAGCGATTCTCCTGCCTCAGCCTCTCTAGTAGCTGAGATTACAGGTGCCTGCCACCATGCCAGGCTAATTTTTTATATTTTAGTAGAGACAGAGTTTTACCATATTGGCCAGGCTGGTCTCGAATTCCTGACTTCGTTCTGCTCTCCTCGGCCTCCCGAAGTGCTGGGATCACAGGAGTGAGCCTCTGTGCCTGGCCTAATAATGCTTTTCAAAGTATTTTCAGGTAGGAGTTTAGTTAGTGTGTGCAATAAAATCACGAGCAATTTCATTTGGGGCTCAATATTCTGAACTTCAATTCAGTCATCAGAAATTCTGAGGCAAGTGAAGCATGTAAAGATGAAAATGCTTTTAATTGTTTATAAATGTTATTTTTGAACATTACCATGGTTACTGAATCTAAACCACTTTAAACCAACTTTAGCTATAATTATGTGATGTATTTGGTCATTTTATCTAAAATTTGCAGTCTGAAATAGGTGACTAAATATTATATAAATATATATAAATATAACAACAGCTATTGCCAGGAACCTTTTAAATAAGGAAGATTTTTACTGATTAGGAGTAAATCTTTAAACTTTATGCCACTATTAGTTTCAAATGCAAAGCAATTTTATGTGTTTTATTTCTTATCCATTATTTACCCCTTTATACTTCAATTCTCTGTTCTTATCAAAATACAGTTTAATTTATGAAAGCAATTTGAGTACACTTATTGAAATAATATTGCAACATTTGAATAAAACAAATCTTTCCACATGGCCCCTAAGCCTATATTTTATTCTTATTCCTGTATCTATTTGTTCAAGAATTAGTGGCATATTGTCAAATAACGTTTGTACTTTTATGCCTGGAGTTTTCAATTTAGACATTGTTTGTTGAGTTCCAACTATGGAAAATAAGAAATTATTTCTTTTGCTAGTTTTCAACCTACATTTCCACTTCTATCATCATTCAAAAAAAGTATCTTGTTTTTGAATTACTATTTAGTGTTCTCATTGTTATTACTATTAAATGTAGTTAAAAGCTAGATTGGTATAATTGCATTTCTGTTTCTTTAATTATGTCACTGATTTTTATTTGAATTTGTTCTCAAGGGCCTGCTGATTCTTGTACCCCTGTTCATACTTCAAAAACTCTAAATGTGGTTCTGAGCTTGACTTCTTTCAGAATTCAGGATAGGGAGAAAGTAAGAACTGAATTGTTTGCTTTAAAGAGACACAAGTCAGTGCGTATTGGTCTTTTTAGCAGGTCATTTAATCATTTTATCCAGATAAAATGCCTCCAATTTGCTTATAATTACGAGAATTCTGAGATGTTAGCAGGGGAAGGAAGAAGCGGCCGGTGTTACTAACTATTCAGTATGGAAACTTTCAACTAATCCCTTGTTTTTATTGACATCTTATCCTTCCAATCCGCTCCTCCTTGAGCTCTTCCTTGTATTTCTAGTCTGAACTTTAATAGCCCACCCCCATCTCAATGATAATCATTTACTCTTTGCCTTGGGGAGGCTTCAGGGGAATTAAATTACCCATCCATCTGAACTAGAAGTAGGATTTGGGATTCCATCATTGTCTCTAAATGATTTCTACCCAGCCCTCTTCAGCTGCACTTCACACTCAAACTTTTGGGGAAACAGTACCTAAAAATCCAAAGGTTTTATGCACATATCTACAGTAATAATAGTCTTACTGAGAATGATATTCAAGACTCTTCATCTTGGCCTTATAGGCAAGTTGGTTTTAAATTTCTTTATTTTTTTGAGTCAGTTACCAAACATTATTGATTTCCATCTTCTGAAATCATATTTAAATTTCTAATTGGCTCTCAGATTTATTATTGTCTGATGAAAATTTTAACTCACTAAAAAATTCTTGATGCTACATTAGTAAGATTGTGAAAAGAAACATTAATAAATGCACTCAGTAAATTTGCCATTTTTATCAGAGGACTCCAACTATTCCTTTTCATGCTTTAGGGTGAAACTGAACACACACACACTCTGATAAATACATTTTTATATAGCTAAATATATATGTATATCACATATGTGTATGTATCTCTCATATACCCATATAGAATATATGATGTTCTCTAAATCTATATAATCTTGCCTCTATCTAGAGAAGAATAGGATTGAAAAAGAAAATACTGTTACAGTACCAAAAAATAATAATGTAAATTCATTCATTATTTTTAACTTTCACTTTTCAGATATCACTTCTGTTTCAGTTCGTTATGGTCCAGTAGAAGATGTCCTTATGACCATTTATGTTGGCTTTTTAGGGATTCCATAACAAATTGCCACAAATGAGGTGTCTTAAAACAAGGAAAATGTATTCTGTCGATAGGGAAGGAAATTCCTATTCAATACGTGGTGCTGGGATAACTGGCTAGCCATATGCAGAAGAATGAAACTGCCTATCACCATATACAAGGAAACCTGCCTATCACCATGAACAAAAACTAATTCAAGATAGGTTAAAGACTTAAATGTAAGTCCTCAGACTATAAAAATCAATAGAAGAAAGACTTCAACCTTTTGTGTTCCTTGATTTGCAGCCAAATAACTGGAATCTCTGCCTCCTCTCTCCCTTGGTCTTCTTCCCAGTGTGTGTACATGCCTGGCTTTCTAATGTTGACACCAGCATTGGATATAGGGACCACACTATCCAGTGTGACCTCATCTTAACCAATTATATTTGCAAAGACCCATTTACACATAAGATCACATTGCAATTTAGAGGTTGGCGTGAATCGAGTGGACACTATTCAACCTAGTACACTATCATTTTCTGATTCTACTGACTTTAAGATTGTTTAGGGTCCTCTTTCTCTTCCTGAAATTCATTCTACAATAGGTGATTTTACTGCATGTTATATATATATTTTTAATAACTGACCTACCAGATTTAGATCAATCATAAAATAAGCACAACTGCTTTTTTAGTTGATGCTAAATTGCCAGAATAGAAAATGGTATATTCTTAAGGTTTTGGTAGATTCCACTTGCTTGTATGTCCTTCTTTTGTTTTTGTTTTTATTTTAAAAATATGATCAAATGAGTTCTAAATCTAAAGCTCATAATATGTCAGAGGTTTGCATTTTTTCCTGATTTTGAATCATCAAAATCAGGAAAAAAAGCGTGTCTATTCTTATTTAGTTGTAAGTATGCCAGTCATTTACGTAACACCTTGATAACAGATACTTTAAACTGCAACGTTTTTGACCTTTCCATCTGAGTTAACTAGAAAATGCTAAAAGCTTACTAGAAAGTGAAATAAAACAACTAGCTCATATCTTCTTTTTAATTCAAGCAAATGACAAAATATAGCTCTGTGGTAGAATGTAATGATCTCAGCATATGTTCATCTGCCTTGTATGTATAATCATTTTCTTTTGTACCATGTCTTAGAGAAATTATTATTATGATTTGAATATTAAGAAATCATGGATATAATTACTAACAGGGAAGTATTAGTTTGCATATTAAGCTATGATTTTATATGGAAATATGTATATGTTTTTATAATATTAAATATGTATTAAATTTACAATATTAATAAATAAATTCCTGATTTTTATGATCACCTTATTTAAACTGGGGTTAATTATGGGTACATGGATTTAAGAAAAGTATATTTTGAGCAAATCTGAGGAAAATAAACATATTAGTAGTGGAAAAGATGAAGATTTATGATCCAAACTTCTCAAAATGTCTGTTATTTTAGCAAGTCCATAACTAGCACAAAAATCATGGGCTCCCTACTAGACCTACTAAACACAATAGGTGGGCTTATTGCAATAGGAGTGTCTAAATGAAACCTGATGATCTTCAATACCTTCCCTGGGGAAATAGCAATTGAGGGATGTCATGAGCAAGTAACTGAGATATGATGAAAAAGTAGAATAACATATGTAAACTATTTATTTTTCCTTTTAAATAAATAAAAATATATAAATTTATTATATAATATAATAAATAGCATGTGTAACAAATAGAATTGGGAGGAGTAGAGATTCTAAAATCCCATATGGTTGATAGTATCATCATGTTCTTGCATTTCTAAACAACTCAATTATAAAAGAAAATGTGGCCATATACACCACGGAATACTATGCAGCCATAAAAAGGACGAGTTCATGTTTTTTGCAGGGACATGGATGAAGCTGAAAACCATCATTCTCAGCAAACTAACACAAGAACAGAAAACCAAACACCACATGTTCTCACTCATAAGTGGGAGTCGAACAATGAGAACACATGGACACAGGGAGGGGAACATCACACACTGGGGCCTGTGGGGGGCTGGCGGGCTAGGGGAGGGAGAGCATTAGAAGAAATACCTAATGTAGATGATTGGTTAATAAGTGCAGCAAAGCATAATGGCACGTGTATACCTATGTAACAAACCTGCACGTTCTGCACATGTATCCCAGAACTTAAAGCATAATTATAAAAAAAAGTAAAAAAAAAAAAATTCCCTCACCCCTACTCCACCCATCCCGCAATCCTTCCAACTTTTGTACCATTGGCGAGAAGTGTTCCTGATGCAACATTCAGTTTCCTGCTTTGAAGGAATCCTCTATCCTGTGAATATCCCTCCACAGATAGTAAGTTCTTAATGCAGGGGATGGAAGGGCACACACAGAGGTGGGAGGTGGAGGACATGATGGATAAGGTGGATGGGGTAATGAAGATGGTATGGAAGACTATATGGTATTTCATATATACTTGATAAATCTATGTATTTTGTGTCTGAATTAAGATCCCAAGCATTTTAACAAGTTCTTAATTTCATGCAGGTCAAAGAGAAAATGAGCAATACTATCTAATGTTGAGACTTGTACATTTTCTTTATGTGTTTTTAGAAGTATTAGACATGATTGTATTAATTGACTGACAACCCAATATCTACCCTGGCTCATCCTCACCTTTCTGCTTTCCTTCTTTCCTCCTTCTTCTTCTTCCTCTTTTTTTTTTTTTGTTGTTGTTGTCGTCCTTCCACTGATGTCCCTTTAATGACTACAGGCTAAGCAGTGTCTAGGGACTAGGGGTAAAATATTGAGCAAAACAGATACTATTCTGCTTCACATTGAGTTTACGATCTAGAAACAATGTTGCACTTGGGGACACCTTAGTTTTTAGCAATTACCACTGTCTGAATAGAAAAATTATGAAGTAATAAACAGTTTTGGGAAACACATGTACTTGGTTCAAAATGTTGTAGAATCCCCCAATTTAGGTTAATGTTCCTGAATACATAGTAAACCAAAAACTGACACCTCAGCACCTAGGAGCGGAGAGAGTTTTATTGAATTTGGCCAAAACAAGAGGGCAGGAGAGAGAAATCTCTCAAATTCTACCTGTCTTTGAACATATTTGGTGGCATTTATGAGTAAGGTAGGTATGTGAGGGGTGAGATGCCCTTATAATCAAAGCTGTTTGCGTCCCTTGGCCTGATCCGACTTCTAGATGCCATCAAGGAGGTCTGCATGGTCTCAGGTTCATTGTTCTTTGAAAGACAAACAAGTTTATTAATCCTGTGGGCCGCACTTGGAGGTTGGGATGTGAAGTTAATCAATTACTAGTGACTACTCCCTACTGAAACTACTACATGCAAGCAAGCACACATGGAGAAAGAAAAGAACAAAGAGAAAGAAAGTAAGTAAAACAAAGTCTTGTGATTTTTACGAAATATAGTCATCGTTACAAAAATACAGAAGAGATAAAATAAATGAACAAATAAATAGAATTACAGACACTTTTATTGAGATATATTTGCTTGAATAGGCATTAGCTATTAGATATATTTACTCAGGTAAATGCATTTAAATGATTATAACTGTTTAACAAGATTTTAAAATGCAACTAACTAGCATTGTTTCTGATAAGAATGTGAAAATGTTATACTATAAAAATACGTTTGATGTTAATGCTAGCAATATTCACTACACTGATTTACGTTATGAGATCTTGGAGAAGCATAAAGTTATAGTAAAATGAATATGAAAGGCAAGCCAAAGGCAATAATTGCCTTATAAAGGCCTTTCATTAAATATAAAAAAGCTGAGTTGGCCAATACAGTGATTCAGAAAGCAAAAGCCAAATTTTTAAAAAAGGAAGTATTTCTTAAGACATTGTTGTTTTTTTTTTTCTTTTTTCTCTAGGACTCAGCTTTGAAAGATAGAAGAAACTCCATAATGAAGACAAACTCTCAACTCCATGAGAAAAGAGTAAAACTTTAATTGATGTGTTAAGAGATTTATTGCATTTCTTCTTAAATTATAGTCAGAAGATTCTAATTTTAAAATTGACTTCTTTTTCAGGAAACATGACAGATGATATTTTGTTCACTATCTCATTAAAAGCACTGTATCAATGTTGTTTGTATGTGTTCATTATGTAATTTATAATGAAGATAATTAATCTTATAAATAATTGGAGGAAAACTAAAGTCAATATCAAAAAAAAAAGCAAATTCTCCAAAGTAACATAACCCAGTTGTGAAATAAATAATAATATACTCAAGTTGATAAAAAAATGTGTAATTTAAACTCTTTATTATTATCTGCAGTAAAGACCAGATTATAATCAAGTATAAAACATTAAAAAATTTACCAGATATAATTTTTTGATTATTTCAGTTTTTCAAATGGAGTTTGGTGTCTAAAAGATTAATTAATTTTATTTTATCTCCATACATACATGAATGCCCCTTAAAGGTCTTTTGAAATATTGGCCAAAAACAACAATAACAAAAAAAATGTGTAGGCATAATTTCAGGTTGATCAAGCTTTTAAATAGAACTGAAAATTCAGTGCTTGTATTGTAATATTACGGTATTACTCAGTTTTGTTTAATTAACAAAGAAGTCTCAAATCTCAGTGATTTAAACAAAACATTTATTTTCAGATTATATTACTCATGAGCAATTGAAGTTCAGCTATTTAATTTGCTCCACATTTCTTTTTCTGAAATTGATGTTGAAGTTTGAGCCCTTATTTGGAACTTGTTGCCCTTGAGGACACGTGAAAAGGGCAAGGAGGGGCAAAAACATGAGATTCCTTTAAAAGTCTCAGCTCAGAACTAGCACCTTGTCACTTCTGCTCACATTGGTTCCAGAAAGCCACATGACAATGCCAGAAAATGAGGTAAGGAAGGATGCTCTGCCTATGTGTGACATTGGGAGGGGATGCTTGATCTTCTAACAGGGAAGAGAATGAATTAGTTGCTGAGAAAAATAATATAATGCATTATTGAAATATTTTTAATTTCCTGCTTCCATTCCAGTATATTTTTGAAAACATTTATGATCTTTTAATTATCCTAATAACTTCCTTTCTCCACTAGCATTAATAGTGCTTTTAAAATATATATGCTTGGGAAACACTTGTAACTTGAATTAAAAGGGAAAGTAATTATGAATAAGATATAGGGTCTATCTCTGCCTAATTCAGTTATTGCTATTACTCTTTCCACTTGTCCTTTGATAATGAATACAAAGAAAAAAAGTAAAGGAAGAGAAAAACAACCAGCTTGATGTTCTAGGAAACGCTGATCATTTTCTAAAACAATATAAGCCTGTATATTCACAACTGATGGACACAATAATGTTCTCGCCATGTGAGCAGAAAGGATGAAATTTGTAGGGTCACAATTTATAAAAGCTCTGCATCCTGTTGACAGAGTCTAGAGGGAAATTCAAATACGAAATTGGGGGTTCTTAGTAGTCCCAGGGTGGAAAATTTCTATAATTGGGACTTGCACTGAGAATATAAAGAACATTAAAATGCCATTAACTTCAACTATTCGCACTCTGATAACACATTGAATCTAATTATTATGACATTATAGAAATATGTATAGTATCCAAATGTTCTTTAAGCTGTTTACGAAAGTGAATATAAAAGTGCATTTGGTACCAGAGAGCATGTTAACTTTATTGTAGAAAGAAAAAGCCACCTTACTCCATGTAGAGAAAATTCAGTATAATGTATTTGATCTATATTCACTATTCTCACGAATATCCTGGCCAACTGAATTTATTGAAAGTGAATGACTTTCAAATGGACTGATTTCAGAGGACTAAAAACTGGAATGGAAGCATGAGAAGAAATTGAGAGTAGTATACCTCAATTACTTATTGCTTGTTTTATTTTCTTCAATTACCATTTGTCGCTGTGTTTTTTCTCTTTATAAGTTGCCTTTTGACTGGCATTGCTTTGATATCCTGAACAGACAGCTGCTGCCAAGTTTACCAAAAGTGAAATGTTGCAAACTGCCAGTTGAGTTTTTAATATTTTGTTTTCTGTTAGTGTTGTTAAAATCACGAAATTATTTTCTAACAAATCACACCAGTGGGCTATAGTTTTTTTTGTCCTGCAAAACAATCTGCCTGAGGAAAGATCTCCCTGTTCTGATAACTTGAAACAGGTAGGCATTTAAAGATAAATATCCTAAGTTTATGCTTAAAGCTAGATGTAAAGCAAAAAAAGGAAAAATTAATTACATAAAACCGATTTAACTGGAAAGGATTGAAGTCTGTGTGTGTGTGTGTGTTTGTATGTGTGTGTGTTTGTGTGTGTGTGTATGTGTGTGTGTATGTGTGTGTATGTGTGTGTGTATGTGTGTGTATGTGTGTGTGTGTGTGTGTGTCTGTGTCTCCCTTGCTCCCAAACATTTCAGTCTTTTTACAAAGAGTCCAATCATCACTGAGTGAAAATAATATCTTCCAACAAATGTGCAGGCAAAGTTCTATTTCCTGTTGTGTACATGTAAAAGAGAGATTGGTTTAGAAGCAAACAAAAAAGTGGACCTGTGTTATTTAGTAATATCATTAGAACAGAAGCCAGTGAAATCTCCCCAATTTATAATCAGACTCACAATTTAAAATTGCTCATTTATATCTCATATCCAGAAACTGACAAAACTTTACTGTCTCCATAAAGTGTATATATAAAGCAACTTAAAAAAAAACTTGTTTGCCAATCAAAACAAATTTTTTTTTTATTTGAGACAGAATCTCGCTGTGTCGTCCAGGCTGGAGTGCAGTGGCATGATCTTGGCTCACTGCAAGCTCTGCCTCCTGGGTACATGCCATTCTCCTGCCTCAGCCTCCCGAGTAGCTGGGACTACAGGTGCCCGCCACCACGCCCGGCTAATTTTTTTGTATTTTTAGTAGACACAGGGTTTCACCGTGTTAGCCAGGATGGTCTGGATCTCCTGACCTCGTGATCTGCCCGCCTTGGCCTCCTAAACTGCTGGGATTACTGGCATGAGCCACTGCGCCTAGCCTCAAAACAATTTTTTTACACCATTTGGATAGATCATTGGAATGAAAGTTTAGTTATAAGTCAACATAAATATAAAATGTATTTTGCTTACTATATAAGTAGAATGTATAGTTCTATAAGCAAGATAAAATTCTAAATTGTCCAGGGTATTACATAGATAAATAGACTTTCGAACATACGTGACAATTCTATATTTTGGGGGACATATATATATGCACATAATATTTATATTTATGTGTATATAATATATATAATTGTTCAATCCTGGAGATTTTTTTTAAACCTGAGGAAAATAATAGTCTTTTATATTTGCATAGCTATTCACTATTTCTGTTACTTCTTCTGCATTTTAGAAGAAGCACATTTCCAAGTATCATTTACCTTCAGCCTGTCGTGTTTCCTAGAGACCAGTTTTACTGGCAATATTTTCTAATTGTTTTCTGTCATTTGAGAATCCTTTCTTTCACACTAATTCCTAAACAATATCTTTAAAGATATTAAACTTGGATTTGAGAGTTCTTTTCTTTCAGAGTTTTATGTATATTTTCCAAATGTCTTTGCCTTATGTGATTTATGTTGCGAAATTCGGTGTCATTTGAATCATTTTCCCCTTGTTGACACTGTTTTGCTCTATGTTTTACTCTATATGCTTTCAAATTATTTTCTTTATCTTTGGCATTCAGCCATTTTATAATGATTTGTCTCGTCACGATTTTCTTTTAGATTATCCTATCGGAGGTTATATGAGTTTTTTCTGTAAATCTTTAAATTTATGAGTTATGCCAAATCTAGGAATTATTTCTTCAAGTATTTTTCTCTGTCCAAATTTTATTCTCCTCTCCATTTGATGTTTCAGTGACATATGTTGTGCCCTTGGATATCAGAAACTCAAGTCCCTGGAGTTCTAACTTATTTTTCTTTTAAAATATTATCTGTTCTTCAGATTGGGTAATTTCCATTGTTTTGTCTTTAACTGAGTTGTCTTCTACGGTTTCCATTCTACTATTATGCCCATTTAGTTTATTTTTTAATTTTAAATTGTCTCCTTTTCCATGTATAATTTCCATATGGTACACTTTTAATTTATGTTATTTGTTGAAAACCTTTTTTTCTATTCATTCCAAATGTGCTTATCTTAATTTCATGGATCACAGTTATAATAATATTCATTTTATAATATTTATCTGATAACCCATTATCTGTATAATATTAAGGCTTAATTTCTGTTGATTTTTTTTTCTCTTGAGATTTTGTTACATTTTCTTATTCTTTATATGGCAGGTTATTTAGGAGTATATTCTGGACATTATAAACAATGTGTAATAAAATGCTTTATTTGCATTTTCAACATATAAACGGAATAAATAGAAAATGCAAGGAAATACTTCAAGGCAACAAAAAATGTCAGGAAAATAATGAACACATACAAAGGATATGAATGGCAATTTCTCAAATTAAAACCTTAATGCAAATAATTAAAGGTAAATACACATGGTAATTAGATATGGGCAAATTTAAAAGCAGTAAAATACCACAAAATTTGTAAAAAATCAAAATTCAATAATAGCAAATATAAGTAACTGTGCACTACCTGTGGAACTAAAAATCGATGCACGCATTCTTAAGAAAACTCTGATAGGAATTATTGAAGTCAGATAATTTCCTGTTATCCAATATTCTACTTTTGGATATATATATATTTTTTTGAGGAAAACTCATGCAAATGTGCAATAGGTCTTGAGTTACAATGGTCTTTTCTCATTTATTGTTTTGTCAGATAGATGGAAATAATCTTGTTGTCTAGCATAAAAAATCAATATATAACATGTTATGTGTATTTGCTATGAAGTACTATGAATCACTTAGAAGTGATTAAATTACCATCGCATGGCATACAGATAGATGTTTAAAGCATATTATACAAGCACAATAGATAACTATGTAACGGAGAATACTGGTGAAAAATCTGGAAGATTATAGCTATCTCTGCTGGTGTCTCAACCATATTATGTCAGCATTCATATTTCTGTACATGGCAATAGCTTCTCAGTGAAAACACCTGAATTTCTGCCCAAGGACTTTAGTAGTTTTATTAATGTGCATAGTTCATGTTCAGGGAAAGTCAAAGGGAGAGGGAGTTAAACCTCTAAAAGTCACTTTCAACCCATAATTACTGAACATTGGTGAATACATACTACAGTGTCCTTATTCCTTGGGAAAGACAACTCAGCCAACTACGTTTTTCAGGAGGACCCAAAGGAAACTACCTTCATAAATGGATAACTAACAGAATAGTGAAATGGGATCAATGACATCTCTGAGAAACTCAGTTGTGGCTCTGCTCAGCAGGCCAGGTGGTAGACAACAGGTGCCACTAGAACTTGGTGGCTTAAATGCAAATTAGTATAATGGGATTATGGAATTACAGAGGTGGCAACAATGGCACTTAACTGTTGTCAACCTGTTGGATGTAATTCTCTTATTAATCTGCGAACTAGAAATGGTTAATAGGGACATTGATGCAGAAGGATCTGTAACAATGGCTACTTGAACACAGTTTTCCTAAAAGGCGTAGATCGACGGTCAGTGAGAAAGTTATTTTATTTACATAGCCAAGAAAGTTCAAGACATGATCAAATATTAGATTCTTCAATAAAGAGTTCAAATTTCCTTGTGCAATATCCAACTTGAGCCAGTTCTTAGATCCAGAAGTTTACCACGGAATGGAAGGTTGTAACCTCCGGAGGTCTACATACAGCATTCATTGACCCAATCCTTCCCTAGATGGGCATATGGTCATTTATCAGATTACCATACACTGAAAACAGGAGGAAAGGGCAGACAAATATATTTGGTGGATGTTGTTCTTGGCTGACATTAATTGCAGGAAACCACAAATAACATTATGTACCTACCTTAATAGCAGGACCACATGGAGACAAAATGGTAAATGGAGCCCAGAACCAGTTTCCTTTCTTAAAGGGTCCAATGGATGGGGAGCACCCTTGCCCCAAACCATTTGCTTGGTTCCCTAAGTACATACTTAGAATGTATATGTAATATATAAATCTTACATTGATCCCTGATTGTTTAGTAAGAGCTATTATGAAAGACAAGGCTGGGGGAAGACCTCCAAAACTCTCACCCAACTAAGAAAGTAAATCCAAAATACAATCAATCCTGGCTGAAATGGCAAAATTAATCCCAATTTAAAAGACTCATGGAATGCAAGGGCATTAGTCCCTATAAAATCACAATTTAATCCAGTCTGGTTCCTGCAAAACTTCAGATGGATCTTACACAGAATCGCAGGCCATAATTGTAACTACTGACATCTTTATTAGACTAATAACAGTAGATCAGCAACTTGGTATGTGACTCTCATATGTGATGAATCAGTTTGTTTTAATTTTAATCAGAAAGCGACATTAAAGACTACTGTCCTCATGTTTTTATCCAGAGCTCTATTAACCCACATATGTATATACTATATAATTCAAAGAAACTTTAATTACCTTTACCTGGTCTAGTTCATCACAGTATATGGATAATGCACTGTTCACATTTCCCCCATAATATTTTAGTAAATATTCTAGATAATAGAAATCGGACATTACATAGGAGCAATGCTCTCTAGATTTTCTATTCTTTTTTTTTTTTTTGAGATGGAGTTTCACTCTTGTTGCCCAGGCTGGAGTGCAGTGATGCGATCTCAGCTCACTGCAACCTCCACCTCCTGAATTCAAGTGATTCTCCTGCCTCAGCCTCCAGATTAGCTGGGATTACAGGCATCTGCCACCACACCCAGATAATTTTTTGTATTTGTAGTAGAGACAGGGTTTCACTGTGTTGGCCAGGCTGTTTTTGAACCCCTGACCTCAAGTGATCTGCCTGCTTCAGCCTCTCAAACTGCTAGGATTACAGGCGCGAGCCACCGCGCCCAGCCTACTCTCTAGATTTTTGACAATTGATCACTTTATCTTGACTTTTCTTTCCTAACTACTCCAGGAAAAATTGGAACTGATATTACATTCACCATATATTGTATTACTTTCATTTGCATGTATTTACCCTATTAAATCAGGTGTACTAATGAACAAAACCATTTTACTTCATTTTCATCTTGATATTATTAAAATTAGGAAGCATATCTATATATGGTAGGCCACAACAATTGTTATTGAATTTTATTTTATTTAGGTTATAATATCAATTTTCAAAGTGTTCTATACAATTTTAGCTAAAGTCATGCATTAAATAGCAAGTTGTTTTTTCTTTCTTTGTTTAATAAAAAGATAGATTCTCATTGTCTTAGCCCATTTTGCGTTGCTCTAATAGAAGATCAGAGGCTAGATAATTTATAAAGGAAATTTTTTTTAGCTCAAAATCTTGCAGGTGGGGAAGTTCAAGAGCATAGTACTTGATGTGACCAGCTGCTGGTGGAACCTAGTGCCGGGTGAAAACATGATAACACTTTTTTTTTTTTTTTTGAGACGGAGTCTCACTCTGTGCCCAGGCTGGAGTGCAGTGGCGTGATCTCAGCTCACTGCAAGCTCTGCCTCCCGAGTTCACCCACCATTCTCCTGCCTCCACTTCCCAAGTAGCTGGGACTTCAGGTGCCCGCCACCATGCCCAGCTAATTTTTTGTATTCTTAGTAGAGACGGGGTTTCACCGTGTTAGCCAAGATGGTCTCGATCTCCTGACCTCGTGATCTGCCTGCCTTGGCCTCCCAAAGTGCTGGGATTACAGGCATGAGCCACCGCGCCCGGCCCAAATTTGTTCTCTTTTTTTTGGCTAAATAATACTCCATTGTGTCTATAAAACCAGAAAACCAAGAGGACATGTGCACAGAGATCACATAGTAAGAGAGGAAGCAAGCATGAATCTAGGAAGCTTGGCTGGCTTTTATAACAACCCACTCTTGTTGTAACTAATCTAGTCCTGAGCCAGCAAGAACTCACTCCTGAATGAGTGAGACTTTAATTCCACCAGAGGGCATTAATCTGTTCATGAAGGATCTGGCCCCATGACTCAAACACCTCGCTCTGGGCCCCACCTCCCAGCACTGCTGCATAGGCAATTACAGTTCTACTTGAGTTTTGGAAGGGACATACCACATCCAAACCACAGCTCTCATTGATATGAAAATTCTTCCCCCGAATCAAAAAGATAATAGTTTGTTCTCAAAATTATTTCTGTAAGAAGTTTGCAGAAAATTTTGTAGTGACCGTTCTCACAAAAAGGAAGATAGTTCTGTTGAGACGCTGCAAATATCAAAGAGCAAATGCAATAGATTAACAGCTGTTCAAAGAATTTAAAGATGGAGATGACTCCTTTCATAATAAAAAGTCATTAAAATATTAAATCAATAATAAAGAAAGTGTGGAAATAACCAAGGAAAATTTTTGTTTAAAAAAATCAATGTTTTTTCATCATGCATAATGAAGAAACCTATTATGAATTTGTGGATATCAGCTGTGAATAGTAGTTCAGAAGCAGACAGTATAGAGGCTTCAGTGTTTTTTAAATAGTTGTTTTGGTGGCAATACTGTAAATCAAATAAGAAATGAAGACACATACATATCTATACATCATGTACACACATGCATGTTATAGCCATATATTAAATAACACATATGTATAACAAAATGAACAGAAAAATATTTTGGATCATCATGAATTCCTGTCCCAAATAATAGAAATTCTCTGCGTTAAAAAAAGGCAAAAATTTCCTCCTTAACTGACATCACTGTATTGTTTCCCACTCTTCATATATAAAAGATTTATTTTTATACAATTACGGAAATGAAAATATTTATTGCACTGTTTTTCCCCTGTGTCTTGAGGTTGTGGTGTGGATGAGATAACAGTACGTGTAGTTAAATTTATAAGCTAGAAAGGAGAGAGGCATACGTACATGGTATCTTAGCTGTTTCTTCAGTATAGGATATAAAGCCATTAGTCCAAGAAATCATGTAAAGGATCTTCGAACTATGCCAAAATTGAGATACTATAAATTTATAAAGGTGAGAGTAGCATAATAAGCCAATTTACTTCAAATATTATAGATTGTCTAGATGTATTAATATACTTAGAATGGAAAAACATGAGCTATTTCATTTTTCTTACAGATACTTTAATAAAATTCAATACAACGTATATGAAATTGATAATCACATAGGATGGCTAAAATACAAGAATCTTCCATTAAAAACTATCAATTGTATAAAGAAACATGCAGGAGGTAAAAGTTTTCATATGATGATCCTTACAATCCTCTTGCCTACCCCTCCTGCCAACCAACTAAAAATTAAATAGATACAAAGCACATCTAGACCGGGCAGAATCAGGAACTTGCTTTGCTTGGATGAAAAACAGTTATACATTGCACATAAGATTTATATATTCCTTAGAAACTTGGGTTTGATGGGATGGAAAGAACATATGCCTCAATTTTATTCTTCAGGCACAGACTGCCTCATGTTTGCCTCAGTAACATTTACAAGCATGTCATATTATTCCTTTCAAGGATCCATAAAAACCAGCACCATCATTTAAGAATTTTATTTTTCCTTAAAGTAGGCTCTCTTCTCAGATTTTGAAACATCCCTTTTCACAGCATGTGGAACACAAATAACTTTGGCTTTAAAACAGCCAAACCCCATGTAGGCTCGACGCATTGCACAATGTAGCCATTTATTTTATTACATTTGTAAGTGAACATCATATGATGCTATCTCCAAATAGAAATGTTTATAGAGCTCATGAAAGAATACAACGTAGACAGTTGGTAAACTGCCAATTAACAGAACCAAAATACAGGAAATATAAGACTCCAAGGGAAAAAGAGTGATGACATGGCTAAAAATCAATGCACTATTATGTGATATCAGGCATATAATTTTAAATCAATATAGAATTCTATATCATGTTTAGTAATTTATATTTAAACATGCATTCATTATTTTAAAGGAACATACTAAAATATTAGATTTGTATACTAATATTCCTGTTAGTATTTAATTATTGGAGTTATTAAATTCTAAGGATTGACAAAGTGAAATGAACAATCAAATTTAATTGTTATAATATCTTCCTTATCTTCACTGGTTTGTTCAGGGTGCTGGCCATTGATATATTTGGTGGTTAGTTTGAAAATTCCAATATTTTTGTTATTTCTTGAAATTATTATAAAATATATTATTTGCTAGTAGGAAAATATTTTTATTTATTTTAAAATCAGAACTTTAAACCCTGCAATTCTAGTTTTTCTACTAATCTCAAGATAGAGATGAGAATTTTTTACATTTTAGTACACTGATACTAGATTCATAACATAAAGGATCTATTTCTTTGGTAATGCTTCTTCTGGTATATCCTGATATGAGAGAAGCATCATAATCATGCCTTACATAATTGGGATGTTAAATATGAACAATTTCTCTAGTGATTTATCATTTCTCATCATCTGTTGCTATTATTTCTCTTCAGCATAAATTGCTAGTCTCAAATCCTCAAAACTTCTTGTTCATAAGTAGCATATTTGCCTACTTCTCCCTGAGTTGACATTTAAGAATTATGATACCTCTGTTGCTAAGTTTGATGCTTTTCTAATATATGTATTTTCACATACTTGTTTAGCCTTCTTTAAAGTGCCATTTGGAAACCACCCTCTCTTCTTAGTAAACACTTTTGCCAACTCAAAATTTCTCTGTAAATCTCCTTCTAAGTGCTGATTAAAAGTCACCATTTCTCAGATGACACCATATTCAGACATCATTATCTCAAATAGGATAGTCTTACTCCCTTTCAGAGAAACTCACCCAAAAGGGCTAAAATACATCTACTTTAGTAGTTTTTATAACTTAAAAAAATCAGCATCGTAATATCTTCGTTGTTAATTAAAAACAATACACTTTTGCAACTTTTGCTGCAAATCAGTCCTGAACCTACTTAGAATTTTGGAACATTTTGATCTCTTTTTTCTTCCTGTCAGTTATCAACCCTACATCAAATTAAAACAAAATATGTTTGAAAAGCAGTCCTTGTAAAACATGAGGTTTAATTGGATAGCTAAGTCTCGATTTTCCTTCAAATTCAAAATAACTAGAGTTTTTCATACAAAAATAATAACAAACTGCCTAAATTTTGTCTGCCTGAAGCTTGAAAACTAACTAATCATACAAACAAATAGAAAAATGATAAACAAGTAAGTAGATAGGCAGACAAACTAAATTACATAAAATAGCAGTCAGTAACAGAAACACCTCAGATTCTAATATTCAGTTTACATTAAATCATCCTAATTAAACATGAGAAGTATATATATATGTATATATATATGAGTTATATATGAGGTGTATATATATATATGTATACACACACATATGTATATATAGGTGTATATACCTATACTGACATATTATGTATGTTCAACACAGGGGTCTTCCCTATACATAGAGACTATTATATAAGTCCTTTTATATCAATTGCTTTTTTCCTATACATACTATACTCATGTATTATTATGTAATACATTTATATATACCTTATATTAAGTATATATTACCATATTATTATAGTATTCTGATTATATATTAATGTTATAATCTTAATATTATGTTAATTATATAATGTGTAAGGTATGTATATATTATGTAATATATTTGTATTATATTAGGGTATATATGAGGTATATATAAGATATATATAAAGCTATTATATAAAGGTATATAAGGTATAAAGGTATTATAAGGTATACCTTATAAGGCATATAATACCTTTCTATGTATATACCTTATATATTACTTAATTAAATTATATAATTATAAATTATATAATATATAATTATATTGTTATATAATACCTTCATATATACCTTATGTATTAGGTTAATATATGTAAGTTTACATATGCTCATATATAGGTATGTATAAATATAGCTGTGTGTGTGTGTGCATATATAGGTATATATATATAGTATATGTATATGTTTCTATACATGTAGATATATATGTAATACTTTTAATTGACAAAAATTCCATACATTTATCGTGTATATTTTTCATGAAACATGTATATATTGTGTCATGTCCACACTGAGCTACCCAACATATGCATTACTTCACATAATTTACATCCCTAAATTCAAATCTCTTTGATACTGTATTTTTTTCTACTTCTATTTTCTAAATTATTAAATCCATCAAAAGAACTAAGATCTAGATTCAAGTGAATTTCTGGAATTGTCTGAGGACATCAATTACCTTTGTGAACTATGTAAATATTAAGGATACGGAATCTTAGTAATATTTTCTTCAGTGCTAGACTCATCTAACCGATAGTAAATTTTATTTTTCCTTTCCATCATTTTTCATCATCTGTAAAATCGCTTCTGAAATAATCTGATTCTTACCAGGCAAATAGAGCTGTGGTTATTAGAAAAATATTGGCTACTTTGTTTAAGACATTACATTTGTAAAAGCTAAAAAAGGTAACTTTCTATTATGTTGTTTGAGATAAAAATTGAAGTAGATTAATGACTGACAAGCCATGATAACAATTAAACTTTTGCTTGTGTGGTGGCCCCAATTATTTCTGATGCACTGTGATTACCTAAATTGGAGTCAATAGTAAACCAGATACCGGGAGATGTGACTGTTGACCAAATCTATCTTGTATATGAGAATGACAACTCTATATACTGATTCGGAATGAATTATGCCCATACTTGCAATGCAGGTATTTGCATTTTGTCATTAAGTTTCTCTTCTATTTAATTATGCCAGTGACTACCAATAAATCTATTTGAACTTAGATGCTATCCTTAGATTTAGATCTGAAGACTGTAAGTAGGTAATCTTTTAACTACCATTAGTGTTTGCAATTTCTGGCCTTACTATAAAATATTTTGAGATGAATTGACTGTTACTGCCTTTAGTCTTGTTTTCTGCTACTTAAATTTGGGGAACCAATTGCCTCCTCACTCATGTTTCCCACAGACTATTAATTCAACTGGTCATAAAGTAATTATTCCAAATGTAAAATCGTTTCCATCCTGTCTGCACATAACAAGCAGCAGGATCCCTTTTTGAATAGTTTTCCAAGTAGAAGTGGAGTTCAATTAATATAATATGTAATTATATAGGAGAAAAAATTAAAATCTCCACAGATTTCTCTCAAATTCTGGCTCCTTGCCTTCAGTGCAGGGTTGAGTGAAAAATATGGCAGTAAGCCAACCTGCCCTTCTTCCAAAATCAGCCACAATATAATCTGCTGGATTGAAATAGAACATTAGAAGTTTAGTTTGGCACTCAGTGTATTCACCCATTACTATATTTGTGACATGATTCACTGGGCCAGCAGCCCAGAGGAACTCTGTGTCTGGCTGCCCAGTTTTGAAATATGGAGAAGAGTTCATGACCACTGTGCTTTGTAAATCCACATTTCTGAAAATTATATTTCTCTATTTAAAAAGGGTATGAGATAGCCAGATGTGTGTATTGGGAAAAATCAACCATTTTATGAAAAGGCTTTTGTGTATAATTTCTAAAAACTCATTGGTATCACTTGAATTGGTTACATGTTGTTTTCTGGCAGAGTAATTTCTGTATTTCTATAGTTGGCTAAAAATGATCAGCATTCAAATTTCATTCAGAGAGTCTACAAATATATCATTAGAGATATTGTGCTTTATTAAATATGATGTTAGGAAAACTATATCGCATAGTGGAAGAAAGATAATGAACTTTGTATCAAAGAAACCTGGATAGGAATTCAAATTTATTCACATACTTGCTATGAAAGCATGGGCAAATTTATTAACTAAATTTCCCAAGATTTAGTTTTCCACTTATCTGAAAAATGGCCTCAATGGGAGGTGGTAAGGATTATATGAATTAACCTATGCAAACCCTGTTAACAACTTCCCTAAAGTGCAGGTTTGTTACATATGTATACATGTGCCATGTTGGTGTGCTGCACCCATCAACTCATCATTTACATTAGGTATTTCTCCGTAATGCTATCCCTTCCCCAGGCCCCAACCCCAACAGGCCCCCGTGTGTGATGTTCCCCTCCGTGTGTCCATGTGTTCTCATTGTTCAACTCCCACTTAGGAGTGAGAACATGCAGTGTTTGATTTTTCCCTTCTTGTGTTAATATTTTTAATGT
The DNA here is from genome assembly GCF_006542625.1 of Nomascus leucogenys. Classification (NCBI taxonomy): domain Eukaryota; kingdom Metazoa; phylum Chordata; class Mammalia; order Primates; family Hylobatidae; genus Nomascus; species Nomascus leucogenys. Next base: position 83,039,912 of record NC_044385.1, on the reverse strand, counting down.
CATCGACATCATTTTCTCATGGTTGTTACATTCACCCAATTGATTATTACACCACAATCAGTAGCAGCACCATTATAAACACAAGTTATAGAACCTAATGCCCAGTTAATGTTGCAGCTTGACAATTTCTCAGTCACATAAATGTGGACAAATCATAAATTTTCTAGATTTTGGTGTTCTCATTTCCAAATTTGGGGCTATATTTTTACTTTTATTATAATATCACTGTAAACTTTAAGTGAAAATTTTTGAGTCAAATATTTAGAACAATGAATAGATACAGTGATTGTAAAATGTGATTATAAAAACAATTTGAATAACTGTTGTTTTTGTTGTTTAAATGAAGTACGACCCTTGAAGAGTATTTGGCCTCAGCAGGTGCCCAACAGTGACAGTGTTTAATAGGTTCACTTATTTTAAGTTTATTGCCAAACTAAAAACACATCAAGTTTAAGCTAGTATTTGTGGTTTATAATGAAATCTATGAAAAGTCAAATAATTGTGAGTTACGCCTTAAGATTGTCATTAATGAATCACATGATCATTTGTAAAAGCTGTAATCAATTGAAGCCTTATCTTCATCACCAAAATCTTTCAGAGTGACAAATGGAATCTTACATACTTACCTTCAAGAAGAGTGAAAATTATTATATTACATCATCAATAACGTGAATTAAAAGCCAATATTTAGGTAATATTATTTAAATTGTTAATCATTTCCAATAGCTATTGTCCTAACTAACTTTTTGGATTGGAGTAAGAAAGATGACTAGGCATGTCTCTTGATCAAATCATGTGACTGATGAATTTGATTAATTTAGGCACAAAGGTAATAAGTTTTTTGGATTTTCAAAGAAATACAAATAGAAATACGGCCGTAAATTTTACCACAAATATCAGTGTTCTTTTGTCACACATCAGAAAGCAATCTAAGAGAAATAGTAATAGTTTTCTCTATATCTGAATAAACAAACTATTAATAATGTTAATAATTAGAATTCACAAAGCACAACAGACTATATGGATGAAATAATACACTTCTTTTACTCTAGAAAGTATTTAGTCTTCATTTTTTCAAGTGATTCTGAGGACAGCGCTGATTGAGTATTTTGACCCTTTGCACATGACTTTTATCCAAGGCAAAATTTTACTTGGTCTTTTTCTCATTAAGCTTGTGTTTGAAATTGATTCTTATTCAGAACTGAAGGTGAAGAGACCTGGGCATTCATTAAGATGATTAATTAAGAAAAAAAAATTTATTCAGTCTGAAAAAATGATACACAACCCTATTAGCCACTCAACTTTGGCTGAGAATGATGTGTGATTCCCAGAAGTATGATTCGTTTTCCAGGGGATAATGAAATTACTATCAGGATTAGACTTCTACAAACTGAGTTGACTTCACCACACTGGCAAGACATTCCAAATGTGCTCATGACACTGACTTACAAGTACTTTGCTTATTTAAAGCACAAAATTTGAACTGTGGAACGGATTTAGTCACATCCTTCATATTTAAGTTAAAAGATGGAATAAACTTTTTCTAAAACATAATAGTGATACATAATTGTATCTTGCTTAAGATTTAGTATTTTTTTCTACCATAAAGGTTAATAGGATATATATATATATATATATCACATAGATATCTGTGTTTTGTTTCATCTATAGATTTAATTTCCATTTAATATACTTTACTCACTACAATAGCCACAGGTAATGATGAAGTCTACCTTACATATTTTAATTACATTGAACAATATATAATATAGTCCTACTTTGTGCTGCATGGTTTTCTCAGGTGGTGATGGTTTTCAAATAAGAAATTGAAATAAATTTCATGGATTCTAATTTCATAGAATTAGCATTTTCACTAGCCTATTTATTTCTAGATTTTTATATCAGGTATATATATCTGCAACAATTAAGGAAGTAAATCTTTGTTTTGACAAATAACATAAGCCATCACTGGATCATTTAAATACATTTTTTTCTAACTAAAAATAAAATCTGTTGCTATAATACTAAGGTAATGCTGCAGGATGTTTACTTGGAACAAAGTGTTTCAAATGCAGGATATTTAAAGATGAAGGGAGACATAACAAAGGAAATAAATGACATTTGTAGTTTAAGAATATTGTCTGTAAGATTAATTTAATAATACCTATCATCAAAGTTGTAATCAAGATTAAATAAATTGAGGGTCATATATACATACTGCTTACCTGCACTGAATAACACAAATGTTTCAATAAACAGTTTTTGTTAATTAAAATAATATATAAAAAAAGAATATTGTAAACTGAGCTAAAACAATTTTTGTAATAATATCTATTATTACTTTCTTTTGTCATATATAAATAAAATTTAATAATTATAGTCAAGTGAGGATAAAGGTCTTCTATTTCCCCCTCTACTCAAACCTGCTACTAACAGGAAGCAAGTCTAGAATGATATTTGACACACACAAACACATTAGCAAGTAAGCATGCAACTCAAACGGCCTATAATTTTGAAAAAGCCTCAGCTGTGTCATTTTACCATTCTGAAAATCACCTTGAATGAAAGGTTTATTTCAGATTATTGTAAAAATACACTAGAGGCCGATTTTAGTTTATATTTCAACTTGACTATGTGAGACTATTCTTATTGGCAAAACACAGGACAGGATGGGGGTACATACAGGTCCAGGGCATCATTCTGAAGGGTCACCTTCTGATTTGTACAGGATCTTAAACTTTACTGATGGGAAGTGAGCGTGCTTGAACAATATTTCCCTTCAAACCACATCTTGAATACCATTTCAATGGAGTAAAAATGTATAATATATATTATATATTATGCAAATTAAGAAACTCTTATACTGATGGTCAGAAATAATAGCTGAAATATCTCTGACTCAAGTCTTTTAATCTTAACTAAACATAACTATAGTGTGGGTGTATATATATGCACGTGTGTGTGCAAGTGTGTGTGTATGTGTATTTTAGATTTCTTCAAATATAAAGGACTCAACTCAAGGTTGTATAGTAAAACTAATTTAGGGGCAGAGCAAGATGGCAGAATGGAAGACTCCACCAATCATCCCTCTGACAAGAGCACTAAGTTAACAATCTACACAAAAATAAGAACAAAAATCCGTTGAGCACTAACACTACCTGGTTTTTCCTTCATATTACTGAAAGAGGCACAGAAGAGGTGCAAAAATAGCCTTGAATCACTGATGCCAGCCCTCCCACATGCCCCAGCAGTGGTGATGTGGTGCAGAGAGCAATTCTGTGTGCTGGGGAGACGGGGAGAGCAGCAACTGTGAGCTTTGGAACTCAGTGCTGCCCTGTTACAGCAGAAAGCAAACCTGGACCAAACTCAGGGGATGCCCACATGTGAAGGGAATATTTAAACCAGCCTCAGCAAGAGGGGAATTGCTGATCCCAGTGGCTGGAATTTGAGTTCCTGCAAGCCTTGCCACCAGAGGCTAAAGTGCTCTGGGGCCATAAATAAACTTCAATTGCAGTCTAGGCCACAAGGACTGCAACTCCTAGGTGAGTCTGGTGCTGAACTGGACCCAGAGCCATTGGACTGGGAGCATGTAACCTATTGAGACATCAGACTAGGTGGCTAAGAGAGTTCTGGCATCACCTATCCCCCAACCCCAGGCTGCCCAGCTCGTGGCTTCAAGAGACCCCTTCCTGTTGCTTGAGGAGAGGAGAGGAAAGAGTGGGGAGGACTTTGTCTTGCACTTGGATACCAGCTCAACCACAGCCGGACAGGGCTCCAGTTAGAGCTGTGAAGCCCCTTTTCTAGGCCTTATCTCCTGGTCAACATTTTTAGATATACCATGGGCCAGAAGGAAGCCCACTGCTTTGAAGGGAAGGAACCAGTCCTGGTCGGATTCACCACCTGCCAACTGAACAGGTGTTGGGCGCTGAATAGCCAGCAGTGATACCCAGGTAATATTACGACCTGAGACTTGCTGGCTTCAGATGAGACTCAGCACATTATTATCTGTGGTTGCTAGGGGGCAAGACTCCTTCCATTTAAGAAAAGGGGAGGGACAAGTAAAGTGGACTTTGTTTTGGACCTCAGGTACCAGCTCAGCCACAGGGATGCAGAGCACTAAGTAGGCTCTTGGGGCCCTTGATTCCAGGACTTTAGTGGAACATTAGTGGTAGTCTGGCAGTACAACTCATTGTCATGGTGGCCACAACCTGAGACTCCTCTGCCTTTGGAAAAAGAAGGGAAGGGTGGGAAGAAATATGCTTTGTAGTTTGAGTGCCAGATGAGCTGCAGTACAATAAAACACCAAGCTGATGCCTAAGGTTTTTGACTCTAATCATCTCCGGCTTCTGGAAAGCACCTCTGGACCTGCCTGAGGTCTGGTGGAACTCATTGCCCTAAAGGAAGGATGCAGGCCTGGCTGTCTTTTCGTTCTTTTTTTTTTTTATTATACTTTAAGTTCTAGGGCACATGTGCACAACATGCAGATTTGTTACATATGTATACATGTGCCTGGCTGTCTTTTCTAACTGCTGATAATAGAGCCCCAGGGCCCTGAGCAAACATTAGCAGTAGCTGGAGAGTAGCTACAGGGGGCCTTGGATGAGACTCAATGCTGTACTGGCTTCAGGTCTGACCCAGCACAGTCCTAGTGGAGACCCCTTCCTTTTGCTTGAGGAGAGGAGAGGAAAGAGGCCACAAGAGTGCTTGTGTCAAGCTATTCCCAGCCTCAGGTGGTTCAGAATAGAGAGACTTCATTTTAGAAGGAGATATTAAGGGAAGAGAACAAGAGTCTCCGCCTGGTAATATAGAAATTCTGGATCTTGTCCAAGGCCATCACAGTGGTACTTACATGAGTCTTCAGGAACCACAGCATTACCCTGGGCTCAGGGTGCCCCATATAACAGATAGAGCTTAGATTACAGCTCTTAAGTCCTTTTTAATATCTGGAAAGCCTTCCTTGAAGGATAGGTGCAAACAAGCCCAGACTGCAAAATCTACAATAAATACCTAACTTTTCAATGTCTGGACACCGAAGAGCATCTACAAGTATCAAGACCATCAAGGAAAACATGATGTCACCAATTGAACTAAATACGTCACCAGGGAACAATCCTAGAGAAACAGATATGTGACCATTCAGACAGAGAAGTCAAAATAGCTGTTTTGAGGAAATGCAAAGAAATTCAAGATAACAGAGAGAAGGAACTCAGAACTCTACCAGATAAATTTAACAAGCAATTGAAATAATTATTATAAAAATAATAAAGCAGAAATTCTGTGTTTGAAAATGTAATGGGCATAATGAGGGATACATCAGAATCTTTTAATAGCAGAATTTATGAGGCAGGAATAAAAATCGTGAGCTTGAAGGCAGGCTATTTGAAAATGCTGTCAGAGGAGACAAAAGTAAAAGAAATAAGAAAGAAGCACACTTACAGGATATAGAAAAATAACCCGAAAAGAGCAAATCTCAGAGTTGTTGGTCTTAAAGAGGAGGTAGAGAAAGAGATAAGGGTAGAAAGTTTATTCAAAGGGATAATAACACAAACTTCCCAAACCTATAGAAAGATAGCTATATCTAGGTAAAAGAAGGTTATAGAACACCAAGCAGAATTAACCCAAAGATGACTACCTCAAGGAATTTAATAATCAAACTCCTAAAATTGAAGGATAAACAAACAATCCTCAAGGCAGTAAGAGAAAAGAAATGAATAACATGCAGTGGAGCTCCAACATGTCTGGAGGCAGACTTTTCAGTGGAAACCTTACAGTCAAGGAGAGAGTGGCATGACATATTTACAATGCTGAGGAAAAAAATATATCCTAGACTAGTATCTGGTAAAAATGTCCTTTAAACATGAAGGAGAAATAAAGACTTTCCTAGACAAATGGAGGCTGAAGGATTTCATCAACACCAGTTCTAGGCTACAGGAAATGCTAAAGAGTGTACTTCGATAAGAAAGAAAAGGTCATTAATGTGCAAGAAGAGTCATGTGAAGGTTTAAAACCCACTGGCAATAGTAATTACACAAAAACACAGAATATTGTCAAACTGTAACTATGGTGTATAAACTACCCTTATATTAAATGGAAAAATTGAACAAAGAACTAATCAAGAATAACTTAGAGAGACATGGACTGTACCATAACATAAATAAAAACAACAAAAAGTTAAAAAGTGGGGGTAGGAAGTTAAGGTGTAGAATTTTTATTATTGTGTGCTTATGTAAAAAATGTTATGTTTTTATCAGATTAAAATAATGTGTTATAACATAGTATTTACAAGCCTCATGGTAACCTCAAACCAAAAAACATACAACAGATACATAAACAATAAAAATCAAGAAACCAAATCATATCACCAGAGAAACACATCTTCACTGAAAGCAAGACAGGAAAAAAAGAAAGACAGAATAAAAGACCACAAAACAATAAAAAACAAGTAACAGAATGGCAGCAGTTGGTCTTTACTTATCAATAACAATATTGAATATACTGCATTAAACTCTCCAATTAAAAGACATAGAGTGGCTAAATGGAGGATAAAAACAAATCTGAGATTTAAAAAAAATACTTGATTTCATAAACAAAAAATGAAATTGAAGAATAAATTGCTAAGATTAGTAAACATGAAAATATCAACAAACTATCTGAAAACAGAAAAAGGGATTTTTTTTAGAAAAACAATCACATCATCAGTGAGCCATTAGAGCAACTTCAAATGATCTAACACATGTGTTACTTGAATCTCTACAGAAAAGGAGACATTGAAGCAGAAAACTTAAAAATCAATGCTTAAAATATTTTTAAATATGATGATAATTGTATACCCAACGGATTCAAGAAGTGCAACAACAATCCTCAGTCATACTTCACAAACAAACATTAAGAAAAGTACATCAAAGCTCATCATAATCAAATTTCTCAAAACCAGCGACAAAGTGAAAAGTTTTTAAAAGGTCAGAGATGAAAGATACGTTGTATGTAGAGGAACAACATTAAATAAATCAATGTGTTCATTGGAAACAATACAAACAAAAAATTGCAGAACACCTTTAAATTAACAGAGAAAAGCCTGCCAATACAAAATTCCATACTCAATGAAAGTATTGTTCAAATTCAAAGGTGAAATATTTATTGAGATATGCAAAAGCTGAAACATTTTATTAACATCAGAATTACAGTTAAAAAGTTGTTAAGGGAATCTCTTAAAGCAGAATGAAAATAATACCAGATAGAAATGTGGGTTTACAAAATAAATGAAGACCACCATAAGTAATAACCATATAAATAAATTTTAAAATAATTAAATGTGTTTTAAAACAACTGCTTAAATACGAATAAATAATATGGTATATGGAAGGCCAAAATATGTGGAATTAAAATATATAACCACAGTAGCACAAAGGCCAGGAGGGGAGAAACAAAAATAATATTGTAAGGATTTTATATTATACATGAAGGAGTTTAATATAGAATCAAGATGATCATAAAGTAAATGTGTATATTATAAACTCCAAAGCAACCACTAAATTTAAAAAGCAAGTAGTTATGACAAATAGGCTAACAAATAAGATAGATTAGAATATTTGAACATTCTCAGTTAATCCAAAACTAATTAGAGAAGAGGAACAAGGAACAAATGAGAAAAACACAAAGGAAGTTGATAAATTTAAAATAAATCATATCAATAAACATTCTAAATATAAATGATTCAAAGATCCCATTAAATGACAGAAATTAACAAGTGGTTAAGAAACAAAGCAATATACAAGTATGTGCTACCAAATAAGAAGCATTAAATATACAGATAAAATAGAATAAAAGTAATGGAATAAGATATGTCATGTCAACAATAATTTTTAAAAATATGTGAGGAGTGATATTAGAATAAGACAACATAGATTTCAGAGCAAAGAATATTAGCATAGATAAATATGATCATTTAATAATGACAAATATGTCAATTAATCAAGAGGGCATGATAATTGAGTTTGTATCTAAAAACATAAATTAAAAATACATGAAGCAAAAAACAATAGAACTGCATATATAAATAAATTATCAATTATAGAGGCAATTTTACGTCAGTCTCTCACTAATAGCTAGAAGAAGCAGTTAGGAAATCAGTAGTGATATGCAGTGCTAAAACAGTCCTATTAGCCATCTTGATCTAATTGACATTTATAGAACACTGCACTCAACACCAACAAAATCCACCTTATTTGCAAGTGTACTTGGAATATTTTACAAAACAGACCATATTATGGATACATAATATGGGTACATAATTTAGGATGTGCAAAACTTTGTACATCCTAAAAATTAATTCTTGGCTGGGTGCAGTGGCTCACACCTGAAATCCCAGCACTTTGGGAGGCCAAGGCAGGTAGATCACCTGAGGTCAGGAGTTTGAGACCAGCCTGACCAACATGGAGAAACCCCATCTCTACTAAAAATACAAAATTAGCCAGATGTGGTGGCACATGCCTGTTATCCCAGCTACTTGGGAGGCTGAGGCAGGAGAATCGCTTGAGCCCAGGAGGCAGAATTTGTGGTGAGCTAAGATCACACCATTGCACTCCAGCCTGGGCAACAAGAGTGAAACTCCATCTCAAATAATAATAATAATAATTCTTAAAGCATGTTCTTTGATCACAATGAAATTCAATTGGAAATCAATCCCTGCAAATCTAGAAAAACACCAAATATTTGAAACCAAATAACATACTTTTTCAGTTCTAGGTATTTACCTGAAGGAAATAAAACATATGACCATTAAAAGAATTTATAAATTTATTTACACCATGTGTGTTTGTAAATCTGCAGTAGCACAAATATCTGTTAACAGATGAATAGAGAAATAAATTTTGAACAGTATGTACAATGAAATACTGTTCAGTAAGAAAAAAGGAATAAAATATTGATGGATGCAACAACATGTTTATATCTCAAAATAATTATATAGCGTGAAAAATAACAGAATAAAGTACGACCTGTATGATTCCATTGATTTGTAATTCTATGTAATAAAAATTAAGCTATGGTGGCATTAAACAGATAGCGATTTCTTAGGAAATATGGGCATGGAAGGTATAAGGAGAGGCAGAACAGATGAATTGCAAAGGGCAGAATAATTTGGGGGTAATGTATATGTTCCTTACTATTTTGATGATGAATTAATGGGTATATATTGATGCTAAAACATATCAAACAATACATTTTACATTATACAATTTAATGTATGTCAAATATAACTCAGAGCTGTAGAAATAAAATTTCAGAAGAAAGATATAATTTCAATATATGGTTTATTTCATTAAATTCCATTTTATTCTTAATTTTGAAAGAACGGCAGCTAAAATATGTAGATTTATTCTATCTTTGTAACATCCTAGCACATTGGTGATTTCTGTTTAACATAGGTCACATAGTGTCTGACAAGTAAAATAAATAACACAAGTGTATTTGTGTCAGATTAACATTTATGTTAGCAGCTATTTGAAGGTTTAGTATGTTTGCTTAGCTTTTACTTCTTGATTCTAGCATATTTGCATAACATTTACTTAAAAACAATGTAAATGTCTGAAATTGCTTATTAATCATTGTAGTTAAGTATCTACCTGTATAATTTAGCTTTGTTATTCTGTCAGTACTGCATAAATTTGCATGGTTGCATAAAATGTCAGCATTATAGATGTTCATACACAATTATTAGCAAATTTCTATTGTGTGCATAACAATAATGCACCTGTGAAGTTTTCTTTACGTCATTAAGATGTATTGCTAAGGTCTAGGGCATTTTGTAACTCATCATAATGAAAATCTATTATAGAATGCCCTATTCAGATTCCTTTCTTCCAAAAGAACATTCTATTTGTAAACAGTATTGTAAATCAAGGAGTCTGTGTAGCATATTTCTGCATTTCTTTTTAGCTATGTAAAAACAATTTAGTAGTTTAAGCCCCAGTTCTTAAAAATTAATTTCATATAGCCCAATAGCAGGACATATCCAAATGAGTAAAAATGGATATTCTGATGAGTAACAATACAGGAATTCATGTAAAATATGCTTTCATTTTAAAAGGTCATTAAATTTCACAGCATTATGTGTGTTGTGAGGTTTAATGTGTATATATATGTATATGTGTATGCACAAACACACACATGATCACACACTTGTATGGATATGCTTTAAATATATGTATTTTGTTTTAAAGACACACACACATATATGAAAATACCGACATTTTGATAACTAAACTTTTGTAACTATAGTATTTTGTGAGTCTGTTGGTGTTTATTACATAAAAAATTCTGCTATTATAATTATCAACCCAGCTATATTTAATTTACATGTATTTAGGCCTATCTCAATGAAGTTGTGTTCTATTCTACTTAAATTGTATGTTTACTAAAATAGAAGCAAAAAGGGCAGTTATTGGAATCGTGGCTACTTCCCTTAATATTTGAAAAATATCTTCTTTTAGAAGAAAAGATACTTATTAAAGCTAAAGAAATTTAGCAGTATAATTATCAAGTAATTTTTTAAAGATTCTTTTAGTTATTGAACAATTAAGTTTGACAAATGTCCCTTAAATGGCAATCTTAAATATAGTTACTTTGCTGTTATTGAATGCTATTTTTGTTTGTCTGAGAACATTAAATTTTATTTATTTTTACTTTTATGTATATGATTATTTAAATATTTACTACTTTAATAAATGCTTTAGTGTCTTAGTTAATTTAATGCTGATTCACAGGATATATAAAATTATGTAATTTATAAAGAACAGATATTTATTTCTTACATTTCCTGAGACCGAGAAGTTCAAGATTAATGGGCCAGCATCTGGTGAGGGACTTCTTTCTGTGTTCTCACATGGCAAAATATGGAATGGGAGTGAACCTCCTCCCACAATTCCTTTGTTTGTTTGAGGCCGAGTCTTGCTCTGTCACCAGGCTGGAGTGCAGTGGCACGATCTTGGCTCACTCATTGCAACCTATGCCTCCTGGTTCAAGCCATTCTCCTGCCTCTGCCTCCTGAGTAGCTGGGACTACAGGCACATGCCACCATGCCTGGTTACTTTTGTTTTTCGTTTTTTTTTTTTTTTTCTTTTTCAGATGGTGTTTGGCTCTTGTTGCCCAGGCTGGAGTACAATGGCATGAACTTGACACACTGCAACCTCAGCCTCCCAGGTTCAAGTGATTTTCCTGCCTCAGCCTCCAGAGTAGCTGGGATTACAGGTGCCCACCACCATGTCCAGCTAATTTTTTGGTCGGGCTGGTCTCGAACTCCTGACCTCAAGTGATCCACCCACCTTGGCCTCCCAAAGTGCTGGGATTGCAGGTGTGAGCCACCGTGCCTGGCATGGCCAGCTAATTTCTTGTATTTTTAGTAGAGACGGGGTTTCACCCTGTTGGCCAGGCTGGTCTCGAACTCCTGAACTCAGATGACCCAACTGCCTCGGCCTCTCAAAGTGCTGGGATTATAGGTGTGAGCCACTGCACCGGACCCATAATTTCTTGTTAAAATGACATTAAGCTATTCATAAGAATGAAGCCCTTATGACATAAGCACCTTCCAGTAGGCCTCACCTCTCAACACTTGTATTTGGAATTGTTTCCAATACATAAATCTTGGGTGACATTTATACCACAGAACTCCACTCCCCCTTGATTCCCCATTCATCTCCTTCTCACAAACAAAATACGTACACTCCATTCCAGTAGCCCAGGAGTCTTAACTTGTTCCAGCATCAGTTTTTTCTCCAACTGTGAACTTGTGAAGTCAAACAAGTTATGTGCTCCTAAAATACAATGGAGGAACAGAGAGAGGATAAACATTCTCATTTCAAAAGAGGGACATAGGAAAAAAGACAAGTAAAGTAAGATATCCCAAGTAAGTCTAAAACCTAACAGGTCAAACAACATTAAATCTTAAGGCTTGAGAATAATCCCTGAATCCATGTTCCAATTTCCAGAAAAACAAGGGTAGGGGTTGAATCCCCATGGCCTTGGGCAATTTTTCCTTCATGGCTTTGTTGAGTGCAGCCCATGCTTCAGCTATCACATATTGAAATAAATACCTGGACCTCTCACAGGCTGGTGCTGCATGCTGGTGTCTCTACAGTACTGAAGGCTTGGGGTGGCCATTAGACACTGACCTAGTGAGGACTCTGTTCAACTCCCTGACCTCACAGTTCTAATTCTGCTGGACATTGCCCTAGTGAAGGCTCTCTGTGGAGGCTCCACCCAGTGGCACATTTCTGCCTAATTCCAGAGGCTGTGGGAGACATACTTTGAAATCTAGGTGGAGGCAATCATACCTCCACAGCTCTTGCATTCTGAGTACCTGCAAAATTAGCACCACACAGACAATGCTAAGGCTCACAGCTTGCACCATCCAGAGAGGCAGTCTAATTAGCACCAGGGTTTACTTCATCCATAGCTGGAATGGCCGAGGAGTGCTGTATCAGAATGTGGGCAGCAGAAACCAAGAAATCTCTGGGCAGTGATCCCTGATGTCCCATGGGTAACATGGGTTCCTCTCCAAAATTGTTCTGTCCTCAAGGCCCTAGCACTCTGGGACTGTGATGGGCATAAAAGCCCTGAATATTTCAGAAATGTTTTCAAGGTCATTCTTTTAATATCTTGATGAATAGTACCTTCATTACTTATATCCATACTAACCTCTTTATTAAATGGTTACTTGGCCACATCCTCGATTTTCTCTACTAAACATGCTTTTATATTCTTCGCATGGCCAGGCTGAGAATTATTCAGCTTACTTCTTTAAACATGCAGATAACAATTCAAGACCACGAAGATCAAAGATAATGAGGAAAACTCTACACCACCAAAAGAAAAAATAATAAAACACAAGTAACTGTCTCTAAACAAATGGATGTTTATGAATTGTCCTATTAAGAATTCAAAAGAAGCTTAATGAGCTGCTATACAATTCTTCTATACAACACACATAGAAAAGTAAATAAAATCAGAAAAGCAATACATTAACAAAACTAGGAGCTCAGCAATGAGAGAGAAACCATACAAATAAAGCAAACAGAAATTCTGGAGCTGAAGAATATAACGACTAAACTGAAAATTTCATAGACAGCTTCAACAGCAGACTCAAGTAGAAAAAGGAATCAGCAAGCGATTACCCAATTAGAGAAACAAATAGTACAAAGAACAGAAAAAAAGCGAAGAAAGACTTGGGGAATATGACCTATCTTCAACTGAACCAATATACAATTATGACTGTTCCGGAAGAAACAGCAAAAGAGAAAGAAAACTTACATAAAGATATGATCACTGAAAACTTTCCAAATCTGGAGAGAAAAATGAACATCCACGTATATGAAGTCCAAAGAACATCTTATAGATTAACCATAAAGAGATCTTCACTGAGACACTTTATAAAACAAATTCTCAAAACTCGAAGGCAAAGACAACTTTGAAAGCAGCAAGAGAAAAGTGACTCATCTTTTCTCCTCATGGGATATTTATGGGGACTTAAGACCCACTGCACTTATCTTCTCAACAGAAATAAGTGGATTTCTCAGCAGAAACCTTTCAGGCAAGGGAAACAGTGGGGTGATATATTTAAAATGCTTAAAAAGACCAAAAAACCCTGCCAATATATGATATTACACCTGAAAATGCTCTCCTTCAAATATAAAGGAAAGATAACCATTTTCCCAGACAAACAAAAGCAAAGGGAGAATACTACCAGTAGATCTCCATTTAAAAAAATGCAAAAAGGAGTTCTTCAAGTTAAAACAAGATCACTTCTAAAAACATGAAAATATAAAAGTATAAAACTAATTCTAAAAGTAATAACACAGTCAAATTCACACAATTCTGATACTGTCATGGTGTTGTATAAATCATTTTAAATAAAGAATAATATTTAAAAGACAAAAATATTAGGAATAGCTATGATAATTTGTTAAACACACAATATAAAAAGATGCAAATTATGACATAAGTAACAAAGCATAGGGGAGGAAATGTTAAGTTGTAGAGTTTTGTATGCAGTTGAAGTTAAGTTGTTAACAGCTTATAAAATATTTTTATAACTGTTAGATTTTTTTTCTTTTTTTGAGATGGAGTCTTGCTCTGTCTCCCAGTCTGGAGTGCAGTGGCACAATCTTGGCTCACTGCAAACTCCACCTCCCAGTTTCAAGCGATTCTCCTACCTCAGCCTCTCAAGTAGCTGGGATTACTGGCTCATACCACCACACCCAGCTAATTTTTGTATTTTTAGTAGAGATGGGTTTTCGCCATGTTGGCCAGGCTGGCCTCGAACTCCTGACCTCAGGTGATTCACCTGCCTCGGCCTACCAAAGTGCTGGGATTACAGGCATGAACCACCATGCCTGGTCCATAACTATTAGATTTTTAATGTAATCTTCGTGGTAACCACAAAGAAGCATGTAGTAGATACATAAAAGATAAAGAGAAAGGATTCAAAGCATACACCTACAAATTATAATCAAATCACAAAAGAAAAGCAGGAGAGAAAGAAACCAAAACACTACAAAATAGTTCCAAAACAATTAACAAAAAGGCTATAGTAAGTTCTTACCTATGAATAATTATTTTAAATTTAAAGGGATTAAATTCTCCAATCAAAAAACAGTGGCAGAATGGATTTTTAAAAACAGGATCTAATCATAGCCTGAACTCATTTTATCTTTAAGGCTGCACATAGACTAAAAGTGAATAAATGAAAGAAAAAAAGATATTTCATGTAAATGGTAATTCAAAAGACTGAGAGGAGAGAATTCTTCCAAACTTATTTTGTAATACTACCAGCACTATCCTGATATTAAAACCAGAGAAAGATACTAGAAGAAGGTAGAATTACCAGCCCAAATCTCTGCTGAATATAGTTACAAAATATTTTAAGAAAATACTAACAAATCAAATTTAATAGCCCATTGTAGAGATTATATACCACAATAAATCTGGGTGTATTCAAGGCATGCAAGTATGGTTCAAAATATGAAAATTAATAAATGTGATATAGCACATTAACAGAATAAACGATGGCAATCTGTGATCATCTCAATAGATGCATTAAAGCATTTTATTGTAGTTAATAACAGTGTATTGTATACTTAAAATTTCGTAAGAGTAGATGTTAAATCTTTTAACTAAGAAAAAAAAGATAGCTATGTGAGTGATAATATGTTAATATTTTATTGCCATATTCATTTCACAAAGTATATATCTACCAAAACATCATGTTATATACCTTAAA
The DNA here is from genome assembly GCF_006542625.1 of Nomascus leucogenys. Taxonomy (NCBI): domain Eukaryota; kingdom Metazoa; phylum Chordata; class Mammalia; order Primates; family Hylobatidae; genus Nomascus; species Nomascus leucogenys. Next base: position 83,024,638 of record NC_044385.1, on the reverse strand, counting down.
TATATAAAATTTTTGTCAATTGTATCTCAATAAAGCTGGAAAAATGCCATCCAAAGACATTGAACCATACAAAATTATTAATTACAGTAGCAACCTTTTTATCTGATAATTCCAACCTTAAAACATGATGAATTGAGTCTATTATTGTTTCGTTTTCATTCCAATGCTTCTTTGTCTCTTGTAACTATATGTTACAACTGTGTGTTGCAAACTGTGTTCACAACCTTTGCTACACATTCTGTTTCTAGAAGTCTATCTATTTGCATACAGACACATTTAAAAACAGGGTGCAAAAGAGAACTACGGTTCTACTTGCATCAGTGGACTGAACATCCACATCTGTTCCCTGTCTCTTTCATGCTATTTTTGAATTAGAAAAACTACACTTCTTTGAAAGAAACCATAACTCCACTGGAATATGCAAAGCAGGAACATAGATTCAAATTCACCATAGATATTCTAGGAAGAATAAAGGAAACTAAATATATGAAGAAAATAGTACATGTTATAATTTAAAATATTTAAAATATTGCACCTCTCTGAGAAAACTCAGGTGGTGCTCCTGACTCTGAGGCCATAGATAGAGAAGGGTAGGTGGAACAATCATTGGAGCATAATTGAAAAGACTACAGTTGGGACTGCTGGGTTGGGTTCTCCATTCCCACTTTCCGCCCCCTTCTCCATTGTCTCCACTCTCCTTCCCCTTTACCATGTACCTCTCACTGTTCTTATAGATTGTATACATTGTAAAGAAAATGCATTTATTTGGCTCATGGAAGAAAAACAAGAACTGTCCATAATTAAACCATTGCCTGAGAAAGGCTTCTGGTGTGAATATAAGAATCTGGATGAAGAGCAGAATCAATTTTCAGGAAGCTCTCTTTCACTCCAAAAGACATGGAGATAGCAAAAGGAAAAAAAGAAAAAGTAAAGTAACTAAATGTTACATACATATGCACAGAGTGATACACATAAAAGAGAAGAAAGCTACTAAGGATGAAAGACATTTTAATTTTAATCAACATAGATAGTTTTACAACCTTGTGTTTGACATCATAAGGACAATTCTTTATTTTTATTTTTATAATTTTATATTACTGAAATATGATTTAAGATGTATACCAGTTTACTTCTTCTAGTACTTTTTAAGACATCTTTAGTCTGCTCCTCCACACATATATGCAACAAAATTTATTTTAAAATATTAAACCATGAGTCTCCTCCGCTAAAAAATTTCTCCAGTATTTTCTTACCAACTTAAACTAAAATCTAAAGTTCTTACAATGACTAACAAGTTCATCCTGGACCTACCACAACTCCTTTTTATCTCTAACTTTATTTCCACTATCCCCACAATAGCATCTTTTATTTTTATTCATGTTTGTTATAAATAAACCTGTGACTCTCATACCTTCTTCTGGCTAATTTTCAGCACTGTCTTCAAAGTATACCTAAAACAGACATTGCTAAATGAGAATAGTGCATAGAAAGCTCCCAGGTCTATTCAATTATACCTGTGCATGTAAAAACAGATGCACATTTGTTCTTATTTATGCAGCCATGAAGAGAGACAGAGATCGATTTAATAATAGAAAAATTTTAAAATATCTTTAAAACATTTTATGATTTTCAATAGTGCTTGAATTATTAAATAAGATTATATCATCTTCATGAAAAAATAAACATTTCATTTTGATAATTATTTTTAAAAAAGATTGGTTTCAAAAGTCTTTTACACTTTCAAAAATAGTCTTCTCTATTCCTCTCTTTTTCTCTGAATATCTTTCTCTTGTTCACTTTCTCTCCCTTCCCTCACGCAAAATATGCCTAATAATTCCCTAATAAGCATAATTAGCAATAAATTAAAGCAGTTATTTACGTTTAATCAAATATTCATCCTAACTTAATATTATCTACAGCAAACATTAATACGTGCTGAATCATGAGTTACGTTAGGTCCAGATAAATGAGGAATTATAAAACCAGACATTGTCTGCAGTGTTTTACAATCTAATTGTGAAAATAAGTCCTATACAAAAAAAAAAAATTGGATGTAACAAGACAGTTACTTGAAGAATAAAGTCTAACTTTGGTTGAATGGGCTATTAAAGGGAAATTAGAAATTGATTTGAGCTATGAAGAAAACGTAAATTTTAATTAAAAAAGAAAGAAGAGACATGCAAACCAAGGGGCCAGTATAACCAAGAGAATGAGATTGTGAGAATCACGGCGACTTAAAACTGTGTTGTATTTATTTGAATAAATAACAGTTTTAACTAAAACAGGAGTTTTCTACAGTGTGCTTTTCAGTAATAACAATTATTGGCAAACTTAGGACGTCCCTTTAATTATTTAAAAATTATTTCATTTTTTTTCTTAATAGAGACAAAGACTCACTTTGTCTCCCAGGGTGGAGTGTGATGGGGAGATTATAGTATATGACCTCAAACTACTGTACTCAAGAGATTCTCCCATCTCAGCCTCCTGAGTAGCTAGGGCTATGGACACATATCATCATGGATGGCTAATTTTATTTTAACTTGTTATAGATTTAGGGGGTCTCATTATGTTGCCCAGGCTGGTCTCCAATTCCTAACTAAAGCAATCCTTCTGCCTTGACCTCCCAAAGTGCTGGGATTACAGGGATAAGCCACTGCAGCAGGCCACCAAAATCATTTCTATGCTAATTGTTTTTTTAAAAAAGTACTTTTAAGATATCCAGATTGAATTGTAATTCATAAGAAATTTTACTTCTCAAAAATATGTTCTAAGAAAAAGGTAAAGTAATCATAAAATTTTTTATTAACTCTGGCTTGGTTCCAGAATAAATTAGTCTGATTATTTGGTCACTTTAGACTTTTAACATATATTTTATCTGCAATGCTAATTTTTGCACAACATGATACTGCTTAAAATTCCAAACAGTCTGAGCCAAAGCAGTGTAAATAGAAAAAATTACTTTGCATTTCACCACTCCCATCCCTAACCTCAGCCTCTGTGTTCTGTATCTCTTTTCCTCACTTATGTAGCACAGAGTATCTCCTATTCTCTTGCAGTAAGGTATAAGAAGTTGAGTAAATTGTAATTTGTTGGGTCTCTTGAACCTATTCTTTTAAAAATAAACTAAAAACTAAAACTAACAACTAAATTAAAAAAAGACTTGACTTTGAAAGCCAGCTTCTACAAGGCTTTTTTTTATAGAGGCAAATGGGCCTTATTTTTTACTGTTAAACATCATGAAATTCAATCAAAATTTATGGGACAGAAGGTTAGACAGGATAAATAGACAGAAAAGAGTCACATAGGTATTTTCAATGATAATGTGACAATACACAATCAATTTTATTAGTCCTTTTTTCACAGTGAATATATATATATATTTGCGTATGTGTAATAACCTTTGTATTTTTACATAAGTCGAATATACTATTATGTAATAAAAATTTTCAAATGTATGGTTTTTTTCTCTAGCTTATTCAATTACTTTTCTTTCATGATAGACATTATTTTAGTAGCTAAAAAATAGATGTCAGTAGCTGCCATTAACTCCTATCTTCCCATGAATAGTAAGAAAGTGAGAAAAACATAACTAATGAATTTGTTTTTTCTCTCTTTGGTTTTGGGGCTATTAGACCCACTTTCAAGCTAGATTCTGCCTGTTATTTGAGTAATTTCAATAACTCTTTTAGGTATAATGCCTTAGAGTTTGTATCAAGAATATTAACAATGCGACTTAAGCAATAATGAGGTCAAAAGACATAAACTTCAGTAGTTTTCATGGTATTCTTTAACCAGAAATGAGGCAATCTGTTATGCAGTTCTCCCTGAAGGCTCCAGATCAATCTGTGCATCTGTAGAACCCAGGAGGCCCATGGAGATTCAGCGAGAAAACACATTTGGTGGCTATATATCACTGAGTTGAAAGTCTGCTAATTAAATCTAACATAAAAGAACAACTATTAGGCTTTTGTAGAGTGCTATCATTTTTAAGAAAGTGCCATTTGTGTGCAATAAAAAGTACATCAATAATTTATTATCTACAAATTTTGAACACATAAATTTTGAATTAAAATTAACTTACACTTTTAAAACACAAAAGCAAATTTCACTTCATTTGAAATGGCATTTAAACATCTATAAACTTTTCACTTAGAAAATATTAATCAAGTAATTATCTGCTAAGACTTTATAATTTTATATGTCAACGAAAAATATGTAAAACTGTTGAAGTACTTTATCTAAAAAATTAAAGTCCAAACACTTTCAGACTGTCCTCTGTGAAAATATTGAAGTATGCAAATCCATGTAAACTAAGCTATTCCAATGATGCATGTGATACTGAGTAATTAGTACAAGTGTCTATTTCTTTTGCCTATGCTGCATGGTGTATCAATCAGGTATTGACCATAGATAATAATCTAAGGACAAAATTATATAGCTCTTCTTTAACATCTACTCCAATTTTCTTGTGACCTTGATTTAGCCTACCATGGAAAGATCCAAGAAATGTAACCACCTAAAAATCAGACATACCTAAATTCAACTTTGAAACATTTTATATTTTTACTTCAATGTAATTTGAAGGATGGTATGTACTCTATCTCTTCTTTCTTAGCTGCAGAGGCTGCTAATGTGCAGAAAAAGAACCCTTCTAAAGTACCTGAAAGACATCATATTTTCTTGCTTGAATTCTGTGGCATTTTTGGCTGCTTCTAAGAAAAGAAACGCTTTGTCTCTGTATATAGCATACGGAGCACAGTGCAGCTCAGCAGTGATTTTTCTAACTTTGATAACATTCTGCATCCTATGCAGATAATTTTGATTTTCTGTATCATCATTCAGAATATGCCACAGTCTCTCTGTATATTGAGTACATACACATAAAGCATGTGAGAGAATACTGCCCTTTATTAAGAAGGAAAGCAAATAGAAAATCCTGAATGGAATGCATTATGTTCTACCTTAAATTGGAACATTATCTTCCTTATCAGGTACTATGTACTAAGTATCCATATTATAGGATGTTTTGTCTGTAGCTCACTAAAGGAATTGAACAGAAATTCTACCTACTTCTCTGAGTTGATAATGTAAACTAAATATATTAAAAGGTGTATAAAGCTATACATTCATAGTGAATTCTACAAACCCTGAGAGATGATTGACTTCATGGTTTGATATTTCATATCCTTTACACAAAATAAAGAAGAAAGTAAAAGACAGCACAAAGTTTTCTTGTTACTCTTTTTCCTATTTTTTTTTTTTCTGTGTGTGTGTGTGTGTTGGAAGCTGAACTTGTCTCAACGGGAATAAGTTCCATGTTGTTTTAATGTTTTAAACTTTCGTTTCTTTCATACACACAAAAAAATACTATCATCATCTATTACTTTGAACTACACATTTTAAAGCCTACATTTTACAAGGAATGCATTGTGTCATACAAAATTTGACAAATTACTCAATTTGTAAGCATATTAAAATAATGTTATACTTTATGAGTAATTTGTCAAAAAATTCAATTACTTGGGAGAACAAAGATGTCATTATGACTGCAACAAGTTGTGTTTGTTCTTCGAAGAAATCAGGAAGAAGAAACTTCCCTTTCTTATTCCCTACATATTCATACAATGCCTGAATATTTCTTGAATATAATTTGCAAACTCTTGAAGTTTAAATAGAGAAGTATCTCAGTGGTATGGAATTTTAGACTGAATTCTGGGCCTAAAGAGGCTTCCTTTTAAATTATGTGCATTAAAATGCTAACCTCTTCATTTATTAATATAAATATTTTACAGCTTTGAAACAGATTCATGATCAATTAAATGATATTCATACAATAAAAATATTTTGCCATTTTCACCAACTTAAAATTTAAAATATAACCAGTAACATTATTTCTAATTTACATGCCATTGTTTAGGAATATCAATCTCCTGGTTTTAATATGTGAGTATAATGAGTATAGAATTTAAAAAGTATCAAGGGGTCCAGTTCTGCTAAAAAATCCTCCTACTTTTTATGAAGAAATTTTACATTGGAAAATGCTTGACATCTGGATAACACCAATTCTTGCCCTTTGCCATTATTTTTTCTATTTATGAATAAAGAAAATGTATCTGTGCTGACTTTTTTCTTCTATCCTAATATAGTCTAAATTAAAGTTGCAGGGTTTCCAGAAGAAGAGATAATAACCCAGAAATTCAGGGGAAACACAAAATGAGCCTGGGGTAATTGAGTTGATTGATATACTTACTGGGGCTAGGGCATTTTTGGGTACCTGGCCTTCCTTCTCTAAACAACCTTTATCTATCACTATGTCAATCAATTTCTGATGCCCCTCAATCTTGAATGTCCTGCATGAGGTTTCCTAAAGGAGAAGATGCTCAGTTAGAAAACAATGCCTGGACTGCCTGTCAGAGACACAATAAAAAAAGAGAATTTTAGACCAATAACCCTGATGAACATTGATGCAAAAATCCTCAATAAAATACTGGCAAACTGAATCCAGCAGCACATCAAAAAGCTTATCCACCAAGATCAAGTGGGCTTCATCCCTGGGATGCAAGGCTGGTTCAACATACGCAAATCAATAAACGTAATCCAACACATAAACAGAACCAAAGACAAAAACCACATGATTATCTCAATAGATGCAGAAAAGGCCTTTGACAAAATTCAACAGCCCTTCATGCTAAAAACTTTCAATAAATTAGGTATTCATGGGACGTGTCTCAAAATAATAAGAGCTATTTATCACAAACCCACAGCCAATATCATACTGAATGAGCAAAAACTGGAAGCATTCGCTTTGAAAACTGGCACAAGACAGGGATGCCCTCTCTCACCACTCCTATTCAACATAGTGTTGGAAATTCTGGCCAGGGCAATCAGGCAGGAGAAAGAAATAAATGGTGTTCAATTAGGAAAAGAGGAAGTCAAATTGTCCCTGTTTGCAGATGACATGATTGTATATCTAGAAAACCCCATCGTCTCAGCCCAAAATCTCCTTAAGTTGACAAGCAACTTCAGCAAAGTCTCAGGATACAAAATCAATGTGCAAAAATCACAAGCATTCATATACACCAATAACAGACAAACAGAGAGCCAAATCATGAGTGAACTCTCATTCACAATTGTTTCAAAGAGAATAAAATACCTAGAAATCCAACTTACAAGGGATGTGAAGGATCTCTTCAAGGAGAACTACAAACCACTGCTCAACGAAATAAAAGAGGACAGAAACAAATGGAAGAATATTCCATGCTCATGGATAGGAAGAATCAATGTTGTGAAAACGGCCATACTGCCCAAGGTAATTTATAGATTCAATGCCATCCCCATCAAGCTACCAATGACTTTCTTCACAGAATGGAAAAAACTACTTTAAAGTTCATATGGAACCAAAGAAGAGCCCACATTGCCAATCAATCCTAAGGCAAAAGAACAAAGCTGGAGGCATCACTCTACTTGATTTCAAACTACACTACAAGGCTACAGTAACCAAAACAGCATGCTACTGGTACCAAAACAGAGATATAGACCAATGGAAGAGAACAGAGCCCTAGAAATAATGCCGCATATCTACAACTATCTGATCTTTGACAAACCTGACAAAAACAAGAAATAGGGAAAGGATTCCCTATTTAACAAATGGTGCTGGGAAAAATGGCTAGCCATCTGTAGAAAGCTGAAACTGGATCCCTTCCTTACAACTTATACAAAAATTAATTCAAGATGGATTAAAGACTTAAATGTTAGACCTAAAACCATAAAAACCCTAGAAGAAAACCTAGGCATTAGCATTCAGGACATAGGCATGGGCAAGGACTTCATGTCTAAAACACCAAAAGCAATGGCAGCAAAAGCCAAAATTGACAAATGGGATCTAATTAAACTAAAGGGCATCTGCACAGCAAAAGAAACTACCATCAGAGTGAACAGGCAACCTACAGAATGGGAGAAAATTATTGCAATCTACTCATCTGATGAAGGGCTAATATCCAGAATCTACAATGAACTCAAACAAACTTACAAGAAAAAAACAAACAACCCCATCAAAAAGTGGGCGAAGGACATGAACAGACACTTCTCAAAAGAAGACATTTATGCAGCCAACAGACACATGAAAAAATGCTCATCATCACTGGCCATCAGAGAAATGCAAATCAAAACCACAGTGAGATATCATCTCACACCAGTTAGAATGGTGATCATTAAAAAGTCAAGAAACAACAGGTGCTGGAGAGGATGTGGAGAAATAGGAACACTTTTACACTGTTGGTGGGACTGTAAACTAGTTCAACCTTTGTGGAAGACAATGTGGCAATTCCTTAGGGATCTAGAACTAGAAATATCATTTGACCCAGCCACCCCATTGCTGGGTATATACCCAAAGGAATATAAATCATGCTGCTATCAAGACACATGCACTCGTATGTTTACTGTGGCACTACTCACAATAGCAAAGACTTGGAACCAACCCAAATGACCAATAATGATAGACTGGATTCAGAAAATGTGGCACATATACACCATGGAACACTACGCTGTCATAAAAATGATGAGTTCATGTCCTTTGTAGGGACACAGATGAAGCTAGAAACCATCATTCTCAGCAAACTATCACAAGGACAAAAGACCAAACACCGCATGTTCTCACTCATAGGTGGGAATTGAACAATGAGAAAACACGGACACAGGAAGGGGAACATCACACACTGGGGTCTGTTGTGGGGTGGGGGTAGGGGGGAGGGATAGCATTAGGAGATATACCTAATGTAAATGACGAGTTAATGAGCACAGCACACCAACATGGCACATGTATACATATGTAACAAACCCGCACGTTGTGCACATGTACCCTAGAACTTAAAGTATAATAAATATATATATGTATGTATGTATATAAAAGAAAACAATGCCTGGCCTTTTTGGTTTCTACTATTATGACTATCATTTTTTGTGTATATTGAAAAATTATTTGATTTATCTATCTCTGGATTATAAAATGTATATGACACACATTTTCTAGCTTATATTTGGCATCCTCACAGGTAACATACTTTTAACTGATTTGGATAAGCTGCCTATTACTTAAAGGATATTTCCTCTGTCTCTTCCTAAGTGAATTTTACTTATGCCTTTGGAACTATATTTTAAATGAAATCATTATAAATTGCATTCCAAACATGATGAAAATCTTCACTGGCATTTTCACATGATTTAGCAACAGAAGGAAAAACTAATTTCATTTATGAAAAAAAGACAAAGAAATAGTAGTAAACAATATCAGCATATAAAACATATTTATATAGCCCTGTACTATCAGTAGAAACATTGTTGATCATGAACATTGTAGCTAATATTTTGGATCCTTTCTTCTTTCTACTCCTGCTAATAGATTATCACACATTTACTGAGAAATGTTGTTTACGGTCTTCCATTTCTACTTGGTTTTTCCTCTCTGGTGAATCTTATTTGTGATGTATTTTGGTTACAGAATGATGAATCAAATGAATTAAAAATACAAAAATAGATAACTTTATTTTAAATTGATTTTGTTTTTAACTCAAATGTTCTGTCCATGAGAACAGTAGGTATGAGTAATATTTCCATTGATACACTTTATATAAAGTAATATATTGTATTTTTTCCCTGAAGGAGTGCATGTTTATGGTTTTTTTCTTAGGTAAGTGATATTTTGAATCCTTTGAAAGGGACTTCCAAAATTTATTTATTGCTTTACTAAATCTATTTTAGGTGTCTTAGTTGCAGTTTTTCAGTTTAATATCAATGCAGAATTACAAAACAATTGTTTATTTTCCCCTCCCTCACCCTCTACCACTCACACACAGCTAAGTGTCATTTTACATGGCTGATTCTGAAAATGGGGCAGGAAATACAGTAGAGAATACTTGAATTTATGAATCATGATAGTTGTGACATAAATAATTTGCTATTTTTTGAGAGATTTATTTCCTGAGAGACTCTTCCAAGACTCTTACTATTACAAGTGACAGTTTTAAAGAACAACAACAAAAAAAACCCCATATGCATAGACAAATTTACATTACAAATGTTTATAATAATACTGGCAATAATTTGAGCCAAAATATTTTTAAATATTGATTCGTAGTACATGCTTTGTGCCATATCAATCACTACTTTTATCTTCACATTTTACTTTATAGTTTTCCTAACAAAAGTAAATGTGTATAACTTCACTGGAAGGTGGTTTAACTCAAATTTACCAATGAATACGTAATGATAACTTAGGGCATAACTGTAATGGAATAATACATATCGTGATAATTAACATTATGCGTCAATTTGACTGGGGCTGTGAGTTTACCAGATATTTGGTCAAACATTATGCTGGGTGTTTTTGTGACAGTGCTTCTGAACAAGAGCAATATTTGATTTAGTAGACTGAGGAAAACAGGGTCCTTCCTCATGTGGATGGGTCTTACTCAATCAGAATAAAATGGCTGAGTATTCCTGCCTAACTACCTTTGAGCTGGAACATCAGTTTTTTACTGCCTCTACACTTGAACCTAAATGTCAACTATTCCTGGGTCTTGACTCCATCTCCCTGTTTGGCAGTGCACTGTCAGCTCTCTGGGTTCTCAGACCTTCAGACTAAAACTAAACCATTGATTCTCTTGATCTCTAGCTGACCAACCAGAGTTCTTTGGATTTATCAGCCTTCATAATTGTGTAAGCCAATTCCTTATACTAAATATCTGTCTATATACCTATCTATCTAGACCCACCTGTCTAGCTAACTCCTATATTTTGTACTTTTCTGTAGAACCCTAGCTAATACACTTATATGCTAGAATGCTTAGAAAATACAATCCCATTTGTAGGGTAAATATGATGAGGAAATCTTTGTTTTGGAAAAGAAAGCTGGAAAATAATGTTACAAAAACACATATGATACAAATACAAAACTAGCCCTTCATATCAGAAAGTAAAATTATCGATATTATTATTTTTATCTATATTTGTGTAAATACTCTATAAATTATATATTCGACATACTGTATATATTCTATATACTCTGTAAATATATTCCATAAGTAGAGTATAGAGAATATATAGTATTCACACAAATATAGACAAAAATAACTTCCATTTTTATACTTACATGTAAGTTCAAGAGAATAAACTATGATTAGGAACAATATATTATATGTTCAAGTTGAATGCTTATAAACATGCCATGTGTGCTCTGCTGATCTATTTTTCCATTCCAGCTACCTGGGATGATGAGACATGGAAGGAAATCATGTGCTGAATATAGCAGAAACAGATAATTGAAGAAGTATAAATCTGTAAATCACTTCACAAAAGCACATGCCAAAAAGGAATGGCCACTTTGTAATATTAAATCAGACTTTATATAATTTTTATTGAAGTGCTCATTTTCATTACTACAGAAATTTGTACAAGAAGTAATGTGCTAATGTAAAATATTCTATGATAGATGGTATCAGTTTAGCGGGTGAATGGTGAAAAGCAAGGAAACGTAGACTAGAAAGCAGAAACCTCCTATTGCACCATGAAAAAACATTTAGTAGACTCTTAACTTTTGAAAACTTGGAAGGTATACCAACAGTTTTAGATAGAATTAAGGTACACACTGCCAAATTGAGAGAAAGAGTCAAAGAAGAAGAAAAAGAGCACATTTATGCTTCTGGCTAAGGTGGGGTAACAAGAACTGGATTTATCTTCTCCATAGAACAATTAAATAAAATAAACAAAATACATAGAACCATGGTTTTTGCATATTGGACTTCAAGCACGACAGATTTATTTTTAAAAGGAGAAACAGATGAGGAATAATCTATTTCTTTCCTTTTAACTGTCTGGGGATATATTCCAAGCTTCAGTGCAGAGTAGCAGAACCCAGTTGGAGTCCAATGTTGAAGAAAAGATCTGATGGAAGATTGAAGAAAACTAGAGAGCTAGAGTTCACAGAGCAGAGTACTGGAGAGACAAGAGCTGGAAGAGAGACAGAGACAGAGAGAGAGAGAAAAAAACTAAAGACATGTAAAAAGTCCCAGTCGAGTCTTCATTTGCTTCTGCTAAGTCTTTATCAGGGCATAAAAATGTAAGAAACCAACACAACTATGGTAAACAAAGGTTTCCGGTCAGCACCCACCAGCGCCCACAGAATTCTAGGGATTGTTTCTATTTCTTTCAGCTGGAAAGGAAAATCTTGTAATTCACAAGGCTCAGGTAGAGTATTCAGAAAAATATTTGTTCAACGGTGAGATAAATTTTTCCATAGACTAATAGCTGCTGTGTTCCAAACTAATGAAAAAAGTCTTAACAGTATTAAACAATTTTCATGTAAATTAACAATGTCCCATAACAAAACTCTGGAATAATTAGAAAAACTCAAAAATATCAAGGACCCAACAATGTGAAACTCACAATCTTTCCTATCCAATCAGAAATTGTAAGATATGCAGAAAATCTAGAAAATATAACTCCTTATGAGGAGATAATCAATCAGTAGAAACAAAACCAGAAATGATACAAATGATATAATTAATAAAAATGGGCATGTAAGCAGTTAGAATAATTTCATTACTAATGTTCAACTTCTAGAAGAAAATACATACAAAATTGACTTTGTTTTACTAGGTGAGGTGCAGTATTTTTATATGTAACACCAAAGATGCATGCTACAAAATGGAGGAAAAATGATAACTTTAACTTCTTCAAAATTAAGGATTTCAGTTATTCAAAGACATTTTAAAAACAAGTTCAGACAGAAAAAAAGGATGAAAATATTTGAAATTCAGATAACAAAGAAATCTTGATTTTATTTAAAAATCAAAATGCAATAAGAAAATGGAAAAACCTATAAAATGGGCAAAATATTTGAAATAAGATTTCAAAAAAAATAAGAATGACAATTGCATAGAACATATTTGACATCATTTGTCATTAGAGAAATACAAATTTAAACAAAAATGAGATATCATGATGCCATTGTTAGAATGGTTAATATTAAAAAGACCAACTCTACTAGTTGTTGTAAAGAATGGGGAACAACTAGAAATTTCATCTACTTCTAAAAGGAATGCAAAATGATGCGACACCTTTGGAAAATAAACTGTAGGATTCTTAAATATTTTTAAACATACACATATCGTATATTATAACCATTACCTTCTTCATATTTTATACAAGAGAAATGAAAGCAGTATTGGGGGTGGAGCAAGATGACCAAATACTAGCCTGAACCTACCTTCCTCCCCAAAGGAACACCAAATTTGACAACTATCTACACAAAAAACACCTTCATATGTACTAAAAATCAGATGACCAAAGTACCTGGTTTTAACTTCATATTACTAAGGAAGCACTGAAGTGGGTGGGAAAAACATCTTGAATTGTCAACACCACTCCTTGAGTAATACCCTACAAACACAGGCAACTAAGGCAAAAATGGACAAATGGGATAACATCAAGTTAAAATGCTTCCTTACAGCAAAGGGAATAAACAAAGTGTAGAAACAACCTACAGAATGGGAGACAATATACTTTCAAACTATCTGTCTAACAGCAGGGAATTAATAACCACAATATATAAGGTTGTGTTGCTCAAACAACACAAAGGAAAAAAGTAATAATCCATTTAAAACACGGGCAAAAGTTCTGAGTAGACGTTTCTCGAAAGAAGACATACAAATGGCAAACAAGTATATGAAATGGGTATATCATTGATCATTAGAGAAATGGAAATCAAAACTACAATGAGATACCATCTCACCCAAATTTAAATAGCTTTACCCAAAAAAAAATAAACAGGCAAAAATGAATGCTGAAAATAATGTAAAGAAAAGGGAACTCTTGTACACATTTATTGGGAATGTAAATTAGTACAACCACTTGGGAGGACAGTATGAAGTTTTCTCAAAATCCTAAAAATAGAATTCCCATATAATCCAGAAATCTCATTGTTAAAAAATACCCAAAAGCAATTAAATGAGTATATGGAAGTGTGTCTGCACTCCCATGTTTATTGCACCACTAATTACAATAGTCATGATTTGGAAGCAACCTAAAGTGTCCTTCAACAGAAAAATGGATAAAGAAAATGTGGTACATATACACTCTGGAGTACTATTTACCCACACACACAAAAAATGGAGATCTTGTCATTTGCAACAACATGGATGGAACTGGAAGTCATTATATTAAGTGAAATAAACCAGACATGGAAAAATAAACTTTAAATGTTCTCACCAATCTGTCAGATCTAAAAATTAACACAATTGAACTCATGGAGATAGAGTAGAATCATGGTTACTAGAGGCTGGGAAGTGTAGTGAGGTGTTGGAGAAATAGGTATGGTTAATGGGTACAAAAATACATTTAGTTAGAATGAGTAAGATCTAGTATTTCGCAGCACAACAGGTGACTACAGTTAATAATAATTTAACTTTGCATTTCGAAATAACTAAAAGAGTATAACTGGATTGTTTGTAACACAGAGGATAAATGCTTGAGGGGCTGAATAGCTCATTTAACCTGATCTAACTATTATACATTGTATACCTGTATCAAAGTATCTCATATAACCCATAAATATGTGCACCTATTATGTGACCACAAACTTTAAAAAAAATGTGATGATGGCTTCTTCCATCAGAATACAAAAAAAGTTAAAAAAGGAAATAAAAATATATGTCCACAACCAATGTTTACATATTCTACTTAAAGGAGCTTTATTTGTAAAAGGAAATAATTGAAAACCATCTAAATAACCACCAACAGGATAATAGAAAGGCAAATTTTGCTGTACTACTCAGCAATGAAAAAGAATGAACTGCTATGGATATATACAGTCATTTGAATGAATCTCAAAATAATTGTGGTGAATGAAACAAATCAAACAAAAATGTCTGCACAGTATATTTGTTTAAAATTATATAAAATAAAAACTAATCCGTATTGAGAAGCACATCAGTGACTGCTTGGCAATGTGGCTGGAGTGAAGATTAAAGAAAGAGGGGGAGGATTATAAAGAGGTACAAAGAAACTTGGGGGGAATGGTTATATATTTATGATATTGTGGTAATAATATAATGGATGTATACCTATATCAAAACTTATTTAATTTCATAATTTAAATATTTAGAATATATATTTTACCAAAATTCTAAACAGAAAAAAATAGAATAAATCAAATATAAACACTATCCAGAAAAGTATTCTGTTTACCAGCACTTGATAATGATTGTAACAAAGTAGAACAGATTTGTATTACTGAAAAGAATAAGACCATCAATCATAGGCCCACTTAATTAATGCAGTGAGGGAATAGCTACAAATATCTTCCCTTTTGCAAGGAGAGAACACTCTCCACTTCTCACTTCAGACATGTTGATGGGTGATTATGAATACGGAAGTACATCCAAGAGGGTAGATCTATGGGCCACAGAACACAATGAACGTGGGACTTTTTACAGACAGAAAAAAAATCATATTCTGCACAAAGATCTTCCTCCACTGCCAAAGTAAATGCCTTTACAATGCCTGCTAGAACAGTTTTATAATTAATATGTTATTTTTGGTTTTGCCATTTTTGTTTTTTGATTGACAGTTTTCATTGTTTTCCCGTTTCTTCATCACCATTGTATATTTAATGTATATTTAATGTGAGGAAAGTAAACTTTGCTTTGGTCTAAGGGTCATTGGACCAAAAGGAGCTGTATCCTGACCTGATGAAGAAGACATCGCACTGACAAAATGTTCTAAATTTTTGCTTGGATTCAGTAACTGGATGAGAGACTGAGTTTCCTCGCTTCTGAAAGAAACATGAAGATGTAATTTAGATAAGAAGAAGGACAAAAGAGATACTCAGTGAATAGATAGGTGGCCTGATGCAACTTGCTTACTGTTCATTAAAACCCAATTTCCTCTTCTTCCTGTTTATAGACTAAGACTACATTTTCACCATCTTTTTTATTAAATGTGGTCAAGTGTTTAAGTTCTAGCTAACAAAAAATAAGCAGAAACGATATGTGCCATGCACATCCCTGGCCCATAAAAGCTACCTGTTGCAATTTGTTATTTTCTTAGTTCACAAACAATGAGGATAACAAATAATGTCATCTTGGCAATCACATGTTGAAGTTGAGGGAGGTAAAAAACAGAGGTAGCCTAGTTCTCTGAATCTCCTCATCCAGAGTAACATGGATGTGATTCTGTAACATTTTACTTTTACATTTGTAACCATTTTAATTTTACTGGTAGACGAAGAAAAATATTTACTATGTTTGAACTAGTATACATGTTTGGAAGTAGTTTTTATGACAGTTAGCATAATATAACTAACCCAATGGGCATTGGCCTGAACCATACATATTGCATGTCAACTTATTTTTTTCTTATAAACTGACTATTCTTTGGATTGATCAGCTGTTTACACTCCTTAACATTAGAGTCATAGAACTAAATTTGCTTTTATTTTACCTGTGAAAAAACAAAAGCCCAAAACATTTAAATGATTTGTCTTAATTTCAGAAATCAAATTTGTTGCAGAGTTATTTCTAATTATTTGTATCTTAATTTCCAATCCAGTATTACTTTACCATTGCATGCTACCACTTGAATATAAATAAATTTTTTTATTTTGGCCTAAGCTTAAACAATCATTGGCAAGGAAACATATACACATGTATATATTAATATTTTACATACTTTGCCTTCAATAGAATTTACATTCTCCCAAGTAAATTCTTAAAATTCACGTAGGTACCTTTCTACAAACAAGAGAGAGGCAAAATGTGTTTGACATCAGGAGATTGTAGTCAATCTGTAGGAAATGTTAAAAATTATATAACATCTAGAATCTACTATAATATGTATTTAACATTTTAATAATATATGAACATGTATTCTCCCACAAATCCTTATCTCTAACTTATATAGAAATTATTTTAAAAGTGAAATTTAATTTTATTCAATGAAATAATAAATAAGTGTATTAGTTTTCTACTGTTGTCCAACAAATTTCCACAAATAAAGTGCCATAAAACAACAATTGTTATCCTCTCATAGCTCTGTAGACCAGAAATGCAGATGGGTTTGACTTGATTTTCTGCTTATGGTCTCACAATGCAGAAGTCAAGGTAAGTCAGGCTGCATTCTTATATGGAAGCTATTTTGGGAAATGGTATGATGCTAAATTCATTCAAGTTGTTTACATAATTTTTAGCTACTGTGGAGTTAAGACTAAGGTCTCTGTATTTTTCATGATTGTTGGCAAGAGATCACTCTCAACAACTAGACGCTGCTTTAGGTCAGCATACTGTGGGCCCCTGCTCAGTAATGGCATATCTCCCACACATTGATTGACTCTCTCAATTTTTGCAACTCTGTGACTTCCACTTATTCTAACAATCAGAAAAAAATGGTCTCTACTTTTAAAAGACTCATGTGATTAAATAAGGTCTATCTTCATAATCTTGCCATTTTAAAGTTAATTGATTGAGGACCTTACTTGCATCTGCAAAATCCCTACTGTCATGCGATAATATAATCTCAGCAGTATTACCAGAGGGAAATCTTTAAATTCTTTGTATTATAGCAAGCCAAAATCACTGAAGAGAAACCATATATTGCATTCTCATGCCAAAAGTGATTTTGTGGATTTTTTTTTTCAACGATCATTGGGAAATATGAAAAGTCAGTTGGATAATGGCCATGATCATTTTGGATTATTAATTGGATAATGACCGTCATCGTTTTCTCTTGTACTACAACACAGGTAAGCTCGAATAGAAACTCTTGAATTGAGGGATAGAAGTAGGGAAAGGAAGAATGGGAAATATTGGAGTGCAAATATAAAAATATTTGACATGTGGATACTGAGCCAAATTTACAAAAAGTTTTTAATCTGATATAAATTAATATACTTTCAAATACTGCCATGTAAAACAATATACCCTTATTAGGCTCCTGAAGGTTTCAAACCTCTGTTCTTTAGGAGTCACCATTAAAAAGCCTAATGCTAAAGTATCTTTCTTTTAAAGCTTATGAGGTGTCATAAAGAGCTTAGTAATTATACCTGTTTCCTAGCGCTGCCATAGCAGAGTCTCAAAAACTGGGTGGCTTACAACAACAGAAATATATTATATAACAGTTCTGGAGGCTAAAACTCCAAAAATAAAGGTGTTGTCAGAGCCATGCTATGAAAATTCTAGAACATTCTTCCTTGCCTCATAACTTCTGATATTGGCCAACAATTCTTGGTGTTCTTTTTTTTTGTCTGTAGAAACATCACTTCAGTAACGTAATTGTCTTCTTCCTGTGTGTCTTCATATTATCTTCTCCCCATGCATGTTCAGCTCTATGAATAAATTTCCCATCTTAAAAAGCGTTATTGGATTAAGGTCTACCCTTGTAACTCGTTTTAAATTAATTTCCTCTGTAAAGAACCTATTTCCAAATAAAGTCACATCCTGAGGTAGCAGGGGTTAAAACTTCAACATAGCATTTTATGGTGACACAATTTAACCCATAGCAGTAATTATAATCAAGATCCAAATGAAAGAGGGCAATAGAAAAATAAAACCCAAGTATACCTTTCAAGTATCTGCCCTAAAAGAAGCGAAGTTCTAATGTGTACAGGTCAGGACTTACTAATTGAGCCCCACTGCCTAGATCCAGACTCAATGTGGGGTCATCTCATGACTGGTTCTTGTTTTGTGCATGGAATTAATTTCTGTTTTTATTTATTGTGGTTAGATTGGAAATATGTGTGTGTGTATGTATGTGTGTGTATATATATATATATATATATCTATATATGTTTTAACATATATATGAGGTAGAGGGAAAGGAAAAATACAGACTTGCAGAAGCAGCCAGCCTGAAAAGTCACAGCAACAGGCAGAAAATAAAACAATCTTGGGAAAATTCAGGCTGCACCTGAATAGATAAGAAAATCACGTTGTAAAACACAGATAAACAACTTGGGCACAGAAGGATGTGGGCAGGGGTGAGTTTCTTGGGTAATCATCAAATGTCTCACTCATACAATGGGCTCCAGTAAAAACAGTGGGCCTTAATAAGCACATTTATTTTCCTTTAGGTACAGTAAGATAGGGAAACTAGAAACAGATGCAGGGAGTGGGGATGTGGGGACGGTGATGCCTGCAGCTGCAAGAAGATGTCTGAAGACAGATACAGAAACTCCCTCCCAGATAAGCAAAACAAAGCAACACAGAGCAACACATTCTAAAAGTCTGCTTACACGATCAAGGAATTGGATAAAGGCTAATAAAAACTCTGCTCTAGCAGGTAGCTCACCTGGTCCCAAGTAAATCTTCAAGCCCTAGAAAGATAAGACTCCCCCTCCTCACTAACTCACTTATAAAAACCCTGACATTTTTACTACCACCTTGCAACCTGCTCGAGACCCCTCTCTGTGACAGAGAGCTGTTCTTTCCTTTTGCTTATTAAACTCTTGCTTCAATCTCACTCTGTGTATGTGTGTGTGTGTGTGTGTCTGTGACTCAATTTCCTTGGCTTTAAGACCAAGAACTTTGGTATTTACCCCAGACAATGAGGCTACTTCATTTTGGGGGCTCTTCCAGGACTTGAAGGTGAATTCACTGGAGGGGTGAGTAAAGGAGTGGACTGTCTACTTTCATTTCTGAGGCTTTTTGTCCTCAGTTTTTATTCTTTCCAAGAAGTATAAAAAACAACAACAACCAAAAAAAAAAAACAAACAACAAAAAAACGGGCATCTGTCAGCTGATTAATGAGCCACAAGGGCTAGCCACTGGTCATAAAAATTCAGATGTGAAGCTTGCTGGGGAGGACTTAGCAACTTTGGCAAAGTCTCAGGATACAAAATCAATGTGCAAAATTGACAAGAATTCCTGTACACCAATAACAGACAGAGAGCCAAAACATCAGTGAACTGTCATTCACAATTGCTAAAAGAGAATAAAATACCTACAAATACTACTTACAAAGGATGTGAAGAACCTCTTCAAAGAGAAATACAAACCATTGCTCAAGGAAGTAAGAGAGGACACAAACAAATGGAGAAACATTTCATGCTCATTGATAGGAAGAATCAATATTGTGAAAATGGCCATACTACCCAAAGTAATTTATAGATTCAATGCTATCCCCGTCAAGCTACCATTGACTTTCTTCACAGAATTGGAAAAAAACTAATTTAAATGTCATATGGAACCAAAAAAAGAGCCCGCATAGCCAAGACAATTCTAAGCAAAAAGAGCAAAGCTGGAGGCATCATGCTACCTGACTTCAAACTGTACTACAAGGCTACAGTAACCAAAACAGCATGATACTGGTACCAAAAGAGATATATACACCAATGGAACAGAACAGAGGCCTCAGAAATAACACCACACATCTACAACCATCTGATCTTTGACAAACCTGACAAAGACAAGCAAAGGGGAAAGGATTCCCTATTTAATAAATGGTATTGGGAAAACCGGCTACCTATATGCTAAAAAAAATAACCAAAAAACTGTAACTGGGCTCTTCCTTACACCTTATACAAAAGTTAACTCAAGATGCATTAAAGACTTAAATGTAACACCTAAAACCATAAAAATCCTAGAAGAAAACCTAGGCAATACCATTCAGGACACAGGCATGGCCAAAGACTTCATGACTAAAACATCACAAGCAATGTCAACAAAAGGCAAAATTAACAAATGGAATCTAATTAAACTAAAGAGCTCTGCACAGCAAAAGAAACTGACATCAGAGTGAACAGGCAACCTACAGAATGGGAGAAAATTTTTTCAATCTATTTATCTGACAAAGGGCTAATATGCAGAATCTACAAATAACTTCAACAAATTTACAACCCAAATGCCCATCAATGATAGACTGGATAAAGAAAATGCAGCACATATACACCATGGAATATTATGCAGCCATAAAAAAGGATGAGTTCATGTCCTTTGCAGGGACATGGATGAAGCTGGAAACCATCCTTCTCAACAAACTATCACAAGAATACAAAAACAAACACCACATATTCTCACTCATAAGTGGGAGTTGAATAATGAGAACACAGGGAGGGGAACATCTCACACGATGGCCTGTCAGGGGGTGGGGGGCTAGGGGAGGGAAAGCATTAGGAGAAATATCTAATGTAGATGATGGGTTGATGGGTGCAGCAAACTACCATGGCACGTGTATACTTATGTAACAAACGTGCACATTCTGCAGACGTACCCCGCAACGTAAAGTATATATTAAAAAAAAGTTTACTTTTAGTTAGCCAATTAAAAATCTGTTGTAACAAAATCTGCATATTATGACAATTTGATCAAAACTAAAATAAGTTCTACAGCAAATTTAAATGATAGTCATGTGTCATATCAAAAAATAAGAAATGATTTGATCTCATTAATCAAAATTATCAAGAATAACTCATGTATATAATGAAGGTTCTGATTTTCCATTTGATTTACTAATTGTTAAGGAGTAATCGACTACACTATTATTACTTTTAAAAATTTACTACATTTAATGCTTTGTATTTCAATTTATTTAACTTCAAATTTATATACTAAATTTAAAAGGGTATTGACGAGTTCACAATTTTATTGTAAGTCCCTACATAATGACTAATATTCATTTGTCACTAGTATCCCATAAAATGGTAAATACATATATACGGTAATACTTCATAATTATAGGATATTTAAACTTAGGAAAATTTCTCAGAAAGTAATTAGTTACTGGTAAATTGTAGTGTCTTGTTATATACTCAATATTTTAAAATTCTACAAATTCTAAACTGAAATTCTAAGTTATAATGTAATTTTCTTCATATGTAGGAAAAAAATTACAATGATAAGATCACAGAAACAGAAAGCTATTTGAAAAGAAATTGAAATAAAATAATAGTGATTATAGAATGTATTTTTGTAGAAATTAGATGGAATGTCAGGAAAAAGTGTAAAAACATGAGAGCTATTAACGTCAGCAGAACATAGTACACATATATCACTGTTAATGCAGGATATGAATTTATTAATCTCTTTGTCAAGTAAAAATGGTGAATTTCAAAAAATAGGAGATTAAAATACTTAATATTTCATTAAATCAACCATACTATCTATCATTTCTAGCTACTTAGCAATATAATTTAATAATAGACATCTAGGTAATCTCGTTGAAAATAATATATCATATAAAAATAAAAATTTCCCCCCTAAGTAAAGAATTTTCAAAAATTTACTAATATAAATCCTTTCAAATGGAGAAAATGCTGCTAAATTATCATTACTGTATCTTACCTCAAAGGTTTATTTGGATTATGGAAAGAAAATAGAAAAAAGAATTGGTGCATACCTGTATCATATGCTTAAAAGCGATGAATAAAGTGAAATGCCCATTAATAATAGTAATGAATATTCAGAAGCAAAGTTTGTCCTGAAAAATTTTACTTTATTTATAGTGCTGAATCTAAATGAACTTTTGATTTTTGGTGAGACTATGTCACGGACCGAGAGGATTGACCAAGAACCTTTATAAACACCAGTGAGAATTTATTCCTTTGGCGAAATCGCAGCAATATTTTCTAAATTTTTTTTTGCATATTTGTGCAAATATCAATACCAAATGATGTTAAATACTCACAGGGATAAAATTCAAAAATAATTTAAATTATTACATAAAATGAATTAATGTTTAGGCAGTAAAAACTTAGCATCACAAGATTGTGTAGGTACAGTGCTCAATATAAGCCATGCAGAATTATAAACAAATATTGTTAAATTTGTGTATTTCCATTACAAATATATTTCTATTGCGAAATATTATTTGAAATATTTTTTAGAAGTTGAAAATTGGGCCGGGCACGGTGGCTCACGCCTGTAATCCCAGCACTTTGGAATGCCGAGTCGGGTGGATCACGAGGTCAGGAGATCGAGACCATACTGGCTAACATGGTGAAACCCTGTCTCTACTAAAAATAGAAAAAATTAGCCAGGCGTGGTGGCAGGCGCCTATAGTCACAGCTACTCGAGAGGCTGAGGCAGGAGAATGGCATGAACCCGGGTGGCGGAGCTTGCAGTGAGCCGAGATAGCGCCACTGCACTCCAGCCTGGGCGACAGAGCGAGACTCCGTTTCAAATAAAAAAAAGAGAGAGAGAGAAATTAAAAAAATGAAGAAGAATACACATATTTTAATTGCCCACTTACAGAAAGTGAGCCTGGGCTAAATAATTTAGATAATACTCTTTTACAAATGTGCAACAAAATTAGGGCGGGAAGAAAATAAGTTTCTTTTCACAAATCTTAGGACAAAAATTTTATAATTTTTGCATTATCTTACCTTGTTAGGTAACAATGCACAAAAACTGTCTCAAACACTATTGATTTTGTATAACAGTTTCCACATAATATTTGGTAAAATTTTAGAGTGAATTGCAAAAATATGTATTGATTTATTAATTTTTCTTGCTTTTGTTTAATTTTTCTTAAAAGTCCCATATCTGGAATTATCTGTTAAACATAATTTTGAAAACATTATTGAATTCATAGTGGGGAAGTTGACTTTATTTTATTATTTTAAAAATCTCAGTTAAATATGCAACTTGCACACTCTTTTGCATAATTTCTTGATATTGATGCCAAGTTCTCCACATATGAAATGTTAAGATTGACAAAGACAATTTATTTTAACTATGAATATCATCATCAACTTGCCTGTAATCAAATATTAAGTTTCAAAATCTATTTTATTTGCTATCATATGCAAATATATTATAGATTCAATGAAAGAATTTTATCAGTATTGTTAATTACATATTTAAATGGAAGCTTAAAATAATCATGTATTTCCCCAGCCAAGTAAAATTGTAAAACTGAACTTAACTGCTGGATATTTACTTTTGGTCATGTATTAATGTATTACAAACTAAAGAAATTACTCTTTGATATATTATCATATACATCAATGAATACATATTTATTTGAATACTTTGTGCATTTCAGAATGTATTTAAATTTGCCAGTATTGGTCTATGTGGAAAATATTGATTCTAATAATTAAAATTTATCAAAAACTCATAAAGTTTTAATATCACAAAAAGTCTTTAGAGTCTAGTGATAGTTTCTATAGAAGATAAAGATACTGAGTAGCACTGAAAATTTCATGCTAAATTTTTTCAGGAACAGAAAATATACAATTATTTGATAAAGTATATCTCCTAGTGGCTTTGAATTCTTAATAAATTTGATTAAATTTGATTTTTTCATGTTCAATTTTTTCTTATAACTTATATGTCATAAATTTGCATTTGACATACATTTTATTCAGCAATAATGTTTCATTCAGAATCACTTTAACCAAGAAAATATGCTTTTCTTGTTTTAATTCATGTAAAAGTTCTGTATCGGCCTGAGAAGGCCTTAGCTCCTACTTTGACCAGCTGTACAACCTTACCACGGGTGGCATGATTTAAATTTCACTGTGCTTGCGTGGCTTTTTGTTTTGTTTTGAGATGGAGTCTTGCTCTGTTGCCCAGGCTGGAGTGCTATCTTGGCTCACTACAACCTCCACCTCTCAGGTTCAAGTGATTCTCCTGCCTCAGCCTGATGAGTTGCTGAGATTACAGGCACGCGCCACCACGCTCAGCTAATTTTTGTATTTTTAGTAGAGACGGGGTTTCACCATGTTGGTCAGGCTGGTTTCGAACTCCTGACCTCATGATACGCCCGCCTTGGCCTCCCAAAGTGCTGGGATTAGAGGCGTGAGCCACTGTGCCTGGCCGCTTCCGTGGCTTTACAGGCAAAATGTGAACAAGAATGTAACTTTGCTTATAGAGGTGTTGCAGGAACTAGCTACATTATTACATGAAAAGGAGATTGAAAAACACCTGACAAATAGTGTACCATTAATGTCAGCAATATTCTATTATCTCTATCTGCCCTCAATAAAACAATGTGGGCATAATACTTGAGATTGTTTTAGCATGAATGTATCCTTAGAAATGCTCTTACTCATGAGGATATCCCAAATAATTTCCAGGGTATTGAAAACGTTCCCTCTTCTCACCATGATTCCTAACTTATTAACAGACACTTCATAAGATTGCAATAAATACTATATTACAATTGGAGATTTTCCTTTATAATATTATTCGTTAAAAAAATAAAATTTTGTAGTAACTTTCTATGGGAAGAAATTGTGTCTGATATAAGCATTCTGAAATGTTCTCTTCTTAATGATCTGTACTGTGCATTTTGTGTTTTTTTATTTGTAGTATTATTTGTGGAAATAAGTAAATGGCAACAAAACTGTGAAGATAATGCTGTATACACTCATTCATGTTAGAAACCATAAATATTTAATTTATCATTTTGAGAAAAAATTTGTAGTGCAAATGACATAATCAGCTGCCAACACATAATAGATTTTGTCTACGAAGTAATAATTTATATCCTAATATTGTGATTTTTATGTTTGTCTTCGGAATTGTCTCTATCATTTTAATATTTTAAGCTTTTGCAGAAGTATTGCAAGGATGTCTGAAAATACATGATTAAAGAGTGTGATGTAGGAAAATAGCAGCAGTGCAGACTATTCTGGAATGAATAATTCAGAAAAGACGTAGATTTCCAACAAGGGCAAAAATAGAGAGATTTTATTATGTCAAGCCTTATTGCAACTACTTTTGAAGGGACACATATCAAATATAAATCGTGAAAGTATTGCAGACTATTAACAAGTTAATATTTAAATCCATCAATTAGTATGTGTCAAGTCCCTTCTATTTGTAACACCATGCTAATGGATAGAGAGGATATCATCACATTCTGTACCACCGTATAATAATTTAAAAACACATTGGCAAACTTAAGGCAAATTTAATGTTAGTAAATGTCAAGAAATCTATCTTATTCCAAAAATTGCTGTGACATATGAAGTTATATAGAAGTAATTTGTTCTAATTTATTCAGGAAAATTATTTGATGACATTTTGTAGCATGATGACAACTGGAGAGAAGAAAGCCACTGGTTTTAAAATCAGTGAATCTGCCAGCAGCTTGGTGGGACTGAACATTAAAATAAACATGTATTATATTAATTGAAATTGATGTAAGAAAGACATACAACACATTGTTGGTTGTTGCTCTTATTCCTGACTTACTGTACCTGGCAAGTGGTCATGTTCTTCAGTAGGCAGGTTGCCTTGAAAGTCTCAAAAGCTCATCATTTTATCTTCATTGCTGTTATTCATGGTAGGCTCACCTCTCTCACCAAGCGATTTGTTCAGGCAGGAATATATTACAACTCTGTTCATTAAGACTGAGTGAAAGGCTACTGGATGCTTCTTATACCTTTTATCTTACTTTTGAAGAGAGAGGCACATAGCCCAGTGATATTCCTTTTTTGCCACTCTGCCATCTTATGAGGCAGGAGGCCTGGGATCATCATGAAACACCTAGAACTAGGATATTTGTGACAAGCTATGTATCAGTCAATCTCTAAAGTGTCTGACCTTCGATTTATATGAAATAATATAGCTTCTTATTATTTTATCTAATTTAGTTTTCTTTCTCTTAAGATAAAAATAATAAATCGAATGTTAAATAATGGTCTCAGGATGCTCTTCAGTAAGCAACATTTTTTCTTGAATATTGTTCTGAATTCAAATAAACACTTTAGTTAATAATAAGGTATCTGTGTTGTTTCATTAGTTATGGAAAATGTACCATACTTACATACTTACACTGTTATGAATATAAGACATTCATAACAGTGGAAACTAAGTGTGAGGTACATGGAAACTCTCTTTACTACTTTTGGTTATTTTTCTTTTTTTTTCAGTAAATCAAATATTTTTCTAAAACAAGTTTATTAAAAATAGCTATATTTTTTGAAAACATCAAACAGCATACTCTTTTTTTTTGAAACCAGAGTCTCGGTCTGTCACCTAGGCTAGAGTGCAGTGGCACAATCTCGGCTCACTGCAATCTCCACCTCCCGGGTTCAAGTGATTCCCCCTACTCAGCCTCCCCAGTGACTGGGATTACAGGCATGTGCCATCACTTCAGCTAATTTTTGTGTTTTTGGTAGAGACTGGGTTTCACCATGTTGGCCAGGCTGGTCTCGAACTCCTGACCCCAAGTGATCCATCCGCCTCAGCCTCCCAAAATACAGGTGTGAGCCACTACACCCGGCCCCAAAGGCATACTCTTATAGGGATATGTGGTATGTGAAGTTATGAAATAGGCTTTCACAAGCTTGGATAGCAGGGTGCACTGACATGACCAATGATTCAGTCTGAGGTTCTGGATTTGAATTCTATCTACCCATTCTGAACTTTGCCACTTGCCTTTTAAAGTGGTCTTTCTTCTGTTGTGCTATGTAGACTAGTAACACATCATCTATTTTATTTTTCTGAAATGTTTATTCTCATGTAGGAAGCACTTTGTTTACTTAAATCAAAGTCTAATATTGCAGTCTCATAACAAAGTCCAAATGTGCTAGGACCTATGTTTGGTGTTGGAAAATCAATTAACTTATTTGAATTTCTTATATATAATGTTTTAAATAAATGTGCTAATGGCTGGGTGCCTTAATATTATTTCGGTTTATGCTTTATTTATCAGCTTATTTTTTTAAATAATAGCCTAAAATAGATAAAGCAAATATCCAAAATGTTATATTAATGAAGTTACATTAAGTAAGGCAACCAGATATTTTTTGAAAGTCAGCTCATGCAGACCACTTCCAGTTTTATGTATTTTTCTAATTTCAGTGTGGGTTAATTGTTCCCCTGTGTGCAAATGCAGCACAACCTATTGTAATATTTAATTCACTATACTCTAGTTGTTCTTTTCTTACCTCTACCTCTCTCACAAGAGAGTATATACCATGTTTAAAAATATTGACTGAACCTAAAAATATATTTTAAAAGAATATTATTAATCAGAGAAAAGGGCTAATCTTACCAAATTCGTCTACCTATTAAAGATGATGATTTCATTACAATTTTAGTTGAAAATTTTAGCCAATGTGTCTTGGAGCTTATGAAAGATACGTGGATGACTGATCAGAGTGTGGCATAAAGACAGACGACCATAAAGAAAGCCAATGAAAACAGAAGAAAAAAAAGATAGAAAAAAAGATAAATTAATGCAGTAGAAAGTAGGGGAAAAACAGAAAAATTAGCCAAGTTTAGTAAAAAGTATGCATTTTTCAAAGAAGCTAATAACAGAGCCTGCCTAGCAGAAAAACAATGGAAGCATTCAACCAGATATTTGAGTTTATAGTTTGCGCTCAGTTTATGCATAGAAGCTGAGCTCTTGTTTTCAGTATTTCAGAGCTTGATCAATAATAAATAAGTTTATAAGTTATAAACTTCATTCAGCAAAGATATGCATTGATTATATGCTTGTATAAGTAAGATATATGTAAAGGTTAATATATTAAATTTATAGTTTAATCAGCAAATTATGTAAATGAGCACAAATAAAATACACCCTACAACTTATGATCATTAAAGCATGCAATTCCATTAGCTATGAGTAGGTACATTTAAGCAAGTTAAATATGCGTTTAAATCAGCAAAATTGAACAACAACAGGAAGCTATAAAACTTCAGATGTGGAGCCTGGACTTTATATTGAATATTCAAAGTGTGTCAGATTGGCTTTTGATTATGGAGGAACTGCCCTTTTCAAACCAGCCCTCCTTTGGATAACTATAAACCGGGAAAAATTTTAAAGAGAAAGCACAAGAAAACAAAAACCACTTGAAACCACTGAAAACCAACATAGGTAAATACCTGAATAAGTAAAAACACTTGGCAATTTTCCTGTTTGTTCGTTTGTTTTTATGTCTTTATATCTGAGAAGTGCCTGTTGACACCATGAACAGCTAAAACTTAGGAAGAAATCAAGAGTCCTACTGGTTTGCAGAAACAGAACACATAATTCTGGCTTCCCAAAGCCACTAGAGAATAAAAGAAGAAATAAAGAATAGAGCCAATGAAAGGAAGTCCAAATTCACCTGAATCCTAAACTTTTGTTGTATTTGGAATCTACATGGACAACCTATGGGCTAGTCTTTTCATAAAAATTTTTTGACAACGGTCTTCAGGATTACTTCAAATAAATCTTTCTTGCCATGGTCTAACTAAATATGCTTCAAACTCCTAGCCATTTGAAATATGCAATTATTACAGTTTCAGGTTGAGATGTATGGATATAGAACTCACTTACCAAGCTGCAGGGATCCTGGTAGCTGTCCAAATATAGATTGAAATTTGCCTTAGGCTACAAATGCCAAGCAATGTCAGTTTCCTATCAACTTCCTGCATGTAACTCTGAGTACTGTCTCTTTAATAAGATGTTATGAAATGACAACAAAACAGTAACAGGAGGCCTAAATGAAAGTACTGATAGTGGCTTGTCAAGAACATTTGGGCCTTAAAGAAAGAAAGATACAAGTACTTTGGGCAACTCTGGAAGCAATGAGACAGATAGAAGGCACATTGGGACCTATTATGCCTAAAAAAATCACATTGAAGAGTAGTTTTTGTAGGCAATTTGTTGCTAAAGTTATCTAGTTGACCAATAGATATCAATGCAGATTTAAAACAAATATAATTAAACATTCAACTAGGGTTCAATTGATTTACTAAAAAGTATTTTTAAATGGAAGTTCAGAGTAACAAGCAAAATGTGAAACTGGGAATATTGTTTTTCTAATAAGATTTTTTTTTGTTATTTTTGACAAGTTTTCTGTACACTGTACTTGACATTGCATATAAATCGAAATCAATACTGAAATCAATATTAAAATTTGTGTCTTATAACCTTATAACAATTCATGGACTTCATAGCTTTACTGAGGTAGAACCAGAATGTTGTTTGATACACTATTGATATTCACTATTGGATTCACTATTAATAACAGATTTTAAACATTTGTAAACTTTAGCCACATGCTGTGTATGTACATGCTATGTATGTACATTATCCCTTTATTCTTGGTATTTTTAGCATTTGTTGATCAGGTTTTAAATCTAAGCTGTTCTATTTCTTTGACCTGAGACATTAAAGAAATCACTGTAAATGAGTTTGAGCAAGTTAGTCATAGATTTGATCTTCTCACCTGATCTGTATTTTAACTCACATGATTTTAATCATTGAATTAAATTAATTGAAAAAACTTTTCAATATAAAATGTATATAACTATTAGTCACAAAACTACTGCAAATAATATTGCCATTGTCTTCACTACAACCAGTAATACTGAATTCTCAATTTTGGGCAGGCACATTATTTAGTGCCTCATAAACGATAAAGACATCAAGTTCTTATAGGAAAAAGCAGTCAACATACATACTATTGTCTGTCATTAAGGATAAAATAATTAAATTTATTCAGTTTAAGTAAATTGTCCAAGATTACAAAATAGTTTTTACAGAGTTAGGATTCTAAATGCAATCTTCCTTTCTCAATGCCATAATCTAACCGTGAAGCACAACAATATATGTGTAAATTTTTACATCAAATACTTTATTGAATATCTATGGATTACATAAATCAGTAATTTTAACTTCTAACCGCAATATTGAAGTACAATGGTGGGGTAATCATTATTGTTATTTGCCAAATATTCCAAGTTTTTCTCCTTCTCTACACATAGAAAAATTTTGCCTCCTAGCCTCTGTGTGGTTAAGTGGGGTCAGGAGGTTACATACAAGTAGTTGTAAACATAACCATAGTATATTACTTCCAGAGCAGAGTATTCAATGGCATTGCAAGACCCCTGCAACTCTCTTTTCTTGTAGACAAGAAACTACCGTTGAAGGTAGTAGTTTTTCCATCA
The DNA here is from genome assembly GCF_006542625.1 of Nomascus leucogenys. Taxonomy (NCBI): domain Eukaryota; kingdom Metazoa; phylum Chordata; class Mammalia; order Primates; family Hylobatidae; genus Nomascus; species Nomascus leucogenys. Next base: position 82,993,757 of record NC_044385.1, on the reverse strand, counting down.
GTCTGCGTTTCGTATGTCTCCAACTAAGCAGAAGCCTATGATAATTCTCATGGGGACATTTAGCATGAATTAATAAAAATTCTTTGTTATTTTAGGATGCTAATATTTTTGAATTGTTGTTTATTCATAACCTCTCCTGAGGATTACAAACACATGATATTTACATAATACCACACTGTGCAACATTCAAAAGTACTGGTTGTAATTCCACTAGTTTCTCTCACATACAAAAACACAAAACTAAATCAATGTGAGGATTAGGAACATTGCATTAGAAAACCTAAAACATAATCTAATTTTAAATATATATCTCTCTCAAAATTATTCTTTTCAAAGAATACCAACTCTTTGTGAGAAACTTCAAAACTAATTAGGATAAACCAAAATTTTGCAGCTGAGAAGAGTTTCCATGTAAAATGGTATTTTTGCTTTGTTTTTCAACAGCTTTTATATGAAGGTACCACATAAATATGATGTCATTATGAAGAACTGAAAAAAATATTAAAATTCAAAACAAAAAATAAAGTTTCTCCTTCATTCCCTTTCCATTCACCTTCTCCTTTTCAGTCCTTTTTCTGTGAATTTTAATGCATATATTTTTACAGATATCCACAATTATCTTTCTTTATACAAATGCTATCATTTTACATGTGCTTCTATCTCTCAAAATATGCCTGATAATTACTCCATGTTATTATTTATAGTTGTCAATCATTCTGTTGAACATTGTCATAGTAGTCCATTGTTTGGATGTACAATATTTTATTTAACTACTGTTGCATTGATGAAATTAAGGGGTTTTTATATTTAACAATATAAACAAAGCAACACAGGATTGCACATCCTCTAAATACATAGTTGTGTAATTTAGCTGAGGATTTTACCTAATGAGTCCTGTGAGTTTTCAGGTTTTCTTCTGTTTTTCTTTATCCTCTGAAAAATTCTTATGTAACATAGAATTTATAACTTAGTTGCTTGCAGATTTGCCATATCCCCTTAGATTCTCTGGACCTTTCTGATGCTTTTTTAAAAACTAGGATGATTATGTTCAATTTATTTTATGATTATTGAATTACTTACTTTTTTTTCCAGTTGAGGCAAATTTGGCAACATATTTTTTTCCCTAGTAAATTGTCCATATGTCAAAATTCTTAACATTGTTGGCACAAAGTTGTGCATCTTATACAAATCCTATACAAATGTATTTAATTTTCACTCTATATCAAAGTATATCCTCTTTATTATTCCCACCTCTCATTTTCTTGTCTATTTTTAACTATTTTAAAATTTTAAGTATAGTTTGTGAACAAAATCTTAGAGTTTTATTGATGCTGTTCAACTAGTTTTGTTTGAAGTTTTTTTTTTTGTTAATTTTTGACCTTTGAACTGTGGCTGGATGCTTTTAACTGAGAGTGTTAAATACTTTCTGACATCTATGTCTTTATAAAAGTTCTTCATACATAAATAAAAACTTGACTTTTCAATAAATATCTTTAAATTATAATTGTTTAACTTCAAAATTCTATAGATACCACCACATTAACTTATTGTGTTTAATTTATCAGAGAAAGTTACTTGATCTGGTATCATTTTTAACCCTGGGTAAGGTACTTAATTTTTCTCTCCAGAAATTACATTTAATTTTATTTCTTCATTTACAGTGGTGTGATACTTATTTAATTATCTGCACCTAAAAGAGTCAATTCTTTTAATTTTCAAAATCAGGATTGAATTTTAGCCCAAGTTCAGTTTAATAGATTTTGATTTAGATTATTTCTTTGGCTTCAATGTTCTAATCTTAAACCACGAAAGGGTCTTGTTTTTCTGGTTTGAATATGCATTTAAAATTGTTCATGTATTTATCATACTACATAATCCATTTTAATCACTTTTTTATGTAGTTTTTCTTTTCTTTCCTGCCTGGGAGGGCAACTGAAGTTGAACTATCATAGTAATTATTTGATTTTCTCTTTTGCTGCTTCTATACTTCACTAATGAAAATGCCAATTTTCTTTCTGTTATTCTAATTTTCCTTGTACTTTGTGCTTTTCTAATTCAATTTTCTTTTCATTTTTGTCTGTCTCTCTTTCTAATTCTTTTAGTATTTGTAATTGGAACTCAACTTTCTTATTCTTACACAGAATGTCAAATATTTTCTCCAAACTTTAATTCTAGAGTCTACAGTAAATCAAGTCCATAGGTCTACCCTTTGAGACTTTAGTATAATGTTCCTTTTACAGAAAGACAAACATCTATATTACAGTTAAACAAACGTAATATATCTATTATGATTACTATAACACAATGAATGTCAAAAAGACTTTCAAAGTGATATGCAAACTATTTTTATCTTGGTAAATATTTTTGTGTCATAACTTCCATTTTACCAAGAACTACAATAGACACTTGTGGATAATTATACTTCATTAAACATTAAAAATGGTGTGTATGTATTTTATTTTCCTTAGGTTATAGGAAATAAAATTGTGGTTCAGAAAACTTAAGTGACTTGTTAAGGGTCACTTAGCCTATATAAGAAAAATGTTAAGATTCATAAAACAACTTCTAATTCCAAGTGTTTTTCCCATTATATTTCATAAACCTATTAAATGAGAATAATTTTATAAATTATTGTACCTAAAAATGGGTAGATACAAAGTTAATATTTTTCTGTTATTTCAAGACACTATTAGCATTTGCATAAACATTAAAATTAGTATTTTATTTTGAATTTTTACTTTTATTTCTACAATTTTTAAAATTATATTAAAATGTGAATATCTGGTGAGAAATATTTTTCTTAGGCCTGAATTTATTGACTTGAAAAGAAATACTGCCAATAAAATTAGACTTCAATATTTTATAAATAATTTTAAGGGTGATTTTTATTTTTTACCTAAAATCTAAAGAAAGAAATGTAGAGAATAATCTCGAAAAGTCAAACTTGAGAGATGAAATTGTGTTTATAAGCAAAGCTGTGTCAATTACTTTAAGAATATTTTAAAGATAAACAGTCATAAAATGAGTCTTTACATATAGTTCAAATGTTGTAGTAAAACAAACTGCCTTCAAATTTTTTGAATAGAAAACAAACAACATTAACATATTTTATAGTCCCCGATTTTCATTTTTCTCATCTGTGAAATGGAAATAGTAATGAAAATACTAATCTCTGCATTATGATGTATTGTGAGAATTAACTGAGGGCTCAGCAAATGGATTATATCATTAGTTTAAGTAGGACCACTGAATGAGTAGTTAAACATTTATTTCTTAACTAATTTATGAGGCAATAGCATAAAAATTTGTTGAATGTAGGCAAAAACATGGTATGCTAAAATACTAGTTAGGCAAAGTGTAGTTATATGTTTATTTTTCATGTTTCTATTTAAAAGAGAATGATGTAACAAATAACACTACGCTGTTAGCTTTTAGAATATTAAATTAGTAGGTTTTTTTATTTGTCCTTGAATATAATGCAGAGAGGAATAAATTATACCTTTACAATATTATACCTTAAAATACATTTATCTTAATATAATAAATAGTTAAAACAATTCATATTTAATTGTATCACAATTATTTTATTGATATATAAATAAAATTATCTGAAAGCTATAAACAATAGCAAAGTAAATATCACATTTTGCAAAGTTATTAAGAAATTCAAAATATATTTGTAAAATATGTTGACAATTTGTTATGATATGGAAATATCTTGAGATAGCAGAAGAGATGCTTAAGATGATTTTTTTTTCTTGAATGACATATAACACTTTCAGGGAAAACAGGTGAAATTTCCCTCCAGAACCAAGGAACAAAACATTTTGCATGGAGCGAAAAAGATAAAATCACTTGAATTTATAGCCTGTCAAGGTTAGATTTGGAAATCTAATTCTCCAAAGAGCTAAACTTAGGTCAATCTAATTTTTTATGTATAAAGTTGAAGGAAAAAATTATATGAGATCTTGAAATGACTTTAAGCCATTACACAATCAAAACAGTCTTCCACCCTCCCCTCATAGAGCACACCCTGGAGATAGTTGCAAAGGCATTGCTTGAAGTTGGCATCTTGGAAAGCTAAATGCAATTTCCAGAATGATTTCTATCTCGAAGAATTCTAAACGAGATCTTAATAGGCCAGGGAGGAATTAAAATCTATCAGTTTTCATAGATGCTGTTCTATTGCATATGTCTTGCCATCAACAGTTAGGGAATTGCAAATTACTTGAATTTGAGTTACGATTTGACCACCACTATTGTTCTAGTGTGTGTGTTAAATCACAAGTCTTAATAAAGTCAATGTTTTTCATGAGGTCAGGAGGCTTATATTGTAGTTTAAAATAAGCATATTATTTAAAGTATTCCAGACTGAACAAAATGTATCCCATTTTACTAACTTTCAGGTTTTATTATGAGTGAGAAGGGAAATCAATGGAATGTTTTGAACACAGTATGGGCTTTGGTGAATGTATTTGTTATATCAATAGCTGCATAATAAACCATGTCTCAATTCAATGACCTAAGTCAATAACAATTAATTATTTCTTATAAATCTGGGGCTGTGTTTACTGTGGTTGTTACTGAACTCCGCATCAATGTAAGGTGGCATTACTTAGACAATGTCCACCTTCTCCATGTGACCTCTAAATCAGTAATCTGGCATGGACTTCCTTACTAGGTGACATCTAGGCTTCCAGATGGAGGAGGGACAGAAGCTGCTAGTTCTCTTACAGCTTGGACTCAGATATCCTAAAACATCACTTTTATTTTATTCAACATAAGACTAGCCTAGACTCAACCTCTTGATGTGAATTGTAATATGCATTTTGAGATGGGAAGGATTATTGCTTACCTTATTTGAACATTATCTGCTAGAATAAGGAAGGACAAAAACAGCAAGAAAAGTTATCTTGTGCTTAGTGCTAAATTTTACTTTTCTTTGGAAGACTGACATTAAACATGAGAAAAACAAAGGATAACAAAAATTATCTTTATTTTCACAATAACTTTACTAAACTATACTGATTAAAAATAATGCAGTCTAATGAAAAAAAAAGCCACTTAAAAAAGTTTAAAGAAGACATGTATGTGTAATTTTCTCATATAATTAACACTTTAAATTATTTTACAGAATGTCATTTTAGAAATGGGGTGATACTATTTTGAATTATAGAATTAAAGTGTGATCAGCATCTAATACAAAAAATATAAAATTAGGTATTTTCTATTTTTCTGCTTTTAACTACTATCTTATTTAAGAATTTAATCTTTTTAGATTAGCCATCAGGGAAAATATATAGAATCACGGTATTCATTTATTTTGTATATGAGGAAATTAACACCTTTATAACTCTCATGCTTTTTTCCTGAAAATTTTCTATGAAACTTTATGGGCTGGACCATTGTTTTATTCCATTTTTAACTTAAGAAAAGTAACTATCATCAGTTTTAAAATGTGAATATTCAAAATACAGACATTTTGGTCCACAACTTTAATTATTTGTTTGTCTATAGATCACTTATATAAATTGAAATTTAATAGCAGCATGTATAGTACTTTTGTAAAAACAAAATTGTTTGGACCAATTGGCAGCAAACTCAATTGTGAGCATTACTTCTATATAGGTTAAAAGAAAATGATCCAAGCCACAAGCTTAAAGTTTCTTAGTCACTCAAAACCTCACTACATTTTAGTTGGCTTTATTAGTTGACAATCTTTTATGTATTTCTGCTTGTTTCCTCATATTTTTCTAACTTGTTTTTTTCTTTTTGTAGACCATAGGGCAAGAGTACCACCATCTTAACGAGACTCCACCACCTTAAAATATCAAGTTTCCATTTCTAGAAACTGTCCATTACCACCTGAGCAAACTGCAGATGTCAGCCCCACCTATACCTTCAACAGAGCATAAGCATAACCAAGCTTATCAAAGTCCCCAGAAGTCCCAACCAGCCAGCACTCCCCTAACCCCTCCCGGATAGGAAACTCTCTCAGAGCACACTTCCCCGACCTGACCCTTCTTAAAAGCCTCAGGCTGTAAGAGAAGTTTTTCTCCTGACCCTGCCAGCCAGAAGCCCTTCTCAGGTTTACTCTCAAACCCGACTCAGCTGTTGAGCCACTCTCTCGTTTTGTCTTCCTTCTCATCTCTCCCTGTGTCCTAGCAGTAGATAGGAAAAATACGTACCTTTATCATACCTTTAATATCTTCCAGGTTTATTATTCTAGCATATTTAGAGTGATATGCTTTCTTCTGCATAAATTTTTTATAGAATTCAGTAACTTCTTTCAGTTTGAACCTTGGCTTTTTTTTAGCCTAATGTCCAGCTGTCATTCTGGAATTTCTATTCAGTGTAAAGAACAGTTACAACATTTGTTAAACTGCTTATCTTATTTGGATTTTGTAGGCTTCTTTTCTATTTTGCCAGATTATGTCCTCAGGCAATTATTTTCCTTTTTCTCCAGGAAGTATGTGCATGAAGTAAATGTTCTGATCTCTTTTGCTTTTTAAAATGTTTTCATTTTAGTGCAACATCTTTTTGTTAGGTTGTCTGGGCAAAGAAATAAAAGTTTTAAACCATTTTGTCTCATCTTTGAAAATTTTGCACCACAATAGTGAATGATAAATTAACTATTGCCGATTAAATTGCTGATTTCAATCTCACGTATTTTTTCATGCCGACCCTGTGTAAGTCTTGGATCTCATTAACAGATAGGATGTCCTTTATTGAGTATATATGCAAAGCACTCAGTTAAGCCTCAAACATACAGTCTAAGGAAGATTTCTTGTCAAAAGATTGTGATTTTGCATCTATTTTAAGAGTAAATCTCATAGTGTTTCCTGACAAATTGGATACAGGGTGCGAGAGTGCAAGAATTGGCACCCTTGGCATTATGCCTTTGGGCGTGAATATCTGGAAGAATCTTCGCCGTTTATTGTTATAGGGATGACTAAAAACAAACCAGCATACAAACAAAACCAAACAGGTTATAATGAGTTATTTATTCACAAGATATTTGCTGAACACCTGCTATGGGCTAAGCATTTTTTGTTCTAGGGTCAAGTTTGTCATTATTGGATTGTCTCTTAGACCTCCAAGAGCAGTTGTTGAGAGACCTTAGTTGAAAATATAAATTTGAAAGACATCATCATACGTATTATATTAAGACCTATGGTGGAACATCATTAACAAAATTTTGACTATAATAGAAGTCAGAAAAGGCCCAAGGGCAAAGCCATGGGTCATCAGAGTTACGACCTGGAAACAGAAAAGCAGTTGGTCCAGTGCTGGAAGGAAAATCAGGACTGTTTGCCTGGGCATGGTGGCTCACACCTGTAATTCCAGCACTTTGGGAGGGCCAGGTGGGTGGATCATGAGGTCAGGAGTTTGAGACCAGCCTGGCCAATATAGTGAAACCCTGTCTCTACTAAAATTACAAAAAATTAGCCAGGCATGCTGGCATGTGCCTGTAATCCCAGCTACTCAGGAGGCTGAGGCAGGAGAATCGCTTGAACCCAGGAGGTGAAAGTTGCAGTGAGCCAAGATGGTGCCACTGCACTCCAGCCTGGGCGACAGAGCGAGACTCCATCTCAAAAAAAAAAAAAAAAAAAAAAGCCAAACATTTGGTCAAGTAGTATGAATGTTGAGAATTGATTATTAGATTTAGCAACAGAGAGGTATTGAGAGATTGATAAGAACAGTTTTGATGTAAAGATGGAATGAAAGTATTATTTAGGAAGTCCAAAAATAATGTAAGATGAGAAATTGGAGATAGTATATATTCAGATAACCATTTCAATAAAATCTGTCAAGGAATAATAATACTAACAGGTGTATCCTTTAACTAAACAATTTTGTCTGAAAATTTATTATAATCCTAGTGGAATACATATGTATATGTATCAGAAAAAGAAACATATTTCTCAGTAAATGAGTTTGTGCAATTTGAGGAGAACAAAATAAAAATTGATATTTGAAGTCCCTTGGAGCTAAGTATCCAGAGAAATGAATCTAAAAAATAAATAATGATGCAAGATAATCTCCATCAGCTTAACAATATTTCTTTCAACTTCAGCAAGCTGATTTTTTATCAGAAGCTAATGATATGGTAAGGCTATGAATAAATTTCTTGGCAGTGAAGGAATGAAGTTGATTGGGATAAAAATTGGCATATAACTTAACCAGACAAATAAATAATCTTTTTGAATGAACAAATTTTATTTTGCCAAATGTTATGCAACCTTTGCCTAAACTAACATTTCTCTTGGGAATATTTTATAATTGTAACCTCATAAATGAACATCAGCAGCAGAACTAGAATGAATGCACTTGGATTGAGGTATACGAAGCAAATTATCTGAATTGAATTCATAATGGCAGGAGATTACTGATATTTGTTTTATCTGTACTTTTAAAGACTTGAGTACAAAAGTAACAAATTAAAAACAATAATTTATGAAGTGAATTTACATTAAAATGTGGTGAGATTATAAGAAATACATAATATATACTACAGCATAATGTTTGAAAAGGCATTTTTCTGGAGATTGTACAAATCCCCTTCAGACCACCTATGGAATACAACAGTGATTTGAGGGATGTGGTCTCCCAAAGGGATCCCACTGTCATTGCAGTTTATTAGATTTCACCTTAAGCTACGGTTGAAGAAATACTTACATGGTCAAATATAGTACAAAAATCACAGATTTGAAGGAACAGTAAAGAAGCAATTGTTGCACTTAAATGATAAAAATTCACACGGTTTAGGCTTAAAAGATTCAGAGGCCACCTCCAGTGCAAAGGCACTAAAGTTTCTGTTCTAGGAGAAAGAAGGTCTGGGGTATAGTGAGTGTGGGGTTGGAGATGATAACAATTCTAAGAGGTAGTCAAAGGAACAGTTGATAAGGACACTCTTCACCCTTTCCTTACTAGTGGTGTGTCTAGATTTTTCCCAAGCGCAAGGAGTGGATTTGGACGTGAGAAATTTCAAAAACTGAATGACAATTGAAAAAGAGCAGTCTGACCTCTCCATCTATGGATAGCTATGGACAACAGACTCAAATAAGAACAAAGATTAGTTAGGAGGCTATTCTTTTTCTCCCTTGGAAGATAATAACGGCTTGGATCAACACTAAAGAATTTCTTTTCTAGTGTGAAGTGGATGTCCCCCCTATATTAAGGCAGAGTTCTCACTTTGTGCTCAAGGAAAAACAATGCCAGGACAAATGAGAAAACTCTTAAACAGCAAGAGAATACCTGGCCACATATAGTGAATTTGTGAAGTGATACAAATGTGAAATGGAGAAAGCAGACAGGTTTATTTCCCCCATAAATTTGCAAGGAGAAGACAGAGTAGAATTCTCACTTAGACTTCAGGGATGGTGTCTAAGACTTAAGACACAGGTAGGATGGTCCCTCATTGGCAGTTTTTCTTAGGAGAACTAGGAGAGTTTACACAAGTGGTGTGAAAAGTTTTCTTCAAACTGACAATGATGAACTATTTGATGGGTCATGATCAGCATTATACCATTAAAAAAGAAGCTGCAAAGGCAAGGCTTCATTGCATTTTGAAGACATAATGCTATGAGTTGTGAACACTTATCTGATAATATTTACTTATATATGAGAGATTATCTTCCTTTTCCTCTACCAAATTCAACACTATCCTGCCCATCTAAAAGCAACATTTGCCCTGAACACAGTAACATTCTGATAAATGATATACTAGAGCAGTAGAGCAAAGATGGACCACAGCTAAACATTCTTTGCTCATTTGCTCCCTTTACAAACTTCCCAAGGAAAATTTGTCTTCAACATGATTGCATCCATTTCTGACAGTTGAATACATTCACTTCAGGTACTCATTTTGTCATCCTTTCTAACCTTCTCATTATTTCTCTATTTTGCCCTCAGGATAATAATGAGCCAAAAACTTACTTAATTGTGTCTGATAAGTAAAAGAACAGTAAAAATGGGAGCTGTCTATGCAGGAAGGAAAAAATTATCCACAAACTGTCAAGTAAAATTGGACATAATAATCAAACTGTAAACTTCTAGTGCAGCATCTTATTTTAAAATCTAAGATATCCATCTACTTCCTGTATAAAAATATCTCGTTGTTCTTGAAACATTGAGGATATGATCTTTAAAATCTATCTGCCTTAATTCAATATATTCTGATTGCCCTAGAAATAAAGACAGTTAATGCCTCTTGATGAAGCAGCGATATTTTAATAAATGCATTTATTACACTAAACAACACAAGTATATACTTTATGTATATAATTATTTTGTTTGCATGACTAGCCTTCATCTATGACAGTATTTCTATGGCAGACAGAATACACAGTTGGACAAAAATAATCTCAAAGTACACTTTTTGTTTTTTGTCATTATTTTATTATTTTTTATATGTACAGTATATAAAATTGTATGCCTTATGTTTGATTTCTTAATGATACAAATTTCTGTGAGACAGTAAGAGTTTAACTGTAGAAGAACAGAGAAAACATATGGTTTGACCCTTTCATGCTGGGAAAAGGACAGTTTAACCCTGTGAGAAAAAGAAAGGATAAAAAGTTTGAACTGTGGTTTGCCTAGAGTTTTAGAGGTGATGTGAAGAGACTGACTGAATAGAAATTACTGAGAAGAAACCAATTAAGTTTGTGCAGAGGAAATGCACCATTTTAACCATTTGCCAGTCAGACTTTTTCCATTATTTCAACTAATTTTGTGAAATGAGTCAGCATTTTCAGAAGCACATCAATTTCTTCAAAACACTGTCATATTTTTGAAAATATTTCGGAGTACTTTGATAATTACACTGAGATTTCTGTGGTTGATATTCTTCTTGGGGAATAAAGTTAACACTTGGAGGCAACTTTATATTGCAATTATTATATTTAAAAGTATATCATATTAGCTATTTTCTTATAATAGGAATAAGTGATAATGTACATTAAAAATGTATAAAATAATAATTGTATGAAATTGTAAAAGTACATATACTTATTGAAAAAATATTGACACAAATTTATATTGAGCAAGATTTAAGTAATTAAACAAGGGTTAAGTTACTTATCAAACATCTGTGGAGTAGGTTTCATACATATTTTATATTTAATTATCATATTTAATCCAAATAGTACATATTAATCACCTCAGGTTTTTTTTAAGTAAGAAAGCTATAGCTAAATGAGATCAAATGCCTTATTCCAAGTCACAGAGTAAACAGAAGAAATGGTAACAAATTTAGAACAAAACCCAAATTTTACCGATTTTTCTCTAAGTGACTGTGCTAATTAGATCCCTGTGTTGTCTGAGGGGAAGTTGCCATGACAGTTTTTGAAGGTAATGGCTGTAAAGTTATTTATATTTATATATATATATATGTCATATATATTGAGTTATGAAAAATATACATATTGTTTTATAAGCTATGTTTCTAACAGTGTGTTAGAAATGACTATTTTATTTTAGAGAATGGAATACTTACTTATGAGGATGAAAGTTCCTTGTATGGTGAACAAAATATCCTAATTGTATTATTTTCTTTATCTTGATAGTATCTTACTATAGTATACAATAAAATAATAGGCAATAAAACAACAGTATGATGATAATGGTATATAGAATTAGATACTAGAATATTTACATTGATTAGCTTTTAGGTATCTATTGGCAATTCATTTATGTAAACAAATTATCATCAATACCTTGTCACAGAAAAATTTAATAACACTCTTGGCGTGTGACTTATTCAATGTTAAGAATTTGGTTTGCTTAATTTTCTTGGTCATTGTTTTTTAATCCTTTTGTCTTGATATGTTGTAGAATAAAGTGAACATAATTAATTAATTGGCCCCAAAAAACCATTTGTAAGTAAAAAGTTTGTATCTGGATAATTAATTTGACAGCGAAGCCCATTTTCTATAGAGTGAGAATAATTTTCTCCTCTACGTTCTCAAATGATTTGACAAAGAATGGCAGATGAACAATGGGATAGACCAGAAAATTATCCCATTATTTTCTCCCTCATATGCAAACACTTGAGAAACCTATTTAAAATCTCCAGTTAGAGACAGAAACAATGTCAATTGTAATGAATGTGAACACTGAGATCTTTACTTCGAAAAGATTAAGAATCTGTCAAAGGTAATTCTGATAGTTCATGTTGGTAAAGCACTGCTTAGAATGCAGTATATTTCCCTAAGGTTAGAAGAATGAGACATAAAGGCAGCATCAAAGAATCATGGAGCAAATGTCAAGGATGGACGGGTCATGGCATCATTGAGTTTCTTCCGTGGCCTTTAACAAAGTGCTAACGAAGCCTTGACATCCCTATGGAGTAGCAGACAGACAGCGTTTGCGGCCTGAAAACTGAGAAGCCTATTTCAGCAGCATGTTGTCTGTTCCATAGAGCTGTGCCCTGATGAGACACTGATGAGAGTTGGCAAGAGAAAGCAGCAGGCAGTATAGATAAGCAGATTATAACAGGCTGGCATAGAACAATTACCAAAAATGTGCTAATCATTCCCTCTTTATTCTTTCTCACAGTCCTGTGCAGCCCAAAGAAATTAATGCACCAGTATTAGGAGAGAGAATCTAGTTTCAGAAGCACCTAATTTACAACTAGCCTGTGGGATAATTTGCCTTAACACTGCACTCAATCCTCCACCTTTTCTTGGGAGGTGTTATTATTACCACTGAAATATTGGGGAAAACTGCAGCACAAAGAGATGTCCTGCTATATTAATAATCAAAATTGAATTCAGGCTGTATTGTCTAACTTAGAAAATATCACAAGAATAATGTTGAATCATACCAAAATGTTAACTATTTCCTCTACTGGAGCCCCAAATGTTCTTTTTCTAATAGGACACATTATCTAATCTCTATCTAGATATATAGGGAGTCAAGATTGTATAAAATATCTCTCCTTTCTCCCAGCCTATCCCCAGAAGGATCGAACTCTCTTAATGTGATGACTTAGTTTACCAATTTCTACAACTTTTCAAAGGAAATTTCTTTCCCTATAAAATAACAGCTAACACAACACTTTCAGTTTGTCAAGTGTTGTTTTAAGCTGTATTTTGACTCCTATAATTTCCCATATGAGATTAATATTACCTCCATATCACAAATAAAAAAAAATAACTGACACACATGGTAGCATGCCCAAGATCACATAGAGAGTAAACTGGGATGTTGGACATAAAATCAAGCCATTCAGAATCTGAAGTCTGTGATCTTAACTGTTGAACCATGTTGGTCTTGGTCATATGTTAGCCAAATGTTAGATGTATTTTTTGTCTTAGAGAGTTTGCATAGATTTTGTCAGTAGTAAGCTCTCTATTATTCAACTCATACTTGCCTTTCCCATGTTAATGTATGTTAAATTAATTCCAAAAAAGATACAGTAATTGATTTTATAGTCAGCTTTCATATGTAAATTTATACAAAGGTTGTGCTTCAAAATTTTGTTTATAATCAATTCCATGAATCACTTTTAATTCTTGCCTAAGTATCTCCTCCTCAATATGGCTACCAGCACTTCCAACCCACGGCAATCTGTATTCACCTTTACTCATTGTACTAGTTTCCTAGGATTGCCATAATAAATTCACACAAACTTGGTGGTTTACAGGAACAAATTTAAATTCTCTCATCGGTGTGAAGGCTAGAAGTCTAATATCAGTGTCTTCAGGGATATGCTCTACCTGGAGGCTATAATGAACAACCCTTCTTTATCCCTTGGTTCATGGGGGCTTCAGGCAATCCTTGGTTTATGGCTGCAAGACACTAATCCCTGCCTATATCCTCACATGGCTTTCTCCACTATGTATCCCTGTGTCTCAAATCTCCCTCTGCTTTTCTCTTATAAAGGCACCTGTTACTGTATTTAGAGTTCAATCTAAGTCCAAGATGATCTCATCTGTAGATTTTTATCTTAATTATATCTAGAAAGACACTTTTTCCAAAGAAGGTCATGTTCACAGGTTTGGGGTTTAGAACTCCAGCGTATCTTTTTAGGGGTCATTATTCAACTGACTATACTCATCTTGTTTTTTTAATTATTTTCTCAAACCACTTACTATTTTCTATTAAAATGTATAATTGAATTATTCATGAAATTTATTGTTTGTCTTCCCTTGATATAATGTAAACTACATAAGTGAAGAATCTGCTTATTTTGTACACTGAAGAATTACAAGTTTGTAGAATAAAATGTCCCTAGAATAACATCTTTAGAAAATAGAATAGTATTCTATACAACAGGTTGAATCAATATACAGGCATGTAAAACCTCATTGAATATCAGTTTGGGGGTCAGATTAGTGCTGTTAGTTGGGAAAGCTTTTCTTTTGCAACACTTGTTTGCATCATCATCATATAAATCTGTGTATTCTTACTATAATCACAAAGTTTCTGTTATGCTTTGTCTTTCCCACCAAAAATGGTCATAGTAGTGAGAACTCAGTCATGAATCAGGAGCTAAAACTAGGATTGGACAGAATATTTAGACAGTTTCTAAGACACAGCCACCATGTTTATTGATTCTACAAATGTTATGGAGAACCTGTTGTGTACTAAATCTTATGCTTTGTTTGAGAACAAGTCAGAGAATCAATGCAGGCCTGTCATAAGGATAGCATACTCCATTGAAGATAAAAAGAATTAAATGGAGGATTTCAAAGTGGTTTTAAAAGTGTTTTGGCTAAAAATCAAACGAAGTTAATATAGAAACCCTGGCAGGAGGCCTGGAAAAGCTTTGATCCTTCCCCATGCTAGGATCGTTCTTCATTCTAACATGAAAGGAGTCAATCACGAGAAGACAAAAATGACAAGAAAAATTAAATAAAGTATCAATAATTAGAGGTAATGATAAATACTGAGGAGAAATAAAAAGAACTGGGAAAGAATAAGAAGTGTGAATATGAGGCAAGAACGTTGTGATCTTAGGAGACAGGGAAGTCAGACATTTTCTCTTCATAATCCTTCAAAAATATGTAATATAAGGATTTTTCACTAATTTTGTGAAAACTCAAAATGCTACTTGCAGGCTACTTGCAGGCTATGGAAATAAAATAGTCTGAGCTATAATTAATGATTCAACACAAAAGACTGAAATTGAGGATGCTTTCTAGTTTCAAATCACATTATTCTGCAACGTTTACCATGGCACAACAAATGTTTCAATATGTTGCTGTAGTGTGTTCCTGAATGAATCACTGGAATCAAGATAGTTAATTCTTGCTTCCTGAAATCATAAGACTGTAGTGTCATTTGTATTAATTCACAGATAAGATTATGAATGCAGATGAACTTATTTCAAAGTGATTTAATGTTATATCCTCTATTAACAAGAATGAAAATTTCTCTTAAAAGAAGAAAAATTAGAAGCATGTATCAAATAAAAATTTTCAGTCCTCAATTTTATCCATTTAAAATACTTTAAAGGTATTTGCCGATTGTGTTAAACAAGAGTGACCAAAAAGAGATGATGGATACTGCTTTTTCAAATAGAAAATGGCAGTTACTTCCTGAGTATTTAAAATTAGTCAAAATAACTTACAATTTTTTCCAAAAGGCAAATATATCTGTTATTTTCCAAAGTCTCTATTCGTATGAAATTGTCATGTACAAAACAAGCATTCATTGAAGACCGAATGTAAGGGTTATACTGATGGCTTGAGAACAGACAGGAAATAGAAAATGATGTAGTTTTGTTTCAGTAAACAACTAATCTAGTTGAAGTGACAAAAATATGTTCACACATAATGTTTGCATAGTTTTTTTAAACGTTTTGTTGATGTAAAAAACCCATACAGAAAAGTGCAGTTATTGTAAGTGTACAGCCATATTAATTTTCTTCACAAATTGAAAATGCTATTCTTACCAGAATACATAAAAAAAGATAGAGTTGCTAACACCCCAGAGAACACCCCAAACACCCTCCTGTCTCTTTCCAGTCATTAAATTCTCAATTTCAAGCTCAGGTTATCAAAATGTCATGACACCGTTTATCAGTTTTGCCTATTTTGTTATATAGATTAAATATATAAATTTTGGTTCTTATAAAGGTGTGTTCCCATTTAGATCATTGTTAACTTGGTGTCCTTGCTGAGGGAGATGACAGGTGAAGCTTTCTATTCTATCATCTTGCTCTGTCTCTATTCCACAAATATTTCATTCATTGTTTTCTATGTTGCTATTTTTGGACATGGAATACTAAATTCTTTGAGATCTGATCTTTCCCTTAGGCAACTTAGAGCCTACTAGGGATGATATACATGTGTAATAAACAAATGAAATAAATTGTGTAAATATTAGAACAGAAGTACAGCATACTTGATATGGGTGGGTTACAGGCATGCTAGTGGTTTAAGTAAATAAAAACGCTGTCCTCTCCTACAACCCATTAATCTCTCATCACATACCTTGTTGCAGCTTCCCATTTGGCAAGACATACAATTTAAGAAATGAAACTAGTACAGAGACTGAAGTTGCTGATGGAAGAGTCCAAAATGTAAACATTAAGACTTGAACGTAAACTGAGTTGAGACACTGGATCTATAGATGTTAATTTCTTAGCAGCCTTACCTGAATGAATCAGGAGAGAAACTGATTTTGCTACAAGCAGTGACATATTTAATATCAAGGATACACACGTATTTTTAAAAAGTGAGAGTTGGGGGGGCACATTAGAGAATAATTTTTTTTCTGCCTCTAATGGAGAGGAACATAGAAGAAGTGATTTTTATTCTTTGTTACCTTGATTAAAGCTCTGAATTCTTCTGAAGGTAAAAATAATGCATGTGATTTTTCCAGTTTCTCGAAGTGCTTTTTATTTGTTTCAATTCCTATTTTACTTTGATTTTTGAATTCACATATCTCTAGTCATCCAAAACAAGTCTTTCAAACATTGCTCAGATTTCCTGCATATAATCATTTTCCCCACACAACTCTTCTCTTTTATATCTTGTGTACTAGGAACACTTCTTCAAATAGGAAGCAACTTTCCATTCTCCTGATATGCAATGGGAATTGCTTGATTTAATGATTGCAACATATATGCCAAAATAATTTCTGATTGTCTTCTAAAATAAACTGGTGTAATGATATTTTATTTTTCATATAAATCAGTACACCATTATGCTTTAAAATGTTTTATCAAGAAATAATGTTTAGTTTAGGTACCTGGTTTCATCTTTCTTAAAGGTAAAATAGTACTTTATGATCTCTTACTGAATTTCAACATGAATATATAAATATTACCTCATTAGTCTGTTTGCACAGTATCTGTGAGACACAGTAAGTATCAAAGGCCAGATTATAGTGCTGTAAAGAAGAACTGGGCTGGGTGCAGTGGCTCAAGCCGGTAATCCCAGCACTTTGAGAGGCCAAGGCGAGTGGATCACCTGAGGTCAGGAGTTCAAGACCAGTCTGGCCAAGGTGGAGAATCCCTATCTCTACTAAAAATACATAAATTAGCCGGGCATGGTGGCAGGTGCCTGTAATCCCAGCTACTCAGGAGGCTGAGGCAGGAGAACCACTTGAACCCAGGAGGTGGAGGTTGAAGTGAGCTGAGGTTGTACCACTGCACCCCAGTCTGGGCGAAAGGGTGAGACTCCATCTCAAAAAAAAGAAAGAAGGAGAAATGACACAAACAAATAAGAAGTAAAATTGACAAATGTCAGATAAACAATGTTAGAATTTTTGTATATGAAAATGTGTCCTCTCTCACCCTTATGGCAATTACTTTATGCTCTAAAACATTAGAAATGACTATCTTAATATTAAAAGTCATAATAATATAAATAGCTATAAATGTATTTATTTCTATTTCTTTAATGTCATTTTACTATATGACTTCTATAGCAGTGGGTTGTACAGCAAGACTATTCTGTCTTTTATTAAATGCTTTACTTCATTTTGGCAAAGAAAACCAAGTGCAATTTTAATTTTTAGAAGAATAATTATTATTATTCTATTAAAATTATTCTATATTATGCTATCAAAAATGATAACATTATTTTTAGAATAATTAGAATTTTCAGATATGTGAGCCTCATTAAACACAAGATTCTGTATACTTTTTACTTTGAGAAAGTACATTTTAATATCATTTTTCATTTTCATAATTCACTCTTGGAATGGAATTAAATGGTACGATAATTTAACAGAGGATTATTTCCCTGCTTTCAGCTAGATAGTGCCAACATGATTGGAGGATAATTTTTTATAAAAGATTTTTTTCAAATACCTTTAGAGAAGAAAATACTGTAACCTCTCTTGATAACACATTCTTGTGACTTATGATACTCAGTCAGGAAGTACTTACTTTTCTGCAATTTAAACTTATTCCCTCTTGTCCTATATTCAGCGAATGTAGAGGAAAAACTATTCAATACTACTGTACAAGACCTTTTTCATATAACCCCAAACTAATGATGAGTCTCTCCAAGCTTTCTCTTTCTTATGCTTGAATAAACTCACTTCCGCTTACCTATTCTTCATTATACACTTTCAGTAAAGTCTAATCTTTTTTTTTTTCCCACATGAAGGCCTACTCAAATTTCTTCAGATCACATATCAGCTTTTATTCAGGTTCTTAGTTATAAGACATACCACTTGAGGATTTTTTTTTTTTTGGCCAAAGATTCACCTGTCTACCTTACAGACTGAGTTATTTTGAGAAGGTAAGAATAACACTGAGGAGACAATTCTATAATATATTATAATCTATTTATACCAATTAAGTTTGGAGTATCAGAGGAAAACAGTAATTCTTGAAACAACTGTAAAATAAAAGAGGGCAGAAGTAGCATATGCTGTGATTCTAATGCTCCTCCATGAAACCATTTCATTAGAAGGCTGAACTGTAATGCTCTGCAGTTACTTCATTCTTCAATACAAAGGTCAGTCTCTTTGACGTTTGCAATGAAAAGCTGTTTTCACAGCTATGATCACAAAGTTAATTACACATCAATTCTTTAAAATGATCTTTATGTTCATGTATATTGTTCAATGTATATTTTGCCCTAACTAGGGGATCAAGTTAAATTTGGATGTCAAGGTCCTTGTAGTTTATTAAAGAAGTTAAATTTAATCAAAAAGTAATGTAAACGTGCATGATACAAGCATTATATGTCATTGTAATTTTATGTGATATAATTGTATTTATAGCAGATCAGTGAAAATTTGTGAAAATTGACCTATTAAATATTAAAATATTACCTGCCAGAGGTTGAATAGGAATACAGACTATAGAAGAGAATGTCAGAAAAAGTTTACAGGATGGAAATAGTAAGGCTAGAATTTTCTGAAATTCTGTGAATGCCTGTTCCATGATCATGATAGCAGCACCAGAAATATTACTAGGCTATGGGAACTATATGCTTTCAACTGTTTTCACCAGCATGAAAAGGCAATAAAGCAAGTGTATAAGGGTAAAAAGAGAAGATTGTCTGATGTTCAACTTTTAGATTTCCTCCATATGATATTTTTTAAAGATGGACTTTAGACAACTAAAGTCTTCTTTCTCAAAATTGCTGAGATAGGAGTCTCAGACATTTGAAGTATTAAATATTAAATGATTAAGTGGATGCTTTTATGACTACTATATGTCTTCCTGAATTTCCCTTGTCTTCAACAGCTTGTTAAAAATTATTTTGAATAGTAGCTTTAAGTTTTATTTACAAACCTTCTTCATAGCAAAGGAGGACTTCTTACTTGTAAGAGTTAAAACATATTACACCTCTGGATATAGCCTAGAGTGCTTTTCTGAAACATTTATTCAAAAATTAAATTAATATTATCATGTATATTTCAGAAGGCAAAATATTTTTATTACTAATCTCAGGATTCACACCAGTGGCACCAAAGAGATTTAAAACTCAGAAAAAACAAAGCAATATTATAAAATAAAAAGCAGTTCACTTGAGAACCCCAAATCTGCTAAAAATGAGTGAGCCAATTTTACTCTGTATAACTACAAAATTGTAATAGAGTTAGTTAACTTCTGAAGATTAAAAGAAAAGTTGGAAACGCATTTTGAAATAATTAATAATCTGGTTCTAGATCCTTGAGGAATCGCCATACTATCTTCCACAATGGTTGAACTAATTTACATTCTTCCACCAACAGTGTAAAAGTGTTCCTATTCCTCCACAGCCTCACCAGCACCTATTGTTTCTTGACTTTTTAATAATAGCCATTCTGACTGGTGTGAGATGGTATCTCATTGTGGTTTTGATTTGCATTTCTCTAATGATTAGTGATGATGAGCTTTTTTTCATATGTTTCTTGACCGCACATATGTCTTCTTTTGAGAAGTGTCTGTTCATATCCTTTGCCCATTTTTTTATGGGGTTGTTTTGTTTTTCCTTGTAAATTTGTTTAAGTTCCTTGTAAATTCTGGCTATTAGATCTTTGTCGGATGGGTTGATTGCAAACATTTTCTCCCATTGTGTAGGATGCCTGTTCGCTCTGATGATAGTTTCTTTGG
This sequence comes from Nomascus leucogenys, assembly GCF_006542625.1. Classification (NCBI taxonomy): domain Eukaryota; kingdom Metazoa; phylum Chordata; class Mammalia; order Primates; family Hylobatidae; genus Nomascus; species Nomascus leucogenys. The sequence continues at coordinate 82,973,245 of NC_044385.1, read as the reverse complement.
CTGTGCAGAAGCTCTTTAGTTTAATTAGATCCCATTTGTCAATTTTGATTTTTGTTGCAATTGCTTTAGGTGTTTTCATCAGAAGTTTGCCCATGCCTATGTCCTAAGTGGTATTTCCCAGGTTTTCTTCTAGAGTTTTTATTGTTTTGGGTTTTACATTTAAGTCTTTAATCCATCTTGAATTAATTTTTGTATAAGTTGTAAGGAAGGGGTCCAGTTTCAGCTTTGTGCATGTGGCTAGCCTGTTACTGGGCATATATCCAAAGGAATATAAATTATGCTACCATAAAGACACATGCATACATATGTTTTTTGAAGCACCATTCACAATAGCAAAGTCATGGAACCAACCCAAATGTCCATCAATGATAGAGTAAAGAAAATGCGGTACATAGACACAATGGAATACTATTCAGCCGTAAAAAGGAATGAGATCATGTCCTTTGCAGGGACATGGATGAAACTGGAAGCCATCATCCTCAGCAAACTAACACAGGAACAGAAAACCAAACACTGCATGTTCTCACACATAAGTGGGAGTTGAACAATGAGAACACATAGACACAGGGAGGGAAACAATACATACCTGGGGCTGCTGGGAGGTAGGGGGTTAGGGGTGGGAACTTAGAGGATGATTCAATAGGTGAATCAAACCACCATGGCACAAGTATACCTATGTAACAAACCTGTACTTTCTGCACATGTATCTTGGACCTTTAAGTAAATTTTTTTAAAAAAGAAATAATTAATAATTGCAATTACAACAATCTGGACTCTCCAATAAGATGTGTATTTCTGCATTTCACAATTGAGAAAATTGAGATTCAAGGATTAGGTGATTTTTTCGTATTTTGAAATGAATAAATTGAGATAAAATTAAGACAAAGAGCCAAGCTTCCTAAATTCTTTTTATTTTTACTTTTTCCTTTATTGCAGTATGCAGCATTCATGTTTAAAACCGTGTTTTTACTCATATTATTGTCTCTGTATGCCCTTCTCTTCATTAAGTTTTGAAGGTTGTGTTAGTTATTGATTTCTAGATAACAAATTACATAAAACTAATCGTCTAAAAGATCACGAATATATCTCATAGTTTTTGTGGATTAAAAGTTCAGTCTCAACTGAGGGTGCTCTCTGGGGTATCACAGGTTGCAAACAATTTGTTAGCTAGGTTGTAGTCTCATCTGAACATAGGGAAGAACCCGTTTCCAAGTTGACACAGTTTTGTTGGCAGAATTTATTGCCTTGTGGTTGTAGAACTGATGGTTTCAACTTCTTGCTGTCAGTGGGAGGCCACACTCACTTCCTAGAGACCACTCTCATCTTCTTGCCACACAAGCCTGCCAACATGTTCACAAACTTCTTAGGAAACATCTAAGACAGAGACAAATAATATAGTCTAATCATAAGAGTAACATCCCATTACATTATCCTGCCAATCCTCATGAAGAGGGGATTACACAAAGACAGGAACACCAGGAGAGAAGAATCACAGCGAGGTACACTCTGTACTTCTCTTGGTAGTTTCAGTTGATTAGGATTATTAACATATTGTATTAATGTTATTAGAAATTATTATTTTGGGGCCAACATAATTATTAAATGCAATTAAATTCTAGCCTCCAATCTCAACATAATGCATGAATTAAGTAATACCCTTTTTCACATTTATTACTCATTCTAGCCATGAGATCCTAGTTATGTGAGGATCTTTCACTACATTATAAACAGCATCCTTCCCTTCTATTCCTTTCTAGAATATGCAGTAGGACAGAAAAGTTTTGAACATAACGTATTAAATAAGTCAATGGTCCTAACAAATTAGTGAACTATTTCAAAAAATTAAGTTGGCTTTCTATAACTTTTATATAAGTTAAATTTCAGGTAGGAAACCACAAACAATGCATGCTGACCTATATCCAGGAACACTTTTAAGTTCACAAATTAAAACAGAAGAAAAAAAGCCTCCAATGAACTTTATTGTCCCTACTTACTTCATTTCATCATAGTACTCATATTTTAATATTTCTTTATTCTCTTTTTGACTACATATTTTGATGTCCTTTTTTTCTTTTTATTTTATATTTGAAATATAACAATGACCTTGTTTTTCAAATTACTTGTTTGACAGACTGAAGTGGGTCCTTTGGTGTTTTAGGATGTGTATCTAGATTACTTTTAATTTCATATGAAAACATTTGGAAAACCATAGAAAAAAGATGTATAATGAAGGTGTTTAAACACTCCCTCTAATATTCCTAAAATTTCAAGAGAGAAATGCGGAAAAAACATACTTTGTAAAATGTTGTTGTTGCAGGAAGTAACACATTTTCTGTTAGGGAATTGACAACATTAAATAGTTTAAGATACAGTTTGATTATGTTAATTATGGTTATATAATACCATGAATTTAAAACACAAATTTATACATGTTTTATTTAAGCAATAAGTATGCTAAAATATATAATGAATGTGATATCCATTAATATTAAAAGAACAAAAATATCACATTTATTCAGCTAGAACAAGCAGCATTCCCAAATTATTCCAACTAATGCAAAATAAAAATATGTTCTATCTAATATGAAACATTGGCATGGAGACAAATGTGAAAATGGGCTGGGCTATAACCTCTTCACAAGCATTTTACTAAAATAAAAATGATAATGTTCTAACACAGCTAATGCAAATCCACAATACACAATTCAAAATGTGATGAACACATTTGACATCCCATCTCAAAACATATGTTAATGTGCTATTGTGGGGATTTGAACACAGTAGAGAAAATGAATATACTAAAGTCTAGAAACCATCTCCTTTTAAATATATTTTTCAATCAGTAAATGAGATAAAAATGAAAATCATGCAAAATACATACAGTATTACTACATTTTTAACAGCATTTTTTTTCTATTTTTTTCATTCAGTCTCATTTCTCTCCCAGCAGGAAGACTAAGAATGATGGAGTTTCTCTCATTCTGAGTCCTCAGAATTTGAGAGGAATTTCCAGGAATCAAACAGATTTAAATTCTTTTTTTCTGTAAAGATGGATTCATGGCTAGAATAACTCCTAGCAATATTAATCACTTCTTCTCCCTCTGTACTTCAATAACTACTTTTTATTCTTCTGGTATAGCACTCACCATATTTTAAGAGTCACACAGCTGCAATAATGGCCCCAAACATTTCTTGAATCTTACTCCTACAATGCTCTTAATTACACTATATTTCTGATCAACTTCTAATTGTGCATTCCCTTTATATTATAATGTTTCCCTAACTATCTGTGTTCTTGAACCTCCTATTTTCTCTGCCCTTTCTGATCTTTGTCTGGCTTACGACATTTATTCATCTTTTAGAGCTCAGCACAGGACTGGTGTCAAGTAGACATTGTCCTCTGACCAAAGGGCCAGAATTAAGTAGTTTTCATTATTATTTTTAAAACTTACTCTTTGTATTTTATCTATATATTTGTTTTCCCTCTAAACATTAGCTTTTTAAATGGCATTAACTACATCTGTGTTATATTATTTTTATCTACTGTCTTGCTAATTACTTCGTATATTTTAAATGTCTGATGAAGAAGAAAAAAATTAGTAGAAAGCAAATGAGAATTATATAGACAGACGTAAGTTATATAACTTCCATGAGCACCATATTTCTTGTGAATCAATGGAGATATAAATAACCCTCCCAACAAATAGTTGCCCAGTATATTATTTACAATAATAAATATAAAATTTAAAATCAGTTTTAATATATATAAAATGCTCAGTATGTCTCATTTCCTTTTTAAACTATGTTATAAATGGGCAGTATATTGATTGCTTACTTTGTCTAACCCTTTTACAGAATATTAGTTGAACTGAGAGTAAGTATTTATTTACCTTATCTCTAATTCTTAATAAATGCTCACAATTGACTTTAAAAATATGGACAAGATAAGTGAATAAATTGACAAAATCTTTGCATATGGATGGTAGCAAATTTAATTTAAGCTAACCCAAATAAGGACCTTTCATGCCTTGCAATTAATAATATATTACACAGAAAATGATCTAACAAGTAGAAATTAAAGGCAGACCAAGTATAAATTTCTAATCTGAAGTCCTTAAAATAAAAATTTTACAAGATGCATTTTGGGACATGAAAAAAGAACATGAACAGACTGCAAACTGTTACACAATCAGTGGGTTTATGTAACAGTGGAAGGACCCTGAGGTAAAGAAATGTGTAAACTTATAAGAAAAATACCAGGAAACTTTCTCATCGTTTGCTCCATTGAGGGACATTATCTTTATTATCTTAGACAAAAAATAGATCTACCTGTGCTCAGGAGAGAGACACAATCTGTGTCTTCCAAGATTCACTATACAAATATCCTTGAAAAGATAGACTGCTACAAAAGCTATCACAACATATGCAGAAACGAGATCCACAAAAACTTGTCTCCCAATAATGATACCCCTGGGCCCCCCTCCACCACCACCACACACAACTCCTATCCTTCCAGCTTGTCTCAGGAAGGCATACATTCAGTGTAATCGCATTCCTGTACATTCATGGATGTGATAATCTGTTACACTACTGTACCAAAAAAATTACATTACTTTATTTGGTAAAATCAAATTTCACTAGGGCCACACTACCATTCTCTCAAATTAAAAAAAAAAAATCCAATCTCAGAAACCACTGGTACACCTACCTTTAAGTGGTTATGCAACTTTTATTTTCCTACTTGGTGGTAAATATGGAAATATTTCCTAAAAAGTGACTTGCTTTTTCAAATTACACACATGTATATAACTTTAATAGTTATTGACTGATTAATACAATTATGTTTGTACATATTCCTTTTTTACTGTGAGGTAGTAGCTATTCTTCTAATTTCAATTGACAGAACTATTAAATTCTTAAGTTTAAAATACAAAGAAATTCACTTATTAATGGACAAGTGGATTTTAAGTTAAAATAATGGACTTCTGTCATTAGTTTCTCCACATTTATTACCAAGGAAAAAAATAGTATTTCTTAAGTTAATTAGCTTTATGGATGATTTATAACTTTAAAGTACAGCTTAATGAATTATTTATAATTATTAGTCATTTTTTACTAGACTATGCTGTGGTAACAATCTCCAAATATTGGTGACTTACAATAGAAGTGGTTTTTTGTTTTGTTTTGTTCTAATTAAGCTGAATTTTTGTCTTATTTTCATTACTGAGTCCAAGCTAAAATAACAAACCTTCTTTGTGACATTTTAATTCTCAAGAAAGAGAAAAAAGAAAAATTGAAGACACACATGATGACACAAATTTTCTGTTTAAACGTGACATATGTCACATTTGCTCATATCCCATTGTCTAGTGCAAGTTTATAGTTAAGTCTGCTGTCAATGAGTATAATGTATATTCATCCCAGGGGGAAGGGCATAAAGAAGAATTGCTGTAGGCCAAGTAGAGAAAAGTGGTGAATAATTTGAATCAAAAGTGTAATTTAACACAATCACCCATTGGAATAGACCATCTACCCCATCTACCCCTTTCTTCCATAAAGCTTCAATGAAATACAACCATTTGTGAGAGATCTCAAATTCAAAGATACAACTGGGCTCAATAAATTTTGTTCTTGGCTAAAATGACTTCCAGCTAGCATATGTAGGCACTGTAGACATATTAAGTTTCTTCTATACAGTTATATCCATACGTTTTTAATGATGACAGATATATCAGTCTTAACACTTGTCATGGTAAGTAGAGGCAATAATTAGTGTTCACTTTGATTTAAACACAATTATTAACAAATGGTTCCAAAATAACTTATTTTCTTACAAAAAAAAGACAGTTGGACCCCACTTTTACAGCATTTGTTAAAGCTGTTTTACCCTATTCATTTTTTTCACAGAATATAGGTGTTGTTTATTTGTAATTGACAATAATAATTATATATATTTATTATATTTGAGACAATATTTTGGAACATGTATACATTATGAAATAATTAAATCAAGCTAACTAACCTACCCATTACCTTACATACTTATTTTGTAGTGGAAATATTTAAAATCTACTCTCTCAACAATTTAAAAATTACATTATTATTAACTATATTACACAAAAAGACACATACTATAAATACTCTTTTGAAGTTTGAATTTTTTTCACTGAAGAATAAATACATCATGAAAATCACTTTACAGATGACTTCCTTCTATGTATTTGTATGTTAATGCCTAGTATTCCAGTGGGTGGAGGCATCAGAGTTTATTCAGCCAACTCTCCCATATATGAGCAATTTCCCAATATTTTGTAATGAGAAGTAAACTGAGGCTGGGTGTTGTGGGTCACGCCTGTAATCCCAGCACTTTGGGCGGCCAAGGTGGGTGGATTGCTTGAGGTCAGGAGTTCAAGACCCGCCTGGCCAACATGGTGAAACCCTCTTTCTACTAAAAATACAAAACAAACACACACAAAAAATCAGCTGGGCATGGTAGCAGGCGCCTGTAATTCTAGCTACTTGGGAGGCTGAGGCAGGAGAACCGCTTGAACCCAGGAGGCGAAGGTTGCAGTGAGCCAAGATGGTGCCACTGCACTCCAGCCTGGGTGACAGAGCAAGACTCCATCAAAAAAAAAAAAAGAAGAAGAAGAAAAGAAAAAAGAAAACTAAACTCAACGAATAACATTATCTATAAGCATTTCAGATTATTGAAAATGTATCTTCAGAGTCAATTTTTAGAAATAAGATCATGAGTCCAAGATCCAATTGTAGTTTTGTTAGACATTTTCAAAGTCTGTTTATAAAGGCTGTACCAGATTGCATTCCTACTAACAATGCACAGCAGTGAATCTTTCCCCCTAGCTTGCCAACAGAGAAATTTGTATTTTAATTTTTTTGCCAGTCTGATAAGTGATATGGTATTTCACTATAATTTTAATTTTTATTTGTTACATTATGAGTAAACTTGAATAGCTTTTTTCATGTTTAAGGACTTATTATGTATGTTTGAAAATAGCTATTTATTACATTTATTCATTTTAAAATCAAGCATTATATGTTTCCCTCTTTTTTAAAACTTTTCTTATCTGCACTGTTGCATATAACGGGTCTGCAAATAGTGCAGTTGCACTGCAACAGACCCCAACATTTCGTTTCTTCTATCTAACTGAAGCTTTGTACCTTTTGACCAACATCTCTGCATTTCTCCTCCCACCTCCCAACCTGGCCTTTGGTAATCACCATTCTACTCTCTCCTCCATAAGTTTGACTCCCAGAAGTGAAATCCACCTATAAGTGATTTCACACGTATATGAAATTATGTAGTATTTCCTTTTTTGTGCCTGGCTTATTTATTACGTCCAGGTTCATCCATGTTTTCACATATGGGAGTCCTTTCTTAATTTTTAATGCTGAACAGTATTAAATTGTGTATATACCAAATTTTCTTTATTCATTCATCATTCATTGATGGACACCTAGACTGATTCTATATCTTGGCTACTGTGAATAAAGCTGCAATGATTATGGTAGTGCAGATATCTCTTTAATATATTGATTTCCTTGCCTTTGGATATATACCCAGTAGTGAGATTGCTAGATCACATGGTAGTTCTATTTTTAGTTTTTTGAAGAACCGCCACACTGTTTTCCATAAGGGCTGTACTAATGTAGATTCCTACCAACAGCGCACAAGGGTTCCCTTTCTCCAAATTCTTATCAACACTTATCTTTTATCTTTTTGATGACAGTCATTCTAACAGATGTGAGATGAAATCTCATTGTGGTTTAAACATGGATTTCTCTGATAATTAATGATGTAACCAGTTTTATATATAGTCGTGCACTGCATAACAATATTTCAGTTAAAAAACCTCATCTACAAGGGCAATTACATAAGATTATAATATTGTATTTTTACCATACCTCCTCTATGTTTAGATGCATTTACATACAGAAATATTCATACTTATCATTATGTTACAATTGCCTGCAATATTCAGTAGAGTAACATGCTATATAGATTTGAGGCCTAGAAGTAATAGGCAATAATGCATATCCTAGTTGTGTAGTAGGCTATAACATCTAGGTTTGTGTTAAGTACATGCTATGATGCTTTTACAATAAAGAAATTGCCTAACAAGGCATCCAGCAGAACGTATCTCTATTATTAAGTGACTCATGACTGTTCCTGTTGATCATAGTTATGTCTTTTTTAAGGAAATGTCTTCTTAGTTCCTTTGCCCATTTTAAAAATCAGGTTGTTTTCTTGCTATTGAGTTGTCTGAGTTTCTTCCATATTTAGGATATTAGCTCTTTAGTAGATGTATGTTTTGCAAGTATATTCTTCTAATTCATAAGTTGTCTCTTCACTCTGTGGATTGTTTCCTTCTCTGTGAAATACCTTTTTAGTTTCATAAAATTGTATTTTTCTATTTCTGATTTTGTTGCCTGATATTTTTGGGTCCTATTCAAAAGAATCACTGCCAAAACTGATATCATGGAGCCTTTCCCCTGTGTTTTATCCTAGTAGTTTTATAATTTCTGATCTTACACTGAAGTCCTTAATTCATTTTGAGATGATTTTTCTATTTACTCTTCTGCATGTAGATATCCAATTTTACTAGGACTATTTATTGAAGATGCTCCCTTTTTCACATTGTGTTCTGGGCAATTTTTTCAAAAATCAATTGATTATAAATGCAGGAGTTTATTTCTGGGCGCTCTATTCTGTTCCACTGGTCAATATGTCTGATTTAATGCCAGTATCATGATGGATTTATTACTAAAGCTTTTTCTAATTTGAACTTAAGTAGTGTGATGCCTCTAGCTTTATTTTTCCTTTACTCACCTTGTTTTGACTATTCAGGGTTTTTTGTGGTTTCATATGAACTTGGGGGTATTTTTTCTGTTGCTGTGAAAAATGACATTGAAATTTTGATAGTGATTGCATTGAATATGTAGATCCCTTTGGGTAGTACAGAAATTTTAACAATATTAACTTTTCCAATCCATAAACATAGGATATCTTTCCATTATTTGTGCCCTCTTCATTTTTTTCATCAATGTTTAAGAATTATTTTCATCAGTGGTGAAGTATTTTAAATATATCAATTTGACAAAATTCAACACCTGTTCATGATAAAAAGTCTCAACAAATTAGATATAGAAGGAATATACCTCAACAGAACAAAGGCCATATATAACAAGCCCACAGCTAGCATAATTCTTAATGGTAAAATGTTAAAATCTTTTCCTTTACAATCAGGAACATGGCAAGGATGACCACTCTCTTCTTTTCTATTTAACATAACACAAAAGCAGTTCAATGAGAAAAAGGAAGAAAAGTTATCCGAATAGGGAAGAAAGAATTGAAATGGTCTGTTTGCTGATAATATGATCTTACATTTATAAAACCTTAAATAATCCACCAAAAAACTGTTAGAAATAATAAAAAAATTCAGTAAAGTTGTTGGATACAAATTCAACATAAAAATTTTGTTTTTACATTTATAAACTGTTAGTGTTTGAAAAAGAAATTAAGAGGCCAATCCTACTTACAATAGCATGAAAATAATAAAATACTTAGGAATAAATTTAATCAAGGAAGTGAAGGATCTATTTGCTGAAAACTATTAACCATTGATGATAGAAATTGAAGAAGACAATAAATTATAAAGTGTATCATGTTATTCTTATTGACAAAATGGATAAATGCGTATTGGATAATTATGCAATTCAATTGACTTATAACTTTTTGCATGATCATCTGCGGAAAGTATTTTTGATTAATGAAATCACATGAACCTTAACAAGCATGTCTGATGATGTACTACAGACCGTCAGGATCCTGGTCCTGGCTTATTGAACACTGAACATTGGTAGTACACATATTAAAATTGAGATGTAATGTCAAAACATTGGATGGCAAAATTTGGTCAGAATTATTTTTATTTTTAAATTTTTGTGGGTACATAGTAGGTGTACATATTTCTGAGGTACGTGAGATATTTTCATACAGTTATGCAATGTGAAATCATGGAGAATGGGGTATCCAACCCAAGCATTTATTCTTTCACAGAATTTTTGAAAGCCTGGAGTTATAAACTAATAATAAATGTATGCATTTTAAGAAGAACATTTATTAAGTTCTAAAAGGAAAACATAATAGAAAAGAATGGCATTTTCTTATAGTGGATAATGAAAGATAAGTACTCTCAACATGTCGTTGGCAAGGGATGTAATTTAATCTTCAGCTGTATTCATCCATATACAATGCACAAAATGAAAATGTTGACCGTTTCACTCTCTTTTACATTACAATAGAAATGTATATATTGTTTACGTGTTTTAATTAAGGGCATTTCAGATTTTGTATGTTTATACTTATGAATTTTTAGAGATATTTCTTGCTTCTTTTTGAAGCAAGGTATTTCTTATTATAATGTCATATAGTTTCAGACAGAATGTAAATCAATGCTTTATAATATTAGTTCCCTCTTGATAACATCTTATAATTGCAGCAAAAATATTTTATTAATCTTTTCATTGAATTAAACTATCAATAAGCATCACTCAATAAGATTTAATTAAATCAAAATAAATTAAATAATTACCCTAAGGATATTTTCATAGAATTTGTAATGAACAGTGATTTATACTTCTGTTTGCAATTGTTCTTTTAAACAAATTTCAGCTTAATAGACCTAATAGCATAATGGTTATTACACAAGTTCAATCTTTTACCTTAATAGACAATACACATGTACTCCACAATGTAATATATGGAAATCAGGCTATCAATGGGTTATTGAGTACAGCACATATAAGAGAGCTCATATGAAACACTGATCTTAATAATACCCAAAACTACAGATATACATGCCCGTTTGTCATAGTCTCAAGACATAATATATTTAATTCATATCCACTAATTTTTCCTATTGAAAAATATTATTTTAGAAATTAATATTTCAGTCTATTAATAGTATTGCCTCATTTTATATATTTAAATACAATTCAAAATTATGAAACTGTTCAAGACAGGGATTGGGAATTAGGGAAAATGTTCATAGCTAAACCAAAGTATAGATCTTGAGAAAAAAGGAAACAGATTGAGGATATAAACTGTAGGTACTGACAGAAGGTAACAAATCAGAAAAACCCTTAGTTACAACCAAATAAAAAACATATTCATTTAAATTGCAATAAAATTTTTAAAATTCTGGGAAAATATGTGGACTTACTCATATTCTCATGATAGTTAACATTCAAATTATGTATTGCAATGATGGCTTCATGGGTCCTTATATTCCAATGGCTTAGATGACACTGTTTTATCTGAGCACATTTTGCTTTGTTATATTTATATTTTTTCCAAAACCTCTCTGTCTCTCTCCCTCTTCCTCACTCTTTTTGTCTTTTTTTCTATGTGTGTATGTGTGTATCTGTGTGTATTTATGTTTAATATATTTCTCTTCTAGTACATATATACATGCTATATGAATATATGTGTGTGAATATACATGAATATACACACATACATGAATATATAAATATATGTGTGTGAATATACATGAATATACACACATATATGGAGAGAGGTTATATATAGGCATATATAGGTAGATAGCTATAGAAAGATTCATGGATGATATATAGATGATAGATATGTATACATATAGGTATTTATTCTGATATGGTGAGCCTATAAAGACCAAATGATCAGAGCAGATAAAATATAAATTTATGCATTAATTCAGAAATATTGTTCAAAACTTGCACTGAGGAAACATAAAGCTGCATTATTATTGTTGTTTCAATTCCATTATTTGTTTCAAAGAAGACTTTTTATTATTATTATTTTTTTTTTGTAGAGACGTGGTCCTGCTATATTGCTCAGGCTAGTCTTGAACTCATAGGCTCAAGTGATTCTCCCAGCTTGGCCTCCCAAAGTGTTGGCATTACAGGTGTGAGCCATCATTCCTGGCCCCAAAGAGGATGTTTGAAATATTAAGGGCATAATTTTGTGCCCCAAGGGATTTTTAAAAATCTGTTTGAACACTTTAATTGCTTTCAGAGATACATAGTCAATCACTCATCAATTACATTCAATGCTTTCTAACTATAACTTAGAGGTGTGGCTGAGTTTATTCTGACTTACACTAAAGACGTGTCAGGAAGCTAACAACTGAATTGTGTGGAGAATTAAATTGTGAGTTACCTCTTTTTAAAAGCAAGGCCTAGATACCACTTGGATGTTGTTTCCACTTTTCCTTGTCAAAGTTATGGAAATATCTTTAATGACAGAATTACAGTGCCTATGAAATTCTCACATTTCCATCATTAAAAGATAACATAATATGTAATATATAATATACAACATATAATGTACAATAAAATATAATTATAAAGATTTATTCATTTAAAATTAAACATCAACACAAACATATTTATTAATAATGAATATATGATATATTTACAAAGTGTGATGATAATAGTATGTATATATATAATATATACACACTCATATATAACACAAATAAATTGAATTTTCTGTGGCATTTTGTTGCATAATAGTATCAGAAGCACAATGTATAACAATATAGATCATTCCGGTATGATATTTAGTTACAGGGATTTTTCTCCTATCATTGAAAAGATGTTTGAGAAATCAAGCAAACTTAATCAATTTGATGAGCTGATCAGGGGAAAAAAAGTGCAGAAAACAAACATAAACATATCCGGACATAAGATCCAAATTAAAATGATGCAGAGTAAATAATCCAATAACACCTTTCTAATCTGACTGTTAATGCATTACAGCTACATAATCACATACTGACCATTTATATACCTAAAATACTTATCTGAGGAAACACATTTTTTAAAGCCAGCCAGAATGGTAACACAAGCTTTTGTATGATTCCAGAAACTATTCCCAGAAATTTAGTTTCAATGTAAGAAATTATTGGATGAAGAAGCTAGAAAGGAAAGTAGCATTTTTTTGGAAGTTTTTTTCTCAAATATGCATTAGATGCCATTTATTTGTTTTTGGTTTCTTTTTAGTGTTTAAGAAAACAAATGTCACTACTGAATTTAGAGTGATTGAACAGATAGAAGTAACATAGAGTAGCAGTTAGACATGTCATCTTTGTGGTAAAAAGTGGAAAGAAATTGTGCACAAATTTCACAGTTTATAAATGAAAAGCAATTCATATTTGTTTACTTGTTTAGGCACTTATATATGATATACATTTTATACAATTTAATACATTTATAATACTTCTAGTATTAAACATATTTCTAATACATATTTACTTTATGCATGTGTGTATACATGGTTACACACACATATTTAAATATTTGAATATTAAGATGGAAATATGGAAGCTTTGAGGGCCTTCATAAGTTTGCAAAGTTGACACACAGCTATCAAATTAAAGTACATGTGGCAGGAAGACTCGAATTCCTTCTACAATCTTATGATGCCTCACAAAGCTTTCCTTTCATGTAATTTTTAATTGTCAAAATAACCTTACAAAATTAACCCTCATATTTTTTCTACATTTTATTTATAAAATGAAAATGATATACATATACAGGATTAATAAAAATACTGTGAACTTCAGAATAAATATATATTTATTTACTATTGCAAAACACTGCTTCTATTTTAGTATCCAATCAACACCATTGTAGTTTAGGAGATCTTGTGCATATATACATACATATAAATCCTCTGCATCTTTTTAAACAATTAATAGATGGTAGTGAAATTAACTGTGAGATATTTCTCTTACCCTCAAGGTTGTACACTCTATGATGTCGTAATCCATGATAATATGCTTATGGATATCCAAAGTCTAGTAAATTACTTGGCAGTTACTCAACAAATACTTACTAAAAGAAATTATACAATTCAACAACTGGCATTCTAGGGTAAAAGTAGAAAAAGTCTAATCTCATTCAGCTGGACAGCTGTGATGTGGATTGCAATTAACAATTTTCAAGCTCCATTTCCAGCTCCATTCATGTCCCTGCAAAGGACACAATGATTGCATGAGTCATTATTGTTTAGTTAGAAATTTTATTGTGATAACCACAGTTGTGAAAGTTGATGGCTATCTGAATAATGAGTTGAACTGTGAGTCTGTCATAGTTCAATTGGAGTGAAATTGAAATACTTAATTGTGATTTTCCTGTAGGTACAAGAAAGCAAGACTACGTGACACTGTGAGTCTTCATAAGAAATAAGAGCTGAGGAGGGATTTTAACACAGGAGATATATCTGCACAGATAATTCTAATATTTGATGTCAGTAAAACACAGCTAACTCAAACTTCTAGTTCTGAAAAGCAGGGACAAGTTTAAAAACTGTCTGACCCATAGTAGGCAGTCAGTAAATACTATTTAAATAAAGAAATCTATTCAGAACTTCTGCTAATTCCTGATGTATTATTATTATAACATCTGTCTTTATAGATAAATACTAATCCTGTAGGCATTGAAATTCTCTCATAAGTTGATGAAAAAGCAAATTTGAACGGCTATTCTGAGAATTATTTTCAACCATTACATAGCTCTTAGGAAGCCAACTACCATGAATATAATAATTATGGCCTGAAAAGATGTGTGCCCACAGGGTTTGGATGTAGAGGCATATAACTAATCTGAGACAGCAAGAATCTGTTGTGCAGTGGATATTTACCTTATCCTGTCTCCCGTTAGATGTTACTTGAGGCCAATAAACAGATGAATGAAAGCTCTGCATCACTAATTATTAGAGAAATGCAAATCAAAACCACAATGAGCTACCATCTCACACCAGTCAGAATGGCTATTATTAAAAAGTCAAAGAAACAACAGATGCTGGCGATGTTGTGGAGAAAAAGGAACACTTCTATATTGTTAGTGGGAGTGTAGATAAGTTCAACCATTGTGGAAGACAGTGTGGCGATTCCTCAAAGACCTGGAGGCAGAAATACTACTACTGGACTCAGCAATCCCATTACTGGGTATATACCCAAAGGATTATAAATCATTCTATTATAAAGAAACATGCATGCATATATTCATTGCAGCACTACTCACATTAGCAAACTGTACATATACACCATGGAATTCTATGCTGCCATAAAAAGGAATGAGATTGTGTCCTTTGCAGGGACATGGATGGAGCTGGAAGCCATTATCCTCAGCAAACTCATGCAGGAACAGAAAACCAAATACCGTGTGTTCTTACTTATAAGTGGGAGCTGAATGATGAGAACACATGAATACTTCAGGGGGTGGGGGATCAACACACACTGGGGCCTGTCAGACGGTGGTGGTTGGGAGGAAGAAGAGCATCAGGAAGAATAGCTAACAGATGCTAGGCTTAATACCTAGTTGATGGAATAATTTGTGTAGCAAGCCACCATGGCACATGTTTACCTACGCAACAAACCTGCACATCCTGCATATGTACCCCTGAACTTAAAAATTGAAAATAAGAAGAAAAAAACTTGCATAAATAAAACAATGTGTAAATTCCAAAAAAGATGTTAAAGGTCTAATTTGATATGACTGCCTAGTTCTGAGTGTAATATGCCATAAGAAACATGATGTTAAAGAAGGAATGGCACAGCGTTTTCCTGAGAATCAACTTTGACAGCATTATACAGTATATTTTGAAAAGTTTACTTTTTTGAGAATTTCTTCCTGGATGTAATTTTATGACCTGAGCTCTGATGCTAGTAGTACTTATCCAAAGAAATGCTTTTAGGAATAAAAGAGAAACTGTGTTGTCAATGCATTCATTTAGCAAACATGTAATTATCATCTACTATATATCAGGCATGGAGGAGTTAGGTGCTTAAAATATTTTATTTCTTACATTAGATCGTTCAATTTATATTAAAATTTTAACCTACATTGTCTGCTTTCTATTCAAATTGTTAAAAAAGATCAGAACATTTCAAATATCTAATATTGAACTTGCAATGTAATGATGGATCGGGCCAAAAATTAAGGCATCATAAAGGTATCCCTCAGCTAATGCAACTTCAAATAAAATTTCATTTCTGGAATATCACTAATTAAATAATGGAATTAGTCACAAATATGTATTACTTCATTAATTATCTTGTTCTTTATACACACACAAACACACATACACATGGAATGTTTATGAAAACACCATGTAAGTTACATAGAATTTTAAGCCCCCAATGAAAAAGCAATACATTAAGAAAAGAGAAATTGTATTTGTCTATATGTATCATTTCCTGTTTATTTATAAAATTGTAAAACATATGGATAGTGTAGATCCACATCAATATCTAAAAATATGGATAAATAATTTGTAGATGGCTAATCTCATGGGAATAAAAGCAATTCTGACATTAGTAATATTACTTTAATAGGAAAACCATAGACCAAACTTATGACGTTAAGCCCATCTTTCTTTACATCTTTGCTCTTTGTGGGAAAAAAAAAAAAGTAGTAACACGTTAAGAAACTACTTTCACTATCCTTCTGAATTATTTTGTAAAAATACATTAATCGGCCGGGCGCGGTGGCTCACGCCTGTAATCCCAGCACTTTGGGAGGCCAAGGAGGGCGGATCACGAGGTCAGGAGATTGAGACTATCCTGGCTAACGTGGTGAAACCCTGTCTCTACTAAAAATACAAAAATTAGCCGGGTGTTGTGGCAGGCGCCTGTAGCCCCAGCTATTTTGGAGGCCGAGGCAGGAGAATGGCGTGAACCCAGGAGGCGGAGCCTGCAGTGAGCCGAGATCGTGCCACTGCCCTCCAGCCTGGGTGACAGAGCGAGACTCCGTCTCAAAAAAAAAAAAAAAAAAAAAAAAATTAATCACTATTAAGCCGTCTAACTAGCTAAATGTACCATATAAACAAAATTTGAATGATATAGAAAGCATTAGTGGGGCAACTTGATTAGCAATGTTTGTTTTGCCCTTGGTAGAGGAAATTAATATATAGTTATAAACTGAAAGAGAGTGAGAATACATCAAATTAAATAGCAAATAAAAATTATTTGGTCAAAGAGGCTGAAACTTTATAAACTGAAAGATGTTAGCCGTTTTAATTTAATTAGTTGAAATTAAGTACAAGTGTTTTTATTCAAATCTGAAAAGGGAAGTTTTCTCTTTATATAAGATTCACTTTAACATAACAAAAATATAGGGCATGCTTTACTTAGTTATTTTTTAAAGCTTGTTTGTTTGAATATATATGCTGTATATAAACAGAATAATTACTATAATTTAATTTAGACATGATGGACAAGAAGCATACGTATAATGAAATGAATATTCCCCATATGGTAAATCTATTCTAACTAAGAAAAAATAATCTCTCAGTCAGAATTCTGTGATGATAAGAAAAACCTATTTATACTACTTTATCAGAACACACCTTTTAAACAAAATTTTTCTGATGGCTTTGCAAGCATGAAAAGAGAGCAACACAATCAGAAAATATAATTGCAATGCTATTGCTTTTTTTTTGAAGATATAAAATATTCTTTTATGACCAGATTGAGTATGTGCTATCCAGAATATTTTACACCCCATCCAGTAAGAATCACTCTCTTTTTTTGTTTGTGGTTCTTTAGCACTTAGCACAGATGTATTTTACAGTATCTATCACATCTTCACAAATTAATTATTTGTTATCTTGTTTTCTCCTACTAGGTGGAATGATTTGAGTTCTAGGATTGTGACTCAATCGTATTTGAATCTCCACAACTAGAAATAGGAAAATTATTCTGAGTTGAATGACTTTTTGCCAAATAGATACATGAATAAAAAAAAATACATACTAGAATTCTTGCTCCATAACTTGCAATGCAGAATGGTCATAAAAGAAACATTAATAACTAAGATTTGTGTTTTTAAAAATACAATTTAAAAAGCTAGACCATGTTCAAATCAAATTGGCATTAGCATGTATAATTATGACTGATATGAATTCAATTATACCAAGATCATATGTCAGAAAAATATGTAAGAAAATGTGCTATATGAATTTAAGTTAAATGTAAACTAATGGGGAAAATATGTTTTATATGCTTTCAGATGCTTTTAAATAAATTTTTTATGAAAAATATGCATAATGTGTAATTGATGGAATATAAAGAATTTTCATTATAATAGAAATGAAAACAAATTGCCTAATTTCTTTTGTTTTACTGATCAGATATTTTGTTTATTATAGGGTGATACCTACAGAACAGTATACTTAAGATTTTAGAGCACATTTTTAACACTTTAATAAGTGACTGAGTAAAAATGGAAAACATCAATCACATTAAGTAAATGCGATTCTTTTACAAATAGCACCAAATGTATTTATCATATCTCTATTTCTCTTGTCAGTAAAATATGATTAAATCTAGTTTATCTCCTCAGTCTGATCTTCATTGCTGGGTGGGAGGTAGAAACTATAAAGACCTGTCTACAATGATGTTGAAGAATGAAAGCCACTTTAAAATCATTTAATTGCTAGGATATCAGATTTGCAACCTTTCATTCAGGATAATCTGTTCTGTAATCAACTCTTGTTCCATTTCAATTAGCTCCTTTCCTCTCGCCACTTTTGTTAGAGTGATCCTCCTTCTCCTTTGCCATTTTCGCTTACATTTTCCTCCAATTCCTTCAGTTTTCAAAATAATATTTTATATTTCTTTCTTGCCTTGGTTATTTGGAATAGACTGCATTATCTGTACATTTTTAGCTCTTGAAGTCAGGATCATCTTTAAGCAAAATTCTTGGATCAAATAATTTCCTAAGTGGGAATCGGTATTAGGCCTCTTGGTATTTGAATTTCATACCATTCAGAGAGGAAATTGCCCTGACAGTTTACATTTCAAAGAATATACATTAATTTTGAATAAAATGCTGAAAGCAATATCCAATTATACATGATTCTGCTTTCTCTTAGGGGTGGTGTATGGTCTTTTGAGATTCTGGGACCTGGCCACATTCTTTCAGGATAATAGGCTCCTTTTAGTTGGAAACACTGAGATTTAAATACACCTACCATCACCAGGAGCTATTCTTGCCTTACATACCAAATGTCTCTTTGGAGATACACGCCCAGTTACAGTATTTGATGGTCCATTTATGTCCACTGGAGGTATAGTTTCAATCATGAGTAGATGTTGTTCATATTGGTCAAGGACAGGATAAGTATAAATATTAAAGTTTTCTTTTACTTCCCAGGTTCTCGATCTGTTGTTGGAAACTGATATAAGCCTAAACTTATGTAATGTGTGTAACAAATATCTTTGATATCACAGAAACCCAAGGACCTAGGGTTAAAATTCAAGGAATAAAATCCCTTTATTATAATAATCGAGATGCACCACTTGGGAAGGATATCCAAGGTACTTGTGCCAGAGGTAGCACAGGAAAGATTGGACCAGGCATTATGGCTGATTGGGAAAAATATTAAAACACTGTCAAGGCACAGTAATCAGGCTTTAAGTATGGTAGATTAGGTTTTGAGGAGACTGAAGATATAAACTGCCACAAATGTTCTTTTTTCTCTATTTGCTTCCCCTCAGCGCCACACTTTTAGTTGGTTTTAAACAGCTAGAGGATCAGCTTTATCAACTTTCAATCTAACGTGATAATACATTCATAGAAACGTTATTTAAGTAAACACAGTGTAATGAGTAAGATCAAGCTTGGACACAATATGACCTGGATTCAAGTCTGATTCTGTTGCTTAATACCTTGGTGATTTGGGGCATTGACTATGCTTCTCTTAGCCTAATGTTATATTCTGAATGTAGGGGTGGCTCCAAAATTTAAATACTGAAACCTAAACTCCAAAGTGATGATATTAAGGTGGAAATTTGGGGAGGTGAGTAGGTAATGAGGGTGGAGGCCTCAAGAATGGAATTAATGCCCTTATAGAAGAGACCCTAGTGAGATAATTAGTCTCTTCCACCATGTGAATACACAGCTAGAAGATGCCATCTATGAAGCAGAGACCTCTGTCCAGATATCAAATCTGCTACTGCCTTAATCATGGACTTCCCAGTCTCCAGAATTGCGAGAAATCAATTTATTTTTCTTTTTATTTATTCTTATGAATTTAAGGGGTAAAGTGAGTGCAATTTTGTTTCAGCATATATTGCATAGTGCTGAACTCTTGACTTTTAGTTTATCCATCACCCAAATCACGTACTTTGTACCCATTAACTGATTTCTCACCACCACCTCCTTTCTCTCTCTCTATCCTAGCCTGAAAGTCTATTATTCCATATTTTATGTCCACATCATTTAGCTCCAATGTATAAGTGAGAACATGTGGTATTTGACTTTCATTTTCTTAGTCATTATCTCAGTTAAGATAATGGCCTCTAGTTCTGCATTGTTGCTGCAAAAGACTTGACTTCATTTTTTGTTAGGATAGCTGGACAGCATTCCATTGTGTATATATACACCATATTTTATTAATTCAATAATTTGTTCATAGATATTTAGGTTAATTCCATATCTGTGCTATTGTGGACAGTGCTGTGATAAACATAGGAAAGCAAGTATTTTTTTATATAGTGATTTCTTTTCTTTTGAATAGATATCAAGTAGTGAAGTTGCTTTATTGAATGGTAGCTCTATTTTTAGTTATTTGAGAAATCTCTATACTAATTTCTATGGAGAGTGTACAATTTATATTACCACCATCAGTGTATAAGAGTTCCCTTTTTTCACATCCTCACCAATATGTGTTATTTTCTGACATTTTAGTAATAGTCATTTAGGCTGGTGCAAGCTGATGTTTCATTGTGGTTTTAATTTGCATTTCTCTTGTGATTAGTGATGTTGAACATGTTTTTATATGCTTGCTGGCCATCTGTATGTCTGCTTTCAAAAAATATCTATTCATTTCATTTGCTCACTTTGTGTTGTGTTCGTTTGCATTTTTGTTGAGTTGCTTGAGTTTCTTGTAAATTCTAGATACTAGTCCCCTGTTGGATGAATAGTTCACAAATATTTTCTTACATTTTGCAAGTTGTCTTTTCACTCTGTTATTTCTTTTAGTTTTGTTTATAAACTACTCAGCCTAAAATGTTTTGTTATTGTAGCAGGAACAGACTAAGACATGTTAGTAACTTCATTTACAACAACAGATAATAATGCCTATTTAAAAATCCAGCACAGTGTTAGATATGTGATACAGTTTGATAAATAACTGCTAGTATGTCATATTGATGCATTCTAACATTTTAATGATTAAAACACCTTTGGTTTTAGTATCACTGAATCAGAAAAGCACTGCCAATTCAAACTGTAAGATATAGCCTAATGTTATAGATATGCTGGGATCAGTAACATATATTAGTATTTACTTAATACAGCAATTTATTTTTAGTACTGAGTCACTTGTGAATATTTTAGTAAATTTTGCTAGAAATATTTCAACACAATTTTGTTAAAATTTTCATTTACCCTTTAAAATTTATTTTATTTAACAAAAGTAATAGGCATAACAATAAACTTTTCTATTTTTACTTATTTATTTATTTATTTTGAGAAGTAGTCTCACTCTGTTGCCCAGGCTGGAGTGCAGTGGCGCGATCTTGGCTCATTGCAACCTCCACCTCCCGGGTTCACGCCATTCTCCTGCCTCAGCCTCCTGAGTAGCTGGGACTACAGGTGCCGGCCACCACGTCCGGCTAATTTTTTGTACTTTAGTAGAGACAGGGTTTCACCATGTTAGCCAGGATGGTCTCGATCTCCTGACCTCATGATCCACCTGCCTTGGCCTCCCAAAGTTCTGAGATTACAGGCATGAGCCACCGTGCCCGGCCAACAATAAACTTTTAAGGGAGCTTTACTAGTCATTTTACCAAGATTGAGAGATTAGCAAGTAGAAACTTATCCTAAGCCAATTTTTATATAAAATATTGTCCAACACTTTCTGAAATTTACACATTTACTTTGAAAAAGCAATAACAAATCTGCCTTAGTCAGAACTTCTCCTAAGTTGTTAATGAGCATTCAAGGCAGACATTAATATGTAATTTATTAATTAGAAAGTTTAATTTTTTTGTAAGAAATGAGTAAAATATATTACATATTTGTTTGATATTTAAGGTGGATACAAAATGAATCAATTGTATTTAAGGGGATTATGCCAAAAGCTACAGAATATTCATACTAGCACACTTTTTAACTTCACAAATGAGTTAAAATCACATAATTTAACATTAGAAAAAAGCTAAATATTTTATTAATAAATCCCATTAAATATTTGTTTTTAATAGCTGAAATTTTTAAAATTTTCAATATATTTAGAAAGCTCTATTCCACAGCTTGTCAAAAAAATTATATGCATGTCCCTTCTTGTCTTTACAAATCAAGTCAAATGCCTAGTTATTTGAGGAGTCTCCATTCTGATTTCTATGGAGATTGTACAATTTACATTCCCAACATCAGTGCATAGTAGTTCATTTTTTCTGCATCCTCAAAGTAGCATTTCCTAAGGCATCTCAAAGTAACATAGCTGAACCACAATTCTTCTGATTCAAACCTGTTTTTATCGTCTCTTAAATTCAGTTATTGTCTTTGAGATCAAATATTTTTTTCTTAAAACATGTAATCAATCATCAGGAGATTCTTCCAAATAAATTTAAAATCTGTCACCATCATCTTCTCTACCACTGGAACATTCTTATACTTTCAGGCTGACTCACTTCCTCAAGCTCTCTAGCGTTTACTTAGCTATCATCCTCTTATTGAGATGTCATCTGACCACATATATTACTTGTAGTGCTCTCTCCAACACAATCCTATCTTCGTTACTTTATTTTTTCTCACTGCACTTACTCGGTAACCTACTACATGACTTATTTAGTTAGTTTTGCTTGTCTGCCTCTACTGAGAAGAGATAATTTTGTTATTATTGTTGTTCTCTGATATATAACCAGATAATACCTAGAGCCTAGTAAGTATACAATAAGTATTGATTAAGTGCATATATACTTCAATGCATTAGAGTTTGAAACATTCCCTTCAACTGTCTTTTCAAATAAAACTAAACTGGGTAATCAGATGCCACATTGAGACCACATTTAGCCAAATTTACCAAATGCATGACATGTAAGATCCCACTCTTCTTTCTATGCAGTTACCAATGCCTATGTTTATGATGGTATTGGGGCAGTGCACTCTCAAGTCTACTTTCCAGTGGTTCTCCCATAATAATGCTATTCTCATTGTAACTTTTTAAATATACTTTTGAAAGTGATTTTAATTTTCTTTGAATGTGTATATAGTTGATAATAATAAAGGCATAACTATGAGAAGCCTTTTATGCCAATTTGTTTCTAGGTTTTAAACATAACAAATGTTTCTTGATAGTTGTGATTTGATAATTTAAAAAGTTTACCAAAAGTCTGAAAGAAAAAAAATCTATTATTAATCCACAACTTTTTTATAATTGCTTCAAAATAGTGCATATGATAGATAGGATAAGGCATGCACTAGTTGTAGCTCTGCTTCACTCACTTGGAGATAAATAATGGCTTTTGCATAGCACTTCCAACTCATCTAATTCAGTCTGATTTGATACCTCCATTGGGAAGTATAGATTATTCTGAATTGATTGCTTTGGGGAGTCTCAACAGATATTTCATATTCAACGGATTAACATAAGTAGCAGGTTGTGTTGTTCAATCTCCTTTTCAGGGCCAGCTATTATTTGGACTCAACATTGCCCCATTTAAGGCATAATACAAAACATGATAATCTGTGCAAATTTGTGAAAACATAGGTTTTTTACTAAACTTATGAAAAATTTGATTTTGGAGATCTGGATATACTTACCAATTATTTCTAAATACAACTTTTTAGGTAGTTGCAATGTAAGAAATAAATATAAACTCAGTAGAAAATAATTTTGTATTGTCCGAGTTGTATCTATATGATTCTCTCCCTCTGTCTCATGTTCCTTGCTACAGAAAGGTTTGAAAAGTTGAAAACAGTCCACCTTTGGATGGATCAAGCTTAATGGCAATCTCAATTCATGACCATAATTGTACTATTACATGGAGTCTCCTATAACAAAATTATTAGGCAACCCACAAAAAAGCTATTGTTATTTATATTCTTTTGTTTAATGTATATTTATATATTATATGTCATTTGTCAGGCTTTGTATTAGATAATAGATTGATGAACAAGAAAATCAGAATTCCTAATTTTATGGAGCTTATTTTATTTTATTTTATTTTGAGATGGAGTTTCATTCTTGTCACCTAGGCTGGACTGCAGTGGCATGATCTCAGCTCACTGCAACCTCTGTCTCCTGGGTTCAAGCAGTTCTCCTGCTTCAGCCTCCCAAGTAGCTGGGATTACAGGCGTACACCACTACCTGCAGCTAATTTCTGTACTTTTAGTAGAGATGGGGTTTCATCATGTTGGCCAGGCTGGTCTCGAACTCCTGACCTCAAGTGATCTGCCCACTTCAGCCTCCCAAAGTGCTGGGATTATAGGCGTGAGCCACTGAGCCCAGCTGGAACTTATTTTCTAAATGGGGATGAAAATAATACTCCAGCAAACACATAAATAAACCACAAAATAGCAAACTGAGACACGCTCTTTAGCAGGTTACTAGGATGAACAAAAAGTAGTGGTGGTCTTGCTGGTGAGCCTGCATTTGTGTGCATGTGTGTGTATAGTGTGAAATGTGTGTGTGTAGTGGGAGTGTGTATGTGTTGAGAGTGGTGGTAGAATGTTGGTGGTGAGATTGGTTCATTCTTACAGTGGCTGAAAAAGAGCACTATGAAAAAGTGAAAGTTAACCATGTTTCATAAGCTACAGAAAATTTATGGATTTTATTCTAAAAACAGAAGAACTTGATGTTGTTGTTGTTATTTTTAGCAGAGATGTAGACTACATTGATTTATATTTTTACATGCAATTTACCTACTACTTAAAGAATGAATTTTTGTCATCCAAGAGTAGAAACAGAGAGTGTCAGTAAAAGTTATTTTCACCAGTAGATTTTAAAATGCAAATATTGGCTGGGAAAGATGGCTCTCTCTTGTAATCCCAACACTTTGATAGTGTGAAGTGGGAGGATCACTTGAGCCCTGGAGGTCAAGGCTGCAGTGAGCTGTGATCATGCCACTGCACTTTAGCCTGGGTGAAAGAGTAAGACTCTGTGTCAATAAAATGCAAATATTGAGAAATAGGCATACGTTACTAACAACACAATATAGAGACATAACAGGAACAATAGAGACTAACTACTGAAATGCTAGACCCACTGAGACAAGTACTAGCATGTGCTAACAGAGCCAGAAACTATTATTAATGCTTTGCATTATTTTATCTAATTGTCATCACAATATTATGCAGTAGACATTGTTTCCTCATTTTACAGATACAAATACTATGGCACAGAGAATTTATTGTGAAGTTATACATCTAGCAAATGACATAGCATGGAAATGGATATAGACAATTTTATTCCATAGCCTACATTATTGAATATTATAAGTCATCTCTGATTGTACATAATGCTCTGAAGCAATCACCAAATACAAAGTGTTTCTATCCAAGTTTATTTCTTAGTGAATCCAACAGAATCTTGGACTCACTGTGTGATTGTCTTCCAAGTTCCTAAGTATTTGCAGTGTATCATTAATTTTAAAATACTAAATTGACAACTACTTAAGAACAAGGTATTCCTATATTTAATAAAGGAAGCAAAATTATGAATCCAAGATAGAATTTAACTTTTTACTTTTATACCACTGTACTTTTCAGTACCACATGCAATTTTTCACTCAAAATCCTTCTGGACTTCTGGAACTAATAAGTGATTATAGCAAGATTGCAAGACAAAGGTTAATGTACAAAAGTCAATCACTTCCCTGTACATCAGCAATGCACAAGTGAAATGTGAAATTAAAAACACATTATTATTTATGTTAGTAGCCCAAAAATGAAATGCTGAGATATAATAAATCTCACAAAATAAGTACAAAATCCATGTAAGGAAATCTCTGAAACTCTGAAAGATATCAAAGAAGACCTAACTAAATAATGAAATGTCCCAGGTTCTGGATCGATAGATTCAATTTTGTCAGAATATTAGGTCTTCCCAATTTAATCTATAGATTGAACCCAATTGCAATCAAATTCTCAATAGGTTTTTGTAGATATTGACAAACTGATGCAAAAGTTCATAGGAGAGTCAAAATATCAAGAATAGCCAACTCAATATTGAACTAGAATAGCAAAGTTGGGGACAGATACTGCCTGACTTAAAGACTACTATAAAGTTACATTAACCAACGCTTTGTGGAACTGGCAAATATAGATCAATGGAACATAATAGAAAGCCCAGAAATAGATCCACATAAATATGTCAATTGATCTTTCACAAAGGAGCAAAAATAATAAAATTGAGCAGATAGTCTGTCCAACAAACGGTGCTGGGACAACTGAATATCACATACGCAAACACACATGCACACATGTGCACACGTGGATACACACACAAAGAATTTCAATTCAGACTATATACTCAGGGTTCTTCAGAGAAACAGAACCAATGGGATAAAAATGGGTAGAGATTTATGGACAGGAATTGTCTTATTATGGAAGGCTGAAAGTCCCAGCCTACAGGCACAAGAACAATTAGCACAGGTTTTTGAGGGTGAATATGGATGTCCCATGTCACATATAGTACACATTTGCCACCTTCTGCTTTTTGGTTCCATTTAGGAACTCAACAGATTCAATGATTCCCACCTGCATTGGTGGATGCAGTCTACCAATTCAAATGCTAATCTATTCCAGAAACACCCTCACAGACACATCCAGAAATAATGTTTTGCCAGCTACTTGAGCATCATATAACCCAGTCAAATTGACACATAAAATTAAACATCAGATAGACCTTACACAATTCAAAAAATTAATTGTACTTGATCATAGACCTAAATGTAAAGGACAAAACCATAAAACTCCTAAGAGATAACATAGGAGAAAACCTATATAACCTTGGTATGGTGACGTGTTTTTAGATGTAACACAAGAGACATGATTTATTTTAAAAAGTTGATGTTTGACTATATTAAAATGAAAAACATTTTATCCATGGAACATGATGACAAAAGTATGAGAATATAAGCCAGAGACAGAAAGAATATATTTGCACAAGGCACATCTGATAAAGGATTGTTATCCAAAATATGAAAAGAACACTTAAAATTTAACAATAAGAAATTGAACAAGCAAATTTAAAAATGGGCAAAAGATCTGAACAGACACTCCACTAAAGAAGATATATTTCACTGAGCGCTGGTTTGTAGTTCTCCTTCAAGAGGTCCTTCACATCCCTTGTAAGTTGGATTCCTAGGTATTTTATTCTCTTTGAAGCAATTGTGAATGGGAGTTCACTCATGATTTGGCTCTCTGTTTGTCTATTATTGGTGTATATGAATGCTTGTGATTTTTGCACATTGATTTTATATCCTGAGACTTTGCTGAAGTTGCTTATCAGCTTAAGGAGATTTTGGGCTGAGACGATGGGGTTTTCTAGATATACAACCATGTCATCTGCAAACAGGGACAATTTGACTTCCTCTTTTCTTAATTGAGTCCCCTTTATTTCCTGCTCCTGCCTGATCGCCCTGGCCAGAACTTCCAACGCTACGTTGAATAGGAGTGGTGAGAGAGGGCATCCCTGTCTTGTGCCAGTTTTCAAAGGGAATGCTCCCAGCTTTTGCCCATTCAGTATGATATTGGCTGTGGGTTTGTCATAAATAGCTCTTATTATTTTGAGATACGTCAGATCAATACCTAATTTATTGAGAGTTTTTAGCATGAAGGCATTGTTGAATTTTGTCAAAGGCCTTTTCTGCATCTATTGAGATAATCATGTGGTTTTTGTCTTTGGTTCTGTTTACATGCTGGATTATGTTTATTGATTTGCATATGTTGAACCAGCCTTGCATCCCAATGATGAAGCCCACTTGATCTTAGTGGATAAGCTTTTTGATGTGCTGCTGGATTCAGTTTGCCAGTATTTTACTGAGGAGTTTTGCATCGATGTTCATCAGGGATATTGGTCTAAAATTCTCTTTTTTGGTTTTGTCTCTGCCAGGCTTCGGTATCAGGATGATGCTGGCCTCATAAAACAAATGGAAGAACATTCCAGGCTCATGGGTTGGAAGAATCAATATCATGAAAATGGCCATACTGCCAAAGGTAATTTATAGATTCAATGCCATCCCCATCAAGCTACCAATGACTTTCTTCACAGAATTGGAAAAAACTACTTTAAAGTTCATATGGAACCAAAAAAGGGCATGCATTGCCAAGTCAATCCTAAGCAAAAAGAACAAAGCTGGAGGCATCACGCTATACTACAAGGCTACAGTAACCAAAACAGCATGGTACTGGTACCAAAACAGACATATAGACCAATGGAACAGAACAGGGACCTCAGAAATAATGCCACACATCTACAACTATCTGATCTTTGACAAACCTGACAAAAACAAGCAATGGAGAAAGGATTCCCTATTTAATAAATGGTGCTGGGAAAACTGCCTAGCCATATGTAGAAAGCTGAAACTGGATCCCTTCCTTACACCTTATACAAAAATTAATTCAAGATTGATTAAAGACTTACATGTTAGACCTAAAACTATAAAAACCCTAGAAGAAAACCTAGGCAATACCATTCAGGACATAGGCATGGGCAAGGACTTCATGTCTAAAACAACAAAAGCAATGGCAACAAAAGCCAAAATTGACAAATGGAATCTAATTAAACTAAAGAGCTTCGGCACAGCAAAAGAAACTACCATCAGAGGGAACAGGCAACCTACAAAATGGGAGAAAATTTTTGCAATCTAGTCATCTGACAAAGGGCTAATATCCAGAATCTACAATAAACTCAAACAAATTTACAAGAAAAAAACAACCCCATCAACAAGTGGGCGAAGGATATGAACAGACACTTCTCAAAAGAAGACATTTATGCAGCCAAAAGACACATGAAAAAATGCTCGTCATCACTGGCCATCAGAGAAATGCAAATCAAAACCACAACGAGATACCATCTTACACCAGTTACAATGACGATCATTAAAAAAGTCAGAAAACAACAGGTGCTGGAGAGGATGTGGAGAAATCGGAACACTTTTACACTGTTGGTGGGACTGTAAACTAGTTCAACCATTGTGGAAGTCAGTGTGGCGATTCCTCAGGGATCTAGAACTAGAAATACCATTTGACCCAGCCATCCCATTACTGGGTATATACCCAAAGGACTATAAATCATGCTGCTATAAAGACACATGCACACGTATGTTTATTGCGGCACTATTCACAATAGCAAAGAGTTGGAACCAACCCAAATGTCCAACAATGATAGACTGGATTAAGAACATGTGGCACATATACACCATGGAATACTATGCAGCCATAAAATGGATGAGTTCATGTCTTTTGTAGGGACATGGATGAAGCTGGAAACCACCATTCTCAGCAAACTATCGCAGGACAAGAAACCAAACACCGCATGTTCTCACTCATTGGTGGGAATTGAACAATGAGAACACATGGACACAGGAAGGGGAACATCACACACTGGGGCCTGTTGTGGGGTGGGGGGAGGGGGGAGGGATAGCATTTGGAGATATACCTAATGCTAAATGACGAGTTACTGGGTGCAGCACACCAACATGGCACATGTATGCATATGTAACTAACCTGCACGTTGTGCACATGTACCCTAAAACTTAAAGTATAATAAAAAAAAATTTTTATTCAGTAGTCTTCATTACATGTGGTAATGGTACTTTTTGGCAGTTTTTAATGTTGGTGAAAATCCTGGTAAGCTATTTTAGTTATGTACTAGGTGCAGTTAAGGCCTAACTCTCTCCAACATAGCTAGGGGTGTGGCGAAATCCACAGTTCCCCAGGCCTTACCAAATTGTAAAGCAGGCAAGTCAAAAAACTTTCAAAACCAAAGAAGCAGTTTATGACCTTAAAGCACAATTTAGCAGACATAATATCTGATCCACCCAATTTAGACCAAATGTCTTTATTTTATCAATAATCTCTAAAGCTGTTTTTATTTCCCAAAGATTACTAAAGTTACATAAACTAAAAAACATTACAGTTTTTAGTTTTCTTTGAAAGTATTTGATTTAAGTGCTTATTTTTTAAGCCAATCAATTAGACCTCTTTTATATAAACATCACACACACAACACACATACAACTGCACAGACAGACAGAAGAAGCCCCAGTAGTTGTAACATTTTTTGTTTGCCAGTTTTTACGTTTTATAAGTGGAATTCTTGCTTTAGGGGTAGAGTCCTTGGAGGAACATGTCCAGGAAAGCATACAGTTTCTAGGGAATAATATAATAAGCAGGCACAGCTGAAAGGCAAAACAGATCAGAAATTAATGGTCCCATCCCTATTTTTATACCAGATTCTGGGTCCCAAAAAGAGGGAATCAGCCCATCTCCCACGGGAGTCTTATCTCTCAGTGGGAGTGGGGAAAACTCCATATTCCTAGGTGGCCAAGAGCATGCTTCTCTGATCCAATGGCAAAGAGCCAAATAGTCACATAACTGCCATTAGACATCCCTAAAAATATAATTCATACCTAGTTATTACACGCCAAAACTCTCTTATAATATGAAGTAATTTCTGACACTCCCAAAAGTAAAAAATGTCACATAATGCAATGCAAAACAAAACAAAGTCTTAAATTTTGAAAATAATCTATCCACTTTCAGTTTCTGGGGTTTCATGAGGAAAACAGGTTTTTCCCAAAACTAGGTCTATGGTGCCTCCTCTGTTTTTACCAAGCAGCCCCAGGCTGTTAGAGCTTGAATACACACTTTTAATTAAATTGACTTTCAACTGTAGTGCCGAAGAGGTTGCATGGGGTAACCAAATTAACATTTTCCATTCTAGCCAGAGCAAAATATGTGTGACAAAACATAGAGGTTAGCCACTCCGCTTAGTACCCAATATTAAACAGGCAAGGCTCAAACTTGCCCCCAGATGGGCCCCATTATCTCTAAATTGCTTTGGAATCTTCTTCATATTAATAGACATCCCTAGATGAGAGTAATTTTGGAACTCTCAATTTTTTAATGCACTTCAGTGCATTGTTCATTCTAAACATTCCACTGTAAGTTATCTTCAGTAAGATTTTGCCATTTATGTAAGACTTTGCTGCTTTCCTGGCCTAATATATAAGCTGGAAGGAACTTAGTTTTGCAGAAATTAAGAATCCCATTTTAACCTAAAATGTTGGCTTTATTCTCAAGTTACCTTGATTAACTTAGTCGATAATTTTTTTTTCCTACCTAATCACACGAGAAAAATGAAACTAAGGAGTAGAACACAAAAATTCCTGTGAATTTTCAAAAGCCAACTTGTACAACCCCTACAACATTATCATTTACTACCAGTTTCTTTCTGATCCAGTCAAATTTAAGAGGCCTCTAACTAGATCCAAGCCAGTTAATTACTGGATCAAATCTGATTACAGATCCAGTCCAGTTTTTATTGTGACTTCCAAACCCAGTTTGGAACAGAAATTTGTTCAAAGAAACTCAGAGAGCTCAAAACACAAATCCATGGAGCTCTCAAATCCAAGAAACAACTTACTGTGATTCCCAGCCATTCTGAGAGATTAAAGAGCACAGGTGGGTCCTTGCAGGTAACTTGCTTGTTCACTCAGTGCTCCTGGGGGTCGTTAGGAGCTCTGCTTCAGATCACACTCCTGACACCATCTGTTACAAGAAAAACTTCAGCCAAATTAAATTTAAAAGAGTTTAATTGAGCAATGAATGATTTCTGAATCAGGCAGCCCCCAGAAGCACAGCAGATTCAGAGAGACTCCAGGGGCACCTCATAGTCAGAACAAATTTAGAGACAAAAATGTTAAGTGACATACATAAATCGGAAGTGAGGTACAGAAACAGCTGGGTTGGTTGCAAGTTGGCATTTGCCTTATGTGAATACAGTTTGAAAACTCAGCAGTGTATGAGTGGTTGAAGTATGGCTGCTGGGATTGGCCAAGACTCAGTTGGCCAATTATGTTACAGACACATAATCCTAAGTTAGATTTTCAATCTTGTCTACCTATTAAGTTAGGGTGTGATTTA
Organism: Nomascus leucogenys; assembly: GCF_006542625.1. Classification (NCBI taxonomy): domain Eukaryota; kingdom Metazoa; phylum Chordata; class Mammalia; order Primates; family Hylobatidae; genus Nomascus; species Nomascus leucogenys. The sequence goes on along the minus strand of NC_044385.1, from coordinate 82,941,073 downwards.
TCCACAAGGACTCAAAACAGAAGTGTGGAGTTCTTCTCCTACCATATTTAGTGTACTTTAACATTACAGTGCATTAGACCATTGTTCAGCCAAGTTATTTGTTGCTCTGTAACAAGGATTGACTTTCTTCCAGTTCCCAATACCATGTTCCTCATTTACATCTAGGACCTCAGCAGAATTATCCTTAACATTCACATTTCAAAATTGCACCTCAAAACCTTTCTAGCTTCAATCCAGATCCAAAGTAACCTCTATATGTTTAGATATTTGTTACAGCAGCAATCCATTTCTTGGTACTAAAATCTGTATTAGTCTGTTCTGGTCGTCATAATAAAATATCATAGACTGGGTGGCCTAAACAACAGGAAATTATTTCTTACAGTTTTAGAGGCTGGAAAGTCTTAAGATTGAGGTGCCAGCTGATTCTTTTCAGGTAAAAGTTCTTTTACTGACTTGTAGAAGGATACATTCTCACTGTGTCCTAGTAGCAAGAGAAATAGGAACAAGCTCTCTAGTCTCTCTTCTCATAAGAACACTATCTCATTGAACTTGGGCTGCTATGACAAAGTACTATAGGTGGCATATAAATAACCGATGTTTCTTTCTTACAGTTCTGGAGTCTGGACATTTAAGATCAAGGTTCCGATATAGTTAGGTTATGGTGATAGACTTCTAAGTTGCAGACCGCCAACATCTGGCTGTGTCCTCACATGGTAAAAAGGAAGAGAGCTCTGTCAGATCTCTTTTATAAGGTTATTAATTATACTCATGACTTAATCTTTTCCCAAAGGCCTCACCTCCTCAGATCTTCTCATGCAGTGTTAACGTTAAGATTTTTACCCATAAATTTTGGGGAGACACAAATATGTAGTCCATAACATATACTAATGCTATTATGGATATCATAAGTCCCACTTTTGTGATCTTATTCAACCTTATTATCTATCTCAAAATAGAGTGACATTTGGCATTATAAATTTTAGGAGACACAATTCAGTCTATAACACTGTTCTAAACTTTAATTACTATATATTTTTTTAAGTTTGAAAGAACCTGGGACTTAAGTTATGAAGGATGTGAAGTTTTAAAGCTGATTATAAAACATTCAGAAATTCTGATTCTAAGAGAGTATTTGATTAGGTATCCTGATCAACCCATCTCTGAAAACGTGTAAAACAGTTGCTTAAATGTTTTGAGACACTTATTTAAACATTTATATTAATACTCTGAGGCCAGACATCAAGTGAAAATAAAACCCAGAGAAAGAAGCATAGACAGAGACTTGTATTTACCTTGAAGGCATTTGATAAAGTGAATAAATTCAAGTTTCTTTTTCATAGCCTCAGGAAAACTGGTGCAGGTCCGTCTACCTATCTTACAAGACTCCAGCTTTTCTCTTCCTCCTGCAAGAAGTTGGTATCCTATGGTCCAGAGCATTAATTTGAGTATAAATTATAAATAATCTTGCCCACTGCTGAGGAGATTTCCAGGAAATAATACTGCTTGGAAAAAATTGCTAAACAGACAGGAAAGTCTCCCAAGAGATTTAGTAAACACAAGCAAGCCTCTAGGCAAGTTTTCAGCCCTAATACATGCTCCTTGCTTGTCATTACGTTTTTAAATTATGAATATATTGCAATGTAATAAAGGGAACTGTATTGTCTACAAGCATCTGCCAGCAGCAGACACACATCTCCTGTGTAGGAACACAATTACAACTTAGGCCTCAATAAAACCTACACATAACTTTCCAAGAGGTAGGAGCTCACAAATATAAAGCAATAAGGCAACATAAACAAGAACAAGAATAGACAATAAACAGACTAACCATTAGGGCTACAACAAGACATTGGAAGTCAACAATTAAAATAATTATATTTAATGCATTTGGCAATACAAAATATTAGGCGGAATAGACAAGTAATAATCATAAGACTTCAAAATAATCAAGTAGATTGTAAAATAAACAATAATTCTCCAAAAAAGTTAAACTAGAAACCATTAGTTAGACTTAGCAACAGAAGTGACTCAACTCAAGTGAGAAATTATGATTTGGAAAAACAAAACTAAACTAAACTAAAAAGACCAATATGACATTGGTTAGTAACAAGCCATAGGTCTTGCCCACGCTCAAGAGAAGAATCTTATGTAAGGAAATGGGGGTAATTGGGGCCCATCTTAGGGTGTATTTGCTGCAGCCCACCATCAAGCCCTACCACCACCCCCCCACACACTCCATCATACAATGGTAGAATAGATGGAGGATGGCAGCTATTAAAATTATTATTTAAATAAGGGGAAATTTGGAGATACAAAAGAAGCCACTGGTCTAGAGCAGTTGTTAACTTGCAGAATACTGGAAATTCCTTGATTAGATTTTAAAGCCTAGCAGTAGTTCTCATTACCTTTCAGCTCTGCTTCTTGACCCTGGTTTCTGCCCTCCAGGACATCCTTCCTATTTGATATGGTTTGGCTGTGTCCTCACCCAAATCTCATATTGAATTGTAGCTCCCATAATTCCCCATGTTGTGGGAGAGACCCAGCTGGAGGTAACTGAATCATGAGGGCATTTTTTTTCCCCATGCTGTTCTTCTGATAGCAAATAAGTTTCATGAGATCTGATGGTTTCATAAAGGGAAGTTCCCCTGCACACACTCTTAGCCTGCCATCATATAAGATGTAACTTTGCTTCTCCTTCACTTTCCACCATGATTGTGAGGCCTCCGCAACTATGTGGAACTGTGAATCAATTAAACCTCTTCCCTTTATAAATTACCCAGTTTTGGGTTATGTCTTTATTAACAGCAAGAGAACAAACTAATACAATAAATTGGTGCCAGTAGAGTGGGGTGCTGCTCTAAAGATACCCAAAAATGTGGAAGTGACTTTGGAACTGGGTAACAGGCAGAGGTTGGAACATTTTGGATGTCTCAGAGGACGATAAGAAAATGTGAGAAAGTTTGAAACTTCCTAGAGACTTCACAGGCTCAGAAGACGAGAGGATGTGGGAAAGCTTGGAACTTCCTAGAGACTTGTTGAATGGCTTTGACCAAAAATGTCGATAGTGATATGGACAATGAAGTCCAGGTTGAGACGGTCTCAGATGGAAATGAGGAACTTGTTGGAAACTGGAATGAAGGTGACTCTTGCTAGGTTTTAACAAAGAGACTGGTGGCATTTTATCCCTGCCCTAGAGAACTGTGGAACTTTGAACTTGAGAGAGATTATTTGGAGTATCTGGTGGAAGAAATTTCTAAGTGGCAAAGCATTCAAGAGGTGAGAGAATGAAAGTTTGGAAAATTTGCAGCCTGATGATGCAGTATAAAAGAAAAACCCATTTTCTGGGGAGAAAAATCAAGCAGGCTGCATAAATTTGCATAAGTAAGGAGGAGCCCAGTGTTAATCACCAAGACAATGGGAAAATGTCTCCAGGGCATGTCAGAGATCTTCATGGCAACCCCTCCCATTACAGGTCTGGAGGCCTAGGAGGGAAAAAGTTTCATGAGCTAGGCCCAGGGCCTCCTTGCTCTATGCAGCCCTGAACATGGTGTGGTGCCCTGCATCCCAGCTGTTTCAGCTCTAGCTGTGGCTAAATGGGATCAACATACAGTTCAGGCCATTGCTTCAGAGTATGCAAGCCCCAACTGTTGGCAACTTACATGTGCTGTTAGGCCTATGAGTGCACAGAAATCAAGAACTGAAGTTTGGGAACCTCTGCCTAGATTTCAGAGGATGTATGGAAATGCCTAGATGTTCAGTCAGAAGTTTGCTACAGAGGGGAGGCCCTCATGGAGAACCTCTGCTAACGTAGTGTGAAAGGGAGAGGTGGGGTTGGAGCCCCCACACAGGGTTCCCACTGGGGCACTGCCTAGTGGAGCTGTGAGAAGAGGGCCACTGTCCTCCAGAACCCAGAATGGTAGATCCACTGACAGCTTGCTCTGTGTTCCTGGAAAAGCCACAGATACTCAACAACAGCCTACAACATCAGCCAGGAGGGGAGCTGTTGTGCAGAACTTTTTTTACTTCATCTAAAATGGGGTCCTTGTCCATCCCACAGCCACAAAAATTTAGGTTCACAGATGGTTTGAAGCATGACTGAAGCAGAGTTTTACTGGATGTAAAGAAAGAAAATGGGAAAAGGGACTCTTGCTAAGCCAGAGTGCCTGCTAGAGCACTTCCTGACCAGCAGTTTGAATCCCAGGTTCCACACAGGAAGAGGAGGGGCCAGGCTCCTCCCTGCTACATACATCATGAACTTCTAGAGGCTCCACCTCAGTGGGCAGGCTGGTTGGAGTTTCTCCAAGTATCCCCTTCCCACCTGGCTGTCTCATTCCCCATTCTAATGAAGTATATCTAACTGCCATTACATAAAAGATAAGGTTGAAGACCAATTTTAACTGTTCCTACTGGCATCAGGTGCTGTTTTAGGGGAAATGGCAGTTAGAGCTCTCTCAGAGACCTATCTAAGGGTTCCCAGCAGAAGGAGCCATCATCAGAAGCTCTGGTTGTAAGACTGTTTGGAGTTTGATGGCCTAAAGGCAAGAACAGACAAATCAGGTTATTAGAACACGTGTATCAAAATGAAACAAAGGGAGGGGTAAGGACAGCTCAAAAATCCCAAGACCTTTTGCCAGTTTGCACAGGGAGAGGGAGGCCAAAAGCTCAGCTGGCAAAAACTTTACCCTATTGCCAACATGTTGGGCTTCTGAGTTCCCTTCCCCTGATCCTAAGCTAAGTCAGCCAGTTTAATGATTGAGAAAGTAACTCTTTCTAGTTTGGAGGATACATTTGAGGGGAGTGTCGAATAGTATGAAGACACAATTACCTATCAGTGAAGAGAGGACAGAGGAAGAGACAAAACAAAAAAAAAAATATATATATATATATATATATATTTTTTTTTTTTTGGAGTCCCAGGGCTTCAGGTTGCATTGGAAAGTGGTAGAGACTGAAAATGAATGGCTACCTATCTCGAAAGAGGGAAGCAGACATCCCTGGTCTCCTCTTCCTAGCAGATACCCAGGGTACATGAGGGAGTGAGGGCAGAGCATCCTCTTTGTCTCTTCCATCTTTGCATCCCCAAGTCCCGATGACCTTGGCAGATCCCACCATGAGTGCCAAAGTGGCTTGCACCTATGAAGCAGGGAGGGCCTAGAGAATAGGAATTATCATGAGCTCTCACCTGTGCCTCTATCTCCCTTATTGTCAGTAGCCTTGGAGTTCCCTAGAGCTCATTTATGCCATGGATATTAATGTGGCATTTATCCATGAAACAGGAAGCTTCGGGGTGGCTTAACTGGCAGGAATCCGCCACGCTCACCTGTGCTGTGCATTTTAACCTCCATTATTATCTTCCTTTAGATCCCTCTGATCCAGTTTTCCTTCCTAGAGCTTTGACTCAAAGCTTTAAATTGAGTTTGGGACAAAAATATGTCTCAGTGGGGTGCATGGACTCCTTATCATAAGCTGAACGCTAAGGGAAACCGTGGAACTGAGTCCTCCTCCAACAAGGGAGAGGAAAGGATGTCTTATGACACATCCAGGTAACTGGTAGCTATAGTTAAGCTTGCTAGGATTTGGGTGCATGGTGGATGGCTTAGTTAGTTCCTTTGGTTTTACTTTCCCAAAATGGAAACCTCTGATGATGGGCACCCTATTTATTCCATCACCTGGCAGGATTTGCTGGATAATTGCTCAGAACTAGAATATTGATCCAGGCTTTTACATTACTCATCCCTCTTGCTCTTTCTGATCTGCAGCTGGAGTTTGCTGGTTGTTTCATAGGAACAAACAGAATTAGTCTAAAATGTAGGCAAACACTTAAAAACATCTAATAAGTTTAGAATTTAATGGCAAATGTATGATAAGTTTTGAAACATAACTTCCCTCTCTCTAGCCTCATTTTTGTTAAAAAAAAAACAAATCAACATAGGGCTGAGTGGTTTGCAAAATAGACTTTAGTCTTATACTTTGCCTGATTATTTTCATAAAGTGCAGCAAGAATAATTATTTCTATCTAGGCCTTGTGGATTGGCTTTGATGGAAGTGCGCTCCACACTTTGTGTGCATGGTGGTTGCACCCAATCACAGATAGGACCTTTTAAAGGAATCCCAGATAAGACCTTTTAAAGCCCAGTCTAGCCAGGGGTTAGTATCCTGAAATACCTGTGAGTTGGGTGATCCTCTCCTCTTAAGGTCCCAAGATAAACTTGGAGCTCCTAGGCCTGTTAGAAGGTAACATTCTTTACTGACCACAGGTCAGGAACCCTATACAGGGGCTGTGTAGACAGGGGTATGAGGCCAGTTTTCCCACTGGGCTTTTATTGCTTCTGCAAGTTGAGACTGACTCCTTAAAGGGAAGCATATCCTACCAGTCAAAGACTTGGTAAAACAACCACTTTCTCCAATTGTGTCCTGCTGCAAAAGAAAAATGTATTCTGGCTGGGCGTGGTGGCTCAAGCCTGTAATCCCAGCACTTTGGGAGGCCGAGGCGGGTGGGTCACGAGGTCAGGAGATCAAGACTCATTCTGAACATAGTGAAACCCCATCTCTACTAAAAATACAAAAAATTAGCCCAGTGCTGTGGTGGAGATTACACCACTGCACTCCAGCCTGGGTGACAAAGCGAGACTCCGTCCGTCTCAAAAAAAAAAAAAAAAAAATAATTCCAAGGTTAACTGCTGATGGGGTGGAGAAGGGTAAAGAAAAGAAACAGTTTAAAAATTCCTGAAGAACCTCTTATTCTTACGCAACTGGTTCCTCCAGCAGGGAGAAAAGTTTAAGCTTAATCCATTTATACCTAGCGTTCCATTATTGGAATGCTAAGGTTGTGGGAGTTATTTATATCCTACTGCTCAAGGTCATCACCAAGGTCTGATTTTTCACACAAAAAAATTGGAAACTTCCAGCATAAATGGGTTAATTACTGTCCGATATAGTTCAACCCCCTAACCGGGGAAGGGAAAGGCTCCAGCTGCTGGGAAAACACCAGTCAGCCATCCTGGACACCTTGGGCCATGCGTCCAATTCCCAGCAGGCAGGGGAGAGCAGCGAGGAGCTACTGCTCACTGGTCAGTCAAGAAAAAGAAAGGAAAAGGCCTTGAAAAGGCCCGAGAGCAACGGGTGTTGGGAACATGGTTTCCCACCTTCAGAAATCTGAGGATAGAAAGGCTTAAGAGCAACAGTGAGAGGTTTTGAGTCCGCATTTCACTGGTCACTTCTTGAGCCCCTGTGTTGCACACCAAAAATGTTACAAGACTTTCCTCAGTTCAGCTAAAGATGGAGTCCTTGTCCAACCCATGGCCATGAAAATTTAGGCTCGCAGACAGCTTGGAGGGTAAGTGAAGCTGGGTTTTATTAGGTGAAAAGGAAGAAAAAGAGGAAACAGGGACTCTCCCTACGCCAGAGTCCTGCTAGAGCGCCTCCCACCCGGCTGATTGAATTCCAGGTTCCACACAGAAGAGGAGGGGTCAGGCTCCTCCCTGCTACAAACATAGTGAACTTCCCGAGGCTCCACCTCAGTGCGCAGGCTGGTTGGAGTTTCTCGAGGGACCCCCTTCCACCTGTCTGTCTCATTGTACTCTGCAAAGCCACAGGGGTGGAGCCGCCCAAAACCATGGGAGCCCAGCTCTTGCATGAGGAAGACTTGGATGATAGACATGGAGTCAAAGGAGATCACTTTGGAACTTTAAGTTTTAATGGTTGCCATATGGGATTTCAAAATTTCGTGGCTCTGTAGCCCCTTTGCTTTGGCCAATTTCTCCTATTTGGAATGGGTATATTTACCCAATGCCTGTACTCCTGTTGTATCCAGGAAGTACTTAACTTGCTTTGTATTTCACAGGCTCATAGGTGGAAGAGACTTGCCTTGTCTCAGATGCGACTTTGGACTGTGGACTTTCAAATTAATGCCGAAATGAGTTAAGACTTTGGGGACTCTTGAGAAGTCATAATTGGTTTTGAAATTTGAAGACATGAGATTTGGGAGGGGCTGGGGTGGAATGATGTGGTTCGGCTGTGTTCCCACACAAATCTGTTCTGATGGTTTTATAGAGGGGAGTTCTGCACATGCTCTTTTTGCCTGCTGCCATATAAAATGTGACTGTGCTCTTCCTTCACCTTCTGCCATAATTTTGAAGACTCCCCAGTCATGTGGAACTGTGAGTCAATTAAACCTCTTTTCTTTATGAATTACCCAGCCTTAGGTATGTCTTTATTAGCAGCATTAGAACTCACTAATACACTGTTTAATGAAATGTATCACATGTGTGCCGCTAAGTCATTTTTTTAACAGCCTGTTGACTGACAACATAATTTTGGGCATCAAATGGCCTCCTATCATTGTGTACTTTCTCTGTCTTTTTCAGCCAAGTTGGTAGAATCTTTGCTGAAATTATTTTCCCAAACAGTTTTTGGATCTCCTGCATAAGTGAAGAGGTTAACAATCAAGACATGCTTTATTTTTGTTTAACAACTAATTCTTCAGATTATCTCTCTTCTATTACATTTATAAACAACATGAAGAAACCAAGCAGCAACTTCAACACTTTGCCTAAACGTCTCCTTGGCTATAACTAAATTTATCTCTTATTTCTTCTATCTTCCACTTAACTATAGGCAGCACCTTTCTAACTTTTCTGTCACCATATAAACAGAATTTCCTTTTCCCAGTTTTCAATAATACATTTCTCACTTCCTTTTGCATCCTTCAAATCTAGATTTCTAATAATACTAGCCTGTAAAAGGCAAATTAGACTTTCAACATCATATCATCAACATTCCTTCATCCTCAGTACATTGCATAATTAGAAAGCCACTGCCACGAAATTATCACAAAACTCTGATTTCAGGTATTACAAATATGTGTATCATATATTGTTACCACAACAATAATACCACAAACTTAGCAACAAAACACAACGTGCATTTATGATCACATAGTTTCTGTGAGCCAGAAGTCCAGATATGACTTAGACTTGTCCTTTTCAAGGCTTCAGTGAAAGTGCCATCCAGGGCTATGTACTTATCTGAAAATACAACTGGGGAAGAATCTCCAGTTTCCTGAGCTTCGGAGCTCATATGGATGGTTGACAGCATTCTGTTCCATGTAGGCTGTCATACTCAGGGCCTCTGTATCTGACTGCATATCAGCCAAAGGTTGCCTTAAGTCCTTTGCTATAGAGCAATGTACGGCAGCATCACAGTTTGTTTTTTCAAAGCCAGAGTCAGCTCCCAAGTTTGAGATTAAAGTAGTATGTAACATCAACATGGATGTGGCAACTTTTATCAAATTCTATTAGAAGCAAGTCGCGGATTTTGCCCACATTTAATAGTTGTAGATTGCACAAGGAGACTAGGAGGTGAGAATAATTGTAGCTCACTGTACAGTCTGTCTACCACAGTTTCTCAAAACTAATAATGGATATTAGAAGACATTGGACACATATCTTAAATATGATGGAACATTATCTCAGTAGAATTTGTTAAAAGGGCAAAAAGAATTATTTTTAAACAAACAAATATTGTATTTACTACATTTCCTCTCATTAATAGAAATTACAAAGATTATTAAAAGAAAAAGAAAATTCAAGTGGAAAGCTTGTATTGCAAGAAGCAATGAATGAACAAATGAGATGATAACTATAAAGTTAAACAAAAAATGACAGAGAATGGAAAAAATAATAATAGTCTTTTCTGAGTTTCAATAATTTTTAAACTAAAAACCAAAGAAGTAAATATACAGGAGGGAGGTTATGAGAATCGAAATATTAAAACACTTTGTATTGTTTGAAATTAGAGTACAGATGGTGGTTAACTTTAAATATAAAAAAAGCATATTAAAATGCCTAGAGTAGGTACTCTTAAAAATATAATTACAGTGTTCAACTTTTCAATGGTCTGAGGAAAAAAGTAAATATAAAATATATGCATACAAAAAAATGAATACAGCAAGAAAAGAGAGAAAATATATATGGAATGCAAGGGATGAGGAGGACTATTAATAAGATCATAGAGACAAATCCATACAGAGAAAGGATACATGATCATAAATATAAACATATTTTTGAATAACACATAAGTCAAAGAAAAAGGTGCACACAAATGAGAAAATATGAAAAGCAAAATAATAGTGAAAATACACAATTTGTGGATCAGTCAATGTACTTCATCCTATTAGCAAAAGAAAAAATAAACATATAGTCATCTTGATAGATGCAAAAATGCATTTGAAAAAAAAGGCCACTCTCATGCACAAACTAAAAAAAAAAAAAAACTCAGAATACCAAGAATAGGAAGAATTTTTTTTATTCTGATAATACATTAACCAAAATCTCCAGTAAATCTAACAAGCAATAACAAAATATTGAGATATTTTTCCCTGAGTTGGAAATGATAGCTACTGAAGGCTATATGAAAAATCATTCTAGCATTCCTTATTAATGTTGAACATTAAATTAAATACTGGGTAACTCAGTAATTCCACAGCTACCTTTATTTTGGACAATTCCATCATTTTTTTAGGTTGGTTAAATTGGAGAATACCAGAAAAATGAAGAAGGACGACATAGAGCAGACATGTTGTGTCAGATTGCCTTGTGCTCCGACATCAAGCCTGGAAACACGGGCCTTGACCCTATTAAAGTTTGAATACATTGCTGTTCATTCACAGGGCTTAAATAATACTCATATATCACTGCTATTTAAAATATTCATATGTATAATTTTTGTTTTTAATTTTAATAAGGATGTTTGTAAAAAAATGATTAAGGAGAAAAAGAACATTTGTGGAATAAATTAGAGATAAATTTCAGAAATTCTTGGATTAAATTTTCAGCAATTCTAAATCTTACAGAATTGGACTTCCCCAACAGTTCATATAACTTTCAGAATTAAATAATCTTTTTTCAAGATTGGATGAGAATAATCTATCAGTATTGTTCAATTATAATGCAGAGTTCCATTGGGTTACAGTTGGTGTTGGTTCTCTCTTATCAAATAGAAAATGGACAAGAATTTCCTCGGGCCAGTGGGTAATGCTCTCCTAAATGGTGTTCTTAAAGGAACTCACATATACATAGTATTGATTATAGTGCGCCTTACATTTTGCAAGTAATTAATTCACAATTGTTAAATTTGAAACAATAGGTATTTAATAATAATTATTGACTTTGTAATGAGTTGAAAAACTATAGTCACATTAGGTTATATATCTCAAACCTCAGGGATTCATTTTCTAAGAAATAGAGCATTTCAAAGAGAACATTAAAGCTATGTGCAAATAATTTATATGCCAAACATAAATGTTTGCTCACTTTATATTTTCTATATTTCAGGTTTCCCACCTAACCTGAGATGATACTGCCCAATTCAAAGAAGAAATGACAAATTATTGACTCCAATATCCTTCAAGAATGAAAATACATTTAAATACAAACAATACAAGGGAACAGGAAATCTCATGCTGCTGAAATAGTGATTACAATGGAAAAATTCCTTAAACAACCCTTCAGAAACACTCACGTACCAAAGGATCCATCTTTCACATCATTAGTATTCTGGTCTTGACCAAGGACAAATAAAGACCAGAGCCTATTACCAACTGCTCCATTAAAAGCTGAGTCCTTCTCTTTCATTTTGCTTGTCACAGTGCAGCAAGTATCTTCAGTGATAAAGATTGTTTTTCACATGTGATCTGAATATATTTTAAGAGAATTATTTTAAAACACTATGCTAATTTAAAAAAATCTTATTGATCATCATATTGCTCCAAAGTGTCATTTGTGTCACTGTCACATTGTTTAAACAAACTGTTTAAATATAAAATATTAAGTCTCTTTTTTCAAATATATAACTGATAAAAAGGCTATATAAGAATATTTTTTCAACTCTTCCATTCAACATCCACAATCCTCATGCAGTGAGAAGTAAAACTAATTTGTTGGCATATGCCAACAATAATTAATGCAAGTGAAATAAATTACAAGTAATTCTTCACTTGTGTATATTTTGAAACTGCTCTTGTCTCTAATCAAATAAAAATCATTCACACTTCTCACATACACACATACATATACAACAGTAATAGCAGCAATATATCAGTGACAGTAACTTTCCTACAAGGAAAGCATTGCCAAATCTTCTTCTGGCTGCCTTCTGATCTAAAAACATTTGTATTATTTTTCTTACTTTATTAATTAGAAATTATCATTTTCTGCTTTTAGAAGCTACATAGATATGGTTCACTCACATCAGAAACAGGCTACCTCATGGATCAGCAGCAGATTAGAATCTGAGAGACTATAAATATATATATATATATAGTAAAATGTAAAATAATGAGTTAATTAATGAATAGATGGCCAATAAATATATTGACACATAGTGAACTTTACTAGTAGCCAAAGGTATATTCTAATTTTGGCTTATCCAATTACAGAACATTAAATAAATTCATCTATGATAAATAGGATAAAGGACTTGAATATTTTCAACATTTTGGAAGAGTATAAATTGTGAATAAATATTTTTATGTTTCACAATTATTTTCACAATCAATTATTGATGTCCTTTAACCTGTGAGCTAATGTTATCACTAGAAACAGATTTAAGGAAAAACCCAGTATTATATATAAAAATTGTATGTCCATTGATATTCATAGCCACATATAATTATGTGGGTGTGGAACATAGGGAAAATAGTAAATGATTACTGAGATATGCCATCATTAAAAATATTTTTTCAATAATAAATATTTAGGGAAATTTGCATTATATATTGTTAAATGGAAAAGGAATTTGGGAAAATTTTATATTCAACAACATATGCAATGTTAATATAATACAGATGCATAATAAATTCACATCAAATAGAGAAGAAATGATATAAACATTAGCAATAATTGCCTAAGAGGTGGAAACTACTTTATAATTTGTTGTTTGTTCAAGCTACCCTCTTATTTTTCAATTTTTTAACCACGAAATACTTCTAACTTAACATGAAAAAAGTTATTAAAAAAGAATAAACTTGGAATATTTTCTCACTGGCTACCTTAAACAGATTTTCACCAACAAAAAAGTAATAATGTATTTCTTTACTGTCATTTTCATCATTTAAAAAATATGTCAGTCCTTTACGTTGTTTGATAGAATGAATAACTTTTGATTTCTTGATTCGATAATCTGGAAATCAGTGTAGTTCTTATTAAAATAGCCACAAATCTAAGGGAGAGTCAGATTTAGGGAAAGTCAGGCTATTTTGTTATGTGTATCAGGTTTCTCTCATCAATTCATTGTCTCATGAGGAAGCAAATTCTTCTCTCTTCACAATTCAGCCACATAATCTTTTAAGATTCATTAGCCATTTTATTTGTACAATGAAGTTTCTCTACAAAATTCCAAACTGCTTAGTTGTAGATACTTTCTGACATTACTTTCCAGCTACTTTCTACAAAAATAAAAAATTTAATAAATATTTAAGTTTCGTTAAAACTCCGGGACTCTCCCCTGCACATTTGTGCCTTTGAGGGCCCCTGCTGAGAACTTTTTTGCTCACAGCTTTCCGACCTCATTTAATTTCTTTGGTTTAAAAATTTTAAAAATGTTTACTTAGGTGCTGTGCACTTTCTATTTTCTCTGTTGAACTGAGATATGAGTTCCAAGTAATTGAGCAGTTTTTCTCTTTCCTGAGACCCACGTATATAAGCATATCAATCAGATACACTGGTTGCAGATTTTAACACATTTCTTAATTATGAGTGAAAGAACTCGTATAGAAGAATTCTATATAGCCAAAAATGTTTTGATTATTTTTACTATTGCCTAATGCGATAGGAAACATAGAAAGATGTGTATAAATCAGATACATTTTAAACATTTATTTTCTTTAAGCCTTCATTTTTATTTACTTCCATTGGAGGTCCAAGAATCCTTTATCTAGTTTTACTTTTGTAGAACTATATGGCCTTTTAAGAGGATACACACTTTGGGTCTTAAAGCTCGTACCTTTTCAGGCAGTGTATTTTCCTAGGTTGGTTTGCTTTGTCTAGGCTAGGTTTAAATGACTAAAAATAGTGGCTACAGGCATTTCCCCAGATAAATTATTTCATATACTACTAGTTGTTACTAATAGGAAGCACATTACAAATACTGATTCTGGTGTTTATCTGTGGAAGGATTTCTCCTGGGAAAGCGAGAAAAGATCTCTGGCTCAAGTAATGTGAAACCTGTCTAAAAGCAACCTGTAATCTATTTTAGGAGTAAACTGAAAGTTCCCAAGGAATAAGCGAGATGTCTTCAGAAGACTTTTCTGTCAGTGAGGTTCATAATTTTAGCAGGGACATTACTTATTAGAGCTACATTTACTTTTACCATGTTTGATCTTTTACATATGTATATATATATAATTTTTCTATATTTTTTCTGTCTTTTAATATGTCAAATAACTTCATAGAACAAGTTTACATATGAATAGAGTTGATACAAATTTCTGCAAAGAGTTAAACTTTTTGGTTGTGTTCTTAACCAACCAGAACAATTATGGCTGTCAATAATTTGTTTTGTTTTACTGTCCTCACTGCAAATTTATCTTGCTACCTCTTTGCAATGGGTGGAAATGGATTTTCCCCAGTGTGACACTTGAATATTTCAGTAGTCCAATTGTTCCAACCAGAAAGTGTGAAGTAACAGCTATTCAGGGAGAAGCTGTATTTAGGGCATTAGGAGACACATTGTCAAGAGCATCAGCAGAAGCAGACTGTGTTGCAGCTGTTCTCCTATGTTATATAATAGAATACCCATATTTTATCTCTTGGCTGTCACAAGCAATTAACAAGGAATGAAGAAAATAACTTCAAATATTCATAAATAACTAGTAACTTTCACAGACCTTGAAATAGGCGATTAGATATTTCAAGTTTTCCTACCAAAATACTCAAAACTTTATTTCATTTCAGATAACATTTTTTAGATAATTTCTTTTTGTTGATTTTTTTTGTTATGACATACTACGACAGATATGAAATATATGAGGTTATCATTTCTTTATTAAGAAATATATATTGGTATTATTCAATTATTGACATTCTAAGAGGTATTTGGTGTATTTAATTTCTCCTTAAAGTAGATTATGAAAAGATTAAATTTTGCAAAGTGTAGTTTACTAATTTTTACATTTGTCAATAATAAATGGTGTTAGTAAAGTTCTTACAAGAATCAGAAATTGATTTTTATAGCCAGCTTTGAAATCTGTAAACAATGTTTATTGAAAATAAGATAACAGCATTTTAGTCAATGCATTAAAATTTAACCTGTGTCTGTTTTACCAAGCAAGCAACAAGTCTTTCTAAGAATAAAATTGTTCAGGTGGTGTTCAACTGTACTCAAAGAGAAAAGATGCCAACAATTTACTGTAATTCACAAGTATCTAAAATTTCAGAATATTTTTCTAAAATTATACAAAAATAATCGAATGGCATGTAGCAATCCACAGATTTTAAATTTTATTACATATTTTTATTTTGGTTTAATGGCTTACCATTTACAGATGCATACTGATAATAAATCCTTTTATTCTAAAGGGTTAAATATAAACATAGATTTGCCCTTTCTTCAATTTAGACTTAAAGAGTGCAAAAAACAAATTTAATATTTTTATGTCATTTTTATAACAAATTTACTCAGTATGTAATTTGTATAGGCATAATGAAATACATTAAGATGTAATTTCTCTTCTCTAATTCTTGGTAGAAATCATAAACCCAAGTGAAAAGTTATATAACCCCTAGATACAAAAAGTATCATAAATTATTTAATTGAGAGAAGGATTGGTTTGCTAAACATTTATTCAATTTTATTATATTTAAGCTTCTGTGGGATAGTATGGTATGGAAAATTACTAAATTTTGCAGTTTTAAAAAGAACATTAGGAAAAGTGAAGACCTAAATTTTGATAGTGGAATAAATGTAAATAGATTTAGAAGAAAACCTTCCTGGTACAAATTAGACTTGAAGTGAGTGAATGAAGATATTTAAGGAATCAGTATTAGATGTGTCAGTCTGAATTTGAGATAAAGTATGAGAATAATTTTTAAAGGATTGATTGCAGCCAAATTATGTTGGAGTGGTACGGCCAAGGTAGGAATATAGATTTTATTCAAGATAGGAGTCTGATATTTCAGAATGATTAATCTGATGGTAAACATGTACAATGATTGGATGGACATTTTGTAGACATGTATTTCAATTGCCTATGCATTTACTGATGACACACAGTATAGGGGACATTAAGAAGGTAACACGATTACTAACTATTCTAACATTATATGGGATGTCACTTTAGAAGTCTGAAGCCTGTACTGAAGTTGCGGAAGTCTAGCAAATTGGAAATTCTTTGTATTAAAGATAGTGTATATAGCAAAGAAACAGGAATGACAGTTGTTTACCTTCTTTCTTCAAAAGAAATAATCTCATCCATGTATCTGGAGTGTGTCCTAGGGAAGAATTACCAAGAACAGGAATACAAATGTATTCTCCCTTTTCTTAACACCTTCATTATGTGGCATCTGTATAAGAGAAGAAACTGTTCTTATTCTCAAGAAAGTACCTTTCTGTCAACCGTTTAAACAGTAAAGATGCAAATATTCATAAATAAATGTATATTCCTATATTTTAATATGCAAATTTGATCATGCAAAAAAGGAATTACTTGTGGAGCTAATTTTAAATCTCAAATTCACTGACATTATTTTCCAACAATGAAAATACTCAACTCCTTATGCAGCAAATAACATAAACTTTTCTTTCATAAAACAAAAATTTTAAGGAAGTCATAAAACAGAAAATACTAAAGCTTGAGAGGTACACTTTTGTTTGATCTTTACTCTTGATGGGTTGAATTGAATGTTTTTATGAGTAAAGCAAGTAGCACCAACTGTAAAGGGGTTTGTTGTAATACTAAGGGAATAACTAGTCTGGACAATTGAAACAGCTGTTGACACTTTCATCTTGTCATAGACAATACAGTGTAAAAAATAAATGAGTATCACAGGAGTTAATATGATCCATAAAAAAGAGCATCTTCCTCCCAGTGATACCAGTAATCATTCATTCCAAGTATAAGACAAGAGGTATGTTTGGCATTGGGATGTACATGATATATAGCCTTTCCACAAGAATGTTACAGTAAATAGGAATTGTGGGGAAAAGGTAAACTGGGGAAAGATAGATGACTATTTTGAAGAAATGTGGGAAATGCTTTCACTGCACTAATTAACAGTAGAGGGGAGTGAGAAATTAAATATTCCCGACAATAGACAACTATGAAGAAAGATCACATTTGAAAAAGAACTCGATTTTTGAGGTATCTCTTCCTACTGTGATGGAGTTCTTCCACAAAACAAAACCTGGAACAGGACTGTAGATATCTCAAGGCTGTGTGCTTTTTAACAATAAAGATCCTAAAGATAAGAAGAATTCACTGAAGTGACGCCTACATTAGCATTTTCCCCACTTAGAGGCACTTATCCACTTACAGCATGGGCTATAGAGGTCTGACAGAAAGAAACAACCTAAACAGTATTGTAGCCTTAACAGTAGATGAAAAAGGGAGAATATTCAATTAAAGGCTACGGATTAAGGCAGGACCTAAGAGGCCAAATCTTGGAGAAAAAAAGATCCCACAATAATGCACAAACATTATAATGTGATTGGTTTTAAAAATATTTGCTGAGTCCTAAACTATCACTTACGTAGTCAGAGGCTGAGATGCAATTTAGAAATAACTGATAAAATTCTGAAAGTAAGTGAAAATTTATCAATCTTACAGTCAGGGAAGTCAAGCCATAGAATGAGGGACATCCTGAGGAGTGGGGCTGTAGTGAATATACAAAGATTCGGATGGTATCTCTATAGAAGTTCTGAGTCCAAATATTAGGGCAAACTAGAAATAGTACAGCCTTTCCAAATTCTGAAATCTAGCCCTAATTGGATCAATCTAATATGTCTGTATTGTAACTAACGGAGCAAAATTAAAGGAGAAATCTAATATCCCCCCACATTTACATTTTTTTCATGTAACAAAGCCAAAATCAAATGATTCAAATCACACCAGGGACAGAATCATATGACTAAAAATAGGAAAAAAAGAAACAATAATAAAGATATCTAGAGGCATCCACAAAATGTAGTTTTAAGACACACATTAAAATAGTAATTAAAATTAAAAATAAAAAAATTTAAAGTAAATAAGATAGCAGTTATTAAAATATTGAAGAAAATCAGTGGAAAGATAGAGATTTGACCAGAAAATCAGGATCAAATGAAAATTTTACAACTGAAAAAATGCAAGATTAAAATTTATAAGTTAGTATTTTTATTTGAAAGCATATTAGAAACATAAAAAAGGGGATAAGTGAACTGGACAATGGCCAGTAAAAAATATCTAGTTTGAGAAATAATGGAAAATACAGAAAAGTGGGTAAGTGACTTAGAAAAGCTCCACTGTGCCACTTAAGATAATTAAGTCCATTTGGCTTTTTCAGTTAAATGGTACAAACTTCTCCTCTCAAGGATGTCCAAACTTTATGCTTCCCTGGGACACGTTGGAAGAGGAAGAACTGTCTTGGGCCACATATAGAATACACTAACACTAACAATAGCTGATGAGCTTTAAAAAATTGCAAAAAAGAAAAATCTCATAATGTTTTAAGAAAGTTTAGGAACTTGTGTTGGGCAGCATTCAAAGTTGTCCCAGGTAACATGTGGCATGTGGGCTGTAGGTTGGACAAGTTTGCTCTATAGAGTAGAGGTTCTATCACTATTACTAATATGATTACGGTTGCTCTATTACAATTACTCCATTACTATTAAAGGGACCTAATCTTTAATGGCGTCTCTTACCATCAGCTCTTTCCTACAGAACTGAAGCACCCTGGGAACTCAGTGATGCTGGTGCCCCTTTCACTGGCCCTTTTCTTGTTGCTTTGGTAAATGATTGCCATATCTGAGCCCTCCTAAGGCCAACTCTTCTTTTGCTGGCCTTAGAGAAACCACTTAGCCTGTTTATTTTTCTGAAACATTCAATTCCTTCTACCATCCACCACAGCCATTGTGTTATTTTTATCTCAGTTTATGCCGTTGTTTTTTTATGTTTCTATGATTTATTCATATAGAGTGTTTATATAATTTTTCCTGTTAAATTATGTATACTCAGAGCCTCTTCAACACTGATAATCTCTTTAATAGCTAAATTTATGTTTTAACCCCCATGATACCATGCAGTCAGACTATAGACCCATATGTCCCGATGAAGGCCTCAGCTGAATACATGGGGATGTCTGCAGTTGGGACAGCCTTTAAAGTTGTCCCCAGATGTCTTGAAAGGCTGGGAATTTATACTTTTATATTGTTCATTTATTGAATCAGACTATTTTTGGAAAGACTGACGGCCTTGGAAGAATTGGTATTCCATTTCTAAAACAATCGCCAAAGATGGCTGATAGACTAGCACCATCTTCAGCAGTAATCTCAGTAGCTGGGAGAATTGTCTGAACTTTCTGAAGAAGCCTATGGGTGGCACATAACAATGTTTAACAAAGTAACAAAATTAATAAAACTCTGCTAATATTTTCAAGGAAAAAATGGGATAGGCAACAATTGACAAATCAATTAAAAAGGGGCCATTGCTATAGATGCTGTAATATTTAAAAAGACTGAAAAGTATAACATAAAAAGAATTGTCAATACATTTTTGAGAATGTAGTTTTAATGAGGTTTTCTTGAAAAGCAGAACAAGTAAAACTTCATAGAAGAGTGTATAAATATTGTTATATTTATTAAAAAATCGCAAGGACAGAAAACCAAACACCACATGTTCTCACTCATAGGTGGAAATTGAACAATGAGAACACTTGGACACAGGGTGGAGAACATCACACACCGGGGCCTGTCGTGGGATGGAGGACTGGGGGAGGGATAGCATTAGGAGAAATATCTAATGTAAATGACGAGTTAATAGGTGCAGCAAACCGACATGGCACATGTATACATAAGCAACAAACCTGCACTTTGTGCATATGTACCCTAAAACTTGCAGTATAATAAAAAAAGGAAAAAAAGAGAAATCAAAACCAAATGTCAAAAATCTTTACAAAGAGAAAATTCCAGGCTAAGATGGCTTCACTTCACTTCGAATTCTTCATGCATACAAAATAAAATAATGATAACGTTGCAAAAACTCATCCATATTATAAGGAAAGAATAGAAAACACTTACCACAACATGTTTAAAGAGAATATGGCATTCTTATATAACTCTGCTGAGAATATTTCAGATAGGAAAAGTATAATCTAACCAGTCTCATGAAAATAAATACAAACACCAAAACCAAACATAATTTAAACAAATATTATTATACATTAAAAAATAAAATATCAGCAAGTTGAGCTTGTTGCAAGATAAAACCATACATTTCTAGAAGATAATAGAGGAGGATATCTTTATGATATTGGGGGAGTCAAAGTACTTTCTTTTAATCCAGGACAAAAAATAATACAAACTAAAATATCAAAGATTCATAAAATGGATTTTAATATTTTATGATCGCCTACATATTAAATTCTACTATTAAAATTGTGAAAAGACAAATCAAAGAGTGGGAAAATATATTTACTGTGCACGTATTGAATAAAAGATACTGTACAAAATGGGTAAAATATGTTTAATTAAAAAATACAGGCAATCAATTTAAAAATTGTCAAAAAAGTAAAAGGTATATTATAAAAAAGGAGCGCCTAATTACCAGTAAGCACATGGGAACATGTTAAAAATAATTAACATTGTGGGAATGAATATTAAAACTACAGCACCGTATCTCTACATTTCAACCAGAAATTGCAGCACAAAAATAAAAACTAATGTCAGTGTTAGTGACAGTGTGGTATAACGGAAGCTCTAGTAATATGCTATACAATGCTGTTTATGATAAAATGTCTTTGAAAAGAGTCCCAAAGAACAACAACAATTTTAAAGGCTTTGCTCTTGTTTGCAAGAGACTCATAGAGAATTGTCTTCCAGCAATGATGATCTTGAAATGAATATAACCTAATAGTTTTTCTTTTTCAGATGCGTTTATCTGGAATCTGTGAAAGTCTACTCATCCTCTTGGATGTAAAAACACTTCCCTCCCTCATAAAAGGATGGAGGAAGGAGGAAGAAAGGAGCTATTGGTGATACACGAGAGAGGTTTTCTGTGACACACTATTCTTCCTTTCCATAAAGGATAAAAATACTGAACTCACAGGGTACATTGTTAAGATTAAATATGATAATTTTTGTGAAAGATTTAGCACAGCACAAGGAACAAAACATCACTCAGTAAACGATAGTTTTTCCTTATTCTAGTTTCCCTCTTGAATACATGGAGCAGCTAAGTAATAATAATAATAATAATAATAATAATAATAATAATAATAATAAACCTTGAGAAATAAACTAATTTTTTTGTAAAAGACACTCTATCAATTGCAACTGTTATTACTATAAGGCAATATTTGTTTAGAAATTATTTACTTTCTCTTATTAAAACCTTTTATCTTTCCTTTATGATCTTTTTTGTTTAAATTTGTTTCCACTCCAAAGTTCCATAACATAACTTTTGCTTATAAATAATATTAAAATGAGCTGGGTGTTGTGGCTCATGACAGTAATACCATCAATTTAGAAGGCCAATGTGGGAGGATGGCTTGAAGCTGGGAGTTCAATGCCAGCTTGGTCAACATATCAAAAACTTATCTCCACAAAAAATTTTTTTTTAATTAGTCAAGTATGGTGGCATGCACCTGTGGCCCTAGCTACTTGGGAGGCTGGGACAGAAAGATCACTTAATATCAGGATTTCAAAGCTCCAGTAAGCTATGACCATTCCACTGCACTCCAGCCTGGATGACGGAGTGAGATCCTCTCTCAAAAACATACATACATAAATAAAAATAACAATATAGAAATGAGAGAGGCCAATTATGACACTTGATGCTTTCTGATACGGCCAAATATTCTGGAGTAACTCATTCATCTGGCATTTAATTCTTGTGTTTGATTTTTAAATTAATATTCCCAGATATCTTCCATTAGAAAATTTGTTATGAGCATTCAGCACCTCTGATGGTTTGAAAGAAAATAAATGTAAACCAGAATAAGATTATGATGAGGAGAGGAAGTTGTTTGCTTATTGGATTACATATTTTCATTTTTGAAATATTTTTCTTTTCTAAAAAAGTTAATAAATCTGAAATTGACGAAAACATTGGTTTTCATATATATACACACACACACCTGTATGTGTATATATGTGTGTGTGTATATATACACATGACACAGCTGCATATACACACACATACACAGCTGTATGTATGTGTATATATGTGTATATACATATACATATATGCAGCTGTAAAGTGCTAATGGAAATATTTTAAGGAGGTGTCAATTGGGTGCTAAGAAGGAACTCAGCCAAAGAGAGGATCTAGGTATTCCAGGAAAAGTGATAATGAGGAACTTGCTACTGAGGCTTCATTAAATAGGTGTTGGAGCTCATAAGCCTTTTTTCTTCATTGATTTTATTTAATACAATAGAAAAATGTGTATTTTTGAGTGGCAAAGGAATATAATACTTATGGCAGGGAGAATAATTTCTCCCCCAAGATGTCCACATTCTACTTTCTGGAACTTGTGAATATGTTACTTTATGTAGCAAAAAAGGACTTTATAGATGTGATTAAGTTAAAGATTTTTGGATAGGAAGATTATCCTGGATTATCTCTGTTAGGCCAATATAATGACAAGAATACTTAAAAGAGTCAGAGAAAGGGATGCGATGATGGAAAAAGAATCACAGGGAAATTTGAAGATTTTACCTTGCTGGCTTTGAAGATGGAGGAAGGTGGCCACATGCAGGTAGGCTGTAGAAAGTGGAAAAGGTAAGGATATAGATTTTCTCCTGAAGACTTCAGAAAGAGTGCAGCCATGTAGTTGCTGAGATTTAGCCCCAAGAAACCCATTTTGGACTTCTGAACCTTAGAACTGCACAGTAATAAATTTACTTTCTTTCAAATTACTAAGTTTCTGTCCATTTATTACAAGAGCAATAGCAATTTCAGACAATACTCTTTTGAAAAAATGTGCTGAATCCTAACTCTTATCTCTTATCTGGAAACCAAGTAGACATGATTGGGGCTTTCCTCTTTGGTGACATATAGTAAGTGAAAGTCAGGAATTATACCACTAAGGCAAGCTACTGTTACAGTTTTCCTCAAGCCCTAGTTTTCAAATTTGAGCCTCAAAATTTGAAGAAAAGGTGATGGAAATCATCATAAAGAACCATTTTATAGACTATTCCATTATCAATGCAGTCAAGGAGCTAATTTTTTTTATTGATGAGAAATGTTTTGGCATTCATGGGTAATGACACAATCTCTTGTATCTAATAGATTAAAATTTTTAGAAGATGAGCACAGAATGAGATTCAGTTAATAGTGCAATTAAATGTTTGCAATTTTTATGTGCAATTAGATACATGGATTTTTTTCTGCATTGTTTTTAATATTTTTTCCTTTTCTGTGGTTTTTGTAAAGTAGTAATGATCTATATTCTCTCTCTTAATACGAATCACTGTGTAAAAATATGATGGCCAATAACTGCTTGTGTCCTCAAAGCAATTTTAATTTTCATGATTGCAATTTAATGGTTTAGTAACCTTAGTTTTTACATAAAAGAATGGTGGCGAAACAAGAATGGAGCAGTTGTCCATCATTATTGAGTAACTTTATTTCGCAGGGGCCTTGTCAGTCTTATTATCTTGTGACTGATCTAGTCGAAGACAAGAACTTGGAAGAAAGAAGAAATAAATAATGCAAAATTACAGATTCAGCTTAAAGATTAAACTGGCATGGCAGGCAACATGTACTTTACCTTATTCCTTGTGCACTGCTCTCTGATTTTGTTGTAATTTGAAGGCTAGATGCTACAGAGGATGTTGGCTCCCTGCTTCCAAGATGAGTGGTTGGATTTTGACTAGCTTAAGCCAGACAATAATTATGTGACACAATTTCCATCAGTGAGGTTTTAGAGGACGCATATTGGACTATCCTTATAGATGGGATGAAGATTCAACAATGTTTTGCTTTGTTGTACCCCTATATCAATCGTAAATCAAGTAGAATGAAAATAAAAGCCCATCATAACTTTGATTGAATATAAAGGTGAAAAAAGCTTTGGCTTTGATGAATTAAACAGAGAAACATACATTTTCTGAAATTTTTAATGAATAAGACCATTGATAGCCATATTGTTTAGGATATATTTTGAGTTGGAATTTTCAGGAAAAAAAAAGCGTAACTGAGAGATCTGTGCTGACTACAAGGTGCATCCTTGAAAAATAATAAGTAGATATGTGTATACTCAAATAATTCTACATTTTTGTTTAATTGAAAACTTTCTAGATGGTGAGAACTGTTTTTTTCTTCATAGATGACAACTTATTAGCAAATTAGGCAGTTTAAGGGGTTATTTTCTTTTTTCTTTTTGTTTTTAAGAAATACGATCACACACAACTTGACAGAAGAGAGCTATACCCCTACTTCTGGTGTTATTCTCGTCACATGTGTGAAAATTACTAAATCATAACTTACACTTTTTATACATCATATTAATGGTAGACTAGAATATTGTTTGTATCTCTTTAGATAATATATCCCTAATTTTGCTTATTGTAACTTTTGTTTTTGCAATGCAATAAACAAAAGGTTTTTATTATTTCTATAGGTTGGGGAGATGAAGTGTGCACAGAGTTGTAAAAGATATTCACTGACTTTTTGTTTCCAAGACAACATTTCATTAATCTTCACCATCCGGTGTAAATGGGAGTCATCCATTATACTAAGGTTTCCACAAAGAAAATTATGAAATGTCAAGGAGGTTTTAACCTCAGAAACATGACTAAGAACATTCCATTCCTCAGTCTGTGCTGTCACAATTCCTTATAACCTGTACCTCCTCCTAGGAAAGCCTCATGTAAAATCCTTACATGGGCCTCCTAGGAAAAAGCCTCAAGGATTTTGGGCCAGTGAGACTAACAAATAGAATATATTAGGCTTCTAAAAAGTTTTTATCTTTAAATGAGAACTTTAGTTTAATTTTGGTAATCGAGATATGCATTTAGATCTGTTAATTTCTCCAAATTGGAGCCATTTTGTTCCAGCCATGGTACTAAATTCCTGTCTTATATACCTGGGCCAATGCTCCATATTAATAATTCATGCTATTCCATGGTTGTAGGCCCTCATATGTCTTGAAAATTCCCAATGTCCAGAAACTCGAGTCTTGTTCTTGAAACACCTATCTTGGTTGCTGAGAAGCAGCAACTCTCCACCCAGTCTTTATCACTATCCTGTCAGGGTCCAGCTCTACCCCATTTTTCTACTGGATTTTTCAAAGCCAAATATTTTTCTACATAAACTACGTTTTGTCTGTTGTTTTTTTTTAACTTTCGGGTACTGTTTTCTGCTATGTAGTTAGAGTTTCCTGTAATTCGAAACAATTAATCTTCAAATTTAATTGTCAGTTGGAGTGTCTGCTGTGTGGCAGTCAGTCCATATTAGTTTGTCCCAGTAGGAACTCTCATTCCCTATCTCCTCATTTTGTGTCCTGACCCTAGATTCACTCTTCTTTGCCTCATTGTGTTATAAATTACAGTACACTTTTCAAATCTCTGTTTCTTTTAGTATATTTTATTATGCAGAGTGCACTGTTGATTTTCTCCTCAAAAAAATAAATTTCAAATTTTAATTCCAACAGAGAAAATAATGAGATAAATCAAAGTAAAGGTGAAATGATATTCACCTTTATGAAAAGTAAAATGTCACATGCTTGACACAAAAAAACTTATTAAAAATATAATGTCCACAAATGATTAAAATGTAGCCTAACTCCTATTTCATACCTGAAAAATAAAGAGGTAATAAAGATATGTTTATCCAACAGATATTATAAAACTGTGTATGCCTATAGACGTACATTTATATAAATATGTGTATCAGAAATGCAAAAGTCACCTAAACTTCTGTACTACAGGAAGATTAATAGTTTAAAATATATGATTAATAATCAAAATTCTAAATGAAATCTAGTTACATACAATACTAGAGTTCCAAAAATGGATCAGTATTCCGAGTCTTTCATAAAATGCTAAGTTATTTTTGGAAATAATATTTTTTGCAGGATATACTAATTATATTATACCTGTATTAAAAGTGATACAAATGGTATTACATTAACTGTGTAATGTAAGTTGCTAAATCAAACGGTTTAATGTATATCATACTGGCAAAATATTATATATAAAAAAGTGTGATTAAACAAAAAACAAAATACTCTGCCAAGTCAGAAGTCCTAATCTAATTTTCCAAACCCTAAACATTTATCGTCTAGCTTTTTCCATATATCATCGTTAATGTATGCTAGCTGTCTAATCATTGAGAACTCTTTATATTTTTACCCAATCTTAGAACATAAAGCTGATGTATTACAATTCTCCTGAGACACTGGATATATGTAGGATGGGATATATATAGATACATATAAAAGAGAAAATTTATTATGGCAATTGGATTTTGCAGTTATGTAAGCCAAGAAGTCCCTTGATATGACATCTTCAAGCTGAAGAAACAGGAAATCTATAGTGTGATTCAGGCCAAGTCCAAAGACCTGAGAACCAAGGGGGCTTCTGGTGGAAGTCTCAGAGTCTGAAGGCCCAAGAACCAGGATCTCTGACATCCAAGAGCAAAAGAAGATGGAAGTTTTAACTCAAGGAGAGACAGAGAATTCACCCTCCCTCTGACATTTTGTTCTAGCTAGGCCTTGGTGGGGCTGGATGATGTCAGTCCACACTGGTGATGGCAATCTTTTTTATTTAGTTTACTGATTCAAATGCTAATCTTTTTCAAAATAACTTGATAAATACACTCAGAAATAATGTTTGACCAGCTTTCTGGGCATCCCTTAACCTAGCCAAGTAGACACAAATAATTAACCAGCACTGCTTGCATTATTGAAAAATATGTTACCCATAATGAACTCTTGGATTAAAGCTCTTCCTTTTAAACTATCTTTTAATTCAAGCTTTCTAGGGTTATTCTGTGTGTTGCATCACCTTCCATCTCTTGATCAAACCACTCTGAAATGGCTTTCACTCTACCACATTTTTAATAACCCTCACATAAGTGTTTTATTTGGCTGCTATGTCTTTAAACCTCATTTAATTCATCTCTCTGTGGAATTCACACTACTGATTTCTCTCCTTCTGAAAACAGAAGAAAGTGGCTTCTGTAACACAACACTCTCCTGGGGCTACTCCTTCACTCTTAACCTGCCTGTCTCCTTTTCAGACTCAATCTCCTAGAGTTCCCCAAGTCTTAGTCTTGGGACCTGTTCCCCTGTCACTATTTATCCTTGAAGCCCAAAGTTACAACATTTATTTCTATAAAGATGACACAAAGTTACCTATGAAGCCAAAATCTCTCCACTGAATTCCAAACTTATATTAATTCCAATTCATAGTACTTTTTAGATATTTTAAGGGCAAATGAAACTTAAAATATACAAACAAATTGCTGACCTTCATTCTCCCTTCCATACTGCCTTTCCTCCTCTTCGCTCCAGAAGAGAAAACTTGATTCTCTTCCAATAGCTTCTGTCTCAGTGAATTTGGATAATTGCGTAAGCCAGAAACTTAGGAGCCTTATTGGATTCCAAATCTAATTTGTCACCAAGTTCTAAAAACTTCCTTTGTCTGTCTTCAATACTCCCTCCCCCAGGAATTGTCATCTCTTACCTCTCCGCTGCAGTCTCTCTGGCTACCTTTCAGTTTCTCCTGCCAAAGTGTGTTTGTCCACGCCATTCCATCTGGGTGTAAAACTGTTTTCTACCCCTTTTAGGTAAAAATTAGCTAGACAATAAACTTGTTTCCATACTTTTGGTTTTAGTTTAATTGTGTCTTCCTAAAGTAATCTCCAATTACAGTTTCTAATAAAACCATGTACTGCCAGAAGTATGTATTGTGGGTGTACCTTGATATTAAATTGTGTGAATATTTGATAAATGCTTGTCTTCTCCATTAGACTGCAGTTATCCTGGGTGCAGGGCTTCCATCTGTTCTTCAGTATCCGATGCATTGAAGATTAAGTAGATGTTCAATAAACATTAATCCAAGCACATTGACCATAAAGATTCTTTATTTTTTTCATACACTCCACTGCTCATTCATAAAAATGATGAAAATATAATGAATAAGTCATATGTTTTACATAAAATTTCCATGAGATTTGGCTTTTAAGTGGAAGAATTTAGACAAAGCATCATTTTCTTTCTGCTACTTGTGAATCAATAATTAATGTAGAAAAATAGATATAATAGTAGCAATTGCATCAACATTTGACAAGACGAATGATATCAAATTTTCAGAGGTTATGAGACAAAATAAACATAATGGTAAAATAACTTTATTATTAGTAATGTTTCTTACAATCTACTGTCACAAAATTCTGGATTTCACCCCCCTAGGGAAATAGTAAATGTTAACTGTTTCACAGGGTATAGCAGCACACAGATTGAAAAAGAAAGGTAGTGAGAATAATATGGTAGAGTACTATTTTTTCTACTGCCTATTATTTCTTAGAATTGTGTGTATATCGAACTGACTATTGTATTTTATAATTCCATGTAAAATACATTTTTATTATATTCATATTATTTCCACATAAGATAGCAAAGGAATTTGGCATCAATTAATTAGAGGTCTAATTGAAATTGTAAAGAAGTAAGGTTATGTGATTTCTACCCTATGAAAACAGCCAGAACAAATTATTTTAATTGCATAGTTGCATAAAATCAGGCTGTCATCTGTTCTATTTCTCATTATTACTCAGAGATGCATTACTTATGAATATTTAA
The DNA here is from genome assembly GCF_006542625.1 of Nomascus leucogenys. Classification (NCBI taxonomy): domain Eukaryota; kingdom Metazoa; phylum Chordata; class Mammalia; order Primates; family Hylobatidae; genus Nomascus; species Nomascus leucogenys. The sequence goes on along the minus strand of NC_044385.1, from coordinate 82,912,076 downwards.
AAGGAAATACTGCTTTAATTGGTTTTATTGTAGATAAAAATAAATAAAAATTTCACTTGCAAATATTCCTCTAAATCATTTTAGAGAACCATCTTTTTAAAAGTGAATCCTTAACAGCTCTTGAACATGCATATAGTTAGGATCAATATGCTACATTAATTAGAATCTGAAATGTAAAGCATATTCTTCAAAGTATCTTTGACCACTGATAACATAATATGGCTTATGGATTTGGAGTCTATAATTGATTATCAAATTCGTATTGTAAACCATCATTTGCAATTATACTAAAGAATGCACTGTACATGTTAGAATTCTCAACTTCAAAGAAGCATATAGAAGCCTTTAAACAAATCTATAGTTTGTGTATCAACATTTATAACATATGTTGAAGTTTTTTGTTTTGCAGTACCTAAAGTTACGTAAACTAATTTTGATTACATCCAGAAGTATGCTTCATTGGTATACACCTTCCATTTTATGAGAAGTATATTTTGCATTGTTCTGTTTCCTTATAAGCTAAAGAATAAATATGTGTTGTGTTTCAAGACACTCAGTTGCACATATGTAATAGCAGTGAAATTGAAACTTGGAATTTGTTCTTTGGTGTGCTGAATCACAGGTAAATTGAAGCTTTAACCAGGAAACAACTTTTGTTCTAGAAATTGCTGGTCTGGAATCAAAAAACAAAATAATGTGAAACAAATCTTTTATTTTCTTTTCTCAAAGAAGTTTATTCACCCTTTAGAAAACGTAATTGTTCCATTATTTAATTTGTAATTCATGTCAATTAAATTGAATATTTTAAGTTGGTTACTATGAATAAGGCTATCTATTAAGTGATCAAATAAATCTATTATATACCATTACCTTTATATGCTGCTTTATATCAGGAATGTTTTCAGGACAGTTTGCGAACCTGTGAATGGACCTAGGGACCATTCAAGTTCCTGAGATCAAAGTACATTCATACTAATGCTAAAATGCGATTTCTCTTTTGCTTTGCTCTGTTGTTATTTCCAACAATGGTGTAAAATAGTGGTGGGGTAAAACTCCTGATGACTGATTATAAAGGTAGTGGCATTAAACTGCACTAGTAGTCATTGAATTATTCACTCCATACTGAGGGAAGGGAGCATGGGAAAGACATACTAAAAACAACAAATAAAAACAACAAAAGAGTTTTATTGAATAATGTCCTTAATTAAATATAAATATAATCAATGTTATTAAATCACAGCCTTTATGTATGTAATATTTTCCTATACCGTGTGATGAAATGGAAGAAATACGTGATGTATTTTTTCTACAAAGTATAATGGTTGTCTTCAGGAAAATCACTTGTGGTTTTTCCTTGGGTTGAAAGACAAACTAGTTAGAATTCTCGTGAAACACCATTTTTACTTGTAACAACAACTGATAGAAAGGCTGTGGTTATTTACCTCTAGGTATTTAGCAGAATTTTCTTTCAAATAAAGTAAGTGAGTCTTCCATTTCAAGAAAAACAATTCACAGTATATTTTTTCCAGTGATAAAATTCAAGCTTTTATGTAAACTTTAGAGTTTTGGAAAAGTTATATCTGTATGCGCAATCTTGACAGCTTCTCGACTTAAACCTCTGAGGAGTTGAACGATGATATCAATTACTGTTATTTTAACATACTGTAAGGGAATATGTCAAAATTCAGACATTATGTGTGAGTACGTAAGCATATAGTTTCCAAATGACCAATGCATAATATTACACATTCATGTGTGGGTAAAATACCAGTCAAAGGGTAATATAGAATAATGCATTTGAATGTAACAAATTTCAGCAAGTTCAGATGATTTCAGATTTCAAGTTACAACTAAATTTTAAGAAATCATCACTTGTTGAGTTTTGGTACGGTATCAAAGAAGAATTTTTACAATTATCTGAAAAGACCAGCCTTTTTCAAATACAAATGTACGTAAGGATGGATTATATTCATACACTACTCCGTAAGCAGCATATCTCAACATAGTGTAGAAACTGATATGAGAGAACTGTTTTCCTTTATTAAGCCAGAAACTAAAGATAGTTGCAAAAAATGCAAAACAGTGATGTTGTTTGCAATAACTTTTTTTAAAATTTGGAAAATATCATAAAATGTGTTATTTAGGTCAATATATTTATTATTGTTGATATTTTAAATGACAAATGAATAATTAAATCTCTATTTTATTACTATATGACAAATATAACACAAATAAAACTATTTGAGGCCTTCAACAACTTTTAAGATTGTAAAGGTATTATGGAAGTCAAAATCTGAAGCCCACTGATCTATGTAAATCTGAAGAGAATAGGCTTTTATGTTTGAGATTGTGAAAAGAAATTGTTTCACTTTCCTAAAAGAAAGAAGCTAATAATTTATATAAGAAATCCATATTCCTAATTTCACTTATTGTTAATAATAATTTGTTATAATTCACAAATATTTAGAGTGTTCTCTCTGTTTAATAAATATCTTAAACAAGTCTTATCCTCTGCTTTATTCTTTGTAATGAGTAAAGATGAACCCATAAATGAATAATTAAATTAAGTGCTTTATTTTATATTCTTCCTATGAGTTAATTTAACCTGTTGTTTTAGCTTCATCTTGCCTCTAAGGAAACTAGAGCCTCTTGGAATTAATACAATTCCTTGCAGCAATACAGATAAGGATGTGATGTTTTTAGTCAGACTGTGAATGGGTCTAACCATAGAAATGTATTTTTTATTTTTTGTGATACCAGGAAGCAGACAGACTAGAGTTTTCCTCAGTTTCTAAAAGTTACAGACTTGCTTCAATCTCCCCTAGATATTGGCTTTGATTGTGAAGCGTATCGCCTATTATGCAATGGGGAGGCTTTAGCTCTAGCTATCATGTAGCAAACAGCCGAATTCCATCCTTAGATAAATCACTGGTAAAATTCGAATTCTATCAGTTATTATTTATTCCCAAGCATATTAACTTTGCACCTCAATCTAAACCAGGGTTCTGTTAAAGAATAATATAGGGAAATGCCAGAAAGTACTCAAGTACTATAGTATCTGTTTTTCAATAAAATAATGCCTGTCTGTAAACTTATTTTTTAAATCTTTAATTTGAGTTTTTTACATTCAGAAGCGACTGGGAATTCCAGAATCAATATTGTGTTGAAATACTAAAATATATAGAATTTGTTCATGTTATTAGTCAATCAATGATTCTGCATGCTTTTTGTAAGCAAACTCCTCTCTGTCTCAATCTCTCTTTCCCCCCACCCCACCCCTCAAGGTAACAAGTCAAACAGAAGGGAGTACCTTGAGAAAACTAGGCTCCTGAGAATTTGACAAAATTCTACAGAAGGCCTTGGACATTCACCATTCAGCTATTTAAGGACATTTTCAAAGAGCCAGGGTTGCTTCAATTATCTCTTCCACCAACTACAAAATATAAACTTTGGTTATTAAACTTGTCTTTATTTTTATTTTTATTTTTTTATTATACTCTAAATTTTAGGGTATATGTGCACAACGTGGTTTGTTACATATGTATACATGTGCCATGTTGGTGTGCTGCACCCATTAACTCGTCATTTAGCATTAGCTATATCTCCTAATGCTATCCCTCCCCCATGCACCCACCCCACAACAGGCCCCGGAGTGTGCTGTTCCGCTTCCTGTGTCCATGTGTTCTCATTGTTCAGTTCCCGCCTATGAGTGAGAACATGCAGTGTTTGGTTTTTTGTATTTTTATTATTTTGTTTCACTTGTGTTCATCAGTATGTCTCAGGCACTGAGATGTCTGCATCAATATATCTAATAAATGTTTTATACATCATAGGTACTCACTAAGTATTATAGAATGAATAAATTATTGTCCTCATTCTCCATGAAATTTTTCTTACTCAGTTTTTGTAGTTAGTAGGCTCAATACCAATTCATCTCTGGAGGAGAGAAACCATCTCAACCATTTCTGTGTTATTTACAAAATAACATTTCTACATGGTGTTTATTCCTGAGTGTTTTAACTATAATAATGTTTCATAATAAATTTCTTTTTAAATATTGTTTTTAAGAGTGGTTATATTTTCAAATAAGTTTTATGCTTTCTGATATACAGTATATAGCATACATGTTCTTGTAGCCTCTGCTGTGTCTTGAAAAATGCTTTAATATCAAATACTTGAGATCAGTGATTGGCCAATTTCTCCAAATGCCTGAATAATCTCAAATTATTTTCAATTCTTGGCATGATAATGCATTGGTAGTTTAGAAATTCCATCTAATGTCATTGTAACTTTAATTTAATACACCTTCCACATGTATATATCACTGTTTAATACATACTTCATGGAACATATCTTTACTTTCGTGGCAAAATCCTCTTTATTCTAAGTAAGAATCAATTTGTGACATCACATCAAGATAGAAATGTCTTAATTATTTATTTGTCTTTGTTCCACTTCATCCCTTGCCAGTGTTAATAAAGTCACGTGTGCAGGAAGGTGTAGAATTCCTCTGAAAATTGACACGTGTATCTGGCAAGGTGTTATTTTCTAATCTCCCGTAGGGACAGATGCAAAAGATAGTGGATTAAGGAGGTAACACATCAAGATTTTGATGGTTTATTTTTCCAAAGAAAGCTCCAAAATGCGTAGAACTACAAAGGAAACACAGACATCACAGTACATCTATTTCCCCAGCTCTTGTTAAAACTGACACTCAGTTGTAAAATATCAATGTCAAATATTATTATAATTTCTAAATACACTACAACATATTGTGAAGATGTGATCATCTTGCTTCTTTTCTGATATTTTATAACATTTATCAGGATAGCTTAATTTATAATCCATGATGGTTTTCAGAATAGCTTAAAAAATCAGAGAACAACTTTACTTCTTTATGAATATTATTTAGAATATAACACTGAAAGCTAGTCGGTGTACTCTTGGGAACGTTAGATGGCAGAAGATGTAATCCTATTGTATCTTAAAGGGGAACACATTGGTTTTGAGACCAGACAGGTTTTGAGTTCAAATAGATCCCTGATTTTAGCAAAGTAGTCTGGGAAAAACAACCTCGATACCCTATATATTCTATATTCTTATCTGAAAAATAGTGATAATGTTTACTTAGCATTTTTTGACAACTGATGATTTATGTGAAGTGCTTAATGTATCATATAAATATTATGATTTTAAATATTATGTAGGTATTTCTCCTAATGCTATCCCTCCTCCATCCCCTCACCCCATGACAGGCCCCGGTGTGTGATGTTCCCTGCCCTGTGTCCAAGTGTTCTCATTGTTCAATTCCCACCTATGAGTGAGAACATGCAGTGTTTGGTTTTCTGTCCTTGCGATAGTTTGCTCAGAATGATGGTTTCCAGCTTCATCCATGTTGCTACAAAGGACATGAACTCATCCTTTTTTATGGCTACATAGTATTCCATGGTGTATATGTGCCACATTTTCTTAATCTGGTCTATCATTGATGGACATTTGGGTTGGTTCCAAGTCTTTGCTATTGTGAATAGTGCCACAATAAATATATGTGTGCATGTGTCTTTATAGTAGCATGATTTATTATCCTTTGGGTATATACCCAGTAATGGGATCACTGGGTCAAATGGTATTTCTAGTTCTAGATCCCTGAGGAATCACCACACTGTCTTCCACAATGGTTGAACTAGTTTACACTTCCACCAACAGTGAAAGTGTTCCTATTTCTCCATACCCTCTCCAGCACCTGTTGTTTCCTAACTTTTTAATGATTACCATTCTAACAGGTGTGAGATGGTATCTCATTGTGGTTTTGATTTGCATTTCTCTGCTGACCAATGATGATGAGCATTTTTTCATGTGTCGGCTGCATAAATGTCTTCTTTTGAAAAGTGTCTGTTCATATCCTTTGCCTACGTTTTGCTGGGGTTGTTTGATTTTTTCTTGTAAATTTGTTTAAGTTCTTTGTAGATTCTGGATATTAGCCCTTTGTCAGATGGATAGATTGCAAAAATTTTCTCCCATTCTGTAAGTTGCCTGCTCACTCTTATGGTAGTTTCTTTTGCTGTGCAGAAGCTCCTTAATTAGATCCCATTTGTCTATATTGGCTTTTGTTGCCATTGCTTTTGCTGTTTTAGTCATGAAGTCCTTGCCCATGCCTATATCTTGAATGGTATTGCCTAGGTTTTCTTCTAGGGTTTTTATGGTTTTAGGTCTAACATTTAAGTCTTTAGTCCATCTTAAATTAATTTTTGTATAAGGTGTAAGGAAGGGATCCAGTTTCAGCTTTCTACATTTGGCTAGCTAGTTTTCCCAGCACCATTTATTAAATAGGGAATCCTTTCACCATTTCTTGTTTTTGTCAGGTTTGTCAAAGATCAGATGGTGTGGTGTTATTTCTGAGGCCTCTGTTATGTTCCGTTGGTCTGTATCTCTGTTTTGATACCAGTATCATGCCTAATGTAAGTGACGAGTTAATGGGTGCAGCAAACCAACATGGCACATGTTTACATATGTAACAAACCTGCATGTTGTGCACATGTACCCTAGAACTTAAAGTAAAATTTTAAAAAAAGATAATACATAAATAAATATTATAAAATAAGACTTAAAAAGTGGGAGATGTCTTTTTTGCTCTATCTGTTCTAAGCTTTGATATGTCCAGCTTTACTGCAGGGAATAGTACAACTCAAGTATCACAAAGCCTTTAAGTTTGAAGAAATGATAGGAAATGGCAGCAATTCCAAAGGATCTTGACCATGTTGATTATTTACTCATATATTCATTCAGTTATTCATGCTTTTGTTTATTCATTCATTCAATCAATAATTACAAAATGCTTTTGTGGTAAAGCCTGTCTAGATATTCACCAAAGCTTGTTTTCTCTCTCTCCTTGGATACATAGCTAGAGTCTATTTTCCAACTTTTCGTACAGTTAGTTATGGCCATGTGACTCTGTTATGGCTAATGAAATCTTGGCAGATGTAATGCCAGTTCTGTCTTGTCAATAAAAAAAACTACCACATAGTCTCCACTATAGCCTTTTGCTGTCTGGTGATGAGATGTCAACTCTAGGACACACAGTCAAGATATTTTGTTGGTCAGCTAGGTCCTAAACGACTATAAATAGTAGAGAACTTCCACCATCAATTGTACGTTGCATAAATGAGTAATAAATCACTTTCTCAAAAGTCACTCAAATGTTGGAATTCATGCCAATAGCTGCTAGCATTACTTTTAGAAGCAAGTACCTCTAATTTCTAAGCAATTTCTCTTCTTGACCCAGTGATAAACAAGACTGAGTCTTTGTGCAGAATACTTCTGATTTCACTGAGAAGCCAAAATAAAATAAGTCACAAGTAATACACAGCCATAAAATAGAGGTTAGATGTATGCATAAGAATCTATGATAGCATAAAGAAGAAAGGCATGATCCTTTAGTTGAGGCTGAGAAAAAGGGAGGCATTTAGAAAAGGTTTCCAAAAAGAGACAGTTATTGATGTTTATTTTGAAGAATTAGTTGAAGTAAGGAGGAATGAAAGTGTCTCAGAGAAAATGGCATTAAAAAAGGTAGAGAACTACATATACACATTTCACATATATGTGTGTGGTATATGTGTATATATCACCAATATATGAAAGAGAAATTACTCATTAATACTCACATTACACTGTGCAAATTATGTATCTATACTAAATACATATATAGTACTCTATATATATGTTTAGTAGCATTATCTTGAAAATGTTTGAATTATAGTACTACATTTAGTACTATTATTATATGTAAAATGACTATATATAAATATAAATATAGTGTTATATATATTTAGTATAGATATACATAATGTGCACAGTGTACTATGAGTGTTAATGAGTAATTTCTCTCTCAGATATTGGTGATCTTACAGTATCCTGAAAAGAAGTAGCAGTGACATCAGTGAGTCAGCTGTCTTTGGGCTATTTGGGATGAATGTGCTCCTTGTTTTCTTATCTAATTTCCATCATATGCTCTTCAGTTTTAATTAACTCTCTGGTTCACGCCCATTCCTAATGAGACAGATTTCTCCTAGTAAGAAATACGATGTATAAATTACTAATAATTTTCAGGCCTCAATAAGATATTCTCTGGCTTTCAAGAGGAAAGTGAATACTTATTCTGGTGTGAGGATGTCTGAGTTCAAGTTCTTTCGCTAACACTAGCTGGATGATTTTAAGGCAAATCTCAACTTCACAGTTCTCAATTGTATCATAAGAAAATAGGCTCCATATCTTCTTATCTCTGACTTCTATCATATTATAAAATTCTGGGAGTATGAATTGCCTTCCATTTTGGAATTCTGGCATGGATCTTACTAATAGTTTCTCTCTCAAGCAAGCCATCTTTCTCGTTCTCTGAACAAGCTCAAGAATACTTCATGGGTGTACTACAAAACTTTTTCTTCCTTTCTTATTCCTAATCTTGTTTTATTGTAAGTTATTTCTACTGGCCACTCCAATACTTCACCTTAGAATCCTCCAGTACAGAAATAATAAAAACGACCAAACCATTTTCAAAAATAAAAGGTATCTGGTTGAATGTTAACTGACAAATTTGATGGGAAGGGAAAACTTTCTCTTACTTCCATTCCTCCAGGCACACACTTACTAATTTGTATAGTGTGTGCCTGCTTATTGCAGTAGGAGTGGGGGTAGGGATTGAAATGCAAATATCTTCAGCATTTTTATAAACTCCATTATCTACATATAAATGCATTTATTTTCAACAACCCAGTTCTATAATATATAGAAATTTCACATTTGAAAAGCACTTTAAGGCACTTCAGCATTCTTAAATGGCTTGTTTCTCATAACTGAACATTTTAAATTAAAAACATATGTCATATAACTCATTAATAATATGATGCATTTGAAATGTGCTTACAGAATTTCCTATTTGAGCCAAGCTCCCTCCTGTTGGAGAATCAATACAATTATGGTTATTTTCTTATCATTCATCTTTTATGCGATTTCATGTTCTAATAGCAATGTACTATTTTCCTTGATGGCTCTCCTATAATGCATATTAAGTCAATGAATGATTACATGCATATGTGATATAAATGATGTACTCTACTCAATTCAAAATCCAATTGCCAAAAGTGATTTTCATGTGAGTATTTTAAAATATAGATTTAAATATAACATGGCATTGTGTTTTGTGTTCACTGAAGACTAAATGGTTTTCTGAAGCATTGTAAACATGGCTATCTATGTTAAATCCTAGTGACATTTTAATTTTATTATTAAATCAAATTATTGAGTCGATGAAATTATTACTTGAGATAAGGACTAAACTGAGAAAATAAATTGGAGAATTAACACAATTATATGGATAATTCAGTTACAAAGTTTTATTTGGTATAAAATACCTTGACTGCTTTTCTATAATTGTCACAATATAGTTTTTCAACTTTATTTTCCCTACATATGTTAGCTATATTAATTCGTGGTTGTATATTTTGCAAATAAATTATTGAATTTGGATAAATTTTGCTAAATTTGTTTCATACTACTCCCATTCATGATGATAATAACAGTTTTTATTATAGTAATAAAATCAATAATGATAATGATAGATCATGCTTAGTCTATGCCAGATACTCTCTTAATATGTTCACATTGATTTATTAAATCCACCTGAAAACCCTATGAGTTAGAAATATTATTCCCAGTATAATATGCTAAAATGGGGTACAAATAGAGCTAGGTTATCTTCCTAAGTTTAGACAGCCGGAAAGGGTAAAAGCAGTGTTTCATTGTTCAGAAGACAGCTGTAATAGGAGAGAAAGCAAAAGCCACTTGAATGGATTTATGGCTTCTGTTTGAAAAAACAAATACATTGAAATATATATATGCCATCTCTAGAGTAAGTAAAAATATTTTTTAAAACAGTATTGCAAGATGAGGTGGAGTGACTTGTCAATACAGAATTTCAGGGCCTTGACAATGAAATTTTCACCTTGGCAATTTCACAAGGTGAAACTCAGGGATTTTTCATAAAAAGAAATCCCTTTGGATGGGACAGGGCAAAGGGAGATTTCAGCGGATTCTATATAAGAAGGGGATCAATCTCAAGCTCAGGCAACTTATACCTGACACAATCTCAGTCTATGTTCAATATTTTCATGAATGCAGCTGTGCCAGTTATTGACGTAGTGTCTCTCAGCTATGAATTCATTTTAACTGTACCCTCTTTTATGATGTTTGGCTAGAACAACTGCAAAAACTTTAAGTTTTGTAAGTAGGTTCTGTGCTAGGTTCTGCAATAAGATTCCCTAGAAAGAGATTAAAAGGCTGAAGGAAGAAGAGGTTGTTTCATTCTGTTGGTTCTCTACTGCAAGTTTCTGTCAGCATCTCTCAGAAATACTTATTTTTTCATTGTGAAAATGGCAGTTAGTTCCAGTATCAGCTGTTGAATACTTTTTGCAATTTTTTTAACAATAGCCAAACCAGCATTGTCATGTCCCCAAGGAACACCAGTGTCAGAAAATTAGTAGTCAATCTCAGAGTTTGAGTCTCATCTCTGCAGAGCCCTCTTTCAAGCTTACAGCCACTAATTTCAGCCTAGCAACACTCTTCTTCTAAAGCGATGTTTCTCCACTTAACCCCTCCTCCCTTCTTCTATATTTGTAACAATCCTTGCCTTTTTGGGGGGTTCCTCAAGTTCTATGGGTGAGAGTAGCCTCATAGAATTTCTACTTCTGTGAAACTTTGGTGTTAATCAATTTATTGTCCAGTTCTTCAAGTCATAGTTAACATCTATTTATAAACTACAAGAGACAGTAAGTGTCTATTGTTGTGTTTAAACCACTTGTATTTAAGTCCAAATGTCGCTTCTCTATGGGTATGACATTTTTATTTGATTTGAGTTAAAAAGAAACAAATAGAAAAATTAACAGCAACAGCAACAACAACAACAAAAGTTTTTCTATCATCTGTCACACAATAGAGAATTGATCTCTCTTAACCATCGATACAGTCTATCTTCAGAAATCATTAAACCACAGAACTTGTCAATGGGAAATAATTTATTGAATTTTTTCAAAACAAAAACAGAATTAGTGGACTGAAAATTTTAAATGTGAAAAACAGTGAAGCAGCACAATCCTATTGCTACTTTGAATTCCCCTCTAGAAACCAAGCAAGGATACACCTAGGTTTGTACCTAACAGAAGGTGTACTTCTCTGATGACAAAGTTTATCAGGCTCTGGTAGGTGAATCCATGGGGCACCTCAGTTGAAAACCTCCAAAATTCTTAAAAGATAACTTTCAGAAAAGGGTAAAATCATGAAAGTGAACAAGTTAAAGATTTTATTTAATTAATATGATGTGAGTGAGCCAGACAGATGGTATAAGCTATTCAAAGAAGAATTGAAAAGCACAAATTTATATGGATTAAAGAAACGATTTAAATGACTTGCAAATTTATTTACTTTTTTGTATCCCTTGTACATCTACTTCTTTTATAACTGTTTTTTTCCTCTAATTGAGCTCTTGTTAGAGGATATTATTTACACATGGCCACAGCTTATCCTTTTGATAAGCTATTTTATTGGCTCAACATCTGTGATTAAATCTATATTATTATGTCCTAGGGCCAAAAATGATGCATCAATTTGTTTCAGCTCAGAGTGCATCCCAGAAAGTAGTGAGATTTCCCCTTTCTTGTAATCTCCTTTTCTTAAAGAAAGCACACGGGAACCAAATCAAGCCTTACATACCTGGTGCATCATAGATGCTTTCTGCTGAGTATTGAATATGGTAGCTTTTAATTTGTACAGCAGTTCTCTCCTCAATGGATTTACAGAAGCTTCAGCAGAAATTAGAAAGCATGTCTCTTTCTCAGAGGACCTATCTGTCTCTATGGGAACCATGGTGAAGAAGGAATAAGTAGAAGACTAACCAGAAATACAAATAGCCTGTATTGATTTGTCATCAAATGGAAAAGCAAGAACTTTCTGTGGATGGCAAAATAAGGAGTATCAATATCTATCAAGAAAGGTAAAGTATGATTACCTGGGAAAAGTTATCCAAACATATGGTTTAGCAGTTGTTGTCTCCAAGATTCCCCAAACTGTTAATTTTGACCCATTTCCCAGTTATTCCCTACTGAATGGTTCTGTCTTTCTGGGATTTTCTGATTCCCTCGTTCCTGAAACATCTGCATCTTCTTTCCATAATTCCTTTTCCAAAATGCCAGCTTTCTACAAATTGACACGTTGATTTTCCTTGTTTTTTCTTCATAGGTTGGCCAGACTAGAAGTTATTTTGTTCAGTAATAACTTTTGTTCTTGCCAACCTTTCACTTATTCACTAACTTGAGCTAGAAGAGTAGGCAAAAGATCTGAAAAGAAAGTGGTTAAACCAGGATTAACAGGCTTACTCAATAATAAGTTTTGAGTTTGGAAAGGCTATCCATGTGGTTAGTATTTCCAAAAGAGAAGAGAGCTAACAAGACAATTTTTATAATTTAGGGTCTCTAGTTGACTATTGAGTGACCACAAAAACCTTCACCTGCTCCACTCTATGTAGAAACTACCAAGAAGGTTTTTAAAATTGTATTATTTTGGAGACAGTGTCTCACTCTGTCACCCTGACTGTGGTGCAGGGCATGATCATGGCTCACTGCAGCCTCAACTTCCTGGGCTCAAGCAATCCTCCTGCCTCAGCTACCTGAGCAACTGGGACTACAAGCTTGTGCCACTGTTCCTGGTTAATTTTTGCAGCAATTTTTTTTTTCATGTTTCCCCAGCTGGTCTTGAACTCCTACACTTAAGTGATCCTCCTGTCTTGGCCTCCCAAAGTGCTGAGATTACAGGTGTGAGCCACTGTGCCCAGGCCGGACAGGAAGATTTTGATTTGCTGCTAGATCCATTCCTGTAAAGTTTGAGAAAGGTTCAACAAGCCACTATTGGAAAGTAGTGGGGAATTCTTTTGATTTCTCAGTACAACGATGCACTCTTCCCAGTTCACGTGTTGCGGAAAAGCTTGACCATGGTTGTTGACAATCTTTCTTGGTGGGCTTTTTGCACTCAGCCTTAACTTCCTTGTCATGGTTGATGGATAATTAAACTTTCATGGTCATGGGGCCTCCTAATGGGGTAGATTTCTTTTGTTGGCTTTCAAGGTGTTTGCTTCAATAAATGAGCAAGGTGTTGAGCAGGATTTCATGCAGTAGGTGGTATGTATAACCAGGTGTAGGCCTGTATACTTAAAGCACTCTGGAGTACTTCTGCAAACTCATGAAGTGCTGCTTGAAACATGGAAAAGAGCCTTAAATTGATGACATCAGATGAGGAACAAGGCATATTCCCTCTTAAGATTTCAGGTACCCTAGGTGGTCCCTGATAACTTCTCAATTGCATCAGATTCACTGGTAATCCAAATTGAAAAAGCTTACTCCTTGCATTTTGGTAGGAAAAGTATAGAATTATGTGACACTGTGTGTGTGTGTGTGTGTGTGTTTCTCCTGTTTTATATATCCATTGATCTCCTCTTTTGGTTACCATTTTTTAAAAGTATAGTGCAATGACTTACCATCCTGACATATTTATAAGTGAATACTGTCTTTGAACAGGTTTTTAATTATCCCTTGCTTCAGCAATTTTGTTATCTCTGCTTTCCTAGCTATGTGATATGTGAAAGGAATCTCGTAGGTGGAATCTAATCTAGGACATGGAACATATAACCTAATGTCCTCAAACTGAGTTAGTAATTCATCACTTGTTAAAGAAGTTAAACTCTAATTCTTCCCTGCAGGGAAATTTTCCAAGGAAAGAATTTTCCCATTAAAAGACCCTGCTTTCCAGTCCCCAGGGTTCAGCCTCAGGCAGAGAAAAAAAAAAGGGGGGGGGGGAGACATAGAGACAAAAAAGGGTGGAGATAGAGAAATAAGCAGGGTTCTAGCTTTCAGAGAAGGAAAGTACTTTCAGTTCTCCCACTTATTCACATTTTTCAACATTTCCTTTGGGCTCTAAGCTCCTTTTAAACTTTCTCCCTATAATGATATTCATCCCATACACACCTTTCTCTCTTTTCCTTATAATGGAATTGTTCTAAGTGTCCTTAATAATAAACTAATTTATACAAATGAAGTGAACTTTCTTTGGGGCACAGTGAAGCTGAATTTTCACTTACCTGTTTCTAATGTGACAGCAGAGAGATACCAGCCATTTAATAAAACATCTTTTCTCCATTTATTCACCATTAAAAGTAATAGTGATCCTGATAAACCAGGATAAACATGCTTACTCAAATAATAAATTTCAAGTTTGGAAAGGGCTATACATCTGGTTAGTCTTTCCAAAAGGGCACAGTATTAGAAGGAAAGATTTTATAATTTAAGGTCTCTATTGGACTATTGAGTGACCACAAAAACCTTTAACTGGTCCACTGTATTCAGAAACTGCTAGACCACCATTCATATCAAAATGTTGTTGGGAGATATTAAACAATCCTGCCAAAAATATGCTCCATTCCAATATGGAAGATGGAGAAAACACAATTTAGTATTGAGTAAGCATTCCATATTATACTCATAAAAGATAATGTGAACAAGACTACAAATTTAGGACAAAAATTTAAGTATAAATTAACCTCCTGGGCTCAAGTGTTTCTCCCACCTCAGCCTCTGAAGTAGCTGGGACTACAGGAGTGGGTCACCACATCCAGGTAATTTTTGTATTTTTTTGTAGAGACATGTTTCCTCATGTTGCCCAAGCTCGTCTTGAACTCCTGGCCCTGGCCTCCCAAAGTGATGGGACTACAGCAACTTTACTTATAACGGCCAAACACTGAAAACAACTCAGATGTACTTCAAGAGGAGAAGGGTTAAACAATAATCAATACATCATACTATGGACTTCTACTCCCACAGCCACATGTGTGAACTGCCAGATAATCATGGTGAGTGAGACAAAGGCAATCCCTAAAATTTACATATTATGTGATTTTATTTATGTAGCATTCTTCAAATGAGAAAATTATAGAAATAGAGAACAGATTAGTGGTTGCCTGGAGATAAGGGCTGTTGTAAAGTGAGTGTAGTTATAAAAAGGAAATAGTCTATGATGAGATATAAATGTTCTTTATCCTGATTTAATGTTAGTATTCTGGCTGTGATATTATACTGTGGACCCGGAAAATCTGACAGGTCTCAGTTAATTTAGAAAGTTTATTTTGCCAGGGTTGAGGATGTGGGCCCATGGCACAGCCTCAGGAAGTCCTGATGGACATGTGCCCAAGGTAGTCGGGGCACAGCTTGGTTTTATACATTTTAGGGAAACAGAAGACATTAATCAATATATGTAAGAAGTACACTGGTTTGGTACGCAGGAAGACTCAAAGCAGGGAGGGGGCTTCCAGGTCGCAGACAGGTGACAGACAAACAGTTGCACTCTTTTGAGTTTCTGATTCACCTTTCCAAAGGAGGCAATCAGATACCATTTATCTCCATGAGCAGAGGAATAACTTTGAATAGAATGGAAGGCAGGTTTGCCCTAAGCAGTCCTCAGCTTGAATTTTCCCTTTAGCTTAACGATTTTGGGGTCCCAAGATATTTTCCCTTCACAGCACTATAGTTTGCAAGACACTACCCTTAGAGAAACCTGTATAGACTCTACAAAATATTTATATATATTATTTGAGCTGCATGTAAATCTGTAAAATTATTAATAATTTTATAAAAGAAAAGGTCATGTGATAAAAATTTTGATTATGTAGTATTTGTGTGAAAAATTTTAAGTGTGAACCAATTAATAATTTGCATAACTTGTATGATATTGAGCTGGCCTACCTGTTTAAAAATATACTGCTAATATGCCTCTAGTTTTGCTTTTTCTTTTTTAAATTGGAGTTTCTTACATAGACCCTGTCTTGGTGCATTTTTTGTTGCTATAACTGAATATCTGAGAATGGTAATTTATAAAGAAAAGACATTTATTTCTAATAGTTCTGGAGGTTGAGAAGTCCAAGAGGATGGCACCAGCATCTGGTGAGGGCCTTCTTCCTGTATTACAACATGGCAGATGACATCAAAATGTAGAAGGCAAGAGAGTACATGTCAACTCAGGTCTCTCTTCCTCTTCTTATAAAGCCGCTAGTCCCATCATGGGGGTCCACTCTGATTGCTTTATCTAACCCTAATTAACTCACAATGGTTCCACCTCCAGTCAGCATGTAAATTTGAGGATGTTTCCAATACATGAAGTTTTGGAGATACATTCAAACCAAAGCACACCCTAAACTAAATGAAAGACCGTAAATATACAAAATTTTCAAAAGAACAACCCTCATATAAATCATACCACACTGAACAGACACATAGTGCCTAATACTAAGGACTTTAAGATGCTATTTTTTTCTTCAAATTATACCTATTCAACAAGCTTAACTAAAGCAGCAAATCATTTATTTATCTCTTAATCAGGTCACTGGCTTTTCTTTCCCAAAATCGTGAAAAATTTTTTTAAAAAAATCTTTGTTTGTTTAAATTTAAGCTTCAAATTCCTGAACTATCAGAAGGTTCTTATTTAAAAATCGTGTATGCTTTGTGAGGTAATGCACGGATTTTCTTATTACTACAGGCTCAAACAGAGCACTTAAGACGGCTATTGAAAAGAGTACTTGCCTGACCAAAGATGACTTAATGCTTTTTAAAAACTTGTCCTGGCATGAGAAACAACAAAACAAGAAAGAAAGAAGTTAAAAATCTTTAAATCTTATATTTCAAATCTGTGACAATTGTGTGATCTTTGAAAACATCAATTTTAACCTGTGTTCCTATTGATCCTCTGTTGGTAAACTTCATAGAATTTAGATCAAGTATCCCAATGCTCTCTAAAAATTTAGATTTTTTTAATAGACACCGGTTGAATACCCTGCAGAAATATAGGGCTCATTCTATGTCATTTTAAGCAGTTGAATTAACCCATTAAAGATAGCATTATCTAAAATATACTATAGATTTAGTATCCCTTATCCAGAATGCTTAGTAGCAAAAGTGTTTCAGATTTTTTATCTTTTTCAGGTTTTAAAATATTTTCATTGAAGCAGTTGACCATTCCAAATTCAAAAATCTTAAATCAGAAATGCTCCACTGAGTATTTCTTTTGAGCCTCATGTTGATGCTCAAAAGTTTTGGATTTGGAGGCATTTCAGATTTCAAATTTTGAGACTTGGACTGCTTAAGCTGTACTTAATGATTACCTTATGTACTAATCAGGGTTTTCCAGAGAAACATCATCAATAGAATGTGTGTGTGTGTGTGTGTGTGTGTGTGTGTGTGTGTGTGTGAGAGAGAGAGAGAGAGAGAGAGAGAAGGAGAGAGAGAGAGAGACTTATTTTAAGAAATTGGCTTGTGATAGTGAGAGCTGGCGTCTATAGTTTTCAAGGAAGGATAAGATAGCAGGCTGAAAATTCTGGCAAAAGTTGATGATGTAGTCTTAAGTCAGAAGAGAGTTGAATGGAATAATTCTTTCCTTTTAGTA
This sequence comes from Nomascus leucogenys, assembly GCF_006542625.1. NCBI lineage: Eukaryota > Metazoa > Chordata > Mammalia > Primates > Hylobatidae > Nomascus > Nomascus leucogenys. The sequence continues at coordinate 82,894,550 of NC_044385.1, read as the reverse complement.
ACCTGTTTTTTTCTCTTAAAAACTGTAACTGATGGGATGAGGTCCACCCACATTATGGAGAGTAATTGGCTTTACTCAAAGCCTACTGACTTGAATCCTAATCACATGTAAAAAATGCTTTCATAGCAACATCTAGACTGGTGCTTGACTAAATAACTTAGCACCATGACCTAGCAAAGTTGACAAATAAAGTTAATATTCACAGTCCATCCCACGTGAACATGGCACTATATATATTTTCTTGAGCCATATCTAATCTCTAAATAAAGACATTAACAAAAGAATACTTTTGACCAAAATGGTAGAACTATCTTGCTTACAACTGAAAGAACACTAACCATTTATGGTTTGGATCTGTATCCCCACCCAAATCTCATGTTGAACTGTAATCCCCAATGTTGGAGGTGAGGCCTGGTGGGAGGTGATCTGATCATGGGGAAGAGTTCTCATGAATGGTAGAACACAATCCCTGTTGGTGCTGCTGTCATAATAGTGAGTGAGTTCTGGTTGTTTAAAAGTATGTGGCACCTCCCCGCTCTCTCTTCCTCCTGCATTGGCCATATGGAGTGCCTTGCTCCTCCTTTGCCTCTCACCATGATTATAAGCTTCCCGAGGCCTCCTAGAAGCAGATGCTGCCATGCTTCCTGTACAGCCTGTAGAACCATGAGCCAATTAAACCTCTTTTATTTATAAATTACCCAGCCTCAGGTATTTTGTTATAGCTGTGGGAGAATGGACTAATACAACATTTTTCCGGAAGTTAATGCTAAGTCTCTGGGTGATATTTGCTCTTCTCCTTAATGTCCTGTAACTTAAATATTATGATACAATGTTAATACATCTTATGGCATGTAATAAAGAGATAAGAGAAGGAAGATAATAAAGATAATTGCTGTATACGTATACACACATATTCATAATAATTACAGCCCTCTCTGTAACTAATTATGTGGTCATAGCTGTTATTTATAGCTACTTTCTTTTACTACCCATTCTCATTGTCCTTAGTAAGGACCTCAGCTGGTTGCGTTTCTCCATTCCTGAAGGGTTTGGGCCATTAGTAGTCAAATATAAATTGTTTTTTTGTAGTTTTCCATCAATGTTACTTACAGGGCATGGTTGTACTAATAGATGCTGTTATGGGCTGAAAGTTTATGTCTCTCAAAATTCATATGTTGAAGCCCTAACCCCTAATGTGATGGTATTTGGAGGTGGGCCTTTAAGAGGTAATTAGGTTTAGATGAGTTCATGAAGGCTGGCCTTCTTGGTATTAGAGTCCGTATAAATAGAAGAAAGGCCAGTGTGATGGCTCACGCTTATAATCCCAGCATTTTGGGAGGCCAAGGTGGGTGGATTGCTCGAGCCCAGGAGTTCGAGACCAGTCTCAGCAACATGGTGAATCTTGTCTCCATAAAAAATACAAAAATTAGCTGGGCATGATGGAGCATGCCTGTAGTCCCAGCTACTGGGGAGGCTGAGGTGGGAGAATCACTTGAGCATGGGAGGCAGAGGTTGCAGTGAGTCAGAATCATGCCACTACACTCCAGCTGTGTGACAGAGCAAGACCCTCTCTCAAAAAAAAGAAAAAAGCAGGAGAAGCAGAATGAGAAGAAGGAAAAAAGAAGAAAGAAGAAAAAAGAAAGAAGAAAGAAGAAGAAAGAAAGACGAGAGACCAGAGTGAGCATGTGCTCTCTCTCTCTCTCTCCACCGTGTGAAGATACAGTGAAAAGGCAGCCATCTGCAAGCCAGGAAGAAGGCCTTCAGCAGGAACTGAATCTGCTAGCACCATGAGTTTGGACTTGCTAGCTTCTAAAACTGTGAGAAATAAATGTCTGTTGTTTAAGTCACTCAGTCTGTGATATTTTGTTATTGCAGCCGAAGCTAAGACAGCTACCCTAAGGGACGTTCTGTATTTTAGACATACTATTGCGTACCTCCATTGTGCAGTAGGAATTCATTTATCACTGTATAATTTAGATCAATCACCCCAGACAGTAAGGTGACACCTTTACTTATCTGTTGACTCAGAGGCATAAGGAGCCCAAAGTGGCTAGGGGGCAGTCTTAAGTTTATTTCAAAGAAATCACTATCATATCTCCCAGTGGAAGCATTCCTCCCCTTTGAAATTAAGACTTCTATACTAGCATAGCTAGGATCACAAGGAAAGAAAAAAAAATCCACTAGTGGGTAACATTAACTATGGGTAATATTGAGTACCACTCCCATTCTACCTGTTGATTCCTGGGCCCATGAATCTTCGCTATGGGAGAAATTTCCCTTTAGGTATTCGTATTAGTGGTCAACAGGTATTGTTCATCTTCAATTATCATTTTTTAAATAGTGATATATTCAGAAAAATGTAGGTTTTGTGATAAATATATGGAAAAGATACAAAGGAAAAAATACATGAAAAGGATCAAAGGGTACAAACTTGCAATATTAAGTGAATAATTTCTGGAGATACAATGCGCAGAATGATAATTATATTTAATGATAATATATTGTATATTCGAAATCCACTAAAATATTTTACAGCTTAAATACATTTACCACACAAAGGAAGAGAACCAAAAAGTAACTATGTGAGGCAATGTGTATGTTAATTAACTTGGCTGTGAAAATCAATTTTATAATGTATATGTATATCAAAATATATCACCTTAAATATATACAATTTTTACCTGTCAATTATATTTCAATAAAGCTGAAAAATGTAAAGAAATATATGCAAAAACAATTTATTTGTATTTCTGCAAAGTTTGTATTTCTAGAAGCAATGATCCCTGTATAATATCAGATGTATCCCTCTACAATATTAGATGAGGTTAAAATCAAATTAATACCGTATGTCTTATTTCCAGTCAGCTATTATTCCATATCCTTCAGTCATGTTGCTTGTTTTATTTTCTAGCAGGAAACTCTCTTTTTATGAGTATTTGGGGGGCATTTTTATGGTTTTAAAGTTTTTTTGCATTTCCCCCAAATTCAACTTTCTCCCCAAACGGATAGTATCCTCTATAATTTAAAGAAAAATAAAATACCACAACTACAGAAAAAAACTGGAAATAACTTGGAAAAAATGTATACAGTTCCCGATTTTCTGGTAACTCTGACATATAAAAGAGATGCTAGCAAATTATACTTGTCTGTTTCTTCTCTAATGAAATTGATGTCATTTCAATAAGAGGTTTATTACTTAGCAAAACTTCTAACGTTTTACTAAGTCCTAAAATTCTATATGTTAATATCATATTGGGCTTGAGCAGGACCAAATAAATATTTACTATATTTCCTACTCAAATTAAGGAGTAGTTAAGAGACAAATAGAAGATGAGAATAATAGATGTAAAATATGAATACTACTGTTGATGAAGTATAGGTTGAAGGACAATGCTGGGTGTGCAAGCTTCCTATATACTAAACACAAATTTTGGGCTTTTAATGAATCACAGATATTATGAAGCAACTGGAAGCTTCCCTTCACAAGGACAGAATCTACTCTTATGAAACAAGCAGCATAACAGATTTATGTAGAATTACAGTAGGAAAAAGGAAATGTGGGTGAGGTGTATGGAGAGGGACCAGAGGTATTAAGTTTAGTGGAGTTTCTCTTCCTGAAAATAGAAGTAGCGAGTAAGTGTTCACTCAGCACCCTAACATCAGCTGTCTACTGATTTTGGTTTATGGTGCCTTCATAGAATTCCAAATTGCAGCTCTTACAAAAGAAATGCCAATATCTAAGTAAAGTATTCAGGGACTAGGTTACTAAGCTATTCTCCCATGAAACTGACCCTCCTACAAAAGTGAAAGAGAAATAAAGTGTCCTACTAACCAACTAACTGAGAACTGCAATGAAAATTACTATTCTCAAAAGGTAGAAAATTAATCAAATCATCTGTTCTAAGAAGTTATATCCATAATTTTGTTCTCCTGTGGGTTTGTAGCATAAATAAACACTACTACTGTGGTTTAACATTCTCAGTATCAGAATTTATTTTATTGGGACTCCAGAAGTGGTCCACTAGGCAGCTAATAAAAACACAAGCAAACCCTATGTGATAAATACCTCCATTCTAAGACCTGAAATCCATTAGGCACAATTTCAAGATAAATAAGAATTTCCCTATCAAAAATGAGACATACAAATTGTAAATAATAAAGAGGAAAATCGGGACAGTAAAACATGAAACATTGTAATGATTACTCTCAGAGTACAAATTAAACATTTAATATACTGAAAATGATAAAGACTTGAAAATGTGAGTAAATAGTAGGCAACATTATAAAAACGAGATGCTTAGCAATAAAAGTAAAATAAATAAAATGAAAGTCCCATATGATGGATTCAACCACATATTTGGACTAAGCTAAAGAGAGAATTAATAATCTAGAAGAAGGGGCTAACAATATTATTAAGAAGAATATACAGATATATAAAAGGATTAAAATGTGTAAAAGAGAGATAAGGATAAATGGACATCTAAATGAGAAAGTCGGTAGTGAAACATAGTAAAATGAATGAATTACTATACTCTACAACTAGATATATCTGAAGTAAAATTTAACACAATACTGAGTTAAAATAGCAAGACTAGAAGACAAATAGAATTCTGTTTTTGTAAACTAAACACCATAAAAACAAATTAGCTATTACTTAGTGATAAGAAAAAGAACTATATAGCTATAAAATTCTGCTACATCCGTTTGTGACCTTGAAGCCAAAAATGAAGCTAAAAGATATGTCTAGTGAAAAAAAAGTTGAGACACTGAAATTCCTAGTGGGTGATATCTTCAAGCTTTCATACCAGTTCAGAACTGCCTATCCTGTCTATTTCTTTTCTTTTTTCTTTTTCTTTTTCTTTTTTTTTGGCTTTTGTTTTGTTTGGAGATAGAGTCTCGCTCTGTTGCTCAGGCTGGAGTGCAATGGTGCAATCTGAGCTCACTGCAACTTCTGCCTCCCAGGTTCAATCGATACTGCTGCTTCAGCCTCCCAAGTAGCTAGGATTACAGGCACCAGCCACCATGCCTGACTAATTTTTGTATTTTTAGTAGAGATGAGGTTTCACCATGTTGGCCAGGCTGGTCTTGAACACTTGACCTCAAGTGATCCGCCGCCTTGGCCTCCCAAAGTGCTGGGATTACAGAGGTGAGCCACCACGCCTGGCCAAGTCAGTTTCATGATACACAACAATACATATCTGTTAGACTCTGTTAGTTGTTTTCTATTAGCATCAGCTGAAAGAATCTGCAGATAAACCTTCCCACCAGCTTCATATAGGCACTCCGTTCATAATTTAATTACTTCTGAGTATCATCATTTAAAAAAATATCCAGCCATTTGGTAAGTGAAAATTCTCATTTTAATTTTACTTGGATATTTTAGATTACTCTTGGTATTGCAAATGTCTTATACACGTATTAGTCATTGCATGGTTTTCTTTTGGAATTTTTGTTGTGTAATCTTTACCTGTTTACGTCTTAGAATATTCATATTATCATTAACTGCAACATGTGTTTGATATGATAAAATAATACTTTTAATTAATAAACATCAAATATTAATATTAATCAATATTAATTAATTAATAAACATCAAATATTAATATCAATAATAAAACCAGATATTAATATTAACATTTGATGTTTACTTATTTTAAATATTACCTGTTGATTAAATTTATTTTACTAGACACATTGAATAACAGATACTAAGGTGCTTAAAAGCTATACTGATAATTTAGTTTTTACTCACCCAAATTATGGGATTTTGGTTTCTCTTATAACTCTCCTATATTCAGTTGGCTTTACAGAGGCAGAAAAGTGTGACACCTTTTCTTACCTCAGTGTCCAAACTGTCGCAGCCAACAGTCTTATAACAAAAAACAGGTTAATGAGAAAAGCATAGCAAATTAATTTAATCAAAGTTTTAGGTAACAGGAGATTCTTTAGAAATGAAGACCCAAAGACACAGCGAAAAGGATTTTTATGCTTAGGTTCAGTGAAGAACAAACAGCCATGTAGAAATGTAACCGGACAAAGGGTGTCATCTAATGGTAATAGACTGAGCAGAGAAACTTGTCAAGTCCTAATTGTTCAAACTCTTTTGGTCTCTCTGTGTAGCATTCCTTCTTCCCAGGCAAGCAGCAGGACTCCTCTGGAATGAGGGTTTTCAAGGGAGAAAAGAAAGGGAGAAAACGACCTCGATCTCTCTAGGTTATATGTGGCTTGCTTTGGGGGAGAGGAGTTCTAGTTTCCATGACCCCCCCTGGAGAAAAGCAATGCTGGTTTCTATGACTTGCACTTTCTTCTGGAGAAGAAAGGGGGACAGGGAACAGGAGGATGAAAGATTAGAGAGACCTTGCATCTGATGCTGATCTCTTTAAGTTCAAAGTACTAAGCATGTCAAGGTGCCATATTTGGAGTATTGTTTTCTGAACCCCAACAGCTTTCTTTACACACAAATGTACCCACAAAATGTATTGCTTCTTTTAGCTAGTATTATGCTATTTAATGGGCAAAATTTGCTCTTATTTCCAGTAGAAGAGGTGCTACTTTCATTTCTTTGAAGTGATCAATAAAATATTAATGTGATTTGGTAAGAATAGAACAAGACATATTGAAAAATAATTTGCTGCAAAATAAGAGATAGCTAAATTTAGGGAAAATATAAACTTTAGTGAATATTTTATCAAAGGATATCTACTGGAAAATATGCTTCTGTGTAAATCTGTCTTCTAAAATTTTTATGTCCTGGAATGCCCTTCATGCTATTGCTCCAGATAAAATGTATTTTTCCACATCTCTGACAATTCTTTTCCATCCTTTCCAATAGAAATTAATTCAAAACTTGCTTTCCTATGAAGGTTCTCCAACCAACTTGTTCATCTCATCTTTTCTTATCTACTCATAGGTAATTTTTAATCTTTATAATTCTAGCTTAGTTATAATGATTGCAATATGAGTGCCGTTATTTTGTCTATACCCCTACAATATTTAACCCAGTTTGCTGCATTTAGTGAATTCTCATGAAATACTTGTGGAATAGTTCTTTATATAAAAAAAAAACCCATTCTGCCAAAAAAGCTTGTCAGTCTCTGATTACTCCAACCTTACCTCCTACAGATCACCTATAACAATCTGCTCAATTCTGCTCAGAACTCAATGAAAAACAAACATATGAGGTGGTATTATTTTTTTCACAGTAGAAGGTGTGTTCTATTATCAATTACCTGACATATCAAGTGAAATAAATTTAATCAGCAGCTAATATTTGAAATAAACAAGCGGAAAGTAGTTTAATATTCTTATTATATAACACACATTTTAGAATTAATAATTATACAAATACTCTAAGATTCTTCCACTCTTTTGGTGCACATTTAGTGAAAGCCCAAGCCTTACAATGAGAAGGATAATGAAATATGACTTCATTTTCTCTAATGTTGCAGGGCAGGACAGTTAAATTTTTCTCAATATAAATATTTACTCAGCTACTGCTCATGAATATAACCATGGTTTAGGGCCTGGTCAGATGTAAGAATTCAGCAGAGCTAATTCACTATGTCTGTAGGTAACAGATTAGTAGTAGTAACAGCTGGGCTCTCTGCAACTAGCAGGATGCTCAAGTAGAATGCCCGGCATGGGAGCTGTTTTAAAATGGAAGAGCTTATTTTATTTATTTAGAACGTATTTACTGAATGTCACTACTAACAATCACAGTGAATGAAAATGCCATTTAGTTTATTCGGTGGAGGCTGTTGATATAGAACAGTTTAGGGTCTCTTTTAACCTTGACTTTGAGCAATGAAGATGCAAAAAAACAAAAGATGTTTATTGTAAAGTGCACAGAGAGTTGTGAAAAGGGAAGAAAATGAATATGTGCTTGTGCAAATTGAAAGATAATGTTAGCAATGAAGTTACTGCCACTCAAGGATCATCTATCTTAGGCAAGTATTATAGAAAAATGAAGAAGGATGAGACAAATAATTCATGTAAATTGATGGAATAAACATCACTCGAATCCTTTGTAGAATCCCTGGGTTAGTGGCTCCTTAACTCCATTCTCTGTGTTTCCAGCAACAGGAATATTACAGCAGCGGCAGTCATATGTACATTACTAAATCCTCCATTTTATTAGAATATAAGAAACACAGAATTGCAAGCTTACATACACTGATTGTTTCCTTTGCTGAGCAGAAGCTTTTTAGGTTGATATAATCTCATTTGACTATTTTTGCTTTTGTTGTCTGTGCTTTTGAGGTTTTACTCCAAAAATCTTTGCCCAAATCAATATCCTCAAGCATTTCCACGATGTTTTATTCTAGTAGTTTCATAGTTTCAGGTCTTATATTTAAAACTTTAACCTATTTTGAACAGACTTTTATACATGGTGAGATATAGGGATCTAGTTTTATTTTTCTGCATATGGATATCCAGTTTTTCTGTTACCATTTATTGAAAAGACTGTCCTTTCCCCAGTATATGTTCATAATTTGCTATTTCTTGTGGAGAAGAAAATGATGTATAATTTCCTCTAAGCACTGGGTCATTACATATTTGATCCAGATATTTGAAGATTTTTAAAATCTGAGCCAGGAAATGTGTCAAAAAAGTCAAATTGTGAATGTCAATTTAAGTATATAATTTGCAATAATAAAAAATGGAATTACCTCTACTATGATTTGCATGTTTATCCCCTCCAAAACTCATATTGAAAGTTGATCCCCAATGTTGGAGATGAGGCCTAATGGGAGGTGTATGGATCATGGGATTGGATCCCTTATGAATACATTAATGTCTTTTCTCAGTGATGAGTTCTCACTCTACTAGTTCCATGAAAGAAGATTGTTAAAAAGAGCCTGGCACCTCTCCATTCTCTCTTACTTCCTCTCTCCCATGTGAGCTTTGTATACACCAACTCCTGTTTGCCTTCTACCATGAGATACAGAGTCCCAATCTTCAATGTTTCAGCCACCAGAATCATGAGCCAAATAAACCTTTTGTCTTTATAAATTATGCAGTCTCAGATATTCCTTCATAGCAACACAAAACAGACGAAGAAAACTTCCTACTTAGGAGAAAAGAGACACAAAGTATCTCACATCAAATGACTTTTTGTTATGAATGCAAACATCTATGCTGAGTCTGATCAATCATGCATACTCCCTCCCTACTACCTAGTTCCACAGTCCTGGATGCTGAAAGAAGGAGTTTAAGGTGGAGTAGTAGTTCTGAGAAAGCTGGACTGCAGGTCGTTCTGTGAGACCTTTCTAAGAGTGGGCAGAATCCCCTTCTGCTATAAAATTAATTGACTAGAAAGGCTGCTGTACAACTTTGGTTTTTGACTTTAATTGTATGGTGAGTTGGCTTTGCTGAAATTATTTATTTGATTTTAAAATGAGGACTGAAATCTTTGAAATAGTTTTGGAATGGATCTTATAGCCGATTATTGTAAAGCTATGACCTTCCTTAATACCTGTCATTAATAAACATTAATGCATACATTTTTATTTCTGCTAGTAAACTAGTAATTCATAATATTTAATTTCACTGAATACTTAGTTACGTCATTAGAATTCCTTTAAATACACTATTTTTAATGCATTAGAATACTTTTTTTTTTTTTTTTGAGACGGAGCCTTGCTCTGTCACCAGGCTGGAGTGCAGTGGCATGATCTTGGCTCACTGCAACCTCCGACTTCCTGGTTCAAGCGATTCTCCTGCCTTAGCCTCCCTACTAGCTGGGACTACAGGTGTGTGCCACCACGCCCAGCTAAGTTTTGTATTTTAGTAGAGACAGGATTTCACCATGTTGGCCAGGATGGTCTCAATCTCCTGACCTTGTGATCCGCCCGCCTCGGCCTCCCAAAGTGCTGAGATTACAGGCATGAGTTACTGCTCCCGGCCCCGCGTTAGAACACTTTTAACTGAAATATTTGTTTGTCTACATGTACTGAGGTTAACTATATAAGAATTTGTTGAAATTTATTCTGCTTTCCTGCCTGCTTTGTATGAAATTTTACTCATATTTACCTTGTCTGCATGTGCTACACAGGAATTCATTCAAATTTATTGTACATTATGTCCTGCTTTCTACTTACCATCGTTACTCAAATAAATTACAGTATTTGCGTATACAGAGTTTTGTAGCCTAGTATTTACCAGTATACAAATACATGTATTATTTCTGACTATGTAGCCTTAAATTATTTTTTCAGTGCTAGTATAATATTAATGGTTATACAAAACTTATGCTTTACTACAGGATTTTATCATAACCTATACTATGTATACATCAACACAATATGATTTTACAACAAAATAACTTTAAAATTACTTTCAAAATCTGTTAGAAAAGAAGTGCAGAAATTTAATTTCTTGCCCAAAATTTATCAGTACATTTTTTGGTAACTCATTTTGCCTACATACTTCAAATGCTGGAAAATACAAGGTGGTTTCTGAGAACATGAAAAGAAAAGACTTTTCTTAGGGAATGAAAAAAAAAAAAGCAAGCATTCTTTTAAGGTACATCACCATATAACTTTCCCCAAAACAGTGGTCTCTAGGGGAACTAGAGCTACTGTGCAAATGTAGGGATCTCTAGCAGAGAGTTTACAGCTCCTTCCATTCCACCCTTCCAAGATGGCTGCTTCCAAAGTACAGTGAATAAGATCAGATATACCACAATATAACTCATCATAGGAGCTCAACTAGAATCAATAAGATTTTGGTGAATTTAGAAGTTACATTATTAAGACAGCAACTGAGCAATATTTTATTATTAAACTTTTGTCCCTAAAATCACAGCTAGCTTATATTTACATTACATACCAAAATACTATGGATATTGAACACAGATTAGTACTTGTGATTACTAGTCATCAGCTATATCATCATTAATCCACAGCTAATTTACTAAATATAAGCTCTGAGTCAACTGCCATATCCTCTTGTCCCTCATCTCCATATTACATTAGTCATCAAATTCTGTTGTTTTATAATTTGCTCTGCTCCCATTTTTGTTTTTCCACATACCTGTCAAGTCCAGCCCCCTCTTATTCTTAATATTCTTATTCGCAATGTTGTTTCAATCCAGACTCACATGCACCTACATACTCATCAAAGCTAAACAAAATAAAACAACATATTTAATGTTTCAAAGGAAAACATTTATTCCCTGGCTTGGAGAGTTTATCGTAATATTGCTCCTGCTCATATGTCCAAGCTTTCCTTCCACTATGACTTTCTTTCTGCTGTATACCACAGCTAAATTGAACTGCTCATTTCTTTAAAGCCATACTTTTCATTATGTGGTCTCCTCTACCTATCTGGGTTGTTTTTTTCTTTCTCATTACTGTCTTTTGAGGTTTACTCATTTCAAACACAAATTGAAAGTTCAATTTTGTTACATACAACCATTTTGAATTTTGAAAATTAGAAGTTATTCTCTCCTCTAAACTCTTAATGTCCATTCTTTGCCCTGTTATGACACATCACCCCTTTCTTACATGATAAACTTTATTCACGCCTTATCTTCCCTTCTATACTACAAGCCTAAGAAGGTCAGATGCTAATGCCATTTTATATTCCTCATTGTACCTTGCTAGGAACCTGTGTGTAATGGGTATTTCATAAATGTTTACTGAATGAATGAAAGGTTGTCACTAAAATGTAAAGGATTTTGAGAGCACAGATAGATCAACATAAACTATTAGTTGCTTTTCCAGTTTATTGTATTTTGATCCAACTGGCTAATATCCAAAAATATCTGATGTAAGCTCACTTATTTTATGAAAATAAATAATAATATATTAATGTTAACCTTAAGTGTAGCCAGTTAGTGTGCTTCCAAATCTCTTGGAGCTTCAAATAAATAAATAACATCCAGTATTTTTAAATATTTAGAAGTAATTGTCCTTGATAATATGTATGCCACTACTATAAAGATGAATGAAAATATCTATTTATTTTTTAAGTTACTCCAGATAAAAACAACAGTACTTTTAAAAATCTCTTATTTCATAAAAGTAGGAAAAACATATATTAAGTGAGGTCCAGCATACTGTTTCATCTCTCTTTCTGCTCCCAGATGTCCTCACAAATATTACAGCAGAAATTCTAACTTGAAAAGATGTTTATGGAAGTGAATAGAATGGAGATATAGCTCTTTTTGCCAATATTATGTTAATACTCAGTGCAGCATGTTTGATCTCTGTTTTCAAAATAAAAGGATATGTGAAGGCATCAAGTTTCAGCTATTACTTTGTGATTCTCTCCTTATCCATCATCAGAAGGGATAATTGGCTCTGTCTTCCTTCCCTCAGAAGACATTTGTGCAAACAATTTAAATAAAACCTCTTGGATATCACTTACTGAGAGGAAGTGTCCACTGGGTTTGTTTCATGTGACAAAAAAGTCAATCCCGTAAAGAGGAATTTCAAGCCTCATTAATAAATCACAGGTTCCAAGGATGATATGGAAGACACAGAATCAGAGGGTTGAAGACACTCTGTAGACAAAAGTAATGGTTATTATGGCAATAAGCCAATGCAGACTAATGAAATTTTTAAAGATCCCATCTAATGCCTTAGCAATATGTAGACTTCACATCTTTGCAGTGCTTTGGGTAACAAATGACAAAAAATTTCCCAAACAACGAGAAGAAGTTTCAACAACTAACTTACAAAATTTCAGGGCAGCTGAAAGTTTTTATATACTTGAGGTAAAGACCAAGGTTCAATTACCATGAAGTTATTACAGAGTCTCATTTTTAATTTGCTCTGTGGAGCTCAAAGCACTATTCAGGGCCGAGTAAACATTTTCCCTATGGATAAATAATAATACATTAGTTATTGTGAAAAAAGATGCAAATTATAGCCAATAAGACAATGTGAAAGTGAGTAAAAATCATTTAGGTTATTTCAAGCATTTCCTGCACTGTTAAAGAGTTTCCAAAATGTAACAGTAATTAAAAGATTGAGTTTCAGAAAAGTCATATCATATAAACTTTGTCAACATGATATGATAGTTTGGTTTCTGCTAAGACATTAATTTTAAAAACCTTTGTTAGTTTGAAAAATAAGCGCTTTTATAACCTGTTCCATATTTGCATAATGCTTTCTAGTACTCATGAGCAACAATAATCTAAATTTTTTCACCAATCTGGCTAAAGTCCCTCAAGAAATTTTATTTTTATGACATTCTTTTTAGCAGATGAGTATTATTAACATAATACAAATAAACCAAATACACGCTTTTCCAAAGCACACATAGCCTTTTAATAATTCTTTCAATCGTTCCATTGTAAAATCCCACACAATAATGACAGGTCTTTAATTCTGATTATAACATATGATTGTATTTTTTTTTTTTTTTGAGATGGAGTCTTGCTTTTTCACCTAGGCTGGAGTGCAGTGGTGCAATCTCAGCTCACTGTTACCTCTACCTCTGGGTTCAAGTGATTCTCCTGCCTCAGCCTCCCGAGTAGCTGGGATTACAGGTGTGTGCCACCACACCGGGCTAATTTTTGTCTTTTTAGTAGAGACGGCATTTCCCCATGTTGGCCAGGTTGGTCGCAAACTCCTGACTTCAAGTGACCCACCCTCCTGGGCCTCCCTAAGTGCTGGGATGACAGTTGTGAGCCACCGCACCTGGCCTGTATCTTAAGCAAACATTCTTAAATGTTTGTTTTCTTCTTCTGTTATTAGTGATAATCATTTACATCATGCATTACATTTTAAAAGGTATAATGCTTTACATTATTTACTTTCATTTAAATTTTTAAAATATTATACAATTTTTATAAACTTCCACTTCGAAAATACATACTTTTGCCCAGTAACTAATGAATAGTTTGATTTTGTGTGTCAAACACGTCTTAATTTTCCATATCCCGTGATATTTTCCTCGTATTATGTCTCAGCCACTTGTTACTGAATAAGATCTTGTACCACCTATCTGCATAAAGCTATTTGCTTTGATATACATCTATATATACACATACATTATATATAGTATACAGTATATATAATATATATTGTATGATACATGCATATATACACATATACATATTTAACCTATATATCTCTATATGTACATATCATATATATATGTATATGTCACAGGATCCCTTGGGTGTCACTTAGCCAGCTGGAAACCTCTGTGGCTGGCAGCACCTCTGCTTGAGTTTTGCTTGCACTCGCTGTGCTAATTTCGCCCACTGAGCTCATCAGGATGCGCTAGGCTCGTGCTACTGGCCCGGATCCCGTTTCGGTGGAGGCTGAGCCAGGTGTGGATCAGTGAGGGGTGTGTGAGTGAGTGAGTGCAAAGTCCAGCCACTGCACACAGCCAGGTGCACCAACCAGCTGCCTCCAGCGGAGCCGGCAGCTCCAGGCGCTGATACAGGTGCCAGCTCGGTGAGAGGCTGTAGCTGGACTAGGTATATCGCAAGCTGCTTCCACTGTTGGCACTAGCATCTGCAAGAGGGGAACACCTTGGCTCCTGAAAACTTGGAGCCGCCAGCAACTGAGGAGTCCCAAGGAGTGAGAAGGGGGTGCCTTTCTACCACTCTTTCATTCCTGCAGCCGGCAGCTTGGTTGGCGGTGGGGGCGGGTTGGGGAGTGGTGGTGTACTACAGCTCTTTCCTTCCGGCTGCCCACAACTTTGCCAGGGAGGCGGGGGTGGGGGTGCCTGCTTTAACTCCTTCTGTTCTGCTGCCTTACTCAGGGTCATGGCTCCTGGGCTGGCCCAGCCCCGCCCCCACTTCCTATCACGTGGAGTGGCTGCCCATGGCCGGCAAACGGTAGAAGGGTATAATGTTGCATCTTTGACTCTGGATATCCCAAGATCTGGGATCCCAGAAGGGTCACTGCTCTTCACGTCACTGCCTGCAGCTTGGCGAGCTGGCCAGGAATATGTTACGACCCTTTTGCTCCCATCCACAGTGTGGCAAGCCAGCCAGGAAAGGGTTACAACCCTTCTTGTGCCCACAACTTGGCGGGTCCTGAGTTCTTGTCCCACATCCAGAAAGAACGACAACTGGAGGGTGAGCAAGGCAGAGTTTTATTAAATGACAGAACAGCTGTCAGTAGAGAGGAGACCCAAAGTGGGTAGCTCCTACCCTGGGGCAATAGTCCTGAGGTGTGGCTGAGTCCATCAGGGTTTTTATGGGCTCAGAATGGAGAAAGTGCATGCTGGTTGGTCCATGGGTGGGCCTGGAAATAGCAGCATTTGATTGACTGAAAAGCATCAGGAAGTTCTTATTCTGGATTGTGAATTCTACCTGGAACTGGAAGCCCTGTTTTCAGGCTTCAAGCTGTGTTAGGCTTGAAGGTCAGGTTTCACTGGGGACCCATCTCTATCTGCCTAGGAATTTGTCTGCCTCCTGCTGTTATCACATATATACATAAATATTTACATTTATATGTACTTGTAAATCTGATAGCACAATGGCATGTTACAAAGTGAAGCCTTAACATTATCAAGCAATTATTTAAAATAAAAGTAGTAATCATAATTCTAGACCTCCAGAGAAAGTCTTATGCTATTGCAAGAGGCAATAGTATATATTTTAATAGGCTCAATCCAGATTTAAATTTTTTGTATCTATACTGTAACTAAAATGTTCTGATACATATATATAAGTGTTAAACATGTTTGATTTAACAACTTAACTATTACTGTGGAATGTTTTCTTTTTTAGTAACAAAGGGAATTTATTATATTTATTATGATCATTGGATTAAACCATCGCTCACATTATCTGAGCCCAAGAAACCTTAGCAGTTTATGATCATTCTATTCAAAATATAGGGGAGCAGTGGTTGAGATGATAGGGTAGTAGAAGCAAATAAATATCAGTCAACAAATTATTTATAATTCATTTTGTCTTCTTTATTGATAGCAATAAACAATGGACAGGGCTACACAAAATAAAAGAGCAGTGTAGGTAAAGCAATGTAATAACAAACATAAAAGTAATGGAAACATCAAAGGTGGAGAATATTATGAAGTATTTATTTTTTTAATTTTAGATGCAGGGGGTATATGTGCAGACATGTTGCATGGACATATTATCTAATGCCTAGGTTTGGACTTCTAATGAACCCATCACTCAAATGATGAACATAGTACCTAACAGGTAGATTTTCAACCCTTGCCCTCCCCTTTCCATCCCGCTTTTGGAGTCCCCAGTATCTATTGTTTCCATCTTAATATCAGCGTGTACCCATTGTTTAGTGCCCACACTATAAGTGAAAATAAAGTAGGGATGATAAAAAGAATGAATTATAGAACATGAAAACAGGATTAAGTGACAGAATGGAAAGAGAGTTACAGAAACAATTTTAAAAGACAAAAATGGGTTAGAAGGGAAAAAGAAAATAAAGACATTAAAGAAGTTTTTGTTTTGTTTTTGAAGGAAACAATAGCCATGAAAGGCAAAACATGGTGAGCACATAAGAAAAAAATAGAGAAAGGAGGCAAAGAAGTACTATAACAATGAGTAAGTCACAGAAAAATAAAAAGAGAACCCAGACAAAGAAATGCATGAAGCTAACAAGAAACTAGTGGGTTTGAAGAAAGAAAAGATGCAATTGTGCCCAGGGGATGCTTGTACAGGTATTAGTTTCAGTTAGCCCATTAGAGCAGGTTTAACAGGAAAAGAGAGCAAGTCACATAACAAACATTTCTACTGTATGTCTTTCATAATAGACCCCAGCCTTGTCAGAATGCCCTGAGAGGAAATTAAATTAGATGATTTCATTGGAAGGTGATGCAGAGGCAAAAAGCATAGTTTAGAACCCTTAAAAGCCAGGACCTACTACAAATTAGGAGAAATATGTGGTCATAGGAAAAGAATGCTTTAACAATAGAGGGTTTCTGACTTTTAAAAAAAATTTTCCTTTCACTTTCTTTCCTTTGTGACAAAATATACGTAAGTCTAGTCAGCCGGCTCAGATCTGCCTTAGGAGCATGGCAATAACCTTAAGGCACTCACCTGCATTCGGTTTCTGAAGTCAGATACTGCTATAGAATGCTGTCTGAGAGATTGTATTTCCCTCTAAGTGTACTCTTTTCTTCTTGAATATGCTTGTGCTCAATTTTGTCCTATTTGCTCGCACCAACTTCAATTATTAAACAGTAAATCTAAAGCAGTAATTAATTCAGTTTTTGTAGTCTTGGATTTTTGCCCTAGCAGAGTTTGTTTCTTTGTTTTCTTTTAATAGTAAGAGAGTCCATATGTTTGACTTAAGCTCAGTTTTTGTGGGGGAGGGTTGGTATGGCATCTACCCTATCGATAATACATAGATCCTTTATTAACAAACCAAAATATGTTTCTGTGAGAGTCAGATTTCTATTTCAGAAAATGGTTACATTGGTATTTTCTAGAAAATCAGTTACCAAAATTATAGAGTGGGAAATTATATTCTTTTAGTTATTTTTAAATGTATAATTAAATTAAAACACTTCTAGGCTTCATTCCTCAGCTCTCCAGCTTCCTGGAAGTTTTTCTGTACCCTTACAGGCAGAATCAGTGGCCTTGTGATGCTCTGGTAGCATTTGGACATTATTTGTCACATCATCCACTGGCTATTTTTTTCAGTTCATGTGCTGCATTTGCCTCATCTGTCAGGGTACATGCCACATTGCATCCTCTTACAGAGTGGAAACAGCACATTACTAAGCTCTGTGTAATTGTGCCATCAGAGGCCAAACTTTCCTTTAGGCAATTAATATAATTTTGTGGAATTGATGATAGAAAGGCAGGAGAGAAGAGAGAAAGAAAACCTGAATGTCTATTTCCATGCGTTGCAGTGTGCATAAAGTTAAAACATCTTACTGAAATCAGGCCTTTAAACACATACTATATCCATTTCTTTATTTCTACTGTCAGAATTAAAATATTCTTAGCCCTACGTGTGTATATATATATATATCCAGACACACACACACATATGCAAACATACCCAGCCACGTATATAGAAACAGTATAGATTTTTCAATTTACAATTTCAACTTATTTCCCTTTTAAAAGAAAACATCTAAATTTCTGGGGATAGTGTGGGAGGCACAGACAACTTTAGAGATAATTAATTTTTGCATATTAAAAACAAGGTAGAAAATTTCAGTTTTATTAAATAACACATGGAATAAAAACGATATATTATCTCAGATAAAGGGATAAATTAATATAGTTATTATATATGCACATATATTTATATACACATAAACATGCACACAAATATGCTTGTGTGTACTGATGCATAGAAAAATTATAAACATAAGCATAATTTTAATTTTCCTATTATTGGCTCTGATCATCAAATAGAGCTCCTATATATTTATTAAATTTTTAAATATTAAAATATATTTAGCTAATATTTTGAAAAATAAAAATAATTCACGTTATTTGCACTAATAAGGATATTATGTATAAAGTTAATTAAAATATAAGTGATTTTGAAAATATTTAATATACCTTCAATCTCATTGAGATAGTAAAATAATTTACATTAACTATGCCAGGGATTGATTAGTGGCCCATATCAATAATAATGATTTACTAAACTTTGTTTCTGGCATGGTATTAAATGTATAGCACACAATACCCCACATAATCTTTCCAACTATCTTATAATAGTGGAAAATACCCCTTTTTGAAATTTATAAAAGCAAGGATCAGAAAACCTTTGAAGCAGGCTAATAGTCTAGGTTAGGAAAGGCAGACCCAATATTGCAATCCACCAGGGTTTCTCAACCGGAGTACTATTGATATGTTAGACCTGATAACTTTTTGTTGTCAGAGACTGTTATGTGAAATGTGGCATGTTTAGCAGCATCCTTTGCCTCTACCCACTAGATGCAAGTAGCACACTCTGACACTGGAACAACAACAAAGAATACCTTAGGACATTGTCTAATGCCTCCAATGTACACAACTGCCGTCTTTGAGAAGCACTGCTCTACTCCTATTTGAATCCAAGAAATGTGTTCTTAATGAGTGCACTGACTGTCTCTTGACCTAAGTTTGCTAATAATTAGAGACAACCAGCCCTGAGAGTGACTGTGAGAGAGAACATTGACACACAATATCTGTGAGACAGAAAAAACTGGCAGGTATTTACCAAGTATATGCTATGTGTGGAGCAGAAAGAATGTAGTTGTTTATTACGTGGACTTTGTTCTGTAGTTTCCACTTACATTATGTTCAACAGTGTAATTTCTACTGAGACTAAATAACCAGAAAGCAAGGGTGAAAAATATCACATTTTTAATAAGATTGATTCCTGGTACTGTCTCTTAAAAATTATAATTTTAGGAAAATTGATTCGAATCTCCATTTCCTTATCTGTACTCTGAGGATAATAATATCAAGTTTACAAAGCTGATGTGAGAAATATAAAGGACAATATATTTAAGGTTTCTGGGAAATAAGAAGTGTTCAAAAATTAATGGTCTTTATTGTCATGATTGGAGAATGATCAAAAATATTCTGGAGTTTTAACACATAGGAAGAAACTTATTCAGGGCATACTGCTTCATAGTTCTATAATCATTTTAAATATTTTCATATCCAAATCATGCATAATAAAATAAATTATGTGTTGATTGAGGTGACAATCCCTATCATCCTTTCTCAAAAAAATTTTTTTTTCTTAAAGTCTGTGAAAGCAAATACAGCACTGTGGACAAATGTACCTGTGCCAGAAAATGTAAGAAATGATTGAGAAATATAATGGAGAAATCTACAATGAAATAAAATAATGTCTTAGAAAATTCTATAAAAGAAGAAAAATTTTAAAAAATAAACCCAATTAGCTCTAAAATTTCTATCAGCAAAATTTTATGCTTTTTATCCAGAATTTTTATTTTTTCATATTGGTTTTAGTAGCTATGCTCTATAGAAACCTAAATTGTCAACCAGTTCATAGAACTACAACTGCCAATAACAAGTTTAACAGCAACCACTTCTACAACTTATTACCATGCTATAAACTGAATTATTTCAAAAACGAAGGGGCAGTATAAGAGTATTATCTAACATAAGGTAATACAAGTAATAGTATCTTACCAATCAGATATAGGAAACAAATATTAGAGGTATGTATATATGTATAGATATATGCATGTTTAGTATCTACCACCTACCTATCTATCATCCTTTAATTAGGACTGATCATTAATCTGTAACTTCTCAATAGATTTTGTAGATTTTGATCACTAATAGATTTTGTAGCTTTTTCATTTCTGAGCCATTAAAATAAATGCTCAAAGTAGGCATGACCATGTGATGTTGAAATGACTTTTTCTGAGCATACATCAACCTCAAATACGTCCTTTGCTCAAATAAGTCTATTAATGTTAAACTGCTTAAATAAAACCAACTTGAGGATGAGGCCTGTAACAGCTAGGATAAGCTATCTGGTTTTAAAATGGGGACCAATTTTCCCTGCTTCAAACACTAGTAATCCCCTATTTTAAAATGTCTTGTCAGTGTAAATAAGTCTGAAATTGAAAGTGCTCAATTTGGTCCATCATATTAGACTGACTGACCTGAATAATATATTCTCTACTCTGTAAAGCAGAGATATTCTCAAAGCTTTAGGCGCCCTCAGCAGCCAAGATGTGGGTGTCCCTGCGGTCTTATAGTGGACTCCTCCTGTATTCCAGTAATTATCCTTCCATAGGTTGAATAATTGCTCTTTCTGCCCCACCTTTGTAGACCCCACATTACATATTGTCACACAGGGGAAGGGTTACATTTCAAACACTTATTTATCCTGAGTAATGATCAATACTGTTGCTGTCTTCTTCTGTGAGATAAATGACATGTGTAACTTATGACAGCATCCCAGGGTGCAGATTGTTTTAGAAATATATCATAGAAGTGCAGACAGGATAAGTGACACAATTCACCACATCCTATCAGAAATCTAAAAATACTCAAATAAGTTGGAAAATTTAAGTTCATATTATTTGAGTATAAGGTACATTAAGGACTGTCCCTTAATAACTCGTCTGTCAACTAAAAAAAAAAACAGTGAGAATACAATTATAAATTAATGTAATGTTCAAGGACAGAGTCTATGCAGAAATATTAAATTAGTCAGAAGGGTTTTATCTAATGAAACCCTGTATAGGAGAACAAATGCCTTACCAGACTTATGCTACTATCTGATTTTTCTGCCAAGTATAACCCTATGGTGGAGCTATGTACCTTAGGACCTAAGGCATCGGTTTTGAGAGCCTGACAATATACCTTTGACTTGCATTACTAACATTTTTTTTCACATTTTATCTTCACCAAACAATCTCAAGAGGCTTTTGCTCCTTATGTAGCTTATCAAGGGTAATAGAGTGAACTGGTCAGGCTGGTAATCCTATTGGGTCTGTTTGAAATGTTCTATCTATTGGTGGAAATTTTCACTTTTTTGTTTTATTCATTAATTTACTTTTTATTTTAATTTTATTGTTAACTGTATCCATAATCCTGAGTCTGAATAACTCTTTGCTATTTAGTTGGGACCTACCATGGTGGTTATCTTTGTCTATAGTATGTTTCTTTCAACTTCCACATCAGATATATATGCACTTTCAGAGCAAGAAATTTTGTAAATATTCCTCCACGTCAATTTATTAATTTGGAGAATGTCAAAAGTGCGGGAGATTGCTGAAAATTTCTAGTCCAACCATTGTGTTGATTCAGCACACGGACTTCCTTGAATGTTCTCAAGAAACTAAAGAAGTGAATTGCAGCATATGAAGAACTGCCTGAGTCCTAAATAAATCACTAGACTTGCAAACCTTTTCACTGTTGCATGTATAGAATAGAAAATATTAAAAACAACAGTTTGTGTAAGTTTACACGTCATGTATAAGAAATATAACTGGGCACAACAGATTAAAAAGAAAGACATGATCAAACTATATGCTGTTTATAAGAGGATCTCTTCACACCCAAAGATATACTTAGGTTGTAAAAGAAAGAATAGAAAATGTATTGGATACGACACCCAAGGTATAGGCAACAAAGGAACAATAAAGACTAATTGGACTTTATAAAAATTAAAAATGTACATCAAAATACACTATCAACAAGTAAAAAGACACCCCCCCCAAAATGAAAAGAAAACCCTGTAAATTATATGTCAAATGACGAATTAATTTTCAGAATATATAGAGAATTCCCAAAACTCAACAACAAAAACCAAATGACCCCATTCAGAAATTGGGCAAGAATGGCAGGGCACGGTGGCTCATGCCTGTAATCCCAGCACTTTGGGAGGCTGAAGCTGCCGGATCATGAGGTCAGGAGATCCACACCACAGTGAAACCCCGTCTCTACTAAAAATACAAAAATAAAAAATTAGCGGGGTGCGGTGGCAGACGCCCGTAGCCCCAGCTACTTGGGAGGCTGAAGCAGGAGAATGGGGTGAACCCGGGAGGCAGAGCTTGCAGCGAGCCAAGACTGCGCCACTGCACTCCAGCCTGGGTTGACAGGGCAAGACTCCGTCTCAAAAAAAAAAAAAAAAAAAAAAAACTGGGCAAGAACTTGAATACACGTTTTTTTCCACAGAAGATATACAAATAGACAAAAACACGTGAAAAGATACCCAATATCTCTAATAATTAAGAAAACGTAAATCAAAACAACCATAATATACAACCTCACACCCATTAGGATGGCTATTTCAAGAAAACAGAAAACACGTGATAGTGTGTCTGGAATTGGTGGGTTTTTGGTCTCACTGACTTCAAGAATGAAGCCACAGACCCTTGGGGGTGAGTGTTACAGTTCTTAAAGGCGGTGTGTCCAGAGTTTGTTCCTTCTGATGTTCGGATGTGTTGGGAGTTTTTTTGTTCTGGTGGGTCCATGGTCTTGCTGGCTCAGGAGTGAAGCTACAGACCTTCGCGGTGAGTGTTACAGCTCTTAAGGTGGTGCGCCTGGAGTTTTCCATTCCTTTCGGTGGGTTCGTGGTCTCACTGGCTTCAGGAGTGAAGCTGCAGACCTTCCAGGCGAGTGTTACAGCTCATAAAAGCAGTGTGGACCCAAAGCCTGAACAGCAGCAAGATTTATTGCAAAAGAACAAAGCTTTCACATTGTGGAAGGGGACTCAAGTGGGTTGCCAGTGCTGGCTGGGGCAGCCTGCTCTTATTCTCTTATCTGGCCCCACCCACATCCTGCTGATTGGTCCATTTTACAGAAAGCTGATTGGTCCATTTCGACAGGGTGCTGATTGGTGTGTTTACAATCCCTGAGCTAGGCACAAAAGTTATCCATGTCCCCGCTAGATTAGCTAGACACAGAGTGCTGATTGGTGCATTTACAAACCTTGAGCTAGATACAGAGTGCTGATTGGTGTATTCACAATCCCTTAGCTAGACATAAAGATTCTCCAAGTCCCCACCAGATTAGCTAGATACAGAGTGCCCACTGGTGCATCCGCAAACCCTGAGCTAGACACAGGGTGCTGATTGGTGTGTTTACAAGCCTTGAGCTAGATACAGAGTGCTGATTGGTGTATTTATAATCCCTTAGCTAGACACAAAGGTTCTCCAAGTCCCCACTAGACTCAGGAGCCCAGCTGGCCTGAGGCAGTGGATCTCCCTCAGGGGCTGCAGGTGGAGCTGCCCGCCAGTCCTGCCCTGTGTGCCCACACTCCTCAGCCCTTGGGCGGTCGATGGGACCGGATGCCGTGGAGCAGGGGGCGGTGCTCGTCGGGGAGGCTCAGGCCACGCAGGAGCCCACGGTGGGGTCAGGGAGACTTAGGCATGGCAAGCTGCAGGTCCCGAGCCCTGCACCGCAGGGAGTCAGCTAAGGCCCAGCGAGAAATTGAGTGCAGGGCGGGTGGGCCAGCACTGCTGGGGGACCCGGCGCTCCCTCCGCAGCTGCTGGCCTGGGTGCTAAGCCCCTCACTGCCTGGGGCCGGCAGGGCTGGCTGGCCGCTCGGAGTGTGGGCCCCCCCAAGCCCACGCCCACCCGGAACTCTAGCTGCCTTGCAAGTGCAGCGGGCAGCCCCAGTTCCTGCCCGTGCCTCTCCCTCCAGACCTCTCTGCAAGCCGAGGGAGCTGGCTTCGGCCTGGGCCAGCCCAGAGAAGGGCTCCCACGGTGCAGTGGCAGGCTGAAGGGCTCCTCAAGTGAGGCCAGAATGGGCTCCGAGGCCGAAGAGGCACAGAGTGTGAGGGCTGCCCCCACGCTGTCACCTCTCAATAGCAGGGATGTGAAGAAATCAAAACACCTGTGCACTGTTGGTGGTAATGTAAAATGTGCAGCCACTGTGGAAAACAGTATAGCAATTCCTCAATAAATTAAAAATAGCATTAACATATGGTCCAGTAATTCCACTTCTAGGTATATACACAAGGTTTCTAAGAGATATTTTTATACCCATATTGATAGCAGCATTATTCACAATAGCCAAAAGGTAAAAGCAACTCAAGTGTCCATCAGCAGATGAATAAACAAAATAAGCACAATAGAATATTCAGCTTTAAAAAGAAATGATAGTCTATCACATGCCACAAGCATGGATGAACCTTGAGGGAATTATGCTGAGGACATTATGCTAAGTGAAACAAGACAGTAACAAAAACACAAACACTATCTGATTTTATTTATATAAGGTATGTAGAGTGGTCAAGTTCATAGAGACAGGAAATGGAATTGAGGTAGCCAAGTGCTACGGGGAGGGAGAAATGGAGAGTTATTGTTTGGTGGATATAGAGTTTTACTTTTGTAAGATGAAAAGAGTTCTGGAGATATCTGATATTGATGATTGCTCAACAATATGAATGTACTTAATACCATTTAATTGTACACTTGAAAACAATTAATATGGCAAAGTGCTACATCTCTTACATCTATCCTTGCACAAATAATGTCTTTTTTGTGGAATGGAAATTCATGCATTATCCAGGAAACCAAAAGCTTCCACTAATTTAAAAAGAAATCATCTGAAAGGAGAAATTACTTACTTATAATTTTATTACAGGTAAACTTAAAAAATTGAGTATAAATCTTTTAATATAAACATTATTTCTAAATATATTGTAGTGATATTTTTGCTCAGTACCACTAAATATAATACAGTATGACATAATAGAAAAGAAACTGAACTGTAAGTCAGAAAATTTGACTACGTTCTTACCTTGATATCTAATTGGGTAACAGCAAAAAATAAGGACAAAAATGCCTAGCAGTAAGGCAAAAGTCACTTGTCTTGCTCTATTTCCTAGCTTTTTAACCACAGGTAAATTATTCAAATTACCAGGGACTAGACTCCTTGATATACAAATTAGTAGAAAAATAGCATCTATATCATGGGATCTTTGAGAGGATTAATAAAAGCATACTGGAGATGCTTAAAAAGAATAAAAATGAACAAACAATAGAGTAAGAGCTCAAGGAGTTTAGCTATTATGATGAAACCTAGATCCTTATGGTAATTATAGCTTTAATTACTTGTTTATATTAACTCTTTCAATCCTAACAACAAATATATGTTGTACATATTTTTTCTTTTTCTTTCTTTCTTTCTTTCTTTTCTCTCCCTCTCTTTTTTTTTTCTTTTTTTATTTTTTGAGACGGAGTCTTGCTCTGTTGCCCAGGCTGGAGTGCAATGACATGATATCAGCTCACTGAAACTTCTGCCTCTACTGTTCAAGTGATTCTCCTGTCTCAGGCTTCTGAATAGCTGAGATTACAGGCATGCACCACCATGCCTGGCTAATTTCTGTATTTTAGTAGAGACAGGATTTTGCCATGTTGGCCAGGCTGGCTTGGAACTCCTGACCTTAAGAGATCCCCCTGCCTTGGCCTCCCAAAGTGCTGGGATTATAGGCATGAGCCACCGTGCCCAGTCCATAATTATGTTTTGTAATCCCATAAGGTATTATGTACATAATTTTACCCATCCCTATTTTACAGCTATGCAAAGTGAGGCAGAGATATTAAGTAATATCATGTTTGAAATTCTAACAGCAGACCTTTCTATGTATGACATTTAGGAAAATAATGAGAAATTTTACGTAACAGAAAAATACTACACATGAACTAGTATGATAGATTATAAGCATAGAGAGTTGATTATGGCAAACTGGTGAAATAACTTGACTGACATAATAAGAAGTTTAATATTTTTAGGGTAATATTGAGTGAGTATTGAGTCTTTAAACAACCAAGGTCGAAATAGAATTATAATTTTCTATTTGAAAAACATGTAGACATTACAGAATGTTAGAAAATAGAAAAAAAAAATTTATTCCACCAGTCTAAAGCTAATATTTTATTTTGTGTGCATCCGCTGAGTATTTTATGCATATTCATTGCAAAATTATCACAATGCACATTTATATTCTATTATAATGCCTTTTTCATTTAACATACCCTTTTTATTTTTCTCAAAAAATGCCATATAATTTTGACTGATTATCATCCCTAATAGGCATATAGCTTGTCATTAGGAATAGGTACCATACTTTATAATTTAATTAACCCTTCCTCTGCGTGGGCATTTCAATTGCTCCCAATAGTAATGTACTGTATTTGTGTGTCATTGTGAATATAACGCTCTCAATTACATTTTGAAATAGTAATACAAAGTCAACACATACATACTTTCTTATGGCATGTGATACATGCTGCTGCGAATTTTTTCCCTAACACTTTTACCAATTTTCACAGCTACCAATTTTCCCATAACTTCATGAACAAGGGCAAGTTTGTTTTTCTTTGAAGTTTACTTACAGGGGTGTGGAGGAAGGACTTCTGTGAAGAGGCAAGTGAATGAGATAATATTCAGAGGTAAAGTTTAAAGTCCAATAAAAAGTAAGGAGTTGATGTGAATAACAATAATATTAGCTTCATATTTATTAAGTACTTTCTACAGGTCGTGTTCTGAATTCTGAATGCTTTACAGGCATTATTTAATGTACTCCACAGACTAACCTTAGGAAGTATGTAGCTTTATAAAACCTCTTGCAGATGGAGAACCAGAACACAAAGATATTAACTAACTAGATAAAGTAAAACTTTTTGAGTAGCAGATTTTGGACATAAAGAGTTATTAAATGAGGGTCTAAGTAAAAAGCACAATCAAGCTTTCTGATTTCATTCCATTTTTTTAAATTATACTATAGTGTATCATTTTTTAGTCCTGACCAAGAATGTTATTACAACTTATATATTAATGATCTTTATATTAAAACACAATAGGAACCTATTTATTCAATTTTTTTAATAAAATTATATTGTACACCAATACATCATAAGAGCCACCAATGATATATCGTACATTGATATGATATATTGTACATCAATACATCATAAGAATATATACATCATAAGAGCCCACTTTGATCTAGTTTTTCTACTGGTTTAAAATAATTATTACAGATATGGTTCTAGCCACCATTTTATATATCCAACTTGTGTTTTTTATTTCCTCCTGCCCCAGTGTTCAGAGAAACTGGTCTCCACATATTTCAGCAGCATATCATACTGACTTATCATTCTTTGAGTGTTTTAGTTAAAATTTTTAAAATTTTATTTATGTTGTAAATTGATTAATTCTTAAAATGGCTAAAATATTTTGTATTTTTCACTCCCTTCTTACTTAACTACACTTCCATCTTCCTTCTCTTATATATAATTTTTTATTTCTAAAGCCAATGGCATTCATTAATTAAGGGCTTGTACTTCCTCAATTACTTGAATACAAAGTAATTTCTTTCTACTTCAATATTTTGTTCTATATTATAACATATAATTATGTAATGCTTATATTTGATAAATTATTAGAACTTTTAGATTTTTATCCTGTTCAAATAGTTTGAAATTTATATGAATATAAATCAGGTTTTATTTTACCTTCTCCTGAAGTAATGAATATAGAAATTTAAAAAGAAATTAACTAAAATGCCCTCGGTAAACTCTTATTAATTGGTTGCCTGGCCATATACTATGCTTTAGTTTTTTTATTCAAGTAGATTTAGGTTCACTTTAAGATACTAAAGGTAAAACATAACCAGAGCTAAGTAAAAATGTCGTATTACTTTATGTCAATGAAAAGAAAAGCGAGCTTTTGCTAAAGCATCAAGATATTGTGTATATATATGAAAAATGTATATATAGAGCTATATATATATTATGTGTGTGTATATATGTATATATAGAGAGAGAGGGGGGAGAGAGAGAGAGGGGGAGATATATATAGAGAGAGATGGGGGGAGAGAGAGAGAGAGAGTTCTTTTGAAACATCTGGAGAAGTTTGTCCTTATTACATTTCCATTTGAAGACAATTTGTAATTTTCTTCCTGGCCTATATGCAATGCCAAATTAAATTTGATAAAAAATATATATACTGAATATATGGTCTTTTTTTCTACTATGGTGTTTAGCAACATTTAAATGATTAAAATACTATATAATTTTTGGAAGTTCCTCTAAAGAATGAATAGCTCCAGTCTCGTGACATAACCTACCCTAGAGAATAATCTTTGATAACAGTTGTAATTCTATTCTCTGTCTCTACTTTAAGACATCGTGGACTGCTGTTTTTAAAAGAACAAATCCTTTGTTTCAGAAACTTTAGTCTTCCAGGAAGATGCTGAGAGGTATTAGGTGCATTCTCGAGTATAAATCTACACAAGTTTGTGAAACATACTATGTCATACTTTTAATTTTTACTAGAAGCACTGAAGTTATTTCAATAGCTGTTATAATGGAAGAAAAATGTTAATTTTACTGAATTGTTGAAATTTGTTGATTGTTGAATGTCCGTTATTAGTATTTGAACTTTCACTGTTAGGTTCAGTATATTTTTCCTTTTCACACTGATTACTTAGCTTGAAAGAGACATATCTTTTCATGTGTAATAGTACTAGAAGTTATAATGGACACTATCATATAATCACATTTTAGGAGATAGAGAGTAACCTAAAATTTTTATGTCTTTTTTTTCCTACTCTAGATAAATGGCTTTGACTGATTAAAATGTCTATGGCTTTGAATAACCACCTTTACTAAGTCTCAAAACTAGGTCACTTTGCTCAATTAATTTACATAATTGAACATGTTGCCTATGGTAGTGGCATTTGTACGTGGCAGAATTGGAAATTATTCTTGAATATATTATATTTATTAAGATTACATGACACAGTACTGTATATAGTATTTTGTGATTTGAAATAAATATAGTGTGATGTGGATAATATATGAAGAATGTTTGCTCTTCAATAGTTTAAGGAAATATACTCCTTTGTGAACTACATATACATGTTTATTTATGTTTACATTTATAATGTGGTAAGTAGTTTGCTTCCTTCTGATTGTATTCATTTCCCTGAAGATTTGAATTGAAATTCTCCAAGAACAGCTTCCTCCTCCAAAACTGAACCTGTACTTCTTAACTGCATTGTGTGCTCAACATGGTATGTGTGATTTAATTATATTTGTAACTTGCAAAACAACAGCACAATTGGGTTACTGCTCTAGTATAGAGGAACATGTTGCTAAATATACAATCAGAAAAGAACTATTTTCTAATAAGAACTATTTTATAGTATCGAAAACATAATATATGCCTTACTATATATTTAGATTTATATGTGAGAATGGGCATCTTACATATTTTAATACATGTATACTCATATTCACAGATGAGTAAGTATATGTCTATGGTTATATGCAATACATATTATATGTTAACACATTATTTTGTTTGTTAATTGTCTTTTGTATTTGTATGCATAAGTGGTTCTCAAACTAAAGAAGGTTACTATTTCTGAATAACATTTTGGGAGAAATGACTGGTTGGATGAAAACAAAACAAAATATTTTAATCATAGTTATCTAATTCTGAATAGAAGCAGGTGTTCTCAGGAGAAAAACACAAAATTCTAATGAATCCGTGAAGTACTTGCATTATATTTCTAATAGTAATATAACATCCCATATCCACTTTAGCATTAACCATTGATTTAAAGGCACAAACACTGTCTTTTGATTCAATGCCAGATTGCCTGGGACAGGCCTTGGCAATTAGATCACTGCAAATAGAACACTGACAATAAAGATTGTATAGGAGCTTCAGTTTCAATTGTGAGGAAGTGCTCAATCCCACGGAATTTCAAATCCATGTTCATTACTGAATCCCTACTGAGTTTCTACTCTGAGGTAGGCAGTAAGTTTTCAACATATTTCCACAGTAGATATAATGGTCAGGTAATAGATACCAATATTTCTTACATCTCGAATTTATTTCTGTGGGTCTCACCCTCTGTAATTTTTTTCTGGGTTTCAATTTAACCATTGAGAAATGTATACTCTGGGTGAGACATTATGTTTCTGCTCAGGTGAGCTTGGGGGAGAACAGGCTGATCTGCCAGGTTGTTACAGTAGGTAGCTAGTAAGCCATGAGCAGGGCAGGAGAGCGCTACCCCCAACACACATCAGGAGTGTCAGGCGACCATCAGGTGATGGTCAGGCTGTTGTTAACTGTTTCTCTAAAGTAATAATTGGTCACAGCTGGCGCCAGGGAAAGGCGGTCTCCCAAGAGATAGAAAAAAACTGAAATTGATCAGCAGCTTCCCAATAAGATTGCAGGAGTGGGAGAAGTAATGCAAGATCCCAGAAATAGGCCAACAAAAAAAGCCCCAAGTAAAGAGGTAAAGCTGTGTACTTAGTGTCTCAAGTTCAAGTTGCCTGCTTGGCCCTCTTCCAAGTGTACCTTCCTTTTCTTACTGCTCTAAAGCTTTTTAATAAACTTTCACTTCTGCTCTAAAACTTGCCTCAGTCTCTCTTTCTGCCTTATGCCCCTCAGTTGAATCCTTTCTTCTGAGAAGGCAAGAACTGAGGTTGCTGTAGTCCCATACCGGTAACTATCACCACTAACAAGATGTTGTCAGTTAAAGCAATAAGCCCAAAATGAGAGAGTTAAGCCTTTAGTCAGTTGTTGAGTTGATAGTATCAAGAGGCTAACATTAGAGTAAAGGGCAACCCTCCCTGTTGTCTTTACCCCATGCAATGACACACAGGTGGGGGCCACGTAGATCAGCGAAGACCTGGAGGTCATCTTGCTGTTCAGGAAGTCCAGATAAAAGACTCTGGCAGCGTTATGGCCCCTGAGGTTTCAGGAGGTAGCAGGAAGGGAGGGCTATGGGTGGAAAAGTACTAATTACTGAGTCAGATTGAGAGAAGGATCAAGGTTTCCCTCTTCTTCTCCCACAAAAAGGCCTCGGTAGAGATGTCTGAAGTGATCCTAGGTGCAAGACCTCATATAAGAGGCCTAGGACTAAAGGAATAAAGGTGTTGGGGCTAGCAGCAAATAATGTAAATGGGCGTGACAGCATATATGCATGACCGGCATGACCAGCTGGAGTCCTTGGATGTAACTCCCCTTGAAGACTGTAATGGACTGGCTATGTACCAAGTCTGTGTGTCTGGAGGGCAGTTCACCCCTCTGAGGCCTGTCAGGTAAAGGCTTTGTCATTGCCTGAGGTCTGGCCTGAAAAGTTACACATAGGTTTTTAACCAGGTGCTGGACTTCTCATTATGTTAATAGTTGCATTCATTACTTCTTTTAATATTCCCAGTAGCCCAATGTGATTATCTACGCTTCATTGATGAAGGAACTAGGGGTTACACATTGTTAAAAAATTGGCTTATAAAAACATTTTATAAAAGGGTTAGAGCTTACCTGACTCTAAAACTCACATTTATATCATTATATTGTATACTGTTTCCTAATTAAGTAAATTTCAAGTAACACCATCATTGAAAGAGGTCATTCTCTGACTCTTCTGTACAGTTTTCTTTCCCTTGGCTGAATTTAATCAAATGCACTCTGCTAATTTGCCCAACTTTGTAAATCTCATTTCTTAATGTCCTGTTTTTAAACTATTTTAAATAGATGGAAATCCTGTTTCCTTAGCCTTCATTTTATACCTCTTTGTTATCAACCGGACCAATTTGAGTCGTGTTTTGAAAATTGTTTCCCTCATTTTTTTCCTTTTAGCTCAACACTCTCCAATCTTTGAGTTCCTTCTAGGTTGGTCTTTCACATGATGGACAATAAAGGCATTATTGTGTATTAGTTCCCTCTAATCCTAGTGAACTTTCCACCTTATGCATTTTTCCATCTGCTATTTGTTCTGATACGTTATATTTAACTTTCTGTGTGTCCTTATACATTTTTTTAATTAAAGGTGTAATATCTTGGTAGGATTGGGGTGTCAATGTTTATGCTGCTTCAGTGTCAGTGTAACTTAATTTCACACACATTTGGGGGAAATGCAGACTCAAATGAAATAATTTAATCTTTTATAATCATCCTCTATGGAGAGTAGAAGTGGAACAATAAATGTAGAAGGATGCTGAAAATAGCAGAAACCTTGGCAATTCTGTGTATGAGGTCATGGTATATTGAGATACGAGGAATGAGAGATTTAAGGATAGTCCACAAGACCTTGATACTTCAAGTCCTTTAGAAAACATAACAGGACCAGGAGATGTGCTTTGTCTGACTATATTAATGTTATTTTCTTTCTGATTTTTTTTTTTTTAATTTTCCCCCACCAGCTCAGAAATTTGCTAGAAATATATAGGGCAATAAACAATGCTACAGATTTCTAAGCCTATATCTTTCATTCTCCTAAATTATTACTATTCTTACTCTGATCAGCCAAATGACATTTTTTGATTTCTAGTTAATATTCTTTCTTCCTTTCCAAAAACTCTCTTAACCCCATTTCCAAATCTGAGGCACATCAAATGAGTCTACTTTCTTGGGGGCTTCCTGTGTCCTTGGCAATCTTCTTCAAGGTTGTTTTCAATTGTATTATAAATTTACATGTCTCTTTTGGCACCATTTAGGGTGCCAAATTCTCTTGAGGAAAAGGGTGCTAAATAAATAATTGTTGAAATAATGACCCAATGAAACAAATCTTCCTGTATAAACATACACACAGAGAGAGTAAAGAAACTGAAATTGGAAATAGTAGATTCCCTTATGTCATTCAAATGTTTTGAGAAACCTCACATTTCGATATGTTTATAGAAATGAATTTGTAATTCTTTCCTTAATTTATAAATTTTATTTCAACAACTCTATATATTGAGTCACAATGTGACAACAAATCTTTTTTCTTAGATACTGATGATAGATGTCAAAGGTTCAAAGATTCATTTAAATTACGACCTCAATAAAAAGAAATATGATGACATAAATAAGTATGTAGAAAGCCTAATTAAGTTAAAGTTGGTATGATGGTGAAACCAGTTGGACAAATAAAAAAATGATTATGGCGTTATTGGCTACTTATAAATCTTTTACAGAACAAGTTTAAAAATCTATAGCCTAGGCATACCTTGTACCTTAAGCATAAGTGTTCTCTCACCTTGGAAATTTCATATAACAAGCTTATAATATTAGAACACCAGGTCTTCCACAATGTAAACAGAAAATGTAGTCACACTGTAGCCACAGCAATTTGTTACAGTTAGTGGGCATATTTTCATAACTTTGGGTTGTCATATGTTGATAAAAACCTGCCATAAAAATAGTAGGTGATATCTGCTATCAACTCTTATAGTTTTAACTATTTAAATTTGAATGTATTTACAATATTAGATCTAGCTACAGGTAACCTAAATAGAATTTGAGATGAAAAATGT
This sequence comes from Nomascus leucogenys, assembly GCF_006542625.1. Classification (NCBI taxonomy): domain Eukaryota; kingdom Metazoa; phylum Chordata; class Mammalia; order Primates; family Hylobatidae; genus Nomascus; species Nomascus leucogenys. The sequence continues at coordinate 82,860,877 of NC_044385.1, read as the reverse complement.
GATACTTTACTTACCCTTGAGCTAGAAGTTCTTAATAAATAAATCTGAATAAATCTATTTATTTCATTCATGTATTCTCATGATAAAGATGTACTGGACATGCACAGTATAAGCATTTTGAGACACGTAATACTTAAGGAAATAGAACATATACATAGTAAGTTGTTACACATGGATTGGGTACAAATAAAGTAAATACAATACAAATGAGGAAAATGTATTTTATATAAGAGAACATGATAGAAAACTTCAGGAGGAAGTTGATATTTTAGCTGAGGCTTAAATAGTACACAAAATGGCTAAATTTGCTTGATTAAGAAAAAAATTAAACACTCTAAAGTGAGTGGAAAATACTTTTTAAAAAAATGTCATCTTTTGGCTTGGCGTGGTGGCTCAATACCTGTAATCCCAGCACTTTGGGAGGCTGAGGTGGGTGGAACTCTTGAGGTCAGGAGTTTGAGACCAGCCTGGCCAACATGGTGAAACCCTGTCTCTCCTAAAAATAGAAAAATTAGCCAGGTGTGGTGGTGCATGCCTGTTATCCCAGCTACTTGGCAGGTTGAGGCAGGAGAATTGCTTGAACCCGGGAGGCGGAGGTTGCAGTGAGCCAAGATCGTGCTACTGCACTCCAGCCTGTGTAACAGCAAGACTCTGTATCAAAAAACAAAACAAACAAACAAAAAAAAACCTCGGCCAGAAAATGATACATACTGCATAATCTCATTATTAGAAATTTAAAAACAAGCACAATTAATGAATAGTTTCTTAAATCACATTAAGAGTTAACTTCACGATGTGAGAAGTAGAGTGACTGAGAGGAAATATGGAAGGATATTGAGTCCCAGGAATATCTTATTTCTTTAATCTCAAAAAAGTAATATTTTTTTTTTTTTTTTTTTTGAGGCGGAGTCTCGCTCTGCCGCCCAGGCTGGAGTGCAGTGGCGCGATCTCGGCTCACTGCAAGCTCCGCCTCCCGGGTTCACGCCATTCTCCTGCCTCAGCCTCTCCGAGTAGCTGGGACTACAGGCGCCTGCCACCACGCCCGGCTGATTTTTTTATATTTTTAGTAGAGACGGGGTTTCACCGTGGTCTCGATCTCCTGACCTCGTGATCCGCCCGCCTCGGCCTCCCAAAGTGCTGGGATTACAAGCGTGAGCCACCGCGCCTGGCAAAAAAGTAATATTTTAAGAGAAATAGGTAATGGGGCTACATAAAGAACCTTTTGTTTCAGCCTACAAAATTTGGACTTTATATGAGAGTCAACTGGGCATTAGGGAAATATTCTTAAGCTTTGAACAGATAAGAGCCAAAATATATGTTGTTCTCTTCAGAGGATAATCAGGCAGTTACAAGTAGAAGTGACTACAGATGAACTAACTGAATGAAGATGTGAAGAAACTACTTCCATTCGAAAGGTAACCATAACCTAAACTTTATTAGATAGAACGGGAATACAGTGAAATAATTAAGAAAAAAAGAAGGAAAAGTAGAATGCATTAAACATGACAACCGATATGGCTACCAGCGTGAAAGAGCATAAAGATAAATATTTACTGTAATGCAAATAAATAAAGGCAAAAAAGATGTCTGGGTCATTGATGGAAAAGGGGAAAATCAGGAGAAGAGTGTAATATGTATTGGAATAATAATCAGAGATTCTAAGGGTACATTATATATCAGAAATCTTAAATGTTTATAAATGTGCTAAATCTTTTAATCTTCACAGCAAAATATGGGCTATGAACTAATATTATTTTAATTTTAACAAAAAAGAAACTGAGGCAAAATCAGTTCAAATATTTTGTGCATTGTCCCAAAGCTACTGTCAGAAACAGAAATTAACCCAGACTGTCAGACTAATTCCTGAATTCTTAATCACAACACTCTTTTACCATTTGCCTGAAATAATTGAGTGCTTATTCTGTAGAAACACCATTTCAAGTGCTTTATATACACAATAAGTCATTTAGTCTTTAAATAATCTTATGAGGGGACTATGCTTATGATCTTGATTTTAGTAAATGTCAGCATAAGAACTTAAAAACAGCTTCCTGTCTCCTGAGTCTGCACACTTCACCACTATTAAATTTACCCCTGAGATAATTGGTTTTAGACTTCCTGAGTTTGAAGTATAAGTGCAGCATTTAAGTGAAAATATCCCATTGGAAATTAGGTATAGAATCATAGGAGGAATTTCACCTAGGTACACTTATGACACACTTCCACTTAGAGAGATTTTTAGCTAAAATCAGAGGAAGGAATAGGATAATAAACAGAGAAGAGAAAATACTATCATAGACAATTAAAATTATTGTCTTACAGAAGACACAAGAAACAACAATATTTTCTGTATATGTCTAAGAAAATTAGGGTGAATTTGTTTAAAAAAAGGTTACCAGGGCTTAAATAAACAATACAGTTTTAGATTTAATAGACACTAACAAAAATCACTAAATCATGTGTTAAATAGGACTAATCAACAATAGTTCACAAATGTAATAACAAATTAAATCTTTCCCTAATATTTTCATTGTATCATGGTCATATGGTTATGTAGGGGGCAAATCAGATATTTAGGTTCTAGTATTCATGGGACTTAATACGCCATCCCTTTGTTCATAATTATGCTTCACTGTTTTGGGTAACTGAAAAAAGTGTTTATTTACACAACTTCTGCAATCTTAAATTCTAATGAGGAAAAAGTCTAGTAGTTTCTGAAGCCATTAAAGGACAACCCAATAATATATTTGAAGACTCAGCAATATTGATCAGAGAAACATTTCTAAATTTATTTCAAGATCAGTTATTTTTATTATTTTAAAATATTTAACCATATATTCAAGATGTTAATTATCTATAAATATCACAGAAGGCATAACTGTCAAATTGAAATCAAAGAAGGAACTTTGTATGTGAGATATAATCACCTTACAAATAGGAATAGTGCATAACATGGGGTAGTTTCATTTTTCATGGATTTTCAATTAAATAAGAATTAAAATTTTAGCTAGCTATGGTCATTACATTTATTATGATAAACAGAGGTGTATTTTATTCATTGAGATAAATACATTGTTGCCATTAGAATGAGTTTTATTGCCTCATTTAGCACTTCAAAAATTTTATGAGTTATACCAATTTTATTTTTTAATAGAGCCTATGTCTATAAAATTATTCCTTCTTCACACAGATAGATATTATATTAATAAAATAAATGTAATATCTCTGAAAACAAGAACTGTACCAAGATGTCACTAGCAGTTAATATCTTGTTGGTAATTAATTAGATTGTTACTTAATCAATTCTAATAGATTGTAAGAATGCCAATTACCTACAAAACATTATTGGAACAGTAAAGGAAGACACCAGTTTCAAAATATTTCTTCTATTCTCTCAAAACCTTCAAACTCCTCACCAGAGATGCCTTTCTTTGAGTCTTAAAAGTGTTTAAGTTTAAAATTAATACTTCAAGCTGGGCACAGTGGCTCCTGCCTGTAATCCCAGCACTTTGAGAGGCTGAAGCAGGTGGATCATTGAGCTTAGGCTAACTGTATTTATTTAATGGAGATGGTGAAACCCCATCTCCATTAAAAACACAAAAATTAGACAGGTGTGTTAGCATGGATCTGTGGACCCAGCTACTAGGGAGGCTGAGGCATAAAAATTGCTTGAGTTCAAGAGGCTGAGGTTGCAGTAAGTCAAAATCATGCCACTGCACTCCAGCATGGGTGACAGAGTGAGACTGCATATCAAACAAAATGATAATAATAATAATAATAATAATATTTCACACTGTAGTCTGTTTTGTTAACCACTAAGTACAAAAAACATGTCTGGCACATTTGTTCAAGAAATGTTTGTTAACTTAATGGATAAATATTATCAGGTTATACTTTTTTTAGTAACACAAATCCCTGATAATGGAATCCAGAAGTGAAAATAGGAAGAATCAAGTCAAAGCACAATAGGCATGCTTCACAGAGTTGCCTAGGGTCACTGAACAAAGAGAAACCAGTCTAAACAAAATTGCTCATCAGCTCAGTTCAACTGATGAAATTTTTCTTAATTGCACTAAATTAACTTTCTTTTTTTCTTGTTTAAACACAAGTAAAATAATCCTAATTTATGTATATTGAAATCCCTAATTCCGCTAATAAATCTAAACTTAAAACAGTTCCCACAGCCTGAAATCATAGCTTTATTGTTAACACTCTTTCAAAGATTTGGGCTGAATTTAAAAATGTTTTTCAATATTCATATACCATTCATTTCTGTTTAGGGATAAGGTGACAAATGTGACCTTTATTCTTAAGAGTTATAGGAATATTTTTTTTAAAATACTGTAATAAAGGTAGTTACCACTTATGATAATGACTCTAAGCAAACAGAATTGGCAGTCTTACAGGAATGAGTAGGAAACAGAGCATTTAGGAACACCACAACTAACTGTTACTCTATTATTTTATTATACACACTAGACAAAATAGAATAGCCTTAGTCTGACCCTGCAAAAAGATCACCCATTTCTGTGTACCTGTGTGTAAGTATATGTGTTTGTGTGTGTGTGTGTGCACATATGCACATATGCTGGTTCTTTTAAATGGAGTAATCCTCTCCCGAGACATGCTTTATCTATTAATGAGATGGAAGAGTACCCTTGAGCCCCTTGTGAAACTTGCGACAGGAATGTGGCTCATTTACTCCCACTCAGCACGTTCAAACCATTTGCGGGAGCAGAGCACGCAGGTGAGTGGGTGCTGGGGCCAGGGTAAGTGCTTTTGGGCCCTGGCCCCATGGTGGCATCTAGGGGTATGTTACAATTAATGCTCTTTTAGCTTTGCAGATAGCAGTTCGGTGAAGAGTCAATGTGAGAGCCTTATTGGTTTCCCACACCCAGTGCATCCCGGATTCTTGTCCATTGTCCAGGAAGAATCAGGTTACATGAACAGTTTGAAAGGTGATGAATGTGGAGGATTTTATTAAGCAGTGGAAGTGGCTGTCAGTGGAAGGGGAGCTGGAAAGGGAGGCAGTGGGGAGAAAGTTATCTTTTCCTGAAGCCGGGGCGTTTCCAGCCAGGCTCTTCTTCAAAATCAATCATGCTGTCTGAAGCTAAGCCGCATCTATCCATAGTCTCTGATGCTCAGTAGCTTCTTCTCACAACACTCGGCCAGTTCTCTCTCTTCCAGCTGAGGTCTGGGGTTTATATGGGCACAGGACAGGAAAGTGGGGTGAACCAAAAAACGGTATTAGGGTGGGAAAACAGAGAAGTGAAGTTCTCACTTAGGGCCATAGGCCCAGGCTCGAGGGTGAAGCCCTTGCGGGGGACTCCACCATCTTCTACCCAGTATTTCCCTGCCTCCTGTCCATATCATTAACTATTGTTGATTCCTTTGAAATTTAAATCTGCTGAACACAAATGTCACCCATTCGATGAAAGAAAACAAATCCCAATTCTAGTCTTACTCAGTTTTCCATATGAATATGGTATTGTGCAAGTTGTTGCAAGTCATTCTTTTGTGTTGTAGTAATTGACTAATTTTCTTTTCTTTCCAACAGAACATAAAGTATTTAAAGGCAAGACAATGTTTACTCAGTTTAGCACTCTAAATTTCTAGCATAGAGTGGGATGAGAAAACAAATATTTGTCTAATCAATTAAAGGATAATATATAAATACAAGAGACTATGATAAGTTATTACTTAGCTGAATAACCACAGTGTTTTAGAGTATAAAACGAAGAAAAAAAAAGCAAGAATATTGGATTTCAGTTTAGTCCAGCACAAATATGAGGGCTATTTGGCTGCAACATCTGTCACCCCATTGATCGCCAGGGTTGATTTGGCTGATCTGGCTGGCTAGGCAGATGTCCCCTTCCTCCCTCTCCGTTCCATGTGCATCCCTCCCAAAGCTGTGTGTTCAGTCAAAGAGGATGACCATCACTGATAGAGGAGGACTGGTCTTCAGTCAAGGGTATACGAGTAGCTGCACTCCCCTGCTAGAACCTCCAAACAAGTTCTCAATTTAGTTCAACAAACATTTATTGGATGTTTTGTGTATGTCAGGCACTGTTTTAGATAGCTCATTTGAAATAGTGGTCTTCAAATGTATTCATCTTGTACTCTAGGCAATAACATATAAACAAATAAATAATATTTTGAATGATCATGATAGATATCAGAGACAGGTATATTATTTCTATAAATTGCATATTAATATGTTAGCCTCAACAGAAAATTATTAGGGAATATATGAAAGTATATATAATTTATAATGTTTTCTTATCAAAGCTCAATAGATTTTTCTTTTCAACCCCCAAGTGTAAGTCTCTGCTGTTAAATAAATATACGAACTTAATGTTATTGCTTTTAAAATGAAGACATTTTTCACATTTCCAATAGGTATTAGGTTGGTGCAAAAGTAATTGCAATATTTGCATTAACAAAACTATTTATAGGGCAAATAAATGAGAAAAAAAGAATGGGCTCATCACACATAACAAAGGGCAGAATAGGCCGTACGCAGATATTTAAAATAGCAAATTTCCCCACTTAGGCATGCAGTCTCAGTCTACGTTCAAAACAGTTATATGTGGGACTTGAGAACTGCTAAAAGATTAGTTTACTCTACAGTATGTGTAACATATTTAAACAATCTCCAGATTTCAATCACCACAGAAAATGTTTGACAGCTGATCACTGAAAACAAGTAACAATAAACCAACCACAGGTAAATATATTTTTTAATAATTTTAAAACTTTTAATTTTTTTTTCTCCTGGTAAAATTTAGTCAATATTTGAGTAAAATCTGGCCAGGCATGGTGGCTCATGCCTGTAACCCCTGCACTTTGGTAGGCCAAGGTGGGTGGATCACTTGAGGCCAGAAGTTTGAAACCAGCTTGGCCAACATGGTAAAACCTCGTCTCTACTAAAAATACAAAAATTAACCGGGTGTGGTGCTGCACCCTTGTAGTCCTAGCTACTCGGGAGGCTGAGGTGGGAGGATGGCTTGAGCCCAGATGACAGAAGTTGCAGTGGGCCAAGATCGTTCCACTATACTCCAGCCTGGGCAACAGAGTGAGACTCTGTCCTGCACCTCCCCTCCCCTCAAAAAGATAGTAAATTGAGAGCAAAATCTCATTATGGCCACTGCCCAGATGAATCAGAAAGATTCCAAATGAAAGGAATAGGCAACGGGAGTAGACATTTTTCAGAATATTCAAGACAGAATTTCCCTGTAATTCAACATTTTCTGAATTCTTGTGCTAACAATTTGTAATAGTGGTAAATACTGCTATAGATATGTGTGTGTGAACATTATTCATAAAACATGAATGTAAAGCAATTCAAAAAGAGTTAAAGAAATTAATATCCACTTATCATCTTTCATTCAACAAGAGTGTCATTTAAACTTTATTGACAACCTGTAATTTAGAATTCTTAATTTCATATTATAGCCAAAGGAATTAACTTATTCAACCAACAAATATTTAATGAGTTCCTACTACATGCCATGTGCTATTTTAGGTCTTGAGGATATAGCAAGGAACCATTACAGTCTCTTCCTTCTTAGAACTTATATTTTTGTGGACATAGACAAGGATATAAGCAAATATATATGTATTGTACATAAACTGATGAGAAGTTTTGTAGTGAGGAAGCTATGATTAAGAGAGCTAGAAAGTATCAGAGATTGGGGCAGTGCTCTTTTATGTAAAGCAGTCAGAGAATCTAGAAAGAGTGCCATGTTAGAATTTGAGATGCAAGCCAAACATTTATCTGAAGAGCACCATGAATTGAAGGAAGAATTGGTGCAAAGCAGGATCAAAGAAAAGTTAGAAAGCCTGATTAAGTACCTTGAGAAGAATAACCAAGGGATTCAGAGACAGGAGATGAGACCAGTGATGAGAGGCAATATAAAAATTTTGTCTTCCACTTTGAGTGTGATTGGATACCATCATAGAGCTATGAACAAAGAAGCGACATAACTTAGATGGGTAGAGCTGGCTCTTTTTCTGAAAAATACAGTTTGGGGGAATGCATAATAGAGTTAGGAAGCCCAGGGAGAATTGGGGATGCTGTTGAAATAATTGGAGTGAAAGATTATCCAGGTATTAGCTTATGTGGTGAAGATGAGAATCTGGATTCGTATTATATTTTGAAGGTAGTCAAAAAATAACTTGCAATTAGATTAGATGTAGACCATGAAAACTAGAGAGGATTTAAGAAATATTTAAGCAAGTTAGTTACTTCCTAGGTAAAATGGAGTAAAGGTATTGGGTAAATACAACTGTTCAAATGGGATAAATGGCTGAAACAAAGGGGCTACAGGCTCTATGCAAATCCAAAATCCAGTGGGGCAGTCAAATCCTAAAGCCCTAAAATTACCTCCTTTGACTCTATATCTTACATCTAGGTCACACTGTTACAAGTGGTGGGTTCCCATGGTCTTGGGCATCTCTGCCCCTGTGGCTTTGCAGGATACAGCCTCCTTCATGGCTGCTTTCATGGGCTGGTGTTGAGTGTCTGCAGCTTTTGCAGGCACATAGTACAAGCTGTTGGTGGATCCATCATTCTGGGGTCTGGAGGACAGTGGCCCTCTTCTCACAGCTCCACTAGGCAGTACCCAGTAGAGACTCTGTGTGGGGGCTCTGACCCAACATTTTCCTTCTGCACTACCCTAGCAGGAGCTCTCCATGAGGCCCCCTCCCCTGTAGCAAACTTCTGCCTTGGCATCCGGGCATTTCCATACATCCTCTGAAATCAGGCAGAGGTTCTCAAACCCCAATTTTGACTTCTGTGCACTGGCAGGCTCAACACCACATGGAAGCTGCCAAAGCTTGGGGCTTGCACCCTCTGAAGCCACGGCCTAAGCTCTGCATTGGTGCCTTTCAGCCATGGCCGGAGTAGCTAGGATGCAGAGCACCAAGTCCCCAGGCTGCACACAGCACAAGGACCCTGGGCCCAGCCCATGAAACCATTGTTTTCTCCTAGGCTTCTGGGCCTGTGATGGTAGGGGCTGTTGTGAAGATCTCTGACATGCCCTGGAGACATTTTCCTCATTGTCTTGGGAATTAACATTCAGGTCTTCATTAATTATGCAAATTTCTGCAGCCAGCTTGAACTTCTCTTTAGAAAATAGGATTTTCTTTTCTATCACATTGTCAGGCTGCAAATTTTCTGAATTTTTATGCTGTTTCCTTTATAAAATTGAATGCCTTTAAGAGCACCCAAGTCACTGCTTGAATGCTTTGCTGGTTAGAAATTTTTTCCACCAGATCCCCTAAATCATCTCTCTCAATTCCCAAGTTCCACAAATCTCTAGGCCAGGGGCAAAATGCTGCCAGTCTCCTACTAAAACATAACAAGAACCACCTTTGCCCCAGTTCCCAAAAAGTTCCTCATTTCCATCTGAGACCACCTAAGCCTGGACTTTATTGTCCACGTCACTACTGGTATTTTCAGCAAAGCCATTCAACAAGTCTCTAGGAAGTTCCACAGTTTGCACATTCTCCTGTCTTCTTCTGAATGCTCCAAACTGTTCTAACCTCTGCCTGCTACCCAGTTCCAAAGTCGCATCCAGATTTTCTGGTATCTTTACAGCAGTGCCCCACTCAACTGGTACCAATTTACTGTATTAGTCTGTTTTTATGCTACTGATAAAGACATAACCAAGACTGGGAAATTTAAAAAAGAAAGTGGTTAAATGGACTTACAGTTCCACGTGGCTGGGGAGGTCTTATTATCATGGAGGGAGGCAAGGAGGAGCAAGTCACATCTTACATGGATTGCAGCAGGCAAAGAGAGAGAGAATTTGTGCATGGCAACTCCTCTTTACAAAACCATCAGATCTTGTGAGACTTATTCCCTATTACAAGAACAGCACAGGAAAGACCTATCCCCATGATTCAATTACCTCCCACTTAGTACTTCCCACAACATGTGATATTTCAAGATGAGATTTGGGTGGGAACACAGTCAAACCTTATCACTAATCTTCTTCATGAACTCTTTCCATTTGGGTCAATACAGTGATACAGATTCCTTTCTTTCATTTAGCAATGTGCATTTAAGATTTATCTATTTCTTTTTTTTGTGGCTTAATAGCTCATTTTAAAAAGTCGCTGAATAATATTTCATTGTACATATATACCACCATTTATTCTTCCCTTGACCCACCTAAGGACATCTTGGTTCCCTCCAGTTTTGTGGCAATTACGAATAAAACTTCTATAAGCATTAATGTGCAGGTAAAATAGACCAAAGAGAAATTCTTGGACCTTCAGCTATTAGAATATTAGCAAAAGAGCTATCAAATACTGTTAAAGCATATACAGTGAGTAAAACAAAGGAAGGCAAGCAAGAAAAACATATTATCAAGAACAACAAGAGAAAAATAATGTTTCACAAAGGAATAGCTGGGCAAATGTATCAAACTAATTTGGCATATGAGAAATTAAATATAAGAAGAAAATAAGAATAGACATTGGACTGAGCAATGGGCTGTTAATCAACCTGATAAACACAAATCAGTGGAGGAGAGGGAACTGGAGTGCTTTTACAGTATTTATTTTTGGTCATTTGTGATGCTATAACAAAATACTTGAGAGTGGATAATTTATAGCAACAGGAATTATTCTGGAGGGTGCAAAGTCCAAGATCAAGGCACTGGCAAATTCAGTATCTGATGAAGGTGCCTTCCTCATAGCTGGTACCATCTAAGTGTCCTCACATGGTATAAAAGATGAAGGAAGGGCAAAAGGACCTGGTTAATTCCTTCCAGTCCTTTCATAAAGATGCTAATCCCACTTATGAGAGTAGTCTTCTGAAGGCCCTACCTCTTTAATACTATCCAATTGGTGATTAATTTTCAACTATATTCAAATCATAGCAATATTTCACAAAAAGTAGATAAATAAATGAAGGCAGAAGAGTAAAGAGAAAAACTATGGACAACTCTCCAGAATTGTTGCTATGAAGAATGAGGTCCATAGGTTTTAGGAGGTGTGAGGTTTTAGAAGAAATGTAGGTGTAAGATTTTCTTCATGGGAGATTGTTCCATGTTAATATAGGGGACTTTAGAGTATAACTTTATGTTAATAGTAATAATTCATCATTCAACAATATTGTGACAGGAGAGAGTGGAAATAATTTTAGAAGCAAAGTTCTTTAAGTATACACAGTGCTTTAATTTTAGCTATCATTGTGTGCTAACGCTAAATATAGTTTTTTTTTTGCTATAAGCACAAAAAGTTTACCTCATCTACATGTAGCATTGGATTTTTCTTTTTTTTTTTTTTTTTTTGAGACGGAGTCTTGCTCTTTCGCCCAGCCGGGAGTGCAGTGGCGCAATCTCGGCTCACTGCAAGCTCCGCCTCCTGGGTTCACGCCATTCTCCTGCTTCAGCCCCCTGAGTAGCTGGGACTACAGGTGCCCGCCACTGTGCCCGGCTAATTTTTTGTATTTTTCATAGAGACGGGGTTTCACCATGTTAACCAGGATGGTCTCGATCTCCTGACCTCGTGATCCGCCCGCCTCGGCCTCCCAAAGTGCTGGGATTACAGGCGTGAGCCACCGTGCCCGACCAGCATTGGATTTTTCTACACTGACAGTAATTTAAAACAACACAATAAGTATTTTAATTTAAAGTATTTAATAAATGATTTCCAGCTATATGTAGATAAATGTATAAGTAATTATTCTTCCATATGATTATATACTCTGGGTGACATATGAGAACTCCTTATCTATATATAAATTTATGTCATTCTTTAAAATATATTTTTACTTAAAATTTTAAAATATATTGTATATTCAGTTATAAATATTACATACTCTTGTTTGCTAAGTTTTTTTTTACTAATTTGGATGGCTACAATAAAATTATTTTTGAAAACATTTAATTTACACAAATTTGCAAAAATAAAAGGGAAAGATAATAACATCTGAAAATTGTGTGTTATTTTGTAAACTATTTCATTCAAAAAGTTATGCTCTGACAAATCATGTGGTTTATGAGCCCAGAATTATCTTCATAACAAAAACAGAAACAAAAGTACAAAAAAGAAAACTGTGTACAAATGTATCTCATAGAGAGACACAAATTCTTAACAAAATATTAGCAAATAAGTTTAGCCATACATAAAAAGAATTGCATACCTTTACCATTGGGATATATTCAACAAATGCAAATCTGGTTCAATATTTGAAAATCTATTAGTGTTCCCATATTAACAGACAAAAGAAGAAAAATCACATGATACTTTCATTTAATGGAGAAAAAAAGCATTTGACAAAATTTAAAACCCAGTTTTGTTAAAACTTTTAGGAAATTAAGAATAGAGAGGAAATTATTCAAACTGATGAGCCCATTTACAAAAACTTGCAATTAAAATCATATTTAATGATTTTTAAAATGGTTATTTTCACCATTGAAATAGTGATTAAGACAAAATAAAGAATAAGTTAAAAATATCCAATGGCACCACTACTATTTAACATAGTTCTAGAAATTCTAGCCAGAAGACTATTAGAAAAATAAAATAAGATAAAAACCATACAGATTGTAAAGGAGTAAATAAAAATGTCCATATTCATAGATAACATGTAGTCTATATAGAAAATACTAAGGACTCTACCAAAATATTTCATATACCTAATAAGTGAGTTCAGCAGATTCACATGCTATAAGGTCAACAAGTAAAAATCAATTGAATTTCTTTCCATATATTAACAACAGACATAGGAAACTGAAGTTAAAAGCAATACCATTTATGATCACTCAATAATTAAAATATTTAAGAATAAATATGTACAACATATATAAAAAATATACACTGAAAACTATAAAATACTAATGAAATATATTTAAAATAATATCTGAATATGTGTGACATATACCAAGCTTATGAATTGGAAATCTCAACATAGTAAAGTGTGTCAAGTGTCCTCAAACTGTTATACAGTTTTATCAAAATCCTTACCAAATTGCAATATTTTTGTAGACACACAAATTCATTCTAAAATTTAACATGAATGACAAAGAAAACAAGATAGCAAAACCAATTCTATAAAAGAAGAATATAGTGGAAAGAACCATTTTCTTTGCCTTCAAGACTTATTATATAGCTGCAATAATCAAGCCTATGTGGTGTTGGTAGAAAAATAGACACATAGATCAAGGGAATACACAAGTACACCAACATGATTGTGAAAAGGTTCAAAAGTAATTGAATGCAAAACTCTAGAAAAATTGGATATTTGTAGACAAAGTGAACTTCAACCTAAACCTCACATCTTACACAAAAATTTAAATAGAGCACAGAATTTACTACAAAACAAAACAAGTAAAACTTTAAAACACAGGATAGGAGAAAATCTGTGGAATTCAGAGGCTGATGAATTCTTAGGCATGACACTAGAAGAATAATCACAAGAAGTAAATTGATAAATACTGTTTTATCAAAATAAAACATTTTTGCTCTGCTAAGTTTTTATCTGTTAGGATAAAAATACTAGCTACAGACAGCAAAACACATTTTTAAGCTACAGAGTTGACAGACAACTAATATCTATAAATATAAAGAACTCTTAAAAAAATATCCAATGAGAAAACTGGCAAAAGAAGGAACAATTCACCAATTCACTAAAAGGATAAGTTGAAACATGCATGAAGAGATGTTGAACATCATTTGCCAATAGAGAAATGCAAACTAAGACCACCATGAGGTATCACTACACACCGATTAGAACAGCCAAAAAAATATAATAACACCAAATGCTGTCAAGAAACAGAGTAACTATACATTTCATACATTACTGATGGGAACATAAAATAGGTACAGCAGTATGGAAAACAGTTTGGCAGTCTGAAAAAGTTACACTTACATTCAACCCAACAATTACACTCTTGACAATTATTCTAAAGCAAAGACACCTTATATTCTCACAAAATCCTATACCCTTATCTTTACAGCAGCCTTGTTCATAACAGCTGAACACAGGAAACAACCCAAATGCCCTACAGCAGGTGAATGATTGTACAATCTGTGCTACGTTCATTCCATGAGCCCAAAATAGGAATGAACTATTATTGCACATAGCAACTTAGATGGATCTGAAGAGCATTATGCTGAGTGCAAAAAGCCAATCTAAAAAGATCACACCCTGTATGATTCCATTTATATGACATTCTCAAAATGGCACAATTACAGAGAAGGAGAATAAATTAATATGTTAGGGATAATAAATAAAAGACATTGGGGATGGTAAGAGGGGATGTATATAAAGTAGAAGTAAGAGAAAAATCTTTGTGGTGAAGGAGTAGTTACACATCTCGGTTGTGGTAGTGCTGAAGACAATCTGTGCACATCATTAGCTATATAGAATTCAGCACGCATATTTTACTGATGTCAATTTCGTGATTTTTATATTCTGTTTTTATAAGATGTAACTATTGGGAAAAACTAGGTGAAAGGTACATGGGACTCTTCCATACTATCTTTGCAACTTTCAGTGAATCTAATATTATCTCTAAATAAAAAGTAGACAACAACAGCAACAAAGAAAACAAAAATATCTGCAGGTGATACATTTTAGACTTTTGCAGTAGAGACCCATGGGTATACTAAGGACTAAACCCCAGATACTTGGTTTAGTGCACAAGATTGGTCTATGATCTGCTTTTCCAGAATTAAATGATGTAATACAATAAAGAACAAGCAGAGAAGCAGATAGCAATGAAATCTCATAAAATTCAGTGTTTATAGTTTTTGGCCTGTCAGTAGATTTGACATTATATAGTATTTCAAAATAACTAGAGTGAGAGAAGCAGAACAAATTTATTATTTTAAAACATGTTTTATGTAGAGTAAAATCCTGTAAAATACTTTAAAACAAAAGAATATGCCGGAGTTTTTGTTGGTTTTTAAGATTTTTTTTTAAGTTATTTATTTATTTTTATTATTATTATACTTTAAGTTTTAGGATACATGTGCACAATGTGCAGGTTTGTTACATATGTATCCATATGCCATGTTGGTGTGCTGCACCCATTAACTCGTCATTTAGCATTAGGTATATCTCCTAATGCTCTCCCTCCCCCCTCCCCCCACCCCACAACAGTCCCCGGAGTGTGATGTTCCCCTTCCTGTGTCCATGTGTTCTCATTGTTCAATTCCCACCTATGAGTGAGAACATGAGGTGTTTGGTTTTTTGTCCTTGAGATAGTTTACTGAGAATGATGGTTTCCAGTTTCATCCATGTCCCTATAAAGGACATGAACTCATCATTTTTTATGGCTGCGTAGTATTCCATGGTGTATCTGTGCCACATTTTCTGAATCCAGTCTATCATTGTTGGACATTTGGGTTGGTTCCAAGTCTTTGCTATTGTGAATAGTGCCGCAATAAACATACATGTGCATGTGTCTTTATAGCAGCATGATTTATAGTCCTTTGGGTATATACCCAGTAATGGGATGGCTGGGTCAAATGGTATTTCTAGTTCTAGATCCCTGAGGAATTGCCACACTGACTTCCACAATGGTTGAACTAGTTTACAGTCCCACCAACAGTGTAAAAGTGTTCCGATTTCTCCACATCCTCTCCAGCACCTGTTGTTTCCTGACTTTTTAATGATGGCCATTCTAACTGGTGTGAGATGGTATCTCATTGTGGTTTTGATTTGCATTTCTCTGATGGCCAGTGATGATGAGCATTTTCTCATGTGTTTTTTGGCTGCATAAATGTCTTCTTTTGAGAAGTGTCTGTTCATATCCTTCACCCACTTTTTGATGGGGTTCTTTTTTTCTTGTAAATTTGTTTGAGTTCATTGTAGATTCTTTAACAGGAAAAAATGAATTCAAATTGAAAAGGAAACTAATATGATAAACTTCATTCCTCAGATGGAAATTGGGTAAATGCAGGAAACCCATCAGAGCTGTCTTTATAAAAGGTCATATTTATCAGGCTTGTTATTCATACATCTCTTGTTTGTTCCTTTTGTAGACAAAATACACAAGATAGAAGAATACTCTGTCTTCAACCATATAACTATATGAAATGTGATATTATATGTAGTATGAAACTAATTTTCAGATTTTTAAACATTGTATGGATAAAGGGAAAAATTACCCAAGCTAGCCTCATTTCCTGAAATAAGTTTTTTAAAAAATGAGTTATCCTTAAAGCATGAAATATTCAGGGATCTGGAAAATATAAGTCTAATGTAGATCCTCCTGTATAGATAATATGGTTTCTTTATGATAATTTCTTTTCTGCACAATTTTCTTTATTATGCTAAGAGAAGCACCTTAATATATCACACCATCATCTAAAGAGATTATTTATGGCTAGCTGAACAAGTTAGAACAACTTTATTTTTCAACTCACAGTGATAAAACCATCTTTTCTTTTGTGAATACAATTGCAATTATTAATATCCTGCAACTATGCTATTCTAAGTCCCACAGTGCAGTCGTTCAAAATGCTGTACGGTTTTGTGTTAATATGTGACTCTCAGCTTCTAAGTCCAATGTGGAGACTCTCTGTTATTCTCTGCAATAATGACCAAATCCTAATTTGTTCCCTTACTATACCTGCATCTACAAATGGAACTATCAAGTAAGACTTAATTTTTGTCTTCTATTTTGGGCTTCAAAACAGGCTTCAACAATCAAAAAGGAGAAACGGCGAGATTAGCTCTCTTTTACCCAGAGAGGAAGCCTTATAATCACATTTGGGGAAAGAAGTTTATACACCAGTTGGAAAATGACTGCCCTGGTTAGACTCCGCAAAGAAGGCAGTTTTTTAAAAACAGTGAAAATGGCCATAAAGTCACTAAAGAGACAGTGCTGTTTTTGTTGTTTGTTCTTTGTATATTTTTAATACCTGACAATCACAGTCATTACAAATAAGTCATCACAAATAAGTCGTCTCTATTGTCCTGTAAGTGATGATTTTTTTTAAACAACCTTGTTTTGCAGGGGGGACATTTGTAGCTGTTCCGTATTTTTTCAGAGTTAGAGTGGTAGGTGGCAATCTTATGCTTTCTTCTTTCAATGGCTATTGTAAGTATAATTTAAGTCCATTATAATACTGATTGGCAAATGCATATCCTGTCTTCCGGCATCTTACTGAGTCTATAATTCTGTTTTCATTTTTGCTATCAGATAAGGTACACTTGTGATTATTGAACAATACTTCTGTCTTTAAAAGATGTTGCATCCAATAGTAATTACTTGGTCTAGGAGATTACATTAGAATATTTTCTAATTAAGCTTTTATGTTAATTTTATTTATAAAGAGTACAAATCTGCAAAAATGTAGTCACACATTAAAAAATAAAATCAATTTTTGGTACTGTATGATATATTAAAAAATCCTTATATACATTCACCTATAACATAGATCACAATTTTGTTTGGAAAGTATATTTTTAAAAGGTTATATTAATTATTACTCTTTTATTCAATAATGTGGAGGTTTTTACCTATGATGATTATAACTTTGTCTTTAAAAAATATTTCAGCAAGATGGTAATCAGGCTACAGTGTCTGTATACCCAGTTGACAACCTTTCAAGATATATTTTTTAAAAAATACCTGCATCCTTACTTTCTCCTGCAGCTGTGCTTTGAGGAAAAACCGTTCCTCAAAGAGATCTGTAATTTCACTCAGAATACATAAGAGAATATGTTTTTCTGAAAAAGTTTCCAAGCAAATATATTAATGTGCTATTGATGTCTCAACTTGCCTTGGGTGTAACCAACAGAATTGAGAGGTATTTTCTGCAGATGGATGGAAAAGATTGAATAATGATAGTTTAGTTACTACATAATAGTGACATCATGAAAATATCTACAATATTTTGAAATCACATAATTAGCTGATATTTATACTTTAATTTCACCCTGAGGACAATTTTTCTGCAGACTTAGATAAATAAAATTATTTGTAATTGAGTATGAATAAATAAATGATATTTCAAATAATATTTCCAGGTCATAATATTTTGGAGAAGCAAAGTTAATATAAGTTTTAGATTAAACACTTGTGAGAAATTTACCAATAGCAATCATTATTATATAACAGTTGAATACATTGAAATTTCAGATATTATATACCCTCTAGAATATAGAAAAAACTGGTAGCAAAAGCCATGAATTGCCCCCAGATGCACACTCTCTGGCTTTTGGTACACTAGTTTAAAGGCAGTATAAGCAACATTACACTTCTTACACCTTTCCTATATAACATGTTTTCAATAATTGTGTGTGTGTGTGTGTGTGTGTGTGTGTGTGTACTGAAGGAATTTTAGTTTGCTTACGTGGTTAGAGGAATGGTTTATAACTGTTTTCTGTAAGGCCTGGTGATTCAAGGGAGGCTACAGGAAAAGGGGAGAATGGCTGCTTGGTTTTATCTGCGTTCTATACTAGGCTTTAAAAAAAGTGTAATTTACTTGAAGAAATATTTTAACTTTTGTGTGTGTGTATGTGATACAGTTTCTTGCTCTGTCACCCAGGCTTAGAGTACAGTGGCACAATCAGCTCACTGCAGCTTCAAACTCCTGAATTTAAGGTATCCTCCCCCACTCAACCTCCTGAATAGCTGGGAATACAGGTGCATGCCACCATGCCTGGCTAATTTTTCTGTTTTTAGTAGAGATAAGGTCTCATTATATTTCCCAGGCTGGTCTCAAACTTCTGACCTCAAGCTATCCTCCCACCTTGGACTCCCAAAGTGCTGGGATTACAGGCAAGAGCCACCTTGGCTGGCCTGATTTTAACTGCTAAATAAATATTTGATAACCTCTTTCTACATAGAACACTTTAGGCTTTTTTTTTTTTTCTTCTATCTGATAGGGACAAATCTTATTTGAAAAGAAAGACAGTCAGAGCCAACCTTTTCTTCCAAGAAGTGAGCTGCTCTAAATAGCACACTTTTTGTCTTGTTCTTGATTTTAACAGATAAAGATGATCATTGTTTGCATGTTATCTATAATTACATGATATTTACATAACAAAACAACATGATTGTTAAAAGTATTTCAGATTCATGAGATTTTGGTAGAAGCTAGTACATTTCTAAAATCCCCATTAGTTCCCTCATTTCCCATTTATAAGACTTCATATTTCAAGCTAATCATAAAACAATAAGCAACAAGAAAGTCTAGGAAGGTACTATTATAAGACTATAAAATCAGATTTACAAATATTCTCTATTCCTAGACAGCACAACTCAGTGCATCTGAAATGTAATTGTGGATAACAAGGGTGTATTTTTATTTAAAATGCAGATGCCAAAACTTCATGCCCAGAAATAATAATTTAGGAGGTACTCTGGATCTGCATTTTTAACAACCATCACAGATGGTTCTACATTAGAAGTTTCATAGACACATTTAGAAAAGACTGATTAAAGTCATCATCATTTCTTCATTGTCGTACTTTTCTGTCAACTGTCTTTTTTTTCCCAACTCACACTTTCACTTTATTTTATAAACTGCAAGTGAGAATACAATGCAAAGTACCAAATTTATAGTCTAACATGTGGCAGTCATATTCCCAGTGGGTGTTCCTATATTGTTTCCCTGCATGTCATGACAGAAGAAGAAATAGTAATGGGGCTAGTATTCTAGATTAAGTATCTATAATTCTTGATTATTTGTTAGCAACATGTACAATAACATTTCAAAATAAAAACAAAATAGATTTAAAGAAAAAACACTGCATACAAATAATGGTTGGGAATTATTCCATATGTTGCTAGAGAAAGTAATTATTCCGTATGTTGCTAGTGATAAGTAATTTTCACTGGAATATTTATGTAGGAGGTCTCGAAATGTAAAAAGAGGCACAGCATGTTACCCTTTAAAAATTAATTTTAGAAGGAATTTTTAAATTATTATTTTTTGAGACAGGGTCTTGCTGTTGCCCAGGCTGGAGTGCAGTGGCTCCATTATGGCTCACTGTAGCCTCGACCTCCAAGGCTCCATCAGTGCTCCCACATGAGCTTCCTAAATGGCTGAGCCTACAGGAGTGTATCATACTATACCCAACCAACATTTTTTTTCTTTTTTTTTTTTTGTAGAGACTTGGTCTCAGTATGTTTTCAAGGGGTGAGCTACCGTGCCCCACCAAGAAGGATGTCATTTGAATTATTTCTGTGAAACTAAAATAATTATTTTTGAAATGACTTTATGTTACCACAAAATTATGTTTTAAAAGTTGTTTAGTCTATTACTTTTTTAATCGAAAAAGAAAATATGCACATTTCTGATCTTGGCTAATTCATCCCTCCCATCATAGCCTCATACAGCATATTAACACTAATATCTTCCCTCTCATTGTATAAAGCCTTCAGAATAATCAATAATATATTTATGTCATAGTCAACTGATTTAGGAAGAAATCTATGAACATAATGTTTCTTTTTTTTTTATTCTTCTTCTTTTTTTATTTTGAGACAGAATCTTGCTCTGTCACTCAGGCTGGAGTGCAGTGGCGCAATCTGGCTCACTGCAACCTCCTCCCAAGTTCAAGCTACTCCCTTGTCTCAGCCTGCCAAGTAGCTGTGACTGCAGGCGCCTGCCATCATGCCTGGCAATTTTTGTTTGTTTGTTTGTATTTTTAGTAGATACAAGGTTTCACCATGTTGGCCAGGCTGGTCTTGAACTCCTGACCTCAAGTGATCTGCCCACCTAGGCTTCCCAAAGTGCTGGGATTACAGGCATGAGCCACCACACACAGCCATAATGTTTCTAGACAAATTAATACACTCATTTTTAGATACTATTGATAGAAAAGTTACTCTAATTTTGTCAATATCTTAGCTTATTTAAGAGTAATCTTCAGCCATTCATGGTAGGTCACAACTGCAATCCCAGCACTTTGGGAGAGTGAGGCGGGCGGATCACCTGAGGTCAGGAGTTCAAGACCAGACTGGCCAACATGGCCAAACCCCATCTCTACTAAAAATACAAAAGTTAGCCAGGTGTGGTGGTGCGTGCCTGTAATCCCAGCCACTTGGGAGGCTGAGGCAGGAGAATCTCTTGTAACATGCAGGTGGAGGTTGCAGTGAGCTGAGATCGCACCACTGCATTCCAGCTAGGAGACAGAGAGAGACTCTGCATCAAAAAAAAAAAAAAAAGTAACTAATCTTCAAAAGTATGTACTACAAACAATTTGTGTTTGGTTTTCAATGTACTTAATAATTACTAAATACATAAAAAAAGTTCTGTGACAATCATTTGTGATTTATTTAAAGCATTTATTGTGTTCAAGATATTTAACATGGAAGGGTATTATATATTAATTCAAGACAAAAATTTATGAAAACATATTCCGATATAATTATAATTATTTTATAGATACTGTAATTGGAGATTGTATTTTACTGATAATTTCTCAAGAAGAAATACTAAGCCAAAGTGGTCCAGGTAGAAATTCATAAAAGAAATATGTCTTATATGATGAAAAGACTAGTCTTTGCCAATGTAATTTATAAGTTATCATTAAGGTAGCATTATAATTTATCCTTTTGAGGTCATTGGACTGAAATGAGAATTGGAAGACTGGTTTCAAATATGCCTGTTCAGGAGGACATGATTTTATTTATGTTAAAACTATTTTAACTATTTTCTAAATTCTCTAATTATCTAATTTTGTATTACCGAAAATTTTGTACATGTTCTATGTTTGGAAGAAAATGGAAAGACAAAAAATAATAACACAGAAGATCATATAAATCAGGCCAAAAAAATCAATCCATTATATATTTTGGTGGTATGCACTTTAAAAATACTTTTTTGTTCTCATATATTTGAATATGTATGTACATAATCAGTATTTTATTTTTCCCAGAAAAGTGAATCATAAGGCCAATTATTTTATTTTAGATTTTGTATTTATTTGCTTTTAAAATATAAAGTGTAAAGAGCAATTTACATATTAACATAAAATAAATAAATTTTGTAATTTATCTGGAAAATATAATGAATTAACCAAATAAAAACCCAATGTTATTGTTGTATTTTTCTTTCTCAGTGATGAACCACTATGGAATGTTTACATTTATTTTATTTATGGCTTAAATCCATTGAATTCATGGTCGTAAACTTCATTAAAACAATGAAAAGCAAAACATATAAACATACAGGTTGAGAATAGATTTTAGTAGACCTGCCCAGTCTGTGTTCATTTTTGTATACAGGAGTCATTTACCTTACTCAGACATACAGCAGGCAGTTAAGTATTGACTCAATTGAATTAAAAGAATCAAAAT
Source organism: Nomascus leucogenys (assembly GCF_006542625.1). Classification (NCBI taxonomy): domain Eukaryota; kingdom Metazoa; phylum Chordata; class Mammalia; order Primates; family Hylobatidae; genus Nomascus; species Nomascus leucogenys. Next base: position 82,838,597 of record NC_044385.1, on the reverse strand, counting down.
ATACTTTTGGCTAATTATAGAGTTAAAAAACAAACAGATGTGCTCAATGAAAATCATTACACGGACCGCGCGCAGTGGCTCACGCCTGTAATCCCAGCACTTTGGGACGCCGAGGCAGATGGATCACCTGAGATCAGGAGTTGGAGAACAGCCTGGCCAACATGGTGAAATCCTGTCTCTGCTAAAAATACAAGAAATTAACCGGGCACGGTGGTGGGTGCCTGTAATCCCAGCTACTCGGGAGGCCACGGCAGGAGAATTGCTTGAACCCGGGAGGCGGATGTTGCAGTGAGCTGATATCATGCCATTGCACTCCAGCCTGGGCGACAAGAGCAAGACTCCGTCTCAAAAAAAAAAAGAAAAAAATAGAAAATCGTTACACGAATCTGGAATGCCAATACTCTTGTGCTTATTATAATCTCTTTTTTTCTTTCATACTCGATATCCCAATTCATTAGTGACAGCAAATTCTTTGTGCCAGTTTCCAAACGTATCTAGAACTCTACCCTTTCCCAGAACTTTCAGTGCTATCACTCTGGTCAAGGACATCTTCATTTTGTATTCATTTTATCGCAGTAGCCACCTAACAGGCCTCCTTCCTACTGTGCATGGCTCCCTGTGGTCTTTTCTTCACCCAGTATCTATGCAGATATTTCTAAATGCACAGCATGATTATCTTGTGAATAAAACACTCCAAATGTCTATGCCTTACTCTTAATGAAATTTTTTAAAATTTTTATTTAATTATTATCTCTAAATGACTTTTCCCTTCATCTTTGAACCCATTCACTATCATTTTGCTTTAGAACATGCAAAGTATGCTCCTCCCTAAGGACCGTATTAATTATCTTTTGCAGCATTTTAACACAGATAGTATTTTAAAGCACACCCATATAATACTTCGCAGTCTCTGTAGTTCAGGACCCTAAGCTTGATCTACAGGGTCCTCTTCTTCAGGGCCTCACATGGCTGCAAAAAGGCATTAGCTGGGATTGCAGTTTTTTCTGAGGCTTGATTTTGAAAGGACCCCCTTCAAACTCAAGTTGTTGTTGGCAGAAATCGCATACTGTTGGCCAGTGGACAAGTTTCTTTCCAGCCACAACCCAGAGGCTGCCCTCGATTTCTAGCTGGTTGTTTTCTGGAGGCTGCTCTCAGTTTCTTGCGACATGGGCCCTTTCAAAATGGCTACTTATTTCATCAAAGCCAGCCAGGGAGAGCCTCTTCTAGTAGGACAGGTATTAGAACTTTTTGCAGCCTAATTGGATAAGTGACATCCAATTATCTTTGTATTATTCTATTCATAAAGCAAGTTACTGTTTTGCCCACACACAAGATCACAGGAGAACATAAATTTCAGGAGCTGGGTTATCATGAGACCCTCTTTAGAGTGTGTATGTAATGGGGTCTTTCCACCTGTTAGTTTTCTATTTGCCCTAAAAGATGTTTCTTCAGATACCAACCAGGCTTTCTCCTCACATTTTGTTGAAGTTTGTATTCAAATGTCAATTTATCAGAAAAGGCATACTTATCCCCACATATGAGGAGTACCCCGCAGACAGTTTTTGGTAACTTACCTTGATTTTTGCCTTTTTTCTTTTTTTTGTTGTAGTTATTATTACTAGCTAGAGATCACATTTATTTTGTTACCCCCTCTAGATTTAAACTCTGTTAATACAGTTATTCTCTGTCTTATTCTCAGATATAGCTCCCCCTTCTAAAAATGTGCTAAGCCCAAAGAAGAAAGGTGTTCAAAAATTAGAAGGCTTTTTTTAAACTAAAAAGGTATATTTATTCCCAAGTATATTCTAACACAGTGTCGTATAGATCTGCACTGTGTAATAATAGTCACCAGCTATATGTGACAATTTATTTTAAATTAGTTAATAGTAAATATTCTTTAAATATCAGTTTCTCAGTTATACTAGCCACATTTCAAGTGGTCAGTAGCCACACAGGCCTAGTGGCTACCATAGTGGAAAGCACCAATATTGAATAACTTCATTATTGCAGAAAGGTCTACCAACCAGCCTTATTTTATATATTTATTCTTTTTGTTTTCTATTAGGTTTTGAACTTCCATAGAGAATAAAATCTGTCCTAATCATCTTCATATGATAAATTTTTATTCTATTATAGAAAGCCTATAAGATTTTACAGAAAATGTTCTTGAATGAATAGATTTTGGGGTGAATGAATGAAAACACAATTCCATGCCAGAAAAATAATTACCCTAAATAATTCAATGAATTTGTAATCAGCAGGTAACTCTTGGTTTGTTTTCTTCCTTATACTAACTCATAAAGGGAGTTCTATTTTAAAAATTTTGCAAACTATGATACATTTTATTTCAGAAAAAAAATGTTCTCCTTAATGAAAATTCATGAAATACATTACTGTGACCATAAACAGAGAGAAATACGTAGTATTAGTTTCCCAAACACTATATATTTTTGCTCTCTTTCAAGAGACCACAGTGATATACAAAATCATGCCCGCTGACTGGCGGATCTCAGTAGCACTAGGCTTGTTTTGTCTTGCTCTGTGTGCCTTTGAAGCTCATCATAAAACCAGTAGGATTTCCCTGTTCAAAAGTTAGATAAAGACAGAAAACATCTTCTTCATTTTTGAGAAGAATAAATTTTCTTCTGATACACAACAATCTACTAATTTTTTAAAATATGAACTATTATATTGGAAGTGTACCTAACTTGAAATGAAAAGGTTGTAATAAGTCATATGAAAGATGTGATTGGAAGAATGCTTAACAACTAATATACCTATCATATAAATATACATTATGTGTAAGTCTATTATACTACAATTATCTATCAATAAAATCATATTTATATTTTCATAATGGTAAAATATGGTACTGATTCTCTTTTTATTTTTTATTAATCACCAGTTATATATCTTGGACTTAACTCTGAATTACTAAAAATTAAAATTTATTCCTCTATTAATGTGGTGAGTAAATGGTGGCTGATGACATGTTTCTGATAGTCCATGTCCAAAACTGTGAGAATCCTTATTGTGAAAAGTTTTATCATGGCCCATTTACAAACAGAATAAGGCAATGAGCCTATGGAGTCACGAATCCATTTTAAAACTCTGAATTATAATAATACCAGGATAATTTGTGGAAACGAATATAGTATATGACAATAATTATGAGTGAAAAGAAGAAGCAGCACCTGGTTTGTCATCTTTTGAATCTCTCCATCTATGAGGATTGTATACCTCTCAGAGAAGACATTGAAACATGATATTTATATATGTATGAATACTGTTACATTCTTTTAAGGAAGGTCTCGGCAGTGTTGCAAAGAGTATCTAAAGATGAAGACTAAAATTTAATTTCTTTTAATGTAGGGCATATGCTGATATTTTGATAGTGTTTGGGATAAAGTTGAGTTTTTGTATAATATTTATGTAATCTGGCAGATAATATTTCTTCAGTCAGATACCTGTCACTGTCAGTAGACTTACCTAAAAAGCACACAGAAAAAAATAAAGAATTTCCAAAATATATCTAACTATCTACATAGTTTTTTTGTGCTGCATAGTAATATAAAATTACCACAATTATATACCTTAGACTGGTTAAGTCAATAATTTATTTTCTTAGCAGATGAAAATTTTTTCTCAAAATATGGAATGTTGAGTCTTATTTTTTCCATGTAAGTTTTCACTAATACTTTGTTAGAATAAAAATAAGAATGACTTAATTATTTATTTAAAAATTTATTAGAAAAAATGTTTGCAAAAAATAACTTTTAATTTCAATAAAGCCATGCAGAATGGGCTTTTTTTTTAACCTGAGAAAATGTTATATTCATCAATGTTAGGAAAGCTGAAGCAAGCATATTGGATGTCAAGTATCTCTAAGTCGATTTCTCATTTGCTCTGCATCTTTGCAGAGCTGATTTGAGCATAGCAATTCTTTGAAATCAATGGGAGGTTGGCAGTTGTATTAGCTAAGTACCATCATGGAGCATGACAAGAAATTGGTCCCTTTTGTCATTTTCAATATGTTTTTTCCTATTGTAAACTAATAAAGACAGGAAAAACTTAGTAAGCAATTTTATTTAATCTTCTCCTTGAGGATATTCAAGTATTTTCATTTAAATTCATGTACAAATTTAATGTTTTTAGAAATTTCTTTTATCACTTGATCTTAATGTCTCTCCTACTCACAGTACTTGCTATTCCCTAATATACTTTAGTTCTCTTTATAACATTTATCATTACTTGTTTTTATATTACAGTATATTTATTTATTTTTTTGATTATTTTGTTCTGATTTATCTATGACAATAACCCTAGAACTTAGAAACTTTTTATCACTGGGTAGATGCTCAAAATATACAATAAAAATATTTAATTTATTTAAGTGTACCTAATATCTACAACCAATCAGATATTTGATAAAACTACTCAATATTCTGTTTGAAATATTTACTGGTAATGAGAGAAACTGTTCTGTAATAAAGCAGACATTCTCATTATTCTAGAAAGTGTCATCAAGCAACAAGGAATAAAAAAGCAACAGATATACTTTCCAGGTTTTAAGGCAACTATTGTCATTGATATAGGAACTAACAATCTTGACATCTAATTTTACCTCCTAGTACTTCTCAGAAAGAACCTGAGCCTCCCAAACAAAGAACCATTCATCTTCTTCCATTTGCTTCTTTTGTATTTCTAATGAATGCTTACCACACCCTTATTTATCATTTATAGTTAGTTCAAAAGTTTGCCCTTGATTTCTGCTAGCAGACAGGGAGGGAAGCTAGGAATAGATGAAGCCAAGTTTTATTTTCACTAACTCATTGTTTATAACACAAAAGGAAAAGAATAAGCAGATTTCATCATGGTCACCACAACTCATTTCCTTTCTACTTGATGCAGAAAAGAGCATCCTAATAGAAAGATACCCAGCCTTTCCTCTTCAAAATAAAATATGTATATTTTTGATCTATTTCCAATACAACACATGTAGATAGGCTTGTTACTTCTTCTTCACATGAAAATATCTCATAGATGTTCCACTTCCTAAATAAATTACTGGTAGTTGCTGTCTATATAATCTCCTTCATCACTGTTCATGAAGTTTACTTTAATATTAAACTTAGTGCCACATTTCTGAAAAGTGTTTATATTCTGGTTTATATTGATTTATAGGATGAGTACACTAAAAATCTATACCATTCAAGTTTATGAATTTGATTTTTTTATTTGAGTTATTCATAAATATTTGAATGATGTAGGTGATGAAAAGACGTAGGACAAATACTTCATATTTCTAGGCTTAGGGTAAGTGTGATAATTAACCAGTGTATGAGATTATCATTTGCTTCCGTTTGTTTTCAGTTGATGAGGTAGTAACCTGATAACTAAAATAATTACATAGAGAATATATTAGGACATTTTTCCATATTTCAGAGATGAGGAAATTATTTTTTAATAGAGATAGCCAAGTTGTTGATATTAAAGATCTCAGGAAGAAACGCTGTAGAATGTCAAAGTCCTAGGAGGCTCACTAACCACTTTTAGATATATAAAACAAACAATCAAAGCCAAAATATTTTAGTCATCTGTATGAATCATAAATTATGTCTTTATACTTAAACAAAAGGAACTAAATAAAGGAAAAGCCATAAATCAATGGCCAAAACAAACAACATTTCCTTAAGGGGTCAGTGTTGTCCCTGGTGAAGTAGTTAATGTAGGCTGCAGTGCACATTGACTCCAGAGGTTCAAGTTACCCTCAATTTGATAATATTACTCCTCACTCTTCTTGTCTGCTCCTTTGGCATCCACCATAGTATTTTTGTTCTTTTAGCCCTTCATAAACTTTTTAACTGGCTTCCTTTCTTATTTCTGAAGTATTTTTCTGTTTTGTTACTCTACCCAGGCCAACACAGATATCCACATACTTTATCAATTTACTTATCAAGAAACTATTCTTCCCCAAACTGTACATGATCTCCTGGCCGTGTTATGCATCTTCTTTCTTTCTTGACTTTGTTTCTCTCAACCTCCTTGCTAAAATGTTGATTTCTACCAGCTGCTTTATTTTATTATCCCATTCTTCAAAATGTACTCAATTTAACTTTCTCACTACCAATATGCTGTCTTTTCTCTCCAGGGCCCTGGCCTATTTTTCTGTATTGATTATTTGGTACAAAATAGTGTTTAATCTATAGATTTCTCCCTTAATACTATTTATCCCCAACCAGTTCAAGTAGAACTCAAGAAGTCATACAGAATAAAAAAGGTGTTCATCAAATAAGAAAAAAACGAGGTTGAGAGAACTTATGACCACCTGTTGTCTTCTAAATAGGGACAAAGGTATTTATCCTAGTGTCTCATTTTTCACTAAGTAAAGACTGCATCATTGTTCAATGTTGGCTCTAAAGGGTAGAAAGGAAAAGGGATTATTTAAGCTAAGAAGGAATATTCAGGAGTTGTTTTATTCTCTTTTAAGGAATATAAATCATTCGAAGCATTTTGGTACCTTTGTTCCTCCTGATTGACTGAGGAGGCATTTCTATACCCATTTTGCAGTAGGATGAAGTGTTAATGAATTTTGATGAAGTGGTAATAGTTAACTTTGCTTTGAAGGCAAATTGAGGAATGGTGTGTTAAATAGGGAGAGAAAAAATTTTGCTTGTATTTTAAAAGCTAGGAAGCAAGGAAAGATAAATTTCTTGAAAATGTAGAGAAGAAGGATTAATCAATAGAGAAAGCTTCACAAGTTATTAAGAATGAATAGGATTGAGTAATGACGTGAAAGAATCTTACCTGATTAAGAAAAATAAACTAACAAAGATTAAGTTGAAAAATCATCAACATTATATTTAGAGATTTGAAAAGTCCCTTCCCAGTAACACCTATCTCATTTGGCAAATTGGAAGTAAAACTATGTGCTTAGGAAAGGGGGATGGAATTTGAGTAGAATAAGAACCTTTCAGATAGATATCAAGAAAAATTACAAGATATGCTGAACTAATACAGCAAAAGATAAAAGAAAAATTTTAAAGTTGCAACTACCCCTAATGCCTTTCTATTATTAATGGTACCAATTTTAATGTATATTTTCTCCAGCTGGGGCTGATACCCCACTTGTTCAAAGAAATGTTGAAATACTGAATTATTAACTAAGTCAGCGATTATGATATGCTAGAGTTATGACAGTAAAAATACAAATAGTCCATGGTGTTGATAATGCCTATGCAAAACTATATGTTTGAATATTCTGTCTATGATACTTAGGCTTATGTGACTACAAGAAGAGAATGTTAGATATTGACATAAAAGAAATGAAGAACAGAAATAGTTGTTTTCAGGAGTGAAGAAAAAAACCACTAAGAGATAACAAATTATACTAAATGTTTAGATAATAAATTTGTGTGTGCTCAGAGTGGTATCGTAGTTTATGTTGAAAAAGTATAGAGTAAGATCATGGCTGTAGACTATAGTAAAATAACTAAATTTAATGAAGACTAGGAGCATCTCTCTTTATATTTTAATTCTTATTATATATGAATTTAAAAATAGACCTGAGCAATTACATGTTCAGTGATAAGGAATAAAACCAATTTTTTTTTTTTACCTGTCTTCTCATTGAATGTAGATAACTGACCTTGGAAGTTAAAAGATGTCAAGTGCAATGCATAGCAGAAAGTGATGGAATGGGACTGCAGAAAATTCACAAGGAGCAGACGGTTTTTGTTCTGTGTGAATTGAGAAGTAGTGGTCTGAAAATTATTGTAAATTATTCTTCTGGCTGGGCGCGGTGGCTCAAGCCTGTAATCCCAGCACTTTGGGAGGCCGAGGTGGGCGGATCATGAGGTCAGGAGATCGAGACTATCCTGGCTAATCCGGTGAAACCCCGTCTCTACTAAAAATACAAAAAAAATTAGTCAGGCGTGGTGGCGGGCGCCTGTAGTCCCAGCTACTTGGGAGGCTGAGGCAGGAGAATGGCGTGAACCCGGGAGGCGGAGCTTGCAGTGAGCCGAGATGGCGCCACTGCACTCCAGCCTGGGTGACACAGCAAGACTCCATCTCAAAAAAAAAAAAAAAAAAATTATTCTTCTACCTCTCAGCCCTTTAGTGAGTAGAGTATCAGGAAAGGCACAGCTTCTAGTTGACAAGTCTGCAGGAAAACATGAATGTGAAATACCTAGGTTTTAATTTAGCAATAGTGGAGAATAACTTTTCCATGAAGTGAGTGAGTGTGGAACGTTTGTTTATTAAGGAGCGAAAATTTCAGATGATGCAGACGGAAGGAGGGTATAAGTGAGAAGACTAAATGTGATTTGGAAGGATATGCCCAAGGAAAGGAAAAAAAAAAAACCAAGAAGCAAGGAAAAGAAAGACCTAAGGGGCCTCCATTTCCTTCAATAGATGAAAATCACCAACCCTGTATCAATATTATTTTGGTCTAAGACCAGAGTTAAGCTAAGGATTGCAGACACATACATAGTATGGAGATACAGGTGTCGAGACACACCCCACTGACACTCAAATGAGCACTTTTAAGGAGAGTCAAGTAATAATAAAAAGAAAGACTTTCACAAAGTAGATTTGAAGATAATGATATTTAGTTAAGAGGCATATAAGATTCATCACTTTGGTGTCCAGGCAGTGATATCAAGGGATCAACTGCCCCATACTTTTTTCTTTGCATTCAATATATAAACTTTTAATTGATGCTTAGAAATATTTGATACTAATAATTCTTTCATTCTATGGCTCAAAAATTTTAATGCATTCAATGACATGAAATAGCACAGGAAAATCATATTGAGGATGCACATTTCTATAAATAATTAAATGAAGAGATATAATTTTTCACATGTCAAAAGTATTAAGGCACTATTTAATGAGCAACAACAGCAGACAATATTATGGTGATGCTAAAAAGTGAAAGTTAATGTCAGCTGATCTGGAATTCTATCACCATATAACAGGCTCTAAGTCTACAAAAATGCTCAGTCACAGCCAAAGCATACTTTCAAAGATATTGATCTTGTGACAACATTCTTTTGAAATGACTTTATTTCTGTTCCAATAAATGACTCAAGCAGATTTTAAAATGAAGTTGAAGCCACATAAAGAAATCTACACTGGTGTTGTGAAAGTGCCTATTTTGACCAGCTGAGAGAAATGGTTTGGTACTTAATTTCTCTAACAGACGTAGGTTACAAACACTCTAAATAATAGAATGTAATGCATGCTTTGTGAATTAAACAGTTTATAGTTGCAATCAAGTCTCTAAAGTATTTTCTTCTGATAATCACCTAGTATTAATGCCTGGCTGCAGTTTCTTTCACAATATTTCAGTAGGTTTTAATAAGGCTGCAATGAGTTCTTATTGTGGACACTATTGATTATAAATTTTATATAATCTAGAATTTAGAATTAAATATATATATGGACTATATTCTTTTGTATGGACTTACATATGTTACAGGACTGCATGTAATTGTCCTTTTTCAGAAAGGCTAGTCTAATTTAGAAATAATTCTAATCTGTTATATTTGAGTGTAATGCGACTACTTAAAAAATAGCATTCCATTTTTAGATATTTATTTCTATCCATCTTGGCCCCTTCAAAGCAGTGACACATGCTAGAATACATGTGAAAAATCGGGTATGGAAATAAAGCAAAGAAATATGGTAACAATGAAGGTAGTTATCAAATAACTATCTGAATTGTTTGAAAGATAGCTGTGCTGTCACCTTCTTCATCCAGTTCACTTCAGCTACTGATAGATATTGGTTGTTGCTTATAATACAGTTTGAAACTGTTGCATTCTATCTTAACAACATTTTCAACCAGATGATAAAATAACACTTACTTCACAGTATGATGTGGACAGATGATAGAAAAGTACAAAGCAGTACTTCATAACATTACCAAAAATCTAAGATAAAATAACCTGAACAAGCAAGTACATGATAACAGAGAACATATACATGTTTGAAGCCTGAAGCAGCCTGCAGCATTACATGTTAGGAGTTGTTTAAAAGAGCCACCAAGAAATTTTAACTGTGTAAAGCCATGCTATGTACACTGTCGGCAAAACATTTCTTAATTAAACATCTAACTGTAGATATACATTTTATCAAGTGCAAGCAAAAGCCTAAAGAAGGAATATAGAACGTTGAAATTGATGCATGGCCTCTTCAACACAGAATAAATATTGAACTGACCTTCATGTTGTGAGCATCTGGTAATTTTCCAGAAACAAATCTCATCCTTATAAACACAGCAAAATATTTGAAGTGGTGCTAAAGGCAGTATGATTTTGGTATGCAGTTTTTACTACTGTTTCTTGTATTTCCTACATAACAAAATCAGTCTATTTAAATCTGGTATCAGATCCCCTATTTTGGTGTTATTATATCCTCATTTAGATTTTCACAACTCACAAAAACTAAGTAAATCCCAACAATTAAATTGTACATTTGTTTATGTGTAGTTACTTAAGTTTTTTAAAAAATTACCATTAGAAAATGATATATCGAAGTAAAACCAAATGGGAAAAGTTAAATATTCTCCTTCCACTGGATATTTTAATAGCCAAATGATTTTTTAAAATTTATTATTATTCATTCTCCTTATTCATTCATCCATCTAGCCATCTGCTTACTTAAAAAGAATCTATTGAACATAAGCTATGTGATAAGTACATGAGATAAAGAGGTAAGTATGACAAAGGTTTATGTACATGAAATTAAGAGTCTAGAAGTACAAATAGACATAAAAGTAATATAATTATATTAACATTTGGAGAACTTTATTCTCTACAAAGTATTTTACATATGCTTTCTTATTTACTTTTCATGATAATTTTATGAGCTAAGGATCAGTGTTTTCATTTTACTGGAGAGAAAACTAACGTTTAGAAAGTTAAGTAACTCAACCAAAATTTCAAAGATATGTTGTATGTTGAGATTTGACAATATCTGGCTTATATCAAAGTGTCTGCTCTTACATGTTTTAATATTACCTTAATACTATGTATGCCATAAGAGGTTGTGAATATTATGTCTGCATAAGCAACTAAATAACATTTCCTCTGTACTAGTTTTCAACAATGCCTAATAAATTTCCATGCACACCGTTGCTTCAACATCAGGTATTTATTTGCACAGTTGTGGGTGCCAGAAGGCAAAAATAGTTTCACCTGGCTGAACCAAGGTATGATGGGGTCATCGTCTCTCCACGGTCTCTTTGGGAGAATTATTTCATGCTTCTTTTAGATTCCAGTGGCTACTGGCATTTCTTGGTTTGTGATCATATAACTCCCATCTCTGTCTCTGTGGTCACATTGCTTTCTCCTCTTATAGATGTCAAGTATTTCTCTACTTTCCTCAGGAAAATGTATGTAAGTGCATTTAGGGTCCAGCCAGATTATCCAGAATTATCTTCCCATCTCTAGATTCTCAATATCCTCAGTGTGTTTATTTTATTTTTAATTTGTTTTTTAAAAATAAGGTACCATTCATTCACTGTTTCCAGGGATTAGGATGAGGATATATTTTGAGTGGCCATTACAGTAGTACTCCCTTATTTGTGCTTTTGCTTTCCATCGTTTCAGTTACCTGAAAGTAATGGTTGTCCAAAAATATTAAATGAAAAATTTTAGAAATAATCCATACATTTTAAATTGAGCATCCTTCTGAGTAGTGTGATTAAATCTCACATCATCTGCTCAGTCCAGCCTGGGACTTTATTCACCCCTTTGTCCATCACATCGACACTGTAGACACCATCTGCCCATTAGCCACTGAGTAGCCATCTAAATTATCACATTGACTGTTGCAATATCACAGTACTTGTGTTTAAGTAATCTTTATTGTACTTAATGGTAGTCCCAGTGCACAAGATTAGAGATGATGGCAATTCATATACGTCAAAGGGAATCAAAATATATGTCAAAGAGTAGCTGATAATCTCTTACTGTGCCTAATTTATAAATTAAACTGTATCATCAGTAGGTATGTACAGGAAAAAAAACATAGTATATATAGAGTTGCATGCTATCCATGGCTTCCAGCATCCACTGGGGATTTTGAAAAGTATCCCCCTCAGATAAGGGGAAATTATGGTATTCAGCCTACACACTATTCTATCTCTTAGTCACCTTGAACTTGAATTGCTATAATAGTGTTATTTAACTGAAGTTGCTGTCTACAATTTCTTCTTTTTTAAACCACTGCTTATCAGAAGGCTGCCTTGCTTAGGTTAATTGCCTATTCTTAAATATATTATAGCTCAAATATCCACTGACTATCTGAATTTTTTTTCCTATTTTTAAAACTCTAGATTTCACCCTCCTGATCCAACCAATTTCTTTCTCCATCAATGCACATTCTTTAATCAGAAAATGTCTTCACTATCCAATTAATATATAATGACCACTCCTAATGCTGTTTCTTTGCTTACATAAATTATTCTTATTTAAAAACATTTTTCCCCTGATTTAGCTATCTAAATTACTTACTTTCAGAAAAAATAATGGAAATATCCACATTTCCAAAGGAAAAAAAATAGGCAAAAATGTTATGAGAAAACTCATAAAATGCTTAATTGACATGTAAAATTGTTCCATATAACCCACAATTAATATGAAAATTTAAAAAGGATATAAAATCTATTTCTATAATCATTTTATATACCTAAGATTTCATTTGTTGCAGTGAAATAATGATTTCCACACATCAACATTCATTTTCTCCATTACATCACTTTAGTAATTAAAAAGTTGTCATAATCTCTTTCGTGCCTGAATTTATTGTACTTACCCAGGCAAATTAATACCCTGATTTTGATTTCTTTGGGCTTTTTCATGATTTAGACTTTTTATACCTGTTATGATATAACAAATTAGTACAATCCTAGAAATTCCTTCAGCTATTAAGAAAAAGCAGTATCTGTATAATGTTAGAACAGGAAAGCTATTTGACAGTAATTCTCATTTGGTCTTCAAGGCCATTACATGTACAACAAAATATGGAAAAATTTCATATTGTACCATGTTTAGTCCTTCATTTTATACCATAATTTAGTTTCTTTTGTACAAAAACTAACTTATGTATTCATTTTTCTACATGGAATTTAAATAATGGTAGAAGCATATTCAATAAGTAATACTTATAAATTAAACTAAAAGGGTAAACATCTTTCCTCCCAAAGCAAAGTATAATTAAAATTATAGTTTACTTGCCACAAATTTAAAAAATCAAATGTATTTGCATATGAGATAATCACATATTTTATTCATAGATATACAGTTGTATGTGATATATATTTTTCCCACTCATCTCTTTTCTAACAACATAGTTAAGTCTAAATTATTGAAGGAAAACTAGATTATTTGAAATAGAAATACATTTTAATATATACAGTGAAAATTCTAAGTACGATTAAAGGGGCTAAGAAGAAATCTTTGAATCATACCCTGCATGATGCCAAATAAACAGACAGATTTCAAGCCCTTCATTGGCCTCTCCTTTTTTAAAAATTTATTTTTAATATTTTCTCTTTTTTAAAAATTTTACTTTAAGTTCTGGGATACAAGTGCAGAACATGCAGGTTTGTTACATAGATATACATGTGTCATGGTGGTGTGCTGCACCTATCAACCTGTCATCTAGGTTTTAAGCCCCGCATGCATTAAGTATTTGTCCTAATGCTCTCCCTCCCCTTGCCCCCAACCCCCGACAGGCCCAGTGTGTGATGTTCCACTCCCTGTGTCCATGTGCTCTCATTGTTCAATTCCCACTTATGAACGAGAACATGTGGTGTTTGGTTTTCTGTTCCTGTGTTAGTTTGCAGAGAATGATGGCTTCCAGCTTCATTCATGTCCCTGCAAAGACATGAACTCATTCGTCTTTATGGCTGCATAGTATTCCATGGTATATATGTGTCAGCTTTTCTTTATCCAGTCTATAATTGATGGGCATTTGGGTTGGTTCCAAGTCTTTGCTATTGTAAATAATGCTGCAATAAACATATGTGTGCATGTGTCCTTATAGCAGAATGATTTATAATCCTTTGTGTATATATGCAGTAATGGAATTGCTGGGTCAAATGGCATTTCTGGTTTTGGATCCTAGAGGAATTGCCATATTGTCTTCCATAATGGTTGAACTAATTTACATTCCCACCCACAGTGTAAAAGCATTCCTAATTTTCCACAGCCCCGCCAGCATCTATTGTTTCCTGACTTTTTAATAATCGCTATTCTAACTAGAGTGAGATGGTATCTCATTGTGATTTTGTTTTGCATTTCTCTAATGACCAGTGATGATGAGCTTTTTTCCATACGTTAGTGGGTCGCATAAATGTCTTCTTCTGAGAAGTGTCTGTTCCTATACTTTATCCACTTTTGGATAGGGTTGTTTGTTTTTTTCTTGTAAATTTGTTTAAGTTCCTTGTAGATTCTGGATATTAGACCTTGGCAGATGAGTATCTTGCAAAAATTTTCTCCCATTCTGTAGGTTGCCTGTTCACTCTGATAATAGTTTCTTTTGCTGTGCAGAAGCTCTTTAGTTTGATTAGATCCCGTTTCTCAATTTTGGCTTTGGTTGCAATTGCTTTTGGTGTTTTAGTCATGAAGTCTTTGCCAATGCCTATGTTCTGAATGGTATTGGCGATTCCTTTTTTTTTTTTTTTGAGACGGAGTCTCTCGCTCTATCGCCCAGGCTGGAATGCAGTGGCTTGATCTCAGCTTACTGCAAACTCCGCCTCCTGGGTTCACGCCATTCTCCTGCCTCAGGCTCCCGAATAGCTGGGTCTACAGGCGCCCGCCACCGCGCCTGGCTAGTTTTTTGTATTTTTAGTAGAGACGAAGTTTCACGGTGTTAGCCAGGATGGTCTCGATCTCCTGACTTTGTGATCCACCTGTCTCGTCAAAGAGCTGGGATTACAGGCGTGAGCCACAGCGCCTGGCTGGCGATTCCTTTTAAAAATCAGCCAAAATTGTTTTATGGCAAGCTCTCATGTTCACACAAGTTCTCATGTTTTCACCTTGCTTCACTGGCTGCTATAAACAAAGACGCTAAGGATGTATAGCTGTCTTTTTTTTCCCTGTTTGCTCATCCAGAAATGTTTTCTTCTGTCATTATAACAATCAAATAGATTCTCATGAAATATAGGATAAAAATACACATTTAAGTGTCACTTAATGCTTTTGTTACACTGAGACTTACTTGTTTTACTGAGACCTGCTTGTATTAATTCTACAAAACGAAATATAAATATTTAAAGACATACCTTTAAATATAACATGAATACATAAAATATTTCTACCTTATATGATTCAATTGTAATTATCTTCTCCTTTAAAAATTAATTCAACACATAAAATATTGTAATTCATTCATTTTTATGTACAACCTAAATATTCACTGACGATATTTGTGATTTCTTTCCTTTTATGTCTGATTATATTAAATTTCATTATTCTTTTATATGGAAGACATATTTTAGGATTTAACGGTGTCACAAAGAGTAGCTAAACATTGTAAATAAAGAATTACAATGCTGTAAAAACATAGTACTCTTGAAAATACTTGATCCCATGCAACACTGATTACCTCCTCATATGAAGTCCTGTTACCATGTCTAGAGACTGCGAGTCATGAACATAGCACTTTTAAATTACACTTACGTTAAAATGGCTTTTTTAAAAGGTCTTGTCTAACTTAACACTTATACAATCCTCTTTTTGGTCTGTCAGACTCTCTTTGCCTTTGGTATTTGTGTTTTCACTTAGTCTTAAATCTTCTTTATAGTGTCTATTTGCTTTTTTCAAATCACCTTTCACATTCTTTTTTTTCTGTTCACCATTTAGTATTATTCTTTTCAGAATTATGTTCTTTGTTTCATTCTCTTTCTCCTGTAAAGTCAACGGACAGCAATTCTCCATATGCCTATGAACTATGTTGTTACTCTAGCCCAGCAGTTCTCAACCAGGGATGATTTTGTTCCTCTACTGAAGAGACATTTGCAAATGTCTGCAGACATTTTTGGTTGTCACAACAGGAAGGGAGGGTGCTATTGCCATTTAGTGAGCTGAAGGCAGAAATGCCGCTAAACATCCTATAATGTACAAAACATCCACCCCACTACAAAGAGTTGTCTCTTCTTAATACATATCTCTATCTTGTTTATTATATTATTTGCACACTTCTGCACTCATCCCTTCTTTTATTCATTTCACCTTGGACTTTGATCTCATATCAGAAAATATAGTTTTCAACCACTATTTTATATAAATTTTATACCCCAGAAGGACACTGAAAAAGATACTATCAAACTCTTATCCCAAAAATTCCAGTGAAAAGAAATAATATCCTAGCTCTCTTGATGCTGACCAATCAACTTAACCTTCAGAATGGGTAGCATATATGAAGCCAATAGCTCCTTGAAAAATACATGGATATAGAGGATAAGTTGAAGAGCGAGAAAAAATGTTCTTGAAGAAAAAAAAATGCTATTTTTTAATGGTGTCTTTTCAGGCAGAAGGCACTATGGCTTTAAAATTAAAATTCTCCAAACCTTCCTATTTAAAGTTTTGTTCTATTAATGAAAAGAGAGAGAGAGAGAGAGAGAGAGAGAGAAAACAATAGGATGTGTACTGTCTTCATTTCTTCTACTAAATTCTTACTCTTTTAAAATTATCCTCTCTCATGATGGTGATAGAGTCTACCAAATTAGAGTAGTATTTAGGTTTCATTCAATACCAAATCAATTTCACACATTCCACGTGTTAGAGGCACTCTAAGGATTGGAGTGAAATAAGAAAGATGACTGTGGATCCTTCAATCTGTCATATTTGATAATAAGAGTTTTCCTAATGTTATTCTGATTACTAAATATTTGATGTGCAGTAGGTTGATATGATACGTTGTTTGGCAGGATCTATCTTCTTAAGAATCTGAACCAGTGACCTTTCTCTATGCAGTCTCAAGTAGGCATGCAACCTACTGAAGAACCACACTCTACAAACCTTCAGGTTGTAGTCAGGTTGTTTCCCTAAAGTGCTAAGTTATCATTCAGCAGGGGTATTTGCCGTTGTTCCTTTTCTGCCATTTCTTGTTGGCAAATTGTATCCCATGCTGCTTGAAGCATTTTCTCTAGTTTTTCCAGAGTCAGAGATTTTAAGGGTACACAGTTTGGGTGTACACAGCACCATTGTGGTTACATCTTCCACAGACAACTGCCCTTGTTTTGGAAGAACTTCACTTCCACCACATCTGAACTGTTTTAGGAGTCTTCCTCTAGTGTTATCCTTCCCCAGGGATTTGAGTAGAATATTGTCTTGGAGTCATTCTGTTTATAAAATCATAAGCATTCACTGGCTTACGTTAGTCTCTTTTATTTCTAGTACATTATTTTACTCCCTGAAATAAGGAACAAAAGATCATTCAATGATACCTTCTCCCACTTCAAAAATTATTTGTATTAGTTCTCTCATGCTGAATAAAGACAATTCAGAGGAAGACATGGTAAGGAAAATTTTAGACTTATTATCATCAATAATATAGGATCCAAAAATATTAATAGCTCCTTGGCTTTTTCCTGAAATGTATGAGTATATAAGCTTTGAAAGAAGTGTCTTAGAAATGGTAACATCCTAAAAATAAAACTTTAGTATAATTACCTTTTAGTATGTCTTTTGCTAGATTTAACTTATTTAACAGTTAATGCTACTATGAAATATTTGTTCAGATTTATTAAATTTATAAGTATTATAGTTTTTTCATGGTTTTATGAAAATATCAATTATCTGACCTACATTTCAACAGCCTAATTAATGGGGGAGGTTTTAAGAAATCATATCATGTGTATTTTGAAAATTTAAGTCATGGAAAAACAACTCAAGTATCCTATATAGCATTTATGTTTTTTGTTTCTTTTTTTTTTTGCACTGCCCAGAAGATATGTTTGGCATATCTTGAAGTAGCAGAAACATCACTGAATATCCATCAGGTAAAGCAATTTTTTATCCTATTAGGAGGTCTATCAAAGACATGAAAAGACAGGAGAAATAATTTTAAGTTGAGGAGAAAATGTACATGGTGTTACCATCTGCTTTGAAAGAAAGCCAGATAGATAAGACTGAAAATCCATTTGATGGCGATACCCTGTAAGAAACTGGAATAATGAAATTTTATTTCTTAAAGACAAAACTCAGAGATGCTTAAGAAAATTGGAAAATGCCAAGCAGACTGGCAGCAAACAAGACAGACATATTGTCTATGTTAAAAACAGAGTCTTACAGTGATAAACAGAGTTCTTCAACTAAATTTACTTAAAATGTGATGCATGGGATCCATAAATTAGTCTTTATTACTCATTATAAAGAGTATAGCTGCATATTTTGAATTGATAATCATTTTAAAGAGTACTGTTTCTAGTTAAATAAAAATAAGCGTTCTGTTTTTCATAAATGGTACTTTAATGCAGGTAGTTTATTTCTGTCATGTTGTAATAGTCTCACTCTATTTTTGATATTTGATTTCTGACAGATTGCAAGCCCTGCTATTCCTCCTTCCCTTCTCCTCAACATTTAGGTAAACTGGTAAGAGAGCCCAGGTGTTCCCTCCTTGGGCACTAGTGAGCAATTAAAATCATGTAAGACCCTGCCCACATGGCAACCCTCAGGTGAGCCCTGCTTTCTGACCATAATAAAAACTAAATCCAGTTGCCTTTCCTCCTCTGTTTGGACTGCTTGAGAGCCTGCCCTGCCCTCCCCAGAAAGCCTCATCTATGAGAAGTAAATTTACTCACACCCGCTTGATGCACATGTGATGTCATCAGTTGTGACATTTAAATCAAATGTTGGGAGGTGGAACAGGGGTTCATCTCCCCTTTGCAGGGTGACAACAACACACTTCAATAGATGAATATATGTGTAAGATAATTTACATAAAATTTATATGGTAGAAGATATAGATTGTAGAAAATATGTTTGTGTAATTTAGCTCACATATCTGAATCTAATAAAACATTTTATTTTAGTTTTAATATGCCATTAAGTTAGTTCTTCCCTAGATGAAATGGTAAAAAGCACTACTCTCCCAGTAGTTTTATTTTCAATTTTGTAAGCAGATATTAAAATAAGAATGAAAATTTAGTGTTTAAATGAAATTTTTAGCTAGCAAAGTTTGCAGCCACAATGATTTGTGGAAGATAAATTATGAATGCCTCCTGAAGACACAAAATCTACATACTAAGAATAAGTACATTTGGGGAAAAAGAAAAATTCAATTACTATTTTTTTACCTTGGTTTACTATTCAATCTTAATTTTGACAAATATTTACAGGTTATAGGATTGATAAGTGTTAATACAAAAGAAAGTATATTATTTTTGTTTAACATTGTTAATCATATGTTTCTACTTGCCTATGTAGATGTTGATTAGTAGCTGACTAGGGTGGGAATTAATATAATGAATTAATATTTATTCACAATTATATTTAAATTCAAATTTATTGCATAACATGGAAATTTAAATTATTCTAACACATATGAATAAGGCATTATTGAATATATGTATGTATATATGCATTATATATACAATGTCACATCAAATTATATATGTGTATGCTTCATATCAAGTTTAGAATGGTTACTGGTACGTGTGTGTGTGTGTGTGTGTGTGTATATATATCTGTGTGTATATATACAATCTGTGTGTGTATATATATCGCATGGTTAAATAATGTGTATGATATATGCTTAGTCTTGCACATAAATTTATTCTCTTTTATGTATTAATTTGAGGACACCTAGAAAACATTTATTATCTCAGGATAGTATGAATTATTAATTTGTACCATTGAGATTATTATCAAAATGTTAATTGTGCATGTGTGATGTTTATATTATTTGGTCATTACTTTTGAGATAAGGACAATTTTAACTAAAAAAATGTTTAAATGATTCAATAATAGAAAATGCCTTCTGAAATGTATGAACTCTTAATGTGTTTCTTCTCTCTTAGTGAAAATCTAAAAATATGAAAACCAAGTCTTCAGAGCAGCAGCAATGAATCAAACCTATTACTGAGACTTTAAGCGTCTCCAGCTGCATGTGAAGGAGGTGTGAAAAAATGAAAGTTCAATAATCTAAAAAAAAGTAGTGCCTTTCCGCACTTTGTGGGATGGTGGTGATTGTGGAGCACACAAAGTAGTATTCACTCAGTGGGTGATTTTTGCAGTAGCAGTCTGATCTAAGTCTAAATCCCAATCCAAAATTAAAACTCAAGATGTGTTTCGTTGCTTCTGAGCCAACATTTTTCTGAACTGTATTCTCTAGCTAAGCTCCTCTATGTCTCTGATCATCTTGTGATTTTACCTTATTTCAAATGAAAGTCTTTAGAACATCCCTTTTGAAAAAAAAAATGTGCAATTTTAGAACACACCTGCCTGGGTGATTGCTTCTTATTATTTTCATTACCTCATTTAGAAAATCATAAATTGTCTCTTATATAAGATAGAATAGTAAAATGGAGTGGAAATTGTCTCCAGAATTTCATGTTTCTTACTGTGTTATACTGGGAGATCCTCAATTTACAGAATATAGCTACAAGGATTTTTCAGTCTTTTAACTTGTGGTGTTCAAAATGATAAATTATGATAAATATGAAGAGTTAAATTTTCTTTTGGTGGAAAGATAAAAATTGATTACAACCCTGTTTTTCTTTCATATGGTTTTCTTATTACACTCAAATAATAAGTTAATAAAATGTATTGATAGTTTTTGAAATAAACTTTGATGAAAATAATGATTTCACATACACTGAAAAAGCTATTTGTAATTGCTAATGTAACTGAGTACATAATGAAATCAAGTAACTAGTTTGTTATGAGTCCTTTGTACTTAAAGCTCTGTCTAACAGAGTTTTGCTTCAACAAAATAAGGTCAGATCTCCAGGTTTACCGAGAAAATTGTCTTAATGTAAAATTACTGAGCATAAAGATAACCTCACATAACAAGGAAAAAAACTTATATAAATGACCATTCAGATGACAAGTGCTAAATAAAATGTCAAAAGTGTTTATTTGTACGTTGAAAATTTCTATGAGAAGGGCATCCTTTGTTTTGTGCTACTTGTCTGTCCACTGATTCCCAATCTCACTGATATTTTCTCTAACGGAAAAATAGAGAAACTACTGCCCACACACTAAATTTTCTATGTGTGTGTGTTTATGTGTATAATATGTGATCAAGAAAAGTCATGATAAAGTAGGAAGTATGGATTTTCATATCTGAAGAACATTGGATTTTAGTATCTCATCTATTTGCAAAGTGATCTATAAACTGTAATTCTACTGAAGCACTAATAAGACATTGCTTAAATGCTTAAATAACACCTAGGTAGATAATATATGCATAGCATCTGCCACAAAACAGGTACAAGATAAAATTTCTAAAATGGCTGGAAATTTAAACACAAATTTGTCATGTAAGCTTGAAAAATATTTTGGTACTATGGATTTGTTCAGAAAACAAAGGTTGAAGAAAATGAAAAACATAGTAAATAAAAATATATTTAATTTTTTAATATTTAAAAATATATTAACTTTTTAAAACTCAATAAGAAATAAACAAGTCCTTGAATTAAAAGGTAGACATAGGAATTACATAGACATGATCTCCCAATAGATTCAGATACAGATAATTTGATCAAATCAAATACCCTTTAATGATAAAGAAATAGGAAACTACGAAGCTAGGAAATGAAAAGAATGTTCTAACCACTGAAAAGGCATCTATGTAAAATGCTAACTAACTTATTGATGAAAGCCTGAAATTTTCCTCTCTAAATCAGAAACAAGGCAAGAATGTCCACTCTTATAATTTATTTTTAATATTTTAATGGATGTTTTACCCAGGACAGTTGAACAAAACAAATAAGCCAAATATAATCCAGTAAAAAAGGAATAAGTAAAAGCATCTTCATTTGCAGACAACATAATTTTGTATAGAGAAAATAGTAAAAAATCCACATACACACTGAAAAATTGAAACAAGTTCAATGAGGTTGCAGGTTGTAAGATTAATGGATAAAACCTAATTGTATTTCTAGGCACTAACAATGAACCTCTGAACATGAAATTAAGAAAACAATTACATTTTCCATGGCTTCAAAAAGAATAAAATACCTAGGAATAAATTCACTCCAAAAACACAACTCTTATACACTAAAAACTACCAATATTGATGAAAGAAAATAAACTTAAATGAATGACAAAATATCACATGTTCCTGAATTTTTAAATGTAATGTTGTAAGATGGCAATATACTTTAAATTGACCTACAGATTCAGCACAATTTCTAACAAAATCCAAGCTGTCTTTTTTGCATAAATTGACAAAATGTTTCTAAACGTCATTTGGAAATGCAAATGATACAGAATATACAAAACATCTTGAGAAAAAAATACAAAGTTGGGAAACATAACTTGTTTTCAAAACTTACTAAAAAGTTATAGCAATCAAGAATATGTAGTAATGGAATAAGGTTAGAAATATACATCAATGTATATGTCTTGAGAATTGAGTCAAGAAAATAACCCGTTTACTGAGAGTCAGTTATTTCTCTACAAAGGTGCCTGTACTATTCAATGGAGAAAAGTAGTCTTTCAACAAATATTATTCTGATGCTTAAATGGGCTACCTATTACAGACAATATATAACAATTAATTGAAGATTAATTATCTAAATGAGAACTAAACTCATGAATAGAAGAAAAAGTAACTACAAATTTTGTGATGTTGAATATGCAACATTTTAACATATGATTATGATACATATGGCACAGCAATTAAGATAAAATGAAGTTGACTTATCAAAATGAAAAAAACTTCAAAAGACACTATCAAGACAGTGAAAAGATGACTCACAGGATGCATGAAAATATTTGAAAATGATAAATCTGGTAAAGGTAAGGCTATATCATCCAGAATATGTTTAAAATTTTTAAAACTCAATAACGACTAGACAAGCCACTGAACTGAAAGGTAGACATAGGAATCGAATAGGCATTTTTTCCAAAGAAGATTTACAAATTACCAATAAGCACATGAAAAGATGCTCAACATCTTCAGTCATTCAGGAAAGATCATTTAAAATCACAGCAAAATACCACATAACATCTACTAGAATAAATAAAATTAGAAAATACAGCCAATTGCAAGTATTAGCAAGAATATGGAAAAACTGGAACACTCATATACTGCTGGTGGGAATATAAAATGCGAAAATTGCTTTGGAAAAGAGTTCCTCAAAAGTCAAACACAGAGTTGCCAAAAGACCCAGAAATTTGGAAAATAGTTCCTCAAAAGTCAAACATAGAGTTGCCAAAAGACCCAGAAATTTGGCAAAGTAATTGAAAACATGTTTCCACAAATAATCATTTACATAAATGTTCATGGAAACATTATTCATATTAGCTATACAGTGGAAAAAAAACAAAAGTGTTTATCAATAGATCCATAGATAAGCAAAATGTGGTCTATCTATACAATGAAATATTTTTCTATAAACAAGAATAAAGTATTCATTGGTGCTTCAACAAGGATGAGACTTGAAAACATGATGAGTGAAAGAAGCCAGACACAAAAGGACACATCTTATATCAATCCAGTTATATGGAATTTCCAGAAGAGGCAAATGAATAGGATAAAAGTAGAATAGTAATTTTCAGGGGTAGGGGAAAAGAGCAAATGGGAAGTGACTGCTAAAGAATATGATATTATTGGATGATAACAGTATTTTGAAATTAGAATATTTTTGTCATTGAAATAACAATAAATAGCATGTTTAAAGCTCTGATGGAAAAGATAGGTTACAAGCATGATTAGAAGACAAATATCAGCAGAGAGATGTAAATTATAAGAGCGAATTAAATGCTTATTTTACAAATAATGCTACCACAAACAGCAAAACAATAAACAATAACAGATAAAGGATGTCTTTATGGGCTTGTCTGTAACATGACATGGCAGAGAAAGAAATCAGTGAACTTTAGGATAAGTCAGTAAAAATACACAGTCTGAAATGCAAATAGAGCAAAATAAAAAAGAAGTAGGAGAGAAGGACTAGAAGGGGGAGGAAGGGGAGCAGAGACTCAGGAGGAGGAGGAAGAAGAGGAGAAAGAAGAAAAAGAAAAAGAGGAAGTTAAGGAGGAAGAGAAGGAGAAGGAGAAGAATAAGAAGAGGAGGAGAAAAAATGGAACAATTAACAGTTGTGAGACAATATCCAAAGTTCTAGCATGCACATTTTTAATTGCCTAATATTTTGCCAAAGTCACTGTATAGTAAATGGGCTAGCTGTATCTCATTCAGGCTTTCAAACTTCAAACTCAAATTTTATACAATCAAGTGTCAAAGTCAGATTCTTTACAAGGTACTATATTGTATTCCAGAGAAACATACATACACTGTAGTATATTGGGTAAATGAGTAATAGCTGTTACAAGGAAATCCCAAATATTAGTCTTTAACATGACTAAAATCTATACCTTGCCCTAAAACCCAGTCCTTCAAAGCACAGAATTTATTACCGAGAGTTCTCTGACAAGTGATAACTCAGAGACCTGTGTCCTTCCAATTTGCTATTTTTGCATGGCAAGCGAGAGCTTGGTGTACATAAAAGAGATTTTTGTATCCAGAGCTAGAAATTGCATATACGACTTCTGCTCAGATTATACTGAAGAGAACCCAGTCATATAGCTCCAGAATAAACGCAAGAAACTGAGGAATGAAAATTTCTTGTTTGTTCAGAAGAGATTGTGAATAATGCATATTTAGTATTTGTCTGTTACTATACACATATTATATACATACATATTATGTGGTATATTGATTTTACCATATGATTGCCTTAATAATGCATATAATATTGGATTAACAAAACCTAGATATCATCTTTTGCCAGGCGTGGTGGCTCATGCATGTAATCCCAGCACTTTGGGAGGCCAAGGTGGGTGGATCACCTGAGGTCAGGAGTTTGAGACCAGCCAGGCCAACATGGTGAAACCCCATTTCTACTAAAAATATAAAAATTAGCCAGGTGTGGTGATGGGCGCCTGTAATCCTAGCTACTCAGGAGGCTGAGGCAGGAGAATCCCTTCAACACGGGAGGCGGAGGTTGCAGTGAGCTGAGATTGTACCATTGCACCCCAGCCTGGGCGACACAAGAGCGAAACTCTGTCTCAAAAAACAAACAAAAAACCCCTATGTATCATCTTTTGTATTAGTTTTCTATTGTTTCATAACAATTAACACAAACTTAGAAATTCAAAAAGCAATACAGATGTATGATTTCACAATTTATTTGGGTCAAGAGTAGAAGCATAAGCTATATGGGTCTTTTGCGCTAAATCTTACCAGGATGAAATCAAGGTTTTGGAAATAATTGCAGTCTCATCTGGGGCTTGGAGTTCTCTTCCAAACTTGAAGATTTCTGGCAGAATTTCATTTATTGTGGTTGGAGGACTGAGGACTTCAAATCTAAGAGGCTGCCCATTATTCCCTGCCATGTGATCATCTCCAGATATAGAAAGTTTTTTCTTCAAATCCAACAGAAGTGTAACTTCCTCAAACTGCTTCAATTCTCCTTGACTTCTGTCATCTTGGAGTTCTAGCCCCTCTTAAAACTTCCCTGAACCAATGCTATCTTTACCACTGGAAACATTCATTAGTGCCATTAAATCTAATCAGATTATAAAAACACTTCCAGAAAACCCAGAAAATTTAAAATAATACATCCTTAAAAATCTGTTGCTCTGTAATCACTTTTTGTATCAAAGTCTTTATCAACTAGAATTCTATAACAGAAACAGTGGAGACTACATATATAAAGGAATTTGCTGCTAAAGCAATTGTGGATGTTTACTCAGTAATCCTAAATGTGAACTTGCTATTTAGCAAGTCTAAAGTCTGAAAGATCATAGCCAGGCTGGAACTACATGAGCATGGACCAAACTTACTGCAACAAGTGGAAATCAATGTCTACCTCACGAAAAGAAGTCCAAACTCACTTTTAAGAATTTTCCACTGATTAAATCAAGTATACCCAGGGTGAGTGTCTCTAATTTAAAGATAACTGATTGGGAACTTTAATTTCACCTCCACCACCAAAAAAAAAAAAAAAAAAAAAAAAAAAAAAAAAAAAAAAAAAAAATCCCTTTATAGAACACATACACTAGTGTGTTTGAGTAACTGGGAGAATTTAGGCTGTTGAATCCCGTTTGTCCACCAACGCTTACAAGAGAAGATCTTTTGTAGCCTATCTTATCTAGACACATTAGAAAATGAATTCTGAAGAACAGTTTAGCTTAGCCAAGTTAACAAAGTCATTAGAGTTCACCACTTGTCAGTTTGGCACGCATACACATCTCCCTAAATACACATCTGCTAAAATAGTACTTAATCTCCAAATATAAATAATAATTAGGTCATATCTCCACAAGATACATCTATCTAGCATAAAGTAAAAAAGCCTTTTTTACAAAGAAAATAATACAGACTATCTGGGTGATATTTACTCTTCCCCATTGATATCCAAATACCTTATCAGCCAAGCCATTTGCCATTAGGTCATCTTGTGTCCGGAATTGGTGGGTTCTTGGTCTCACTGACTTCAAGAATGAAGCCACGGACCCTCGCGGTGAGTGTTACAGCTCTTAAGGTAGCACGTCTGGAGTTGTTCCTTCCTTCTGATGTTCCGATGTGTTCGGAGTTTCTTCCTTCTGGTGGGTTCGTGGTCTCGCTGGCTCAGGAGTGAAGCTGCAGACCTTCGGCTGAGTGTTACAGCTCATAAAAGCAATGTGGACCCAAAGAGTGAGCAGTAGCAAGTAGCAAGATTTGTTGCAAAGAGCGAAAGAACAAAGCTTCCACAGTGTGGAAGGGGACCCGAGCAGGTTGCCGTTGCTAGCTCGCAGCCTGCTTCTCTTATCTGGCCCCACCCACGTCCTGCTGATTGGTAGAGCCGAGTGGTCTGTTCTGACAGGGCGCTGATTGGTGCGTTTACCATCCCTGAGCTAGACATAAAAGTTCTCCACTTCTCCATCAGATCAGTTAGATACAAGGTATCAGCATAGAGGTTCTCTGAGGCTCCACCAGAGCAGCTAGATACAGAGTGTCAATTGGTGCACTCACAAACGCTGAGCTAGACACAGGGTGCTGATTGGTGTGTTTACAAACCTTGAGCTAGACATAAAGGTTCTCCAAGGCCCCACCAGAGCAGCTAGATACAGAGTGCCGATTGGTGCATTCACAGACCCTGAGCTAGACACAGGATGCTGATTGGTGTATTTATAATCCCTGAGCTAGACATAAAGGTTCTCCACATCTCCACCAGACTCAGGACCCCAGCTGGCTTCACCCAGTGGATCCTGCACGGGGGCTGCAGGTGGAG
Source organism: Nomascus leucogenys (assembly GCF_006542625.1). Classification (NCBI taxonomy): domain Eukaryota; kingdom Metazoa; phylum Chordata; class Mammalia; order Primates; family Hylobatidae; genus Nomascus; species Nomascus leucogenys. Next base: position 82,811,137 of record NC_044385.1, on the reverse strand, counting down.
CTGCCTGCCAGTCCTGCGCCGTGTGCTCGCACTCCTCAGCCCTTGGGTGGTTGATGGGACTGGGCGCCGTGGAGCAGGGGGTGGCGCCCGTCGGGGAGGCTCCGGCCGCACAGCAGCCCATGGAGGGGGTGGGAGGCTCAGGCATGGCGGGCTGCAGGTCCCGAGCCCTACCCCGCGGGAAGGCAGCTAAGGTCCGGTGAGAAATCGAGTGCAGTGCCGGTGTTTCGGCACTGCTGGGGGACCCAGTACACCCTCCGCAGCTGCTGGCCTGGATGCTAAGCCCCTCACTGCCCAGGGCCGGCAGGGCCAGCAGGGACGGCCGGCTAGTCGGAGTGGGGGCGGGGCCGCCAAGCCCACGCCCACCTGGAACTCCAGCCGGCCCTCAAGCACCGCGCGCAGCCCGGGTTCCCGCTCGCGCCTCTCCCTCCACACCTCCCTGCAAGCTGAGGGAGCCGGCTCCCGCCTTGGCCAGCCCAGAAAGGGGCCCTCACAGTGCAGCGGTGGGCTGAAGGGCTCCTCAAGTGCCACCAAAGTGGGAGCCCAGGCAGAGGAGGCACAGAGAGCAAGCGAGGACTGCCAGCCCACTGTCACCTCTCAATCTCTCATTTCAGGTAAAAGACGTTAAAAAAATTAAAAATAAATAAAGTGCACAGATCAAGATTATACACCGGTAGGATTTCCCTTCACCACTCTTATGTTAGAACCATAATATAATTTAAGTTTTTAGGGAATGTGTTGTATTTCTTGAACTACTCTACTCCTTGCAACTATCCAAAAGTTTATTGTTACATGAATGAGAACAATGAAAAAATGTTCTATTTCCAAATTAGATATTGACTCTTTATAAATAGCCAAGCTTCTCTCGCCTCACAAGTGTTTCAAATTTAATCTACATACAAAATCTACAGTTTTGAAAGTATTTGGCAGATTGTAACTACAGGCAATGTTCAGGCTGATTAGGATTCAACTTTGGCAATTGCCATGTGAGTTAATCTTAAAGAAAAAAAGTATTCAGGGGACAAAACAGCTTATTTCTTGATTTCCATTTGTGAGGAGTTATCTTTAACCATTATTATCTTTTCCTTTTAATATTATAATGAGGAATCAAGATCGTCAGAAAATTGATTTTCTCCTCAAAGAAAAATAGAGCATTCCAAGAATAGTTTATCACAGTCATGGTTTGATTTCTTGAGAAAAAAACAAAAACATAGACTTTTATGCTCAGATTTTCAACAGCTTGTTGTATTACCTAAGTAAATAAATATATATGTATATGGACTTGTGTGTGTGCACATATGTGCTTACAAAATGTCACAATAGAGCAACTGCACTAAATTGTTTATATTCATCCTGTAGGATCAATGAAGAGTTAGTGTGGCTAAACTCCGATGGTGTGATCACACAAGTTCTGGAAAACTACATTAACACTTATGAAACTACACTTGTATATAGAAAAATGTTACTTACCTCTAAAAGATTTATTTCCTTTAGGTAGATATAGTTGAGTCAATAATACTACCTGTATTTATCTAATGAGATGCAAACACATTTTTTACCAAGAGTATCTGTCATTTGTATTTTCTTTCAAATTCTGTATTATGATTTACATTGTATTCAGAAAATAAAATCAAATTCTAGAGGAACAATAAGCTAAATGATTATGAATATATATGTAAATTTACCAGAATAGATTCTGGTTTGCTATAATATGTCTCTGTATTATAGGTGGAAGTATCAGTATTAATTGGAACATAGCCTCGGTAATGGATATTATTAGCAGAGTTACTTGGTGAAAATTTCACAAAAGACAGTAAACAAATTATAGTAGAATGAAAATAAATCAGTAGTCTTTACGTAGTATAATTTTTCCTTCCTATACAGTAAAATAATAAATTTTAAATTAGGAGTTATTTTAATTTTCTAGCCCTCTCTCTATATTTTATGTATATATCTCATTTTCTTTTTAATGAAAGCTATTTGCAAATTTTTAAGATGAAATATGGAAGAAATGAGTATTTAGATGATCACTTAAAGAAATTTAAATATGTTGACATCACTGCTGTTTTAATGAAAAATAAAAGGAGATTATATATATATGTATTACTATTTTGTACAAGTGATTTTTAATTTTAGAAATCACTAGCATTTACAAAAAAATATATTACATGTTTTATATTTAACATTATTTTTCAAATAATTATTTGGAGGATGAGAATCACGATAGTTTTAATTTGTTCTGATTATTAACAATTTGTTAATCTGATTAACAATTATTAACAATTAATCTGTCTATACCATTATTTTACATACATCAAAAGCAGAGTCTTCAACTCTCCTACTCACAATAATAAATATATATCTTCTAAAAAAGAAATAAGACTTGGAACCAACCCAAATGTCCAACAATGATAGACTGCACCACATGTTCTCACTCATAGGTTGGAACTGAACAATGAGAACACATGGACACAGGAAGGGGAACATCACACACCGGGGCCTATTGTGGGGTGGGGGGGAGTGGGGAAGGATAGCATTAGGAGATATACCCAATGTTAAATGAAGAGTTAATGGGTGCAGCACACCAACATGGCACATGTATACATATGTAACAAACCTACACGTTGTGCACATGTACCCTAAAACTTAAAGTATAATAAAAAAATAAATAAAATAAAAAGAAATAAGAAATATTTTTCTATTAACTTACAAAAGATGACAGTAATAATTTCTTAACAAATTTTAAGGATTTTTTTAAGAAAAAAACTGAAAAGCTATTTATTTCTGTGAGCCTCATGTCATCTATGCTTTAGAATTTCTCATTTATGTAACTTCATTATAAAAGGTACAAGAATTTTACATAAAAGACAAGAATATAATCCTCTAAAATAATTTTTAAATACTGAAACATATTCGATTATTAAAGAAGATACAGTGACATGTAGAGAAAAATGGTTGTATACCAAAAATATGAATATTTCATTTTATCATTAATATTTTAAGTCAGAAGATTATCTATCAAAGGACTTATACCTGTTTCATAACAAACCTTATTATTTTAAAGAGCATATAATTATTTTCTGTAAGTTAATGTTCAAATGAAGCAAAAATAAATGGAAATTTCAATTTTTATAGAAGAATAGCTTAATTGTGAACTCTGTGACTTTATCCAATGAAGTAATATGTTAAAGAGAAAAGCCCAAATTAAATTTCAGAAACACTTATTGAAAACTTACTAGGCTCTGGCCTCAGGTGATGCTTAAATGAAAAATAGAGAGGCTCTTTCTTCAAGATAGTTAAAAATGTAATGGAGAGAAGAACATGGAAAAACAAGTGATTATTAAAAAGTATATTAAGCATTAAGCTAAATTATAACTGTCATTATTTAGGGACCCGGGGAATAATTTCTTATATCAAAATAATAAAACTTTTGAAAAAATAATTGACATTTTTCTGGATATTAAAAAAGACAATAAAAATTATGTCTTGCAAGTAAGTTCATAATAGCAGAGATAGAATGTAGATTAGCAGTGAGTGTGAAAAGAAGGCCTAGAATTCAGGGGCGCCTGAAGGAAAAATTTCCAAAGGATCCATGTCATGATAGGACTTTTAAAATATAGGACATGATTAATAATTGATTTTTAAGTCTTCGAAAGCTTTATGCTAGACACAACATAAAGATCATGGTTCACATTTGGGATGCACACCAGATCAAACTGTGCCTAAGATTACTGTGGTGACAACAAAGTCATTATTCTGAAAAATGTAGAGCAAGATGATTACGAAATATTGTAGTATTAATGAAAGAAAGTTTAATTAGCTGTGAACATATGAGAGAAGAGCATATAGTTGTGTTTTATCAGTCACAAGTAAAGAATCCTTTCATAAAATTTTTTGTAAGGCCCTTGGAAACAGTTAAAACTACGTGACACATTAATATTTTAATAATATTAAAAGACCAAGTGATGAAGGCACCAATAGGCAAAGTGGATTAAAACAAATGTTGTTTTAAATCTTTGATAGGGTGTGTCAGAAGAGTCTGCCAATTTGACAAAATGGGAGGCTGCAATCTAAATGAGGAAAATGTTTGAATCCATTCATGAAAATTTGACACAAAATAATGAATAACCAGTCACACAGGATTAAGTATAGGATAGTAGAAGTTTTTGTTGTCACAGAGACTCAAAAATGTTGTTCACTTAATTTACTAGACTTGGGATAATTGAAAAATCATTACAACTCTTTAACCCTCAAGGCAGCTCCTTCTCGTCTTCTTCTGACAATCATTGACCCATGTAAGTACAGATAAATTAAATTATAAAATGAAAATCAAGAGAATGTATTTGGACTCAATAACAGAGTCTAAATATCACTAAATAACTTAGTATATGTTCTGTCTCTCCCTCTTTCTATATGTGTATATATATATACTATTTATATATATTTGTGAGTGTAGCAAATGATTGTTTACATAATTGTAGATTGCAGCCTCCCGTTTTGCAGTTGTAATAATTTTATAGTTATAATATTATTAGTGGTTGTTGTAAAAATATTGTAATTATTTTGTAATGTGATTAGTTGAGCTAGTCTTGTAGTTTTAGAACCATTAATGATATATTTATTGAAGTACTTGTTAGGAAAGATCACTGGAACAGAGGTAATTGGCATACCTTGTCCAATTCACCTTTAAACAAATGAATGTACATAGCCAAAAATATTTTGTCTAAAACCAAGTATTTCAATGGGAAAATATAGACTATGAAATCAAAACAGTTGATTTTATTAAGTCCTGACTCTACTAGTTTACATGTTTTGTGCTTAAACAATATATCCAGTGTCTCGCAGCCTTTGTTTCACGTCAAAACATGGACATGGTGGTGGGGGAAGGGATATGGAATGGAATCACCAATAAAATATTTTACAGTGAAGATTTTTTCTAAAAGATAATATATGTTAACATGCCTTTCAACACTAAAACAGTCATAAATTTGTTTTAAGCAGCAAGAGCATCCTGTCAATCATTTCTGTGATGGGTATGCTGTTGACAAGTATGTTCAGTGATTAAGAAACAGTTGCCAATGTTAAATTTCATATATTTCTCATTAGAATCCAGATTTTCAGCTTCTTTTGAAAACTGAAATACCTGACAACACTGATCCAAGACTCTTTGAAGGTAAAAATTGGTAGGAAGTGAGTAACTGTTGCCTTTTAAGCAAGGCATGCTCCCTCTCGTCTCGACTTTGTACATCTCTTTGTGGTCTCCCTGACATAAGGATAATGTCAATTGTCAGCGTTGTACTTGATAAATTTTGTCCTAATAGAGTTTAGAGAAATGTAAAATATTTTTATGCCTAATCACTGCTAAAAGTTTGAAGTCAAGATATAGACTAAAGGGCTAGAGTGTTTTGTATTTCTTTGGGGAAAGTAGAATATTCATGCATGTTTAGTTTGTGAAAATGAAGTTATGTTAAGATAAAAGCTAGACAAAATTAACAAATTTTCATATCTCCATCTATTACCATTGCTTCTCTAGTGATTTGAGTCACAAATTCTGTTTCAGAAAACACAAATATTAGCTGAAGACTCACTGATGTAGGGATGAAATTATGGAACAGTAAGTTTAGTTGGTATGTCAAGAGATGGTAGGGAAAAAAATGTTGATACATTCAGTTATCATGATTAATTTTCAGTGACATAACCACATCAGTTCCTTCCACTTCAGCATCATTTAATATTATTAAATTTCCTTTAATTTATACTTTAATGCCAAAATGCCAATATATCCTTTTAAATCCTATGAAATAAAAATTCTACGTTTTTTTTTTGTTATTAACCTTGACCAGTCGGACATATTTAATATAACTAAACTTCCACCTCCAAATTATCTAGTTTGGATCAAAACAAGTATAAAAAGTTGATCTTGTAATTCTTATCAACTAAACTTTGAAAGAAAATCTCCATGCATTTTTTATATTGTGATTTTTTTCTGGATGCCTAGTTAAAATTGAATTTACTTTTATGCATATTTTATTACTCTTCTATTTCCAGTTTCTTTCTCACCACTGTGTGATTCATAAAACTAAAAAAAAGTTTCTTTATTTTTCTATGTATTTTAAAAAATTAATATATACTACTTTAGCAACCATATGATATTAAATGATCATATTGTAATAGTTAATGACTTTTATAATAAATATATATAAAAGAATAAGGCTGTTGTTCAAAAGACAAGCAAACAATGAAGTACAACATAGTGTTTTCAGATGCAGAATGTAAGAACTATAACAACAGTAAACATAATACTCAGCATTCATTAAAATTGTATATTACATCATCATGACAATAAAATAAATTGACATCATTATTTAAAACAAGTAACACAGTCTTAAGCATTTATTAAAAATAATTTGTTATACTGATGCTCAGAAGCTCTAATTCACATAAAGCAAAATGTACCTCTTAAATAAATTTACTTATTGATGCTTGTAATGATGTAGTCTAGACATAGCTAAAATGTCTAATTAAAGTGTTTTAAGAGTATGATTATAATAAAATAATGCTTACTAAATCATAGTTTATTTTTTGAAAAAATATTTTTAATCATTGTTACAATTGGGACATCTGCATAAACTACTTTATAAAGTCATCTTTTTTAGGATTATGACTATTTAGATTTCCAATATAAGAAAAAATAGCAACTACAATATAACCACAGAAAAGTCCACTGATAAAACCTTTTACATAATAAATGCTGCTAGCTTTCACTGATAAATGATATTCTTTTCTTAAGCATTTATATTAGGTATAAGTTTTGTATTTGTTCTTTCCAGCTTATGGAATATGTAAAAGTTTTGCTAGGAAATTATGTGGGATTAGGAAAAGTATTACTTCACCTTCCCATAAACAGGGGAGGTCTAGGAGGAGAAGGGGGAGGTAGAGATTTGATTATTATAAGTGCTTTTCAAAAATTTATGTAAATATATGAGTTATGTGTGCAATTTTATTACATGCGTAGGTTGCGCAGTGCTCAAATCAGGGCTTTCAGGGCATCCATCATCTAAATAATGTATGTTGTACCCACTAATTTCACATCCTTCTCCCCGTTCCTATCCTTTCACCCTTCCAAGTCTTCGTTATCTATTATCCCACCCTCTACGTCCATGAGAATACATTTTTTTAGCACCCATTAATGAGTGAGAATATGTTACATTAGTCTTTCTGTTCCTGACTTGTTTCACTTAGGATGATGATCTCCAGGTCCACCTGTGTTGCTGTAAAGAACATGATTTCATTCTTTTTTACAGCAGAATAGTCTTACATTGCATGTATATAACACATTTTCTTTCTTTTTTTTTTTTTTTTTTTTTTGAGACGGAGTCTCGCTCTGTCGCCCAGGCTGGAGTGCAGTGGCGCGATCTCGGCTCACTGCAAGCTCTGCCTCCTGGGTTCACGCCATTCTCCTGCCTCAGCCTCTCCGAGTAGCTGGGACTACAGTCGCCCGCCACCACGCCCGGCTAATTTTTTTGTATTTTTAGTAGAGACGGGCTTTCACCGTGGTCTCGATCTCCTGACCTCGTGATCCGCCTGCCTCGGCCTCCCAAAGTGCTGGGATTACAAGCGTGAGCCACCGCGCCCGGCCACATTTTCTTTATCCATTCACCTGTTGATGGACACTTAGGTTGATTCATTGTGAATAGTGCTGCAATAAACGTATGAGCGCAGGTATCTTTCTAATATAATAGTTATATAAAATACGTCTGACTGGTCAAGGATAATAACAAAAAAATTACTATATTAGAAAATTTCATTTCCTTTGAGTGAGTACTAATTTATATTCCCACCAACAGTATGTAAGAGTTCCCTTTTCTCCACATTCTCGCCAACATCTGTTATTTTTTTGACTTTTTACTAATAGCCATTCTGACTGGGGTAAGTTAATATTTCATTGTGGTTTTGACTTGCCTTTCTCTGATGATTAGTGAGGTTATCCATTTTTTCGTATACCTGTTGGCCATTTTCATGTCTTCTTTTGAAAACTGTCTATTCATATACTGTGTCCAATTTTAATGGAATTATTTATGCTTTTGTTGTTGTTTAGCTGTTTTGAGTTCCTTTTATATTCTGGATATTCATCTCCTGTTAGATGAATAGTGTGCGAATATTTTCTCCTGTTCAACAGGTTGTCTCTTCACTCTGTTGATTATTTCTCTAGCCGTGAAGAAGTTGCTTAGTTTAGTTAAGTCCCATTTGTCTATATTTGTTACTGTTGACTGTGCTTTTGGGGTTTTAGTCATAAATTCTTTTCCTAGACCCCTGTCAAGAAGAGTTTTCCTATGTTTTTCTGTAGTATTTTTATAGTTTCACGTTTTACATTTAACTCTTTAATCCATCTTGAGTTACTTCTTGTTTGAGATATAAGGATCCTATTTCATTCTTCTGCATATGGCAGTCCGATTTTCCAAAAACCATTTATTGAAGAGAGTGTCCTTTTCCAGTGTATGCTATTGTCTGCTTTGTTGAAGATTAGATGGCTGAAACCATGTAGCTTTATTTCTGGGTTCTTTATTCTGTTCATTGATCTTTGTATTTTTATATCCATACCATATTATTTTGGTTACTATAGGCTTGTAATGTAAGTTGAATTCAGGTAATGTGATACCTCCAGCTTTATTCTTTTTTTATTTAGGACTGCTTTGGCTATTCAGGGTCATTTTGACTTCATATGAATTTTAGGATCATTTTCTAATTCTGTGAAAAATAGGTACAGTATTTTGATAGGGATCGCACTGCATTTGTAGGTTGCTTTGGACAGTATGGTCATTTTAATGATATTAATTTTTCCAATCCATATGCATGGGATGTTTTTCCAATTGTTTATGTCATCTACATTTCTGTCATCAGTGTTTTATACATTTCCTCATAGATATAGTTCACCTCCTTGGTTAAATATATTCCTAAGTATTTTATTTTTTGGTAGTTGTTGTAAATTAGATTACATTTTTGATTTATTTCTGAGCTAGATCATTGTTGGTGTGTAGAAACACTACTCATGTTGTACATCAATTTTGTATCCTGAAATTTTACTAAATTTATTTATCAAATCTAGAAGATATTGTCAGCTTCTTTAGGCTTTTCTAGATATAAGATTATATAATCATCAAACAGGGATAATTAGACTTCCTCTTTTCCAAGTTGTATACCTTTTATTTCTTTCTCTTGCCTGACCGCTCTGGCTAGGACTTCCAGTTCTGTGTTATCATAGGAATGGTGAGAGGGGACATTCTTGTCTTGTTCCAGATCTTAGAGAAAACGTTTTCAACATTTTCCCATTCAGTATGATATAGCTGTGTGTTTGTCATAATGGCCTTTATTATTTTGAAGTTTCTTAATACCAAGTTTGTTAAGGGTTTTTATCATGAAAGGATGATGAATTTATCAAATACTTTTGATGCAGCCATTAAAATGATTGTGTGTTCCTTTTCCTTTATTCTGTTTATGTGATATATCAGATTTATTGATTTGCATATATTGAACAATCCCTGCATCCCTGGTATAAACCCACTGGACCATGGTGTATAATATTTTTGACACAGTAATGGATTCAGTTTGCTACTATTTTGTTGAGGATTTTTGCATCTGTGTTCATCAAATATATTGGTCTGTAGTTTTTCGGTTTATGTTGTGTTTTTGTCTGGTTTTGGTATCAGGGTAATCCTAGGGTTTTCTTTGTTGGGATATTGGTTCACTCTTGGGAAGTTGTATTTTTACAAGAATCTATCCATTTTCTCTAGGTTTTTTAAATTTGTGAATGTATAGTTCCTCGTAACAGTCTCTGATAATCTTGTGCATTTTTGTGTTATCAGTTGTAATGTTTCCATTTTCATTTCTGATTTTGTTTATTGGGTCTTCTTTTCTTGTTTAGTCTAGCTAGGAGTTATCAACAATTGTTTATCTTTCTGAAGAACCAACTTTTCTTTTACTTGATCCATTGTAAATTTTTTAGTCTCCATTTCATTTAGTTATGCTCTAATCTTTGTTGTTTCTTTTTCTGCCACTTTAAGATTTGGTTTGTTCTTGCATTTCTAGTCCCTTGAGGTGTGTTGTGAAATTTATTGTAATTTTTATACATTTTAATTTAATTTTATTTTTTGTTTGAGACACTGTCTCACTCTGTTGCCCAGGCTGGATTCAGTGGTGTGATCTTGGCTCACTAAAGCCTCGACCTCCTGGGCTCAAGCAATCCTCCCACCTTAGCCTCCTGAGTAGCTGGGACTGCAGATGTGCACCACTAAACCCAACTGCTTTTTGTATTTTTGTAGAGACAACATCTCACTATGTTGCCCAGGCTAGTCCCAAACTCCTGAGCTCAAACCATCCATCCCCCTTACCCCCGCAAAGTGCTGGGATTACAGGAATGAGCCAACTGTGTCTGGCCTGCTTTTCTAAATATGGGCACTTCAACATTGCTTTTGCTGTATTTCACAGATTTTGATATACTGTGTTTTCATTTTCATTTACTTCAATTATTTTGTCTTAATTTACTCACCAGTCATTCCAGACTATGTTGTTTTATGTATTAGTCTGTTTTCATGCTGCTGATAAAGACATAACCGAGATTTAGCACTTCACAAAAGAAAGAGATTTAATGGACTTACAGTTCCACGTGGCTGGGGAAGCCTCATAATCATGGCAGAACACAAGGAGGAGTAAGTCACATCTTACATGGATGGCAGCAGGCAAAATGAGAGCTTGTATAGGGAAACTCACCCTTATAAAACCATCAGATTTCATGAGACTTATCCGCTATCATGAGAACAGCAGGGGAAAGACCTGCCCTATGATTCAACTACCTTCTACTAGGCCCCTCTCACAACATGTGGGAATTCAAGATGAGATTTGGGTGGGGACATAGCCAAACCACATCATTTTATTTCCATGTATTTGTATAGTTTCCAAAGTGCCTCTTGGTATTGATTTCTAGTTTTATTTATTCCACTTTATTCTGAAACATTACTTAATTTAATTTCAATTTTTAGTAATATATTCAGATTTTTCTAATGGCCTAACATATCTTGGAAAATGTCCCATGTGCTAATGAAAATAATATATATTCTGCAGTTGTTAGGTAAAACCTTCTGTAACTGGCTATTAGGTACATTTGGTCTACACTCAAGTTTAAGTCTAATGTTTCTCTGTTAATCTTTGTCTTGATCTGTCTAGTATGGTGAGTCTGGTGTGGAAGTCCCCCATTATTATTGTATTGTTTCTCTCTCTCCAGGTCTAGAAATGTTTGTTTTATAAGTCTAGGTCCTCCAATGTTGGGTGCATATATATTTAGAATTATTATAGCCTCTTTCTGAATTGATTGATTTATCATTATATAATTACCTTATTTGTTATATTTGTACTCTTCATTACTTAAAGCTTGTTTTATCTAAGTATAGCTATCCCTGTTTACTTTTGGTTTCAATTTGTGTGAAGTATCTTTTTCCACCCCTTTACTTTCAGCATATGTATCTTTATGAGTAAGTTAGTTTTTTGTAAGAAGCATACAGTAAGATTATGTTTGTTTGTTTTTTATGTATCCAACCAATCTATATCTTTTAAGTGGAATATTTAATTTATTTACATTAAGGGTTATTTTTAATATGTGAGGTTTTGTTTCTGTTGTATTGTCCATTGTTTTCTAGTTAGTTTTAAAAAATTATTTGTTTCTTTCTTACTATTATTGCAGTTTGGTTAAATTTCGCAGTAGTGCCATTTGATTTCTTTCTCTTCCTGTTTCATGTGATTATGTTACCAATGAGTTTAAGGTTTCATACATTTTCGTAATCGTAAATGTTATCTTTTCACTTCCAAGTTTAGAACTTCCCTGAGTATTTCTTTTAGGGTTGATCTGGTTGTGATGAATTCCTAAGCATTTGCTTCTTAGAAAAGACTTTATTTCTCCTTTATTTATGAAGGTAATCATGCTGAATATACAACTGTTAGCTGGCAGTTATTATTTTTCCTCTGTAGAATATTGAATATATTATGCCTTTCTCTTCTGGCCTGTAAAGTTTTGGTTGAGAAGTCTGCTGTTAGGCTGATGAGGTTTCCTTTATAGGAAATTACATATATTTTCTTCTTGATTTTAGAAGTTGCTCTTTCACTTTGAGTTTAGAAAGTCTGATTATAATGTGTTATGGCAAATTCCTTTTTGCTTTGTATTTTCTTAGAAATTGCTGAGCCTCCTGTATCTGGATGTCTAAATCTATTGCTAGACTTGGGAAGGTTTTCTCTATTATTTTGTTAAATAGCTATTATAAAACTATCTCTCTTCACCCTCATGAATTTGGCTAAATCATAAATTCAGTCATTCTATATTGCCTCCAATGTCTCAAAATCTTTGTTCATTCTTTTTTTGTTCTATTTTCTTCATTTTTATCTTACTGAATTGTTTCAAAAAAGTTGTTTTCAAGTTATAAAATGGTTTTCTTCTTCTTGGTATAGCCTATTGTTGAAGCTTGTAAATATATTTTGTACTTCTTTCAATAAATTCTTTAGTTTACAAATTTCTGTATTTGTTTGTTTGTTTTTGAGTGTCTACCTCCTTGATCAATTTCTCATTCCTATCCTGAATTGACTTTCTGAGTTTTTTGTGTTAGTTTTCCGATTTCTTTTGCATCCTATTCAGCTTTGTATTAGGCTGTTCTTGTATTGCTATAAAGATATATGTGGTACTGGGTAATATATAGAGAAAAGTGGTTTAATTGGCTCACAGCTCTGCAGAATTTACAGAAAGCATGGTGCTAACATCTTAGCTTCTAGGGAGCCTTTAGGAAACTTATAATCATGACAGAAGGCAAAGAGGAAGCAGGCACATAACACGATGAAAGCAGAAGCAATAGTGAGAGAGGGAGTGGCCAGGGGTGGGGGCAGAAAGGTGCTACACATGTTTAAATAACCAGATCTTGTGATATCTCACTATCACAGAGACAGCACCAAACCAGGAGGGATCTGCCCCCATGATCCAAACACCTCCCACCAGGCCCCACCCCCAGCAGTGAGGATTACAATTCAACATGTGCTTTGGGTGGGGATAAATATCCAAATTACATAAAGATTATTTGAAGTCAATATTTAAATTCTTTAACTGTGTCTTGAGAATTTTTTTGTTAAATCCATTGCTAGAGAATTATTGTGTTCTGTTGGGGGTGTTTTATTTCCTTGCTTTTTAATATTTCCTGTGTCTTTACATTGACTTCTGTGCATCTGGTATAATAGTTGCTTTTATTTTTGAATTTACTTTCATTGAGGGTGCTTTTTTCCTTAAGATGTGTCAAGTGTTCTTTGGGTATGAACCTCTGGTGTTGCTTCTGGATGCATGTAACAATGAGGTTTCCGTATGATTTCTTTGGCTAAAAATAGCATTAGTGGTATCTATTGTTTCCTCAGTGTGCTAGGGTGCAGTTATTAGTGGAAGCTAATTGTAGGCTTTGAGGAATCTGCACTTGTATTGACAGTGGTTGCAATAGGCTCCGCAGGCTGGCCACTAGGCCAACAGGTAGTACACAGTTGTCGGAGTCAGCTTGTGGAAGGCCAGGTTTCCACTAACGCAGGCCTCCATAACAACTGTTTCAGCACTGACTGAGTGGTGAAGTTAAATATTAAAAGCTGAAAGAGCCAATGCCCTTATACAAAGGCTGGAATGTAACAAAAGCCTACAAGAGTTTTGCCTAGGCCTTTCCTGGGCCTTAAAGCATGACAAAATAATGAAAGAATTCTTAACAGGACCCTTTTAGGATTAAACAAGTTTTATTGAGGGTCTGAAGAAACTCTCCAGGCCTCCACAAGCAAGTTTATTGGGGGTCTGAAGGAACTCCCCAAACCTCCATGATTTAGCAGGAGACAAGATAAGGGTAATCACCCCAGCACTGGACCCATTTAGATTAAGTAAATTTACTGAGGCTTCAGAGGAAGGTCTTCACGACTCAGACTTTAGTTATAGATGAAAAGAAGTTAATCACTTATATGTTTAATTAATGCACACTTACAAGTAGATATATAGCTTAGAAGGTATTAAGCTACGGAAAACTTTGTAATTTTGAGTTGGTATGGAGATAATTTCCACTCTTTCTCCCTGTAACAGGTTACAGAAATAAAAACTCCCTTCTATCCCTGCAGAGTTCATCTGCATATCGTTAGTGGGTCGCAAGTATAAGAAGCCCGACCCTCAGTTTGGTCTGGGAACAAGCTGAGGTAAAAGTTGTAGGGTGTTTAGACCCAAACTCTGTATCCCAGAAGGAGTGCTCAGGTGTCACAGGTGGTAGGTTATATCGTGCCGTCTGTAGGAGCCTGGACTCTGCACTCTGTCTCAGATGGTGGAGCTAGACCAGGTGGGTTTGCACTCAGGCCTCCAGTGGCATGGTGATGCACCAGCTGTGGCAGGCAGTGGCGTGTGAGGCAATCCTCAGTCACCTGGAAGAATGTTTGGGTGAGGGACAGGAGCTGCTGCAGTGATATCCTGCCACAATGTGAGTAGGGCCAGTCCCAGTGGCCACAGCCTTGGTAAATGCGGCATGTGCATCCCTCTCCTGTCCCAATTTTGGCAGCAGTCAATCCCGTCTCAGTTATTTCAATCAACCTGGGTGATCCATCAGACCCAGCAGTCCATGTCTAGGCTACATTTCAGGGCAGCCTGTAGGAACCCGTGTTTAGCTCAAGACCACGGCTCTGCAACAACTCGTTTACCATTACAGTCCTGGCAACGGCACCACTTTCTTAGTGCCAGCAGCCACAGTCCCAGCTGTGGGAACTTACCCCCGAACTGGTGCCCCAGTTCTGCAAACAACAGCCCATGTTTCCTTAATGCCTAATACTAGTGCCTCTAGTTCCCAGGATAGCACAAAGACTGCTAAAAGCTAAGATGGAAAATGCCATCTTGCTGTAGCTGTTTAGGTTTTAGAAAGGGTGACAAACTCACAGTGAGCTCTCTTTCTGAAGCAGTTGCTTCTCATAGTCTCACAGCCACTCCCTAAATTAGATTCAAGGCTTGGACAGGTCAAGGTGCTTTCTCATGGCCTGGACTGTACAATTCCCTGGTGGGAATGTGGACTACAGAAAGACTCTCACTCACCTTCTCCCCATATTAGTGAGGCACTCTTAGTTTGTGGCTGGTCCCAGCAAAGCAGCCTACCCGTTTTCCTTCTGCTTTCTAGTTTTTGGTGTTACCTGTCATTTTTTTGTTGAACTCTTGTGTTCCCTCTTGAATAATGTATTCAAAATGTAATTGTCTACACATTATTTTAGTTTTTCTAAGTGGATGAGGCATATATAAAATGATTCTAATCAGCCATCTTGAGAAAGGTGATATATTTTTAAATTTCATGGAAATTTGTGATCAAGAGAAATGTTATTTTTCTAAAAAATGTAAATGGACTTGAATAACAAACATTTTATGTCAGCAGAAATTTCTCAAATTTGATTACCATAGACAGTTTTTAAATTTTAATTTATTGATATGCAAGTTAATCAGTTTAATTAGTTTTTCTCTCAACTGTCATTGAGACGAAATTGTGGTTTCATTTCCAATCCTTAATACTAACGAATAAGTTATATTTGAAGAATCTGTTACTAGTATGCCTCGTTCTCAAACTTGAGATACAGTTACTCTGATAATTCTTATCTTCTTAATAATGTAAGGAACAGAAAATAAAGTAAATTACCAAGTATAATAATGTAGTAACTTTTGTGGTATATGGTTTTGTATGTGGTGTCTATGGTAATCAAATATGTTTCTGCCAAAATCTCATGTCAAATAATAGTCTCCAATATTGGAAGCGAGGCCTCATGAGATTTGATTAAGCAATGGGGACAGATTTCCCCCTTGCTGTTCTCATGATAGAGTTCTCACGAGATCTGGTTGTTTGAAATTGTGTGGCAACTCTCCATTCCATCTCTCTCTTCTGTTCTGGCCATGTAAGTCATGCCTGCTTCCCCTTCAGCCTCTGCCATGATTGTAAGTTTCCTGAGATCTCTCCAGCCATGTTTCCTGTACAGCCTATGGAACCATGAGCCAATTAAACTTATTTTCTTTATAAATTATCCAGGCTCAGGTATTTTGGTTTTTTTTTTTTTTTTGAGATGGAGTCTCACTCTGTCACCAAGCTGAAGTGCATGATGTTGGCTCACTGCAACCTCCGCCTCCTGGGTTCCAGCAATTTTCCTGCCTCAGCCTCCCAGGTAGCTGGGATTACAGGCACCATTCCTGGCTAATTTTTTTGTATTTTAGCAGAGATGGGGTTTTACCATTTTGCCCAGGCTGGTCTTGAACTCCTGAGCTCAGGCATTCTGCCTGCCATGGCTTTCCAAAGTCCTAGGATTACAGGCGTGAGCCACCACACCTGGTCAGGTAATTTTTTTTTTTTTTTTTTTTTCAGTGCGAGAACAAACTAATTCAGAAAATTGCTACCTAGGAGTGGGGCATTGCTATAAAAATACCTGAAAATGTGGAAGCAAATTTGGACCTGGTTAAGGAGCAGAGGTTGAAAGAGTATGGAGGCCTCAGAGGAAGACAGAAAGATAAAGGAAAGTTTGGAACTTTCTAGAGACTTGTTAAATTTTGTGACCAAAATGCTGATAGTGGTATGGGCAATGAAGTACAGGCTGAGGAGATCTCAGATGAAGATGAGGAACTTACTGGAAAGTAGGGCAAAGGTTACTTTTGTTATGCATTAGCAAAGAAATTGGAGGCATTGTGCCCCTGCCTAGGAATCCGGGGAAATTTAAACTTGAGAGTGATGATTTAGGGTATCTGGCAGAGAAAATTTTAATCAACAAAAAGTGTTCAAGAAATACCCTGGCTGCTTCTAGAGGCCTATTCTCATATTTGTGAGCAAAGAAATGATGTAAAACTTGAACTTATACTTACAAAGGAAGTGGAGCGTAAAAGTTTGAAAAACTTGCAGGCTGGCCATGTGGTAGAAAAGAAAAATCTGTTTTCAGGGGAAGGATTTAAGCAGGCTTCAGAAATTTGCATAACTAAAAGGAAGTCAAGTACTGATAGACAAAATAATGGGGAAAAACCCTGAAGGCATTTCAGTGACAGCCCTCCCATCACAGGCCTGGAGGCCTAGGAGGGAAGAATGGTTTCCTGGGTTAGGCCCAGGATCCTGTTGCCCTGTGCAGCCTCAGGACACTGCTCCCTGCATCTCTGCCATTCCAGCTCTAGCCATGGCTAAAACGGGGCAAAGTACAGCCTGGGCCATTGCTTCAGAGGGTGCAAACTGTAAGCCTTGGCAGTTTCCACATGGGGTTAATCCTGCAGTTGCACAAAGTGTAAGAGTTGAGGCTTGGGAGCATTCACTTAAATTTTAGATGTATGGAAAAGCCTGTATGTACAGACAGAAGCCTGCTCCAGGGACAAAGCCTTCATTGAGAATCTCTACTAGGTCAGTCTTAAGGGAAAATGTGAAGTTAAAGCTCCCACACAGGGTACCCACTGGAGCATTTCCTGTTGGAGCTGTGAGAAGAGTGCCACTGTCTTCCAGACCCCAGAGTGGTAGCTCCACCAACAATTTGCACCATGTGCCTGGAAAAGCTTCAGGCACTCAATGTCAGCCCTTGAGAGCGGCCATGGGAGGTGAACTCTGCAGAGCCACAGGGGCAGAGCTACACAAAGCCTTAAGAGCCCACTCCTTGCATCAGTGTGGCCTGAATGTGAGACATGGAGTGAAAGTAGATTATTTTGGAGCTTTAAGAGTTAATGACTGCCCTGCTGGAATCCTGGAGCTCCTCTCTTTTGGCCGATTTTGGAACAGGAGTATCTATGCAATGCCTGTGTTCTCATTGTATTTTGGAAGTAACTAACTTTTGATTTTTTGATTTTAGAGGCTCATAAGCAGAAAGGACTTCCCTTGTCTCAAATTAGACTTTGGACTGTGGACTTTTAAGTTAACACTGTAATGAATTAAGACTTGGGGGACTGTTGAGAAGGGATGACTATATTTTGCCATGTGACAAAGACATGAGATTTGGGAGTGGCCAGGGGCAGAATGATATGATTTGGATTTGTGTCCCTGCCCAACTCTCATGTTGAATTATAATCCCCAATGTTGGAAGAGGGGCCTGGTGGCAGGTGGTTGGATAATTGGGACAGATTTTCTACTTGCTGTTCTCATGATGGTGAATGAGTTCTCATGAGAGACCTGGTTGTTTAAATGGGTATAGCACCTCCCGCTTCTCTATCTTACTCCTGCTCTGGCCATGAAAGTTGTGCCTGCTTTTCCTTTGCCTTCTGCCATAATAGTAAGTTTCCTGAGGCCTCTCCAGCCATGTTTTTTTTATAGCCTGAAGAACCATGAGCCAATTAAACCTCTTTTCTTCATAAATTTCCCAGGCTCAGGCTCAGGCTCAGGTATTTCTTTATAGCAGTGCGAGAATGAACTAATACAGTATACATTGTGTGTGTGTGTGTGTGTGTGTGTGTGTGTGTGTGTGTGTATGAGAGAGATTTAGATTCATCTTTAGACCAAATATTCTAATAAAAATAATTTCAAAATGCTTTCAATTCTACAATTTAAAAAGTCCAGCAATGAATAGTATGCAGTCAAATGGTGATATGGTGGTTTCACTATGTGTTCAAACAATCTGCGTCCTCCTTTTATCAGCATTTCTACACATAGTGTGTCACACTCATGGTTATATTTAAAATAGGTGACTCAAGTTTAGCCAACAGTCATTCAATTGTCATTCCTTTCAATAAGACAAGAATCAAAACAGGCATGAATTCTCCCTTTAATGATTTTTCATAAGTTAGTAAAATGACAAAATGGGAAACAATTAGCTTTCTCTGACAAATGTACTTTCATTTATCTGTATGTTTGAGTTATTTATTGAATATATGTTTTCTAAACTTTAAGCATAATTGGCTATATATATATATATATAATATTATCATTTTCTAAGAAAAACCTTAATATAAAAATCAGTAAAAATTTCCACTATAACAACATGTGGTTGAATATACATCATTTTTAATCTATAAATTTGTAAGAGAGCTACTTTGTTATGACAGATCTAGAGTCAATAATATCTTTTAAAAGATGTTTTGGAAACTTTTAAAGAAATAAATTGTCAGGAGCTGAGTTGAGCTGGAGCGAATTGAGGTACCATGTGTTGGATTAGTCAATTAAGATGACAAGCCAAAATGAAAATAACAGTGAAGTCTTTAATCACTTACTTCCATAGTAGAAGCAACATGAGAAAGTGCCAGCTCCACCAATGTTCAGGACTAGTGCCAAATGAGAGACAGGTTTATCACTACAGACGTTGGTGGGGTGGAATGGGGAGATGCCTCACTGCTGAGGCTGCTCTGGACAAAACACTCCTGCCATTTTATGGACCTGGGGGCGAGGGAGCGAGAAAGTAAAATGACTATTACTGGAAAAAGTACTGAGTACTGAGTCAGAGTAGGGAAAAATGTCTTCAAAATCCTCCCCTTCCCCACCATGAAGAGGTCTTGGTGAGAAGCCTCTGCCACGGGCCAAGACAATACTGTTTTCAGATGGAGGTATCAAGGCTGGGAATGCAGGATGCAAAGATTATGGTTGGCCTTAGGGACCTGGTTCTTTGAGTTCAGAAACTGCAATGCATTGACTGTGCACCAAGTCTCATGTGCGGAGGGCAGTGTTCCTAGTGCTCTAACTTTATGTTCTTCATGTGTGTTTACTTTTGTATTAGTCAGCTTGGACTGCCAAACAAATATCACAGACCCAGTGGTTTAAAAAATAAAAATTTGTTCTGGAGGATAAGAAGTCCAAAATTAGGGTGTTGGCAAGGTAGATTTCATTCTGAGGCCAACTCTCGTGGCTTGTAGATAGCAGTCATCTCATTTTGTGTTCGTATGACCTCTTCTTTGTGCCCGTGGAGAAAGCAAATTAGCTTTCATGTGTCTCTTTCTGTAATAACTCTAATTTCAGTGGACTTCATTTAACCTTAATTATTTCCATAAAAGCCCCATATCCAAATAGAGTCACATTGATGAGTTAGGCCTTCAACATATAAATTTGAGAGGATACAAATATTCAGTCCATAACAACTTATTTTGACTTTAATTGAATAGACTCTCCACAAAGCCATTTGCAAGAAATAAAGAATATAATCAAAATTACATTATAGTCATAATATAAAATAACTATTTTCAGATTTTTGAGAAAAGATAAATGATAATTCATTAGTTGTTTCACTTATAAGATAACAGGAAGTATAATAATCAATAAATAACTCTGATTTATGTTTACATATTAACTGATAATAGAGGTGAATTTATAGTAGTAGCTATGTGTTTGGTGGTAAAGGGAAACTGAGAAAATTAATAATGTAGGTAAACAAAACTATGAATATTGTGAATCAAAGCTGTAAAATGTGTTTATGATTTCCTGTGCATTTATGCACATATATATATACATAAGTAGATATAAATATAGATACAAATGTGACTATATACACATTTATAGCTATATTGATATAGATATATTCCATGATATTTTCCACTTAAAATTTGAATTTGGTGTAGCATTTACTTTCTTTCTCCTATGCACTTTCTAAATATTTTTGCATACATACGCACCCTTCTTAATAATTATGTACACTTGTTTGGATGCATTATTAAGTTCAGATTAAGAAAACAATGTGTATATTTATAGCATTTTTAATAGCTAAGGTATTTAACACTATAGGAGACTACATATTAAAGTTATTAAATTGTAGATTCACAATGAGGTCATTGGCAGTGATTTTATTAAAGTTATGTTGTGCTAGTGCTAATCTCCTACAATTTATTGTACTTCATTCTGAAGTATTCTAGTATTGATGATGTTTCAGAGTGTTTTCAGTTTAAGACAAAATTTATATTGAGAACACTTATTTCACAATCCTCGAAAAAGAAACATTTAGACCAACATAATTTTTAAATGTTTCTGGACAAGAATGCATGTGTTCGGGTTGTTCTGAATTTAATCCTATATAATGATATAGCTTGGAAAAACCACAAAGTGTATATAAGTCTTAGTTTCTCATTTCATTAAAATAGAAAAATAATAAGGTTTTAAAATAGAATCTTAACACAATCTACCATGTAAAATATGAGTTTTGTAAAGATCTTAAATTTCTCATGCACTTCTATGATTCAGTACAACTATATTCCATTTATTTTGTATTACATTATTTGTACGTAATATTAGTTCTCATTTAAAATTTTTATATAAAATAATATTTCTTCAATATTCAGGAGGCTGTATGTCTGCCTTTAATTCATACCAATATGGTTATCCATTTCATTTCAGTTCTAATATGGCTCTTACAAATAAAAGGTGTATTTATAGACTATATACCAAAAATTATTATTTTATTTATTTTATTCTGTAATGTGCTTGGTGTCTATCGATAACATTGTATTTATCAAAGTATCCTCCCTGATGCACATGTACCAATTTGTACTCATGGAAGTATTGATGCATATGACTGTTTTGAAAGTGGAAGCTAAATTGAGAGTACCTAGAGTTGCTCATGCTAAAACCCATTTTCAATTATTTTTAATTCCACAAATATATTATTGTAATTTAATTTAGCTCTCTAATAGCTACCACTTAAAACTGGTTCATAGAAGTCTGCTTTCCTATATTTTAATTACTGAAATAACAATAAAATTAAGCTGATTAATAGATAATAACTGGCCAAATGGATGGCTGGCTCAAGAAGGGGATTCCGAATCATTAGAATTCAATATTTTGTTTCAGAAAAAATTCTAAAAGTTCTGAACATTTTATATCTTCTGAATGAGAATGTTTGAAAGAAAAGTAGCAAACCTACAAAGTTGCAACAATGTTAGAATCTTTGGTGAGCAATGGCATTGAACCTATTACTGAATTCAAGGATGATAAATTGAAACAATATGAACTAAAAATAAAAAATAAAACCTCAGTTGGAATCACATTCTATATAGTGTTTACTTAACACTAAATAAAACTCTATTTGTTAAATTCACATGAACATTTCCTAGTGGGCATCTCAGTTATCACATTGTCCCCAAACACCTTTCCTAAGAATTTTTCTATCCCCACAGCAAATAATAAAATGGTGATTCTAGCAAGCTCATTAGCACTGCATACCCTTTGAGTTAATTTTGTTTGCTGTTGGTTTTCTTTGGACTAAATAACTAATCACTTCATGTATTCTTCAAAGGCACAGCCTAGGAGGTGTCATAGAAAAGAGCTATTCTTTATTCCAAATTCAGACAAAAGAAAAAAATGACCAAGAAAAGAAAAAAGAAACTTTGAAGATGGTACTACCAAGTGTGAAATAATGAGCATTCCTAGGCTATAATTATGTTATTTATGATAGTAAATAGAACCTTGATTTACAACAAGATTATATTCTAATAAGCCTGTCATAAGTTAAAAATATTTTAGGTTGAAAATACACTTTAATACCTCGAAGCTACCAGATATCCTAGTCTATCTGAGCACCTCAACTGTGCTCAGAACACTTGCATTAGCCTAGAGTTGGGAAAAATCACCTAATACAAAGACTAGTTTATAATAGAGTGTTGAATTTTTCATAGAATTTATTAAATACTGTACTCAGAGTGAAAAGCAGAATAGTTGTACAGGTCAGTGGTCCCCAAAATTTTGGCACCAGGAACCGGTTTCATGGAAGATAATTTTGTGACAGGTTGTGGGGGTGGAGGCAATGGTTTAGGAATGACTCATGTGCATTACATTTATTGTGCACTTTATTTCTATTATTATTACATAGTAATATATAATGAAATAGTTTTACAACTTGCCATAATATAGAATCAGTGGCAGCCCTGAGCTTGTTTTCCTGCAACTAGGCAGTCCCATCTTGGGGTGATGTGAGACAGAGACAGATCATCAAGCATTAAATTTCAATAAGGAGCATGCATCCTAGATCCCTCATATGCACAGTTCACAATAGGGTTCACACTCCTATGAGAATCTAATGCCTCTGCTGATCAGACAGGAGGCAGAGCTCAGGCAGTATACGAGCAATGGGAAGCAACTATAAATACAGATGAAGCTTTGCTCACTTCCTTCTGTGCAGCCCAGTTCCTAACAGGCAATGAACTGGTATTGACACTCACCATGTATAGGCACTCACCATTAATATACACAGCTGAACGCACACTGGGCCTGAAGAATATTTGAAGCAACAGATTAGAGTTAGTTGCTGGATGATTGGGATGCTACAGTGATAGAATCAACCATTTCTCTCTCTTCTAATGAGGCTTAAGAATACCTGGTAGAAGATGCTGAGGCATCAACACTTGATGGTTTAGCAAGCATGGTGTTCTTCAAGAAGATAGTCAAGTTTTATTTGTACATTTTGTATTTCCTCTGTTCTTTATATATTTCTTTATAACAAGCAAGTGTATCCTATACCTCCTTGTCAGAGTCCGCAAAAGTTTATGCTCTAAATTTTCTTGGTGGTTCGGATATAACTTCTTTCTCTTCCTCAAGTTCTTTATTTCTTCCCTCCTCCAAATCGATCAGCTGCTCATTGGACAGTTCTTCAGCCTCAGTGCCAACAAACTTGTGAATATCCTTTTCACTGATGTCCATTTGTAGCTCTTTCCCAAGCACTACTAACTTGATACCGTTTTATCAACAGCAGAATCTTTCTTAATGTCTTTGAATGTATTACATGTCTTCAAAACTTTCTTTCAAATAACATTACTGTGTGACCTCATTCTGTGTTACAGAAATGTTCCAGATAGCCTTTAGAATCTTTCCCAAACTCAAAATGTGACCAGAATCAGTCATTTTAGCAGCCTGCAAAAATATTCAGTGTACATAGTATGGTATGAATACAGCTCTTGCACCTTGGTCCATTGGTCAAATGAGTGTGATTGTGTTCAGTGGCAAATACACAATCTTCATTAGGATACATGTCACCAGTGCTGTGCTATGGATGCCCAGAGCATTGTGCAAGATCAGAAAAATCTCGAGAGAGATGTTATTTTCCCTACAATATTCTCTTGGCTGCAGAGCAAAACGGTTCAAAAACCAGTCTTCAGACAAAGCTAATAGAACCCAGACTTTCTTGTTATGATAATAATAAATGGGAAGTGTATGCTTACTCTAGGGTTCTTGAATGTTCTAGGACCCTCCAAGTGATAGCTTAGGAAAGACTTTAATTTGAGCCTGGTTAAATTTCCACCCAAAAACAAAATTCCAGGGTTTTTGAATGCCTTGAATCCTGGCATTGTCTTGGACTCTTAATGGATGTATGTATGCTCCCGCATGCACTTCCAAAACAAGCTAATTTCATTGACAATAAACATTTGTTCTACAAATATTTCTCATCCACAATTCTCCTATGCAGTTATTTCTTAAAAGCTTTGGCACCTTCAGTAATATCATGTGCTGCTTCACCATTGTCCTTTACATTATGAAAATTATGACACCTTTTGAAGGGTTAGAACCACTCAAGACATGCTGTAAATATTTTTGTATACATTAGAACATCAGCACACTATTTTAGCCTATCAAAAAGACTTCTTGCCTTTGCCTGGATTGTCAGTAGACTAAACAATGTAAACTTGTGTATTTTCCATTCATGTAACAAGTAATTTTTCAATATCATCAATCAGTCCAGCTCTTTTGACCCATTTTGATGATTTTACTGCATAACTGATTTTCTTCATATCCTTATGGATGGTCAAGATCATGGATTGCGTATGTGTTAATTCATATGCAATGGCCATTACTGGCTTGTCACCTTAATGCTGGGCTATTATTTTGAGTTTCATCTCCAAAGTAATTGCCTTTCTCTTCTTTTCACCAGAAGCAGGAGACACCAATGAGCATTTGTAGACACGATGCAAACCAATAACACAAAACCCGATACACGAAAAACACGGGCACCACAGTCCGTGGTAGAGTATTGGTTGTTTACCCTCATGAATCCGTGGCTCACTGAGAGCTGAGGCTCACTGCCACTGCTCTGCATGCCTAAGGCATATCATACTGTGTATTATTGGCTGAGGAAAATATCAAAATTCAAAATTTAAGTTTCTACTGCATGTGTGGCACTTTAACATCATTGTAAAGCTGAAAAATCGTAAGTCAAGCCATCTATATTTAATAGGTAGGAAATTAACTATACTTTAGTGAAATTTCTGTCTAAAGTTAATTAATGACCTACGATTGAAAGTTCTGAAGACAACGTGCTATGGATAGGTGAAGCTGTCATTGCCATAAACTCGGAATAAGTCTCACTGAAAGTACTGAAACATGTACATGAAGCTGAGTCCTCAAGCCACTACTCTTCTTATATAATTCGCTCTAAACAAACCATTTTAAAGCAAAACAAATTCAGCTTAAATTCTTAGTAATGAGAAACATCATTTTTATTCTTTCCAAATACATATATAGAATGTCATTTAAAATTCTTGGCCCACAGTCATCATTTCAGGGATTCTTAAAGTAATTGGATAAGAAAATCCAAGCAAAAACTTAAACTGAAGATTTTATTTTTGTACTGCTTGCAGAGAAATGAGCATTGTGAAAATGAATGGAATGCTATGCAATTAAATAATCAGTGCAACACTATTCCACAAATAAAGGAGTGGGTCGATAATTAAAAGTTGCTTATGTTTTCTGTTTGGAACTGAAACTCATTCTCCATTCTATTTTTGGCCAGCTAATTCTCTTTAGGGTTCGATATTCTGAACCAGAGAGAGTTTCTCTATAAAATGAGTGAATTACTGTTCATTTAGTGAGATGTAAAGATTTTTGTCTGTTATCCAAAAATGTAAAGTTTTGTCCTTTGTTTTTTCAATACAATTTGTCAGTTTTGTAATTTATATGGAATACATAATGATGAATGCTATATATATGGTAGCTGTTATCCATTGCTCTCAATCTAGGAGCCATGCCACATTTAAGTTTTTGATGCTGTGGCAGAAGCAGTGAGAAGTCAAAGGATAAATGTGACTCATACTCCTGGAAGTTAGTTTTATCAATGTAAATATAAATGTTTTCTTTTTGTATTAAAATACGAGTATCATATTAAGTCAAAATAATAAAAAGATTACATTTATTAAGGTGAAAGGGGAGAATTTACAAAAACATTGACCCTTTAGTAGAGCATATTAGACTTTAACCCCTACTTTTATCACCATTTTAAGTAACTAACTCACATTTAAATTCTTGGCAAAAATGAATTTGCCACCTTAGGCAGAGTCATCCAGGAGGACTTCAATGTAATATCATAACGGATTGTCAGGATTTGATAAAATAGAAGTTTTTCAACATAGTTTAAAGGTAAATAGCAAACAAAAACCCACATGCTAAACCTGGCCTACATGTGCATTTTGTTTAGACAAAATGCAATTTAAATTTTTTGTTTGTTTTTATTTATTTTATTTTATTTTTATTATACTTTAAGTTCTAGGGTACATGTGCACAACGTGCAGGTTTGTTCCATATGTATATATGTGCCATGTTGGTGTGCTGCACCCATTAACTCGTCATTTACATTAGGTATATCTCCTAATGCTATCTCTCCCCGCTCCTCCCACCCCACAACAGGCCCTGGTGTATGATGTTACCCTTCCTGTGTCCAAGTGTTCTCATTGTTCAATTCCCACCTATGAGTGAGAACATGCGACGTTTGGTTTTTCATCCTTGCAATAAATAGTTTGCTGAGAATGATGGTTTCCAATTTCATCCATGTCCCTATAGAGGACATGAACTCATCATTTTTTATGGCTGCATAGTATTCCATGGTGTATATGTGCCACATTTTCTTAATCCAGTCTATGATTGTTGGACTTTTGGGTTGGTTCCAAGTATTTGCTATTGTGAATAGTGCCACAATAAACATACGTGTGCATGTCTCTTTATAGCAGCATGATTTATAATCCTTTGGGTATATACCCAGTAATGGGATGGCTGGGTCAAATGGCATTTCTAGTTCTAGATTCCTGAGGAATCGCCACACTGTCTTCCACAAAGGTTGAACTACTTTACAGTCCCACCAACAGTGTAAAAGTGTTCCTATTTCTCCACATCCTCTCCAGCACCTGTTGTTTTCTGACTTTTTAATGATCGCCATCCTAACTGGTGTGAGATGGTATCTCATCGTGGTTTTGATTTGCATTTCTCTGATGGCTAGTGATGATGAGCATTTTTTCATGTATCTTTTGGCTGCATAGATGTCTTCTTTTGAGAATTGTCGGTTCATATCCTTTGCCCACTTGTTGATAGGGTTGTTTCTTTTTTTCTTGTAAATTTGTTTGAGTTCTTTGTAGATTCTGGATATTAGCCCTTTGCCAGATGAATAGATTGCAAAAATTTTCTCCCATTCTGTAGGTTGCCTGTTCACTCTGATGGTAGTTTCTTTTGCTGTGCAGAAGCTCTTTAGTTTAATTAGATCCCATTTGTTAATTTTGGCTTTTGTTTCCATTGCTTTTGGTGTTTTAGACATGAAGTCCTTGCCCATGCCTATGTCCTGAATGGTATTGCCTAGGTTTTCTTCTAGGGTTTTTATGATTTTCGGTCTAACATGTAAGTCTTTAATCCATCTTTTTTTTTTTTTTTGAGACGGAGTCTCGCTCTGTCGCCCAGGCTGGAGTGCAGTGGCGCAATCTCGGCTCACTGCAAGCTCCGCCTCCTGGGTTCATGCCATTCTCCTGCCTCAGCCTCTCCGAGTAGCTGGGACTACAGGCATCCGCCACCACGCCCGGCTAACTTTTTGTATTTTTAGTAGAGACGGGGTTTCACCGTGGTCTTGATCTCCTGACCTCGGGATCCGCCCACCTCGGCCTCCCAAAGTGCTGGGATTACAAGAGTGAGCCACCGCGCCCCTTTAATCCATCTTGAATTAATTTTTGTATACGCTGTAAGGAAGGGATCCAGTTTCAGCTTTCTGCATATGGCTAGCCAGTTTTCGCAGCACCATTTGTTAAATGGGGAATCCTTTCCCCATTTCTTGTTTTTGTTAGGTTTGTCAAAGATCAGATGATTGTAGATGTGTGGTATTATTTCTGAGGGCTCTGTTCTGTTCCATTGGTCTATATTTCTGTTTTGGTACCAGTACCATGCTGTTTTGGTTACTGTAGCCTTGTAGTATAGTTTGAAGTCAGGTAGCCTGATGCCTCCAGCTTTGTTCTTGTGGCTTAGCATTGTCTTGGCAATGCGGGCTCTTTTTTGTTTCCATATGAACTTTAAAGTAGTTTTTCCCAATTCTGTGAAGAAAGTCATTGGTAGCTTGATGGGGATGGCATTGAATCTATAAATTACCTTGGGCAGTATGGCCATTTTCCGATATTGATTCTTCCTATCCATGAGCATGGAATGTTCTTCCATTTGTTTGTGTCCTCTTTTATTTCATTGAGCAGTAGTTTGTAGTTCTTCTTGAAGAGGTCTTTCACATCCCTTGTAAGTTGGATTCCTAGGTATTTTATTCTCTTCAAAGCAATTGTGAATGGGAGTTCACTCATGATTTGGCTCTCTGTTTGTCTGTTATTGGTGTATAAGAATGCTTGTGATTTTTGCACATTGACTTTGTATCCTGAGACTTTGCTGAAGTTGCTTATCAGCCTAAGGAGATTTTGGGCTGAGATGATGGAGTTTTCTTCAACACAGAAATGCCAAACCATAGAATGAAACGACACTGGTTTCTTTAAAGGAGCCATGTCAAACATCATATAAATGCAAGCACAGTTGGTTTCACAGATTGTATCACGGCTGCCATTTGTCTGTAGTAAAATTAATAAAACAATCAGAGGAACACTCTTACAAACATTGGATCTTAAAGGGAAGCGCCATTTATAATAGAGTCCAAGTCATCTTCAAGCAACTACCAAATCCAGGTATAAAAGAAGAAGGAAGGAAAGGGTGCAAAGATTTTATAACTAGCCATGCATCAAATGAGAGGGGGGAACGGGGCTCACAAAATTTAATGATTTCTTGAGATAATAGATATATGAGGCACGATTAAAATAAGACAATTTGAAATGCCTGGATTTCAAATTGTCTTATTTTAATCGTGCCTCATATATCTATTATCTCAAGAAATCTGGACTGAATTCTATCAGACATTCAATAGAATCCAATAAATCAAAAAAGATAATAAATCAAAAAAGTCTGGATTTAATTAAAATATGTTTAATTAAATAATTATGCTTAATATATACATTTTGGTACTATGTCCTAGCATCAGAAAGGTGTAGGTCAAATTTCAATTGGATAAACTTGAATTTTTTCCTGAGAAGATGAGATTTCATTGGTAAGGCTGTAAGAATAACATTTATTAGTGACAGGAAAACCACTTTTTTATGTTTCATAAAATAGTTTTCATAGTTTTCAAAACCTTGCTGAAGGCAAATGAAATTTGAAACAATGTAATTTTTGCTCCTTGCTCCTTTGCAGTAAGTTACAGAAGTTCCTTCACTTTATTAAAGAAAACAAGAATTGAGAGAAAAATCTTCAAGTGATTTAAAAACTATTTTCTTTTTTCAATGCATGCTGTCTTTCTTTTATCTTCTTTCTGCATACTTCTTTGTCTGCTAGGTTTTTCCTTCTGGGAAGAGATCACTGAATGCTAATGTGTCAGTGTTTGCCTATTAAAGTTTCTGCGTGATGTCCCACGCAACCTACTAGTTCATTAATCAGACTCTTCTGGGAATTTATATTACAGCTGGGGCCCTTAATTATAAATGCTAAATGTGTGTATGAATAGATAGACAGGTCAGGACTGTGACTCCTTATATCTTTTTAAACTTTTTATATTATGCTTACTCTTCTTAGTTTCTTTGCATTAGCATATCTATCCCAAGTTAACATGTCTCTCTCAAACAAAATGTAACTTCAATAATAAAATTTTTCCAATGACATAATTTTCAAATGAGTAGTAGGACTATGAATCATTCTCTCAGAGATAGTGTGACTGAGAGATAAATGACCCTGGAGATAGAAAATGTATGAATTTAATCCCTGATGAACCCAGCATACAAACCCCTGTTATTCAGTACATTTTCTGCAGATCTCTTATGACTAACTAAAGACATAACATTTAAACATTAACATAAAAGCGTGTGTGTGTGTGTGTGTGTGTGTGTATCTTAAAGTGGGGCATCAGAACAAAACCATACAAGTTGTTTCAGGGAAAATGCCCAGTATAAAATCCAGAACCAAATAGAAACATTCTCCCCTTTCAATCTGACTCCTGTTGTCATGCAAAAATAGGCTCAGATAGTTAGATAATTCAACATAGCTTCCTCCAGAAAAACTGGACTCCAGTATTAGCCCTACCTGATAACTATAAAATAAGAGTACATTTCCACAGTTTTATTTCATCACCATACAATGCTTCCCCACAATTAGAAAAAGAAATGTACTCAAGCAGAAAAGAAGAAAGTTGAAAGAAAGAAAGAAAGAGAAAGAAAGAAAGAAGCAACAAAAATAACAAAAACCACAAAATTAAAATGACCTGGTTTTATAAAAAAAGATTTATTTTGTTGCCTTATACTTCTACATCCCCATTTATGGCATTTGCCATATTTAAGAAACAATGACAGGTAAAAATTAGAGTCTATAGTTAAATATACATAGTGTATAAATGTCTGACATCAAAATTTCTGTTTAATAGACAATGAAAAATATGAAGCCTTTATAGATTTAAGAATACAAAAGCATGAACAGAAATGTCCCTGTGTTACTATTTTTATTATTATTTAAAAATAGCTATGTATTTTTTACAAAAAGCGAAATTCATAATCTAGTGAGGTAAAGTTATAAAACTGATACCAGAGAAATAAAAAAGATCATTCAAGCCTGCTATGAACATCTTTATGCACATAAACTAGAAAATCTAGAGGATCTGGATAAATTCCTGGAAATATCTGACCCTCCTAGATTAAACTAGGAAGAAATAGAAACTCTGAACAGACCAATAACAAACAGTGATATTGAAATGGTAATTAAAAAGTTACCAACAAAGAAGTCCAGGACCAGATGGATCCACAGCTGAATTCTATCAGACATGCAAAGAAGAATTGGTACCAATCCTTTGACACTATTCCAAAAGATAAAGATGGAATCCTCCCTAAATCATTCTAAGAAGCCAGTATCACCCTAATACCAAAACCAAGAAAGGACATAACAACTTAAAGGAAACTACAGACCAATACACCTGATGAATATAGATGCAAAAATCTTCAACAAAATACTAGCTAACCAAATCCAAAGCATATCAAAAAAGATAATATACCATGATCATGTGGATTTCATACCAAGGATGAAGGGATGGTTTAACATTTGCAAGTGAATAAATGTGATACACCACATAAACAGAATTTTTGAAAATCACATGATAATCTCAAGAGACACAGAAAAAGCATTTGACAAAATTCAGCATCCCTGTATGATTAAACCGCTCAGCAAAACTGGCATAGAAGAGATATACCTTAAGGTAATAAAAGCCATCAATGATAAACTCACAGCCAACATTATACTGAATGTGGAAATGTTGAAATCACCCCCCCTGAGAACTGAAACAAGAGAAGAATGCTGACTTTCACCTCTTCTATTTAACATAGTGCTGAAAGTCTTAGCAAGAGCGGACAAGAGAAACAAAGGGCATCTAAATGAGTAAAGAGGAAGTCAAACTGTGGCTGTTTTCTGGTGATATGATCATATACCTAGAAAATCCCAAAGATTCACCCAAAAAGCTCTTAGAACTGGTAAATGAATCCAACAAAGTTTCAGCATAAAAAATTAATGTACATAAATCAGTAGCCCTGCTACACACCAAGAGCAACCAAGCTGAGAATCAAATCAAGAACTCAACACATTTTACAACAGCTAAAAAAATACTTAGAAATATAATTAACCAAGGAAGTAAAAGACCTCTACAAGGAAAACTAAAAAACGTTGCTGAAATAAATCATAGATGACACAAACAAATGGAAACACATCCTATGCTTATGGATTGGAATAGTTAATATTCTGAAAATGATCTTACTGTCAAAAGCTGTCTATAAATTCAATGCAATTCCCATAAAAATACTACCATCATTCTTCACAGAACTAGAAGAAACAATCTTAAAATTCATATGGAGCCTAAAAATATCCTGCATAGCCAAAGCCAAGTAAGTAAAAAGAACAAATCTGGAGGCATCACATTACCTGACTTCAAACTATACTATAAGGCCATAGTCACCAAAACAGCATGGTACTGGTATAAAAACAGGCATATAGACCAATGAAACAGAATAGAGAACCCAGAAATAAAGTCGAATACTTATAGTCAACTGATATTTGACAAAGCAAACAAAAATATAAAGTGAGAAAGGACACCCTATTCAATAAGTGGTGCCAGGGTAATTGGCAAGCCACATGTAGAAGAATGAAACTGGATCCTCATCTCTCACCTTACACAAAAATCAATGCAAGATAGATCGAAGACTTAAATCTAAGACATGAAACCATAAAAATTCTATAAGATAACATTGGAGAAACCCTTCTAGACACTGGCTTAGGCAAAGACTTAATGACCAAGAAACCAAAAGTAAATGCAACAAAAACAAAGATAAATAGACAGGACTTAATTAAACTAAAAAGCTTCTGCACAGCAAAAGAAATAATCAGCAGAGTAAATAGATAACCCACAAAAATGGCAGAAAATCTTCATAATCTGTTAATCTGACAAAGGACTACTATCCAGAGTACAAGGAACTCAAATCAGCAAAAAAACAAACAATCCCATCAAAAAGTTGGCTAAGAACATGAACAGACAATTCTCAAGAGAAGATATACAAAAGGCCAACAAACATACGAAAAATGCTCAGCATCACTAATTATCAGATAAATCCAAATCAAAAACAATGTGGTACCACCTTACTCCTTCAAGAATGGACATAATTAAAAGACCAAAAACTAATATATCTAACACTTTTACACTGTTGGTGGGCATGTAAACTAGTACCACTATGGAAAACAGTGTGGAGATGACTTAAATAACTAAAAGTATATCTATCATTGGATCCAGCAATCCCACTCCTGGGTAGATATCCAGGGGAAAAGAAGTTATTACACAAAAAAGTTCTTACACACGCATGTTTACAACTGCACAGTTCACAGTTGCAAAAATATGGAACCAGCCCAAGTGCCTATCAATTAACAAATGGATAAAGAAAATTTGATACATATCACATTTTATATGGTACCACATATATATACATATGTGGTATATGATCTCTCTACATATATTTATGTGTGTGTTTATATATATATATATATATATATATCTCACATCCCATGCTTATGGATTGGAATAATTAATATTGTGAAAATGACCTTACTGTCAAAAGCTGTCTATAAATTCAATGCAAAAGCTGTCTATAATTTAAATGCCATATATATGTATGATATATATATCATATATATATCACAGAATATCTATATCTATATAGATATAGATATAGATATAGATATAGATATAGATATAGATATAGATATATCACAGAATACTACTCAGCCTTAAAAAAGAATGAAATAAGAAATTTGCAGCAATCTGGATGGAATTGGAGACCATTATTCTAAGTGAAGTAATTCATGAATGGAAAACCAAACATTATGTGTTCTCACTCATAAGTGGGAGCTAAGCTATGAGGACAAAAAGGCATAAGAATGATACAATAATCTTTAGGGACTCAGGGAGAAGGGTGAGAGGGGATGAGGGATAAATGACTGCACATTGGGTACAGTGTACACTGCTCGGGTATTGGGTGTACCAAAATCTCAGAAATCACCACGAAAGAACTTACTCATGAACTAAAAACCACTTGTTCCCCCAAAACATATTAAAATAAAGAAATAAAGTTATAAAAATGTATCACGCTGCTGAATAATATTTTATTTGTTTTGTCTTTTTAATTTATTATTATTTTTTAAATTTTATTTCAATAGCTTTTGGGGTACAAGCCTTTTTTGTTACATGGATGAATGATATAGTGGTGAAACCTGAGACTTTAGTACACCTGAGTAGTGTATATTGTAGTTTCTTATCCCTATCCCCCTTCCAACTCTCCCCCTTCTGATTCTCTAAAGTCCATTATATCACTCTGTATGCCTTTACATACTGATAGCTTAGTTCTTGCTTTTAAGTCAGGCCATATGTTTTTGTTTTTGTTTTCCACTCCTGTGTTACTTCACTTAGAATAATGGCCTCCAACTCCATCCAAGTTTCTGCAAAATACATTATTTCATTCTGTTTTATGGCTGAGAAGTATTTCATGGTGTATGTATACCACATTTTCTTTATCCACTCATTAGTCCATGAGCACTTAGGTTGGCTCCACATCTTTGTGAATTGTGCTGCTATAAACATATGTGTGCAAGTGTCTGTTTCAAACAATGTTGTCTTTTCTTTTGGGTAGATGCCCAGTAGTGGGGACTGAATCAAAATGTAGATCTACTTTAAGCGCTTTAAGGAATCTCTGTATTGTTTTCCATAGAGATTGTACTAATTAACTTTCCTACTAGCAGTG
This sequence comes from Nomascus leucogenys, assembly GCF_006542625.1. Lineage (NCBI taxonomy): Eukaryota > Metazoa > Chordata > Mammalia > Primates > Hylobatidae > Nomascus > Nomascus leucogenys. The sequence continues at coordinate 82,776,579 of NC_044385.1, read as the reverse complement.
TATAGCTGTTTCCTTTTCCCCACAGCTATACCAACATCTATTGTTCTTTGACTTTTTTTTCTTCTCTAGGTTACTAGTACTATTTATTTATTTATTATACTTTAAGTTCTGGGGTACAAGTGCAGTATGTGCAGGTTTGTTACATAGGTATACACGTGCCATGGTAGTTTGCTGCACCCATCAACCCATCACCTACATTAGGTATTTCTCCTAATGCTATCCCTCCCCTAGCCCCCCACCCCCGGATAGGCCCTGGTGTGTGATGTTCCCCTCCCTGTGTCCATGTATTCTCATTGTTCAACTCCCACTTATGAGTGAGACTTTTTAATTATGGCCATTCTTGCACGAGTAAGGTGGTATCTCATTGTGGTTTTAGTTTTCATTTCCCTGATGATTAGTGATATTGAGCATTTTTTCATATGTTTGTTGGCTGCTTGTATATCTTCTTTTGAGAAACGTCTATTCATGTCATCTGTATACTTTTCGATGGGATTGTTTGTTTGTTTTTTTCTTGCTGATTTGTTTGAGTTCTTGCAGATTCTGGATACTAGTCTTTTGTTGGATGCATGCTTTGCAAATATGTTCTCCAATTCTGTGGGTTGTCTGTTTACTCTGATGATTATTTCTTTTGCCGTGCAGAAGTTTTCCAGTTTAATTAGGTCTCATTTATTTGTTTTTGTTTTTGCTGCATTTTTGAGGGGGATCTTAGCCATGAATTCTTTGTCTAGACTGATATCTAGAACAGTTTTTCCAATGTTGTCTTCTAGACCTTTTGTGGTTTTAGGTCTTATATTTAAGTCTTTGATCCATCTTGAATTGTTTTTTGTATAAATTGAGAGATAGGGATTCAGTTTTATTCTTCTACATGTGGCTTGCCAGTTTTCCCAGAACCATTCATTACTAAATAGGGTGTCCATTCCCCAACTTATGTTTTTGTATGCTTTGTCAAGGATCAGTTGGCTTTATTTCAAAGTATTTGGCTTTTATGTCAAAGTATTTAGCTTTATTTCTGAGTTCTCAGTTCTGTTCTATTGGTCTATACGCCTGTTTTTATACGAGTACAATGCTGTTTTTTTAACTATAACCTTGTAGTATAATTTGAAGTCCAATAATGTGATCCCTCCAGATTTGTTCTTTCTACTTAGGATTTATTTGGCTATTTGGGCTTTTCTTTGGTTCCATATAAATCTTAGGATTTTTTTTTTTCTAATTCTGTGAAAAATGATGTTGCTATTTTCATGGAAATTGCATTGAATTTGTAGATTGCTTTGAGCAATATGGCCATTTTGGCAATATTAATTCTTCCAATCAATGCGCTTGGAATCTGGTTCCATTTGTTTGTATCATCTATGATTTCTTTCAGAAGTATTTTGTAATTCTTCTTGTAGACATCTTTTACTTCTTTTTTTTTTTGCAGCTGATGTTAACGGGGTTGAGTGCTTGATTTGATTCTCAGCTGCAATGTTTTTGCCAAATAGCCATGCTACTAATTTGTGCATATTGATTTTGTAATCTGAAACTTTGTTGAGTTTGTTTATCAAATGTAGGAGTCTTTTGGAGGAGTCTAGGATACTCTAAGAATATAATCGTATCATTGGCCAACAGTGATATTTTGACTTCCTTTTTTCCATTGTGGTTGCCGTTTATTTCTTTCTTTACCCTAATTGCTCTGGCTAGGACTTCTATAACTATGTTGAATAGAAGTGGTGATAGTAGGCATCCTTGTCTTATTCCTGTTCTTAGGGGAGATGCTTTCAACCTTTCTCATTCAGTGTAATGTTGGTTGTGGGTTTTTCATACATGGCTTTTATTATTTTGAGGTAAGTGCCTTTTATGTCTAGTTTGTTGAGAGTTTTTACCATAAAGCGGTGCTAGATTTTGTCAAATGCTTTTACCACATCTAATGAGATGATCATATGTTTTATTTTTAATTCTGTTTATGTGATGTATCACTATTGACTTGCCTATCTTAAATGATCCCTTCATCCCTGTGAATGAACTCACTTGATCATGTTGCATTATCTTTTTGATGAACTGTTGGATTCAGTTAGCCAGTATTTTGCTGAGCATTTTTCCATCTATGTTCATCAAGTGTACTCATCTGTATTTTTTCTCTGTTATTTCCTGGTTTTGGTATCAGGATGATACTGGTTTCATAGAATGATTTAGATAGGATTCACTCTTTCTCAATCTTTTGAAATAGTTTCAGCAGAATTGGTACCAATTCTTTGAATGTCTGCTAGAACTCAGCTGTGAATCCATTGCTTTTTTCCTTGGCACTTTTAAAATTACTGATTCAATCTCACTGCTTGTTATTGGTCTGTTCAGGGTTTCTATTTCTTCCTGGCTTAATCTAGGAGGGTTGTGTGTTTCCAGGAATTTACTGAATTCCTCTAGGTTTTCTTGTTAGTGCACATAAAGGTGTCCACAATAGTCTTTAATGATCTTCTGTGTTTCTGTGATGTGAGTTGTAATGTCTCCAGTTTCATTTCTAATTGAGCTTATTTGGATTTTCTCTCACCTTTTCTTGGTTAATCTGTATAATAGTCTGTCAGTTTTATTATCTTTTCAAATAACTTGCTTTTTGTTTCATTTGTCTTTTGTATTTTTTTTTTCTTTGAATCTCATTCACTTCTACTCTGACATTTTTTATTTCTTTTGTTCTGCTAACTGTGGGTTCAGTTTGTTCTTGTTTCTCTAGTTCCTTAAGGTGTAACATTAAGTTGTAAATTTGCACTCTTTCAGACTTTTAGATGTAGGCATTTAGCACTATAAACTTTCATTTTAGCACTGCTTTTGATGTATTCCAGAGGTTCTGAGAACTTGTGTCATTATTACCATTCACTTCAAATACTTTTCAATTTCCATCTTGATTTCATTTTTAACCCAGAAGTCATTGAGGAACCGATTATTTAACTTCCATGTATTTGTATAATGTAATAAACAATAATTAATAATTATTAATTAATAATAATTAATTATTATTAATATTAACTAATATTAATATATTGGTGTTAGGAATACTCTTAATTTTCATCATTATTGAAATAATTTGACCACATATTAAAGACATTTACATGTTCAAATTGGCTCATTTTGATACCTTAAATAATTTTGTCTTATAGTCCTGTGGAAGCTCGAATTATTATTTTTGGATGTTGGAGAGAAGATGACATCTTTAAAAACACAAAACTTAAGTTTAAAACTCAAAAAGAATATTAAGAGTTTGATATTTGAGCAAATTATATTCTTTCTAGGGGTAATTTACTACTTTATTGGTCTTTTTTGATTTGAAAAATCTTTAAAAACATTTTCTTCTTTTTTCTTCATGACAACAGTAGCAAGACAACTAAACAAAGGTTAATTACTTGCACTATCATTGGATATAAATGCTTACATCTATTATAAATGCTTATAGCTAACATTTCTTTCCCTGTAAAGACCATTACCTCTCAGAGTGTAGAATATTTATCATTCCATTCAAATAGCTTATTGAATAAGGTCACTTTAAGATTCTACTCTTTTTAAACAGTCACAAAATTTTCTCCCTTTTTATTGAGATGTAATTAACATACAATACAATTTACCCTAATGTATATAATTCAATATTTTATCTTCACAAAATTTTACAACCATTGCTACTATCTAATTCTAGATCTTTCCATCACCTCATAGCCATCGCAATCATACCTCATACCTCCCTCCCACATTCTCCGGGAAAGTACTTGCTGTAGTTTAAGTATGATTTATTTGTTCCCACCATATCTCATGTTGAAATTTAATTTCCAGTGTTGGAGATGAAGCCTAATGGGAGATGTTTTAGTCATTAAGGCATATCTCTCATGAATAGATTAATGCACTTTCTCAGGGTGGAGTAAGCTCTCACTTTATTAGTTCTCACAAGAACTTGTATTTTAGTCAAAATGGACTAAGAGCCTGGCTCCTCCACATCTCTCTTTTGCCTGCTTCTGGCCATGTAATCTCTGCACACTCAGCCTCCCCTTCACCTTCCACCATGAGTAAAACAACCTGAGGCCTTCACCGAAACCACAAAGGTGCTGGTACCATACTTCTTGTACAGTCTGCAAATCACAAGATAAATAAACCTTTTTATCTTTATAAATTACCCAGCAACATGTATTCCTTTACAGTAACACAAAGTGGACTAAGACATTATTAATAAACTTACTGTTTATATAGACTTGCCAATTCAGAATATTTAATATGAATTAAACCATGCAATGTATGGCCTTTGTATCTGTTTTCTTTCACTTAGTATATTTTCAAGGTTCATCCATTTTGCTTCATGCATCAGTAATTTTTTTTCAAGGCCGAATAATATTCCATTTTACAGATTAGACCATATTTTGTTGTCCATCAGATTTACACTTGGGTTGTTTCCTGTTTTTGTTACTACAAATAGTGTTGCTGTGGACATTTGGGTCTTTCTCTGTGGACATATGTTTTCAGACCTCTTGATTTTATAGCTAGGAGTGAAATAGCTGGGTTATAAGAATTCTATGTAAAAGTTTTTGTGAAAGTAGAAAACCATTTTTCTGAAGCATCTGTAAGATTTTATATTTCCACTAGCAGTCTATGAAGATTCCAGTTCTTTCACATCCTTGCTAACACTTGTTCTTGTCCATCATGTCTAATCATAGCCATTCTGGGTGGTATGAAAATTTTACTGTTTTGATTTTCAATTTCCTGATGTCTAATGATATTGAGCATCTCTTCATGTACTTGTTGTTCATTTGTACCTACCCCTATCCCAGTACTACATAGTCTTGATTAATATATCTTTGTAGTAGGCTTTGAAATTGGAAAATATGAGCCTATTTCATTTCTCAAGATTTGTTGATGGGATTATTCTAGGTTTCTTGCATTTACATATGAATTTTAGAATAAATTTGTCAATTTGCGCAAAAGGGCCACCTGACATTTTAATAGAAATTGTATTGAATCTGTAGATTAGTTGAAGAATATTGTCATCTTAACAATATTAAGTTGCAACCCATTAGCAGAAGATCTTTTTGTATTTGTTCAAGCCTTCTTATATTTTTTAAACAGTATTTTGTAGGTTTTAGTTTATGAGGGTTGCAATCTTTGTTAAATTTGTTCCTAATTATTATACTTTTTTTACGTTACTGTAAAGGGATTTTTTTAACATTTTTATTACTCATATGTAACCTTGTGTCTTTAATGTCGCTGTACTTGTTTACAAGCTTAAATAATTGTTTTTATTTTGTTTCTTTGAATGTTTTTATACACACCGATGGCTTTAAAATTGGAAAGAGTTCTCCTTCTATTGCTATCTGGATACATTTTATTTATTTATTTTTTTGCCCTATTGTGCTGACTGGAATCTCTAGTACAGGACTTTCAGTCTCTTTTTATTGAAGTTTGATGTTAGATATGGGTATTCTTATACACCCTTTAGCTGATTGAAAAAGTTTCTTTCTGATCCCGGCTATTGAGTGTTTTGTTATGAAAAGGTGTTAGATTTTGTCGAATGCTTTTTTGATGTAACTGTTGAGATAATCATATGTTTTGTTTGTTTTTTCCTCGTTATCCTAATAAGATGGTTTATTATTTTGATCAGGTTTCATATATTGAATTAAACATGCATTCCTGGAGTAAATCTCACTTAGTCATATTGGAGAAGCCATTTTATATGTTATAAGATTTGGATTGCTAGCATTTCGTTGAAGATTTTTGTATCTATATTCATGAGGGACATGAGGGATATTGGTTTGTTGTTTCCTTTCTTGTGGTGACTTTCTCATTTTAGTATCAGTGTAATACTAAAATTCTATGCAGTGTAATCAAATAGAATGAATTGAGAAGTGTTTCCTCCCATTCTTTTTTTTTTTTTTATGGAAGAATTTTCACAGGATTCTTTTAATCCTTCTTTAGACATTTGGTTAAATTTGCCAGTGAATCCATTTTGTTCTTTGTTTTTACTTATAAATAAAATGGCTACAAGTTAAATCACATTACTTGTTATGAATCTATTTAGATTTTCCATTTCTTCCTGAGTCTGTTCCAGTACTTAGAATCACTCCAGAAATATGTTCTGGGCTTATCTAATTTTTATCATATAATTTTTGATAGTATACTCATAGTTTTTTTTCCTGTAAGACTGGTAGTAATGTCTGTCTACCCTTTCTGATTGTAAATGGATTTCTATCTCTTTTTTGCTTAGTCAATATAAATAGATTTTTGTCAATTTTGTTAAACTTTTTGAAAAATCAACTTTTGGCTTATCTATTGTTCTTTTTATTCTATATTTTATTTATTTCTGCTATTATTCTTTTTTTTTCCTTCTGCTTGATTTGGATTTGCTATGTTCTTAATAGTTTCTTAAGGTAGAATGGTAGGTTATTTGTTGTACTTCTTTTTAATATAGAAGTTTATAGCTATATACTTCTCTATGAAAAGTGTCTTCACCTTATATGCCTTTATGAAAACATCACATGTACCTCATAATTATATAGACCTACTATGTATCCATAAAAAAATAAAAATTAAAAAAACTGTCTTGATTGTATTACATGCTTTGATATGTTGTGTTTTCATTTTCATTGATCTCTAAGTATTTTTCTAATTCCCATTGTTATCTCTTCTTCAGAATATTTGTTATTTAGGAGAGTTCTGTTTAATTCTTGCATATTCATGCATTCCCAAATCTTTTTGATATTTATTTCTAATTTAATTTCAATGTATTCAGAGAACATACTTCATGTGATTTTTTTTTATATTCCTTGATACTTGTTTTTATGAAATAACATGTAATTTGTCCTGGAGAATGCTTAATGTGAAATTGAGAAAAATGTGTATTCTTCTGTTGTTGGATTGAATGTACTGTTAGGTTCAGTTGGTTTATACTTTTTCGTTTGTTTGTTTGTTTGAAATGGTGTCTCGCTCTTGTCGCCCAGGCTGGAGTGCAATGGCACAATCTCGGTTCACTGCAACCTCCGCCCCCTGGGTTCAGGCGCCGGGTTCAAGCGATTCTCTTGACAGCCTCCTGAGTAGCTAGGATGACAGGCGCCCGCCACTACGCTAGGCTAATTTTTGTATTTTTAGTAGAGATGGAGTTTCACCACGTTGGCCAGGCTAGTGCTTTTCTGTTTATTTGTTATACCTACTACAGAAATTGGGGCATGAAAGATCAAATTATTATTTTTTATTACTAGTTTTTACTTCAGTTTATTTTCCAAAGCTGTTTTATTTTCTGTTTCAGTTTTAAAGAATAATTTTTCTATACAATACAAAACTTGGATAATGTCATTTGTTTTGCTTTGTTCTGTTTTATTTTTAATCCTTTGAATATACCATTCCATCACCTGCTGCCTCCGTGTCTTCTGATGAGATGTCATAGGATAATATTTTTGAGGATCCCTTTTCCATAATGTGCTGCTTCTCTTTTGCTAGTCTCAAGATTCTTTCTTTGGCTTTGATTTTGACGTACCTCTATTTGGATTTTTTTTTTTTTTTTTAGACGGAGTCTCGCTCTGTCTCCCAGGCTGGAGTGCAGTGGCGCGATCTCGGCTCACTGCAAGCTCCACCTCCCGAGTTCACGCCATTCTCCTGCCTCAGCCTCCCGAGTAGCTGGGACTACAGGCGCCCGCCACGACGCCCGGCTAATTTTTTTTTATTTTTAGTAGAGATGGGGTTTCACCGTGTTAGCCAGGATGATCTCGATCTCCCGACCTTGTATTTCCCCCGCCTTGGCCTCCGAAAGTGTTGGGATTACAGGCGTGAGCCACTGCTCTATTTGGATTTATTTGAGCCTATTCTATTTGGAATTCAGTGAGATATTTAGAAGCATAAATTAATATTTTCCATAAAACTTGAGAGTATTTGGTCATTATTTCTCCAACTTCTTTCTGCCTTTATATCCTTTCTGAGACTCTGAGTTTGTGTAGATTGGGATGGTGGTTTTTGTTCCAGAGATCTTTTCACTTTTTAAAATTTGTTTTGTCTTTCTGCTTCTCAAACTGGATAATCTTTACCGATCTATTCTCCCAGCTTTGCTTATTTTACCTTCTACCTGCTAATATTTGCAATTAAGACCCTAATAAATTTTTCATTTTATTTATTGTTCTTTTCAGTTATGGAATTTCTATTCAGTTCCTTTTTGTAATGTCAGTATCTCCAATTGTATTATTTACTTGGAAAAACATTATTCTCATGCTCTCATTAGTCCTCTAGACGTGGTTTCCTTTTGTTTCTTGATAATATTTAAAATACTCAATTTAAAGTCTTTGTATAGTCAGTCCAATGCCTCCGCCTCCTGGAAGAAAATTTATTTACATAGCTATTCTTTTTATTTTTTTCTGTATATATGTTATAATTTCTTGTTTCTTTGCATTTGTTTCATGAATACTGGACATTTTGAATAATATAATGTGGCTACTCTGGAAATCGGATTATATCTCTTGGTCAGGATTTTCTGTTGTTGCTCTTTGTTGTTGGTTTTTGTTTGTTTAGTGACTTTGTGAACTAATTCTCTAAATTCTATACAGCAGTCCTTTTCTATTCATGGTGCCACTTTCTATGGTTTCAGTTACCTGCATTCAACTGTGGTGCAAAAACATTAAATGGAAAATTCCAAAAATAAACAATTTATAAATTTTAAGTTGTATGCTATTTTGAGCAGTATAATGAAATCTTACCTGGTCCATCCACCCAGGGTGTGAATTACCCCTTCGTACAGTGTATCTACACTGTATACATTCATGACCAATTAGTTACTTAGTAGCCCTCTTGGTTGTCAGTTTATCTGTAATGGTATAGCCGTGCTTCTGTTTATGTAACTCTCACGTTTTTTAATAATGGCTCCCATGCACCAAGAGTAGTTCTACAAACAACCAGATATCCCAAAGGAAAGGCATACAGTGCTTTCTTTAAGAGAAAAGGTAAAAGTTATTGACTTAATTAGGACTGAAAAAAATCACACAGTGAGGTTGCTATGATCCATGGTAAAAACAAATTTTCTATTTATTAATAGTATACATAGGGTTTGGTACTATCCATGATTTCAGACATCAAGTAGGAGTCCTGGATTGTATCCCCCATGTATTCTATTCATGTATGGCCTCTAAACCTAAGTTAGCTGAGTGGTCAGCTAGTGATTACATATAAATTTTATTAAATGCCTGGTACCAATAAGTCTCCCAGAACTGAGAGATTCATTGTTTGTTGAGGCACATATGCAATACTCAGCTAGGATGTTTAAACTCTGCCTTAGATTCACTTCCTGATTTTACAGATCCTCATAATTAGCAAGAGGTGATAATTTAGAGACTTTACAGGTTTTCCTGAGCATAAGAATAGCCCTAGTTATGAACAGAGCCTATGAATGCATATGACTTTCTAGATTTTCAGGAATAGTTCAGTGCTTTGAAAGACCCTTATGAACATCTCATTCCCTTGTTTTTCTTTTTAAACTTTTGATTAACCTATTGTTTTCTCAATTTGTTATCAGCCATCTCCATTAGCATTTTTTTTTCTTTTTTCAGGCAGCCATAATTTTAATCAATTGCTTTTGATTATTTTGAACAAATGACTCCAGACAAAAGGTTGTTAAAAGGGAAATATTCAACTCAGTCAAATAAAGACTAAAAGAGGTGGGGTTTTGCAAAGAACCAGAAAATTGGTCACGTAATGGCAATTGTATGGAAATGGAGCTTTGAAGGAACCTTGAGACATTCTGTTCCATCAGTGGCTGGAAGGTTGTTGGTTTTCATCATAGATAAAGGTTATTAGTTTTTAAGGTTACTGTTGTAAAGGAAGTAAAGGGATAGGAATAGGGCAAGCTAAAATGCCATAAAACTTATTATTCCGTTTGGGAGGCCGAGGCGGGTGGATCACAAGGTCAGGAGATCGAGACCATCCTGGCTAACACGGTGAAACCCCATCTCTACGAAAAATACAAAAAATTAGCTGGGCGTGGTGGCGGCGCCTGCAGTCCCAGCTACTCGGGAGGCTGAGGCAGGAGAATGGCGTGAACCCAGGGGGCGGAGCTTGCAATGAGCCGAGATGCCACCTGGGCCACAGAGCAAGACTCCGTCTCAAAAAACAAAACAAAACAAAAAAAACTTATTATTCTGATATTCAGTTGTTTTCCTTGATAAATGTTTCCAAGATTGCTGTAAGAATTTAATCTCCAGAATTACAAAAATGTTGATTCTGACATTTTTGCCATTGATTTTGTTTCTTTTACAAAGGGGAGAATTTTTGAATTTTTATTCTGTTATTGTCACTGTTGTCACCTCATGGTTTTATTACTTGATGAATATAAGCCAAGGATAATATAACAATTACAATATATTCTTATGTCAATTGTACTTTTTTCTTTGATAGTTACTATATAAATGTTAACAAAAAATTTAGCAGCTGCAGATGATAGAGAAACCACCTGTCTGTCACTTCCCCATTCTTCCATCATTTTCAGCACACACACACACACACACACACTCTTTATGTCCACTCTCAGACTAACGTATTTCATCTTGGAATACTATAGTCAAATGTTGTGCTTCAATCTAAGTGTGCTTTTTCCACTAAAAGAAATAGATGCTAGATAGCTTTATACATATTCTAGTATCTCTAAAATTTGAACATAGGTTGACTATATACATGTCTCCTTCTTCCCCATATCAAGAGAAATATGTTATTATTTGTGCATAGACATATCTGAAATCAATTAAGGCTCAACTTTATATTATGATCATAACCTCTAAATGATACTTTATTCAGGGAAATAAAATCTTTCAAATTGAGTATTTAAGTTAAATTATATGTTGTTTTAAGTTAAAATTAGTTATAAAAGTGATTTTATTCTTTAATTTTATAACAGAAATAAAAATAGTAATACTCAAAGAAAACCTTTTGAGTGATATAAAAATTTCAAATCTTCATTCATTCAATGTAATTTATTCAAAATTAAGTTAAAAATTAAGTTCTTTATATTGATCTTAACATCTTACCAATGGTTTTGCAAGAAAGTAACTACTTATATCTATCTTAGATAGAAGATTAATGTGTCTTTAAATATTAATTTAAAAGTTTATTTTATATGGAAATTTATTATTTTACCATTTTCAATTGTTACAGGGTATATTTTTGACTAAATATGACAACACACTTCCAAAAGCCATAAAAACAGTTATATTACCAAAACTACAATAAGTAGGATGAGGACTAATAAATGTATACAGACAGTGCATTAACATGATCTACTAATTTTTCCTTGGAAAAAAATTTCTAAAGTATAGTTTATATTTTAGATCCATGATCTGCTAATGATAAGTCAAGGGCTGCCCTTCCACAGATTTTGTCAAATTGGTTTAAAATATTTGTGATAAAGTTGAATCATTCTGTTAAAAAACAACTCTTCTTCCAAGAAATAGACTTTTTATTTTTACTTTTAGAAATCCCCTTTGTTTGGAGGAGCAAACTAATCTCTGTTCCTCATTCCTCAACAGTAATGTTATGCTATAATTGTGTTTACTCTCACTTGATTTTATCTGTCACATTACCAATTACATTTATTTCTCTAAACAATATATTATTTTGCTCCAGATGTTTCAAAATAAAATCATGTTGAATTTATTCTCTTGTGGCTTGTTTTCTCTCTATATTATGTTATTGAGACTTATCTACATTGTTGAATGTAGTGTTTATTTCGCATTTACTTTCACATCTTTATGATTTTCAATTGTAGGAATGAAATGAGATGTATTTATATAATCTTCTACCATTTAGACTGTTTCTTGTGTTTTGCTGTTGAGAACAGTATTAATAAAATCATCCTTTTACAGGCTTCCTGGTGAAAAACTGTTACTTATTTAGAACATACATCCAGATGAGAAACTGCTGGATCAGGGTATGTAAATGTTTAATTTTACTACGCAATACCACTTGTTTCTTCTACATTTAAAAAAAAAATTTATATCTATATCTTTATATATACCAGGCAAAAATTTTAGAATACTCTCACATCCTTTGTTCTCTCCTTACTATTGATATACATTGGTATATATTATAATTTCATGCTAGATTATTATTGCTATATAATATTTTTTCTATGGTCTCATCTGTTTAAGATAACATTTTAAAATGCTTAAAATTATTTAATCAACTTTATTTCACATATTTCTCATTATTATTATTATTATACTTTAAGTTTCAGGGTACATGTGCACAACGTGCAGGTTTGTTACATATGTATACATGTGCCATGTTGGTGTGCTGCACCACCTCATGGTGGGAATTGAACAATGAGAACACATGGACACAGGAAGGGGAACATCACACACTGGGGCCTGTTGTGGGGTTGGGGGAGGAGGGACGGATAGCATTAGGAGATATACCTATTTCACATACTTCTCACAGTGTCTTCTGAATTTATTTTATTCTATACATGCTTTATTCAAAGTGGTTTTTGAATATTTGACCATGTATATCAGATATTCAGGGAATTTGTGTGTCTGAGCATATGTTTAATATACGCTCATATTTTAATGACAGTTCTATTAACATTCTATTCTTCCAATATTTATAAAGTTTGCATAAATTTATCTGGTATTGTCACTGAAAAATTTTACATCACTCTGATTTTTTAAATAAAAATACCCTTCTAGAAGATTTTATAATTTTATTTTTTGTCATTGATATTTTACATTTTACTAGTGGTGTTAAGATTTGAAAATTATTTTATTTATCCTCTTTGGCATTTTAAGGGATATTTAAAATGAAGGCCTACATGTATTTTTTTAATCTGGCATGATATTTCTCTTATCTATTTAGATATTTCTGATACCCAGTTTTTGATATTTTCTCATTCTATAAGTCCCATGATCCAGGTGTTAAAACTTCTGCATTAGCTTTCAATTCTCTTCACTTTCCTTATATTTTATTTATTAGTTTTCATTATATTCCTGGGAGAACTTTTTAATCTACAATTCCAGTTTTATATTTCAATCTAATATTCCATTTTTAAATTTGTTCCTCATGAGTAATCATTCTTTAATTATCCTATCTGCCATGGTTTTTAACTCTTTAATTTTCTGTATGTATTTTGCTTGGGTATTTATTTTTTCTTTTCATTTACCATAGTGCTAGTAGATGTATATCTTTGTGTTTTATTTTTTGCTTCTTATTGAATCTGTGATCCAGCCCATTGATTTTGTTTATATATATATATATAAACAATATATATAAATATGTATACAATATACAAAGCATATATATATGCTTATGAGCTCATGTTTCTTGCAGTAAGCATTAGATAAGGACCAGAGGATATCCTACAGTGTGTATCAGCACCGTGACCACAAATAAAGGACTAGGTAAAAATAAGTTCTGGAGCAGACAGACCCAGGCATGAGAAAACACGATGAGCAGCCTTCTGAGTTGTGCTGATTTTAACCCTATGTCTCCTAACTCAACAGGGATAAAATATCACCTCTAAGGGCAGGCTCTGAATGTCCTAAAACAAGATGCCAATCAATAACACTTGTGGAACTAAATCATTTTGTAATATTATCCAAGTCATCTTTCTAGTTTAAGGAGTCCTACATCCTTGGCCAAATGGAATTAAATTGCATAGTTGCTGAAAATAGAAAGTAACTCAGTTTACTCATGTCAGTTGTTTTCAATCTTGCAATCTATAGGCTTTTTTTTTTTGGCCAAAATAACCTTTTCATAATAAAATTCAAGTCATATTCTGGACACCATTACCATGGTCAGGGATAGCTAGCTAAAATTCTTCATGAATCTCCTAGAAACAAAAAATCAAACTATGATGTTATTTGGCTGTTATTTAGTTTACAGAAAATTTCTAATGTACTCCATAATTTCATTATCAAATACATAGTGATTCATCATAGTTCAACAATATGTTTATACACAGAATTTTAATAGACTTCCAGATGAAGGGAAGCACACACCCGTTATTGGCTACTAAGCGTGTATGTATTGTATTACAGTGTCTAAGATAATTGAGGGTATTAAATTCTTCTAAGTATGGTATAATTTTCTTGTAATGTAGCAAATATGTATATAGAAAATATATATTTTAAAGATAGTCTTTAATTTCAGCATTTTAAAAATAATTATCACTTCAAATCAGTGCAGCTCAAATTAGTATATTTAATTACATGTTTGAACATGACATCCTCCTTATTAATACTGACCCTATACTAGGAGTGATGTTGCTAGTATAGTCAGTGATGCATATTTAAGGGAAGGCAATATCTAATTCCTGAATATTCTTCCCTCTGAGAAAAAGAGGCTTTGTATAGAGCTTTGTGAAAATGTTCTCTCAGTCATCCACGATGACAAGCTGTGCTACATTCAGTCTTTATAGTTATTGCTTAGAAATATGGTCATTGTCAGAAAACTAGACCTTTAGATTCACTTCTACTTTTATTCATCAATAAGTAGTATAAAGAGGGCAAGGCTGATGATGCAGTAAGTTTAAAAAGTGATATGTTCGTATGTGAATGATTTACAAATGATGTAAATTTAAATGACTACTGATATATTTAGAGATTTTTGTGTTACAAAATTGGTTTGAAAATTTCAGAGAATTGTAGGCACCTCTTTTCTGTTTTTTTTTCAAGGTGGTAAAATTTGTATTTTTAAAATATTATATGTGAGAGACTATGAGTAGTATATTAGGTACATATACATATTTATGTAGTTAAATCTAACTGCATTCATTACAGAAAGTATATATTTAATTTTCTTACTATACATTTATATATTTTTATTTCTTATTTCAGGTTGGTGAGTAATTGACTACCTATGGGGCTCTCTTTAGAGGTATCTTTCATAAATAACTACATTTCTCTAGGAAATATCTATTTAAAACCAGGTGTTACAAGTTTTACAGCTCTGAAGCATGATCTATAAAAATTTCATGCTCCTGGGTAGATTTTGGTATTAGCTTCAAATAATCACTAAAAGCCCCTTTTACAGCAGATATAATTTTAAACCAAGCAGCATCTCCCAAGTCTAATGAATCTCTCTTCCTTACCTAGTCACTTTCATGAATCTCTCTCTGATGCACACGAGATGAATCTCTCTTTGATCCTAACATTAAGTGTGTGCACGAGAGTGAGATTCAATAACCATCTCAAATGCGAAGTCTCAAACATCTACTGTTTTTTTAATCATGAGTTTATCACTCCAATTTCTTTATTTTTTATCATAAGTTTATCTCTTTAATTTCTTTGTATCTCAGATTTAATCAGCAACCACTTCTGGCTACACTAATGCTTTGTTAGCACAATCTTGTTGGTCATAATTCAATAATGAGGAATAGAATTTATTAAGTGACTTCAATTATCCTTATGGGAGGAAAGCAAAAACACATTACTAGAGTTCATTCAGCCTAGTTTAAATAAAAATGCATAGATATATGGGATCATTGTATATTTATGAATTATTATTATTTTGCTACCAAATTAATGTGTTATTCCACCCAAATAATTTACTTGTTAATTGAATGGAAACTTTTAGAGTTTAGGAAGGAAAGAAATTGTATAACACTAACTCTTTGGGTCAGTCTTTTCTAAAGAGGATGTTGAGATGCATTGAACTTACATTTAAACATGGCTTATATAAAGAATTCTTCCAAGAATAAAAACTTAAAAAATACAAAAAACTTGCATCTCATGTCATTTCCCAATTTAATCTAGCATGTATCACTGCATTTTGTCCTTCTTTGGGCCTCTCTGAAACAGGTAGTATAATGATGCAATACAGGAACATGAGGCCATTATAAGGGTGATAGTCAAGGCTTATATTAAGAGAGGAAATTAAATTGGTGTACTTCCAATTGGTCCTACTGAGCCACTCATGTATTTTTGTATAATACTGGTAATGCACTGTGTAATTCAGAGCAGACAATCTGAATAACTTTAAATGGCATATTCATTTCAAAAACTTCTTATATAGGTGGTATACTCTCTTGCCATGATTTTAAAATCCTTTAAAAAAACCCTATTCTAGGTTTAGGTTACATGTTTAGATTTGTTATGTAGGTAAACTGTGTGTCACATTTAAATTTGGCTTGTTTAAATTAGATAATTTTTTTTCACCCGGATAATAAGCATAATGCCAGATAGACATTTTTCCTGATCCTCTACCTCCTCCCACCCTTCACCTTCAAATAGACCCTAGTATCCATTGTTCCTCTCCTAGTAATCATGTGTTCTCATTGTTTAGCTCTCACTTACTTATAAGTGAGAATATGCAGTTTGTAGTTCTCTGTTCCTGTGTTAATTTCCTTAGGATAATGGCCTTTAGCTCTATCCATGTTGCTGAAAAGGACATAATCTTGTTCTTTTTTATGGTTGCATACTATTCCATTGTGTACTTGTACTACATTGCTTTATCTATCCTACCATTGATAGGCATTTATGTTGATTCCATATCTTTGGTATTGTGAATAGTGCTGCAATAAACATTCAGATGCATGTGTCTTTAGGGCAGAACAATTTATATTCCTTTGGGTACATGCCCAATAGGAGAATAGCTGACTTAAATAATTCTGCTTTAAGTTCTCTGAGGAATTGTCACACTGCTTTCCACAATGGCTGAACTAATTCACACTGCTTTCCACAATGGCTGAACTAATTCACACTGCTTTCCACAATGGCTGAATTATGACCAAGCAGTGTATAAGTGTTCCCTTTTGTCCACATCCTCACCAACATCTCTTATCTCTTGACTTTTTAATAGTAGCCATTCTAGCTAGTGTAAGATGGTATCTCATTGTGATTTTGACTTGCATTTGTCTAATGATTAGTGATGGTGAACATCTTTTCATATGCTTGTTGCCCACATGTATGTCTTCTTTTGGAAAGTATCTGTTCATGTTCTTTACCCACTTTTTAATGGAGCTGTTTGTTGCTTGTAAATTTAAGTTCCTTATAGATTATGGATATTAGACCTTTGTCTGATGCATGGTTTGCATATATTTTGTCCCATTCTGCATGTTGTCTGTTGACTCAGTTCATCATTTATTTTGCTGTGCAGAAGCTCTTTAGTTTAATTTGATCTCATTTGTTAACTTCTGCTTTTTGTTGCAATTGCTTTTAGTGTTGTCATCACAGAATCTTTGCCAAGTCTTATATCCAGAATTATATTTACTAGGTTATCTTCCAGGGTTTTCACAGTTTTCTGTTCCACATTTAAATCTTTAATTAATCTTGAGTTGATTTTTTCATATGGAAAAAGAGTGGGATCCAGTTTCAATCTTCTGCATATGGGTAGCCAGGTAAATCCAGCACCATTTATTGAATAGAGAGTCCATTCTCCATTCTCATTTTTGTCAGCTTTGTTGAAGATCTGGTGGTTGAAAGTGTGTGGCATTATTTCTGGGCTCTCAATTCTGTTCCATTGGTTTATATGCCTTTTTCTTTTTACCATACCACACTGTTTTTGTTACTGTAGCCTTGGAGTATAATTTGAAGTCAGGTAATGTGATTCCTGCAGCTTTGTTCTTTTTGCTTAGGGTTGCCTTGGCTATTTCAGGTTCTTTTCTAGTTTCATATAAATTTTAAAATATTTTTTCTAATTCTGTGAAGAATGTAATTGGTAGTGTGATAAAAATAGCATTGAATCTGTAAATTGCTTCAAGCAGTATGGCCATTTTAACACTATTGATTTTTTCTATCCATGAGCATGTAATATTTTTTCTATTTGTTTTTGTCATCTTTAGTTTCTTTGAGTGGTGTTTTGTAATTCTCATTGTAGAGATCTTTCCACTCCCTTGGTAATTGTATTCTTCGATTTTTTAAATTCTTTTTGTGGCAATTGTGAATGAAATTGTGTTTCTGATTTGGCTCTCCACTTGACTGCTGTTGGTGTATAGGAATGCTACTGATTTTTCTTCATTGATCTGGTATTCTGAAACTTTGCAGAAGTTCTTTTTAAGCTCAAGAAGCTTTTGAGCAGAGACAATGGAGTTTTCTACATCTAGAAACACATTGTCTACAAACAGAAATAGGTTGACATTCTCTCTTCATATTTAGATGTCTTTTATTTCCTTCTCTTGACTGATTGCTCTGGTCAGGACTTCCAATATTATGTTGTATTGTGCCAGTTTTCAGGAAAAATGCTTTCCGATTTTGCCCATTCAGTATGTTGGCTGTGGGTTTGTCATAGATGGTGCCTATGATTTTGAAGTATATTTCTTCAATGCCTAATTTATTGAGGGTTTTTAATATGAAAGAATGTTGAATTTTATCAAAAGTCTTCTCTGCATCTATTGAGATAATCATGTGATTTTTGTTCCTATT
This sequence comes from Nomascus leucogenys, assembly GCF_006542625.1. Classification (NCBI taxonomy): domain Eukaryota; kingdom Metazoa; phylum Chordata; class Mammalia; order Primates; family Hylobatidae; genus Nomascus; species Nomascus leucogenys. The sequence goes on along the minus strand of NC_044385.1, from coordinate 82,758,259 downwards.
TCTGTATTTCTGATGAATCACATTTATTGATTTGCTTATATTGAACTAATCTTGAATCCCAGAGATAAAGACTACTTGAATGTAGTGGATTAGTTTTTTGATGTGCTGTTGGATTCAGTGTCCTACTATTTTGTTGAGGATATTTGCATCTATGTTTATCAAAAATATTGGCCTGAACTTTTTTTTGTCTTGTGTCTCTACCAGGTTTTGGTATCAGGACAATGCTGGCCTCATAGGATGAGTTAGGGGAGGAGTCCCTCCTCAATTTTTTGTAAGAGTTCCAATAAGAATGGTACCAGCTCTTTTTTATACATCTAGAACAATTTGACTGTGAATTCATCTGGTCTTGGGATATTTTTGGTTGGTAGGTTTTTGTTCCAGATTTGATTTTGGTGCTTGCTATTGTTCTCTTCAGAGATTCAGTTTCTTCCTGGTTCCGTCTTGGAAAGTTGTATGTGTTCAGGAATTTATTCATTTCTTTTAGATTTTCAAGTTTGTGTGCAGAGAGATATTTATAGTAGTCTCTGAGGGCAGGGGTGGGGGTTGTACTTTCTGTGTGGTTAGTGGTAATGCCCACTTTGTCATTTTTAATTATGTTTATTTGGATCTTTTTTTTTTCATTACTATTTTAGCTAGCAGTCTATCTATCTTATCCACTTTTTTTTTTCAAAAAAAAAAAAAAACAAGTTCTGGTTTTGTTGATCATTTCTATAGCTTTCTGTGTATAAATTTCCTTCTGTTTAGCTCTGATCTTGGTTATTTCTTGTCTTCTGCTACCTTTGGGATTTGTTTGCTCTTACTATTATAGTTCTTGTAGTTGTAATGATAGATTGTTAATTTGAGATCTTTCTAACCTTTTAATATGGGTGTTTAGTGCTATAAACTTCCCTCTTAACACTACCTTAGCTGTGCCCCAGAGATTTTGATATGTTGTATCTTTGTTCTTTTCAGTTTCAAATAATTACTGACTTCTGCCTTAATTGCATTGTTTACTCAAAAGTCATTCAGGAGCAGGCTGTTTAATTTTCATGTTATTGTATGGTTTTGAGTATGTTATTGTATTGTATGATTTCCTTAGGATTGATTTCCATTTTTATTGTGCTGTGGTCTGAGACTGTGGTTTGCATAATTTCTATTTTTTTGAATTTGCTGAGTATTGTTTTATGTCTGATTGTGAGGTTGATTTTGGAGTATGTGCCATGTGGCAGCAAAAATAATGTTTATTCTTTTGTTTTGGCTGAAGAGTTATGTAGATGTTGATAACATCTACATCTACATCCATTTGGTCAAGTGGTGAGTTCAGCTCCTGAATATCTTTGTTAGATTTCTGCCTCAGTGATCTCTTTAACACTGTCAGTGGGGTATTGACTTCTTCCACTATTACTGTGTGGGAATCTATGTCTATGTGCAGGTCTCTAAGAACTTGTTTTATGAATCTGTGTGCTCCTGTGTTAGGGGCATATTTATTTAAAATAGTTAGGTTTTCTTGTTGAATTGAACCCTTTACCATTATATATTGTCTTTCTTTATTTTTATCTTTGTTTGTTTAAAGTCTATTTTGTCTGAAATTAGAATCACGGCCCCTGCTTTTTTGTTTTCTTCTTCCCGGGTAGATTTTTCTCCATCCCTTTATTTTGAGCTGATGTGTGTCATTGCATGTGAAAGGGGTCTCTTGAAGACAGTATACCATTAGGTCTTGCTTCTTTATCCAGCTTTCCACTTTGCGCCTTTTAATTGGGGCATTTAGCTCATTTACATTCAAGGTTAGTATTGATATGTGCAGGTTTTTCCTGTTACTGTGTTTTTAGCTATTTATTATGCAGACTTGTTTGTGTGGCTGCTTTATAGTGACTGGTCTGTGTACTTAAGTGTGATTTTAGTGCTCCTTTCAGGATCTCTTGTAAGGCAGTTCTGGTGGTAATGAATTCCCTAAGGATTTGCTTGTCTGAAAATAATCTTATTTATCCTTCACTTATGAGAGCTAGTTTGTTTGGATATAAAATTCTTGTTTGGAAATTTTTTTTATAATAATGATGAATATAGGCCCCCAATCTCTTCTGGCATGTAGGGTTTCTGCTATTAGCCTGATGTGGTTTCCTTTGTAGGTGACCAACTCCTTCTCTCTAGCTGCCTTTAACATGTTTCCTTTCATTTTTGATCTTGGATAATCTGATAATTATGGGACTTGGGGATGCTTTTCTTCTATAATACCATGTGGGGTTTCTCTGCATTTTTTGGATTTAAATGTAGGTTTCTCTAGAGATGTTGGGGAAATTTTCATGGATGATACCCTGAAAGATGTTTTCCAAGTTGCTTGCTTTTCCCTGTCTGTTTGAGGACAACCTTGAGCTATATATTCGTTCTCATACATAATCCTTTATTTCTCAGAGATTTTGTTCATTCTTTTTTATTATTTTTTGCTTGTTTGACTGCATTATTTCAGGGAGCAATCTGAGCTGTGAGATTTTCTCAGCTTTGTCTGTTCTGCTGTTAATACCTATGACTGCATTATGAAATTCTTATAATGTGTTTTTCAGCTCCATCAGATCAGTTAGGTTCTTTTTTGTGATGACTATTTTGTCTATCATCTCCTGTATCATTTTATTTTGATTCTTAGCTGCCTTAGATTTGGTTTCAACATTCTCTTAAATCTGATAATCTTCATTCCTATTCATATTCTGAATTCTATTTCTGTTTCAGCCATTTCAGCCCTGTTAAGAACCCTTGCTGGGGAACTAGTCTGGTTGCTTGGAGGAAAGAAGGCACTCTGAATCTTTGAGTTGTCAGATTTCTTGCACTGGGGCTTTCTTATTTGTGTGGGCTGATGTTACTTCAATCTTTGAAGCTGCTGGACATGGAATGAACTTTTTGCTTTTTTTTCTTCTTCTTTAATGACCTTAGGTGTTTGGTTTTGGGATAAGGTGGGTTCAGTTCACTAGCTTTGATTCTAGTTCACTCCTATGTCAGGAAGGAGCCCCTTTAATTACTATGAACACCCGCCTTGCCATCTGGTTGCTTCCTGGGACAAAGGCAAGCTGTGCCAGCTGGCCAAGTTCCTACAGAAGTGGGACCAGTGGGCCAGAAGCTCTAGCAGGCATTGCCCAACTGACTACCAGTGGTGGGGGTGAGTGGAGCCACGTGCTGTACATCCTGGTGTTTCCTGGATGACAGGAAGCTGTGCTGTTTAGCAAAGTTCACATGGAAGTGGGAATGCTGAGCTGGAAGGTCTAGCAGGCATTACTCACCTGGCTGGGACTGTTGGGCAGAAAACACTAGCAAGCCTTACCTGCCTTGCTACCAGTGGTGAGGATGGGTGAAATGGCTGGCTGTGTTTGGGCCAAAGAGGGTCTGTTGGGCCTGAAGCTGGTGCCAAGCCCTGTTCTGCAAGGGGCAGGGCTGTTGAGCCATCTTCCTGCTCCTAGGCACCACAACTGTGGCCTCAAATGGGGCTATGGCACTGGAACAGGTGTGTTCTGAAGCCCAGGACTTACTGAGGTCCCCTTGGACTCAAGCATTGCCCCTGCCCACCAAAGTGGCTCTCTGCTGCAGTCCAGAAGCATGCTGAGATGGTATGAGGGCCCAGAGGGATTTTCCCATTCCCAGTCTTGCACAGGTCCCTGTGGAGAGCATAAATCCTGCTGGGGGCCCTTATTGACTCACCCTTTCTCATGTTGATGAGGTTCTCCTGGCATTATGCTGAACCCAGGCAGACTGGTGTCAAGTTTTGCCCTGTTCTCTCTGTGTCCTCCCGCTGCCTTGATGGATCCATACATTGTTTCTTACATGATCATTGATATGGTTTGGCTGTGTCCCCACCCAAATCTCATCTTGAATTCCCACTTGTTGTGGCAGGGACCCAGTGGGAGGTAATTGAATCATGGGGGCAAGTCTTTCCTGTGCTGTTCTCATGATAGTGAATAAATCTCACCAGATCTGGTGGTTTTAAAAAGAGGAGTTCCCCTGTACAAGCTCTCTCTTTGCCTGTTGCCATTCATGTAAGATGTGACTTGCGCTTCCTTGCCTTCCACCATGATTGTGAGGCTTCCCCAGTCCTGTGGAACTGTAAGTCCATTAAACCTCTTTCTTTTGTAAATTGCCCTGTCTCAGGTATGTCTTTATCAGCAGCAGAAAAATGGACAATACAATCAGCCTGCAGGGTCCGTGTTTGGTAACCCTTTTGTTTCCTCTCATTGAGAGTGGTACACATGAGCTGCTTCTAGTCTGCCATCTTGGCCCTGCCCCGAAAGCCTAAAATCCTTTAAGCCCCCAAACAATTATGTTAGTCTCTTAAGTGAAGCTGTCTTAGTAAATACAAACTTTCTGAGAATTACAAGAATTTATAATCCAGCCTCTCAGTTGAGACTTCAAAAGTCTTTCTATATTTTTTGGCCAGCTGTTTTTCTTATATATCTCAATAGTTGTTTCAACCTTAACATTTCCCCTTAAACTTTACCCTCCTTTCTCTTCTAGCCCTTTTTCATGGGTCATCTTGGCCTAACTACTTCAAATGTCTGCCCTTTATTCTCATCTGAACACTATTCACATCTCTGCTCATCCTCACGTTCCATCCTGTTCAACTGAATATGTTATCCATCCCCTTATTGAGGCTTAACTCTTCTGCCTGTATGTTTGATGCTCTCCTTGTTCAAATCCTCAGTAGTATATATTCTGGGCTTCAATAAAAATTAGCAGCTTTGGGGTTCACTTGGTAAATGGCCTGTAGAAGCACACCCAGAGGAGATAAAGTTGCCTCCAAAATCCAAATAGGACCACTAGGCATGGTGCAATTTTTCTCTGTAGTAGGGGCTGAAGTAATAACTTATTCTCCAACTTAGAGGGGGATAACTTTATGTGCCTCATACCAATGGACCCTTAGAAATTTCACGGAGTTAGAAGGTCCCTGACTTTTTGTCAAATTTATTTCCCATCCTCTGATGCATATATATCTATATCTTACCAGTAATATTAGAATATTTGCTATTTATATGTGTGTTGTATTTCTTTGGAAAACCCTAACTGATAGGGATTTTGGTACTGAGAATGGTTCTAGGGAAATAGAATTTTCAGAATAAACTTTCTAAATTAGTTCTGGTTTTCTAGAATTATTTTCCTAACATGATTATACTTAAAACACTAATAACACTATTTCCAGTGGCAAAATAGGTCACTGATTGAAAATGTTATGATATGGTACTACAGATATGCAAAATATCACCATTGGATATTCCTAATCAAATATATACAAAAGACAATATTCTGGGCCACCACATATTTGATAGGTTATAATATTTTAGTCAAGTCAATGAATATGAATATATTGGCTGGTTACTTCTGTTTGAGTTACCTAACTTGATTGCATTCTGATCATTCATAATAGACCCATTGAGGCTGTAAATATTGTCAGGATTATTCTCTAAAATTCAACTACTAAATTCCCCAAATACCATCTGGCACCACTATTTCTGTTCCAATTGCTAATTGCTCTTCTTTAACTCCTAAAACTGAGACTCTATTTATTTACCTATAAAAATTGGCCATCTCTTTTGGCTTGTATATATAGTTTAGTAGCTTATAGTTGTTATAATGAAACCATTTACATCATCATTTTTCTTATGTTTCCCTTCAAATAACCCTAAATATCAATTTAGAAGTTTTCTCCTCAGTTTTCACTTGTGTCATTTTGACCATGTTTATAAATACATGTTATGAGGTCAATATTAATGATAACATACCTTTAAGCTTTTGCTCAGTTATCTTTACTAACTTCCTATTTAATTGACCCAGATTAGAGGACTGATACTAGTGGCTGCTCATGTAACTTGGGACAATTTTTCTGCTTTAGAACAATTGTTAAAGGTTTCCCACAATACACCCACAAAATTTAATGTCAACAATTCAATTCTTTACTGGTTATTCTTCCATATATATATTAAAGCATTCTAATAATTTTTCTGTGGCTGAGACTCACACGTGTTGACACCATGTTGATTTGTAGTGTAATCTCAAGAGAAAAAGAAAAGGCGTGTCCATTAGAGAAGTAGTATTTATAATTCCTTGGGCTAAGCATCTGCTTATAAACAACAGTATGCTTCATTATAGGATTCAGTTCAATTTTCTCTAAATTAAAGTAGGAACATAGTATTTGTGAATAATATATCCTGCTATATGTCAGGCTCACCACCACCAGCTTCTGAAATAGCTTCTTACTCTTAACACTCATGAGATGAGTTTGATGAAAGACCATAATAGTCTACATGTGTTTATGTTTATAGATATACCTATTCTTAGGCATCACTCAAAACAAACTGGACTTAGGTGGACTTTGGTGGTTGTATTTAGGGTCATTATTACTATATTGATAGATACATATTATATCAGTTTTATTTTTCTTTCTTTTTTTTGACCACTCTATACACTTCGTACTAGATCACAACCTTAGTCAGCTTAGACTGTTCATAATCCCTGAACTAGATCAAAATAAACTTCTATGATATCTTGAATAATGTTCAGAGCTTTCTGAGCAAAAACCAGAAGTACAAGTTGAAATTCTGTCTTTTGATTTGCCATCATTGTCCAAAATATAATTTTAGGTTTAGAATATGCAATAATGTGTATTAAATCTAAGGCTGACATAAATTTATATTAAATCTAGGGCAAAATAATCCCAATTGGAACCATTTAGTCCACTGGATAATTTCATCATTCTGTATGTACTATTTGATAGTCTCCTCTTGTTTTCCTTCTCCTAGAACTCAACTTTACATAAGTCTAAAGAATCCAGCTAGACATGTACACTCCTTTATATTTGCTAGAGTCAAGAAGATGGTGATTAGTTATAATCAATGTATATTTTTCATGATTCTTCAGAGACACAGAAATAATAAGAGAGAGAGTGAGTGAGTGCGTGTTTCTGTATGTATGCAAAGTGATTTGTTTTAAGGAATTGGCTCATGTGAATATGGAGGCTAGTAAGTCCAAAATTTGCAAGCTGGGCCAGCAGGCTGAAGACTAATGAAGAGCCGATACTGAAGTTTAATTCCGAAGGTCATCTGTCAGCTGAATTCCTTCTTGCTGGGGGAAAGTCAGTCTTTTGTTCTATTCAAGCCTTCAACTGATCAAATGAAGCCCACCCACATTATGGAGAGACATCTGCTTTAACGAAATTTTACTCACTGATTTAAATTATAATCTCATTCAAAAAGCACCCTCACAGAAACATCCAGAAAAAAGTATTTGATTACATATCTGGGGACTGTGTCCCAGCCAACTCAACACACAAAATTAACTATCACATTAACATAAGTCAATACTCTTTCTTTCAGCCCAAATAGCCCTCTATGGAGTAACTTATAGCTTTAATAGTGCCTGAATTGAGTTTTATTTTATCTGTATATGAGTTAAGCACATAGAAGTAGAAAAATGTTGTGATAACCCTCATTCTCCAGGGTTTGTCATAAATGAAAAGTCACTGACAGTATAAGGTCATAACTTGTTTCCTTCTTTAAAGTAAGTACAGAACCTGTGAATATTACCTTATACGGCAAAGGGTTAATTTTGCATTTCATGGCAAAAGATGTGATTAAATTTTGTGTTCGAGATGGGAAAATATCACTGTATTAGTCCATTCTCACATTGCTATAAAAAACTGCTTAAGATTGGGTAATTTATAAAGAATAGAGGTTTAATTGACTCATTGTTCTACGGCTGGGGAGGCCTCAGGAAACTTAAAATCATTGTGGAAGGTGAAGGGGAAGCAAATATCTTCTTCACAAGGCATCAGGAGACAGAAGAGCATGTGAGAGCATAGGATAAACTACAATTTATAAAGCCATCAGATCTCTTGAGAGTTTACTCACTATCACGAGAACAGCATGGGGAAACCATCACCATAATCTAATCACTTCCCACCAGGTCTCTCCCTCAACACCTGGGAATTACAATTCCAGATAAGATTTGAGTGAGGACACAAAGCCAAACCATATCAATCCGATATTATCCAGCTGAACACTAAACACAAGCACTAGTATAATTTTTTAAGAGGTAGGCAGAAGGAAATGGTAAGACAGGAGAGATGGAAATATGACCAAAGAGGAAGGGATTGGAATGGTGTAGCCAAAGAATTCCAACATCTACCAGAAGTTGGAAGAGACAAAGAATGGAATTTTCCCCTAGAACCTTCAATGGAAGTGTGGCCTTGCTGAAACCTTGATTATTGTCTAGTGAGACTGATTTCAGACTTCTGGCCTCCAGAATTGTGCGAGATTAGATGTACTTGTTTTGAGGCACGAAAGATTGTGAAAACTTTTTATAAAGCCACAGGAAACAAACATAGAAGATAAAATTACGTTGGTTTCTGTCCTATGTGAGGGGAGATTCCTACTAGGATCTTTCGTTTAAAATAAACCTCCAGAATCCAAAATTTACAATTCCCAAAAGGTGTGAAAATTTTTAAGATTGTTTCCCCAAAACTGATCATTAGTGGTGGTTAACGAGGTCAGTAGATTTCAGATGTATTTTGTCAATAATAAATTGCCATTTTTCAATTGGATTTCTTATCAGCCAGATAGGTAAATTGGTTAATGAAGTTTAACAGTGGATACACCCTGTACCTACCAATCTATGGTTATGATCCCTCCTATGGCCATAATTGAGTTTATGGCCTCAGATCCCTATGGAGGTAAGACATTGTTATTTATGTTTGATGTTTGGACCACATATCACAGCATACTTTTTAATATAGTTCATATGTAGGCCACCTTTTAATTAGAAGTACATTTGCTCCCACTACTCAGGAAATTGGCTTGATATAAAGGAATATACATTCTTACAATTGAGTAATACCATAAATAACAGGGGTTAATTTAAAGAATCTCTCTCTCCAATTTAATATTATTAAGCTCTATATTTAGACTGTTAATAATCTATTTATTCTGTTAAGGTAGATGTCTTTAATTGTGTAGGTTCATGTAAACCTATTTCAATTTTGAGGGCTCTGGAGAATTTCAGTAGCTTAGCAAATGTTCTTGTTTCTCTAACAATGCCAGAGGTTGAGAAGCATTTAATAAATTGGGTATGGATCCCCACATTCAAGACATTGGAGAATTTCAGTAGTTTAGCCAATGTTTCCATTTCTCTACCAATGCCAGAAGAATGTGAAGCATTTTACAAGTTGGATATGCACTCCACATTCAAGATGAACCAACACAACATTTCTCTCAATTCTACTCCAGGGATGACCTCAGGGGCAATTTTGACTAGAGGTTTTCTAACTAGAGCAGGGATCTCTACTATTTATTTGTGTGTATTACTTTTTCTTCCTCAAATTTGGAAAGAAGCAGTAGGCACATGCCTTTGGGCTTTCTTAACTCAATTATGAAACTTATTTCTCATTATTCTATTGTGGTGTTTAGGAATCTTCACACAAAAATACTGTAGCTATTTGGAAATGTTTCTATTTGTTATTGAAATGGGAGAGCTCCCTGCTTCCCCTCACAGGACATGAGACTGGGTGTGGCTCCCCTGTTTGGTTGCCCTGAAGCTCAAACCCCTAGGGGGAACATGCAGAGGGCAGGGCAGAGGCCGGGGTGAGTGCCTTGGGCTGTTGGCCCTGCAGCAGTGTGTAGGGTGGGAGTGGGTATCTGCAACCCCCTTGTTACAAAGTTCTCTCTGCTTTTCTGTGTGCAGATGGCTTGTGTGTTGGTCAGCTCATTGGACTTATTGCAAGGGCAGGGGTCCAGTGTGACAGCCTTCTGCATCCTGAGATCTTGTCCAGTGTCCTGAAAGAATAGAATCACAGCATCACACATGGGCTCAAAGGATGAGTGCAAGGTTTTATTGAGTGGTGGAGGTGATGCTCAGCAAGATGGATGAAAAGGTGATCTACCCCAGGAGTCAGGCCACCCAGAAGCCAGACTCTTCTCTCACTGCCCCCAGCCAAACTTGCCTTGTCATCCAGACATCCCTCCTCTTCTCTCTTTCTGCCATGTCATTCCACTGTTGCTGGTCTGCTGGTCTGCTCTGGAGCTTGGGGTTCTGGGTTTATATGGGGGCAGGACAGGGGTTGTGGTGGGCCAAAAGGCAACTTTTTGAGCATGAAAACAGAAATGCCTGTTTTCATTTAGGGCCACAGGTATCTAGGCTTGAGGGTGGGGCCTTTGCTGGACAGCCACCTTCTTCCACTCAGTATTTCCCTGTCTCTTGTCCGTATTATTTCCCCGTCTGAAGAGGTACATCTAACTACCATTAAAATATTGACAATTACTAATTTTAGCTAATTCCTGTTGACAAGGGGCATTGTTATGGGGAAAACAGCAGTCAGATTCCTCGCAGTGGTCTATCTAAGGGTCCCCAGCAAAGGGGAGCTATGGTCCGTGGCTCTGGTTGCCTGAGTGTTTGGAGTTTGATGGCCTCTAGGTGTAAGATAAAGAAAACAAGTTTTATAAGGTTAAGTATGCATGGGTTAAACACGTGTATTATACAAGGAAAGAATCTAATGTCAAGGATTATAGAGATAAGAAGTGAAATATACTACTTATTCTAAAAACACTATTGTGCCCGTTGGTATAGAACAGATGTAAGAATAGCAAGCATAGACAAAGCTATAAAGAGGATATCCATAGAACGTCGATTACTAATACTTATCTTTTGTGATTTTTAGCTTGAGGTCCCTGATCTCTTCACACTGGTACTTTGGGTTGACAGAGGTAAATCCATCAGTTTCCCAGGTCCTTACTTCAGTATAATGAATTCAAGACTCTATTCCAGTGACCGACTGTAACAGACCAAGGTGGCCACTTTCAGGAGGTTCTCTAACATACTATCTTGTCCCAGGCTATTTCTGCATCTTCCTCCTGATATCAGGGGCTACCCAAGTAATACATTTATCCTTTAGGCTTAGTTGTCCCTTGACAGATTCAGGAGATAGAGAGGTGTGTTATATCAAGGCCTCTCTTAGCCTTTTCAATATGGCAGTTGGATTTTCATCAAATCCCTGGTCGATCATGGATAACTTAGAGTAATTGAGAGGTTTGGTCTTAGTCCTACGTAAGTCCTCCGTTACGCACACCTGAAAGCGTTTCCTTTTTCAGTCTCCCATCTCCTCTTTGGGATCCCATCCAGGGGTCATTCACTGGTACTACCTGGTACTACTTTTCTTCCAGCTGGATAATGTTCGCCCCCTTCCCTGATGCTATATGTAATACAAAGCTCACCCCCAGATCACTTGCAGAGTGGCTTGCTTCTCAGTGTCCATCAGGATTTGATTCAAAAGTAACATAACAACTCTCCAGGAGAGTTCAAATATTTGGGTGAAATTCCGGAAAGCCTCTATATATCTGGCAGGGTCATCTGAAAACTTGTCAAGATGCTCCTTAATTTGCCTTAAGTCTTGTAGAGAGAAGGGGATCTGGACCTTACTGGGGCCAAATTCACCAGGCATCTGTTGGAGGGGAAAGAGTGCAGCTGGGCTTGTTTAGGACAAAGATTTCTAGAAGGGGGCAAGTGAGAAACTGAAGCTGGATAGGGAGGTCAGGATGAACCTGGAGGAGCAGGGTTGGAGGGAGCTGGCTCCTCTGCTAGGAGAACCTCTGGGGTTTGTTTCTTTAGTTCCCTGAGATTGTCCCTGGCAGCCTCTCCTAAGATGGTAAACAGGAGAGCAAAATCAATCCTATACTGTCAGCAAAGGTTGGAATTGCCCTGCAAGGTAGAGAAAGCCTGCTGGTATGGGGCCTCAGACTACTTGTCCTCATGTTTACAGAAAATATCCAATTGCCAGATGATATATAAATGAATGGTTCCTTCCTGAGGCCAAACCAGTCATTGCTGTAAATCATAATTTGGCCAAACCTTTGTGCAGAGGGCTATGAGGCATTTTTTTCTCCATATCCTGAGGGTCAAAGCATTCTCAGTGGATCGGGATACACTCCAGAGGAGTATAAGCTGGGGTCAGTGAAGAGAGCTAGTCCTTACCCATTCTGAAATATAGGCAATTAGAGGCATCCCTCATTTGCCTTCTTTCTTTCAGTGAAAACTTGGGGCATGATGGAGAGAGAAAGTAAGCATCCTCCCTTTCTCTTCTATCTTTTTATCCTCAAGTCCCAGAGAGCTTGGCAGTTGCCACTCATAAGTGCCAATGCAGCATGCACCCATAAAGCAGGGAAGGCCTAGAGAATAGGAATTATCTGCATTTGTCTATGCCTCCATCTTCCACTGATGTCAACAACCTTTGAGTTCCCTGGGCCTCATTTATGCCATGGAGCATGGCCTCCTCCTATGGAGTGGGGGTTTAGTCGCAGGAATTGGTCATGCCCATTCACATTGTGCCTGTTCCTGGCTTTGGATCCCTCAGATCCCTTATTGCAAGGGCAGAGGGGCATTGTGACAGCCTTCTGTATCCAAAGATCTTGCCCAGTGTCCCAGAAGAATCAGATCACACATGGGCTTGAAGGATGAGTGCAAGGTTTTATTGAGTGGTGGAGGTGGCTCTCAGAAAGGTGGATGGGGTGCTGGAAGGGTGGGTGGAGTAGGAAGGTGATCTTCCCTTGGAGTTGGGCCACTCAGCAGCCAGACTTTTCTCCGACCACCCCTGGCCAAACTTCCCTCAGTGTCCAGGCATTCCTCCTCTTCTCTCTGCCATATCGTTTGGCCGTCACTGGTCTCCTGATCTGCTGGTCTGCTCTGGAGCTTGGGGTTCTGGGTTTATATGGGAGAGAGATAAGGGAGGTGGCAGGCCAAAAGGCAACTTTTGGGGTATAAAAAGAGAAATGCCTGTTTGTATTTAAGGCCATGGGTATCTAGGCTTGAGGATGAGGCCTTTGCCGGGCAATTGCTTTTCTCCACTCAGTATTTCCCTTTCTCTTATCTGTATCATTATGATCCCATGAATGTACCAGGTCACCATATTTGTCGAACAAAGAATCTTTGATCTCTTACAAAACAATGAGCAAATGAACTTCTGGGAAATATTACAGATGACTGTGGCCTTGATGTAAAAAGAGTCTCAAGTTGGACGTCACTCCGGTAGACTTATTTCAATGAAGGGCCATTCTGGTAAGCAGGCCAGACACACTGACAGCAATTCACATTTTCGTTGGTCTGTGGTTACCTCCCTAACTTAAAATGATTGATTGAGTCATTTTCTATAACAAGTAGTGGTCTATAACAGCCAGTGCTTGTTATAGAAAATGGACTTCATTATGTATTCCTCTACCTTTAAATGCTTCATTTAACCCAAAATTATCATCATGACTACCACAAGCCTGCCTGGGAGTGATACCAACTGTCTTGGTAGCATGATTATCTATTAACTGCCTCCAAATGTTCTTGCCACCTTCTCTTTCACTAGCAATATTTCTTTCTCTAACCTAAACTATTGCCTAATCATCTCTTATTGGCATAAAATAGTACTAATACTTATTTGCTTGCATTCCTAATCAAGATCTTAATAATACAAGATCAATATGTACTAAAATGAATAGCCATTGACTTCTCTAGACTCAATCAGATGTGACTAATTCTCTCTAGAAATAACACATCAGAAAATAATTTAGAGAAGAAAATAAGCTTTAACAGAGCTCTAACATTTATTTTAGGTCTACTGAACCTATAACAAACTTCTGTTCATATCATATTACAAAATGGCAGGCAACACTCTATAAATTGTATGGCTGGTTGACCACTGCTGCTGCTGCTACTATTAATGCTGAAGACCCAGACTTTTATGGAAAGTCCGTATCCCTGCCAAATTCCATAAAAGAATCATGTCCAACTTTGGGGAATTTTAACATTCACACTCTAATATCATCACAGAAGTCATTGAACTAGAGACCAAAAAAGGAATATCTAGCTCTGTACCTCTTGGTCCCCTATCACTAGCAGGCATAGACCTTCTGCTTGAGCTCCCCTGATATGTGACTGTTAGTTGGCAATCTCTGCAGCCGGGATGGCAACAGAGCTATATTTGGTGAGTCAATGGAGCATAGTAAAACTAAATAAATAATTAAACTATAACTTTGACCTTTTTTACATTTATTTTAATAGCTTTATTTATAATATCCAAAACTTGGAAACAATCTAGATGTTGACAAGTGACTGGTTAACCGAACTGTGGTACATTCATATCATGAAATAGCATTCAACAATAAATAGAAACAAACTATTAAACCCTGCAAAAACCTGTTTGAATCTCTAGAGTATTATGTTGTCTAAAAAATAAAAACAAAACAAATCCACAAAGGATACTGTTGAATTCAGTTCTTATAATAAGTTGAAATGATAAAATTATGGAAATAGGTAGCAGTTTAGTGGCTGTCAGAAGTTAAGGAGTGGGTAGGATATAAAAAAGAGGAATTCTTGCAAGAATGTAAACATTAGGTATCTTTCCTGTACCAATGTCAATATCCTAGTTGTGATATTGTCATATAGTTTTGGAAGATGTTGCCCTTAGGGGAAACGGAGTTGAAGGTACATGGGGTTTTCTATATCATTTATTACAACCACATGTGAATCTTTATCACAAAGTTAAAAGTTTGATTTAAAAAGTAATATGTGTGCATTTTTTTTATTTTGGGCAATCCTTCAAAAATTTGATTTAATTCTTTTATTCTCTCATATCTTTTACTATGGGAATAGTGAAAGAGAAGAAATGAGTGGGACAATTAGGCAGATGATGATCTTTGTAAAGGTCAACAATCCTGAAGGTATTTTCCAGCATATATAATCTTTAGAGCTCAATAAACAAAAAATTGTCTGCATTTTGTAATTATCATTTTTTATTATATTTTTACATGTTGATGAAAGATGGCATGAATAAAAGACAGTCTTTCATTTCAGAAAGAAAGAAGTAAAATTATCTCTTTTTTCAGATGATATGATCTCATATGTAGAAAGTCCTAGAGTCTAACACACACACACACACACACACACACCTTTTAGAACTAGTAGATAAATTTATTAAAGTTACAGTATATAAAATCAACATACAAAATCAGTTGCATTTCTACACACTAATAATGAACAACTGAAAAGGAAACTAGGAAAACAATCTCATTTATAGTAACATCAAAAAAAGACAGAATAAACTTAACCAAGGATATAAAAGGCTTATATATTGAAAACTACAAAACTTTGATTAAAGAAATTAGAGAAGAGACAAATAAATGAAAATAAATCCCATGTTCATGGATCAAAAGACATGATATTATGGAAGTGTCTATACCATCTAAAGTCATCTATAGAATTAAGGTACTCACTACCAAACTCCCAATGATATATTTTTTTAAAAATCTAAAATTCATATGAAAACATAAATGACCCCAAATAGCTGAATGGGTGAATCAATCTTAAGAATAAATACTGAAGCTATAGGCCTCATGTTGCTTAATTTCAAAACATATTGTATAGCTACAGTAATTAAAACAGTATAGTACTGGCATAAAGACAGGCATATAAACCAATGGAACAGAATAAAGAGTCCAGAAATGAACCGAGGCGTATACAGTAAGCTTATCTTCCACAAGGGTGTTATGCATATACAGTGGAGAAAGGACCATCTCTTCAAAAAATGATGTTGGGAAAAGTGGATTTTCACAAACAAACAAAAAAAAGAAATGAATTTGAGACTTTAACTTACACTATACATGAAAATAAACTCAAATTTGATAAAAAACTTAAACACAGACCTGAATCTGTAAAACTCCTAGAAGAAAGCATAAGAAGAAACCCTCATCATATTGTTCTTAACAATATTTTTTTTTACTGTAACACCAAAGGCAAAGAAATTAAAAGCAAAAATTAAAAAATGGGACTGTATTAAACTAAAAAGCTTCTGAACAGTAAAGGAACAATCAAGAGAATTTAAAAAATCATCCTACAAAATAAAATATTTGCAAACTACTTATCTAATAAAAAGTTAACATACAAAATATATGAGGAATCACTGCAACTCAATAGCAAAAAGACAAATAATCTAATTTAAAAATGGGCAAGGGACTTGAGTACACGTTCCTCCAAAGAAGATGCAGGCATGGCCAAAAGTTATATGAAAAGATGCTGAACATCACTGATTATCAGGAAAATGCAAATTAAAATCACCATGAGCTATTATCTCAAAACTATTAGGATGATCTTGCTATGAATTGAATGGTCGTACCCCTCTGAACTTCTTATGTTAAAGCCACCATATGCAGTGTGAAGGTATTTGGAAGTTGAATCTTTGAGAGAATTAGATAGATGAGGTCATATGAGTGGAAACCCCATGATGTGATTTGTGACCCTTGAGGAGGAACCAGGGAACTTGCTATTCTCTCTCTCTCTGTGAGGACAGAGCAAGAAGGTGTCCCTCTGAAAACCAGGAAGGGACCTTCACCAGGAACAGAATTGTCCTGCTCTTTGATCTTTGACTTCCCAGCCTTCAAAATTGTGAGACAAAAAGACTTTGTTGTTTAAGTCACTCAGTGTATTATATTTGTATCTACATGTATCACAAGTGTTGGTCAATTTGGAGAAGATGGAACCCTTGTTCCTTGGTGGGAATATAAATTGCTGCAACCGCTGTGAAAAATTGTAATTTACATTAAAACAGTAATTTATATTAAAAATAGAATTAACACATGATCCAGCATTCTCATGGAATATATACCCAAAGCAAATGAAATCAGCATGTCAAGGAGCTATCTGCATCTCCGTGTTTATTGCAGCATTACTAACAATAACCAAGGTGCGTCCACTGCTGTTGCTTGGACCAACAAGTGAGAAACCTAAAACACCCTTGGGTCTAAAATTTCAGTTATGAAGAAGAATAAAAACTATTCTAGAGATCTGTTGGACAACATGTTGTGCTTATAGTTATCAATACTCAATTGTATACTTACTTTTTTTTAAGAGGGTAGGTCTCACATTATATTTGTTCATGTTTTTTAACCATAATTTTTAAAAGTCACATGAAGAAAAACTTTAAGAAAGAGGCTACGCAGATGAAAAATAGACATAAGAAAATATGTTCAGCATAATTAACCTGAGGAAACTAAATTAATGCCATAATGACATATTGCTACATAGTTATAAAAATAGGACAAAAATTTAAAACATAATTGCACCATGTACCTCAAGGATGCAAAGAAACTAGGCCACTTGTATATTGCTAGTAGAAATGTAAAAGTCTACAAATAACTACCTTGGAAAAGTTTGGGATGCAACTACAATATTGCCCAACAAGCACACATCTAAGAGCAATGAAGACAGGTTCATCCAAAAACCTTTGCAAAAATGTTTACAGTAACTTATTTTCAATAGCCAAAGCATTGAAACAACTTTAGTGTCATGTCCTTCAATAGACAAATGGATAAACAAATTGTGGTATATAAATACTTTAAAATACTACTCAGCAATAAAAAAGGAGCAAATTATTGAAACATGTAAAGGTCTGACTCAATCTCTAGACAATATGCCAAGGAAAAAACAAACAACCACTAAAAACGTATACAATGTAGGATTTAATTTATGTAATATTATTGAAATAATAAGACTATAGAAAACCAAAAAGTGCTAAATCTATTCCATAGGGAACACATTAGTGGCTCTGAAGGGTTAATGAGGAAATAGGGTAGGAGAGAAGTGAGCATGGCTATAAAAGGACAACATAAGGAATTCTTGTAGAAATGGAAATGTGGCACATCTTTACCCTATCAATGTCAATATTCTGACTGTGATATTGCACTATGCTTTTGCAAGATGTTAGCACTATAGGAAATTATCTAAATGGTCATTGGATCTCTTTACATTATTGCTTAAAGCTAAATGTGAATCTACAGTTATCCAAAAATAAAAATTTAGACAAATTAACTCTAGCTTAACATTTAAGATTATGTATCAGAGATATGATTACATAATTGCAAATATCTCTCATTATTGTTTAAATAAATTAAAGCATTTATATGCTTATACAGGATAGCATTTGAGAAGATAACTTCTAATAAATATACTAAGGTAAAATAATAATAATGAGCTAAAAAAGTCATAAACATAAAATAATAGATATGTGTTATTATGAAAATTTAATGGAGAAAAGAGATGTTTGCACTGAAATAGAAAAATGTCTAGTTAATTAAGGTTATAACAAAATAAAATTGAACTATAATATTTAGATCCATAATCTCCTTTGAAAAATAGAAAAATGATCAAACGTTTTTGGAATTAATGTTTCAAGTATAGAACTCTGAATATTACTGAAAGTTAACTTGTACTTAAGTAATGTAAAAAC
Source organism: Nomascus leucogenys (assembly GCF_006542625.1). NCBI lineage: Eukaryota > Metazoa > Chordata > Mammalia > Primates > Hylobatidae > Nomascus > Nomascus leucogenys. Next base: position 82,740,003 of record NC_044385.1, on the reverse strand, counting down.
TGAAGGAAAAGAAGGCCAATGATGTTAATTTTCAGCACATTGCTGTCTACCTTGATGAAACTGAAAATGTATAATATTGTTCAATTTCATATCAGCATTTTTCAATGCATGCAATGTACTCAGGAGCTTACTATTCTAACAATAGATGACTGCAATGTGCTGGGCCACTGAGAAACATGCCATAATAATGAGTTCAAACCAGATTCATCTGAGTCATAAAAATATAATGATAATAATATAATGATAATGATGATAAAGTGACTTGCATTAGGTCACTGTAGTGAGTCAGTAGTAAATGTAGTTGAAAACTTAGGTGTTCAGACTATCCACTAAATCATGCTGCCTCTTCAATTTTAAACACTCAATAATAATGCATATTCATTAAACATGTAACAGCAAAAATTAAAAAGCAGTACTTTCTGGCTGCCTAGAGAGGAACAAATGGTTTTTACTTCTGGTCATTTTCTTTCTTCAACTATGGTATTACCTAAGATATTAATCTCCTTTATTATTTCTGGAAACTAACTGTTGGCTTTAACTGACTGCCTGTTGCCAGCTATATCTTTTGCTATGCTTAGAGGAACAGAGAAAATCCAATGGCATTGTCAAATGAGGCCACTGTGTTAGTTCTGAAACTTGGTGACTGTAACAACAGAAATTTATGTTCTCACATTCTGGAGACTGGAAGTTCAAGATTAGTGGGTTAGCAGAATTCATTCTTTCTGAAAGCTGCAAGGGAAGGGTCTGTTCTAGGCCTCTTTTCTTGGCTTGTAGACAGCTGTCTTTTTCTCCTTGTGTTCTCATATCATCTTCCTTCTTTTGATGGCTGGGTACAACTTACCTCTTTTTAGAAGAACACCAGTCCTATTAGATTAAGGCCCACCCAAGAGACCTCATTTTAACTGAATTGCCTGTATAAAGATTCTATCTCCAAATATGGTCACCTTGGGAGGTACTAGGGGTTAATACTTCAACATATAAATTTTTGAGGGTGCATAATTCAGCCCGTAAGAGACAAAACTTCAAACTTTGTTTCATTTAAGATATGAGAATAACAAGAAGAAACTGAATAAAGAAATTTGGAGCTTTTCTTTGAAAGCACCATCAAATGTTAGATACAAATGTCTAACTTTACAAAGGTAAGAAGTTAGGGATGTGTTTAACTTTGATAGTGATTTAGCTATCTTATAGAACTGTAAATGAGCATCAACAAAATATTAGAATTCTTCTCCATGTAATGCAAATCAATAATTGGAATACATAATTTTACTAAGAATGGCTAGGTAAAAATTAACAACATTATGGCAATAAATTCTTTCATTTAAAATATAATTAAGAGCTACTGTTGCCTTATTTACAGAATTACAAAAGACAACCAATAGCCATGAATGTTTTCTGATGTATCTCTTTTTGAGAGATGGAATAGTCATTTGAGTTAAATGTTTCCATTGTTAAAGATTACTTTGAGAATTATCAACATTAAAAGTGTATCTATGATACCTATGTCAATAATTATTAATTACAACAAGTATCAAAATGTTTTAAAACGATTTATTAGCTCTTCACTATGATTTTAGTGTCTTACCGTAGGGGCATGACACCCTTTATATGGGTGTCCATTCCATTTCCTTTTAAAAATGAGTGTTTCATAAATTTTTATTATTTACATTGATTACATTGAAAGAGTACTGGAATTAAGGGATTGGTTATAAAAGCAATATGGCTAAGACACCATGTTGATTTGTCTGTTGTTGCCAGTGACCTAAATAGCTATTTCTGCAAGGAGTTTGTCTTGGAGCATATTTATTAGAAGAGTTAAAGAACTCAAAGGTGAAAAATTAAAAAAATAGTTTTTTAAAAAAGAACTTAAAGGTACATATGCAAAGCATGGTAGAAAGAGAGACAGAGAGAAACTAATAATCTTACAAAAAGCAAAATGAGCAGTCAATTTACAATATGATTAAACTTTTGTTTTAGCATTACACACATAGCATTGCAAAATGTATGTACTTTATATATAAGATTCTTTAAAGGTCAAAAAATCAATCAGCAGTATTTTACTTGTCATGCCTGCTGAGTTTAACCAATATAATATAATGGATACTATTGTGTACTTTAGTTTTGTCCCAGCTTGATTGCTTCTCTATAAACCCATTATAAAGGTCAGTATATTTTAGGTTAAAGAACTATTTTGTAAGATGGAGAAAAAAGAAGGCGGAGGGTAAGAATAAGCACATGCAATCTGTGGAGGTATAGATTTAATCAACCTACATTTTTAAAATGTAGTAGCAGTAGTTCCCAAGAGCCTTGTAAAATATTTATGTGGCATAGAATTTTATAATATGGAGAAAACTTTCCTTCATCAAAATTTTTTGTAGCCTGAGGACTGAAACAGTCATTTACAGGTTTGAGTATTTGGAACATAAAAATATAGTAAGCTCAGCAAGTGAATAGAGGGAGTTGTGATATAATGCGCCTATGCCTATCATAACCAACTTCTAATATCATACTATATTAAACAATCTGAAGAAGCAAAATAGCACTTGTAATATACAACATAAAAGGACAAGAGCTAGTCACTGCTTATTGTCACTGTTTATACAGATATAAAGACTACATGCATCATATGTTATAGAATTTCTTTTAGAATACACAGGAAGTAAGATAAATGCAGTTTATGCACTAATTTAGAGAATCCCACCTTGACATGTATTATGGTTTCTTGTCCTCCTTGAGGGGCATAGGTCCTAAATGAAAAAAATATATATATATTTAAATATATAAATATATATTTCTTTATTTAGCACTAGCCTGCATTTATATAGTGTTTATTAGATTTATATTATATTATATTATATTTATGAGAAAATGATTTTAAATGTTTTATAGTGATTATAGGGTAGCTAATTGGTAAGAAAACTTAAGTGAAAGCTCATTTCTTCTCACAATTAGTTTGAATTTCATTGGCACTTTAACACTTTGAATGTGCTTTTATATGTATTAACATCGTTGTTATTTCTATTTCTTAGAATGCAAGATTGTGTGTCTTACTACAAGCCCATAACTCCTTGAATGCAATACTGAAATACAAGAATAATTCAAAAAATTTAATCTAATTTTTTTTGCAACTCTATAGGCAGAAAAACTGACCTGAGCTGACATGAGACAACTTATAGATCAGTTTGAAAATCCAGCCATTTCACTAAGAGATAGAAATATGTTCACTGCCCCAGATCATGCTGGGTCTATTTTATGGTAGATAAACTTAACATGGAGAACAAAGCAAAATAAAATGGAATTCTAAATATATATATAGCCCCAAAGGATTGGAATAAAAGACTGGCTATCTTTTTTCCATAGAAATATGAGGACAGCAAGGCTTGTAAAGTTTGAGTTGCTCAAGATCTTGTTATTCACCTCAATTCAAGATACTAGTTTTTGCCATTTACATTTATTCATTGTGAGAGAATTAAAACCAAGGGTTTAAGTAATATGTCAAATATCCCACACCTAAATATTGTCTGTAGTGGCAATAACATTTCTCTGTGACAATCAGCTCACATTCTTAGTAGTGTGCTATCTTGCCTTTTGGGGATTTTATTTCTTGGATTTCTGTTTGTTTCTTGTTGGTTATTTGTATAGATTATTACGCAGACCCCATGTAATTGTTATACAAATGTTATTTCTGATGTGGTTAAAATAGATTTTACATCAGCTGAAGTAAATTTGCTAATGTACTTTAACTGATTTGCTAATCAGTTATCCACACTGAGTTCTGTAAATTAATATAAGCACCTTTTAAAATGTATTCAACATTCCTCACTATCACCTCTATCATATTTTTCTATCATACCCTTATATATCCTCAGGTATTTCTCTTTAAACCATTTCAGCCATTTACAAATTCCTGTTCTTCCTAGAACTTTATTATCTGACTGTGCCACCTGACATACTTTAAATTTATTTGTCTTTTTGCTCAAATATGATCTCAATAGAGAAGACTACCCTGTATATCCTTGGTAAAATAGCCTTCCTCCCATTAACACACTTTCTCCTCTCACTTTATTCTATTCAGTAAAAGTAATTCTTACCTCAAATTATATTGTCATGTTATTTATTTACTAGATAATTATCATTTTCTTCTGTCTAGCATGTCAGCCTGTTGAAGGACTTACTTCCATGAACTTCCTTATGTCCACCTATCATATACTAGAAGCATGATCTAATAATAGTTGGCATTAAATGAATGAATAATCTATTCCATCATCAAGATAAAGAATTTTTCATCAACAATTTGCCTACTGCAATTAACCTTCTAAGATATGTGTTTGCATTTATTTATGTGGACCTCCCTGCAGCCTGTTTTCTCCTCCTACGGCCGGATTAATAATTTTATAATATAGTTGATTGTTTTTCATCCAATGTTCCATCCACAGCAAGAGCTCAAGCACTTCAGTGACTTGTTATGAGTACTTAAGATGTTTCAGAAGGCTCTACACTGACCTATTCCTGCCTGCTTCTTCAACTTACTTACTCTCATCTGCTTACACCTTTTAATTCTTTTTGTTCCAACCTCGGTCATCTTCGTTAAGCTTCTGTTATACTGTTTTCCATGCTTTCTCCATATAGGGTACTGTCAAAGGGAATTCCTTACTCTAGAAAAATCTTTTCTTCTTACAATATACCCCTTTCTCTTAGATAACTCTCTGCTTCAAATCCAAATTTTTAAATCAGTTTCTTTAAGGGACATTTATTTGATTCCCTGGAAAATGTCATCTTTCTTAATATGCATCCAAAGCATAAAAATTCCCCTTTGTGCAGTTATTTCAGTTGTAGTTTTGCATGTGTGTGTACGTACATATATGTGTGACTAGTTGACAAATGCCCATCTCACCCATTAGTTAGTAAACCTCATCACAATAGATGTTAAGTTTTTCCTTTAGTGTGCTTCACTGTTTCATCACACAATGTCCAACACATATAGAAACTCAATTACTATTTTTAGAGTGAAGGAATGATGTGTTGAATGAACAAATAACATCCTGGCCTGTAGGCATCCATTTTGCTACAAAGGAAGAAACTGGCATGCTAATATGTACTGATTCTAACTTCTCATTTACATGAAAAAAGCATAAATAGAAAAATGCACTTAAAAACACTAACTTTCTACACAATAGTTTTTCTTTTTTCTGTTACATATTTTTCAGTTCATTCAATGTTTTCACTGAGTTTACAGACATCTTGTCATTCTTTGGGTGGGTAGTCTTCCTAGTAATATAGAGCTAATGATATAGCTTCAACATAAATCATAAACACAGATAAGTATATTAGGGAGCAGAAAAGTATAAACTCTAATTGATATCATTGATGTTTCAGTATGTATAATAATAGGATGATGTCCTCCAATAAAATACAAAGATAAAAGTCTAATTAGTTTATCTCTTCAATGGACAAATCAGACAAATAGTAGGAGAAAAAATATAAAGCAAATAATACCTCAGAAGGTAGAACATATGTATGATTAACTTTTTCACCCATGCACATATATAAAAAGCAACAATTTTAAGCAACAATTCAGTAATGAAAATATAAAATATAACAAAATAAACCATACACACATATGTGTGTGTGTATATATATATATATATAAAATTAAAGTATATATAAGTACTTTTAATTGTTGAAATACTTGTTTGGCAGTATCTATTTATATCCTGAGTTTCATGGCTTAGGAGAGATTTGGGAATGCACCACATTTCAAAAAAGAGACTGCCAAAATCACTTGTCAATCACTCCCATAAATTTTATTATTTTTTTATTTTTTACAGAGAAGAGTATTAAATTATTTAGTTTTTCTTGGTCAACAGTAATTCAATAATTATTATGTATAGGGTTTCCTGCTTTTTAAGCAACAATTCAGTCATAAGAATAGAAAATAAAGCAAAATAAACCAAATAATATGTATGTCCCCTCAATCACCTGATTTTTAATAGGACCTGTAGCAAATGAGGGATTAGAATACATTTAACACGATTATTGTATTAATGAAAAATTTTAAAACACAAATGTGAGATTCCAATTTTTCTCTTTCAGTAATGACAATTCAAGGTATTTAATTTAGCATAGTCAATTTAGCATCATATAGAATGAATTATAGATGTAAAAATACTAACAAATATTTGTGGGTATCTAATGCTTTGAGTCATGAAAAGATACAGCCCTCATTTCTGTAAAACTATGCCAGTACTTCCAGTAATATGTAAATGGTAGTGGTGTAAGTAGGTAACCTTGCCTTGTACCATCTCTTAGAAAAAAAGCTATTTGTTTTTATCCATTGATTATGATATTAGCTGTGTGTTTTTCAATGGCCTCAATTGCATTGAGGAAATTTTCTTCCATACTCAATTTGTTCATTTTTTATTTTTTTATGAAGAAAGGGCATTTAGCTTTGGTTAAATGCTTTTTCTGCCTCAATTAAAGTGATCTTTTTTTTAAACTTTCAGTCTGTTAATGTAATAAATCTCACTGATTTATTTGCCTATGTTAAACCTACCTTGATTGTCAGAGGTAAATTTCTTTTTTTTTTAATTTTTATTTTTATTATTATACTTTAGGTTTTAGGGTACATGTGCACAATGTGCAGGTTTGTTACATATGTGCCATGTTGATTTCCTGCACCCATTAACTCGTCATTTAGCATTAGGTATATCTCCTAATGCTGTCCCTCCCCCCTCCTCCAACCCCACAACAGTCCCCGGAGTGTGATGTTCCCCAGAGAAATTTCTTTTGGCTATAATGTAGAATCTTTTTAAATTCAGTTTGCTAATATTTCATTAAGAATTTGCGCACTAATGTTTATCAGAGATACTGGCGTGTGTGTGTGTGTGTGTGTGTGGTGTATTTTCCTTGTGGTAATCCTTTGTCTGACTTTGGTGATGCTGGTCTCATAAAATGTGTTTGAAAATATTTCCTCTTGTTCTATATTTTGGAAGAATTTAAGAGATATTGGTATTCTTTTTTGAATATTTCATAGAAATCAGCCATGAAGCTGTATGATCCTGCACTTTAGTTTGTTGGGAGATTTGTAAATTACTACTTCAATTTCTATATTTGTTATTTGTCTGCTCATGCTATTTATCCTAATTCAATCTTGGTAGATTTTCTTAAAAACCTAACCTCAGGAAATTTTTCTAGATCTTTATCAATCTCCCTTACATCAACCAATTTGTTGGCATATAATTCTTCACAATACTCCCTTCTAATAATTTTTTATTTCTGACACATCTGTTATAATGTCTCCACTGTCATTTCTGATTTATTTGAGTTTCCTCTCCATTTTCTTGGTCTAGCTGAGGATTGGTCAATTTTATTTATTTTTTAAAGCAACTATTTGTTTTATTTTTGTTTGTTTTTCCATTCTCTATTACTGTCTGATCTTTATTATTTCCTTCTTCTGCTAACTTTGAGTTTAGTTTGCTCTTCTTTCTATAGTTCCTTAAAGCATAATGTTAGGCTGTTCATTTGGGATATTCTTTTATAATGTAGGCATTTATTACTAAAACCTTCTTTTTTGGAACTTCTTTTGCTGCATCTAATAGGTTTTGGTATTTTGTATTTTCACTGTAAAACTACAACATACCAACTTTGAACCAGTGCCCCACTGTTTGTTCCCCTTTGACACACTGGTTGTTCACAAGCATGTTTTTCAATATATATATATAATTATACATGTTCCAAAATGCCTTCTGTTTTTGATTTCTAGTTTCATACCATTGTGGTCAGAAACAATACTTGATATGATTTCAATCATATTAAATTTGTTATCACGTATTTTGTGGCCTATCATATGGTTTATCTTGGAGAATGTTCCATGCACAGTAGAAAATAATGCGTATTTTGCTCCTGTTGCATGGAAAATTTTGTATATGTCTACTAAGTTTATTTGCTCTAAAGTGAAGTGCAAGTTCAGTATTTTCTCATTAATTTTCTATCCGATTGATCTATCCATAGTTGAAACTGACATATCGAAGTCCCCTAGTATTATTGCACTACTATCTATTTCTCTTTTCATTCTTTATATATTTAGGTGTTCTGAGATTGACTAGATATATATTTACAATTGTTATGTCCTCTTGATATAATGACACCTTTATCTTTAAATTGCGATCATCTCTGCCCTTTGTGACAGTTTTGAAATTGAAATTCATTTTGTCTGATATAAATATAGCGATCCCTTCTATCTTTTAGTTATTTACATGGAATAACTTGTTTCTTTTGTTCACTTTTGGTCTATGTGTATCTTTATAGCTAAATTGGATATATTGTAGATAGCATGTAGTGGTTGTTTTTTGGTTTTTAGGTTGTTTTTTTTTTCCCACTTTGTCACTCTATGTTTGTTGTTTGGAGAATTTAATAACATTCAAGGTTATTATTGATAGGTAAATACTTACTACTGCCATTGTGATCATTATTTTCTCTTTGTTTTATAGATCTTTTATTCCTTTCATCCTCTCTTGTTGTCTACTTTTGTGATACTGTGTCTGTGACGCTAAGCTTTGATTTTATTTTCTATCATTTGTCTGCTATGTTTTTGCTTTGTCACTATCCTGAGGCTTACATAAAACATCCTGTAGTTATAACAGTAGATTTTACATTGTTAGAAATTTGACTTCAATTGCATACAAAACTCCAGACTTTTACCATCTCCCCCATAATATATATTTTTACCATCTCCCCCACAATTTATATCTCATATATATTGTGTATTATTTAACAAATTATTGTAGTTATAGTTTTTAACTTTTTTATCTGTTAACTTATACTACAAATATAAATGATCCTCAAACTATCATTATAGGATTAGAGTGTTCTAAATTTGACTATATATTTACCTTTATCATTAAGTACACTTTCATAATGTTGTCATGTTATTTATTAGTGTCCTTTTGTTTCCTCTTAAGAATTCCCTTAAGCATTTCTGTGTGTGTGTGTGTGTGTGTGTGTGTCAGGTCCTATGTGATGAACTGTCTCAGCTTTTACTTTTCCAGAAAATGCTTTATATCGTCTTCATTTCTGAAGAACACATTTACTAGGTTCAGTATTCTTGTTTGGCTGGTTTTATTTTTCAGCACTTTTGAATATATTACCTCATTCTCCTCTGGTCTGCAAAGTTTCCGCAGAGAATTTCCTTAATAGTCTGATGAAGAATCCCTTGTAGTACCACGTCACTTTTCTCTTACTGCTTTGAGAATTCTCTCTTTGATGTTGGCCTTTTTTTTTTTGAGAGGGAGTCTCCCTCTGTCGCCCAGGCTGGAGTGCAGTGGCGCTATCTCGGCTCACTGCAAGCTCCGCCTCCCGGGTTCACTCCATTCTGCTGCCTCAGCCTCCAGAGTAGCTGGGACTACCGGCGCCTGCCACCAGGCCAGGCTAATTTTTTGTATTTTTAGTAGAGATGGGGTTTCACCATGTTAGCCAGGATGGTCTTGATCTGACCTCGTGATCTGCCTGCCTCGGCCTCCCAAAGTGCTGGGATTACAGGTGTGAGCCACCGCGCCCGGCCCCCTGATATTGGCTTTTGACAATTTGACTATAATATGCATCTGTGAGGGCCTTGGTTGATCTTTCTTGAGTACTTTTAAGCTTCATAGATCTGGTTGTCAATACCTCTCCCCAAGACTTGAGACGTTTTCGGGAATTACTTTATTAAATAAGCTTTCTGATGCTTTCTCTCCGTGTTCCTTCTGGAAGGGGGTATCTTTTAACTTAAATAGGCTTTCTTCATTCTTTTTTTTTTTCTCTGACTGGAAAATTTTAAAAGACCTATCTTAAAATTTATGCATTCTTTCTTCTGGCTGGTCTAGTCTAGCTTGAAGCTCTCTTTTTTTTATTCATTAAATTCTTCAGCTCCAAGATTTCCATTGGTTCTGTTATGATTTGTAACTTTCTTGAATTTCTGATTCAGACTATGAATTTTCTAGTGATTTTATTGAATTGTCTATCTCTGTTCCCCTCTATCTTGCTGAGTTTTCTTAAGATTATTACTTTGAATTCCTTTTCAGGCATGGATTAGTTGTTGAAGAATTTTTGCATTTCTTTGCCAATGCTATGCTTTCTTGCTTTTCTATGTTTATTTTGCCCTTGTATTTATATCTATGTGTCTGGTGGAGCGGTCACCTACTCAAAACTTTACAGATTGGCTTTCATAGGGAGACTTTCACTTGCACATCGGTCTGAGGATGCCTGTTGAATGGGTTGCAGTGGCTCTGGTTTTGGGTGGATGCAGTGATACAGTGTCCATGCAGCTTTGTCAGCTATGATCAATCTCAGTGATGCCTGCAGGTGCCTTGGTGTCCAAGGCTGCAGAAGTTTGTAACAATTGTGGCAGTACATGAGGTATTCATTTCTTTGGTGGCAAGGATGTTTTGCAGGTTCCTGTTCCCCTTATCCCTTAGCGGGGAAGTCTCAGCTGAGAGCATCCCTCTTGGTATCAGGTCTAACGTGGTCCACAGGTTGCTGAAACAATGTTAGATTCTAGGGCACAAGTCACTGGAGTGGCTGTGGGAGCCAGGATCTTTAACTCAGGGTCTCACAGAACTGCAGTGTTACCTAGGACTTCGGTGTGGGTTCAATCTCTCAGACAGGTAGATGCAGATCCCCACACAGCCATGATCTGTGATTGCAGGTATACCCCAGCAGCTCAGGCCCAGAGAGCCATGAAGCAGATGTACTGCTGATCCTGGGTTGCACCACTGCCATATCTCTGGTGAAGAAGGAGTATTCTGGAGACTTGGACCCCTCAAAGTAGGGCACAGCAGCAATTAAGTTCTCAGACCTAACAGGGCACAATGGCAACTCAGGTCCTGGGGAATGAGACACTGTATAGTGATAACTCTGGATCTTGAGACGTGGAACATGGCAGTATCCCAGTTTCTGCAAGGCTGAGTGCATTAGCATCAAGGACCCAGGATTAGTGGGGTGTAGCTATGTCTCAGGCCCAGATGACCTCACTCTTTGGGGTGGAAAAGCACCACAGTAGCTCAGACTCTGGAAAGCTTGTCCAATTTTCTGGAGGCAGTTCACTGTGATTGTTCAGCTCACAGGGCAGGGTGCTTTAGCTCAGTCAAGGCTCTGTTTGCCTGGGATTCAAGGCACCATGTCAACTTGGCCCATGACTTTTCAGCTTGGTCATGATCCTATTTCCCAAGGTGGTAGGGTATCATGTCAGCTGACATAAATTATTTTTATCAGTAAGAAAAAAAGTCCTATAACTAGATACAATGACAAAGTACTGAAGATTTATGTCTCTGGAATACAGCATATTGAATAAATTTCTTTGAACTGATGCCTTGTTATTCCAACACACTGGTCTCACCTGAACCTATATTATCAGTCCTCCCTCCAGGAGCTTGTAGTAAATGTAGAATTTCAGATCTACCTCAGACTTATTAAATAAGAATCTGCATTTAACAAGCTTATAAGCTGATATGTATGCATATAAATTTTGAGAAGCAGAGTTCTTAAAGGTAAATGACAAGTGGTAAGCTCTCTACATAAAACTTACATTTATGAGAATAAGAAATAAGAGATCAGAAATTTTGTGGAGTTATGAAGAAGAAAAAGGAGGGGGTCCACAAATGCAAACTAAATGGAAAATAAGCCAAAAAAGAATGCTGGATTTATATGATTTATAATATATTCATATTGCATTTTTCTTCCTCTCAGGAAATATAAATACCATCTTCTCAGATAATCAAACTACAAATCCAGGATTAACTGTTAATCATTCTCTTTTCTGCACATCTTAAATCTAATCCTTCAACAAGTACTGCTAACTCTACCCCTAAACTTAAACATTTCTTTTCATCTTCACTCTAACATTGAGTCCACATTGGTCAAGACCTGACATGAAGGTTGACATTTATATTCTATTTTATTCAGATTCAAAAAGTCTCAGTTACCTGTAAGACCCTGATGTACAATTTTTACCTTCAATATTCCAAGTAAGATAGGAAGATATATGCAGGTACAATCTAGTAAATAAAACCATTCTGGAGATTTTCTGGTAGAAGAAAAAGACAAAAGTTATGCCACACCGCTAGTGGGGCAAGGGGTAAGTCAGCAAATAATTAATTGCAGATTTGATCTTTGAACTGTTAGAAAATTTCATAGACATTTGCGAAATGAATCCATATAGCTGCTGGGGATGGAGGGTTTTGGGGGCTTAGCACATCCTAGGCACAGGGAATTACATGCTTTTTTTAAAAGAAAAAGTTTTGAATGACAGAGAGCTCTGTGGACAATGCGTATTAAATGTTTAAACTTTATCCTGGAGACATTTGGAAGCTAATACAGGTTTTTCTTATAAAATATTCCCCCAGTTTCACACTATAAAGATTCATTTTTTGGCTGGGCGCGGTGGCTCACGCCTGTAATCCCAGCAATTTCGGAGGCTGAGGCAGCTGCATCACCTGAGGTCAGGAGCTCGAGACCAGCCTGGCCAACATGGTGAAACCCCATCTCTACTAAAAATACAAAACTAGCCAGCCGTGGTGGCACATGGCTGTAATCCCAGCTACTTGGGAGGCTGAGGCAGGAGAATCGCTTGAACTTGGGAGGCAGAGGTTGTAATCAGCTGTGATTGCGCCACTGCACTCCAGCTTGGGAGACAGAGGGAGACTCCATCTCAAAATACATATATTTTTTTTTAACCAATGTGGTGGGTAATTCTCTAATAAGATTGGAGGAAAGGGGAATAATTGAGGCACTGCTTAGCAATGTAGGTGAGACTTGGTGAAGATTTAAGCTAAATACTAATAATGAGGATACAGAGGAGTTAAATAAAATCAAGAAAATAAAATGCACAGGACTGGTAAACCTGGATATTCTATTAGGAATTATTTTCAAATTTACAGCTTCTGAGATTTGGCAAAACAATGGCACATTTCTCTGAGGAGACAAAAATGCAAGATTATAAGGGTGATTATAGACATCCTTAACAGTAAATACATATATTTAGTGTATATATATTTATATTTAGTGTGTATGTATACACACATACCTTTTCTGTGAATTTAATAAGAGATTGGGGTATGTTTATGTCTGTTTTAAAACATACATTAAAATACATATGAATACCCAGTAGGCATCAGGATCAAATGCAATCAAAGAACTTCACACACAAATAAAGATATGTAACAAATATAAAAAGACATACTGTGAAATAACAAAATACATTATGCTATACCTGAAACGATTGGGAGCAATGAGATTAGAAATTTCTGTGCCTTGTAGCTGTGTAGGATGAGACTTTGGATCAAATGGGAGACATTATTAGCTGTACACTAAAAAATAGACTATATATAAAGCTGCATGTTTAATAGAAGGCCTATTGCTTTGCTTACAAGTGAGAGAAAGAAACGTTGAAAGTATATTTGATGACAGTAAAATGTCAGCATTAAGTACGAATATACTTTCTGAATTTGAAAATCAACAAAAAAGAAAAGAAAATGGAAATGTAAAAAATTACTAGATAACAGGGTTATTGGGGTAAATTGCATATAAATATAAATTAAAAAGTGTATACATACTACTTTTACAACATTTGAAATGGAGATATAAATTATTAAAAAGTCTCTTCAGATTTTAAATTTTTAAACAGAAAGGTTTTTATTTTTTTAATGAATACATCTGATTTACCAAAAGCAGCTATGGACTTGCTTCTTAAATATATTGATTTTATTGCTGTAGAAATTTCATCTGAAATATTTTAAGTGGCATGAAGTCTCAGTATTTTGTAATAGAAAATCAGCATTTTGTTTTGATTTTCCAAAACTCATTCCAAAAATGTTTTTGATGGAATCTTACCAACATTTTGAAGTGGCTTTGAGAACTGTTTTTATAACACCAGTTACAGTGGTATCATGTGAAAAAAGTTTCAGTCAGCTGAAGTTAATTTAAAAATATATGATTGTTGCTTGGTAAAAGACTTGGTATCAAATATAGCAAAATCTCAAGTGAAAATGAGCAAGTTAAGAAGTAGATTTTGAAAATATCACTGATAAGTTTGCTCTCATTAAACTGAGAATGTATAATTGAAATAAATTATTTTTGGTATAAATGACATATTTAAACTTAATATATCTACTTTAATATATCTAATTTTAGTTTTTATTTTTTCAGTCACTTTAAGATTATGGAAAAATTAACTATTACAATTTATTCAACAATATGTATAGGGCTTCATACTTTTCATTTTGCCTCATGCTCCTATATAGTTCAGCATGGTGTTACTTATAAGAACGGTGTTATTTATAAGCAATAGTTAATAAGTAATAGCAATAGTTCAGCATGGTGTTATTTATAAGCAATTTATAAGTTGTTATTTATAAGCAATTTGTAAGCAATGTAAGGCAACACTGAGATGCATAAATGAATTATTATAGTTTACTAGGCTATCTAGTTATACTTCCCAACGGAAATAAATGCCACTATTTTATCATAAAATCAATGTTGGACCCAAATCACATTTAAGTGCCTCTGAACATATTATCACCAATGATGCTAATTTATATAAGTTCCTGTAGTATACTAATTAAAACAGGTTAGGTAGGTTAACAGTCATCAGACAGAAGCAAAATTCAGTAACCTAATACAACAAGATTTATTTCTTGTGCACATTACATGTCCAGTGCTAGCCAGAAAGGAACTTTGCTCCATATAGATCTACTCAAGGACTCAAATATATGGAAACCGTTAAGTGTTTGAATGGCACCGAGGCAAAGGAAGAAGGAAAATCACATTTCTCTTAAACGTGTCCAACTGGAAGCAGCATATACTCCTGTCTCATTGATTAGAACATATTACATGGTCACATCTTCTTACTATAATGGGTTAGAGAAGTGAGACCCTCTTTTATTTCCAGAAATGTATACAGAAACTTTATATTAGCAATCAGTTTTAAGAACATAAGAATAGTCTATGTAGTCGTTTAAAAATATTTTGAACACATGTTCATACATTATCAATTAACAAATAACTGCAAAATACACAAGGGAGTTGTTATCTTTAAACATGTGTAAATGGAAGAATCAGTACCCTAGTCTTAGTTTTCAAGTCTTTAGTCTTCTATTCTTTCTCATAGAGCAGGAGTTTAAAATGTAACTTTAGTAAGTCATAAATGCTATATCAGATATCAACTGGTAACCTGAAACAAATAATTATTGACAATCATAAATGTATCAAGGAACAGAGAGTATAAGCAAGATAATTTTACCTTGATTCCACTCAGAATTAAATAGTTAAGTCAGCCATAAATACATAAGTTAAAAATTAGTAAAGCTTTATCTTCCATGTTTGTTTTAATGTCAGCATTTATGTAAACCTAACTATTGCTACACCATTAAAAACTTTACATTATTGTGGTTAAATACAACAATAACCTGCTTTTTCTCCTAGTTCTATGGTTTGGCTGTATGGTTCCTCTACTGTTTTCTCAGGATTGATTCAGATGGTTGCATTTATCTGGAGGTTCAGCTACCCAAGAAGGCCTCATTCTTCTCTGGTAGATAGTGCTGGCTGTTAAGTGCTTCACTTCTCTTTCATACTGATTTCTTACTCTTGTTATTAGAAGCTTATTAGGCTTCTAATAACAAGAGTAAGAAACATCATTTATATTGTAGATATAACATATCTACAACATGAAGATATTGATATTGGATATCTTCATATTGTAGTTTCAAGGCAGCCTTTCAAGAAAAATAGAAGCTGCAACATGAAGATATTGATATTGAATATCTACAACATGAAGATATTGATATTGAATATCTTCATATTGTAGTTTCAAGGCAGCCTTTCAAGAAATATAGAAGCTGCAAAAACCTCTCCAGGCCAGGCTTTATATATCCTCCATCACTTTCACCAAATTCTTTTGGTCCAAACAAAAGGGCAACTCAGATTCAAAACATATGGAAATAAAGAGGTATGAAAAATCTCGCAGCCATTTTAATCTACTGGAGGGTTTATTCTTCTAATTTTGTAGGCAAGCAATTGAGTAAATTATCTAGAATAATAGTTATTACAAAATACTTTTAAACTATTGACAGGTAAAACTTATTTGATGATAACTAATAAATTAATGCAACATGGGACTAGAAAAACATTAGACTTGAATTCCTGCGTATGAATGCTATGCCCGTGTGTGTGTGTGTGTGTCTGTGTGTGTGTGCACAAGTAATAGGAGAGAGACAGAAAGACAGAGAGAGAAGATATTTCATTTAATGTTTGAGACCATATTTTCATTCTTGCTTTTTAACAATGTGTATCAATAAAATATCTTTTGAAATTGTGCTTTCATTCATGACTACAGGGCTTTCAAGGGTTGGTTTGCTTGCAATTAGATAATTTAGCAAAGCTACACAGCAGTTGTTGGAGTGCTCCATTGTCTTCTGTGAAATATACCACATTAAGGCCAAATGAGGCATGTACATGTAAAAGTTTCTACCATCAGTAAATGATACGATGCATTTACGAATGCTAGGTGATCTGAAATATATTAGGGTTCTTTTCACAAACTGTTCTACATTTCATTTTCTGGAGCAATGGCCACAAGTTGAATTAGCATAAAGGAAAAGATTAAATGCTGATTGTAAATGAGTAGACAAGCATCACAAATTGCTTATATCCAAGTGTCCTAGCAGATGATTTAGATTGACAGATATTTTGGAGAGTTGCTAAAGTGGGACCATATGGCTGACAATTTCAGGGTGATGACAGTTGAGAAAAGTGAACATTGCCTTGATTGGGTAATAGAACTTGTGAATATCAGAATCTCTGTCAGAAACTTGAAAGGCACAGACACATACTCCTCCACACCAGCCAGAGGCACATTACAGCATTCAATTGAGCATCTCATGTGACAACTCCATGACATCGTCAACCTTTGTTATGTCTTTTTGTTTTTTGACTAGACAGAATCACCCGCTCCACCATCTGATCATGAGAAATGGAACTTGCTTATTATCATCACTTTGGATTGACATATACCTAAAACCAAAATTTTAACAGTACAATTTGAAAATTGAAAAATAATTTATTTTGTAATATTTTAAAGCTTGAAGTAGACTTATCAAATAGTTCTAACATAGAAATGTTAATAATAAAAATATTACATGAATCATTTTTAAAAGCTTGTGTAATGTTACAAATGCAGGTAAAAAATACCAGATGCTATATTTATTAGCTTTATGTGCATTTATGAAAACAAACTTGAAGGGGCAAATTTTAAACTGTCTTTATCTCCATTAAAGATAAAGTCTTAGCATAGATAAATCCTTAAATGCAAGTTTTACATTAAAAATTTACTAGACATACTTGAACAGAAATATTTTCTATGGCCATAGGAGTCGGTGAAGATATGGTTTATCTACTCCTCTCTATAAAACCCAGAAGCTACTAAAGTATTGAAACTTAAAGCAAGAAGTATATTAATAAGACTACCTTCAACAGGGAATATTTTATGGAGATCACATTTGGAATTGGATGAATTTCACTTTAAACATACTTAAGATTGCTCGCTGGCCTTTAAATGGTAATGAGATAGAAATGTGATCCTGGAACTTGCTAAAAGATAGAATTAAAGACATGGTTTTTGAAAGCAGTTTCATGAAGCCACTAGAATAAATGATATTAGAAAGAAAGAGTATGCAGAATGCAAGAAACACTGTGATTTAGGCTAGGATCCCAGAAGACTTAAAAATTAATTTAAAATATTTTATGGTAATACTGATAATATGAGAGAGATGAAAACACTTTTTAAAAAAATTTATTATTATTATACTTTAAGTTTTAGGGTACATGTGCACAACGTGCAAGTTTGTTACATACAGTATACATGTGCCATGTTGGTGTGCTGCACCCATTAACTCATCATTTAGCATTAGGTATATCTCCTAATGCTGTCCCTCCCCCCTCTCCCCACCCCACAACAGTCCCCGGTGTGTGATGTTCCCCTTCCTGTGTCCATGTGTTCTCATTGTTCAATTCCCACCTATGAGTGAGAACATGTGGTGTTTGGTTTTTTGTCCTTGCGATAGTTTGCTGAGAATGATGGTTTCCAGTTTCATCCATGTCCCTACAAAGGACATGAACTCATCATTTTTTATGGCTGCATAGTATTCCATGGTGTATATGTGCCACATTTTCTTAATCCACTCTATCGTTGTTGGACATTTAGGTTGGTTCCAAGTCTTTGCTATTGTGAATAGTGCCGCAATAAACATACGTGTGCATGTTTCTTTATAGCAGCATGATTTATAATCCTTTGGGTATATACCCAGTAATGGGATGGCTGAGTCAAGTGGTATTTCTAGTTCAAAGGGCTAATATCCAGAATCTACAATGAACTCAAACAAATTTACAAGAAAAAAACAAACAACCCCATCAAAAAGTGGGCAAAGGACATGAACAGACACTTCTCAAAAGAAGACATTTATGCAGCCAAAAAACACATGAAAAAATGCTCATCATCACTGGCCATCAGAGAAACGCAAATCAAAACCACAATTCACACCAGTTAGAATGGTAATCATTAAAAAGTCAGGAAACAACAGGTGCTGGAGAGGATGTAGAGAAATAGGAACACTTTTACACTGTTGATGGGACTGTAAACTAATTCAACCATTACAGAAGTCAGTGTGGCGATTCCTCAGGGATCTAGAACTAGAAAACACTTTTTAGCAAATTTAAAAAAGTGTTTACATCTTCTTATAAGAAACTGAGAAAGTTTCTTCTAGATTATTTCAATAACAGACTCTGGATTAAGTACGTCTCTCATGTATAGGTGACAGTTTCATAATCTTAGTCACTACCTGGCTGCCTAGTGTCCAAGACTGTAGGGCTTAGAGCCTACATGAAAAAATGTGCAGCAAAGCAAAGTAAGACTTGGAAAAAAAAAAGAGTGAAGCGTGATGGCTTACAATACCTTTATAAATGGCCAATCTAATAAAAGTATTAAATTATTTACCATATACATAAACATTTCTCTCATTTTAGAATTCATAAAGCGTTTTAAAAATAGGCTTATTGTTATTAATTATATGTTATTAATGCACATTGTAGAGTACATAGGTGGGGCATGGTACTTAATTCTTTTCAACCTAAGTTTTATCCTCTGAAATAAAGTGACTCTATAAATTATCTCAAAGAATTGTTTTGAGAATATATATGTATGTGTATATATATATATATATATATAATTTTTGAAATGTCAAAATTATAAAAATGAAGAATAGACTAACAATTCCAGAGGTTATGTATTATGAATTTTTGAAATGTCAAAATTATAGAAATGAAGAATAGACTAATTCCAGATGTTATGTATTGTGGATGGATGTGTCTATGAAAAGATAATATGAGACCTTTAATTATTTTATACATATATTTAGACATGCATACAAATTACTTGCATAGGTGTACACAAACACACACCCATCAAAATTCTTAACTTAGATCCTGACGTATTACATGATTAATATGTAATAGGCATTATTTTTTCATCAACTCAGTAATAATATTTTTGAAACGAATAATGACAATAATAATAGTAGAATACTGGGAGAATAAAGGAGTAATGCTAACACAGCCATGCCTTGAACAATAACCATCATTTTCCGAAGCAGAGAAAAGGGTAAGAAATAATTTCAATCCAGATCAATTTACTGTCATCTAGTACAGTTCTATAAACTTTAGCAACATCCAGGAAACAGAACAAAGGAACCAGTGATCATAAAGAGCAGTACAGAAGATTGCTACAGCAGAATTTCAGCATGACATCAACGCACAGCTCTTTATCACTAGTATTGAATTTGTTTCACATTGAAAAAGTCATCCATGAGATCCTCAATCACGTTGATTCAGAAAAAGGTAGTAAACATATCTTTAACTAAAATAACTTATTATCCTAAATTGTCAGCCTTGAACATCACTAAAAACAGAGAGAAACAGAAAGGAAATGAGACGTGTTAGACATATGAGCAAATAATATAGCATGATTCATTTCTAAAATAAAGAAGGTCTTACACCCAGTGACAGAGTATCTATGACAGATACATTTAATATAAAGGGAAATCTTAAAAACAAAGCTGAAAAGTATATTGAAATATCCAAAAGCTACAAATTAGATTTAAATTTGCAGTTCAGTAGTGAAAGGTTAAAAGTTCTTCACAATGTCCGTGTAAAAATCCAAGAATACGTATCAAGGATTATCAGCACTTTTCTTCTTTATGTGTGCCAAATCATGTAACAAAGCCATTATAATCGACTGTACCTCCCCTTAATCTAAGGGATTAAAAGAGGATTTTACATTAATAAAATCTTCTAATCTCAGCCTTCCAATTTTTACAGTTCTATGTCCATTCTGCAATCAAAGAGAATTCCTATAGGAGAGGCTAATTGTCTTACCCATGATAAGATAGCTTTTGTTTTATTATAGGAGGAGATTGATAAATAAAGAAAAAGCATGTTATGTACTTTCAAACAGAGATAAAGGTGTATTTGTATACTGGAATGCAAATTTACCAAGTTTACCCCCCCAAAATGCAAATTTATTTATCTCTATACATATTTCTTTATTCATTTATTCACATATAAATTTTCTGAATAATTCCTATCTACTAGATATTTCACTAGATAGCATTATCTGTTTCAATTCAAAGATTAAAGTTATTAACCACTCTGGAATTCATTCATGTATAAAATAGGAGTCATATTACAAATCATACACATTGCTTTTTTGATCAAAGAGATAATGTGTACAAAGTGTCTAGCATGGGACATATAAAACAAATATATGTTTGTAAAATATTGTTTTAATAAAAATGCATGCAGTAAACTTAAAATTGGAAAAATACTGTATAATATTAAAGAAAAATTATTTATCTCTGCCTACTGTTTTCAAATCTCATATGTACTTATTTTTACTACATCACTGTTTAGTTCTTAATATATTATAAAACTGTCCTGTCCAACACTGTAGTCACTATTTAAATAAACTGGAATAAAACAAAATAAATTTAAAACTTAAGTTCCCAATTCTGGATGTTCTATCATTTATTTGTACATTCACCTACTAAAGGGCATCTTGGTTACTTCCAAATTTTAGGCAATTAAGAATAAAGCTGCTACAAACATCCATGGGTAGAGTTTTGGGGGACATAAGTTTTCAATACATTTGATAAATACCAAAGAGTGTGATTTTTCAGATTGTATGGTAAGGAGTATGTTTAGTTTCACAAGAAACTGCCAAACTATTCCAAAGTGGCTGTGCCATTTTGCATTTCAATCAGCAATGAAAAGAGTTACTGTGGGTCCACACCTTTGCCAGCATTTGGTGGTGTCAGGGTTCTATCTCGCGGTTATTCTAATGGCGTGTACTGGTATCTTCCTGTTTCTTTTAATATTTATTTGATGGCATATGATATGGAATATCTTTTCATGTGTATTTGCCATTTGTATATCTTATTTCTGCAGGTGTTTGTTAAGGTCTTTGGCTCAATGTTTAATGGGTTGTTTGTTGTAATATCATTGAGTTTTATAATTTCATTGTATACTTTGGATCATAGTCCTTTATGTAATATTTCCTTTGCAAATATTTTCCCCAGCCTGTTACTTTTAATTCTATTGACAATGTCTTTTATTATTATTATTATTATTATTATTATTATACTTTAAGTTCTGGGATACACGTGCAGAACATGCAGGTTTGTTACATATGTATACACTGGCTATGGTGGATTGCTGCACCCATCAACCTGTCATCTATATTAGGTATTTCTCCTAATGCTGTCCCTCCTCTATCACCCCCACCCCCAACAGGCCCTGTTGTGTGATGTTTTCCTTGCTGTGTCCATGTGTTCTCATTGATCACCTCCTACTTATGAGTGAGAACATGTGGTGTTTGATTTTCTGTTTCTGTGTTAGTTTGCTGAGAATGATGGTTTCCAGCTTCATCCATGTCCCTGCAAAGAACATGAACTCATCCTCTTTTATGGTTGCATAGTATTTCATGGTGTATATGTGACACATTTTCTTTATCCAGTTTATCAATGATGGGCATTTGGGTTCGTTCTAAGTCTTTGCTATTCTGATTAGTGTTGCAACAAACATGCATGTGCATGTGTCTTTATAGTGGAATGATTTATAATCCTTTTGATACATACCCAGAAATGGGATTGCTGGGTCAAATGGTATTTCTGGTTCTAGATCCTTGAGGAATCGCCACACTGTCTTCCACAATGGTTGAACTAATTTACACTCCCACCAACAGTGTAAAAGCATTCCTATTTCTTCACGTCCTCCCCAGCATCTGTTGTTTCTTGGCTTTTTAATGATTACCATTCTTTTTTATTATTATTATACTTTAAGTTTTAGGGTACATGTGCACAATGTGCAGGTTTGTTACATATGTATACATGTGTCATGTTGGTGTGCTGCACTCATTAACTCATAATTTAGCATTAGGTATATCTCCTAATGCTGTCCCTCCCCCCTCCCCCCACCCCACAACAGTCCCCGGAGTGTGATGTTCCCCTTCCTGTGTCCATGTGTTCTCATTGTTCAATTCCCACCTATGAGTGAGAACATGCGGTGTTTGGTTTTTTGTCCTTGCGATAGTTTGCTGAGAATGATGGTTTCCAGTTTCATCCATGTCCCTACAAAGGACATGAACTCATCATTTTTTATGGCTGCATAGTATTCCATGGTGTATATGTGCCACATTTTCTTAATCCAGTCTATCATTGTTGGACATTTGGGTTGGTTCCAAGTCTTTGCTATTGTGAATAGTGCTGCAATAAACATACGTGTGCATGTTTCTTTATAGCAGCATGATTTATAGTCCTTTGGGTATATACCCAGTAATGGGATGGCTGGGTCAAATGGGATTTCTAGTTCTAGATTCCTGAGGAATTGCCACACTGACTTCCACAATGGTTGAACTAGTTTAGAGTCCCACCAACAGTGTAAAAGTGTTCCTATTTCTCCACATCCTCTCCAGCACCTGTTGTTTCCTGACTTTTTAATGATGGCCATTCTAACTGGTGTGAGATGGCATCTCGTTGTGCTTTGAGTTGCATTTCTCTGATGGCAAGTGATGATGAGCATTTTTTCATGTGTTTTTTGGCTGCATAAATGTCTTCTTTTCAGAAGTGTCTGTTCATGTCCTTTGCCCACTTTTTGATGGGGTTGTTTGTTTTTTTCTTGTAAACTTGTTTGAGTTCATTGTAGATTCTGGATATTAGCCCTTTGTCAGATGAGTGGGTTGAGAAAATTTTCTCCCATTTTCTAGGTGGCCTGTTCACTCTGATGGTAGTTTCTTTTGCTGTGCAGAAGCTTTTTAGTTTAATTAGATCCCATTTGTCAATTTTGGCTTTTGTTGCCATTGCTTTTGGTGTTTCAGACATGAAGTCCTTGCCCATGCCTATGTCCTGAATGCTAATGCCTAGGTTTTCTTCTAGGGTTTTTATGGTTTTCGGTCTAACATGTAAGTCTTTAATCCATCTTGAATTAATTTTTGTATAAGGTGTAAGGAAGGGATCCAGTTTCAGCTTTCTACATATGGCTAGCTAGTTTTCCCAGCACCATTTATTAAACAGGGAATCCTTTCCCAATTGCTTGTTTTTGTCAGGTTTGTCAAAGATCAGATAGTTGTAGATATGTGCCATTACTTCTGAGGGCTCTGTTCTGTTCCATTGATCTATATCTCTGTTTTGGTACCAGTACCATGCTGTTTTGGTTACTGTAGCCTTGTAGTATAGTTTGAAGTCAGGTAGCCTGATGCCTCCCGCTTTGTTCTTTTGGATTAGGATTGACTTGGCGATGTGGGCTCTTTTTTGGTTCCGTATGAACTTTAAAGTAGTTTTTTCCAATTCTGTGAAGAAAGTCATTGGTAGCTTGATGGGGATGGCATTGAATCTATAAATTACCTTGGCCATTTTCATGATATTGATTCTTCCAACCTATGAGCATGGAATGTTCTTCCATTTGTTTGTATCCTCTTTTATTTCATTGAGCAGTGGTTTGTAGTTCTCCTTGAAGAGGTCCTTCATGTCCCTTGTAAGTTGGATTCCTAGGTATTTTATTCTCTTTGAAGCAATTGTGAATGGGAGTTCACTCATGATTTGGCTCTCTGTTTGTCTGTTATTGGTGTATAAGAATGCGTGTGATTTTTGTACATTGATTTTGTATCCTGAGACTTTGCTGAAGTTGCTTATCAGCTTAAGGAGATTTTGGGCTGAGTCAGTGGGGTTTTCTAGATATACAGTCATGTCATCTGCAAACAGAGATGATTTGACTTCCTCTTTTCCTAATTGAATACCCTTTATTTCCTTCTCCTGCCTAATTGCCCTGGCCAGAACTTCCAACACTATGTTGAATAGGAATGGTGAGAGAGGGCATCCCTGTCTTGTGCCAGTTTTCAAAGGGAATGCTTCCAGTTTTTGCCCATTCAGTATGATATTGGCTGTGGGTTTGTCATAGATAGCTTTTATTATTTTGAGATACGTCCCATCAATACCTAATTTATTGAGAGTTTTTAGCATGAAGGCTGTTGAATTTTGTCAAAGGCCTTTTCTGCATCTATTGAGATAATCATATGTTTTTTGTCTTTGGTTCTGTTTATATGCTGGATTACACTTATTGATTTGCGTATGTTGAACCAGCCTTGCATCCCAGGGATAAAGCCCACTTGGTCTTGGTGGATAAGCTTTTTGATGTGCTGCTGGATTCGGTTTGCCAGTATTTTATTGAGGATTTTGGCATTAATGTTCATCAAGGATATTGGTCTAAAATTCTCTGTTTTGGTTGTGTCTCTGCCCAGCTTTGGTATTAGGATGATGTTGGCCTCATAAAATGAGTTATGGAGGATTCCCTCTTTTTCTATTGATCGGAATGGTTTCAGAAGGAATGGTACCCTTTCCTCCTTGTATCTCTGGTAGAATTCGGCTGTGAATCCATCTGGTCCTGGACTCTTTTTGGTTGGTAAGCTATTGATTATTGCCACAATTTCAGAGCCTGTTATTGGTCTATTCAGAGATTCAACTTCTTCCTGGTTTAGTCTTGGGAGGGTGGATGTGTCGAGGAATTTATCCATTTCTTCTAGATTTTCTAGTTTATTTGCATAGAGGTGTTTGTAGTATTCTCCGATGGTAGTTTGTATTTCTGTGGGATCGGTGGTGATATCCCCTTTATCATTTTTTATTGTGTCTATTTCATTCTTCTCTCTTTTCTTCTTTATTAGTCTTGCTAGTGGTCTATCAATTTTGTTGATCTTTTCAATGATCACCATTCTAACTGGCGTGAGACAGTATCTCATTGCGGTTTTGATTTGCATTTCTCTAATGACCAGTGATGATGAGCATTTTTTCATATGTTTGTTGGCTGCATAAATGTCTTCTTTTGAGAATTGTCTGTTTGTTTCCTTCACCCACTTTTTGATGGGGTTGTTTGTTTTTTTCTTGTACATTTGGTTAAGTACTCTGTAGATTCTGGATGTTAGTCCTTTGTCAGATTGGTAGATTGCAAAGTTTTTCTCCCATTCTGTAAGTTGCCTGTTCCCTCTGATGATAGTTTCTTTTACTGTGCAGAAGCTCTTTAGTTTAATTAGATCCCATTTGTCAATTCTGGGTTTTGTTGCCATTGTTTTGGTGTTTTAATCATGAAGTCTTTGCCCATGCCTATGTCCTGAATGGTATTGCCTAAGTTTTCTTCTAGGGATTTTATGGTTTTAGGTCTTATGTTTAAGTCTTTAATCCATCTTGAGTTAATTTTTGTGTAAGCTGTAAGAAAGGGGTCCAGTTTAAGTTTTCTACATATGGCTAGCCAGTTTTCCCAACACCATTTATTAAACAGAATAATTTCCCCATTGGTTGTTTTTGTCAGGTTTGTCAAAGATCAGATGATTGTACATGTGTGCCATTATTTCTGAGGCCTCTGTTCTATTCCATTGATCTATATCTGTTTTGAAACCAGTACCATGCTGTTTTGTTTACTGTAGCCTTCTAGTATATTTTGAAGTCAGGTAGCGTGATGCCTCCAGCTTTGTTCTTTTTGCTTAGAATTGTCTTGGCTATATGGGCACTTTTTTGGTTTCATAAGAAAAAACCACAATGAGATACCATCTCACACCAGTTAGAATGACAATCACTAAAAAGTCAGGAAACAACAGGTGCTGGAGTGGATGTGGAGAAATAGGAATATTTTTACAATGTTGGTGGGACTGTAAGCTAGTTCAACCATTGTGGAAGACAGTGTGGTGATTCCTCAAGGATCTAGAACTAGAAATACCATTTGACCCAGCAATCCTGGGTATATACCCAAGGGATTATAAATCATTCTACTATAAAGACATGCATATGTATGTTTACTGTGGAACTGTTCACAAGAGCAAAGTCTTGGAACCAACCCAAATGCCCATCAATGATAGACTGGATAAAGAAAATATGGCAGATATACACCATGAAATACCATGCAACCATAAAAGAGGATGAGTTCATGTCCTTTGTAGGGACATGGATGAAACTGGAAACCATCATTCTCAGCAAAGTAACACAAGAATAGAAAACCAAACACCACATCTTCTTACTCATAAGTGGGAGTTGAGCAACGAGAACATATTGACACAGGGAGGGGAACATCACCCACCGAATGCCATTTATTTCTTTCTCTTGCCTGATTGCCCTGGCCAGAACTTTTAATACTATGTTGAATAGGAGTGGTGAAAGAAGGCATCCTTGTCTTGTGCTGGTTTTCAAAGGGAATGCTTCCAGCTTTTACCCATTCAGTATGACATTACCTGTGGGTTTGTCATAAATAACTCTATTTTGAGATACGTTCCATCAACACTTAGTTTATTCAGCGATTTTAGCAGGAAGGTGTGTTGCATTTTATCAAAGGCCTATTCTGCATCTGTTGAGATAATCATGTGGTTTTGTCATTGGTTCTGTTTATGTGACGGATTGCATTTATTGATTTGGATATGTTGAACCAGCCTTTCATCCCAGGGATGAAGCTGACATGATCATGGTGGATAAGCTTTTTGATGTGCTGCTGGATTCAGTTTGCCAGTATTTTATTGAGAATTTTCACATCGATGGTCATCAGGGATATTGGCCTGAAATTTTCTTTTTTTGTTGTGTCCTTGCCAGGTTTTAGTATCAGGATGACGCTGGCCTCATAAGATGAGTTAAAGAGGAGTCCCTCTTTTTTTATTATTTGAAATAGTTTCGGAGGTAAGGTACCAGTTTCTCTTTGTAGCTCTGGTAGAGTGCGGTTGTGAATCCATCTGGTCCTGGACTTTTTTTGGTTGGTAGGCTATTAATTACTGCCTCAATTTGATTACCTGTTATTGGTCTATTCAGGGATTTAACTCCTTCCTGGTTTAGTTTTGGGAGGGTGTATGTGTCCAGGCATTTATCCATTTCTTCTAGATTTTCTAATTTATTTGTATAGAGGTGTTTATAGTATTCTCTGATGGTAGTTTGTATTTCTGTGGGATTGGTAGTGATATCCCCTTTATAATTTTTTTATTGCACCTATTTGATTCTTCTCTCTTTTCTTCTTTATTATTCTGGCTATCAGTCTATTAATTTTGTTGATTTCTTCAAAAAAAAACAGCTCCTGGATTCACTGATTTTTTTGAGTGGTTTTTCATGTCTCTATCTCCTTCAGTTCTGCTCTGATCTTAGTTATTTCTTGTCTTCTGCCAGCTTTCAAAAAAGAATTTGTTTGCTCTTGCTTCTCTAGTTCTTTTAATTGTGATGTTAGTGTGTTGATTTTAGATCTTTTCTGCTTTCTTCTGTGGGCATTTAGTTATAAAGTTTCCACTAAACACTGCTTTAGCTGTGTCCCAGATATTCTGGTACATTGTGTCTTTGTTCTCATTGGTTTTTAAGAACTTATTTATTTCTGCCTTCATTTTGTTATTTACCCAGTAGTCATTCCGGAGCAGGTTGTTCAGCTTCTATGTAGTTGTGTGGTTTTGAGTGAATTTCTTACTCCTGAGTCCAAATTTGATTGCACTGTGGTCTGAGAGACTGTTATGATTTTTCTTCTTTTGCATTTGCTGAGGAGTATTTCACTTCCAATTATGTTGTCAGTTTTAGAATAAATGCTATGTGGTGCTGAGAAGAATGTATATTCTGTTGATTT
This sequence comes from Nomascus leucogenys, assembly GCF_006542625.1. Classification (NCBI taxonomy): domain Eukaryota; kingdom Metazoa; phylum Chordata; class Mammalia; order Primates; family Hylobatidae; genus Nomascus; species Nomascus leucogenys. The sequence continues at coordinate 82,711,806 of NC_044385.1, read as the reverse complement.
GGGGTGGAGAGTTCTCTAGATATTTATTAGGTCTGCTTGGTCCGGAGCTGAGTTTACGTCCTGAATATCTTTGTTAATTTTCTGTCTCATTGACCTGTCTAATATTGACAGTGGGGTGTTACAGTCTCCCATTATTATTGTATGGGAGTCTAAGTCCCTTTGTAGGTCTCTAAGAACTTGCTTTATGAATGTGGGTGCTCCTGTATTGGGTGCATATATATTTTGAATAGTTAGCTCTTCTTGTTGCATTGATCCCTTTACAATTATGTAATGCCCTTCTTGCTCTTTTCTGATCTTTGTTGGTTTAAAATCTGTTTTATCAGAGACTAGGATTGCAACCTTTCTTTTTTTTTTTTTTTTTTTTTTTTTTTTTTTTTTGCTTTCCATTTCCTTGGTAAATATTCTTCCATCCTTTTATTTTGAGCCTATGTGTGTCTTTGCTCATGAGATGGGTCTCCTGAATATAGCACACCAATAGGTCTTGACTCTTTATCCAATTTGCCTGTCTGTGTCTTTTAATTGGGGCATTTAGCTTATTTACATTTAAGGTTAATATTGTTATGCGTGATTTTGATCCTGTCATTATGATGCTAGCTGGTTATTTTGCTCTTTAGTTGATGCAGTTTCTTCATAGTGTCAATAATCTATACAATTTGGTATGTTTTTGCAGTGGCTGGTACTGATTTTTCCTTTCCATATTTAGTGCTTCCTTTAGGAGCTCTTGTAAGGCAGGCCCAGTGGTGACAAAATCTGTCAGCATTCACTTGTCTGTAAAGGATTTTATTTGCCTTCGCTTATGAAGCTTAGTTTGGCTGGATATGAAATTCTTGGTTGAAAATTCTTTAAGAATGTTGAATATTGGCCTCTCACTCTCTTCTGGCTTATAGGGTTTCTGCAGGAGATCTGCTGTTAGTCTGGTGGGCGTCCCTTTGTGGGTAACTTGACCTTTCTCTCTGGCTGCCATTAACAGATTTTCCTTCATTTCAACCTTGGTGAATCTGACGATTATGTGTCTTGGGGTTGCTCTTCTTGATAAATATCTTGGTGGTGTTCTCTGTATTTCCTGAATTTGAATGTTGGCATGTCTTGCTAGGTTGGGGAAGTTCTCCTGGATAATATGCTAAAGAGTGTTTTCCAACTTGGTTCCATTCTCCTCATCACTTTCAGGTACACCAATCAAACGTAGGTTTGGTCTTTTCACATAGTCCCATATTTCTTGGAGCCTGTGTTTGTTCCTTTTTATTCTTCTTTCTTTAATCTTGTATTCATGCTTTATTTCGTTAAGTTGATCTTCAATCTCGGACATCCTTTCTTTTGCTTGATCAGTTCAGTTATTGATACTTGTATATGCTTCATGAAATTCTCATGCTGTGTTTTTCATGTTTTTCAGCTCCATCAGGTCATTTATGTTCTTCTCTAAACCAGTTATTCTAGTTAGCAATTCCTCTAACCTTTTTTCATGGTTCTTAGCTTCCTCACATTGGGTTAGAACATGCTCCTTTAGCTTGAAGGAGTTTGTTATTATCCACCTTCTCAAGCCTCCTTCTGTCAATTTGTCACTCATTCTCCTTCCAGCTTTGTTCCCTTGCTGGTGAGGAGTTGTGATCCTTTGGAGAAGAGGCATTCTGGTTTTTGGAATTTTCAGCCTTTTTGCACCAGTTTTTCCTCATCTTTGTGGATTTATATACCTCTGGTCTTTGATGTTGGTGACCTTCAGATGGGGTTTTTGTGTGGGTATCCTTTTTGTTGATGTTGATGCTATTCCTTTCTGTCTGTTAGTTTTTCCTTCTAACAGTCCAGCTCCTCTGCTGCAGATCTGCTGGAGTTTACTGGAGGTCCACCCTAGACCCTGTTTGCCTGGGTATCACCAGCGGAGGCTGCAGAACAGCAAAGATTGCTGCCTGTTCCATCCTCTGGAAGCTTCATCCCAGAGGGGCACCTGCCAGATGCCAGCCAGAGCTCTCCTGTATGAAATGTCAGCAGAGGCTGGGAGGTGTCTCCCAGTCAGGAGGCACGGAGGACAGGGACCCACCTGAGGAGGCAGTCTGTCCCTTAGCAGAGCTAAGTGCTGTGCTTGGGGATCCACTGCTGTCTTCAGAGCTGGCAAGCACAAATGTTTAAGTCTGCTGAAGCTGCACCCACAGACACCCCTTCCCCCAGGTCCTCTGTCCCAGGGAGATGGGAGTTTTATCTATAAGCTCCTGACGAAGCTGCTGCCTTTCTTTCAGAGATGCCCTGCCAAGAGAGGAGAAATTTAGAGAGTGAGTGTGGCTGCAGTGTCTTTGCTGAGCTGCAGTGGGCTCCACCCAGTCTGAACTTCCAGGTGCCTTTGTTTACACTGTGAGGGGAAAACTGCCTACTCAAGCCTCAGTAATGGTGGACGCTCCTCCCCTAACCAAGCTTGAGTATCTCATGTTGACTTCAGACTGCTGTGCTGGCAGCAAGTATTTTAAACCAGCAGATCTTAGCTTGCTGGGCTCCGTGGGAATGGAACCCACTGTGCTAGACTACTTTGCTCCCTGGCTTCAGCACCCTTTCCAGTGGAGTGAATGGTTCTGTCTCACTGGTATTCCAGACACCACTGGGGTATATTAAAAACTCCAGCATCTAGCTTAGTGTCTGCCCAAACGGCCAACCATTTTTGTGCTTGAAACCAAAGGCCCTGGTGGTGTAGGCACCTGAGGGAATCTCCTGGTCTGCGGGTTGCAAATACAGGGGGAAAAGTGTAGTATCTGGGCCGGAATGCACCATTCCTCATGGCACAGTCCCTCATGGCTTCCCTTGGCTAGGGGAGGGAGTTCCCCAACCCCTTGCACTTTCTCGGTGAGGCAATGCCCCACCCTGCTGTGGCTCACCCTCCATGGGCTGCACCCATTGTCCAACCAGTCCCAATGAGATGAGCCATGTACCTCACTTGGAAATGCAGAAATCACCCATCTTCTGCATTGATCTCGCTGGGAGCTGCAGACCAGAGCTGTTTCTATTTAGCCATTTTGCCAGCCACTGACAATGTCTTTTACAGAGCAGATATTTTTATATTAATGAAGTCAAACTTGACAATTCTTTCATGGATTGCACTTGTGGTATTGAATCTAGAAAGTCATCACCAAACCCATGGTCATCCAGATTTTCTGCTATGTCATCTTCTAAGCATGTTATAACTTTGTTTTCTAAAGTCAGATCTATGGTTCATATTGAGTTAATTTTGTGAAGGATGTGAAACCTGTGCCTAGATTTAGTTTTTGCATGTGTATGTCCAGTTGGTCCAGCACCATATGTTGAAAAGCCGATCTTTTCTTTATTGTTTTGCCTTTTCTCCTTTGTCAAAGATCAGCTGACTACATTTAGTGGATCTCCTTCTAGTCTAACAATTTTATTCCATTAATCTGTTTGTCTGTTCTTTCACCAATACCACACTGTCTTAACTACTATAGCTTTACAGTATGTCTAAAAGTTGAGTTGTGTCAATTCTCAAGTTTTGTTCTTCTTCAATAACATGTTGGCTATTCTGGGTCTTCAGCCTCTTTATATAAACTTTAGAATAACTTTGCTAATATCCACAAAATAACTTGCGAGATTTGATTCGGATTGCATTGAATCTATAGATTAGATTATTAAGTTAGAAATAACTGACATCTTGATAATATTGATTTTTTTTCTATCTATGGGCATGGGCTATCTCCTCATTTCTTTAGTTCTTCTTTGAATTATTTTATCAGATTTTTAAATTTTCTTCATATAAATATTCCATATTTACCTTAATGTCTTATTTTAGGGGGTTCTAATGTAAATTGTATTGAATGCTTAATTTCAAATTTCACCTGTTTATTGCTTGTATTTAGAAAAGTGATTGACTTTTGTTTATTAATCTTGTATTCTATAACCCTGCTATAATTGGCTACTGGTTCCAGGAGGTCTTTTGTCTGATTATTTCTGATTTTCTATGTAGACAATTACATCATCTGTTAACAAAAAGTTTTGCTTCTTACTTCCCAATCTGAATACCTTCTCTTTTATTTTCTTGTCTTATTGAATGAGTTAAACTTGATATGAATTCTAGGATTTTTTTATTTCTTTAAAAAATGCCATTGGGATTTTGATAGGGATTGCATTAAATTAGTAGATCACTTTGAGTATGGGCATTTAAACAGTATTACTCTCCCAACCCATGAATACAAGATGTCTTTCTGTTTACTTGTTTTTCCTTTCTATGACTTGTTTGTGTCATCAATGTTTTCTTGTTTTCATTGTATAGGATTTTCACCACCTTGATTAAACTTATTCCTAAGTTTTTAAAATTATTTGAAGCTAATGCAATTGAGATTGGTTTATTAATTTACTTGTTTCTATGTTTAAACCACCACATGAGGAAAGTGGTTTAATCTTGGGTTCTATTTCTTTTACTTAGAAATAAATCATCTGTAAATACTAGATGCACAAAGGGTAGGAATATGCTCATACTAGGAAAGGCATGAAGAAACGGATGTTGCGAAGAAGGGTTCTGCCTTCCTTTAAATTCTAAGTTGAAGGGAAGCTCTTTAGCAGCATGCACTATTTATGAATTTATAGTAGGTTTGCTTTCTTCCACTCTTTTTCTCTCTTGCACTTTGTCTTTCTCCCTCTCCATCTTTCCTAATTATTTGTAGATTATTTTCATTCAGTTAAATGTGTTTCTCATATGATTCCACCTCTAATTCTTGGTTTAGCCTACTGTTAGTTCATATACGTATGAACTCCCTAACAAAAATATTTGAAAATTTGGAATTTAAGTCATGTATAGACACATGTACCCCATTTTTTTTTAAATGTTTGCCACCAAACTTTTAGAACTAGCTCTCCTGAAACAAATCACAGAATGTCTTCAGGAAGAATCTTTCTCGTTTTCTCTCTCTGTCTGCCTAAGTGCAGGTATGCCTGTGATGAGGGTAGACATCTGGGGGTGGTGCTAAATGGGATCAGTATTTTTATGAATAGTTTTTGATTAATAATTCTTTTAAAATTGGCCTTTAAAATTGTAAGCTTGAAGAATTCCGTCTTGTTCACCTGTGTGAATAAGTCACACCTTCTTTGTTTTCTTCTTCAGTACATATTAGGAGTTCATTTCAAGTGTATACCTCCTGATATTTCAGAGAACCACCTTCAAGTTTGATACTCTTTCCTCAACTTGGTTTATTCTGCTATTAATACTTGTAGACTGCATTGTGAAATTGTTGTGCTGTGTTATTCAGCTCTGTCAGGCCCATTAAGTCCTTTTTTTTTTTTATCATGGCTATTTAGTCCTTTGGCTCATCTATTGCTTTATTATGATTTTTATTTTCCTTTGATTAGGTTTTGCTGTCCTCCTGAAGCTCAATGGTCTTCAATTGCTGTATTGTTTACCCAGAAAATTGTAAAAAAAATTCTGTTTAACTCATAGGCCTTCCTCTTTTATGTCATTATGTATTTTAAACATTTCATTTCTCTCACATTTATTTTTTTACTGTCATGGCAATAGAAATTTTAGAAGGAAAGCACAAATATGCATGGTCACTCTGCTATCTCTATCTAGAAGCTGAACATAACTTTAAAGCATTTTATTACTATATGAAATTATACTCTATTATATGGATATAGTGCCTGGGCCAGCAACTTGCATCTAGTGCAAGTTTTTCCAGAAAATGGTGTTCAATTTCTTATGAAGAGAAATAAAAATGCTAGGAGTGGCTGGACGCAGTGGCTGACGCCTGTAATCCCAGCACTTTGGGAGGCAGAGGAGGGCGGATCACCTGCGGTGAGATGTTCAAGACCAGCCTGGACAGCATGTTGAAACCCTGTCTCTACAAAATTACAGAAATTAGGTGGGCATGATAGTGGGTGCCTATAATCCCAGCTACTCCAGAGGCTGAGGCAGGAGAATCGCTTGAATCCGGGAGTCAGAGTTTGCAGTGTGCCGAGATCACACCATTGCACTACAGCCTGGATGACAGAGCAAGACTCCATCTCAAGAAAAAAAAAAAAAAAAGAAAAATGCTAAGAGTTTTATGTTAACCAACTTTCCTGGAGAGGAGAATACAAAGTCCAGTTCTTTGCCTTGATAAATGAGGTAAAATTTATTCTTCAAGGCTCCACACAGAATCAGGCTGAGTTTGGGACCTAACCTGAAATTGCAGGCTTGCTGGAATTCCTTTTTTTTTTTTTTCCCTATTCTGTTTTCTGAAATCCTTAACTGGTTTTTTCTTAGACTATTTATTTCAGGTATTACTTGTACCTGAATCTTTGGCTCAGGATCTGCTCTGTAAGAACCCAGCCTAAGAAATCTGTAACTGGAAGTGGTCCCAGGAAGCAAACTCTAAAATTGGGATTCTGTGGGTGAATCACTCACCAATTAGATGTTAATGAATCTCTTGTGGTAGGTGAAGTAATGAAAACCTGGGTATCCTGTTATGTTGAAGAATTGCAGTTGCTAAGAATCTCACTTATGTTGAACTAGGATACACCCATCCCTTGCTTTCCCACACACACTGCATTTGAAATGTATGATAGGGATAGATCTGTGGAGGAACTGGGTATTTGTTGCTTAGTATCCTTGATGCATTGAAGAGAGGAAACAATTACTCAGGTAGGTCAATTACCAATGTAAGGCAAAGTGTGAAAGTATAGTGCATCCAAACTATCATATAAAAACTTCCAGATTATCAGGAGCTGGAGGGCACATCAGGAGAAGGATGAGTTTTCCGCCTTCTGATAAAAAAGGAGAGAAAAGCTGAGACTTGTTAGATGCATGTATACTGCATGCGTAATATGCATAATGCACTTTGCAGTAGAAAATTCAACTCTCAGATTACCCTGAACCTTTCGGGAGTAGATTTTGAGAGCACTAGAATAGGGGACAGAGATGGAAAAAAAAATAAAGTTGAATACAGAAAAGTTTTTGATATGGAGGTACTTTTCCAGGCCTCAATATTTTACACCCTGGCAAGATCCTCTAGAGCCAGATTTGATAATCTGGTAGATGGCTCTTGGAAAGTCAGGAACAAGCAATATTACATTATTAAATGAAGTGGAGATGTTTAAAATGCCATGGAAGAATGTGGGTTTGGGAGAGGGGATGCGGAAGCAGAAATATAATGGTTTTGCACTCAGAGACTAATTTCTTCCTTCTTTCTTGAAGCCAAAATGGGACTCCCATATTTAAATGTTTATGCAAAAATAAGGCTATTGATATTCTTTTAAAACATAGATTAAGATCATTTAGTGTTCTATGTGCAGTTGGTCTACCATGTCCAAAGACCTTTTCCAAATGTGTCCTGCAGGAACAAGAATGCAACTTATTATCAATTTATAGTCTACCCCGTAGTTGAGGCTGCCATAACTTTTTATACTTTTTTAGGAACAGAGTCTCTCCATGCTGATAAATCTGGTCTTGAACTCCTGGGCTCAAATGATTATTTTGCCATGGCCTCCCAATATGCTGGGATTAGAGGTGTGAGCCACCACACCTAGCTGCCATAACTTTTTAGAGAAGATATGGGTATATTTTTCTTTATCTTTCATTGGTCAGTAAAAAACTGACTTCTAAATATGAATGTGTATGGGTTTTTTGGTGATTTATTTATTTTTATTGATATATAATATTTGTACATATTTATGAAATACATATGATATTTTGTTACATGCACAGAATGTGTAAAGATGATCAATTAAGGGTATTTAGGATATCTATCACCTTAACCATTTATTATTTCTATGTTTGGGGAACATTTCCAAGTCCTCTTTTCTGGCTATTTTGAAATATATAATACAGTATTGCTACCTATGGTCACCTTACTTTGCTATGGGAAATTAGACCTTATTCTTTCCATCTAACTGTACATTTGTACACATTAACCAACAACTCTTCATCCCCGGCCCCCACACACACCATTTCTAACTGCTGATAATTATCATTCTACTCTCTATCTCCATGAGATGAACTTTTTTTAGCCCCACATGTGAGTGACAAAATGCAATGTTTGGCTTTCTGTGTCTGACTTATTCCATCCATGCTGTTGCAGTGACAGAATTTTATTCTTTTTTATGGCTGAACAGTATTCAGTTGTCTTTAAATATGTGTGAGTTTTTAATCAAGGATAACTACCAAGTAACCTTCTCAAAATATTTTAAATGGATTTTTTCTTAATTGTAGACAACTAAAGACACAAAGAATGCATATACTATCATTTAAAATTCATCCTGAAAGATAATCTAACTACGATAATATCACTTAATATTAGATTTAATTATAATATGCTTAATCAAAAATGTAATTTAAATATATTTTCTAGTGCCATAATAAATGCATTTTCTTAGAAAAATAAACAGGAAAATTTTATCTCTAAGACATGTTGTAGTCCAGCTTTACTCCTGACATAATCTCTGTCTGTTCTGCTTCTTTATTTCCATTTGCAAAAAAACCAGTTCATTTGTTATACTCCTTTAGGTATAACGGGGGAAAGAAAGCGTCATCTCTGATGCCTGAAAATGAACCTTATTTGACAATTTTCACATGTGACAATTTTCACATGCATCAATTTCATTCTGCCCTCCTTTCAAGGTGGTTTTGAGAAAAATTTTTTACTGTTTTGTTTTACTTTACCATTTCAGCTACTCATCCTGATAAAAATAAATATTAGACTCTGTTTTTTTTTTATTTCTCTCATGCCTCTCTTATTGTATTTTTGGTAAGCTATTAACCATTAAAGAGTCCTCTGTCATGAGACTCAAGTGAAGTAAATAAAAATTTTACTGTATTTCCATGATTTAAAAAATGTAAAAAATTAGTACTTTTTAATCATGTAAGATATATACATACATCTCTTAATTGCATCTTAAATGAATTATGCTTACTTTTATATGTAGATTAGTACACATGCCATTCTGGCCTACTGGCCTTAGATGAACAATTCTCAATATGCTACCCTCAGTCATATCTGAGAGCTGTCTATATATCTGAGAACTTACAGGTTTTTCTGGTTCATCTGCTCAAAATTTCTCAGCCTCCTTAACATTATAATCCTTAAAACTAAAAAATCCATGGATTAACTTTTGATTGGATATAGGTTTTTATTTTATTTTTACTGAGATTATTATAGAGAAACTCAAGCTTGCCTCAGAATTGAGAATTTACTCTCATTAATTCCATAAAATATGCAACCAATCCATACAGTATAGCAAATAACTGGCAATTGTAAATAAAAGTAATCTTTAGGGTTTACAAAGTCTTAAAACTGACCTCTAGCATCAAACTAGCTGCCAAAGACTCCCAAGATTGGAGCCACCTCAACCTTCTTCTAAAGAATATCTTCAGTTATCTCCAGCACTTAAAGTACAGGTCTAATTAAAGTTTTCCACACATTAAGAAATCCTTTCTTCTCCTAGTTCTAGTCTTTGTTAAAATTGGGTAGTAAAGAAAGGATTAGATGAAATTATATTTCTTATCTTTATCTTTGGCTGGGCTTATGCTCTCTGGTGGACAAAAAGTTACAAAAATACACAGCTACATTGGCCAAAATTTTTTTAAAAAGTTATTTTTAAATATAAAATAATTTCTTATTTTAAATAAAAAATTATCTATATCTGTATGATTATATCAGATTTAATTTATAAAATGACTTTTAACATGTAATCTGGGCTCGGCGTAGTGGCTCACATCTGTAATCCCAGAATTTTGGGTGTCCGAGGCAGGCGCATCGCTTGAGCCTGGAAGTTCAAGATCAGTCTGGGAAACATGACAAGATCCTGTCTCTAAAAAATAGGAAAATAAAAATTACTCTGGTGTGGTGGCTCATGCCTGTGGTCACGGAAACTTGAGAGGCTGAGGTGGCAGTCTTGCTTGAGCCCAGGAGTTTCAGAGCAGCCTGAATAAGAAAAGGAGACCAATATCAAAAATAAATAAGTAAATAAATAAATAAATAAAGCAAAATAAAATAACATGTAATCTGAAATATCATTTTTTAAAATTTTTATTTTTCTAAAGGAATGGGTTGATATTTACCTTTTATCTGGTGACTAGAGAGCTCACTACTCAGCTCTCTCCCAGAATAAAGAAAAATGTAGTCTTAGGACTAATTATGTTTTCCAGTACAGAACACAGAAAGTGTTCACAATATCCCACTGGCAGAATATCAACTTTAGGAAGTATGAGATCATACCTCCACTGAGCACTTTATTACACTTTTCTGCCCGGCTTCCTTACTTATGACACATCTGTGTCCTAGAATGCTATTAACTATTACCCTTCTCTTTCTGTCACAATCTGTTAAAGCCCACCAGCAATGTCACAGATGCAGTGAATCTCTTTAATCTTCCTTACCAAGACAGCCCACATCATTCTTAACTTCTACAGTTGTATTGAAAGTTCATGCTATAAAGTGCCAAATCACTTGATCTTTAAGGCTCTGAATAAACAAGACGCTATCTAATTTCTGGCCTCATCTCAAGGCAGTCTTCTTGCTTATGTTTCCAAATCTTTAATTCCCCTAGCCTCTTTTCCCTCAAGACCTCTGCTCATGCTCTTTCCTTACCAAGTTTCTTTTAACTCTAGCACCCCCTTCAGGGTTGAGAAGCCCTTCATGGCTGGAGTAGATAAAGTTACTTTAGCTATGCAGTCATGTATCAGGCTGTATTTTATTTTTTTCACTTATGTCATAGTCATAATTTAATAATTTTGCATCTATCATAAGTACTGTTTCAGTCTCAACAAATAGTCCAGTTTTTGGGCTGTCTTATATGTTCAACAAATATTTATAGAATAAATACATGAGTGAATAAACATCTCATTGTATTTAATATATGCTGTTTTCATCATAATTCTAATTGTAATACATTTATGTATATTATGTAATTGAAGTGTTTAAATCCTACAGTAGAAATCTTTTCGAGAAAAAGAAGAGTTTTTGCTCTTCAAATACTTCAGAAGAGTTAAGTTTAGGAAGTAGACATCCATAAGACTAAAATTAGCTATGTGGTTGATAATATTGTTTGTAGAACTGTAGTCTATTAGTGGAAATAGAAGCTCCACGGAAGTGGACTGAGCAATAAATGCGAAGTGAAAAGGAGGATTATAGGTACTATCTCAGAAAGTACCCGAATTTATGAAGTATCCTGTTCGTGTGTTTTCTGTGTATGTGTACATACGTGTGGACATTTACTTTTATACAGAAAAGATGTGAGTATATTTAATGCTATGAAACTAAGCCAATAGAGAAATTGGAGCTATAGAAGATAGGCAAAATAATAGATTCACATCCCTGTGAAAGAGGATGTAGTTGAAACTCATTATTTGAAGAATTATTCTTAGTTGATGATACATTCATTCATTGCAATAAAAGGGGAGAAGAAATGTGTAGGTAGGATTGCAGCTTCAGTGAGAAGATATTGGGAGATTTCTGTTCTTATAAAATATATAACAGAGGTAATGAAGTTGGGTTAGGAGCTAGTGGAGAAGTATTGCAATCTATGCTGCATTAAATTAAAGCATGAGCTATCTATAGTCATATAGAATTTCTGGGTAAAACTGATGGGGTTCTTTTCCCCTCAGTTAAGAGACAAAAATTTTGAATGTTCTCAGTCTCTATGATTATATATTTTTCTGTATTAGTGTTTATGAGCTCAAAAATGAAGTCAGTCAAGATAGGACCAGAAAGCTGATATTGACCACTGAGTGCTTGAAGTTGTAAACTTTGTAGATGCACGAAGAAGGAAGCAGACAGCAAAGAATTAAAAATTTTAGAGCAAGTAGAGACAGAAAAGGTCAAATGAGTGTTTTTATATCAGATTTTTAATGCATTCACTAAGTATAAGTATAGTTATTAGGGTGATATTTGTTATGATTTCTTAACATGACACCCCTATTTTTGATTGTTGAATAGTTTTACATGTATGGGATTTTTTTCATTTATTAATTTTTAGAGAAGAAAAAATACAGAAGAGTAAGAAGGACTATTTTATTTCCACATTTAGATATTTAGGCACATACAAAAGGAAAAAAAATCCATCTCATGTAATTTTATTGCTCTAAAGTTTTATATTTGACACCCTTGTGGAGAACAGGGAGGAAATTATGTGGTAAGAAATTGTAATGGTTTGTATGTTTTTATCTATCTGATGTTTCATGTGTGGATATTAGTGGATGCAATTCTTTCAGTCAACTTTCCTTCCTGCTGCGAAGAATGGGAAGGGGTCTATATGAGAGTAGAACTGTAAGTAATACTTAAAAGAAAATGAAAATTAATTCCTATTGAAATTGTTAATTAGGAAATTCTGAGAAGTGTGTTTATTTTTCTTGTTTATTCAATGGCCTGAGATTAGTTGAATTATTGTATTCTAAATTATGTAGCCACAATTAATAATAAAAGTAGCTATTTTTTTTTTTTTTTTTTTTTTTTTTGAGATGGTGTCTCCCTCTCTTGCCTAGGCTGGAGTGCAGTGGTATGATCTTGGCTCGCTGCAGCCTCCCTCTGCCTCCCAGTTTCAAGCAATTCTCCTGCCTCAGCCTCCCGAGTACCTGGGACTACAGTCGCATGCCACTGCGCCCAGCTAATTTTTGCATTTTTAGTAGACACGGGGTTTTGCCACGTTGGCCAGTCTGGTCTTGAGCTCCTGACCCCACGTGATCCACCCGCCTCAGCCTTGAAAAGTGCTGGGACTACAGGCTTGAGCCACTGCGCCCAGCCAATATTTTTTGAGTATTCATTTTAATCTGGCCACTGTGCTAAGAGCTTCACGCAGATTATTTCAATGATTACTACAGCCTTAGCGGTAGGGAGCAATTTTATCAAAACTTTGTACATAAAAACAATAAAGCTTGAGAACTTCAGTAACTTTCCCAAAGTCACAGTTAGTAAATATCAGGAACAGAGAGGGATTCAAATCCCCACAGCAATCTATAGTTTACATTTTCCTTGTTAGAAGTCTGTAGCAGCCACGTACATCTCTGCATTATTCACAGTGGCCCCTTTACCAGACGAAGCCAACATTATTGCTAGCTCTCTGTGAGGGTAAGAAATGGCTCCCTAAGAGTCGTTTCCAGGCCAGCAGCAGCTGCTGCACCTGGGAATTTGTTAAGAATGCAAGCTCTCAGGCTACCACCCCAAAGCAAGTGAATCAAGAGCTCAGACTGCTGGCTGGACTAATCTAGCATGATTCAGAAACACAACAAAATCTAGGAATTTCTGGTGTAGGTTATGGTCACAGTTCCTGAAGTCATTTGATTTGTTCCACTGATCGTCTAGGACAGGGTTACTCAACAGGTAAGAGCTTTGGATTCTGTGATTGGACATTTAATTCCCACACAGGAAAGCCCTATTACAGTATTGTTACACATGAAGATCAATACTTAAATTAATCTGATCTTATTTTCACGGAATCATTTAGATATTCTTAAAATTTCCTGAACTGTTAATACTGTTCTCATCTGCTATCTGGTGCTGATAGTAAAAATTACCTAGCTTAAAAAAATCTCTTGTCATTTCAATGAAAGAAGATGTCAAGTGATAATTATAAGTTCTCTGATAAATGTAAACGCTTTTTGTCCCTCTCTCTTTTCCATGACACCATAATCATTCTGCAACATTCCCCTGGCACTCCTCGTTGGACCTTACTTTTAAAGAAGGCTCTTCTATAGAATTTTATACTCTATTTTCTCTAAACAGAATTTACAGCCCAGATGGTACTCTAAGCTTTGTGAACAACTCCAGTCAATATCTAATAAACAAGGATTATTATTTTAAAAGAGTTATGAGAAAGTTTGAAATCCATCCTGTATGGTTACTGCTGGTATCTTTCAGACAGTCCTGTGGGCTAGTTAAACTGGCAAAGCCTTAGGATAGACTTAGATTCTTACCTGCTCAGAGTATTCCCATTTTAGAAGACAAAGTTTTCAGGATGTGATCATTTTCCACTCCCAGGAAATCACTTTTCCTTGAAAAATCTGCTTATTATTTATAATAAGTTGAAAGAAACTAGGAACAAATACCATTAAAATACTATTCTAGGTTATAATGTATCCATTGTTCTTTTTTTTTTTTTGAGACGGAGTCTCGCTCTGTCTCCCAGGCTGGAGTGCAGTGGCGCAATCTTGGCTCACTGCAAGCTCCGCCTCCCGGGTTCACGTCATTCTCCTGCCTCAGCCTCTCCGAGTAGCTGGGACTACAGGCGCCCGCCACCACGCCCGGCTAATTTTTTGTATTTTTAGTAGAGACGGGGTTTCACCGTGGTCTCGATCTCCTGACCTCGTGATCCGCCTGCCTCGGCCTCCCAAAGTGCTGGGATTACAAGTGTGAGCCACCGCGCCCGGCCATTGTTCTTATATCCTAATTTTTATATGATGTGTTCTCTTTTCTCTCCTTACCAATATTTCTCTTTAAAAAAATCGGTAGTTCTTGTTAGAAAATATGTGTCAATGAAAAATGTTTCAAAATAGCTTATTTGGGGCTTGACCAGTAAGATAGTCTAATATTTTTGTTCCTTTGCACAGCAAGCTTTGCTTTGTTTGTAAGGTATACATAGGTATACCTACAGTGGACTGCAACCCAGTTATTGACAAACTGATACCAGCCAAATTTATATGTCAGTTCTGTCAGCATTACATCTCAGTGTAAATTTACATTGTTCATGTCTACCCTACTAGTTGCTAAAATGTTTTAAAGCAATCATGAGGCTATATAATGAGTGCTACTTGTCTTTTATGTCTTAAAAATGTTTATAAAGATAGATATAACATTGTTAGTAGAGAAATTTTTGCTCACTGAGTAAATCACAGCCACCAATAATAGGCTGACTTGGTTTTGATATGCTGAGAAATTCAGTCTCAGAGCACTCTTCACACTGTAAATAACTGATTAAAAAACACTTCACTTAAGACTGTAACATACAAAGAAAAATAACTGTTGGTTTAAATAAAATGTGCAAATTTTTGTTTCTGCTATGGCAAGTACCATAAAAACCTCTGTCATGTGCTGTGATTAACATAAAATGGGATTGCAGGCCGGGCGCGGTGGCTCAAGCCTGTAATCCCAGCACTTTGGGAGGCCAAGGCAGGTGGATCATGAGGTCAGGAGTTCGAGACCAGCCTGGCCAACACGGTGAAACCCCGTCTCTACTAAAAGTACAAAAATTAGCTGGGCATGGTGGCGTGTGCCTGTAGTCCCAGCTACTCGGGTAGCTGAGGCAGGAGAATTGCTTGATCCCTGAAGGTGGGGGTTGCAGTGAGCCAAGATCACGCGATTGCACTGCAGCCTGGGTAACAGAGCAAGACTCCGTTGCTAACAAACAAACAAACAACAACAACAACAACAAACAGGAGTGCGCTGGGGTTTTACATAATAATAAAAACCCACAGGTGTGAATTAAAACCTTTTAGTGATACAACAGCATAGTCCAATGAAGAATTGACTACATTAAAAATAAAAACATTTATTAAGGTACATTTTCAGTGATTATTTTAGGATATGCCTCATAAAGTTTGTAGTTACTGTCATATTAATTACAGCTTTTGTTTAATACATCAACACATCTCTAGGCTTTGATGAAACCTAATAGAATTCATAACAAATATTAGATTTATTGAAGCACCAAATGTGGATGAAAGAACAGACCTTTTGGCCCTAAGACTATCAGAAACTAAAATAACTTAATATTTGTTTGTTTGTTTGTTCTTAAGTCATCTAGTGCTAAATAGGCCTGATAATTTTCCCCCTGCTTAAGATTTTTAGGATTATATAAGTATCTAGATATAAGGCTGCTTTCTTAACAAAATAGTATGTTACTGCTGGAAATCACTTTGCTAACATATCTATAAATGCGATTGATAGGCCAAAACAGAAAGAAACTAGATTGTTTTAACAGTTGTTTTTAAGGTTAATTAGGTCACAGAAAAAATATTTGCAGAAATGATGCATTTAAATTTGTTTGTTGATACCTTCATGATGATAACCTATTGTTAAAGGAAATAAATAATATTACTTTCATCCACACTAGAGGTTACTTCAACAATATTTGGTTTTATGGTTTAAAAAGTAAACTGAATATTTTATAAAGAAAGTCAAGGTACATTTATTACTGTTGCCTGTAACAGTGCTACAGCATCAGCTGGTACTTTTCTGTTTTTGGGTTTTACTTTTATCTCAGTTACCAATTAATAAGCACTTTGATATAAAATAGCATTTTATCATATTTAATATATATCTTAGTTTCCTAAATAGTTGTATATATATAATACATACATTTAGCATATGTATCTATAACTATATGAAACAGATATAAACATTAAATTCATTTGATTTAAACTGATAAGTGCTAGCGAAATTTAAAATTTCTGAAAATGAACACATTAAGCAAGGATGGCTTTATTGAGAAGGCCTCTTGTTTAAAATATCACATTCATTTATTTAAACAGGAATAATTTGGGTTAGAGACAAATTTTGCATATATACTATTATTGCTTTTTTTTTTTTTTGGAGATAGAGTTTTACTCTGTCATCCAGGCTGGATTGCTATGGCGTGATCTTGGCTTACTGCAACCTCCACCTCCCATATTCAAGTGATTCTCCTGCCTCAGCCTCCCAGGCAGCTAAGATTACAGGCACCTGCCACCATGCCCAGCTAATTTTTAAATTTTTAGTAGAGGCAGGGTTTCACCATGTTGGCCAGGCTGGTCTTCAACTCCTGATTTCAGGAGATCCGCCTGCCTAGGCTTCCCAAAATGCTCGGATTACATGTGTGAGCCACTGTGCCCGGCTCTATTATTGCTTTTTTAAAAAAATAATTTTAGCTCTGCTTGTATTAAATACTTGATTATTTTTCAGAATATGCCGTAACACTTCTATGTCTTCTTCAGCTGGCTCCTAATTTTAAGAACATTCATTCCTAAGCAACAAATGGAATATAATCTGTGAGTCTGTGGTGCAGTTTGAATGATAATTCATGCCTCCAACATTCTAAATGCAGCTGATTGCCTTATGTGCATTTGACTATCCCTTTGGGTTTGAATGCCATGATGATGGTATAGCTCTTACTGTCTTAAGGATCTATGTTAGTCAGGATTCTCCAGAGAGACAGAAGAAATAGGATGGATATTTTGATAGCTGAAAGTCAGATAGATAGATGATAGATAGATAGGTAGATAGATAGAGGATTCATGATTTATTTATTAGGGAAATGAGCTCACGTGATTATGGACGCATCTACAAGTTGAAGACCTGAAGATGTTGGTAGCATGGCTAAGTCCACATCCAAAAGCTTAAGCATCAGGAAGGTCAATGGTGTAATTCTCAGGTGGATTATGAAGGCCAGAGAAGCCTGGGGGGTACTGGTATAAGTCCTGGAGTCCCAGGGCCAGACAGCTTGGAATTCTGATGTTCAAGGGCAGGAAAAGAAGAATGCCCCAGCTCCAGGAGAAAGAGAGAAAAACCTTTTCTCTCCGGCTTTGTTCTACCCAGGTCTCCAGTTAATTTGATGGTATTTGGAGGATAAATCTTCCATACTCAGTGCTACAGCTCACATGCCAGTTCCCTCTGGAACACCCTCACAAACACACCCAGAAGTAATGTTTTACCGATTCTCTAGGCATTCCTTTATTCTATCATGTTGACACCTAATGTGAACCATCACAGGATCTTATCACAGTCTAAATTCTTGTCTATTTCTCTCTCCTTCAGTAATGAAAGGATTGAGTTGGGGAAATAATACTTTAAAAAATTGAGTTAGAGAGGGTGGAGCAAGGTAGCAGAATAAAAGTCTCCACTGATTGTCCCCCATCTGCAAATAGAAAAACACTTTCAAAAACCCCAAAACTAGGTGAGTAATCACAATACCTAATTTTAACTTTTTATCCCTGAAAGAGGCACAGAAGAGGGTAGAAAAGACAGTCTTGAATCACTAACTCCATGCCTCTTTCCTTCCCCTGGCAGTGGCTGTGTGGCACAGAGAAATAATCTATGCACTTGGGGAAGGGAAAACACAATGAATTGAGGACTTTGCATTGAACAGAGTGCTGGCTGCCACAGTGGAAAGCAAAACCGTGTTGAACTCAACCAGCACCTGCTCATGGAGAAAAGATTTAGATCAGTCCCAGCCAGAGGGAAAGTGCCCATTCCAGCTGTATGAGTTTCAGTTCCAGCAAGCCTTGCCATCACGGGCTAAAGTGCTCTGGAGTCATAGGTGAACTTGAAAATCAGTATTGAACACAAGGGCTGCAATTCTTAAACAAGTCATGATGCTGTGCTGGTCTTATGGCCAGTGGACTGGGGTAGTGCATGACTTAGACACCAGACAGTGTGACTTGGGGAATGCTTGTGCCTCCTTTTCGCCAACCACAGATAGTACAGCTTGCAGCAACAAAAATGATTCCTTCCTTCTGCTTGAGGAGAGCTGAGAGAGAAGAGTAAAGAGCACTTTTTCTTTCATCTTAGATACTAGCTCAGCCACAGTAGGATAGAGCAACAGGCAGAGTCTATAGGCCTTCACTGTAGGCCCTAGCTCCCAGATGACATTTTGAGATACAGCCTGGGCCAGAAGGGAACCCATTGCCTTTAAGGGAAAGACCCAGTCCAGGCAGGATTCATCACTTGCTGACTAAGAAGACCTCGGGACCAGAATAACCAACAGCAATACCCAGGTAGTATGCCACGGGCCTTGAATGAAATCCTGAGATGTACTGGCTTCAGGTACCAGCTCAGCTACAGTAAGGTAGAACAGCAAGTAGGCTCTTGGGATCATAAATTCCACACCTAGGCTCTTGTGCAGCATTTCTGGGCCTGCCCTGGGCCAGAAGGGAGCCCACTGACCTGAAGAATGGGTCCTAGGCCTGACAACATTCACCACAAGCTGACTGAAGAGCCCGTGGACCTTAAGTGAAGATTGACAGTGAAATGGCAGAACTCTCCATGGGCTGATAATGGTGACAGCCATGAAGCGAAGCTCCTTACTTATAGAAAGAGGAGAGAAGAACAAGAAGGATTTGTCCTGTGGTTTGAGTGCCAGCTTTTTTACAATAGAATAGAATACCAGTTAGATTTCTAAGGTTTTTTTACTCCAATCCCTGGCTGCCAGACAGCATTGGTGGACCCATCTAGGGGCTAGGGGAACTTGCCACCCTGAATGGAAGAATATAAACCTGGATGGCTTCATCATCTGCTGATTGTAGAGCCTCAGGGCCTGGAGCTAACATGGGTGGTAGTCAGGTAGTGGTTACAGCGGGCCTTGAGCAAGACTCGGTGCTGTGTTGGATTCAGGTCTGACCTAGGGCAGTTCCACTGGTGGTGGCCTCAAGGGTGCTTGTGTCATCACACCTCCAGCTCCAAGCAGCTCATGATGGAGAGAGAGAGAGAGAGACAGAGACAGAGAGAGACAGAGAGAGAGAGACAAAAACATGCCATTTGTTTGGGAGAAAGTAAGGGAAGATAACAAGAGTTTTTCCCTGGTAATCCAGGTAATTCTTCTGAATCTTACACAAGACCACATAGCTGGTACCTCTATGAGTCTACGAGAACAACATCATTACAGGGTTTTGGACCCAAGTCCCTTTGAATACCTGGAAAGCATTCCCAAGAAGGACAGACATAGATTGTGAAGCCCAGATTGCTACAGTAAATATCTAACTCTTTAATGCCCAGACACAAATGAACATCTACAAACATCAAGTCCAGCTAGGAAAACATTAGCTGAACAAATGAACTGATTAAGGCACCAGGAGCCAATCCTGGAGAAACAAGCGATATTTGTCTCTTCAGACAGAGAATTCAAAATAGCTTAGGAAACTGAAGAAGCTATTCAAAATAGCTGAGGAAACTCAAAGAAATTCAAGATAACACAGAGAAGGACTTCAGAATTCTGTCAGATAAATGAAACAAGACATTGAAATAATTAAAATTAAGTAGAAAATCTGGAGTTAACATACTGAAGAATGCATCAGAATCTCCTAATAGCAGAATTGGTCAAACAGAAGAAACAGTGAGCATGAAAACAGGCTATTTGAAAATATACTGTAAGAGGAGATAAAAGAAAAGAATAAAAAAAATAAAGCATGCCTGCTAATATAATAAAACCCATACATGACAGACCCATAGCTAGTATCATACTGACTGGGAAAAAAGTGACAGCCTTTCTCCTAAGATCTGGAATAAGACAAGGATACCCACTTTCATCACTGTTACTAAACATAGGACTGGAAGTCCTAGCTATAGCAATCAGACAAAAGAAATAAATAAAGAGCATTCAAATTGGAAAGGAAGAAATCAAATTATCCTTGTTTGCAAAAAGGTAAGCACTTCAACAAAAGAACTCTGCAATCTGATAAATTCAGTAAAGTTGCATGATACAAAATTATCATACATAAATTAGTAGCACTTTTATATGCCAACACTGAACAATCTAAAAAAAATGCAAAAGTAATTATATTTACAATAGCCACAAATAAAATTGAATACTGAGGAATTAACATAACCAATGGAGCAAATATCTATACAGTGAAATCTACAAAACACTAATAAAAGTAATTGAAGAAGAAACACAAAAATTGGAAAGATATTTCATGTTCATGGATTGAAAGAATCAATATTGTTAAAATGTCCATACTACCCAAACCAATGTGCAGATTCAATGCAATGCCTATCAAAATACCAATGACATTCTTCACATAAATAAAAAACTATACTAAATGTATATGGAACCACAAAATACCCAGAATAGCCAGAGCAATTCTGAACAAAAAGAACAAAACTGGGGGAATAACATTACCTGACATCAAATTATACTACAAAGCTATAGAAACCAAAACAGCATAGTACTGCCATAAAAACAGAAACATAGACCAGTGGAACAGATTAGAGAACCCAGAAACAAATTCATACATCTACAGTGAACTCATTTTTTGACAAAGTTGCCCAGAACATGTATTTGGCATTGAAAGTAATGGGAAAAACTGCAATTAATTTTGTACTAACCTAATACATTGGAGAAAAGACAGTCTCTTCAAGAAATGATACAGGGAAAACTAGATATCTATATGCAGAAGAAGGAAACTAGACTCCTATTTCTCACCATATACAAAAATCAAATAAAACCAAATGAAAATGGATTAAACACGTAAATCTAAGACCTCAATTTATAAAACTATTACAAGAAAACATTGGAGAAACTCTCCAGGATAATGATGTGAGCAAAGATTTCTTGTGTAATACTCCACAAGCATGACCATTTAAAGCAAAAATGAACAAATGGAATTACATCACATTAAAAAGCCTCTGCACAGTAAAGAAAACAATCAACAAAGTAAAGGGACAACCCCAGAGTGGGAGAAAATATTTGCAAACTACCCATCTGAAAAGGGATTAATAACCATAATATATAAGAAGCTCACACAACTCTATAGGAAAAAATACAATAATCCAATTAAGAAATGGGCAAAAAATCTGAATATACATTTCTCACAAGACATACAAAAGGAAAACAGGCATATGAATAAGTTCTCAACATCGTTCATCATCAGAAAAATGCAAATGAAAACTATAATGAGATATTATCTGACTGTATTTAAAATGACTTTTATCCAAATCACAAACTATTCCATCAAAAAGTGGTCTAAGGGCATGAAGAGACAATTCTCAGAAGATATACAAATGGCCAACAAACATGAAAAATATTGCTCAACATCACTAATGATGAGGGAAATGCAAATAAAAACCACAATGCAATAATACCATATTACTCCTGCAAGAAAGGCCATAATCAAAAAATAAAAAAAAAATACTAGATGTTGGAATGGATGTGGTGAACAGGGAACACTTCTACACTGCTGGTGAGAATGTAAACTAGTACAACCACTATGGTAAATAGTGTGGAGATTCCTTAAAGAACTAAAAGTAGAACTACTATTTGATCCAGCAATCCCACTACTGGGTATTTACCCAGAGGAAAAGAAGTCATTATACAAAAAAGATACTTGCACACGCATGTTTATAGCAACACAATTTGCAATTGCAAAAGCGTGAAACCAACCCAAATGCCCATCAATCAATGAGTGGATAAAGAAACCATGGTACATATATATGATGGAATACTACGCAGCCATAAAAAAGAATGAATTAATGGCATTTGCAGTGGCCTGGATGAGATTGGAGACTATTATTCTAAGTGAAGTTACTCAGGAATGGAAAACCAAACATCGTATATTCTCAATTGTAAGAGTGAGATAAGCTATAAGGATGCAAAGGCATGAAAATGACACAATAGATTTTGGGGACTCGAGGAAAGGATGGGAAGGGGGTGAGGGATAAAAGACTACAAATAGGGTGCAGTGTATACTGCTCAGCTGATGGCTGTACTAACATCTCACAAATCACCACTAAAGAACTTACTCATGTAACCAAATACCACCTCTTCCCCAATAACCTATGGAAATAAAAAAAAATAGTAAAAATATATGAATATATTATGATGAAAAAAATTGAAAAGATTCCACCATGGAACCCTGGAGAACTCCAACATTTGGGAGTTGAGCAGAGTAAAAGTTGCTGACACGAGATATTCTGTCTAGTGTCCAGTGAGGTGGGAGGAAAATTAGGAGGCCATGGTGTTATGGCCAAAGAAGAGTGCTTCAAGAATGTGAACAATGAGAACTCATGGACATAGGAAGGGGAACCTCACACTCCGGGGACTGTTGTGGGGTATGGGGAGGGGAGAGGGACAGCATTAGGAGATATACCTAATGCTAAATGACGAGTTAATGGGTGCAGCAAACCAACACGGCACATGGATACATATGTAACAAACCTGCACATTGTGCACATGTACCCTAAAACCTAAAGTATAATAATAAAATAAAAAAAAAAGAATGGGAGTGGTAAACAGTGACCAAATATGGTTGAGCTATTGAACAAGATGAGACCAGATACACCCTATTGGGTTTGATGTCATGGAGGCAATTGACAAATGGTACTTCAAAGAAGAGAATGGAAAGTGATAAAGACTGCAAATGTAGACAACTAATTCCAAAATTTGAAACAAAACATAAAGTGTTCTAGGGGACATGGACTCAAAAGAGAGTTTCTGAGATGGCAGATACTATAGTATGTTTGTATAATGTATGGTGATGAAAATCGTTCAGTGGAGAGAGAAAATGAGGATATGGAAGCATGGGAAAATTATATGAATGATGACTGTGAGAAGTTGAAAAAGTATGGAATCTGGAGTACAAATGAAAAGGCTCATCTATATTAGGAGAAGACATACTTCAATCTTAACAGGAAGAAAGACATTAACTGAAGTAGATTCAGGTACTCTGATGGAATTGATGATAGATAAGAATTCTCACCTTCTATGAATGCCTCTTTTTCCACCCACTCCCCTACTGTCACTGTGCATAATCAATCTTATTGATCTTTTAAAAAGAGAAT
The DNA here is from genome assembly GCF_006542625.1 of Nomascus leucogenys. Taxonomy (NCBI): domain Eukaryota; kingdom Metazoa; phylum Chordata; class Mammalia; order Primates; family Hylobatidae; genus Nomascus; species Nomascus leucogenys. The sequence goes on along the minus strand of NC_044385.1, from coordinate 82,688,395 downwards.
TGAAAACTTGGACCTCCATTTAATTTATACATATATATATAGATGTGATTTTTAAGGAGGTAGAAACATTTTGCCTATGTTTATTGGCCATCTGAAATTTTAAAGCTTGCTAATTAATCTATATTTGTTGTTTTTTTCATTCAAAAATACCTTTCTGGAGTATAATTATATTGTTTGTACCACAAAGCATAAATGCTTGAGGGTATGAATACCCCATTTTCTATAATGTGATTATTATGCATTGAAGGCTTGTATCAAAACATCTCATGTATCTATAAATATATACACCTACCATGTAACCTCAAAAAATAAAAATTAAAAAACAATTTATCTTATATCCAGAGATAAGTTGTAATGGTGGGATGTACAAAGTTCTGTACTATCATGAACTGAGAATTGAATGGTTTTTGTTAGACTAACTATAGATGGTGTTATAAAATAGATAAAACTAAACATAACAATGGAAAGAAAACCGAGAAGTTAAACAAAAACTAGTTGGAGCAATGATAAGAAGTTGCGAACTTGGTAAACACAACAATAACTGGTTTTGTATGATTTAATAATAATATTGGAATAATACTTCAAATAGAATGTAGGAAAATGAAACTTTCCTATGGCCTGGTCATATGAGACATTTTTGCCATGTAAGACTCTGGATTTTTATTAGTTTGAAATATTGCCCAATGTAAGAAAAAAGTAAATAATGACTTTAAGTATTGTCTTTATATCTATGGAGCATATTGGGATCAGAAAAGAATGTATTCTTGTTAGCTCACTAAGCAGTTGAGCTAAAAAAAAAACTTGTCTGCAACTTCACTGAATTCAGAAATCTAGTGACTATTGAATATAATAAATCTTTCACTCAAAGTTCTGTCAACTGAATTAATTGAAAATCCATTTGCAGTTAGCAGTACTTGATGAGCAAATTTATTTGGGATATTTATCATACTGTACTTACCTCTTAGAAATATATAATAAATATTTGTATAATAAGTTAACCTTATGTTTCCCAAAGCTATTTGACAAAATAGTATATTCTAGACATTTATTAACACAATGAAACACAATTTTAGAAATATGGACATAGAAGAAATATCGTGGGGGTCCTTAGGAACAGTTTTAGACTAAAACATGTGAAAGGAATTCTATTTAGGAATGAAGCTTGCTTTTGTACCTTTTCTAATGTTCTTCCAAGGCCTGGAAATTCTAACAGGAAAACAAGAAGTGAAATAAAGAAGTGTTCAATATTTATTGTGTGTGTTTATCTACTGGGATGCTCCTTGTTTTTTTGTTTCTATCAGAAAAATAACCATAACCAAAACATGATGTAGACTATGGATATGTTGATAAGATAAAAATCATTACTAAAGTCTAAGACTCTCGTCAATACTGTTAGGTTGGTGTAAAGGTAACTGTTAAAAGTAAAAGTAATGGCAAAAACTGCAATTACTTTTGCACCAAGCTAATAGAAGATACCATCTTTTTTAATTCCCTCAAACAACAAGAAATACAAACAAATTCTTTGTAGAAGGTTACCTCCAGAAGAGGTGAGCCACAGGTTTATTGCTTTGTATAAAAACTCACAGGAAGAGAATATTTCGTAGAGAGCTCTCAGGATGATACTTAGGTCAGGGACTTGCACATTATGGACTTTAGGATGTCTGTCTGGAACCAGTTCCTCTATCTAGCAATGAAAATATTTGGAGTAGACTCAGCATAAACAATAATACAAGGTTTGACGTATTGCCTCCTATATTATACATAGAATATATAATCAAATATTTTTCCAAACTAGCACTATTGCAATCTAATTAATTAAAATGTGCCTCAAAACACATATTTTCCTTTTTCTATTCTTATTCCTTACTTTCCTCATTTTCAGTGGCATAAATATGTTTTCTCATTAGTAAGATCCCAAAGAGCTAATTGCTTCTCATCTTTCATGAAAACCTGCCTAATCGTCATTTCCTATTATTTCCTTATGATTCCAAAATATACAAATCTGAAATTTTTCTGGGATTCCACTTATTTTTATATTTAGAAACTTGCCTCTCAATATTTTTGAAAGGTGTAGTAATGTTCACATAGTTCTATTATATTTAATGTCATTCTTTCCATTTCTAACCAACATAATAGTCTATACTTTCCCTTTTATTTACTATTATATAGTTTCCTTCCAAAGTTCTACCTCCTAGGGCACACTACTTTTTGATAGCTACATTTACAATTTGTCTAAAAGATAATTTCCTTTTCCCTCAGGTTAGGACAATATAAAGATTTTAAGACAGATGAATAACATGAGTTACAATAGTTTCCTAAACTAACATTCCATCTTTACTCATTTTACAAACCTATTTGTAAAAGAAAAAGTAAAGATTGAATCTCACTTTGGAGAAATTATTTTCTTCCATGTTGCTTCTCTCTTCTGCTTTCCTACTATCTGTTTATCACCTACAACAGCCTCATTCTTACTTTGCTCCAAAGTTTTAGACACTGGAAAGCAAATAACTCGCATCAAGTCAAATGAGGTAGACATATTCATGATAAACCAGAAAAGAAAGCACCAGTCTAGCACTCCACTTATATACTCATTCCTTCTTAATAAAATATCTTTAAGAAAACCACCATTTCTCCAGTAACCTGGATAAATGCAACCTTTACTCGCCTCCCTGAACCAATTTCATTTTAAAGTGATGATATACCAAAACCATTTTTCATTGTAACGAAACCACCACGAGGTAAACAGCATTTGAAAAACTATGATACTAAGTCCTTTCTCTACTTTTTCTATCAAAACACAAAGAAAAACACATAAAATTGTAAATTAGAGAATATAATGGAACAACCCGCTGGTTTTCATTCACTCTAAGATTTCACTGCTCATCAGATACACTCTGATTTCAGATGTGCTAAAATGTGAAAAAAAAATGACAAATTCCTTTGAAATCCATCATCAATTTTAAGATTCATCCTGATTTCAGAAATGGCAAAAAGGGGAAAACGTTAAGAACATCTTAGAATTTCTTTTGAGTAGTAAGAGTTGGTCTCTCGGGAAATGGCATATTATTTTCACATCTTAGGTATATTAGTTCATTAAATGGTCCTCTTGTCTCCTCTAATGCTACATGAGATTGCCTTTTCTGGGCCCCTCCACTGGAATTTTACGCCTTTCGTTTCCTTTTATCAACAGTGTTCCAACTAGTAACAGGTAGAACAACCAAACTGCCATCCTGGCCATCTTTATTACACAGGCACATTCCTAAACATTTGTCCTATCTTTTGTACCCCCACACTGAACTTTCCCACAGTCTTCTTCCATGTCACTATGTGGTTGCTCTTAATTTTACAGCCAATGAGATTACTTAAAGCCTTCAAAATAATCTCTAAATTCTATATATTTAGAAGTAGTTTTAGTAAAATGGGAGTGAGACTAATATAGATATAACACATTAGATTTCAAAGCATAGAACTCATAAAAATAAAAATAACTTACTTTTTTTTTTCTTTTTTGAGACGGAGTCTCACTCTGTCACCCAGGCTGGAGTGCAGTGGTGCGATCTCGGCTCACTGCAACCTCCTCCTCCCGGGTTCAAGCCATTCTCCTGTGTCAGCCTCCTGAGTAGCTGGGATTACAGGTGCGAACCACCACGCCAAGGTAATTTTTGTATTTTTAGTAGAGACAGGGGTTCCTCTATGTTGGTCAGGCTGGTCTTGAACTCCTGACCTCAGGTGATCAACCCATCTTGGCCTCCAAAAGTGCTGGGATTACAGCCGTAAGCCATCACGCCCAGCCAAAAATAACATACTTTTAAAAAGGAGGATATCAGGAAATCTCCTTCTGGTATCCATAAGTTTGTAGAATATACTAGTTTGTGGCTTTTTACAAAAGTATGGTTTTATGAAGTTTTCACAAGGTTAATTGCACTATGCCACAGGAGATATTTCTTATTTCAATGCATAAATTGAGATTAAGATAGAGTGTTAGATTTATTAAAAACTGCTCTGGGCCAGGCACGGTGGCTCACGCCTATAATCCCAGCACTTTGGGAGGCTGAGGTGGGTGGATCACGAGGTCAGGAGATGGAGACCATCCTGGCTAACACGGTGTGAAACCCCGTCTCTACTAAAAAAATATAAAAAATTAGCTGGGCGTGGTGGCGAGCGTCTGTAGTCCCAGCCACTGGGGAGGCTGAGGCAGGAGAATGGCGTGAACCCGGGAGGCGGAGCTTGCAGTGAGCCAAGACTGCGCCACTACACTCCAGCCTGGGCGACAGAGCGAGACTCTGTCTCAAAAATAAATAAATAAATAAATAAATAAACTGCTAATATGGTTAAAATTGCACAATAGATTTATAGATAATTATTTTATATTTTGGTGTTATTGAAAATGGCCTCTTGGAAATTTATATTTTCTAATATCCATTGCCAGTATAAAGAAATACTAGCCTCACCTCTCTCATTCTGCTGGATCAGCATAAAATCATCAATATAATAGGCCAATGTTATCACCTGTCAGATGAATTTATGATCTAGATTCCTTCTAATTATAGTACGACATACTTGAAAGAATTAGCATAACCTGGGACAAAATTATATATGAATATTTAGGACAGTTCAAGCGAATGTAAACTCTATCTAATTTATTGATAAGAATAGAAAACAATTAATCAAACCCATAGCTATACAACTTGTACCTGAAGCCTTATCCTCTAGCATTGATATTACATACAGTGCAGCAATCATGGCTACTAATTGTTAAGCTTTAGGTAGTATACATTCTCTCTCTATTTTTTTAAAGGACCATATTGGCATTTTAAATAGACTGATGAAAGGAACCACCATCAACCTTACTTTCTGCTGACTGTACATTAAGGATGACTCCCATTTTCTGTCTGTTAATTTGGGTCTAACTGATGCCATGCTCTGTTAACAACACTACTTAGGTGGGTGAAGACCTTTGGTTGGTTCTAGGTTTTTCCCAGTTATCTCTATCATTGTGGTCTGCTGCTTCTATCAGATAAACACCACTATTTGGCCTCTGTTATTTTGAGACCTCACCATTTCCAGGGCTATTAACAAGCTTAACTCTATGACTGCTACCTCTGCCATAATCCCTGACCTGGAGAAAAGAGCCACAGCTGAGCTTTTTAGGGACGTTGGGGCCCCATTCACCATTATATTTCTGGTAGACTCCTTGATAAAGCAACTTCAAACACAATTTCAGATGTCTTCTACTGACTCCTGATAGTGCATACTAGCTACTATCTTTTCACCTCTTTCAAGGTGAAATTTCTCCCCTCCTTTCTCAGGTCCCAGCCAGACTATACTTGGAATTAACCCTGCTTTTCTGATTGGTGTCTGAGAAAGGAGGCAATTGTTTCCTTGAAAGATGGTGATCTCTGAAACATCTTCTCTCATGTTAAAAGTTCTAGTTCCTAATAGGGAGGATGGCTCAGGAGGCATCTGAAGAAGTAAGATCTTTGTGGAATCTAGCTAGATGTCTCCATCTCATGTCTCAGTGTCCCAGATCTTCCCAACAGAAACCTTGATCTTCCCATAATAAAGCTGCCTTGGCTGGGCATGTAAGCTTCTCTAGAACAGATACTGTAAGTAGTCAGACTATTCATCAGTTTGTTTGCTCTCCTATTGAAAAATATAAGGATGTTTTTATAACCTACAAAAAAATAAAAAGGCCTCTAGGTCTTGTATTTAGCCTTGAACTATTTATTAAATAATTTACACCTGTTTATTGCCTTAAATTTCTTGTCATCACTTGTTACCACTCTCCAAGGTGTCAATACTACTTAGTAATGATGAGCCAGCTTGGCTGATCTCATAGGCATTGTTAAGCCCATATGGTTCTCAGGTGTGAATCATTACATTGGCAATCAGGGTGTTTTGCTGGATCACCTCTGGTGAAATCTTCAGCATTCAGGCTTTCACTTTGAGCCAGAGAGTATTTGTGTCTTACACTCTACTCAGGATGCATTCTTCCTTGCAGTACAGTGCAGTCAGAGCTGGCAGTAGGTGATCTAGTCCCTGGGCACTATTTAACTAATTGTCTTTACTGACCTCTCCTGGTTACAATTATGATCAATTCTGGTCATTTGAGAAACTCTCTTTGCCTCCTCTTGTAGTCTCCCTTCATTCTTCACAAGTATTTCCCCACAACAGTTCCCCTGCACATGGCAAAGAAAGTCTTCAGACTGTGATACAGATGCCACACCAATGACAGGAGAATGGAAAGAAAAGAGATTATGTAGAACATTTCAGACAGTAGTATGGGACAGAAATGTTGGCCAAGCTCATAGTGAGTCCCGGTGTCAATGTGGTTCACTGATAGAGTTCCACGTAAGATAACAAAAGCCTGGGTCTAGTACTGTGTCTGGAATTGGTGGGTTCTTGGTCTCACTGACTTCAAGAATGAAGCCGCGGACCCTCGGGGTGAGTGTTACAGTTCTTAAAGGCTGCGTGTCCAGAGTTTGTTCCTGCTGGTGGGGTTCACGGTCTCGCTGGCTTCAGGGGTGAAGCTGCAGACCTTTGCGGTGAGTGTTACAGCTCATAAAGGCAGTGTGGACCCAAAGAGTGAGCGGTAGCAAGATTTATTACAAAGGGCAAAAAAACAAAGCTTCCACAGTGTGGAAGGGGACAGGAGCAGGCTGCCACTGCTAGCTGGGGCAGCCTGCTTTTATTCTTATCTGGCCCCACCCACATCCTGCTGATTGGTCCATTTTACAGAGAGCCCAGTGGTCTGTTTTGACAGGGCGCTGACTGGTGCGTTTACCATTCCTGAGCTAGACACAAAGGTTCTCCAAGTCCCCACCAGAGTAGCTAGATACAGAGCGTCCATTGGTGCATTCACAAACCCTGAGCTAGACACAGGGTGCTGATTGGTGTATTTACTATCCCTTAGCCAGACATAAAGATTCTCCAAGTCCCCACCAGACTCAGGAGCTCACCTGGCTTCACCCAGTGGATCCCGCACCGGGGCCGCAGGTGGAGCTGCCTGCCAGTTCTGCGCCCTGCGCCCGCACTCCTCAGCCCTTGGGTGGTCGATGGGACTGGGCGCCGTGGAGAAGCGGGCGGTGCTCCTCGGGGAGGCTGGGGCTGCACAGGAGCCCAAGAGGGGCGGGAAGAGGCTCAGGCATGGCGGGCTGCATGTCCCGAGAGCCCTGCCCCACGGGAAGGCAGCTAAGGCCCGGCGAGAGATTGAGCACAGCAGCTGCTGGCCCAGCTGCTAAGCCTCTCACTGCCCAGGGCGGCGGGGCCGGCAGCTCCGAGTCCGGGGCCCGCCTAGCCACGCCCACCTGGAACTCGCGCCGGCCCGCAAGCACCGCGGGCGGCCCCGGTTCCCGCCCGCGCCTCTCCCTCCACCCGCAAGCTGAGGGAGCCGGCTCCAGCCTTGGCCAGCCCAGAAAGGGGCTTCTACAGTGCAGCGGCGGGCTGAAGGGCTGGCTCCTCAAGTGCCGCCAAAGTGGGAGCCCAGGCAGAGGAGGTGCAGAGAGCGAGTGAGGGCTGTGAGGACTGCCAGCATGCTGTCACCTCTCAGTACCACCAATATCATGATTATTGAATGAGGTAAGCCCAGGGAGGTATGGTGTCATTGGGAATGCCGTGGTGGATATAAAGGTGTGCCAGGTAGGGCTAGTAACTCATTGGCACACTCGGTGGCATTGTCTCTTTAGAACTGGATATGAGCAACATTCTAGGGCTATATGTCCAAAGATACTGGGAGTGAATGGTCCACCTGTGTGTAGGCAACATCAGTCAGTTATTACTATCTCTATGTATAAATAATTCTAAACAACATAAAAAATAATCACAGTTCTGCCTCGCTAGCCTCTCCTAATGGCATGCTACTATTGTGTAGAATTTTTTTTTATTTCTACATATTTTTAATTAACTACATGCTCTGAACCACTGGGACACAGAAATTAGGAGACAAAACCCCAGCTGTATTTGGTTGCACTTTCTGAGAAAATGACCCGAACGTGTCACAAAGAAGTTACTAATACAAAATTCTTCAAAACAAAAGCATTTCAATTCCTCATGATATTTATTATAATAGGAATTTCCCCGAATTAGAACATATTCTCAGAATGTTTTCTCTCTAGTAAATGTTAAATACATATTTATAGCTTTAAAAGTTTTATTTTTTCTCTAAATGCATCCCTTTATAATTTTTTGAGTACAAGGTGTCTGCAATATCTTCAAAAGGCACATTTGAAAATATTCTGCATTGAATAGTAGAAAACATAAATCGACATATTATATGTATTTATTAAACATGGATTTAAAAATATGAAGTGCAAAGAACAGAAAATTTATCTGAGGACACAAATAAATAACTTGACCTGCAAAGAAAATTTGTATATTATTTACCTAATGCATAATTTTTTACAGTTTGATGCATTTAAGAAATAGTTTAATACATACTAAGCATTTAAATTGAATATAAATCTGCTACATTAAAAGGAAAACCTCTAGCCATTCTGTGATGTTTTAAGATAATCAGACATTTTAGAGTACCATAATAACTAGAAACAAATTAAAATTATTACTTTAACAAAGCAAGATATGCAAATATTTCTCTAAATAGCCACCACAAAGCCATATTCTACTTTGGTAAAAGAGAATAATATTGTTAGTAGGAAAATTAATATCATTCTACCTATTAATTTACACAGTCATTAATGTTAAAATACTGAGAAATTATAAGAAAGATAATTCAAAATTATATCACAGGGTAGAAAGCATAGTTATAGCTAAATGAACAAATATTTTGTACATATATTGAACATTTTTGCTTGTGTTAACTGCTTACTTATTCTCATAACTTAAATGAAAATATAGACATAAACTCTTTCCCTGATACCACTTATTTATAATTATTTCCTTAGAAACTAGTGGTGTTTATATAAATTTTATCATAGGAATTAAAGTTCCCTTTTATCTGAGGTTGTTACATAAACAGAAGGTTATTATAAAACTTCAAATTCTGCCAACAAAAATAAATAAATGAATAATCAAATGATAATAAATAGAATAATCCTGTGGTTTAAAAGCAGGTTTTCATACTTTATTTTAAACTGAAGAAAATATGCTTTTAAAATAGAAACGTGATAGAAACGTATACCAAAACAATTAACAGCAACTATGATGGATTTTTCTATGGATTGTTGAAAAGCTGTGTCTCATAATCTCCTATTCATCACTTATGATTCATTTGAATTTGGAATCAACTGCAGAGTTCAGATAATAAATATTTTACTGGAAACAACATCCTTCTCTCTTTTGATCGTTTCCAAATATATATTAAATTGATTATTTTATTTGAAAAAGATTGAGTACTAGTGTAATCCCTTGGGTCCTTCTTCATTCAAGCTCTGATCAGCTGCCCAATATACTTGGCATGTTGCTTTAAGGGTTTCATTTTTAGAAGACCTTGGTTTAGCTCATTTTTTTGTCTTTGAAGTAGAATTTTAAATTTATTTCTTATTATAATGATTTCTCACAATGATGTTGGATAATTGAATTATAGTTGAGAATTGATTTTGGATGAGAAAAAGCACATTAAATTTTAATTGAATGGGGGAAAAGGGAGAAGCAACAGAAATGACAAACCCCAAAGAAGCCTTAAAACAAAATATTCAATACAACAAATTCAAATCTTGTTTGATAAGCAATGTAAATATAGCCTACACCATTGTTATTTTGTCCTCTAACACAGAGGTACTTTAGGGAGAATATAAAGTAAATAATGTATAACCTCTAGATGACTAGTGGTCTCAAGTGTTAATTTCAAATGGAACATAAGCTATTGGATACATAATATATTTCTGGATAGTTCATAAATATGCTTAACTGATTTTTATTTTGATTCAAAGGCAATAAGTTTCAAGAATCACTGGTTTAGTGTCTAAGATCACTCTTCTGCTGGACCATGAGAGTCATTCTATTTAAATTCTCTTTCAATCACTTTCATCTGTCTTTTGACTGTGTTGTGGCCAGTGGCAAATGTTCTTGATTGCTACTCAGGGAATTAGCCAACAAAGGGGACTTGACTAGTTTCCAGTGAGCAATTTCCATCAGAAACCATTACTTGTAACCTTCAACCTCACCAACTTCAGCTTTCCTCCCAGAATTCTATTTTTCTTAACACTAGAGTAGTTTACATTTTAACTGTGATGCCAGATGATAATATTTCTAGAATTTAGTGTGGATAAAATTTTGAGTAGGATGTGTTATAGTTGTGTGCATGCATGTGTATATATAAATTTTGACAACCTAAAATGTAAGATATTGCTACGAAGAAAATGTGAATATTTCTTTATTAAATTAAATTAATATTTGTAATCAAACACTTGTTAGGCTAAACCAAAAACATATTGAGAATGCTTTTTTTTTTTTTGAGACAGTTTTGCCCTGTTGCTTAGGCTGGAGTGCAGTGGCACAATCTCTGCTCACTGCAATCTGCCTCCCAGTTCAAGCAATTCTCCTGCCTCAGCCTCCCAAATAGCTAGGATTACAGGCACATACCACCATGCAGGCTTATTTTTGTATTATTTGTAATGATGGGATTTCACCACTTAGGCCAGTCTGGTCTCAAACTCCTGGGCTCAAGTGATCTACCCACCTCAGCCTCTCACAAAGTGTTGGGATTACAGGTGTCAGCCACCATGCCTGGCCAAGAATGTTTTTCAACTAAATTTCATAAGGGCTTGTCTAAGGATAAGAAGATGATTTATTCTAATAGTGTGATCATTTGAATGACTGATTCCTCTTAATCTTAAAATTTTAATTAATATAAATATGTAATATGGGAGTAATAATACAAGTTTGAGAGAATCTTAAAGATATTTTGCACATCCAAATATAAAATAACTACTATATCATGGAAATACTGAGTGTCTCATAAAATGATTTAAAGCTAGTAACAATGATTACACTACTGCATTCACATAATTTTTAACTTTAGAGATTAAGAAAAAGGACTCTGAAGTCATATACGCACTAATGTAGATACTGGTTCTCTTTGAAGACATTCGGTCAGTTACCCTACTTGAGTAAATTACTACCTTTGTGTAACCTAAACATTTCCAAAATTTCTAGGCCTTTGGAATTATTCTTTCCTCTAAGATCCAAGTAAAACTTTGAACCCAATTCCCATGTTACCTTTGGAAATGCAACCTACTTCATAGGATTTCTTCTGAGACTTGTGGATGGGTAAATGAAGGGGTATTTGTGCTCTCCTTGTGGTTTTCTGTCTCTCCTTGTTTGCTGATAAATAGATGTAGCCTGTACTTTAAAAAGTGAGCACTTGGGAGCAGGAATCACATTATGGCAGAGGAGGAGCTTGGTAAAAATGTTTATCTAAAATAATTTTAACTGTATAAACATTTGAAAGGTACCAATTTCAGGGCTCTGGAAATCAGTGAAAGATTCCAGCAAAATAAGAAGAATTTATTCATAGAAACAAACCTTAGGTAAGAACAGCAGAGGTCCATGAATTTATGGCCAGAGGTTGCCCCTATTCTCTCCTAACAGCTCAGTCCACACAGCAGTTTTATCAGGGCCAGACAAGCTGTGAAAACCAGACGCTTGCTGACTGAATGGGCTAATGTGATTTCAGATGGAGCTCAAACAACTCCACGCTCTGCTGCACTTTCAGTGACCGTGGTAGATTTAGTGGAAAATGAATGGAGAAGGCCAGGTAATCAGTTGCTAGTCAGGATGGTAAAAGACTAGTAGAACAGGCAGAAATATAACACAGAGATCTGGACAATGAAACAGGTATGGGGGCATGGAGAGACTCCTGCAAATATGTCTGACTAAAAGGCTACATGTATGTACTAAACTTAACTGAAATGTAAGAATTAATGATAATGGAGCTGATATTTAGAGCTAAAATTAATGAAATAGAACACATGTTTACTATGAGTTTCAATAAATATGTTATTTGCAAAGAATACTAATATTTATTAACCTAAGTGAGAACAACTAAAATGAAAAACCCCACCAATATGATTAAAGAGAAAAAGGAAACATATTACAGATCATATGAAAAAGATAAAAACAGTATAAATTTTATGTCAACAAATTTAAACATCTAAATGAAATTGCAAAATTACTTAAAAAACACTACTTAGGAAAACTGGTATACAAAGAAATAGAAAAGCCTAAAAGCTATATGTCAATTTTAGAAATTAAATTTTTAAATAAAAACCTTTCAAGCAAAGAACTGCAAGCCTAGGTAGCTTTAACATTTAATTTTACAAATACATAACGATAGGGATACAAACCAAATTGCATTGAGTCCCAAAATACAGTGTTCTGAAGACATGTTTGCATTAGTCCCTTCTCCCACAGCAAGGAAGAGATACCCGAGATTGGGTAATTTATAAAAGAAAGAGGTTTAATTTACTTACAGTTATGCATGGCTAATGAGGCCTCAGGAAACTTACAATCATGACCATAAGACAAATGAGAAGTAAAGACCTTCATATGGTGGCAGGGAAGAGAAGTGCAAACAGGGGAAATGCTAGACGCTTATAAAGCCATCAGATCTTGTGAGAACTTACTCACTATCATGAGAACTGCATGGGGAAAACTACCCCGCCATGATGAAGTCACCTCCTACCAGGTCTCTTCCTCAACACCTGGGGATAAAAATTCAATATGAGATTTGGGTGGGGACACAAAATTTAACCATATCGACGTTTTCATTATATTACAATATAGAACCAAACTTTATCATTTTTAGAATTGAGTTTGCCATCTGTCATTTTATATAATATAAAGTTTTGCTACTTTAGGAAAGAGTAAGAGTATTTTTTTTTAATCTCTTGCAGGTGGCTGTTTGAGTTTCTTTGCAGGGATAATTATTTTTGGTATATATATCTCATATATATGCATACTACTAGACAAAAAAATTATACAACTTTTGCCAATTTTCTATCAGTCCATGTTTCAATATATTAGCATATTATATTCTGACTTTCCAATTTTTTTTTCTACCCTTATACCATTAACAATGCTCTCATCTAGTTTACTGGTGATGGCCAGGTAACTAGATGCAGTGGTCAAGTTGGAGTCTTTATCTTCCTAGTCCTATCAGAAGCATTTGACATATTTGATCATTCCTTCTTTTTTTTGATATGTTTGCTATACATGGCCTCATAGCCTAATTTTAATTCTGCCTCACCAAAAATTTATTCTCTGGTTGTGCTTCAAGTCCTATTTCTTCTCATTAATTTTTTATTGTAGGAGCAGCTTTAAGGCTTCAGTCTTGGTACGTTTTATTCTCTATCTTTATTCTTTGCTTTTGTAATTTCTTCAAGACTTCTGGCTTTAAATAACATCTATATGCCAATGACTCTCAAACAGGCTCTCCTCTAACATTTAGTATGCTACAAAACTACATGTGAAAGTTCAAATATCATTTGCCTGTTTTAAATTATACCATTATAAAATTAAGATATTAAACTTTTTTCCAACTTTAAGATAATAAATTCTTAAACAAAATTTGTTGTAATGGCATACTGTGGCATATTTAACTCCAGAAAACCTGAATGGCCAAATTTGAGTTTAAACATGTTGCAATGATTTATAATAACAATATGGGAATTTGGGGCATAGCCCCTAGCCTGTGACACACCACCATATCACTCCACTAGTGGTTTCTTCCCATGCTGAAAAAGGCTTCACATACATGTGTCTGAATACACCTGAGTGGAACTCTGAACTCCATCTATCACCCTGAAAACAGTCATCACTTGGATGTTCTCTGAAGTTTAGACTCAGGAAAAGACCCATACAACGCCTTGTAAGAATGCCTGGGACATTTAAGCAGAATATTCTGGCATGCTAAAAAACTGAAACAAGGTTTAAAAAGAGCTTTAGGGATTCCAGGTGACCATGCACCCTTGACTGCACAAACTATATGCCATAAGGGAAATTGAATAGTCAGAGGAGCAAGACATGTGGCCCTGTAAGTCTTGAAGTCCAGGACAAAAGTCACTTTTGTAGTATCTAAGAAGATCATTGCCTCAAAATGAGATTTTCCCAGCTTGATTGCCTTGCATATGTACTTGGGTGCCCAATAGTCACCTCAAACTGAAAACTCTCTAAAGCATCTCACAATTTCTAGGATAATAAAAATCAAGTTCCTAAAAATGACCTTTAAAATTCCAAATAACCGCAGCTCCTATGACATCTCTGAATTGTATTGTTCTCTCTCCTTCTCAGTCATTCTATGTATACAATCCTATATACTCCAAATGCACAAGGAATATTCTTGCCATAGTGTTCTTGCTCTACCTTGTTCCTTTGCCTCAATGTTATGCATTCAATATTAAAGAAAAAAAAGTATATGACACAAAAAAGCAAGAAAACATAACCAATTTTCCTGAAATAAAGCAATTAACAAAATCCTATGCAGAAATGGCCCAGGTTAGTGTTAGAGTTATCAAATAGGGGGTATAAATTTTTTTTTTTTTTTATGAGACGGAGTCTTGCTCTGTCGCCCAGGCTGGAGTACAGTGGCGCGATCTCAGCTCACTGCAAGCTCCGCCTCCTGGGTTCACTCCATTCTCCTGCCTCAACCTGCCGAGTAGCTGAGACTACAGGCGCCCACCACCACGCCCGGCTAATTTTTTGTATTTTTTAGTAGAAACGGGGTTTCACTGGGTTAGCCAGGATGGTCTCGATCTCCTGACCTCGTGATCCACCCGCCTCGGCCTCCCAAAGTGCTGGGATTACAGGCGTGAGCCACCGCGCCCAGCAATAGGGGGTATAAATTTACTATGGTCAGTATATTAGGAAACGTGGGCAATATGCATGAACAGGTAAGAGATTTCAGCAGAAATACAATTTAAAAAATCAAATTGATAGAAATTAAAAACATGATATGATACTGAATATGATAAATTATTTCTTCGGATGTAATAGAAAATTTAACACATCTGAAAAAGATAATAGGAAAATCAGAAGACAGGTACATAAAAATTATTCAAGCCAAAATGAAACATGAAAAGAAATTGAACAAAGTTAATTTATGGCATTCAAGAGCTATTGGATGATACCTGATGATAAAGCATACATATAGTTGAAAGTTGAAAAGAATAAGAGACAGAAAAAGGCAAAAATTTTGAGTAAAAACAAAATAGATAATTTAAAATTATTGAAAGACAAAATATACATACTCAAAAAGCTCTGAGATTTCTAAGCATAATAAAACACACACTCATGGACATCATAGTCAAAGTTAAATTTAAAACTCTGAGCTATTTCTTTTAGTTTCTCATTTGACACTAGACTAACACAATTTAGTTGTTCGTTTCAGAATGTGTTTATTGGCCAAGAAAGTTAAAATAAACAGGCATGTTAAAATTACATCATTATTTTGAATTATATACTAGGTAAATGATAAATGTAGATTACCAGAGTAATATTTATATAGTCACTTTTCTAGTAAATTATTTTTCAATATTCATAATGCTAATGGAATCAAAATTCACAAGAAACACAAAGCTATGTCTAGCAAGATGAAAAAAATTGAACTAAATTGTGGCTCAGTTATTTGGTGAGAACTTTGGGATGTAATTTTGATAGCCTATTTTATAAATCACAATTACTTCCTGCAATACTATCAACTAAAGAAAGGAAAAATACGTGCTAAAGTTACCATCAAAAATGAATCTTCCTATTGAATATATTTCAAAAGAATATATGTCATTCATTTTTCTTTCAATATGTAGTAATTGGTAGGTGACATAACATTGACACTGAGTGCTTTCAAATTATCTCCCATATTTAGATCTTCAATATTAACATGATGGGCAGTATAATATTAAATATTTATCAGAACAAAATTAGGCACCAAAGTAGCAGTTTTCTAGATATGACAGTTTTAATCTTTTTAGAGTCTATTGATAATGGATGTTTAGCAATCTTGTCACAAAACATGACATCCACAACTCCATTTTTTATATCTAGTAAAGACATTAAAACAAGAAACACTTGTCAAAGATTAGATAATGAAGAAAATGAAATAATTAGGTCAATCAGTGTTTTAAGAATAGGCATTTTTCCCGCATTGTCTTCAATGAAACTATTATGTTTAAATATAGTTATTGACAATTAAATGTTAATAATTTAAAATTGCTTACTAAATTAGATTTCAGTCAATGAAACTTAGAGTAATTTTATGTAAATATTGAATATTCGAGACAAATAACTCCCTGAATATAAAATGGATATGCTTGAAATCCTAATATTAATATTATTGATTTTAAAGGTGGTTTATTTTATAATACTGTTTTAAATGTCTGAAAAGAGAGCCAAATTTGTTTAGTGCCCAGGCCATATTTGATTTAGTTTTCATTTAAACTTTTGTAAAATATTGACATTTTAGAAAACCTTAGTGACTTATCAATTACTCCTGAAACATCCAAAAATAAATGCCTTTAAATAGAGTATCTCATTTACGAGTAAAGAGCAACTTAATTTTTTGAAAACCGTAGGTTAACTATGGTTAACTGTAATAGTCACAGACTTATTTTTAATTTGGATTTTATTTCTAAAGAGAATCTTATGGTAATGAAAGAAGGACATATAAAAAAACAACAGAAGTCTCTCATTTACGGGGCATACTTTCCAAAACCCTCAGTGGCTGCCTGAAATCCTAGATAGCCCCCAGTGCTATATATATATATATATAAGTCATATATATATATATATATATATATATAAGTCATATATATATATATGTCATATATATATAGTGTATATAGTGTATAGATAGTATATATGTAGTGTATAGATAGTATATATATATAGTGTGTATATATATAAACATAGTGTATATATATAAACATAGTATGTATATATATACACACTATGTTTTTCCTATACATATATAGATAGATATCTAATAATTTTAATTTAGAAATTAAGCACAGTAAGATTAAAACAATAATAATAAGAAGGAACAATTATAACAATATACTGTAATAAAAGGTATGTTAATGTGATCTCTCTCTCTCTCTCTTAAAATAACTTATTGTACAGAAATTGTTACACAATGTGGGCTTTGACCACTTGGCTAATGACAATACAATGACCTCAACCAAGAAGTATTTAGCATGAGGATTTTATTACTTATATCAAATAAGGAGGACCCTTTCAGTCAACTCCTCATGAGCAAGCCCTGTTTTATTACTTTAATTCAGTTCTGTTTAATATTCTTCTGCCTATAAATGGAATAGAATACTGTATTATTTTGTGACTGGCTTCTTTTCCTTAAAATATTATTTTGAGAATGATCTGTGTTGTTGTGTATACCAAGTTATTTAGTTATTGTTTTGTTATATTTAATAGACATGTTACAATTGGTTTATTCATTCTACTCTTAGTAGATTTGAGATTGTTTCCAGATTTTAGCTATTATAAATAAAACTACATGCAAGTGTTACTGTACAAGACTTTTATTGGCAGACTATTGTATCTCTTAAGAATATAGGAATAGAATTGCTGGGTCATGGAGTAACTATATTTTCAAATATATGAGAAATGCCAAAGAGACATTTAAAATGTTTTTTAATCCAATCAATATTGTATGAAATGTTCAGTCCTTCCTTATTCTTGCCAATATATGTGGTTATCTGTCTTTATAACTTTACTTCAAAATGAATAATCTCTTTCTTGTTTTAATTTGCATTTTCACAATGGCTTCAGGCGCTGAGCACATTCTGTCTGCTTATTGATCAATTGTAAAAAACTCTTCTTGTGAAATGTCTTTTCAAATTTTTGGCCCATTTCTGTTGTCTTTTTTTTTCTTGGTCTGACTTTCTAGGAATTTATCAATTACCTAAATTTGCTTGAAGTTGTTTAGCTTCTAAAGTTGAAAAACTAGATACTTGATTTTAACCTTTCTTCTTTCCATTAGAAAAGCATTTACAGTTATATATTTTTCTAATCACTGCTTCATGTCAACTCCACACATTTTGATGTATATATTTTGTTTTCATTTTTCAGTGTGAAAAAATGTATTTTAAGATTTTCTTTGTGATCCATTCTTTGATATATGTATCATTTAGGAGTGTACTGTTTAAGTTGAAAACATGTAGGGATTTTTATTGATATTTTGTTGTTTATGATTGCTAATGATATTCCCTTTTATTTACATAAGATGAAATGTACAAATTTCAATGTTTGAAAAATTTTGAGATTTATATTAAGGGTTGGCATATGCTCTATCCTACTAGGCATTTCATATACCTTTAGTGTTTTTGGAGTGTACTATTACATAATATCAATTATACCAAGTGTGCTAATTGACTTAATCTTCTATGTTCTTAGTAAATGATTTATCTAGTTATTTTATCAATTACTAACAGAGGAGTATTACATTATCCAACATGATTATGCTTTTGTATATATTTCTTGTACAAATTTTGTCCATTTTTACTTCAAATATTTTTAAACTCTGTTACAGGATGTAAGTCTTCTTAATTAATTCAAATATTTTAAAACTCTGTTATAGGATGTAAGTCTTCTTAATTAATTCACCCTTTTATATTGCAAGAAATTCCTCTCTGCCTATGGTATTACTCTGTGACTTGTAGTTGAGTTAGTGTAGTATAACTATCACCAAACCAGACTTCTTCTAATGTGGTTCGCATGGTACAATTTTTTTCTACTCTTTTTATTTTGTTGTATCTGTGTCTTTACATTCAAGTGCAATTCTTTACATACCTATTTTGTCTTCTTAACCTCCCATTGAATTGGAGGGTTTAAAGTAAATATAACTTTTGACATAACATATTGATTAATTTAATATTGAATTTTTTTCTGTTTTTCCATCAGTTTTATTTTTCTTTTTTTATTCCTAATTTCTAGCCTTCTTTTTAATTAAATAATTTTTAAATGATTTTTAAAATTCTATTTTACTCCCACTATCTGCATTTTAGCTACACCTGTAGATATATATTTTTGTAGTTGGCCTAAGGATGACAGTATATATCTATAACTTAACAAAGTCAACATAAAATTAATAGTGCATTATTTCATGTAAAATGTAAAAACCTTATAACACCATAAGTTTATTCACCACCCCGTCCCTTGATCTATTCTTACTAGGTATTCAACTTCTCATACATTGTAAATTCCAAAATAAAATCCTAAATTATTTATATCAACAATCATTGTATTTAAAAAGACAGAAGATGAAATATTTTATCTTTACTTATATATTTCTCATTTACAATGCTTTTAATTTCCATCTGAAGTTACTGCCTATTGACCTGAGGAACTCTCTTTAGTATTTCTGGTAGTATGGCTGCCCTTGCACAAATACAAATACACACACGCAAAAAAAAAAAAAAAGTTTTTCTTTTATATATACGTATATTTCACAAATACACACGTGTGTATGTATATATGTGTATAGGTATGTATATAGGTATGTATACATATATAATTTTTTTCTTTAATTTATCTTAAAACATTTTTACTCTATTTTCTTTCTGTACGATATTTTGAATGAATATATCATTTGGGATTGATAGTTTCTCTGCCCCTCTTCAGCACTGAACAATCCATTGCCTTTTGGCCTATGTTGTTTTTGATGAGAAGACAGTCATTATTTGTATCATACTTTCTCAGTACTTTATTTGTTATAATTTACTCTTCTGATCACAGAAGTTGTCTTAAGATCTTCGATGTTCAGCAGTTAGACTATGATAAGCCTTGGTGTGTGTTTTTAAAAAATATGTTTACCCTGCTTGAGGTTCACTGAGTTTCTTGGTTGTGCAGTTTAATACTTTTCACTAAATTTAAAACATTTGTGGCTATTAGTTTTGTTTTAAACCTATTTTTAGAGCTATTTTAAGTTCACAGCAAAATTGTGAGTAAGGTATAAAGTTCCTATACACCCCTTCACTTACAAAGGCATAAGCTCTTATATTATCACAATTCTCCTCCAGAGTGGTAAATTTCCTAAAATTGATGAACCTACAGTGACTCATCATAGTCACACAAAATTCATTGGTTACTTTAGGGTTTACTCTTGGTGTTTTACATTCTGGGGGCTTTCACAAATATATAATGACGTGTTC
This sequence comes from Nomascus leucogenys, assembly GCF_006542625.1. Classification (NCBI taxonomy): domain Eukaryota; kingdom Metazoa; phylum Chordata; class Mammalia; order Primates; family Hylobatidae; genus Nomascus; species Nomascus leucogenys. The sequence goes on along the minus strand of NC_044385.1, from coordinate 82,668,278 downwards.
ATATTCATTCATCATAGTATTATACAGAGTATTTTCCATGCCCTAAAAATCCTCTGTGATCTACCCATTGATCTCTCCTTTCCCCCAACCTCTGCAAGTCAGTGATCTTTTTATTGCATGCATAGTTTTGTCTTTTCCAGGATGTCATAAAGTTGGAATCATACATTATATGGCCTTTTCAGATTGGCTTATATGTGTTTAAATTTCTTACATGTCTTTTCAGGCTTTCTGACACATTTCTTTTGGACACTGCATTCCATTGTCTGAGTTACCAGTCTGCTAATCAATTCACCTACTCAAGGACATCTTGGGCACATCCAAGTTTTGGCAATTATAAATCAAGCTACTATAAATACTTATGTGCAGGATTTTGTGTGAACATAGTTAATTTTCAGCTCCTTTGGGTAAATACCAAAGGGTAGAATTGCTGAATCATATGGTAAGAGTATATGTTAAGTTTTGTAAGAAACTGCCAAACTGTTTTCCAAAGTGGATATATCATTTATTACTCTCACCACCAATGAATAAGAGTTCCCACTGCTCTGTATCCTCCTCAGCATTTGCTACTGTCAGTATTTGGGATTTAGGCCATTCTAATAGGTCTTTGGTGGTATCTTGTTTTAATTTTCATATTCTTCATGACATAAGATATGGAGAATTTTTTCACATGCTTATTTGACATCTGTATATCTTCTTTGATATGGGATCCATTAATATATTTGGTATATTAACTTTTTTTTCTTGCTGAGATTTAAGTGTTCTTCATATATTTTGGTAGCAGTTTTCTCAGATGTGTCTTTTGAAAATATTTTCTCCCAGTCTGTGGCTTGTCTTCTCTTTCTCTTGACATTGCCTTTCCAAATCAGAAGTTTTTAATTTTAGTTAAGTCTAGTTTGTCAATTATTCTTTTCTTGTATCATGATTATTAAATTTTTAAATAATAATTTTTATCTCCTATTATTTTTCTTCTTCTGGAGCTCTATTAATACATACATGTTATATATGTTAGATAACTCAATATTGTCCCATGGGTTATTGAAACTTATTCTTTTTTTGCTTTTTGTTTATCTCTGTTCTTCATATCAATAAGATTTATTGATCTGTCTTCAAGTTCAATGACCCATTCTTTTGCAAGCTCTAATCCACTATTAAACACATCCAGAGAATACCTTATTTCAAATTTTGTACTTTCCAGTGTTAGAATTTTCATTTATCTCATAGCTCAATTACTCTGCTGAAATTATCGATCTGTTAACTAATTATATTAACTTTTAAATTTATGTCATCGAACAGTTTCATGATAGCGATTTTTAAATCCAGGTGTGATAATTTCAATTTCAGCTTCTCTGTCATGGTTAAGTCTGTGTTTCTATTGATGGCTTTTGCTTCTGATTATGAGCTACATTTCCTGATTCAAAAAATGCCTGGTAACAATTTGATTTCATGGTAAACATGGATGATACATTATAAATTGCCTAGATTCTGGATTTATCTCTTTAAATAATGTTGATTTTTTTTATAGCACTCAGAAAAACTACTGATGATTTTCTTGGATCCCAGGATTACTTTTATTCTTTGTTTGAGTGAGTCTACTTTAGTTTTGTCTCTACTTCTAAGACATGATCCTTACTCTAGGGTGTGGCCCTTATTTTTAAAGTATAAACCTTCTTCAGACTCAATTGAATGCTTGAAATCCTTAGGAAGCTCTCTTACCCTGTCTGGCCTGAAATACAATGTGCCCCAGGATTGCATAACTAACATCTTCATTCAACCTTTCAGCTATTGTCCTTTCCCGTCTTGTTGAGTCCTGTCCTGTGTGTGTGCATAGCAAGCCTTATTCAATGATACATAAGAAAATCCCACTGAAATTTCCGGACCTCACTTCTTTTACATGGCAGACACCTTTCTGTTTTCCTGCTCACTAAATTCTAGCTATTTCAATAGCTCTGACACTCATCTCTGCCTTTACACACCTTGTGCACAAGAACATCTGTGCCACATCCTTATATTGCTATTGAGAAACTAATTCCAGAATTGAATGTGGATAAACTGTAAGAGTGAATTCATGGATCCATGATCCGTGTTCTCAAGGATCATGCTTAATTGAGGCCTGAAAATACTTCACCCAATTTTTGGTTTTGTACTGGGAGGAACAGTCTGATACCCTTTATTGCAGCATGACAGATGTGAAAACAAAAGTATATAATTTTCTATGTTATCATCAAGTAATTTCTATTCTATTAAGTTATTTAAATATATGTAACACATTTGTGTTAATTACATTGAATATTTTAATACTGCCGTCATGAATATATATAATTATATTCTTGAATTTGTATAAAAGGATAATTAAAATGGACTACTTTGTTATATTAGGTCATAGAAATTTTGGAAAATATGTAATTTCCTTAAAAGTACTTCATGTCAAGCAATAGACCCTAATCAAATGCATATGATTATAGGATTATGGCTTTGTGTATATTTTTGTAGTTTTACAATAAAAGTATTTTCTCAAAGGAGATCAGACTTCTATCATTAATTTTATTTATCTTGTCACTACTTTTAATTATCTGAGCTTTAGGTTAATTATTTGTAATTAGAAATGGTAAAATTTTTGCCCAAATATTCAGAAATTTGCTAAATAAATGAAATAGTATCTCTATTAAAACGTTTGAGTGCCTTGTTATTACCAAAGTAATGTTTCCTTTATAATTTATATCCTTAAAATGCAAACATAACTTGGATGGGTGAAAAACATTTAATTCAGAAAAAAGACCTTTCAACCTACTGATGTACCATTTTTATGAGTGAATTTATTTTATTTTTTGATTGGTAAATATAATTATAAAATATTTATTTGAGTATTTCAGAATGTGCCAAGAAATCAAATAATAATGCCAAAAATCCATTGATTTTTAACGAAAATTTCCTAGCATTAAGTAATAATCTCCGGAGGTAGCCAAGCTTAACATAAGATATAAAAGCATAATATAATAAATATAATAATACATAAAAATACATTTATATTTTTCAAAATATCTCATGTATTGAGATTTTATGTATTATGTAGTTTTTCTTTTCTAAGGTTTGTTTTATATTTCAAAATATCAATTTCTTTGAAATGTACTTCCTTAGTATTTTAAAACACATAAAATACATTCATATTATGTTTGATTTGATTTGTGTTGAAAATATATCTACTCATATAATCAGAAATAAAACAAAGAGATGGAGCATTTCCATCAAACTACAAAGTTCTTTTATGTCTTTTGCCAGTCAAATCCTCACTCCCAGCCCTAGGCAACAACTGCTCTCTTTTCAGTCACAATAAATTATTTTTTAATGTTCTAGTCTTTTTTGCTTTCCTTCTTTGCTCAGTATACTTTTTTTACATTCTTCCATGTTTTTGTATACATAAGAAGTCATTGTTATATAGATGACTAATATTGCATTAAATAAATAAGCAACAATTTATTCATTCAATTTACTCTTTTTTGTGTGTGATCTCATCTAAATTTATGGCTTAAAACAACATTTACAAATCCCCAAACTAGTTCCCCAAATCCAGATTTCTAGATCTCACTACCTATTTTGAAATCCTACTTGGGCATCTAACAGATATTTCAAACTTTGTGTGTTGAAAATTTGACTCATATCCCCCTTCCCTTTCTCCATTCACCACTGTCTCAGTTACTCTCAACTGTATCCTTGCTATTAAACAATTATAAATGTTGTCTTCATCCTTGACTCCGTCAGACAATCCATCAGGAAGTTTGGCTCTCCTGATAAAGGGTAGTCAGTTTCTCAACATTAATCATCATGTATCCATTACCATCCTGCTCTTTGCTTATTATCTCTTTCCCAGATTACTGTAATAGTCCCCAAATGAGTTGGTACATTCCCGTCTTAGCACCTCTCCTACTGAAATGTTCAACATAACCCTTAGAGTGATCCTTTAAAAACTAAGTCCACCCATGTCCCGCTAAAACCAAAATCTTCCAAAGGCTTTTCATTTCACTGTGAGTACAAGTCAAGTCCTCACAGTGGCCTACAAAGTCATATATGATCTGGAAGCCTACCATCATTCACTCCTATCATTACTGTTTTGGTCTCATGTCTTTCATTTTCTCTTTATTCTAACCAAATTGACCTAAAAACCATTTCCAGAATATGTCACATGAACTCCCATCTAAGGTCCTTTATGCAATCTGGCCTCTGCCTGGAATGCTCTTCTTCCAGAGAGGTACATGACTACCTCTTTTGCTCAAATATTAGCTTCTTTTTTTTTGTTGTTATACTTTAAGTTTTAGGGTACATTTGCTTCTTAATATGGTCTACTCTGACAAACAGCAACTTGCTTGAAGATCTCTCATTCCTTTTTATAGTGCTCTAATTTTTCTCATTGCAATTATCACCCTCTAGTATACTGCAAACTTTATTATTAATGAATTTTATTATTGAACACTAGAATAAAAGCACCGTGAAGGCAAAACTCTTTGTCAATTTGGATTCCTGATACATTCTAGTTGCTTATGTTAGTGTCTGGCACATAATAAATATTCAGCAAATAAAATATAAGTTGATCAGAAGAATAAATGCATGAGTTGTTGATATACAGCTATTTAATCATGTTTATTACTCATCTAAATACATCTGAAAATTACATTTATATTTTTATTTTATATGATTTATGTTTCACATTTAATAAATATTGTTTAGAAAAAATATTTAAGTTCTAATAACAATTATTGTTCCTATGGAAATCCTATTTCAAGTGAAAAGATAAATTGATACACCTTAAAAATAGTTAAACAATAATAGTTAACATGACTGAAATATGTAATATGTATTAGACTCTTTTTAAGCCCTTTAACAGATATTTATATTTAAGGAAACCTATTTTTAGTTCATACAATAACTGTATTTTTATACATTAAACTTATCGTTGAAGTACTTGAGCTTCAATTCTCTTAATATCAGGATTCAAACACACATCTGCCTAATAATGAAGTTCATTGTTGTTTATAATTCATGAATTATAAAAGAATAAATGTGAAAGAAAACATAAGCAGTAAGCATGTCATATTTTGCATGTTAACTCACATGCATGTTTACTTAAACTGTTATCTGCTGTTTAAATAAATGTAAACATTTCTAATAAAGCATTCATTAAGTTGTTTCTATGGTAGGTATTTTATATGTGCAAAAATTTATTTGCTGTTATTTTTTATTTTTGTGCATAATGTATACATCGTAATTTAGTAAAATTGGTTGTAATGACAATAAACTGACACACAATTCATAATAAGCTTAATGATTTATAATAAAATATATACATTAATACTTGATCAGCCTTGTGGATAGCAGTAAATATACATTAGTTTGTGAGCATAGCTTATGCTAAAATCTAGCCTACATTGCAGATATAATAATATGCTAGCTATTATAAATAATTCTCAATCACTCTTTCTGTAGTATTCTTTACTCAATCCACAGCTAAAATGCTAGTTTATTGACAGCAAGAAAGCAGTAGTCAGTCAGCGATTATAACCTTCCTTTCAGGGAAAACTCTGCTATATCTTTTGAAACTTACCACAATTATTATTTCCTCTTTGAAATCTTTCCTGGAGACCCAAATAGTCATGCAATGAGATAACAATCCATGTTTTGCAAACTTAAAACACTTTTCACATTTATTTATTATAGAACTTATTGTATTATATTGTTTAAAAAAAAAGTCTGCATGTCTTATATCCTCCCAGACAGAAACAAAACAGCAAATCAATTATTAATGTATGGTTACTCTTTTGCATCCTCAGGAGCAAGTGCAGAATCTTATGGAGAATTGTTGAAATAAAAAAATGTTTCAGAACAAATGACTAAGCATGAAAGAGGACTGGATATCACATTCATGTACAACACATTTTAAGAATTCTGTGTCTATTGGTGGTAAAAGGTTAAAGTAAATTCTGCAAATTGGAAAATTTATAAGCCTTGGTGTCATGAGCAAAAACAGAAACATCTGGCAACACCTAGGTTGGAGTCAAAGAAAGATAAGAATCAGGAATTTTTGGTAGATTTCAGCAAATGGAACATATTATATTAGGTAAAACAAATTGTCTCTTGGCTTTTAGTGTCTAATCTTATAGTATTTGATATTTGAGAGATCATTTATCCAGCAAATTTTAGAAAATCATTCTAAACAATCTGCTAAATTGAAACCCAGTATTTAACACAATCCCACAATCCTACAAGGCTATTCCAGTTTAAAACAAATGAGAAAATTGAAGCACAAGTTGCCTAATATCTAAAATCTCACTTTGTCTTGAAGGAAGCTTAACATCCTAAGAAAGGAGATTAAAAATCACTGAACATCCAAAATCCTACTATTAAAGATTATATCTGTGAAATTAAGACACCAATAATTTTACTGATTTATTCCAATTATAGTTATTTAGGGTAAGAGCTGATACATATAAAAATAACTTTAGATTCTAAGTTCTAGTCATTATTATTTAAGAATGAAATATGAGCCCTGTTCAAAAATAGAATGCTTCATATTCTAGCTTATTACATATTCATTCTATGGAATTAGAAATAGATTTAGCAATAGAAAATATCCAAATTAAAACATAGAAAAGATAATTAAAAACAATCATCAGAGCATCAGTGAGTTATAGGACATTTTAAAGAGGCTTGATATGCTGGTAAAAAAAAGAGGAAATGGGAGAAGTGTCACATAAAAATATTTCGATAGATAGTATCTAAACTTTTCAAATTTAATGACATTATAAACTCAGAGATCCAAGATGTCCAACTAATCCCTAAGATAAGAAATGTGAAGAAAACTAAACTAATCCAAGGCATATCCTAACCAAATTGCTCAAGATCAGTGATAAAAAGAAAATCTTGAGAGCAGCCAGGTTTGGGTGGGTAGATAGGCAGTACATTTTACAAAGGAACAAAGAAAAAAAGATGGCCGATTCCAGTCAGAAACAATGAACACAAGAAGATAGTGGAGCAACAAAACAAAACAAAAAACACAGCAACATAAAATGTATTCTCATTAAAATTATCTTTCAAAAATGAGAAAAATGTAGATTTTTTTCAGACATACAAAAATCAAAACATAAGTTATTACCACCAAACACATACTACATGAAATGTTAAATGAAGTTCTTTAGACAGAAGAAAAATGATTCCAGATGGACATATAACTTTATACAAAAGAATAAACAGCAGGGAGAATGAAGGTGATTATTACTGATATTGAACATAAATTATGAAGCAAACCTTGGAATAAATAAAGCAACTTCAGTTTTTCTCATCAAATGCAATTTTGTAGAATTCAATAGTAAGTATATAGGACAAAAATTCAATCTTGGGTTATAAACGATTGGCAAAACCAAACAAAACTACTGGTGGCTATGTTGTGACTGGTGTATTCACCAGAACAAAAAAGGCAGTGGACATTTTGCAGCACATAAATGTCGTCTATTTTTATCTATAAATAGATGCTGTGTGTGTGTGTGTGTATGTGTGTGTGTAAAAACCTATCAAGTTGTATGCTTACAATATGTACTTTTAATGTATGTTAATTATATCTTAATAAAATAACTAAAAACTAAACATGAAGCATAAGCCCACATTATCAAAGTAAATCATTGCTCAACTGAGAAATGATAATCCAATTCAAAATATTTAAAAAAATAACCTGTATCAGGAAATATATCTCCAATAAATTATGTTGGAATGAGATTATGAAAAATCATATGTTGAATATGGAATGTTTCCTGTGGGTAGTGAGGGTACTTCCATGAATGACAAGCATTTAAAACATTCAAGGAATAATACAAAGTAAAAGGTATTGTGTTATGACTAAATTTCAATGTAATCTATTATTTTTACATGGCTTAATGCCATTATATAGTTTCTTTTCCTCTAAAACCAATAAAGGGAAATACCAAACATAGTAACTTAAAGAAAACCATTGTAAAAGTTAGTTTTGTCCATTTGTCAGCATGTTAAAATTAATACTTTTATTCCAGTGAGTTATTTAGAATCAATGGTATTTCTCAATTTATCCAGATCATCACAAGGACTATCACCCTGCCTCGTGGGAAAATCTTATCGTTCGGGCTAAGGTGAGTAAGGTGTCTGTATGAGACAAAAAAGATCACAATATTGTAGTAAGTTTCAAGATTACATATGTGCCATGCAAACAAAGGTAATATAGATACTAATTTATTGTGGGGACCAACTTTTCATGCAGGCCAATGGTTGCTTGCCTTTCTAACTAGTGTTGTACGAAAGAGTCTCTCTATGATAATTTTAGTAGTAATACTGAAAGAGATTAACATTTTGGTCAATTTTCCTAACAACATCTCTAGAATTTTAAGTTTTAGAATTATATAACACTCTAAGGATCATCACTTCAAAATCACGTACCACAAACAGAATAGGGTGGAATGCAAGAAATAAGGATACTGTCTCAGTTTTATTCCTAAATAGTTGCATGAAAAATTGAGTAAGCTAAATGAGCAAGTTCTCTATTGACTCATCTTAAAGCAAGAGCATCAAGCAGGGTAGCTTCTAAAACAGTGGTCACTAGCCTTTTTGGCCTTAGGGACTGGTTTCATGGAAGACAATATTTCCATGGACTCAGAGACGGGGAGATGGTTTAGGGATGATTGAAGTACATTACTTTTATTGTGCACTTTATTTATATTATTATTACATTGTAATATATAATGAAATAAGTATACAACTCACAATAATGTGGAATCAATGGGAGTGCTCAGCTTGTTTTCCTGTAATCAGATGGTCCTATCTAGGGTTGATGGGAGACAGTGACAAGTTATCAGATATTAGATTCTCATAAGGAGCTCACAACCTAGATCCCTCTCATGTGCAGTTCACAGTAGGGTTTGCCCTTGAATGAGAATCTAAGGCCACGAGAGGGGAGCTCAGGCAGTAATGTGAGAGTGATGGGGCGGGCTATAAACACAAATGAAGGTTTGTTCCCTGGCTTGTGTTCACCTCCTGCTATGTGGCCCAGTTCCTGTGTTCTAAGATAATTGAGAAAACATGTACTCCAACTGCATGTTTGTTTTGTTTTGGATTTTTATTTTCAAGGGTAATTAATAGAATATCTATTTGAAAAAAAGTTATTTTAAATCTTATTATAAATATTATTCTATTTTCATCACACTTTTTCTAGTGAAAGCACTTACTAAATTTAACATTGTAAAGGAAAACACACTGGAAGTTTAAAAAATTTCTAAATTAGCTAATGTTCTAGTGTATTATTGTTTATTTACTGGGAAAAAAAGTCAAATAAAATTGAGAATATATGAGCAGTTTTCCATGTAAAAGCCATTAAATTTTAGTAGGGTTCAGTCTTTTGATTGACAGATAAATTTGCAAAACTACAGTTAAATCTCACTATTTTATTTGTTTTTTGTTAGGTTTTTTTTTTTGTTGTTTTTATTTTTGATGTAGAATCTTACTGTGTTCCCCATGCTGGCCTCAAACCCCTAAACTCCTGGGCTCAAGCAAGCCTTTCACCTCCCTCCTGAGTAGCTGGATTGCAAGCATGTGCCACCTCATCCAGCTTAAATTTTACTTTTTTGGAATGTGTGATCATAAAGCAATTTACTAAATATGTGTACTTTATGTTCATATATATAAATACATACATATATATATGTATATGAACTCATTTAACCTTATTTTAAAAATGTAACTTTCCCTCACTAGGAAAGCTATTGATGGAAATATAAGTATATTGTCAATAATGAGTTAGTGCTGCAAAAAATAAAGGGTAAAACAAATTAAAATAAACATAAAATGTAGGGTCAATAGACTTATTTAGAGAAATATAAACTCATGAACTCTCTGCAACCTCAAGCAGGGGCAGCAAAAATCTTTGTTTTGCCTGAGGCATAGACAAAGATCAACCTTCCTAGCTTCCCTTTCCATTAGGTCATGGACACATGACTAGTTCTGGCCTTTTCACCTTTGGAAGGTGAGACAAAGAGTTTTGTGCAACTTCCTAGAACATAAGATTTTCCATGAGTTATCCTCTCTCTTCTAACTTTGGCCACCTGTCTATTAATTCCAAAACTGATTCTGGATGCAAGTGTTGAACATCTACACCACATAATACTGTGTAAATTGAAACCTAGTTGGGAGTATTTCACTGTTAATCTGTTGTGTTTAGAATTACCTTAACACATGAGAAAATTATACTTTGAAACATGGTGCTGCCAAACAATCACAGAATCATAAAATGCTTGGTATCAAATTAGTAGTCACATAGCAAAGGAACTGATATCAGAGAGAAGTTCCTACCTATGCAGTGCCAAAACATTTGAGAAAACTGTTTCCTGTGATATCCTGAAAGGCAGACAATGTGTCTATTGATCCTGTAGCTTTCTGAAAAGTGGCTGGAAAACAGATTGTTAGTTGTGGGTCTGTGTTGTGATCAGATTGCTTATGATGTTATCAAATAAAAGAGATTGCTTTAGGTAAGAAATGGTTGGTCTCCAGGAGAAATAAAAAGGAATATATCGTGTCTTGTCCTTAATGAGTTAGGGAAACCCATTATAGCAGAACAAAATAAATATGACAAAACACTATTAAGACCCAGCTTTTGGCAAAGATTAAATAAGGAATGAGTTCTTAAAAAGCAATCCTAATAGCTTCAAGGTATATTATTTAATTTGATACAAAAAAGGCATTTCAATTCGTAAGCAAAAAAAATAAGTTAAACTTGACAATTACCTTTTGTTAAGAACTCTGCTACTGGTGCAGAGAAATGATTAGAAGCACACCGATCATAGGCTTAAGAAGTCAGATTGCATTATTGCTTATGCTACACATTCCACATTCATGTAAGAAGATTATGCTTTCCAATTCATTGCCCTGTAAATTTTAGTGCCCTGGTATTTTGTATACTTCCCTGCTTCAATACTATTGAGTTTACTTTGGCCAGTGGAATGTGAGTGAACATAACACATGTCATATGAGAGCAAAAGCTTTAAAAGCCGTTGTGCATTCCAGTCAACACTGGCTATTCTGCCATGAAAATGGTGTGTCCCAAATACAGGTTGCTCCAATAGGCTGGGCCCAAAATAATTAAAAAAAAAAAAAAAAGGTGAAGCCAATCTGAAGCTTATTTGTAAATTGGAGCCAGATCAGAGCTGCTGCTGACTGCTAGTCAGAATGTGACGTGATCAAAAAAATAAACCTTTGTTGATGTCAGATGTCAAAAGTCATTGAGTTTTTGAGGGTAATTTTGAATCACAGAAAAATTTTAAAAAAAAGAGTAATGAACTTCTAATATAACTAGCTAAAAAAATCCTTTTTTTCTTTATGAGCACTAAAATGACAGTAAACTAATATGACAGTAAACAAGATGGGAAAGGTATATTTCCCCAAGGACAGCAAGCTGTCAGTCACCATCATCAGCTATGCCCAACAGTTCAATAAACAAAGAAGGATCTCCCAGAGTGCCATGTGAGTGAGTAGAGAACAATGAATAAGAACTTTTTTCAAGATCAAATCCAAAAATTATCTTTACTGCCAAAGCAGATGATTGTCAAAATGCCTGCCTGTGACAAACAGACCATTGTACATTGGACAAAAACTTTTTTTTTAATAGTCATTGACAAACTTTTTCTTATAGGGTTAGTCAGTATTTTAGGCTTCTGGGCCATACAGCCTCTGTCACATCTACTGAACTCTACTCAACTTTGGTACTGTAGCACCAAGGTAGACATACACAGTATATAAACACATGTAGCTTGGTTTCAATAGATCATTACATTAAAAAATAGGCAGCTGGACCACAGACCATTTTGAAGACCCCTGCTTTAAAACAGTGGTGTGTGGGAGCTATGTAGGGAACTGATAAAAAGGAAATCGTGTGGAAATACTGGTCAAACAGCAGATGCTGGCATATTCTTTTATGTGCAAGGAGAGTAGACTGCGTTTTTTCTTTTTTTTTTTTAGTGGGAAGAATGAACAGAGTAAAATTTGGTAATTTATACATATGTATAAGCCTTTTAAAAAATGTATAGGGCATACAGGTAGACTTTCTTCCTTATTCTTTCTGCACTTTGATATGGCCTTGGAACTGTCTTTGGCTGTGGAATATGGGCAACAGTAAAGTTCATTTTTTTGAACCTTTTCCCATAAAGATATTTCTTGGGTTTTTCTTATTTTTCTTCATCTGTTTGAAGATGTTGACCCCTGTGTCAACGTCAATAATGTGCCCATAGAAAGTGAAATTTAGTCATCCTATCTATGTTTCTGAATGACAGAGTGGAATTATTGATTGTGAAAGCCTACTTTTGACTGTGATTTAAGTTTATTGGTTAATAAATTGTTTTTTACCTTAGATAATTTAAGACAATTTTTATTATATATGGCTTGTGCTGAAATATCCTCCAAGTTATTTTAGTCGTATCAGGCATAAAGTATTTGAGGAGGACATTTTGTTTGGCAGATGTACTATTGAGATAATTTGGGCCAATTCTCTAGGTAACAAAAGTGTGTTGTATAAGAAGACAAAGGCAATTATGAAAAACTCAGAATCCTACTTTCCCCATATTCATGTTTGTTTTGAGCCAAGAGTGAGCCAAATGCCGTTCAAAGTTTCCCTGTGTCTTTAATTTTGTATTTGCTTTTATTTATTTATTTACTTTTGTGGTAGGCACACTTAACATGGGATCTATTCTCTTAACAAATTTGGAAGTGCACTTATCATTAATGATAGGCACTATATTGTACAGCAGATCTACAGAGTATATTCATTCAGCATAACTGAAGCTTTGACCATGATCTCCTCATCTCCTCCAGCACCTTGCAACCACTATTATATTATTTACTTCCTCTGAGTTTGTCTGTTATAACTATCTAATATAATTGGAATCATGCAGCTTTTGTCCTTCTGTGATTGGCTTATTTCACATATCATAACCCTCAAGTTCCATCCCTGATGATGCAAGTATCAGGATTTCCTTCTTTGTTAAGACTAAATACTATTCCACTGGATGTATATACCACATTTTCTTTATTCATTCATCTTTGTATGGACACTTGGTTTGTTTCCATATATTGGCTATTGTGAATAATGTTGCAATGAACAAGGGAGTGCAGATATCTCTTCAAGCTATTGATTTCAATTATTTTAAATATATATCCAGAAGGTAGAATGTAGGATCTTATGTTAGTTTTATTTTTATTTTTTTGGGAAACTTCATACTGTTTTTCAAAATGTCTGTAGCAATTTACATTCCCGTCAACAATATATAGAGGTCTTGATTTTCATAGACATCTGAAAAACAGTAGATTTGCTATTTGCCTACATTTATAGAAACTATAAATTTCCTAAGGACAAAGGTTATTATAAGTAATTTTCTCCATTTTTTATGTTCCCAGAGGTTAATATATACTGGTACATACTATTCATGCTTTGGCTAAATAGTAACTAAATTTAAAAAATAGATGATAAAAAATATATATTGTCACCTAGAGAATTTTTTAAATTTTAAATTATTAATTATATAATGTTATAATGTTATATAATGTTACACATATTTTTATTTAAAATGTTAAAAAATATATAATGTAAACAATAACGTATGGCATAATCAACTTTTATAAAAAGAAGAGTTTTCTAATTTATTTCGTTCAAGATAAATACTGTCATATGATACTAGGATAATTTGCATAATGTTGCTGATATTTTGCAGTCTACAAAAAGAAGTTTCTATAGGGATGTGGTTTTTAAAAGGATATGTTTTTATTATACATTTATTACTCCTGTTGTGTTGATCTATTATAAAACTTGAATATCTTCTTTCATCTGTTTCATCTGTGAATACTGTCATTAGCAGTACTGATTATTCATTCTATAAAGAGTTATTGAAGAGGTTGGCTAATTAGAGGCTATTCTATTTATAATTTGATAATTTGTGATTAAGTTGGTATTTGAGGCAGCTTGGTGTCTGAAAGAGGAACAGGAAATCACTTTACTTGATATTTGTTATGACAGCAAGGAAAAAATTCATGACTGTCAAATTTGCTTTTAAGATATTTTTTAAATGGGAATTTATGATATATGTTAGTATCAGTGTCCCTGATATTGTAAACACAAAGCAAATCATGATGCAATCAGAAAGAACAGATGATCGAAAAATGTAAACTGAAGAAAAGAAATATTTAGTTAGTGTTGAATTGATTCATATATGCATGCAGCAATTTCCTAATCAAATAATTGAAATTGGAAGGAGAGTTAAACCAATTAATTAATATAAAATCAGTCAAATATTTATATTGTAATATTAATTTAAAATAGAAAAAATAACATAAAAAGCATGTTCTACTTTCATAATAACAAAACTATATATATATCTCTCATCACAGATACACACACTTGTATTTGTGTACATATATATACACACACATGCATTATACATATATAAGGCTTTGTTAAATTATATTTTCTAGGATAATATTTAAATCATCTCAAAATATCCTTCCATTTTTCTCTCTCATTTTTTATATTTAATCTAAATTATACATTTTTGATTCAATAGTATTCTATTAGTCCTCACCTTTTTATCACCTTTAACATTCTCACTTTCCTTCCCACTCTGTCGGTAACAAAGAATCAAATTTTCTAAGTCTTTTCTGGCTAATTTTCCCCTAGCTGTGTACTTTACTGTTTTCTTTTATTACAATCATTTTCTAAATGATAACTTCCATGTCATTTATATCTTTTCTTAAAAGTTTACTCCAGATTAATTTTACGTCAGAAAGCCCTAGTGAGTTGAAAACATACTGTTTGCCAAATATGCCTTTTATTAATTGAAGCTATTTGTATTTGAATTGTATGAGAAAAAAATGAGTTTAACATATAGTCAGAAGACTGAGGTGCAGAGAGGAAATTTCTGATTGAAAGTTTTTTTGACATTAAGGGAACTTGTGATATCTACTTCCCAGAAGGATTTTAAGAATTGAAAAGACTCATCTCTCTGATAGATTAGGTGCAATTTTGCCTGGAGGTAGGTGACAGAAGAGATAGCCTGTGTACTGTGATATAAAATAAGGAATAATAGGTTTTGAGTACTTTATAACAGCAGTTCATCCCTTTTTTTCTTTCCTGAAATTTTATAAGTTGTCTAGACTTTGGATATAGAATTGTTTCATCAAGCAACTTTTGAATTTAACTAAAATTTATACAGATCAAGCT
Source organism: Nomascus leucogenys (assembly GCF_006542625.1). Classification (NCBI taxonomy): domain Eukaryota; kingdom Metazoa; phylum Chordata; class Mammalia; order Primates; family Hylobatidae; genus Nomascus; species Nomascus leucogenys. The sequence goes on along the minus strand of NC_044385.1, from coordinate 82,653,016 downwards.
TTATCAGGATTTGTGAAATATTACACAATTTGCTATAGGTGCTGAAAGTAATTTCCAATATTTAGGAAAAATGTCAGTTTTTTAAATATTCTATTTGGTATCTATAATTAAAGGTAAATGAAAATAACATTTTTACAGTTGAAAAAACCCACGTGAAGAAAATATACTAAATCAGTCATTCATAAGAACAACTTCTAACTTGATAACTATCTTGGCATTAAAGTTATAGAAAGGCATTTTTTTCTCATTTTATTCCTCATTATAATTCTTATACATATTTCTCATCACCTTAAATATGCAGGCCCCTTCATTATATTTCTTGCTATAATAAGCCACATAATTTTTAAGAGTCAAAGAATTAGTAATAAATTTTTAGGGAAAATAAGAAGCCAGGGTATAAAATTTCCAGGTTTTTATATCTAAAATAATGTAAAGCAATAACTGTTTAAAACTCAGGAATACATTCACCAGCAGCAGCTTAAGAAAGCATCAAACATAACTGAGATCATCAGTAATTTTATAAAAATGGCGTCCAGGAAAAGTAAAAATATGACAGAAATTTCCACGAGGTAAAATGCCCCTACCAATGCCCCCCCACAAAAAAAAACCAGAAAGTGAATATAAAATAAGCTACACAGTCCTAAGACTTCTTACTAATAATTTCCAGTTGGAAGACAATGGGCTTAGGAGGAAACATGTTTGCAACTGAATGAAAAATGTATGAAGAGAAAATAATAATACCTACACCTTGAGCTCTAAGCAGTAATGAAAATCTAAGAAGTTTAACATTTTTCTTTCTCCATGCTGGAAGTACAGTGGTAAAGGAAGCAAAACAAACTGTAATTACTCAGAGGTGATTATCTCTAGCATTGCACATAGATCAGTATGAACATCACTGGGACAATTGAAGAAATGTAAATATTGACACCACATAAAATATTAATGTTTATTTAAATCAATATTAAATTTTCTGTGATTAGTGTGTATTGGACTTATGTGAAACAGTGTTTTTGCTTTTAAGAAATACAGGCATAAATGTTTAGGAATGAAAGACATTATCATGTTGTCTACAAATAATTTTGAAAGCTTCTGAAAATATGTGTGTGGGAGGAGACAATGAGTGAAGGGACACAAATATAAGAAAATTTTTTTTAAGAATTTTCTAAATCTAGGTGAATGATATATATAAAAACTTATTTTGCTAGTCTTACAACACTTTTTAAAGATTTATTTTAATGAAAAATAAGTAATAAAAAATAAAATGACAGAAATAATTAGACAGGCTACATATTGTGTGAGGCTGCAGAATTTGATTTGAACATTCTGTAGAGTATTTGGAGGGTCTTGGTAAGGGAATTACATAATCTGATTTTCTGATTTTAAAATATCTCTCAATATTGTGAAAAATAGATTATTTGGGGAATGATATATTCAGAGAACCAATTATGAGGCTATTGTAGTATCCCAGTAAGGAAACACATAGACTAGAATAAAAAATCAGAATGATACAAAGTAGATGTGTTTAGCTTTACTAGGTAAGGGAAAGATAAATATTTGGTTCTTGCCCGTGGAAATGGCAGATGTATCATTTCATTAAGTGAGATAAATTTGAAGGGGCAGTCTTATAAGGTGAGCGCAAGAGTTGTGTTTGGATATATATATAATGTTAATTTTCACGTGTCTTTTAGAATTTTGAAGGAGTTGCATGTTTGTAAGTTCAAAAGTGAAGAACAAAAGAAATTAGAGAGACATTTATTTGGGATTAATCATCATAAAGTGGAATTTAAAGCACCAGGACTACATGAAAGCCAGTAAAAAGAAAAAGAGGAGATGGAAATAATACTTAGATAATCTTGGGAAACTGGGAGATTTCAAAATTTAGTGATCAGGAAAAAAGTATATATATATATATATATATACACACACACATACACATATACACAAGCAAGTATGATAAGGAAAAGAATCAAGAAAAGATAGGATAAGAGATTTTCAGAGATGTGACTGCTCAAAACAGGAATATTCTAAAATAAAAAAGAAAGATAAGGATGTAATTCTATTCAACTTTGTACTTGAGATACTGACTGGGGAATTGGACAAAGTAAAAATGAAGAAAACAATGCAAATGTATATAGATTGGAAAAATTAAGCTATTTCTGTTAGAAAATTATAAAATCTTGTATACAGAAAGTTTTTAAAGATCCACTAAAAAAACTATTGAACAAATAAAGGTATTCGGTGAGGCTAGAGACTAAAACATCAATATACAATATACAGTATCCAAAAATAAAATTTGTAAAAAGCACTTTCATGTAATATAATATGAAAAAAGTGCTTAGGAATAAATTTAACAAAAGTGAAACACTTGTACACTAAACAATAAGATATTGTTTAATTCATAGATTTTAAGGAAATGAAAATATACCCTACATTTATTAATCAACAAACTGAATATTGTTAAGATTGCAATACTCTTCAACTTGATCAACAGATTATCACAATCACTAACAAAAGATGATTTATCTCTTTTGGGGCAAGTTGACAAGCTGACCTTAAAATTTATATAAAAATACAAGGAAACCAGAATAGCTAAAATAATGTGGAAAAGTAAAAACAAGGTTGAAAGAGTCATTCTTACTGATTTAAACACTTAGTGTACAACTACACTAATTCATACAGTCTGGCACTGGCATAAGGATAATGTATAGAACACTGGAATAGCATTGAGAGTCCAAAAAATGCATACATTTGTAATCAACTGATATTCAATAAGAGTACCAAGACAATTCAAACATGGAAGTCATAGTCTTGTCAACAAATGATGCTGGGACAATAGGACGGACAAAGGAATGGAGTTGGATACCTACCTCATACCATGCACACGAATTAACCCAAAATGTGTTATTGGCCTAAATATAAGATATAAAACTGTAAAATTATTAGAATAAAACAGAAGAAAAATATTCATGACCTTGAGTTAGTTAATGTTTGGTTAGATGGCTCTAAGTGTATAACTAACAAAACAAAACCTAGATAAATGAGACTATATCACTTTAAAAACTCTTGTGTTGCAAATCATATCATTAAGAAGGTAACAAGACAACTCACAGCCTGGGAGAAAGTATTTGCAATCACATATCTATTATACAGCTTTTATTCAGAGTATACAAATAAGTATAAAACACAATAAAATAAAACAAAACAATTAAGAATGAGTAAAACATTTGATCAGCCCCCTTTCTAAAGAAGAATATAATTATTGTCAATAAGTAAGTGAAATGATTCTCAACATCATTGGCCACTAGTCAAATGCAAATCACAATCATGTAGAGATACTGCTTCTCCTATACTAGAATGATTATAACCAAAAAGGTAGATATATAAGTGTTGGTGAGGATGTGGAGAATTTGAAACTATCATACATGTTAATGGAAATGTGAAATGGTGCAGCCATTTTGTAAAACATTTTGTTAGTTTTTCAAATTTGTAAACATAGAATTATCATATAACACGGCAATTTCACTCCTAGCTATATATCTAAGAAAAATTAAAACATATATCCACACAAAATGTTGTACATAAATGATCGTTATCATCTTGCTTATAAAATCCCCAAAGTAGAAACATCCAAATGTCTCTTAATAGATGAATGTCTAAACAAAACTGTGGTTTGTCCATATAATGGAATATTGTTAAACCAAAAACAGGTGCAGAATAATGGTCCATGCTATAACATCAATAAACCTTGAGAACTGTATGCTAAGTGTGAAACTCAAGTTGCACATTACTCATATTTTATTCTTTCTTTTATATTAAATGTTAATAATAAGCAAATTTATAGATACAGAAAGGAGATTAGTAGTTGCTTAGGCCTGAATGGGTGAATGATGTGGGTAAGGAATGACTACAAATGGGTGGAGGATTTCTTTGGGAAAAGATGAAAATATTTAAAACTGATTGTGGTAATGGTTATGCAACTATGTGAATATGCTAAAAAACTTTGAATTGTACATTTTAAAGGAGTGAATTTTGATTTGTGTATTATAATTTACTAAAGATACTGTTTTTAAAGAAGAGGATAATCTCCTATCTTATGTCCTATGGGAATTCAATTTAGAAAAGGGCTGTAAATAGACCATTAGATCTAAAACGATAAAAGTAATTGGTTGTATTGACAAGGGAAATTTTTTAGGCTAGTAAAGGTAAAAGCTTATTTTCTGTGGCTCAGAAATGAAATAGAAGTTTAATAGTAGATATTAATGACTATAAATAAATTTTAAGTATATTTTCTATGAGAAAGACTAGGTGTAAAATAGATGTAAACTTAGGCATATGTAGGATATTGGAGAGGTGATTTAAATAGTCCATCTTAATCTATGCTTTTACAATGCTTTTGTTTAATTTTTAATTGACATATAAAAGTGTATTTATTATGTACAACAGGATTTAAAGTATATACATTGTAGAATAGCTAAATCAAGCTAAATAACAAATGTATTACCTCATGTAATTGTCATTTTGTGGTGAGATCACTTAAAATCTACTCTCAATATGTTCCAAGATACAACATATTGGTATTAACTAAAGTCACGATTTTGTCCAACAGATCTCTTGAACTTACTCCTCCTAACTAACTGAAATTTTGTAACTTTTAACCAACATCTCTCCAACCCCCTCCTCCAACACTGTCCCAGCCTCTGGTAAACACAGTTCTATTCTCTACTTTTATGAGATCAATGTTCAATACAAATTCAAATGATCTAGTTTGAGGGGGAACACAAGGTATAAAATAGATTTAATCATGTAAGAAATTACATGATTCAGCCAAAGTAAAAAGATCAGCTTTAGGTCAAAGCTAGGAGTGCTTTTATTCATGTGGAAAAAAAAATAGGTTACTGGTAAAAGTAGTGTGATTCATTTGATGACAGAAAAATGTAGCAGTTTTTATCTAATAGAGCCTTTCCTCAATAGAATTTGAGATAAGAACAAAAAAGCATATAGAAATAATGCTTATAGATCAATATGTTAAACACATGCCAATAAATCATCCAAGTAAAAGGGGCAAGATATTATTTTTTTAAATATTTCAGATTGCAGGGTCAGTGTTGAGTGTCCATCAGTGATTCATGATCGTAACATTCAAATGACATGATTCCATACATTTTAAAACTTCTCCAACAGTATTGTAGACAAGGATTAGAAATTCACAAGTACTGTCCTTTTTTTTTTTTTTAGCAATTATTGCAGAAGATGAGTAAAGCAATGCGTCAAATTATATTAACAAGGGCATGAGTTTATTCAAGAAAATGGAAAATAAATCACGTAAAAGGGAAGTGAAGAAGTGAGGTCGGGAAGCTTGTTTTCAGGATTAGGTATATCTTTAATACCCAATACTTTAATTGGGTATTGCAGAATTACTGGAGTAGTAGAATATTACAACGAGTGTTTGAAATGGAAAGTCAAAAATAAACTTTTGATCTCAGGAAATCAAGAGAGTAAAATGCCAGTGTAGATTAAGCAGTTGTCAAGAATACTGACAAAAAGAGTTGTGGAGTAAAAATGGAGAGCAATTTTATCAAATTAACAAAAAAATATCTTGACTAGGAGTTTTATAAATGATAGAACTATATAGTAGGAGTAGTTATTATTTTCTGCTGGCAAATTATCTATGGTTTTTGAAAGGGAAAATAAGAAAAATATTTTGGAAGATGTATAGCAAAGAGAGCACCATACCCTAATCTAGACCTTAGAGTCCATGGGATGTATGTATGGGTAAAATTTTATAAAATGGTTTATTCAAGGTCAGTCAAATTTCATCTAGAACAAAAGGTAAAATCATCATTTGAGAAAAATTTGAGGACATAGGTAGTGCTTTAAAATTCTAGTTGCCTCACACAATATCCATTCTTCTCCTTTTCTTAAATAAATAGACTCATATTTTATTTGAAATAAGAATGTGGCTAGTTAAAAAAAGACTGCATTTCCCAGTATCCCTCTGTAAAGAATAGGGCCATGTGACATGGCTGTGGCCAATGTAAGGGGAAGGAATCACTAGTCCTTCTAGCCTATGTGTTAAAAGGGTACAGACTCCACTGGGCACGGTGGCTCCCGCCTGTACTCCTAGCACAGGATTACAGGCTGGGAGGCCAAGGTGGGCGGATCACCTGAGGTCACGAGTTTGAGACCAGCCTGGCCAACATGATGAAACCCCATCTCTACTAAAAATACAAAAAAAAAAAAAAAAAAAATTTGCTGGGCGTGGTGGTGCATACCTGTAATCCCAGCTGCCTGAGAGGCTGAGCAGAGGAATTGCTGGAACCTGGGAGGTGGAGGCTGCAGTGAGTTGAGATTGTGCCACTGCACTCCAGCTAGGGCCACAGAGCAAGACTCTGTTTCAACAACAACAACAAAAAAGTGTACAGACTCAGTGTGTATATGTGTATATATATATACACACACACACACACACACACACATATACATATATATATACGTATATATACGTATATATATACATATATACGTGTATATATATATATTTGTCTTTCATTTTTCACTTCTTTATGTTTCAAAAACAGATGCAATTCCTGGAACGGATGGAACATCTTAGTCATGAAGGAAGCCAAATTCTAAGGATAGAAAAACCAAAAGCCAAAAGATAAGGATTTCCTGACAGTATCATTGAGTCACCATAATAACACTGTCCTATCCAATCACTGAATTTGAAACCAGAGATAAACAAATCCACATTTGGTTAAATAACTTGTTTGAATTTTGTCTTAAATGCAAGTGAAAGAAAATCCTGCTAGTATCAGTAGATTTTTGTGTTTCAAAAGGCACAGGGACAGGGCTTGATTAGATAGGCTAGAGCAGTGTCTGTCTGAGCTGCTGTAACAAATTACCATTTATTGGCTAGCTTAAACAAAAAAACATTTGTATCTCAAGTCCTAGTGGCTGAGGAATCCAAGAGCAATGCATCAGCAGATTCCGTGTCTGGGGAGGGTTTACTTCCTGGTTCACAGACACTTTCTGATTCACAGACACTTCCTTATGCACAGCTTTCTTACTGTGTCATCCCATAGCAGAATAGGAGTGAAAGAACTTTCTGAGGTGTCTTTTGTAAGAGCATTAATCCCATCATGAAAGCAAAATACTCATGATCCATTAACTTCAAAGGGCTCCATCATCTAATACCATCACATTAGGGTTAGAATTACAAGATATGAATTTTGCGGAAAGCAAACGTTCAGTTTATAGTAGGTGGGAAAATGAGTTTGTTAGAAAAGAAAAGAAAAGAAAAGAAAAAAAAAACAAACCAGCGTAGTCTAGTTTGAGTGCCCAGAGGGATAGATTGTCTGAGAGGCTGGCTCTTCAGGAAACAACTGGGGTAAGAAAGCGTATTAGGTGTGATGCAATTAACTATGGCAGTTTCTTAAAAAGAAGGATGAGACCCAATTAAAATTATACTCCAGATATTTCTGGATGTTATGAAGACCCAAGAAAGCAAATAGAACTTCAGAGTATATGGTGTGTCAGCCAGAACATGCCTAATTGGAGAGTTATTTTATAATGATCCCTGAGCTTTTCTAGCCTGGGAAAGTCTATTTCACCTTACTGGCAACCATTCTGTTCTCTACCATAGAAGATGGTACAAGTAGGAGAGCAGAATAAAAAGCATAAAAATGAAATATTGCCGCTTAGTGAATAAAGAAAAGAGCAAAATAAATTCAAGAAAACAAAAGGACAATAATGGTTAAGATAACGTGAATTCATAAATTAGGGAACAGATACAGGTAGAGTGACAGAATAAATCCAGTTGCTCATTCTAACAAAATAATATCCTGGGCAAATCAATAAAGAGAAAAAATGGAAAATTATAGACTCTAAATACAACATATTAAAAATACAAAATAGGAAATTACTGGGTGTATTAGTCTATTCTCATGCTGCTATGAAGAAATACCCGAGACTGGGTAATTTATAAAGAAAAGAGGTTTAATTAACTCACACTTCTGCGTGGCTGGGGAGGCCTCAGGAAACTTACAAAATGGCAGGAGGCACCTCTTCACAGGGCAGCAGGAGAGACAAATGAGTACCAAGCAAAGGGGGAAGCCCCTTATGAAACCATCAGATCTCGTGAGAACTCACTCACTATCATGAGAACAGCATGGAGAAAACTGTGCCCATGATTCAATTATCTCCACCTTGTCTGCTCTTGACACATGGGAATCATTACAATTCAAGGTGAGATTTACATAGAACCACAGAGCCAAACCATATCAAACCTCCCAAACCAGGGAACAGTGAAATAATCTTAAGAGAGTTTTATGTCAAACTCAATGTTTCTGTGAAACCATAAATTAACAATATTGAATCCAGATTCCGGCAGATGAACAATCAAGAAGGAAACTGGAGAAACTATCAATTTTATTTCTAAATAATCTCTGTACTTAGTTATTTTAACAGGTGACTTTATTTATAGCCGACATGGTTATTGCACATTAGAATCAATTATAAGGGAGGGATAAATGAAAAAAATACTGATGCTTATGCCTGCCCCCAAGAGATTCTTACTTATTTCTTTTGGTAGAGACTTCTAGCATTATTAACAAACACTAAATTTCTTAAAAGAAAAAAAGGAATAAAGAGAATTCTCCCCCTAACATACATGTAAATAGTTAGATGAATAATTTTTATAAATTTATAATTAGATATCAGCTACTATCTTGGTCTTCAGCCTTTATTTATTTCTTCCTAAACTTTTGGAGAGAGAAATAACTGCTGAGTGAAGGAGGAAACTACTTATAAAACCATCAGATCTTATGGGAACTTACTCACCATCGTGAGAACAACGTGGCAGAAACTGCCCCCATGATTCAATGATCTCCACCTGGTCCTGTCTTGAAACGTAGGGATTATCACAATTCAAGGTGAGATTTAATGTGAGATTTAATCTTACTGATGTGTGATTTAATGATCACACATCAGTAAGATATCAAGGAGGGTACACATTAATAAGTATGTAAGCTTAATTCTTTAAAATATATTACTTTTGGAAAATTCTAACAATACTATTTTTTTTACCACCAAGAGTGTGGTAAAAATCTATTTTGATTTTGATTTATAATTTCTGCACTATTTTGTTAAATTCTAGAAAAAAGATATAGCATCTTAGATCACACCTACTATTGCTTGTGTTGATCCGAGTAGAAAATAAAAGAATCTTAAAGGCCCAGTATTTCTCATATTTCTACAAATTTAACCCTCTAAAATTAAGATTATTTAACTATGGAAGTCTCATAGAAAGAAGGATGGGACACAATTAAAATTATAGTCCAGATATTCTTCTGAATATTACGAAGATACAGGAAAGCAACTGGAACTTGAAGTATGTGGTGTGTCAGCCAGAATGTGCCTGATTGGAGAGTCAGAATCATAAATTATCTATCTATATGTAGAAAAATAATTTCTCTCATTTTGAGCCTTAGATGAAACAATTTACATAAACATATATAGAGAGTAAAAGTGTTTTTCCTAATTATTTTGGGTTCTTTGTTTGTTGAGATGAAGTCTTGCTCTGTCTGCCAGGATGGAGTGCAGTGGCAAGATCTTGACTCACTGCAACCTCCACCTCCTGAGTTCAAGTGATCCTTCTGCCTCAGCCTCCCCAGTAACTGGGATTACAGTTGCATACCACCAAACCTCATCTATTTTTTTTTTAATTTTTGGTAGAGACGGGATATCACTATGTGGGCTAGGCTGGTCTTGAACTCCTGACTTCAAGTGATTCACCTGCCTCAGTCTCCCATAGTGGTGGGAATACAGGTGTGGGCCACCATGCCCAGCTTCTGTTTTGCCTAATGCAATATGGAAGTAACCTCAGAGTGCAATTCGTTAAATTTTTTCCTGAAAATGTTTTTAGAACTTCAATTTATTTTGAGTTGGTTTTGTGTCTTATATAAAGGTCAAGCTAAATATCTGTCTTATACACTTTAAAGATAATTATAATAATGTATGTTGTCACACTAACAAAATCTTCACGTACTTATAATGTACTTTTAAATAAACTCTAAATGTTTAGAATATTTAGTTCATTTCTAGTCTGTGAGTCTTCGATACACAATTTGGGATACTTCCATTTGGAGTGATTTCATTGGTAGAGTTTTTTTAATGTAGTTTCCTTTTTGCGTTGTTGATGTTGTTTATATGTATAGCAGATGGCAACAATCATAGAAATCAGTACAGCAATCAAAAGGATCAGTGGTATGATGCATCTTTGTCAGGGTCACAGGATGCACCCACTGGGAAAATAGAGACAACATCTGACAGCAAGTGCTGAACACTGCTTAGTAATCAGACAGGATCAGGACCAAGGGTGACCTAGAGCTGTTGACTGAAATAAGAGAGGATAGAAAAGGATGTCAGGAGTTTATTTGCAGCAAGAGGACTACATAGGCAATATGCAAAAAATTTTAAAAAAATAATCTTTTTGCTACTTCAGTAATGTAATGTTTATTGCATTCTTCATAGTTGCATGTTGGTTGGGATAAAATGCTAAATTGCTTGAACTGAAGTGAAGGTAGGTATGATTCGCACAAAAATATTCTCAGCTTCTTACTAATGACTACACTGATGTATTTTGAAATATGTGCATTTCTAAGAAATCATCGTAATTCAAATGGTGTTGATAGTTCTCACCATTTTGTTTGTGCTAACTTATCATGGATAAATTTGATGAAGATTATACTACAAATTTCTATAGAACCTTTGATTTTTTTCAAATAATTTTACTTTTGTTTCTTCCCCCACTCTTCCTTTGCTTTCTGGATCTCTTTCTTCTAATGCCCTCAAAAAATGAAGGTTTCCCAATTTTAGAAAATCAGTCTTCTGTTTATCTCAGTTATTCAACAGTAGTGATTCACTCATTCTTACATTTTTAACCTCAGTGATTACAGCTCTCAGTTGTTCATTTCTAATTCTGATTACCCTCTGCTACATGATTTGCAAGGGTCCTTGAATTTGACCTAACACTTGACATTATTTACACAAAGAATTCCTTCTGTTTTACTTTTATCAGTTAATGTAATTTCTACAACAAACATTCTTGAAATTTTGTTTCATTTCTAATATTTCCATCTCTCTTCCTCATATTTAATTACTTATAATTTTTTCATATATCAAATATTATTTAAATATGTATTTAATTTAAGACTTATCAAGCCAAACTCTGCAAACATTCAATAATTTTTTGTTTTAATTAGCTTATGAATGCATTGGATACATTATCCGTTATGTAATTGAATTTTCTGAATTTAGAAAACAGATTTGTGTTTATTACTTTTTATTCTACTTAGTTTGATGAACATCCTTATAAATATTGATTCTATTATGTGGCATAAGGCAGTATAAACTGATCAGAGACACCCCTGCGGTGAAAGGTAGATGAGCTTTTGATCCAAATATATCTGAGTTCAAAATCCTGTCTTTTAATATCTAATATTTTATAGGTAATTCATTTTATATCTGTAAACGTAAGTGGATATGTTAAAGTGATGATATATGTGATAAAACAGAACAGTGGCAAAGCTTAGAGCATAATGGGACAGATAGTTTTTCACATTATTAGGATCTTATTCATCAGTTTTAAAATCACATGGCCTTATTTTGGCACATGTGGTTAATATGGTGTTAGGATGTTTTCCAGTTAAAGTATTAAGATATTTGTGGTGGAGGTTGGATCTCCAATATTAGCCTATGGGAGACTCTTTAATTTAGCCAATTACTTGGGGCTCTTGGTTGACCCTTTGTTGATGACACATAAGAATGTTGAGGTCTTAGGACTGCAGGGTTTATATTAGCCAAATTTTAGGGCATGTGGGCCTTAGTATTTGCTGTGATTGGTAAATAGAGGCTTACTTGGAGCATTTGAGCCTTCATATTGCAAACAAAGGAAAGCACCCAGACCAATATTGATAAGACTAATCACCAACAGAATTGTGTGTATGTGCAGTGACAAGCTTTTGTTGTCTGATATTGATTTTCATAGGCATGCATTAAACTAAAGTTATCTGCTTTCATCATTATGAGATATGGTGTTGGTTTCATTATTATTTACAAATGTGATTTTATTTACTAAGTGGGATTTCTTATTTCTCTTCTTGATAGTTCATATTGTTGTGAGAACAACACTGAAACACTAATTTTAATTCTTTGGAGGAAATTATAAGGAGAGTTGGAGTAATTATCTATTTCTTAGAACTAGAATATTGAGGAGGATTTAGGGGTGGTGGAATTTAGGCTCAGATGGGTTCTGTTTCAGATGGAAAGCATATGGGACCATATGCAGGACAACATATGGTTAAAGGGTTATGGAAATTTTCTTTTTTACTGTTTGTGTAATGTGTAAGTTAGCCAAAAATGCCTTGAATTTAGAGAAATTAAAGCCTGGAGCAAGATAGACACCAATTTAGGGGTCCATTTGGTCAACAGGAATGTATAAAGGAATTTGAGAAAATCATTGTGTCTCTCATCTAATCCAGTATCTATTGGGAATATGAGAGTTTTATTGAATGTCTTTTCCAGGAGCCTAACATTGTGTACTCTATATTCTGAGAAGTGAAATGAGTTCCTTGGTTACTATCATAGTGTCTGGAACTCTGAAAGAAATAGAGTACCCTGTTAAGGCCTTAATATTATGGACCTAGTATATTTAGACGTGTCACCTTGATATACTGAGTATCTGCAAGGCAAGAGACTCCCAGGGACTTTACCCTGAAAGGGGCAACTCTTGGTCAATGAACCATAGTTTGTAAAAATGTGCAGATGGAGCACATTTTGTGCACTGCTGACCAGAGCATCTAGTGCTAAAATGACAGCCGGATATTTGGGCAACTGTGCTGATTCTTGGATCTTGTCCTGTATCAGGGACATCCTAGTTTAGAAATGGAAAACAGTTACATTCCACAGAGCTCCATCATTTGTGACGAAGGCAATGCCATTCCCATAAACTATGAACTCCTATTGCTGTTTACTCAGTTTATCCTAAGGGGCTCTTTAGGTAGCCAAGGGGTCTAGGAGAAGACTAATATCCTTCAGGACTATAGTATTTGTGAAGGGACTGAGGACAAGTGAGGACCCTCCCTCCTGCAAGTGGAATATACCAAAGGAGAAGAAGGGTTCAAGAATGGGATATCCCTTTTCTTGCCCCAAAACTCTTTTTGAATTAAACACTGGGCTACTGGTCTCCAACAGTGCAATTCGTGTGTAATCATGAGGGTCTGGGAAGTATGAAGTTGGCTGGCCATAGCAGTGAGGTATACAGCAGCAAAGAAGATAGGTAGACCCTATGCCCATTGGGCAACACAGACAACGAGATATTTATCTACAGTGGAGAAGTCCAACCACCACCTTTCTGCAAAAAGAGCCTGAAACACAGGAACAAACCAAAGCTTTGCCCCAAATAATAGTTTTTAAAAATATCATCACCAAAAAGTGAACGGCATCTAGAATAGGCCTCTGCCAAACACAAACAGTGACAACAAACACACCTGAACGCTCTGACCCAGGAAAATACAGCTCTAGTATCTATCCCTTAATCTTTGGGGGAAAACAAAAAGTATGAAGAGACTGGCCACCACCTACAGACAGAACAGAAAGCTACAAGGCTAAAGAAAGCAGTTCTGTCTCAAGCCATTCTTGAGGTGTTTTGGAACCATTTAGTAACCTAAGTGCACCCCCACTTGCACCTCCTGCTTCCCAAGAACCTATCTAAGAATCAGTGGTCATGGCTACACCACCCTGTTTAAAGTGTCAGTTGTTTCATAGGATTTATAAATTCCTTCATGGTGTGATCCCATACATAGACACTTGGATAGATAAAAGGCAGAAATTTTTATTACTTACAACTTCAAATGAGAAAAGACCCCAGGAAAGGCTACCAGTATAGTTGCTCATGGGACAGGATAACAATGATCTGGAAATGTTAGGGGAAATAAATGTGTGGCAAATGAGCTTAAGGGGGAAGAAATCTAATATCAAATTCCAGGCATTAATGGCAAGCAGGTTGGGGTTAGCTGGGTTTCTCAGAGGCTCCCGGTGAGTTGGCTAATTGGATAATTTCACAAACTCCTGGGCATAGGGACTGTTTCTAATTGTCTGGTACCTAACCATGGAGCAATTAGAGTGAATGGCTAGTGCCCTGGAATATGACAGTTTGATAAAGGAAGTGATTAGGATGTAGAGTTAATCAGCTGCTAAGAAGAGGAACTGACTGGCTTCTAGGCAAGGTCTCAAAACTGTATTGATAAAGAATTTAAGAACAAAAACTATATCACAGGGTGGCAAGGAAAAAATATGTCAAAATATCCAAAAGATTTATGAAGACAAGTCTTGCCTCATCTGTTCTGGGGGCAGAATTTGTATAAGCTGTATGATCTATAAACTTTATGCTAAAAATAAACATAAAACATTACTGGGTTGAAAATACCTCAAAAGCCAAGAACAAATTAGTACAAATTACAAACTCTGACCTTGGCCTCTTAAGACTCCAAAATGTAAAGCCCTTCACATATGTCCTCATAATTCAAATTATAAATAAACCGTTAATATAAACAGTAAAAATAAAAAGAATAGAAACAAATTACAGAATAGTAAAGAAAGGAAAGAGGTCTTAATCATCATAAAAAAGGTATAGAAGAACTAACAAGTAGCAGTATTGGGTGCCAGAAGATCTAAGAAAATGGATTGAATAAAAGAAAAATATTAAAATATGCATGTACAAATAATGGTTACAAAACAAAAAAATATATATAACCATTAAATTAAAAACAATTATTTATTCAATAAGTTAAAATTTGTATTACACAAAATTCTGATTAGTCAACCAGAATACAAATCTGAGGAAAAAATAAATTCTGCATAGAATAAAACATAAAGTAGATTAAGATAAATGGAAAAGAGAAGAAATCTATTGTCAAATTCCAGCCATTTATCACAAACCAAACTACAGTAACAATAACTTCAAATATATAAATCAAAATGCCAGCCTAGCAGAAAGGAATTAAACAACACTTTATAATTGAAAGCCATTCACATAGATCTCTTATTAATTATTATATCAACAATAAGAGAATTAGTAACAATTTAGAGGATTTAAAGAGCATAATTAATACTCTTGATTTTTGTGAATACAGTGTTCTCAATTACATTGGGAATAAATTTGGAAATTAATCATAGTTTAGGACATAAAGTAGGTTTCAATAAATTCCAAATAATCCATATCACACAGAATACAATCTTGGGACAAACTATAATTGAAATAAAAAATAAACCAAAATGTTGCTACCAAAAAAAATACTTAAAACACAAAAATTTAAAAATGTTCTAAATAGTAAATCAAAAGACAAGAAATTGTAATGAAGATGATGTAGACTTTATATAATTATATTTTAATGATTAAAAACAAACTACTAAGCATACTGGTTGAAAATAAAGAGATAATGAAAATATAGCATCAATTTCTTATAAAAGAAAATCTTAAGAAAGAAAAGTAAGAATGGAATAAAAAAAAACAGAAGAAAAATTTAGTTAGAGCAGACCAAAGATATGAGGAAAAAATTTAAAGAAGAGAATTATAAAAGAAAAAAAAAACAACACCAAAACATTTTTCATGAAGATACAACCTTCAAATCACTGATAAAGAGAGGAAATAGGAGAAGCAAAAATGACAAAGTGGGCATTAATACAAAACCAGCAGTGATTTTAAAATAAAAAATATTATCTTTTTACTTTTAGAAATAATTTTTTTATTATTTTTAGAAATAACCACTTATAACCTTGAATTACTAGAACACAATTTCTTTTCTAGAAAAAATTCAAATTATAAGAGCTAGCTCTAAAAAAGAAAGAAAATCTGAAAGTGACTCTAAAATTTTATACTTAGACACATAAAGATCATGCCAAAAACATTTTACAATCAACTGTTACTGAATTTTAAAGAAAGAGACAATTCAAACTTATACCACTATAGACAATTTAGGTAGTCTCTTCAATTACTCTAAAATAATATCTAGGCCAAGAACAGTGTCTCACACAGCACTTTGGGAGGCCGAGGTGGGTGGATCACTTGAGGTCGAAAGTTCAAGACCAGCCTGGCCAACATGGCGAAACCCCATCTCTACAAAATTACAAAAATTAGTCTGGTGTGGTGGCAGGTTCCTGTAATCCCAGCTACTTGGGAGGCTGAGGAGGGAGAATTGCTTGAACCAGGGAGGCAGAGGTTGCAGTGAGCCAAGATTGTGCCATTGCACTCCAGCCTAGGTGACAGAGCAAGATAAATAAATAAATAAATAAATAAATAAATAAATAAATAAAATACTATCTAATTTATTTAAAAGAGCTTAAAAATCTTACCTTAATGATTCGGTGTTAATTATAAATACATGTACATCACAAATAAAATATTGAAAACTAACTCCACATACACAGACACATAAATTATTGTTTAAATATGTGTGTTGCACTATAGACAATTTCAGTTATGACTATTTTTAATAAGAGAAATGATGTGATGATATTTGATTAGGAAATCTATTAACATGTATCTTAATAAGAGCTAAAATAGCTTAATAAGGCTCAAAAATTATATATGATAAATTACCTTCACAATCTACTAATAGTGATCTTAGACATGACATCCAGAAAAGTCCCTTAGAAGTTATAAATAATATAAAGTTAATCTTTAGATAAAAATACGTCTATCAACAAAAATCTATTAAATCTATTACAAAGGGTTTAAAAACAAAAACACTCAAGGATTGAAAAATCAGAAATGCTATTTACTTATGTAAGTGTTTACATGCAATATATATACATATATGTATTTTTGGCAGGTCATATCATTGTATGGGTAGAAAAATCCAGAAGATTCAAAGAATGAGTAAATTAGCAAAATCAGTGAGTAAAGGGTCAATATTCAAAGAATTATTTGTATTTTTAAATGGTTAACAAGGAAAATTAGAAAGTAAAATTTAAATGATGAATGAATTATAAGTGGTACCAAAAAGTATCATAACTAGGGGTATAACTTTAAAAAGATATTCAAGATCTCTATAGAGAGAATTATAAAACATTGGGAGATATTACGCATACTCCAGAAATGAAATGATGGTATATGTCATTTTCATGCAGAGAGGCCAGAGAATGGAGCATTATGTAAGACTGATAGATGGAACAGTCTCCTTTTAGTAGCTCAGGCATACAGAAATACTATGATTATTCTATGTGTCCATTTTTGGTTGCATATATAATAATCATTTCTATATTTAACCTTTTTATTCATATTTTTAAATAATTCTATGTTAAAAGCATGCAAGATAATTCAATTAAAAGTATAAAATTTATAGCAAAATGATATGGCATATTCTTAATTTTTTTCTTTTCAATTTTTGTGTGTACATTGTGGATGTATGTATTTATTGGATACATGAGATGTTTTAAGATAGGCATGCAATTCATAACAATCACATCATTGGAGAATGGGCTATCCATCCCCTCAAGAATTTATCCTTTGCATTACAAACAATCCAATTATACTCTTAGTTATTTTTAAAATGTACAATTAATTATTGTTGACTCTAGTCCCACTGTTGTGCTATCAAATAATCAGTCTCATGCATTCTTTCTATTTTTTTGTATGTATTAACCATCTCCACATCCTCCCCACTGCCCCACTACTCTTCCTAGCCTCTTGTAACCATCCTTCTACTCTCTATGCCCATGAGTTCAATTCCTTGGATTTTTAGATCCCACAAATAAGTGATAGCATGTAATGTTTATATTTATGTACCTGGCATATTTCATGTAACATAATATCGTCCAGTTACATCCATGTTGTGTAAATGACAGGATCTCATTCTATTTAATGGCCGAATAGTGCCTCTATTGTGTAAATGTATCCCATTTTCTTGGTTCATTCATCTGTTGATGGACACTTAGGTTGCTTTCAAATCTTGGCTATTGTGTACAGTACTGCAACAAACGTGGGAGTGCAGATATCTCTTCAATGTACTAATTTCCTTTCTTTTGGGTATATATCCAGCAGGAGGATTGCTGGATCATATGGTAGCTTAACATTATTTGCATAAACAAACAAAAGAGCAAGAAAAAAACTAATGAAATTCTAAACTTTGACTCTGTCCTCCTGCTTTTTAAGATTTTGTTGTTTTTTTTATCTTATTGTGCTGTCTATGTCTTGAAAAGTTGCTGTACTTATTATTTTGATTGGTTTATCATTTAGTCTTTGCTCTTACCATAAGAATAGTTTACACACCACAGTTACAGTGTTATAATATTCTGTGATTTTCTGTGTAGTTACTATTACCAGTGAATTGTGTATCATGAGGTTATTACATATTTCTCATTAACATTCTTTTCTCTCAGATTGAAGTATGCCTTTTAGCACTCTAGCCCAAGGTGGTGAAGAGGTTTGCAGGAACTCAATTTCTGACTGCTGGGTTTGGCAATTTTCCTCTGGCTAGCACTAGTTTAAATGTTCCCTCTGTGTGTGTGCATCAGTTGAGTTTGGTCTGGCATCCCTTTCTACTCTAATAGAACAGCACTGAGTTCTGTGTCTCACAATTGCTATGCTCTCCCTACCCCAGCACACAGAAGTGCTCTCAGCAGAACACTGAGGTAAAGAGATATGGAGGCTGAGAATTGTCAACATAATTTATCATATGGTTATCTCAGGTGATCTGGACATACTGGTGGAGTGGTATTCTGCATAAGCATGATTGTAATTTATCTAATAAATGAGGTGAAGAGAAAGAGATGTGTCAAGTAACCACTTTCACCATAAAAGAGAACACAAAGATAAGGCTGGAGATGGGAGTAAAAGTGAGTAAAAAGGAATTTTCTACATGTGTGACATGTGTGTGTCACTCAGATCACGTAGGACTCTAATCATTGAACAAACGAACCCTTGATAGCAGCTACACCATTAGGATGTCCTGATCCAACATCGAGGTCGTAAACCCTATTGTCGATATGGACTCCAGAATAGGATTGTGCTGTTATCCCTAGAGTAACTTATTCCCTTGAACAAGTTATTGGAGATAAGAGCGTATTTGATTGATCATGAGAATAAGTTAGTAGAGATTTTAAAACATAAAATAAGAGTGAGAATTGTTTGTGCCATGCACTTAATAAAATAGAACAATATAGAGTCCTGTAAGCAAATAGAGGGATTACTTTTAGGTAGGAGTTGGTTAGGTGTAGCTTGTTTTTGTGGCTAAATGGGCCTGCTATCCAAGTATCTGAGTATGGCTGCCCAGCCACTTGGTCTTAGGCATGTTGGATATATGACCTCTATGCTGTCGAAAGAGCAAGGAAAGTCTTTGCAGCCCCTATTGCTTTCAAGGAGACAAAAGGACAAAGCGGTCTATGCATGCTGCTCCGTCTTCCATCCCCAAATTTACAAATTTTCCATGTTCACTTAGATATAGTCAGTAGGGAATAGTAAGGAATAGATGTTACTTCTGGTTATCTTATTATAATAGGAAGAAAGCATCAGGAGTAGTCAGAATTTCCCCCCATTGCTAATGAGCTTTTCAGATAGAAATTTTGGGATAGTAGCAGTTTTTCTATGCCTATGCTCTGTAAACTTTGGTAAAGATTCTTATATATGATAAACTGCTGCATTTTGATTATAGAGGGATTTGTTTTTCCTTGCTCTTATTGTGTGTTATTTTAAACATTTCTAAGTTTCCCTAACCAGTAAAACTAGTTAAAAATGTTATGATCTGAATACAGTTTGAATTATTTAATTAAAATCACAATCATTGCATCGGTTTCTTTTTGTCACCAGGAGGAAATGTTAAATATAAACCATCAATTCAGAAGATAAAATGTTTTATTTTTATATTTTCTATAAGGGACCTAAAGAAAATGCTAGATTCTTCAGTAAAGAAAGTGTCATTGTCCACACATGTGATATTTCACTCTGTCTTCACATTTCATTACATTCAAAAGAGATGATTATCATAGTTTATAAAACTAATGAATTACTGGGATTACAAAAAGGTTGAGAATTCTCCTTATTTTTAAATAAATTGTATTAGGATTATGAGAAGCTAGCTGTAGATAGATGAGGAGAGAGACTACATGCTGTTTCTGGGTGTGTCAACCATCTAATAAAACATGTTGTAGCAACATATGGCAGTAGCAAACAGAACAAAACACACAGCTTTGTTGAAGATTAGTGACACTGATGACTGCCAAACACAATATTAGTGCGATCGCTCAAGCACAGTTAATAATTAGGAACTAAAGGAATAAGAAATTTAATTTACAATGGTGATGTATAGTACAGAATAAATTTCATAGGATTGAAGAGGAAATACTGCAAACAGCTGGGAAACCCATCAGAAAACTGAAGCTCGTTGGCAATTTTTGAAATTCACATATCAGTTTTTACTGCTGAGTTTATTTTGGCATAAAATTTTTATATAATTTTTATGAAGACATATTTTCTCTATTGCTGAGTTTAAGAGATGTTTATTAAGATAAATATGGAACCAAAATTATAATGATCTATTTGCCTATTTATGTACAGTTTTGCTTTTTTTAATATGTTATTTGATGTGGAGAGTAAGTGATGTCTCCAATTCTGTGAAAGTTCATGGCTGATGGTATGTTAGTCATTTTCTAAATTCTACATTAGATTCTTATAAAACAATTTTAAAAGGTGATTAACAAATAGTTAAGAAATTTCAGATTGTTCTATGGCAAAACACAAACTCTAATTTAGAATACATGTT
The DNA here is from genome assembly GCF_006542625.1 of Nomascus leucogenys. Classification (NCBI taxonomy): domain Eukaryota; kingdom Metazoa; phylum Chordata; class Mammalia; order Primates; family Hylobatidae; genus Nomascus; species Nomascus leucogenys. Next base: position 82,632,200 of record NC_044385.1, on the reverse strand, counting down.
TATTCCTAAGTAGGGACTGGTTACAAACTTTGTTTTGATAATATAGCATACTATATTTCCACTTAGTTTAAGGGAAATGGGAATACCTTTCAATTACCGTATTTACTTTTGGAGTAGGGCCTGGATTATACTAACTAAAAATGCACATATTTGAATACACACACACACACACACACACACACCTTGAAAGTGATAGCAACTTAAATATCAATCAAATAACTCCTTGACAGGGCTACCCTGTAGCAGTTAATTGACAGAAAAAAAAATGCTCTAAAGCATGGTATAAAATTTGTTTGAGTAAGAATTATAGAATGGAGGACTAAAACCAGTGATATTTACCTTCTCTGAAATATTTTACGTGAAAAATTTTTACACAACAAAATGAAAATTATTTTGAAAAAAATGGATCAGTGAATAACTAGCATTTTTATGAAGAAGATAAAATGTTTTATTTTTATATTTTCTATAGTCTGATATTGAATAACTTTAAATAAACTTTGGAATAAATTTTTCTTTGCTCATAGTTCATATTATCAATCAAGTTATAATCCTGATAAATACATGTATTTCCTAATGTATTTTCCTCACAAATTCAGCTTTGGAGCCTAACTGTTCAACTACAGGGTTTATAAAAAAGAAGGCAGGCAAAGAACAAAAGAAAAAGATTACTAGTTTAGAAGTGCCCTAAATTTCGATGTGGAATTTTGGTAAGATGTGCTGAACAACATGACCCAGCCTGAAGTCCTTTAGAGAGCCTATCACTTCCATAAACCAACACCCAAAGCCAACTTCGGTCAGCTACATCAGAAGACATGCGCTCATAGGGGCCAAAGTAGGCATGTAAAAGAAGATATGGCCATTTCTTCACACTTTCCATTCAGCTAGTGGCTTCACCTACTGTTGCCATGACAAAACATATTATAGAATCCCATATACAAATTAATATTCTTTCACCATCATGTATAGAAACAAAAAGATATATATGTATATATTACAATTTTAAAAGTTATAAATATATAAACATTTTTAAGTTTATGAATATCATTAAATACTATTAAATTATTGTCATTAACTTATGCATTTGTGAATATTATATTTATGAATGTATGAATATTGATATATATGTGAGAATCTGGAGAGATTTATCAGATAAGAACCCTATTCCTGTGTGTATACCAATATTTTTATCATTAGTTTTTCTGTCTCCAATATGTTTAAATACCTTGAACTATATTTATCAAGCATAGATACACTTTTAACTTATCAACTCTTAAACTCTTACATTATTCTGCATTAAAGTAATCACTACTTATATGTATTTCTTTGTGAAATTTCTGTGGCTCTTCTACTTCCTATATACCTGGTGAATTTCTGTTTTGCCTCTAAGATCAAACTTAATTTTAGTTGTAAAACTTTCCCTGTTGCCTGAAAAGGCCCTTCACAATCTGACCTTGTGTTTCCTTTTCCAGTCTTTGTAGACTCCCACCCCCAACACTGTGTTCTAGCCACACAGAATTATGCTAAATTCCCCAAGTCTATCTGGTGTTTTCTGTTCTTTGAAGTTCGCTGTGATCTCTTGAGCAGAGTTAAGCTCTCTTTCTCAGTACCTATGCATGCTTTACTTACTGAATATTTCTTTTGTTAACATTTATAATTGTCTATGTATTTTCCAGTGGAATGTGACTGTGGTTTTTTCCAGCATCTTCCCTAGATTGGGCAGAAGCTGGGGCAGGCATGAGTAATGCTGTGAATCCCTTGTTGATAAGCATATGTGGTGCATTTTAAAGAAGCCAAAGGTAAATTGATAGAGGTTGGAGTTTTGGCATTGTTAACATTACTAGAATTTCTTGTAATGCTCAGAAAATAGTAGGTACTTAATACTTGTCTAATTGAAAAAAAAAAGAATACAATTGCATGTTTTTGCAATTTTCACATTGTTTTCTTTTTTTGATCCTCTTTTCCTTTTCTCTATTTGATAAAATGCCTCCTGTATTTCAAGTATTAAAACAGATATCACTCTTTATATGTAATGTTTGCCTAACCTGCTAAGCAGTTATTTATTTTGTCTTGCTTTCTGCTCCCGTAAAAATGTGTATTATCACAATGATGTCACAAATTATACTCTAATGTAAACTCATAAAGGTTAATAAAACTGCTTTGAATTTAGGCATACTTGAGATCAAGTCATAGTTTTGTCAGTTATGGTAACATTGGGTGCAGAGTCATATAGATACAAATTGGAAATATTAGTAGTTACTATCTTGAAGTGGCTTATTTTTAAACTAAATGAAATGCAGATAATGTGTGGAAGATACTTCACCACACAGGCATCCAATGGATGTTGTCTCGTGAAGGTTTACATGAATGAATAAGAAAATTCTGGGAAAACAAATGGTCACAGCAATTTTCACAAGCCATCTAAAAGTAAATAAAGTACCATAGATATTTTTCAGCACTCAAAAATAAAATTCCATTTTTAACATATTATTTGAAATTTTATTACCAGAACCTCATTATTTTAATTATGATATGCAAATTTTATTTAGGGTTAACTATTACTTTTAAAAATAAGTCATTGTAATTATATACTCTAAAAATGATCAATGTGTGTAACATTTCTGAGGTTTTGCATATTGGGCATACATTTTTGTATGCCACTTTGTCATTGAATATGTTAATATGTTGTCTTATTTAATTACTAGATTTTATATGTTTACTACCCATTTATTACAACTGTTTATCTTTTTTATTATTTAAATGGTATACCATCAGTTACTTTACAAGTCTTTTCTTGATTCATCCTAAAATTATATGGACTAATAAGAGGAAAATTTTATTTTCCTTCTTCTAAAGATACAGATAAACACATCACCAAGTAAAACTATACTTAGCTGGAGGTGTTTGTCAAACAGTGTATATATTACCATTTTAATGTGCAACTGTGTATTTGTGTATAAAGGCAGTCACAAGCAAAGTAGATTATTTTCCTGTAGCACAAGTTACGGTTTGATTCACAGCAAAGAACTGTAAATTCATAGGTTAAAACCTAATTTCTAAGTTAACTTCTTTAAGTATATCGTGCTAAGTAGTATGTCATTTACCCAGTGAATCATAAACTCTAAGAACATAAAACAGAGTAATTATAGAGGAGACATGATAAATAGACGATTGGGTTTTAAGAACAAATGTAAGGTTGAGTCCTCAATTCTTTCCCTAATCATTTTCTGGTTGTTTGCTGTAGTTCATAAGTAAACAAATCAATAGATACAGAAGAAAGAAGTATTTCTCATACACTATTTCCTCATTTTCAGGGATAGATGGATTTTATACACTTATATGTAGCAAGTATTTCAAGTTCAAAATAATAGCAATTTTTTTCTCATGACTTTTAGTTTTTCAGTATACCTTTAAAAAGCATTTTTTATTATTTCATTCATTCATAATTCAATTCTCTCAACCAGGAATGCCTTTTCTCAAAAACTTTGAATATACACTATATGCTATACTCTAGAATAAAATGGTGAAAACTGCTTTTCTTTTAGAAATAAATTGACTGAAATCCAAAAGATACATTTACTTGGCCAATATCACATAAGAGCAGGATTCAATATACATTTATCCTGATCACTAGTTTACTGTGAATTCCATAAGTGATTGCAATATTTTAATTTCTGTTCTATTAATTTTTTTAATTTTTAGGTATTATTTAGTTACTTAGCTTAGTAGAACTTCAGACTGTTCATTTTGCAGAATAAATTGACCACTCTTGAGCAGCTGTTAAATGGGGGATTGATGGATTATTTTTCAACTATTAAAGTGTTTGAAAACACAAACATCAGCATGCTGAAAAAGGAGGCAGTATATATAACCTAAGACATTCATATAAATGCATTAGGTGGATTTGAAATGACAAATAATTTCATATATACTTGGTCTTTAGAAAACACTGATTATGACAGGTGATTTGCACAATCCTTCTTTTAATTATTTTATTTGCAAGGTCAAAGCTTGCTGATTCATGAGATAGTAAATTTGCCAAATACATTTAGAGAATGAAAAATAGCTTTAGTGCATAGGCACTCATACTCTTTACCAGACATTTTAAAGCTGTATAGAATTTAGTGTCTGTTCATAGTAATTAGCAAAACAAAATGCACCTTGTGGTACTTCACAAATAAATGCAGATTAAAAAGTTGTATACGATTATTCCTATGTTTAAAATGTGGCCTGAAATTAGAAATATTTTTCTTGCATCATTTTTGAAACTTAAAAATAATGAAGACAGTATTATCAAGAAAGGCATGTTTATTATATGTTTATAATTTTGAAAAATATGTTGTAATAATTCTGGTTAAACATAGAAAATACAGTGTTTGTACTGAATACAGGACTCCCTATCTCTCCATCTCCTTGCTAAAAATTTCTCAAAATGCTCATACATGAAATTTTGTCAGAGACATTCAGTACAATGACTGGGAGATCAGAAAATATGACGACAGCTGACAGAGGTCAAATAATTCTGTAAGCTGGAATGCATGTAAATACGGATAAGTTATTATCATAACAAAGAAGGTGAGAGTCATACCTATAGTCTTATAAACAATGTTAAACAGTTTTTGGCCTAAAACCCAGAATGTGCTCAGGAATGAAAGGAAAAAGTTGCCTCTAAAAGCAGAGGTTTGGAAAGATTGTTAAAAAAAAAAAAAAAAAAAAAAAGATTGGTAAAATGGAAAGATTGGTTAAAAACATCTATACAAGAAAAAGAAATCTAGGTAGCTTCTACTACTGCACTGTATAGTCACATAACTATCTATTTGTGGTAGATGGAATACTGACCCCACTCTCTGAAAAGTTAAGTCCACATCCTAATCATTGAAATTTGTGAATGGCATCTTTAAAAATGTAAATTAAGGATCTTGAGATAAGAAGATCGTTCTGTATCACCAGAGTGGGCTTAAAAACCAATGACAAGTATCCTGGTAAGAGAAAGGCAGAGACAGATTTAATGGAGAAGAAGACACAGACAAAGAAAAAGAAAAGGTGATGGAAAAATGGTGGTAGAAATTAGAGTGATGCAGTCACCATTCAAGGAATGATGAAAGCCACCACAGCTGAAAGAGACTAGGAACAGATTCCCTGTTAGAGCCTCTGTAGGGAACAGAACTCTGTAGTCGCCTTGATTTCAGACTTCTGGGATTCTAAACTGTGACAAAATAAATTGCTTTTTAAGTCACAGATGTTGGTAATTTGTTATAGCAAAGGCAGGAAATGAATACAGCGACTTTCACCCTGATAAAAGAATGGAAGTTTATTCTCTCAGGAAGGTTGATTCAGAGAGAATCTGGGAACCTGAAGTAACTCTGAAGGCAAGAGAATATTCAAAAATAAGGAGATTAAATGAAAAAGTACACATACTGAACAGTGAGGCATTACCTCCCCTACATGCCACATTTCTGGTAATGTGGGAAGAAGCCTCATGAGCTCTAATACACAAAATGTTCAATTTCTTTCTGAGAAACATTCTAGCTCAGAAGAAAATGTCAAATGTTAATAGTGATTTTTTTAAAATTTAAATAATTGGCCCTAATTTCAAGGAATTGATGGTGATGCTCACCAATCACAATTTCAGCCACCAAACATGAAGTTCTTTTGTCATGTCTTTAAAGACATATCTTAAGTGTAGAGGAACCACTGATTTCCAATATGTATTTGAAAAAAAAATTGTAAAATAAAAGAAAGAATAAAGCCAAGGGGGAAAAAACCACAGCAGTAAAATGTCTAAACATTGTGTAAGAAAAAGAAAAAAAATAAAAGACTCAGGTTTATAAACAGGCTATTGCTTTATTGACATAATAATATTGTATATAATGTAAAATTTTTATATAATAAAAAGGATTTTTTGCAAATTAAAAACAAGTTACAAAAATTAAATAATTTATGGTCATAGAGCCCAGACTTTTAAAAAAATTTCACAAAAAGAATTACTAACTGAAGATAATGAGAATATTAAGCTAAGAAATGTAATAATTAAAGGAGTCACAAAAATTGAGAACAGAGAAAATTTGGGAGATGAAATTATCAAGAACATAATAAAACCTTCTCCATGTTAAGGAACAGTCAGACCGAATGGGTCTAATGAAAACCCAACACAAATAATTTTCAAAATTCCATATCAAAACATAGCATTGTAAAATTGTTGTCTGAAATACGAGAGATAAGATAGAATATTCTAAAAGCATCCAGAGAGAACACAGAGAGGGAGTGGGAGAGAAAGAGAGGAAGGGAGGAAGAAATAGAGAAAGGCAGATAGGGAGAAATGAATGGATAAATAATTGAGTAATAAAAATTTTAAATAACTTATAATACTACTACAAAACACCTTACAAAGAACGAAGGAATTTAAAATTCAGAGGGCTGTTGTGTTCTATAGCAGAATTTTATATGAGTGCTATAATGAAACAAGTGTGATTGTAAAATAAATACATTTTTAGATCGGTGCATACAATCAACACTCTGACAATTGTTTAAGTAAACAGGTGAGATTTGGCTGGAAAAAAAGTTTCATCCATATCATCCACAGTATTTAACTCCAGTTTTGAAAACAACATATTTATATTATCAAACATAGATATTTCCATTTTAGATCTTGACACTCTGAAAATTACTGAAAGATACCCTACAAAATGATAGTAAACAATAAATAGGAAGTTATGGAATCAGGATCTACAGCTTTTAGCACTAGAGATAGGGACAGAGGCTCCCAAGAGGATGCTGAAGCATAGTCCTTGCAAGCATTGTTCACAGCAGGCCTGGAGGGCACACAGCTCCGACTGGAGTAAAACTTTAAAATCATCGTCAGGATATACAGCTTTAGGATAAAGAATGTGCCAATCATTTAGTGATAATAGTAAAATTAAGCATAGACAAGTATTAGCAAAAAACCTAGTAAATGAGAGAAAATAGAGAACTGTGCATGTCTCAGCTGTGAATAATATCTAAAAAGTCGTAACAGGCAAACTGATATCTGGTTGAAATAAAAATTGTGTTATAAGTAAACAGGTAAGATTGGGCTGCAAAATAATTTAATTCATATCATCCACAGTGTCAAGATCTAAAATGGAAATATCTATATTTGGTAATATAAATACATTGTTTTCAAATTTGGTGTTAAATACTAGCTACCATGAGAAACTGCTAAAGAGAGAGAATAGCTGATTACAGGAAGAGTACCTTTAAATTAGATATTTAGATCAGAATTTTAAATCAAAATCTTTTTTGGATAACATGCTGACCATTAAGCTAATGGAACAAAGATGTCAGTGACCAAGAGACCATAAATGACAAAGAATACAGTCTTTACAAAACTAGTTTAGAAAAGTATGTAAACAAACAGCTAAAACTCACAAAGCAGTGATAATCAACTCTAGGGAGGTGAATAATCTGACTTCCAGAATTACAACATTATAATATTGTAATTATAATTTTGTAATTTTGGTAAAAATGTCCAATTTTTACCGAAAGAAAATGTGAACCATAAAGAGAAACAAGAATGTATAGACCACTCACAAGGGAAATAGTCAAAGCATTCTTTTAAAGATATTTTCTAACACTGAATATTTTAATTTCTCATTATCAATTACCACTCTTGCTCAAACATAACAAATAAATAAAAAGATTATGAAGGGAAGATGAAATAATACACTGACAGAAAGCTCTCAATATCCCCATTTTATTCCTTTCCACACTGTTTTTTTAGATACTTTTCTATCTTCTCACAAACGTTAAGAGTTGAGAATTACTGAACCATTCTGTTTCAGTAAGGAAGGGGAATGTATGGAGTGTGGGAAAATGTAGGAATTTAAGATTATGCATCAATAGCCATCTCTGGAACATAACAGAAAATGGACTACTTTTCACAGATATGCTGCTTATATGTAGGTGCTTTTAAACAATTTTCTAGGGAAGGTTTTGAAGTATTAAAGAAGAAAATGATTTGCTATCTGCTTCTCTTCCCTTTTTCTGTTACTGAAGTTGTGCACATGTACCCTAAAACATAAAGTATAATAAAAAAAATACAAAATAAAAAAAAGAAAGGAAGAACAAGGAAGAAATTCTAAAAGAAATGTCCAAGCTCTAAGAAAGAGGAAAACAGAAGTAAAATGAATGTGAACACTGTTCTTATTAATTTTAAGCTTGATTGTTCAATTAAGCTAACTAAAATTTACACAATTTTTAATAATAAAATATATGTCTATTCTTCCTACTAGATTAAGTACGTTGGACAGTTTATCTGTATTTTCTCAAAATGTGATCACATTCAGTGTAAAATAAAGAAACTTCACAATGAAAACAAATATACAGGTATAGATTTATATCCTGATTAACACAAATTTATGAATTGCAAAATGAGCCTGTGGCTGTGGTGACTCATGCCTATAATCCCAACCCTTTGGGACGCCAAGGCAGGAAGATCATTTGAAAACACGAATTTGAGACCAGCCAAACAGCATAGAGAGGCATCGTCTCCTTTTTTTGTTTGTTTGTTTTTTAAGCAAGCTTATCTAGAATAAACATGCTACTAATAAAATCAAAATATTTTAACATACTTAGGAGATTTTTAATCAGTCTTTAATTGTGTAGTAACAGCATATTTTCCTTAGCAATAAAATGAGTTAGGAAGTGACCAAAAGTATGTACTGACATTCTACTATATGCCAGATACAATATTAGTTTCAGCTATTTTGTAATATTAGACAAACAAATATAAAATGTTTTCTATCCATAATGTGAAATTTTATTCTAGCTGTATTTTAGGCTAACCAAAGACATTTCCCTTGTGGGCACAATGGTCTGTTTTCACAGATATATCTACACATATAATGATTCTTCTTATAAAGCTATGGATTGTTCAAATAGTCATTTCAAATTTTCAAACCACAATTGTTCCAGGATTTACTCTTTGTATTGTTAGTGGAAAATTCAGTGTAATTGAAATATTTTCTCATTGTGATTTGATTACCTACATAATATATTCATTTTTATAACTTCAAATTGTTTAAAAATGTTCAACATCTGAAATAATAAAATCTAAGTAGAAATCTAGTGTGAGTTTAAGTACAGAAAAGATATGGTAATTGCGTGGTCAAGCTAGATTTTAATGATAGAAAATACATGTTTTGCCACTGATGTCATCCAAAATGGCAGAGTAAGAAACTCCACATCTTTCCCTCCACCAAAGCAAAAATTAGGCTGGCAAAATTTCTCAGACTAAAGTTCTTAGATCTCTGTAATAGAACCAAAATCTTACAACAACCAGGGAAATGCTTAATCAGGAAAGAAGCTGCCAAATTTTCAATAAAAGAGTAGGCAACATGGATGTTTTGCTTAAGGAATAGTGGTTGTGTGTTTTGACTTCCCTGGTGGTTTCCTGGGACTTTGCTTACCTTTGTTTTATCTACTTAAAAACATTCTCAAGGCATATGTTGAAAGCATTTAAAGGAAAATATAAGAGCTGCAGGTATTGATCAAGGGATAATAAATGGAACAAAATAGCCCTGGAAACAGAGATTGAAGACAAAAATAGATAGGAGAGCTTTCACTTATACAGAGGAGTACAGAAGGCAACATGCATTCCTGGGGCTGAATGCAAGCTCATTAATGACCAAAGAAGATGCTATTCTTTCACCTCTTGCTCACTTTTAGGCTCCATGAAAGCAGAAATTGACAGCTAAGGCAGGCCAACTAGCACTGAAAACACATGCTCAACACAAAAGTAATCTCAAAGAGTAGGAGTTTATTTTTTATTTTTAGTCTCTAGGTGTTCTAGGAAATCTTTTTTGAGTAACATGCTGACCATTAAGCTAACGGAACAAAGATATCTGTCAGTGACCAAGTGACCACACATGACAAAGAATACAGTCTTTACAAAACCAGTTTAGAAAAGTGTTTAAACAACCAGCTAAAACTCACAATGATAATCAGCTCTAGGGCAGGGCAGAATCTGACTTCCAGAATTAAAATATAATATTCAAAATATCCAATTTTTTACAAAAAGCAAATATGAACTATAAAGAGAAACAAGAATGTATAGACCATTCATAAGGGAATAAAGAAAAGTAATTACTAGAAATTGTATGGGGGGAACCCCAGACATTAAACTATCTAGACAAATATTTTATGTCAGGTATCTTTAGTATTCTTAAAGAGTTAAAGAAAATCAATGAAAACAACTAAAAAAAAAAAAAACAAAAACAACAACAAAAAAGGGAGAACAATCTCACCAAATATAGAATCCCAATAGAAAGAGAAATTATAAAAATAAACCCAAATAGAAATCCTAGAATAAAAAATTTTATAACTGAAGTGAAAAATTTACTAGAATTTAACAGCAAATTTGAGTATACAGAATAAATAAGTAAACTTAAAAATACATTAATTAAGACTATTATATGAGAAGCAGAAATAAATAGAATAAAGAAAATTTATAGGGCCTAAGAGGCTTGTGGGGCACCATCAAGCACACCAAAATACACACAATGTGAATCCCAGAAGGAGAGGTAAGAAGGGGCCAGAAAGAAAAAACATAAATAGTAGATGAGTACTTTCTAAATATGGTGAAAGACATTGGCCTATAGATCCAAGTAGGTAAATGCACTCCATGTGGAAAAGCTCAAAGAGAGTCATACTGACCTATATTATAATTATGTTGTTAAAGCCAAAGAAAAAATGAGAATCTTGAAAGTAACAAGAAAGAAGCGACTTATAACTTATGAGATTAACACACAATTTCTCATGAGCAACCCTGAGAGCAGAGGGTAGTAGGATGACTTATTCAGGGTGATGAATAAAAGCAAATATCAACCAAAATTTTTTAACCAGCAAAACTGCTCTTAAAAAAATTAAAGAGAAATTGAAAACATTCCCAGCAAAACAAAAGCAGAGGAAGTTTGTCAATAGTAGATCTGCCCTTCAATAAATATTCAAGGGAACTTTTCAGGATAAATTGAAAGTACATTAGGCAATAACTGAAGCCAAATAGAAATAAAGCACATTGGTAAATGTGACTACATAGGTAAATATAAAAACCATCATTATTTTATTTTTGGCTTTCACCTCCTCTTTTTTTCTTATGTTATTCAGAAGACAATTGTCTGAAACAATAATTATAAATGTATACAAGTGGATCTATGATATAGAAAAATAATGTTTTTAATTTTGCTAATAAAATTATTTGTAATTTCTTCTTCCTTTTTATATAATACCTATATATAGTCATTTGTTTTATCTCTTGGCCTATGAAGCCTATTTACTCTCCATTCCTTTACAAAAAGCACTTGTTGGCCCTGTTGTAAACATCATAATACATTAAGAAAAATGTCTATAGAATAAAAGTCCTATTGTATTGCCAATATAATTTTTAAATGACTGATAAATACAGCACAGGTACACAGCCCTTCTAAAATTCCAATCAGCTTCTCCTCTTCCTAGACACAAGTCATTGTTTCTTTATCTTTACAGGAGTTGTTTTATAAAAGTTACTCATTTTATGAATTTATATACATGTATAAACTTTTTTTATCATGTGAACATAGTCATAAAGTTATACTGCACTACTAGGAGTATAATGAGAAAGAGCCACCCCTGCTGCATAGTTTCCTCCTCTTAATTGACATAGCTCAGAGGCATCCTTCCCAACTCAGTAGGTATTTATTTTGGAATGTAACTCCATAGTTATAATAGCATTCTTAAAATATTGTATCATAATGGAACAATTTTAGACTACTTCAGAGATAGTGGTACATACATTGTGGTGATTTGGCACTTGACACCATTGTCTATTTCCTGAAGTGAGTATTTCTTTCCTGTTTTGTCTAACCATCTCCAAACACTTCCATATCCTTTACTATTGATAGAATTGCTCCTAAAGGAAGATTCCCAGAAGATAAAGAAGAAAAGCCAGTGGTAATCATCATTCTCTCTAAAGACTTTTCAAACCCCCTTTTATTTTTTTCTTCCAATGAAGGGCTTCATGCTTGCCCTTGCTGTCCCTAAGAGCCTCGAGACTAGGTTATTCTTAGTATGTGTCCTGTGAAGAATAATCTATCACTTGTACAGGAGGCCCTTGAATTTATTCTGCTTAATGCTTTGGGACAAGATGTCTAGAATAAACATGTAGTACTTGTACAAACTTTCAGAAAATCCTCTTACCAGTTTCATTACTTTATATGTATCTATAAATGTATATCTATAAATAGATACATAGCTATAAATAGAAACCCCGTGTCTGCTAAAAATACAAAAATTAGATGGGTGTGGTGGCACTGGCCTGTAGTCTAAGCTACTTAGGAGGCTGATGTGGGAGGATCACCTCAGCCCAGGAGGTGAAGCCTGTGGTGAGCTGAGATCAAACCACTGCACTCCAGCCTGGGGGACAGAGCTAGACCCTGTCTCAAAAAGAAATACAGTTTAACTACTTTATACATATCTGTAGATAGTGCAGTGGTTTGATCTCACCTCACTGCAGGCTTGACCTTCTGGGCTGAGGTGATTCTACCACTTCAGCCTCCTGAGTATCTGAGACTGCAGGCCAGTGCCACCATGCCCATCTAATTTTCATATTTTTAGCAGACACGGGGTTTTGACATCTTGCCCGGGCTGATCTGGAACTCCTGACCTCAGATAATCTGCCCACCTTGGCCTCAAAAAGTGCTGCGATTACAGGTGTGAGCCACCATGCCCTGCCTCTATATTTTAATGTAAGTGGTGATGACAATATTTTAGACTTTTTAAAAGTCTCTAAAAAAACTCGTTTTTTTCTTTTTTCAGAATCACTTATACCTGTGTTATTAAAACAATAAAAAGTCTCTATCTGTTTTTAGAAGATTTCCAATTACTTTCTCTCTTATCAGTAGTTGCCTCCACTTCACTTTATTCTTGAATGTTTCCATTATTTTAAATTTATCTATTACAATGTTACTTCTGAAGGAAATACTGGCAAGTGAATGCATCCTGTTTCTCATGTGTAACTAGAAATTTACAATGTATTTCAGAAACTCTACAATCTGATATTTTCTGACTCTACAAAAATCTTCTTGGTTTTCCCTTCCGTTTTCATCAGATTACTTGGCAACACAGCACAACTACATTTGAATTAAGAGTTGTCATTTCTTAACGTGTTGCTAATCACAAGTTCAATGATTTTTTAATTATAAATAAAAACAAAATATGTCTTGCTGAAAACCAGTAATGCCTAATGGAGAACAACACCTGCTTTTGATAGCTTCAGGTAATAATTTATTTTACAGTTTATTTTCTATTTAAAATAAACAGTGTTCTATAAGAATGAATAAAAGAAAGACTTAGGAGTCCTCTAGTTGCAATCCCTCCCAGTTTGACTTATACAGAGAAGCTCTTGTTTGTTTGTTTCCCTGAATGCTTTTTAGCAGGATCCATGACAGAGCATGAAAATGACAACAAACAGTTTAACAGCTATTCTGATTCTTTAAAATGGCTGATCTGAATAGAATAAAAATTGTCAGATGCTTCAAATGCAATATAAAAATTGGACTAGTATTAAATTTATCCAAGCTTATTGAAATGATTTTTTGGTTGAGCTGAAATTAGTTTTTATTTATGTGATAAAAGAACTTAGCACTCGAGAAAAATATAGGATTTTATATTGTAATAAACAAAAAGACTAAATATTGCACCTTACATTACTACAAAATAAGTCACCACTATCTCTGGTTTATATAGAGAACTTTGCAGCAGATTTAGAGATATTGTCCAGCATTATATTGAAAGAAACAATAATTTTCAACTGCATTGAAATTTTTGTGTGTGTGCACACACATATGAATAATGTGAGAGCATCAGCATCTCAACATTGAGGATTGCATTGGTATGATTGGAGATTATATATTTCACACAATATTCTTTTAGAAATTTTTACTTAACAATTTACCTATTCTTATCGTTAATTCTACTCCAAGGAGCTGAAGGCAAATGTGTCTCTTTGTTCGCTTGTTTCTTTTTAATCTTGTAGAGTTAGTTATTATAGATTGGGACATTCAAGTAATAATGGAAGAACAGATATTTTCTACTGGCAAGCCAATAAATGTTATTTAATGTTGTTATAATAGTAACAGCTATTTTTGTAACTTAACTAACATTTTTATTTAGCATTGCTCCCTAAGGCAATTTCAGAGGGATTTGATTTTATTCAGATGGAAAATAGTTCTACTATAAACAAAACCAAATGTTGTTAAAAATTTATATAAATATAACAAAAATCATGGATGTTAATAGAAAATAAATATTCTTAATAGCTCTGAACATTAAACTCCCTTCTTATCATTGAATCTTTTGGGTAAAATGGTGATATAATAATAATTTGCTTATATTTTCAGTTATTATATGTGTTTTATTTTAATACATTCATCAAAATAATCCAGTTAGGTGTATAAGAGGGATTTGATAATGAAAAATTTTATTTAAGGTATTCTAAAGAAAATTAAGAACAGACTATTTGGTAATTTTTTTTTCTTTTTTGTGAAAATTATCAAATGTGGAAGTCAGCCTGAGATTAAGAAAGAAAACTAATAAAGGGCAGTCAGATTACTTCATTTATTGAGCAACTAAAATACAAACAAACTTTAAAAATTGCAATTGAGATACACAAGTGAAGACTGACCCCCTTGCTAAATTCTTGGTCAGAATGAAACAGAACATATAAAAAGAAGCATATATTAAACACACATATGGAAACCATAAATTAAATACATATACATGTCAAATATTTTAGCTGATATAAAGTGGATAGGAATAATACACTGTGAGAATAAATAGTGATAGTTGAGATTATTATGGTACAAATTCAAAGAAGATATTTATATTTAGAATAATTTTGTGAAGAAATAGGTAAGTGGGAAAATAATAGGAAGGAATACCAAAAGAAGAGGATAATAGTCTGCACGTTCTCACTTATATGTGGGAGATGAGGAAATGGATCTCATTAAAATAGAAAGCAGATTGATAAAGGGGAGGGAGGGATAAGAAGTTGATTAGTGGGTACAAATATAAGGTTTGATAGGAAAAATAAAACCTAGGGCTTGATAGATCAGAAGGGTGACTATAGTTTACAATACTGTATTGTATATTCCAAAATGTTTAGTTTATGCTAGTTATGTTTCCAGCATAAAGGACAAGTATTTCAGATGATGTATATCCCAAGTATACTGCTTTGATTTTTACAAACTATATGCATGTATTAACTTATCATATGCATTCCAAAACTATGTACATCTATTATGCAAAATAAAAGTTTTTAAAAAAAAATTTAAAAAGTAAAAAAGGAGAGGGCAATAGTCAATAAAAGGTAAACTTAGTAGTCTGGATTGCTCAGACTCAGCCCATTCCAAATATAGATCTATTTTTAAAAATGAAAAAGTAGTTGGCCAATTGCTGGGAGATAATCCTTGTTCCCTTGGGTCACACTTTACTTACAGCAAATGCCTGCTTTTGTATGCCTGAAGCCTTGGCCCATGTTGTATCAGTTTGACCAGGTAAGTTTATTCCAGAAATGCGACGTATTTTATACAGGTCATATTGGTCTGTGGTCAAGTGCTGAAGTCTGAGCATCTGAGGTCACTCATGTGCCTGACTGACTCTCAACAAAAACACTGGCCACCAAGAATCTGGTGAGCTTTCCTAGTTAGCAACACTTAGCATGTATTGTTATACATCGTTGCTGAGAGAATTAAGTGCATTCCTGTTTGACTTCACAAGTGTGGACATCTAGATGATTTCTCCTGAACTTTAGTCCATTCATTTTTCCCCTCTACTGGTTTTAATCTGTATTCTCTCAATGAAATAAGCCATAACTGAGTGTAACAGCTTTCCTAGCCTTGTGGGTCCTTATTAGCAAATCCTTGAGCCTAATAGTGGTCTTGGGGATGACTGACACAGTAGCTTTAAATGTACAGAGTATAAATTGATAGTTTCAAGATTCTAATGTTCTCTAAGTTGTGAATACAATACATCAAAAATATTAAACCTTTAAAAATTATTTTAGAGATGAATCTTTATAATAGTATTCATATTAAGCATAGTTTCTTTATGTAAATTATTTCATGTTCCAATCTAAAAACACTATTTGAATGAAAGGAATCAATCAAAATCCATGGCTATAATTATATAGCTATTTGAAATAAGGCTATCTTACATATATTAATAAATACAATAACTACTACTAATAATTTTTGAGTGCTTATTATGTTTCAGACAATTTTCTGGGTACTTTATATATACTATTTTATTCAGTTTTCATAAGCCCCTTTAGCATAGTTTACTAGCATTATTCCCATTTTATAAGAACTGAGAGTAAAAGATATTAAGAAACTTGCCCAAAGTCACAAAAAAGTAGTTGATGGTGATAAGACTAGAATCTTAAGAATTTTGGATTTACAATCCTTATATTATGCATTTCTGTATGTCAGACATGATACTGAGTACTTTAGATACATAATTTATTTACCCTCAAAATCACATAAGAAAGTTTTCACATTTTACAAACAAAGAAGCAGGCTCGAAAGGATTCAGCAATTTATTCAAGGTCACTGGACTAGCAAGGTACAAAACTATAAATCAAAAGTATTGGCCTGTATTGATGCTATTCATTGATACAGTTGATTAGGGGTACTTGAAAGGAGAGAGAGGCATGATAAAAAAGATTATTTCAATAGTGTTAGGTCAACAATATCTAAAACAGTAATAAGATGAGTAAGAAAAAGTGCAGTTAATTTAATTAAAAGAAACAATATAAATCAATTTGTAAAAAATAAAAAAAATAGAAGTGTGAAAATCAATCCTGCTTTAAAACAAAACCAAAGAAAAGGAATATGTAGACTCAAGATAAGACTTTAAAGAAGTGCCTGTAGCAAATAGTAAAAACTATCCTTCTGATGTGAACTAAAAATGATATGTTATATAAAATGTAAAATATATTATATCGGACACCTTTTAAGACTCTTTATATTAATTACTTCATGGACTTATTTCCCTGAACAAGAAATAACTTTTTTTTAAAAAGTTGTCAGCAACTGAGATAATAGTTTTTTGTTGTTGTTAGCTTGTTTGTTTTAACTTGCATGAATTTACTCTGGAGTTGAGTGTAACATTCCCAATTCAGCAAAATAAGCTTGTAATTGTTCATTTTCTAATTTTTTGATGGACTTTAGACTTTGAGTAACTAATCTGTAAACTCAAAAAGACATTAAGATTTAATAGGGATAGAATAATCATTAGAATAAATTTAAGACCATATTTTTGATAGTTTTTATCTAAAAATCTTTCTTCATTGCTATCCTTTCTCTCTTTTTTGTACACTGTAGCTCCCAGTGTGAAGTTAAGTCTTAAGCAGCACACTTCTATTTCGAGGCAGAGATTGATTCTGAGATGTTTCTCCTACACTGCTTAACAATTAAGAAAACATGTTCAAGGGTTATAAGCTTTCTTTCACTTATGGTTTCATTTACTATGTTGCAATAATTTGTTCTATCTGAAAAATATGGCTGTTTGTTTTATTCCTTACCAAGGCTTATCATATTCCAGCCCCTTGTCTGAGAAAATTTAGCTGTATAGCAAGATATTATTCAAACTTCACGTATTCCTCTCTTGTTCTGACTCCAAAGACAGTAACATTTTTAGTGTTTTTTTTGTAATCCCATGGCATGAATAATAAGAATTTTTTTAAAAAAGTAAAACATATACACCTACTCTATATAAATTACTCACAGAAGTTGACATTTTAAATGATAAATTAACAAATAATGCATTAAATATTCAGCACATATTGATGGGCTATTATTTGCCCGTTTCTGGTGTTAACTGAACAAGATATAATTCTCATTCTCAAATAGCTTGTCCAATATGGTAATCAGGTAATTGAGATTGTGAAATTTATACCCCTATGAAAGAACAAAAGAGAGAGCCCTAAAATAACTCTGAAAATCAGGGGAAATTTCTTTCATAAAATGATTTGGCAAATATTTAAAGAAAGGAAATTGTCTGGGCAAGAACTAAATGGATTTGTTTGTAAAGGGGGTGCCTATTATTATTCTAGTGTTACTTTAAACAATACCCAATATTTAATTAAAGATTTTCAGCCTAAATATTATGTAACCTCATTTTTATTTATGTAATCTGGCAGGATCACAATTGAAGTAAAGAATTGCTGTCATAATTGTAAGGAATTGGGAAAAATGCAACTGCTTTCTGTTATCTTTAATCAGCTTCTAGAATGGCGTTATTATACTAGTGATCATGTTCATTCTGTTCATTTGTAATTCAAATTTAATGAGAACTACCCAATACCGATACTTTTGAGAAGCACTAAATATAGAGGGGAATTTCTAAAGCCAATTAGAATTAATACATAAATAAGATTCTACATCAATTATCTATGAATGCATACCAAATAATCACAGAAGTTTGCAGTTTAAAATAACAAAATTATTTAAAATTTCTCATTGTTTCTGTGGGTTTGAATTTTGCAAGCAGCTTGACTGATTGGGTTCTCTCAGGGTCTCACATGAGGATTCTGTCAAACAATAGCAAAACCTGGAATCATCTTGAGGGCTTTTTCACTTGGATGTCTGATGTCTGAGCTGGGAAGACTCAATAAGATGGAAGATGGGACTGCTTACTGCTTGAAAACCTTCCTCAGCATTCCTCTCTACCTCTAAGTGGGTCCTCTACGTAGTCAGTTTTCAGGGTAGCAGCTTCAAATAACCTAGAATCCTTATATGAAGGCTTAGGGCTTGCAAAGAAGACAATCTAAGAAATCTACACAAAAACAATCTTTTCTTCTGACCTAGCATGTAAAGTCAAATTATGTCACTTTGCCATATTTCATTTGATATAAGGAAATCATGAAAGAAAGTTCATACTTAAGGAAAAGGAGTTTATACTCCGTTTATACTCCATCTCTCTCTTTTTTTTTTTTTTTTTTTTTTTTTTGAGAAGGAGTCTCTCTCTGTCACCTAGTCTGGAGGGCAGGGGCATCATCTTGGCTCACTGCAACCTCTGCCTCCTGGGTTCAAGGGATTCTCCTGCCTCAGCCTCCCATGTAGCTAGGATTACAGACACCCACCACCATGCCCAGCTAATTTTTATATTTTTAGTAGAGACGGGGTTTCACCATGTAAGTAAGGCTGGTCTCAAACTCCTGACTTCAGGTGATCCACCCACCTCAGCCTCCCAAAGTGCTGGGATTACTCCATCTCTTAACAACTGAAGAGTTCATGAATATCCAGGCATATTTTAAATCAAGCACAGAGTTCTGGTTACTATCTAGGATGTGGAAAGATGGAAAGACTAACTAGAGACTATCACTCCCATCTTTACAAAGCAATAAAAGTTGAGTGAAACAAAAAGCCACGGTTTTGTTGAATCCAACAAAAAGCAGGGAAAACTAACTCTTCTGAAACCTACAGAAACACTGGGGCCTAAGCAGAGGGGGTGAGAGAGAGAGAGAGTTGGAGACCTAGAGTAAAAGCAGTCAGATACCAGTAAGAAGAATTCACCAAAAGTTGTTAATGAATAGATCAAAGCCAAATAAGGCTCACATCAAAAAAAAAAAAAATTTGCAAGATCCCTGAGAAAACATCCATCATAGTATAGAGAAGAACAACAGCTGTTGTAAGAAAGACGTGGAACCTATCAGATTGGTCTCCCTTTTCTCCTCTATGGGGGAAAAGAGCCTTAAAATAAACAGAGAACAACAAATATTTTTATCCTTAGGGCACAAGGAAAAATCCATTGTAGCTGTGTAGAAGGAATACAATATAAGGTGTAATCCTAGGGAAAGGAAGGGCATCAAGTATATGTGTTAAACTCATATCTACATTTGGGTAGGGAACGAATATTGACATTGAGAAAGCAAGACTCCTGAGATCTGCCGACCAAATGCCTGCCTAAAACTAAAACTAAAGTTTTACAATCCCCATCCTCTATCCTTGTCCCACCCTCAGCTAACAAGCTGTTCTCAATTTATAGGGGAATGCTGCTGAGAGAACATCCCTCTGTGAGGCACAGTGCAAATGGGAGACACAAAATTAAGGATAGAGTAGTTATTGAGAAAAATCTTTTGTCAAACAAGCTTCCATCATAAAAACATTGTCTTTCGAAGGAATTTAAAGCTTATGGTGCCCTGAGATTAATCATAGCAACAACAACAAAGCTCAAACTCACCTCAACTCCTGACTACATTGACCAAAACATTGCTATTAATGGTCCAAGGCAAAATGAGTTGGTGATTTGCAAACATCCAAACATATTTATACAAAACTGTAAATATAAAATATTGCCCTCCACAATATTTCTGGCATTCAGCCAAAATTTGTGAAGAGGTAAGAAGAGATAACTCACTACCATGAAGCAAATCAATCAATAGAAATAGACTCAAATATGATATATGTGCTGGAATTACCAGAGAGAAAATTTAAAAGATTGTAAAACGTGTTATAAAGACTAATGGAAAAGGTTGACAGCATGCAAGATTGCATAGGTAGTGTGAGCAAGAGATGGAAGTCAAAAGAAATGCAAAAAAGGAAAATAACAGAGATGAAGTAAGCTGATTACTGAAAGCAACATAGCTGAGGAAGGAATCAGGGAACTTGAAAATAAGAAAATGGAAATTACTTAAACTAAAACACAAATAGAAAAATAGTAAAAATATTGGAAAGCTATGAGATAATATACAAAATACTTCATACTTTTATTACTGTAATCACAGAGAAAAAAGACAGAATGGGAACAAATATTCCAAAATTAATAACAAACAGCAAAGTACAAGTGAGACACCTATAAAATAGCCAGGGCGAGGTAGGCTGGAATGAGGTGTGGATATTGCATACATAAAAACAAAGGATAGAATAACAGAGATTTCTCATAAACCAGGCAAGGTAGAAGCAAACAGAGTGATATATGTCAAGTGCTGGAAAAAAAAAATGTCAACTCAGGATTTTAGGGAAAAAAATGAAAAATGAAGAACAAATAAAGAGTATGTCAGACAAAATATAACAAAACAAACCAACAGAAAGAAACTGCAACAAATGAGAGATTCACTTCCAGCAGACCAGCACTACAAGAAGTTAAAAGATGAAGGAATAAATGTGCCATCAGAGAGAATTTTAGATCTTCACAAACAAATGAAGAGCACAGAAAACAGGAAAAAAATGAGAAAAAGGTAAAAAGTAAAACTAAAATTTTATTTCTATTTCAATTGATCTAGAAAAGTACTCATTCTCTAAATAAAACATAGTAGTGATATACTACATATTTGAGCACAGGTTTAACTTACAAATTATAACAGGAATACCACAAAGTACAAGGTAGGGGAAATGGGAATTGATAGGTGTTCGATCCTTAAACTACATATGAAGTGGTGTAAATTTATTTGAAAATAAATTGCTATTTATTACAAGTATATCACAAATTATAGGGAACTACTATTTAATATGCAATATTAATAATCCAATAAGAGGAAAAAATCAAATTAAAACATTGTCAATAAATGTAAAAGCAGAGAGTACAGTAGAGAATAAAGAATCAAATAACAGAATAATGAATAGAAAACAGCTAACAAGGTGGTAGATATTACCAGTAAGGTTAATGTTTACATTACGTGAAAGCAATCTGGAGGCACAAATAAAATGAAGAAATTGTCAAGTTTGGATAGCAGAAGCAAGACCTAATTATATGTTGCCTAAAAGGAACCCTGTTAAATATAAAAACATGACTTAAGTGTCCAAGAATGGTGAAAGTTATACCGTGGAAGCACTAGTCAGAAGAAGTCTGGAAGAGCTATATTGATACCAGAGTAGATTTTATAATGTAAATATGAAAGGGATAAAGGAATATATTAATAAATAAAGATAATAATTGTATAAGATATAACAGTCTTAAATATGTATGCACCTAAAAAGAGAGCTTCAGAATTTATAAAGCAAATTCTGACTTCACCTGATGGATGTAGAGACCTGGAAAGAGCATTGTTCAAACAATTAAAACAGCCGAAGAAACTACAAATTTCTGATGTTTCTTGAATGCATCAAATAACTGAAGTCACAGGGCAAACAGCTAACACCCTATCTTGAGAAAGACCATCTCATGCAGGGAAAAACAAAATTTCAGGATTTGCTTATCTTTTGCAAATATTGGCAAAAGGCATATACACTAGTGAAAAAGTCCAAAATTTTTAACATACTGCTAAAAACTAAATATAGGCTAGTGTGAGAGTTTGAAGAATCTCGTGGTCATTGACAGAGGGAGGTTTGCACTCTCTTGCAGGCTTTTCCTCCAAGAAACTTACCAGGTAGTCACAAGAAACATAGTAGAGGATCCTAAAACCTTCTTCCCGACGGTGGGAAATTAAGGGAAAGAACAGCCACTGCTGAGGTTCCGTTCAGACTTATTTTCTCCAATCACTACCAGACACACATATTCCTTATCTGTCTTACAGAACAAAAGCGCTAATATGCAAGGGAAAGGCCATAATATCTGTAGCCTGAGGCTACTGATGGAAACTTAGTGCAGCAATGGTAGGGGAACAGGTATCGCCACCTCAGCTTTGCCCAGACATTGTCTTCCATGTTTTAGATTAATCTAGTCTTTGTTTGTTTCTTAATTCTAGACATTTTATAGTTTATAGTATGAATCTAAACTTATTACAGTCTATCTTCAAGTGATATTATACCACTTCATTTACAGTGTAAGAATCTTATCAGAGTTGGCCGTCTTTTCATTCCTTTAAGTCTTTACGTTATTGTCATGCTTTTGCTTTTATATATAATATAAACCTCAGAATTCATTGCTATTATTTTTGTTTAAATAATTATATTAAAAATAAGAAAATCATTTTCTTATGGTGTTTCTGGTTTTAATCATTATAGATTTGGATATGGTATCATTTTTCTTCTGCCTGAAATACATTTTTTAACATTTCTTTTGTCTGTGTGTGTGTGTTTATTATATTTTAAATCCTTGGATACATGTGCAGAATGTGCAGGTTTGTTACATAGGTATACATGCACCATGGTGGTGTGCCCCACCCATCAACCCATCATCTACATTAGGTATTTCTCCTAATACTATCCCTCCCCTAACTCCCCACCCCCCAACAGGCCCCGGAGTGTGATATTCCCCTCCCTGTGTCCGTGTGTTCTCATTGTTCAACTCCCACTTATGAGTGAGAACATACAGTGTATGGTTTTCAGTTCCTGTGTTAGTTTACTGAGAATGATGGTTTCCAGCTTTATTCATGTCCCTGCAAAGGACATGAACTCATCTTTTTTTATGACTGCATAGTATTACGTGGTGTATATGTGCCACATTTTATTTATCCAGTCTATCATTAATGAGCATTTGGGTTGGTTCTAAGTCTTTTCTATTGTGAACAGTGCTCCAATAAACATATATGTGCATGTGTCTTTGTAGTAGAATGATTTATAATTCTTTGAGTATATACCCAGTAAGGGGATTGATGGGTCAAATGGTATTTCTGATTCTAGATCTTTGAGGAATTGCCACACTGTCTTCCACAATGGTTGAACTAATTTACACTCCCACCGACAGTGTAAAAGCGTTCTTATTTCTCCATATTCTCTCCGGCATTCGTTGTTTCCTGACTTGTTAATGATCACCATCTCACAATGTGATGGTATCTCATTGTGGTTTTGATTTGAATTTCTCTAATGAGCAGTGATGATGAGCTTTTTTTCATATCTTTGTTGGCCACATGAATGTCTTCTATTGAGAAGTGTCTGTTTAGATCCTTCGCCCACTTTTTGATGGGGTTGTTTCTTTTTTTTTTTTTTTTTCGAGACGGAGTCTTGCTGTCGCCCAGGCTGGAGTGCAGTGGCGCCATCTCTGCTTACTGCAGGCTCTGCCTCCCGGGTTCACGCCATTCTCCTGCCTCAGCCTCCCTAGCAGCTGGGACTACAGGCACCCGCCACCTCGCCTGGCTAATTTTTTGTATTTTTAGTAGAGACGGTGTTTCACCATGTTAGCCAGGATGGTCTTGATCTCCTGACCTTGTGATCTGCCCACCTCGGCCTCCCAAAGTGCTGGGATTACAGGTGTGAGCCACTGCGCCCAGCATGTTTCTTTCTTGTAAATTTATTTGAGTTCTTTGTAGATTCTGGATATTAGCCTTTTGTCAGATGGGTAGACTGCAAAAATTTTCTCCCATTCTGTAGGTGGCCTGTTCACTCTGATGATAGTTTCTTTTGATGTGCAGAAGCTCTTAATAATTAAATCCCATTTGTCAAGTTTGGCTTTTGTTGCCATTGCTTTTGGTGTTCAGTCTTGAAGTCTTGGCCCAGGCCTATGTCATGAATGGTATTGCCTAGGTTTTCTTCTAGGGTTTTTATGGTTTTAGGTCTTATATTTAAGTCTTTAGTCCATCTTGAGTTAATTTTTGAATAAGGTGTAAAGAAGGGGTCCAGTTTCAGTTTTCTGCATATGGCTAGTGAGTTTTCCCAACACCATTTATTAAATAGGGAATCCTTTACCCATTGCTTGTTTTTGTCAGGTTTGTCAAGAGAGGAAGTCAAATTGTCTCTGTTTGCAGATGGCATGAGTGTATATTTAGAAAACCCCATCGTCTCAGTCTAAAATCTCCCTAAGCTAATAATCAGTGCCCCAAAATCACAAGCATTCCTATAAAAGAATAATAGACAAATAGAGAGCAAATCATGAGTGAACTCCCATTCATAATTGCTACAAAGAGAATAAAATACCTAGGAATACAGCTCACAAGGGATGTGAAGGGCCTCTTCAAGGAGAACTACAAACCACTTCTCAAGGAAATAAGAGAGGACACAAACAAATGGAAAAACATTCCATGCTCATGGATAAGAAGAAGAATCAATATAATGAAAATGGCCATTGTGCCCAAAGTAATTTATAGATTCAATGTTATCCCCATCAAGCTACCATTGGCTTCTTCAAAAAATTAGAAAAAACTACTTTAAATTTCACATGGAACCAAAAAAGAGCCTGTATAGCCAAGACAATCCTAAGCAAAAAGAACAAAGCTGGAGGCTTCACGCCTCCTGACTTCAAACTATACTACAAGGCTACAGTAACCAAAATAACATGGTACTGGTACCAAAACAGATATATAGACCAATGGAACAGAACAGAGGCTTCATTTTACTAATGTGGCTTGTTTTCTAGTTGCTGAAATTGTGCAAGACCATTAAATGGCTTTTATAACACTGGATTATTTGCTTTCTCTTTTTATATTCACTGAATACAATATTTCTCATTTAGCATTTATCATTTTTACACTTGATTTTGTTTTTGTGTGAATCAATAAACTTTGAGCATAACATATCTATTTAATTGTGACTTGTCTATAATCACATAGAAACTTCCTAGAATAGGTCCTTGAATAAATAAGATTATAATTTTAAAGTCTCAATTTTAACATCTTCATTACTATATGTTCTCCATTATAATTTACTTGCTATTTCAACTTGGAATACTTAAATTTTTATATTAAAAATAGCTATTGTTTTTCTGTTTTCTCTTTAGTAATGAAAAAAAATTCCTTTCTATCACTTTGCAGTTTTCTCATTTAATAATTTTAAACTCTTTTTAAAAAACTTTACTTCACATTATTAATTAATTTAAATTTGACTAGACTCTATCACTTTATTTCTATATAGTCTGTAGGAAGATATGTGTTGGTACATTTATCCACAATACTTCATAAAATACAGACTTACCACCCATAAAAACTGAAAGTATTTCATTGGAAAAAATAATGTATATATAATTGTTTTCAGACTTCTCTAACAAATTTATAGCAGTGTCATTTATTATAGGTGGCATGGGAGATAACATTTTTCTAATTTTTACTTTGTTAATATTTTTAAATTGTCGGGTTCAAATGTTTTTAAAAGTAGGAATTTAATGACAATGAGATACCACTACACACCTATGAGAATGTCTAAATCCAGAATACTGACTCCATCAAATGCTGGTGGGAGTGTGGGGAAGCAGAACATTTCACTCATTGCTTGTAGGAATGAAAATGTTATAGCCATCTTGGAAAACTGTTTTACAGTTTCTTACAAAACTAAATACATTGTTACCATGTTGTCCAGTAATTGAACACCTTAATATTTTCCCAAAGAAGTTAACATTTTTTGTCTGTACAAAAACCTGCATATGGATGTTTACAGCAGCTATATTCTTAATTGCCAAAATTTGTAAGCAACCAAGACGTCCTCGAATGAATAAATAAACTGTGATGCATCCAGACAATGGAATATTATTCAGCGCTAAAAAGAAATGAGCTATCAAGTGAGGAAAATATATAGAGACAACTTAAATGCATATTACTAAGTAAAATAAGCAGATCTGAAAGTTTGCATACTGTAGGATTTTAGCTGTGTGACACTCTGGAAAAGGCAAAATTTTGTAAACAGTAAAAAGATCAGGCTGGGCGCAGTGACTCACACCTGTAATCCCAGCACTTTGGGAGGCCAAGGTACACAGATCATGAGGTCAGGATATCAAGACCATCCTGGTTAACACGGTGAAACCCCATCTCTACTAAAAATACAAAAAATTAGCCCGGCTGTGGTGGTACGCGCCTGTAGTCCCAGCTATTCCAGAGGCTGAGGCAGGAGAATCGCTTGAACCCGGGAGGCGGAGGTTGCAGCGAACAGAGATCATGCCATTGCACTCCATACTGGGAGACAGAGGGAGTCTGTCTCAAAAAAAAAAAAAAATCACTGGTTGCTAGCGGTTAGGGGAAAGAAGGTTGAATATACAGGGCACAGAGTATTTATTATAATACATGGCATTGAAAATACTCTATATGATAACAGACATTATAGATAAAAGACATTATACATTTGTCCAAACCCATGACATATACAGCGCTGAGTTAACCCTAATGTAAACCAAAGACTTTGGGCGATACAATTGCCAGTGTAGGATCATCAATTGTAACAAAAGTACCACTCTGGTGGAAGATGTTGCTAACGGGAGAGGCTATGCATGTGTGAAAGTAGCAGTTATATGAGTATTATACCTTCACCTAAGAACTTGTCAGTTATAGACATAAATATATTGCTTTGAAAAATTATTTGAAAATTACACAATTTAATAGTGTCCTAGAATTTGAAAAACAAAGATAAAAATGACTATGATACAATAACATTTGAGAATAATATTAAAAGAAAATTTTAAGCCAATTTCTATCACATATGGAGAAACAAATTCTGTAAAGAAATTATTGGCAAACCGAATATAGCAATGTAAAAAATTATAATGCCTTATGATGAAGTCATAAAATTATCAGGAATAAACATTAGTTTTAACATTAGAAAATATCAGTTGATTTAACATTAGTTAATCTCTCAGTGTGATTCACTGATTAACAGATTAAAAGAGAAACAAATCACTTTAATTATGTAAACAAAAACTTATCTTTATAGATTTAGATAAATTATTTGAAAACATTCAATATTCAGTCATGATAAATAAAACTTCTTGGCAATACTAAAAATCATAGAAAAGTTTGTTAACATAAAAAGGTTAATCGTATTACATATTTATAGAAAGTAATTAATTATGCAATAATGAAGACCTGCACTTTGATATTAAGAACAATTGAGAATGGTTACTATTATTAAAGTTCACCTCTGTTATATTGGAGGTTCTGTTCATTGTAATGAGAAAAGTAAATAAATAAGAATAAAATAAAACAACAAAAATTGACCAAAAAAATAAGTTTTCATAGACAGCATTAGAGTGTATGTAGACATAAACAAAATACTTATAATATTAATATCTAATGATTGAGAAATTGAAATTGAAATTGAAATTCAACTGAATAATGTATCAATTTTTTTTATTTAAGAGGTAAAGAAAAAAATTAAATATTTCTGTATTTGAAAAGGAAATAATCAAAAATAAAATTTAAATGAAAATATTTTTAAAAGCAAAAATTTGTAGTAACTAGATCTAAATATAAAGTAGCTTGCCGAAAACCTTTATGGAGAAAATAATAGAAGTTTAACGAGAACTTAAAGAGACTAAAGAGAAAAATATGACATATTTATGGATTAGGAAAAAATTTATAAAGCTAGTAAATCTTTCCAAAGTGATCTAAAAGTTCAAAGCAATCACAATCAAAATCCCAATAAAGTGACCTATAGATTTAAAATACTCACATTGAAAATGTAGAGTTTATCCGGGCACGGTGGCTCACGCCTGTAATCTCAGCACTTTGGGAGTCTGAGGCAGGTGGATCACCTGAGGTCAGGAGCTTGAGACCCGCCTGGACAACATAGTGAAACCCTGTCTCTACTAAAAATACAAAAAATTAGCTGGGCGTGGTGATGGGTGCCTGTAATCCCAGCTACTCAGGAGGCTGAGGCAGGAGAATCGCTTGAACCCAGGAGGCGGAGGTTGCAGTGAGCCAAGATCACACCATTGCACTCCAGCCTGGGCAACAAGAGAGAAACTCAGTCACAAAAAAAAAAAAAAAAAGTTCTAGTAGATTCGGAACATGAGTATTTAGCAAGCTTATTTTAAACTGTGTATACATGGGCAAATTGCCAAGAATAGAACATTATTATGTTCTATCATATTGTAACATTATTTCCTATCATATATTAAGGTTCTTAATAATTTTCAGAAAATTGAGATCATATATACTAGTACAAAGGTGGCCACATTGACAAATACAATTAAAATGTAATAATTACACTGGGTCAGATAACTGAAATCGTTCATAAAATTTCACAGAATACTCTCACATAAGGCTTTAAAAAAGGTAAAGGGTATAGTAGAGCAGGAGAATGTTCAGGCAAACATCAGAGAGGACCAGTAGAAGCAGTCTCATATTCTCAGTAGTGCAGGCTGTGCAAGATACATAAATCAAAGAAAACTGCCGATCTTGTCCCAAGAGGAATCTTTCATACAATTCTAGTTGGAAAGAAAAATGGGCTGCATGACCAGGCTGAAAGTAGATACCAAGTTAATAAAAATGACACTAGGTGTACAACATCAATCAGTACATTTTCTATAAACAATGCTGATGAACCAGTATAGGTTTTGCTTTTGTCAGTCTTGGAAAATAGAATGGAATTGTATTAGGCATTATGTAATATTTTTCATTCAGTTTTACACAGGTTGTGTTTACTGGTACATCTCAAGAATCTAAAATTGTTTTTAACATAAAGTAATCAATAAATACTTGTTAAAATAATTCACACAAGTGAAGTGAGAATCTGTTGTGTTTCAAGCACCAAGCAACATATTTTAAAGGAAACTGCTTATCCAGTCAACTTTATATGTTAAGAAAACAGCTTTGAGAATTTAAATTATGCCCACAATTTTAAATTTGGGGTCGCAGTTCAGGCCAGTTTACATTACAACAGAATTTATATTGTTAAACAAATTGTGGTAAAGAAAGAAAGAAAAAAAACAATTTTCTTCTGGACATAGCAACTTTAGTATTTAAACAATGTTTTATTCTCATATAATTTGGTTTATTGTACATAGTAACAATTAAATAAAGAAATAACATGAAAGTAGCTCTTTTATTCCTTGGTTATTTTTAAGTTTAATGGCAGATTGTTTTGGAGATAAGGAACTTTTTAATTATTTTGTCCTTATAAACACAATGTAATTTTTAAAATTGTTTCATTGATTTTATTAATTCTATATTAATATTATTACATTTGACCACATTATTTGTTTGTATTTCTACATCTCTTAATTATAATAGCTTCCAAAACTGTATGTTTATATTGTTTATACTTTTAAATATTATTATTTTTACAATTAATAACATTAATGAGAAGAAATATTTGCCCACATTAAATGTACTCATAAATATCAAATAAAATCATTTATTATACATATAAATAAAGTAATAATGGATGGAGAGAAGATGGCTATTGCAGTAACTTTAGTTTTCGAGCAATTTTCCTTATATGCAGACATCTAGGCAAATTTATTTATTTTGAATTACTTTGTGTAATCATAGAACAAAAGTTATTAAATACTTGTTACTTAATAACAAATTATTAATACTTGTTATTAAAAACTTGTTATAACAAGTTATTAATAAATTGTTATTAAAAACTTGTTATAACAAGTTATTAATAACTTGTTATTAAATACTTGTTAGAATATATTATGACAATTAAGAGAGAACATTCAAAGTAATAATTAACATCAATATATAGCTGTTATTATATATGTATGTATATATGCATAATTGTATACATTTTGGTCATTGAATTTAATCATTGTATTTTGTTTTGTGTTGTTTTCAATTAGTTCTTGGCTTATATTTTATTGAACATCGTGATTCTTATAAAACTTATCTAAGCTTCTAATAAGTTCAGTAACTAACAATTTTTATCAACATTCATACTTATTACATTACATCTCTGAGACTTATAAGGAAATGGTGTGTCTGAATTAATCTCATATGACAGTTCAAATGAATGATGTTCTAGTGTTTCTTAAAGTAGGTGTAATATGGAAGAATCATGAATTATGTTCCTGATTACTACAATTTTTAAAAATAATTTCAACTTTTATTTTAGATTCATAGGATACATGTGTTACATGGGTACATTGAATGTTGCTGAGGTTTCGGGTACAGATGATCCCTTTACCCAGGTACTGAGCATAGTACCAAATAGTTTTTCGACACTTGTTCCCCTTGTTTCCATCCGCCTCTAGTAGTCCCCAGGGTATATTGTTGCCATCTTTATGTCCATGAGTACCCATTGTAAATGAGAACATGTGGTATTTGGTTTTTTATTCTTGCACTAATTCATGTAGGATAATGGACTCCAGCTGCACCTACTTTGCTGCAAAAGACATTATTACATTCTTTATGGCTGCATACTATTTCCTGGTGTATATGTATCACATTGTTTTTTATTCAGTCCACTGTTGACGGGCACCTAGGTTGATTCCATATCTTTGCTACTGTGACTAACATTGTAATGAACACATGAGTGAATGTGACTTTTTTGCTATATGGTTTATTTTCCTTTGGATATACATCCAGTAATGGGATTGCTGTGTCGAATGATTAGTTCTGCTTTTAGTTCTTTGAGAAATCTCCAAACTTTTTTCCACATTGGCTGAGCCACTTTAATTCCCACCAACAGACTGTATGCCTTCCTTTTAATTTTCAATCTTACCATAATCTGTTGTGTTTTGATTTTTTAATAATAGCCATTCTGACCGATGTGAGATGGTAGCTCACTGTGATTTTGATTTGCATTTCCCTTATGGTCAGTGATGAAGAACTTTTTCATATATTTTTTGGCCACTTGTATGACTTCTTTTGAGAAGTGTCTGTTCATGTTTTCAGCACTTTTTAAATAAGGCTGTTTATTTTATGCCTGATAATTTGTTTTATTCCCTTATAGGTTCTGAATATTAGATCTTTGGCAGATACATAGTTTGCAAATATTTTCTCCCATTCTTCAGGTTGTCTGTTTACTTTGTAGATAGTTTCTTTTGGTATGCAGAGCTCTTTAGTTTAATTTGGTCCCAATTTGGTTGCCAACTTTTTATAATTTGGTTGTCAGTTTTTGTTTTTGTTGCAATTCCTTTTGGGGACTTGGCCATAAATTCTTTGCCGAAGCTAATTGTGACAAGGATATTTCCTAGATTTCCTTCTAGGGCTTTTATAGTTGGAGGTCTTACATTTAAGTTTTTATTCCATCGCAAGTTAATTTTTGTGTAGAGTGAAAGGAAAGGATCCAGTTTCAATCTTCTGCATAAAGCTAATCAGTTATTCCAGCAACATTTATTGAATAGGACGTCCTTTCCCATTGCTTGTTTTTGTTAACTTTGCCAAACATCAAATGACTGTAGGTGTGCAGCTTTATTTCTGGGTTCTCTAGCCTGTTCCGTTTGTCTATCTGTATGTTTTTGTGCTAGCATCATGTTGTTTGGTTACTGTAAACTTATAGTTTGAAGTTGGGCAATGCGATGTCTACAGCTTTGTTCTTTTTATTTAGGATTGCTTTACCTATTTGGGCACTTCTTTGGTTACATATGAATTTTAGAATAGTTTTTCTAGTCATTAATTCTGTGAAAAATGGCACTGGTAATTTGATAGGAATAGAATTGAATATGTAAATAGTTTTGGGAAGTATGGCCATTTTAGTGATATTGATTCTTCTAATCCATGAGACAAAATACTTTTCCATTTATTTTTGTCATTTCTGATTTACTTCAGTAGTGTTTTCCAATTCTCCTTGTAGAGATCTTTTACCTCCTTGGTTAGCTGCATTCCTAGGTATTTTATTTTTGTGTGTGGCTATTGTAAATGAAATAATGCTCATGATTTGGTTCTCAGCAAGAACATTATTGGTGTATAGAAATGCTACTAATTTTTGTATACTGATTTTGGATCCTGAAACTTTGCTGAAGTTGTTTTTCAATTATAGGAGCATTTTGTGGTATTCTTTACAACTTTGTAGATATAGAATCACGTCTTCCACAAAGCAATAGTTTGACTACTTTTCCTGAATTATTTTTATTTCTTTCTCTTGCCTGATGGCTCTGGCTAGGTCTTCCATTAATATGTTGAATAGGAGTGTGAATCCTTGTCTTGTTCCAGTTCTCAAGGGGAATGCTTTCAGCTTTTGCCTGTTCAGTATGATGTTGGGTGTGTGTTTGTTATAGATGGCTCTTTTTATTTTGAAGCATGTTCTTTCAGTGTCAAGTATGTTGAGGATTTTTATTATAATGGGATATTGGATTTAATTGAAAGCTTTTTCTGAGTCTATTGAGATGATCATATGGTTTTCATTTTTATTTTTTAGATGGTAAATCACATTTGTTGATTTGTGTATGTTGAACTAAACTTCCATCCCCCAAATAAACCTTACTTGATCACTTGACCATGGTGAATTAACTTTACTGTTGTGCTGCTAGATTCAGGTTACTAGTATTTTTTTGAGGATTTTTGTGTCTATGTTCATCAGGAGTATTGGCCTGAAGTTTTCTATTTTTGATGTTTCTCTGCCAGATTTTAGTATCAGTTTGATGCTGGCATTGTAGAATGAATTAGGTAGAAGACCCTCCTTCTCCATTTTTGGAATAATTCAGAAGGTTGTTATTAACTGTTCCTTATACACCTGGTAGAATTTTGGTATGAATCTATCACTCCAGGGGTTTTTATCATTAGTATTTTTGTATTTTTAAATTTTGTTTTTTTTTTTTACTTATTCAATTTCACAACTTCTTATTGGTATATTCAGGTTTTCACTTTCTTCTTTGTTTAATATTGGAAGGTTGTGATTTTCTAGGAATTTATTAATTTTCTCTAGATTTTCTAATTTATTTGCATAAAGGTGTTCATAATAATCTCAGGGGACCTTTTTTATTTCTGTGGGATGAGTTGTAATGTCATCTTTGTCATTTCTGATTATACTTATTTTGATCTACTTATTCTTCTTTGTTAATCTAGCTAATGGTCTATCAATTTTATTTACTTTTTGAAGAACCCACTTTTGGTTTCATTGATCTTTTGAATTGAGTTTTGAATTTCAATATTGTTCAGTTCTTCTCTGATTTTAGTTATTTCATTTCTTCTGCTAGCTTTGGGGTTTGTTTGTTCTTTTTTTCCCTAGTCCTTATATATATGTTTTTAGATTGTTAATTTAAAATATTTCTAACTTCATGATGAAGGCATTCAGTGCTACAAATTTTCCTCTTAACACTGCTATAGCTGTATCCAAAATATTTTGGTAAGTTATGTCTCTATTTTCGTTAATTGCCAAGAATGTTTTCTTTCTGCCTTAATTTATTTTTTTCACCTGAGTTATTCAGGAACAAGTTGTTTAATTTCCATGTATTAGTACAGTGTTCAGAGAGCTTCCTGATATTGATTTCTATTTTTATTACACTATTATCCAAGACTGTGCTTGGCATGATTTTATTTTTTTTTTGTATTTTTAGAGACTTGCTTTATGACTGACTATGTGGTCAATCTTAGAATCTGTTCTATGTGTAGATGAAAACAAAGTATATTCTCTGGTGTTTTGGTGGAGTATTCTTTAGCTGTCTATTAGGTCCAATTGATTGAATGCAATTTGTGTCCAGCTTTTCTGTTAGTTTTCTGTCTCTATGATCTGTCTTAAGCTGTCAGTGCAGTGTTGAAGTATTCCACTACTATTGTCTGACTAACTTCTCCTAGGTCAAAAAAATTTTTTTATGAATCTGGGTGCTCAAATACTGTGTGGGTATATAGTTAGAATAGTTACCTATTCTTGTTGAAATGAACCTTTTATCATGTAATGTCCTTCTTTGTCCTTCTTGACTATTATTCCAAGTCTGTTTTATCTGCTGTAATAATTGTGATTCCTGCTCATTTTTGTTTTTCCTTTACATGGTAGCTCTTTCTCCTTTCCTTTCCTTTTATCCTGTGGGTGTCATTACATGTGAGACAGATCTCTTGAAGTCATCAGACTTACTTTTTATCCAGCTTGACACTCTATGCTTTTAAGGGGATATTTAGACCATTTACATTCAGGGTTAGCATTGATATGTGTGATTTTGATCCTGTCAATGTGTTGTGAACCAGGTGTTTTATAGACTTTACAAAAAAAAAAAAAAAAAAAAAACTAACAACAGCAATAATACACCTGACAATACCAACTGCTGATGAGGGCGTGAAACATATATTCATTGCTGGTGGATAAATGAAATGTAACAACCAGCATATAAAGTAGTTAGTTTCTTCTAACATTAAATATACACTTACCATGTAATTCTACATTTCTAAGTATTAGGTAAGGAAATATTTCCATTTCCTAATATTTAAAAAAAATCTTTACAGAAAGGTTTTTGTCAGTTTTATTCATCGTAACTCAAAACTAGAAGCAACTGTCCTTCAGCAGATTAATAGAAACATAATCTATTGTGTATTTATGCAATGGAACATTACCCAATAATTAAAAAAATAAAGCTTAATTTTAAAGCAATATAGATGGTGTATTAATCCATTCTCACTTGTTATAAAGAGCTACCTGAGACTGGGTAATGAAGAAAAGAGGTTTAATTGACTCACAGGTATGCAGGGCTAACAGAAAGCATGACTGGGAGGCCTCAGGAAACTTACAATCATGGTGGAAGGCAAAGGGGAAGCAAACACCTTCTTCACATGGTAGCAGGAGAGAGAGAAAAGAGCAAGGGGGGAAGTGTCCCACACTTTTAAACCATGAGATCTTGTGAGAACTCATTCGCTATCATGAGAACAGCATGGGGGAAATCCACCCCCGTGGCCAATTGCCTCCCATCAGTTCCCTCCCCCAACATTGGGAATTACAATTCAACATCAGATTTGGGTGGGGACACAGAACCAAACCATGTAAGATGGTTTTTAACCATATTCTGTTAAGTGAAGAATCTGGTCATATACTCTTTTTATTCTTTTCTGGAGGAAAAAAAAAGGGAATGCAAAACTAGTTAGTTATTGCCATGGACTGGGTTAGTGGAACAGTATTGACTAAATACGTGAAGTACAGAGAATTTCTTGGTTAACAGTACTGTTCTACACTGTACACTGGTGGTGGGTACATGACTTTATGTCTTTGCCAAATTTACAAAAATGTTAACCACAAAGGATGTAGTTTACTTTCTGAAAAACAAAAGATGTTAGGGGAATAAGATTTACAACAGAGTGTGACAAATGTTTTTAACCATATTATCAATGTATGATGTATAACCTCAATTAAAGAGGTGGAGAAAAAAAAAAGAGCTGACACAAAAATTTGGAAAATTTTATTTTGATTGAGTAATGTAGGCCTGGAGACAAAGAAGAACTGTACACAATACCCTCCCCTAGTGATAAATTTGCTTCTCACATCGTTAGCAATTCTGGAATCACCTGACTTTTATACTGT
Organism: Nomascus leucogenys; assembly: GCF_006542625.1. Classification (NCBI taxonomy): domain Eukaryota; kingdom Metazoa; phylum Chordata; class Mammalia; order Primates; family Hylobatidae; genus Nomascus; species Nomascus leucogenys. The sequence continues at coordinate 82,596,225 of NC_044385.1, read as the reverse complement.
AGTTACAGACATGAGTAAATATATTTTTAAAAATGGCATCCAAGTTTTTCACTGTCAGAGAAAGATGCTGCAAATAACGGGAAAACAGTAGAATGAACCTTGTGCTGCTTCATTTGTCAAAACAGTTCTATGAATACATATGTATGTGTATGTATCTATGTATTTACATCCTATCTACATATTATATATGAAGAATCGATAAAACGCATTTATAAAAGATTCCTAGTAAATACACATAGAATAAATAAGGTAATAAAAAAATCACCTTTACAACACTAAAATGTAATTGCTGCATGCAAGATCCATCAGTAAATGTTAAAATTTGTAGCAGAAACTTTAAAGAGAAATGAGTTATTTGTATAGAATCAAAGTATTCTGCAAAAGCATTTATTAATTACTCTTAGGAGTTTTAGATATGTAATCAATATTTTATACTCCTGCCCTTCCAGTAAGTAGAGCCTTATTTCACATGCTTTGAGTTTGGGTTGGACTTGGTGATCTGCCCCTAAAGCATAGAATATGAAAAGGAAGAATTCGTAACTTTACAATGACAAAATGCAGCGTCCACAACCGTAATTACAGAAGCAAGTTTTACATCACAAGTAGTAATTTGCACTGATATCATGTGCTTTCTAACATAACGAGACAAGTAGAATATTTCACATCTGTATTACTCATCTCCAAAATTCATAATCCCAGTCTATATAATATGTACTCCAGAATTTCAAGGTCCTTAAACGTGAAGAAACACCAAAAACCTGTCCCAGAATCAATGACCTTTAGATGCTATGTGCTATCATGCTTTGGATCTTTAAAGAGAGAAAAAAGAAAGTTACTAGTAAACCTGATGACATTAAAATAAAATCTATAGTTTATTTAATTGTATTGTACTCATATAATTTTTTTAATTTTGATAAATATAGAAGCATTGATATGTGAGATGCTAGCCTTAAGAGATACTGATTTTTGGTATATAGGAGCCTTTTAGACTACCTTTTTATCTTTCTTCTAAATTTAAAGTTATTTCAAAAATAAAATTTAATAAAAATGTTTAAGGTTTTATTATATGCCAGGCATTATTCTAGGTCCAAAGTAAAATAAACATGAGCCCTGATCTATTCTGAGAAAAAGCACTGAAACAAACATTTTTAAAGTCTATGATAAATATGGTAATATATTATAATTCAGTAAGAATTGAATAATTGTGAATTTTCCCTGGGAAAGAAAGGTATTTCTACAGAAACATTAGTATATTAAAGAAAAATGGAAAATTTTCCGTATAGATCAAGCAATGCTATGACTATAAAAATACTGATGATTTATGAACACAATGCTTTTTTTTTTGAGACAGAGTTTCGTATGTTGCCCAGGCTGGAGGGCAATGGCACGATCTTGGCTCACTGCAACCTCCGCTTCCCAGGTTCAAGTGATTCTCCTGCCTCAGCCTCCTGAGTAGCTGGGATTACAGGCATGTACCAGCACGCCTGGCTAATTTTGTTTTGTTAGTGGAGATGGGGTTTCTCCATGTTGGTCAGGCTGGTCTTGAACTCCCGACTTCAAGGGAGCCGCCTGCCTTGGCTTCCCAAAGTGCTAGGATTATAGGCGTGAGCCACCAGGCCCGGCCGAACACAATGCTTTTTTTGCCAATTTGTTTTTTTAACATGCTTAAGTTAAAAGGAGACATCTAAGAAATGGTCTTCTTTGATAAGCAAACATATCTAGACATCCAATATAGGAATTAGGGACTTCCAGAAAAATACTACTTAAGGGTAGGGGAAATTGAAATGCCTAAATTTGACTTAACAAATAGCTTAGAAGGATCAGAGTGGATAAGTAATCTAAAAGATGGAAATTTATCACTCCAGAATCTTCTCATTTTAGAGTCCAAGGATGCAGGAACTATTACACAAAGGAATACATATTAAGGACGTTTCAATAAAGGCATATAGAAAATTTAGAAACAATACCTTGTTTCCTATTTGCTAGAATATGTGAGTGAATAGTGATTTCTTTACTGAGATGACTTGTAGAATATATGTTTTCATGAAACTCAGAGTAATGAGCAGCAAGCTAGACAGATAATCTTTTAGAAGAGAGAAAAATGAAAATAAAGACTTCCTTGGTGCTTGTTTAAGTGCCTTGAGGTCTTGCACTAAGCAATGAAATCTATAGCAATAAAAGCAGGATCTCTACTTTGAAAGCCAAAGCAGGGGAAGAAATATAAAATGTTATATGCCAAGCTCAACTGAAAGTACAACTTGTGGAACTCTTATGAAACAAATCCTGAGAATAGCATGAATATCACTGGAAAAAATTTGGGGAGCTACAAATTTCTGTAAACTGATTCATGATGGTACTAGAAATGCACTGATAGGCTTCAGTAATATAATTATAAATATCCATTTATTCATAGATGAATATGATTTGGTCTAAATTTTCCTGTGCTGAAAAGAAACCAAATAAGTAAAATTTCACAAACTTTAGTATTTGTATATGAAACCCACATCTAGTGATAAACAAATGAGAATTTTTTTGGATTAAGTATTATTAGTTAATAATAAGAGTATTCATTTAAATTGACCTGTTACTTTTTGTTTCTTCTATTTTCCCTATGACACATGATTAAATAACAATCTACTCTCTTCTGGCAATAACTGTTTTACTCATTTCTGACACTATGATCAGTAGAGAACAACCCATTTATCCATCTATCACTAAGGCCACACAGCAACTAGAACGTGAACTTTTTATTTTTAGTTCACTAAAAGAGGAGAAATAAAAAATGTTCAAGCCCCTCAGTGATATTGTTAGGAGTCGCTAAACACCAAATTACAAATCAAGTTGTTCTTTGTTATTTTTTGTGTTATCTGTGGTTTTGTTACTATTCATAAATGTATATAGAAAAAGAAGCAAAAGTACAAGAACTGCATTATAATAAAAAAGCATTCTAAAATGACTCTTCAAAACACTTATATTTTTCAAACATGATTTTAATTGTTCCAGTCTTTAGTTATTTATCCTTGAATGATTTTACAGCCAATATCTTGAAAGTAAGAAAGTATTTAGTGGCTGGGGATGGAAGTGGCTCTTCAGTATTGTAAAATATGAGTTCTGCTTAGGAAGAATTAATCTACATGCAATTTGAATACGTTATCAGTTTTAAAGTGTATTACTAGTGTTAACATTGTGCCCAGGTTATTTTATTGTTCAAGAGCTTTGGATAATATCACTAAATTGCAAAGAGGGGAAACATTAAAGCACCATAGTAACAAACAGAACCTTCATATATTCTGTTTTAGATATTCTGTCAACATGGAAATAGTTTATTGCAAATACTTTCATGATATGCTGGTGATTGCCATTCATATACAAGCAAAGGAAAGACATTTTAGATGGTTCAAGTATCTGGACATGCACATGCTACTTTACATATAACTTCATCAAGTCCATGTCTGCACCCCCACAACACACATCTGTAAGCATTTATCTTCATATACAATACAACAAAACAAAAAAATAATTTGGGGAAACACCAGTTTCCTTTATTGGTTAGTAGAATTTTTTTCATCCAAAAGAAATCTCTTATAAAATAGGTTTTTAAAAGTTTTGTTCTGGTGGAATCTGAAATGTAGTATCTAAAGCATCCACCATGTAACTTAACTATCACACTGTGATGTGTTCCTGAAGCTTAGTATTGAAACTCTTCAGAAAAAAAATTAAAAACCATGCCTCTATTGAAATTGTGTGGAAGAGTTGGATTTATGTCCCCAGAATATCATTAAGTCTGAGTATCAATCAGCAATCAGGTAAAAGAGATAGAAGAATAGGGAGATGAGAATTAGTAGCCCTAAAAACATTAGAAATGAGCATGAATTCTTAGTTTAAAAATATTCAAGTGTTAATTTTTGATGTGTTAGACTGGGAAAACACAAAGATTAATTAAATAAAAATTATATTTATTTCCGGTAATCACAACTTAATGGACATTTAAACATCCTGGAACCTATTCAAGAAGCAATTAAGGTGGAGAACGGTTATAAAACGAAGCCATATAAGGAAGTTTGGTGGAAATTAGCCTGGAGAAGAAAAAAAAATTAGGAAATAAAATGTGTTTCCAATTATTTGAAAAACATTCCCTTGGAAGGGAACTTGCTTAGCATTTTTTCAGCAAGTATCTATTGAATATGTACTATGATCCATGTTAGATGCTATGAATACAACTTGGAGGCAACCAGACATGGTTTTGGCCTCAATGGAGCTTATCAGAGGGAAGCAGACAAGCCATTAATATGAAGACGTGCATTATTAAATTTGGGATATGTGTTAGGAATAAAATAAAAGACTAGTTATAAAGGATACCAGGAGACAGTCAATAGATCAGGTGGTATTTGAAGAAGGTGCTATATAAAATTTGCATCCCTAGGGATTGAACTGGGAACCAACTAGGAAATACCAGAGAGATTGTTCTTTTCAACAAAGATCACTTTCTCCAAAGATGCAGCAGGTCGTCCCAGAATATAATGATGCTGAGTCATTAAATAATTTAAATATAAACTGAATAAATGTAGAGAATAACAAAAAGTCCATTCAAGTGTTAAAGAATAAGAACTTTAAGTAACAAAATGGCATGCTGTCCTTCAAATCTCTTTATAAGTAAAAATATCAAATCAAAGTTGAAAACAACCTTTTTAGAGTGCCAACATAAAATTTTAGTTAAAATTTTAAAATAATTAAGTATATTTCAGTCACATCTAAGAGAAAGTTTAACATTTTGTGATTGGCTTTTTTACTTAGCATAATTTCCTGGAATTTAATTCAATTGTAGTGTGCATAATTATTTGTATTGAGTAGTGTTCTGTGATATGGAGGTACTACATTTACCTGTTGAAGAACATTTAGGTGGTTTCCAGTTTTTGTCTATTGTATGTAATGCTGCTATGAACGTTTGCATACAGATTTTTGTATAGACATGAGTTTTCATGTTTCTGTGATAAATACCCAATAGTGTAATTGCTGGGTTACACAACAGTTGCATGCTTGATTTTATAAGAAATTGCCTGTTTTCCAGAGTGGTTGTATCATATTACATTATCATCACTAATATATGAATGAGCTCCATCAATAATATATGAGTGGCCTAGATTCCTGGCATTCTTGTCAGCATTTGATATTTACAGTGTTTTTTATTTTAGCCATTCTGATGGATGTGCAGTGATTTTTTGTGTGTCTCTTTTGAAAACAATTTTGTGGGAACGTAGTAGGTATATATATTTATGGGGCACATTAGATGTTTAATAGGCATGAGATGTTAACAGGCATGCAATGCATAGTAATTACATCATGGGGAATGGGGTGTCACCCTCAAAGAATATATCCTTTGTATTATTAAAAAAAATCCTATTACACTCTTCTATTTATTTTGAAATGTACAATTATTATTGACCATAGTCACTTTTTTGTGTTATCAAATAGTAGGTCTCATTCATTCTAACTATTTTATTTTGTACCAATTTACTCTCCCCACCTCTACCCCATCCCTCGAGTATCATTTCCAGACACTGGTAACCAACCATCCTTCTACTCTCTATGTCCATGAGTTCAATTATTTTCGTTTTTAGGTCCCACACGTAAGTGAGAACATACGATGTTTGTCTTTCTATGCGTGTTTTATTTCGCTTAGCATAATGCCCTTCAGTTCCACCCATTTTGTTGCAAATGACAGACTCTCATTCTTTTTATGGCTGAATAGTAGTCCATTGGGTATATGTACCACATTTTCTTTATCCGTTTATCTGTTGATGGGCACTTAAGTTGATTTCAAATGTTGACTATTGTGAACAGAGCTGCAATGAATATAGGAATGCAGACATCTTTTTGATATACTGATTCCCTTTCTTTTGGGTATACACCCAGTGGTGCAATTGCTAGATCATATGGTAGCTGTATTAGCAGTTTTTTGAGTAACCTCCAAACTGTCCTCCACAGTGGTTGTATTAATTTACATTCCCACTGACAGTGTACAAGTGTTCTCTTTTTCTACTTCCTCACCAGCATTTGTTATTTCCTCTCTTTTGAATATACATGCCATTTTAACGGGGGTGACAGGATATCTCATTGTAGTTTTGATTTGCATTTCTCTGATGATCAATAATGTTGAGCTCTTTTCATATATGTTTGCCATTTGTATTTCTTCTTCTGAGAACTGTCTATTCAAATTTGTTGCCCATTTTTTGGTTGCATTATTAGATTGTTTCCTGAAGTTATTTGAGCTTCTTATATATTCTGGTTATTATTCTCTTGTCATCTGGGGAGTTTGCAAATATTTTCTCCTATTCTTTGGGTTGTCTCTTCACTTTATTGATTGTTTTCTTTGCTGTGCAGAAGCTTTTTAACTTGATGTGATCTCATTTGTCTATTTTTGCTTTGTGGAGTATTACTCAAAAAATATTTGCCCAGATCGATGTGCTAGAGACATTCCTTAAAGTCTTCTTGAAGTAGTTTCATAGTTTGAGGTCTTAAAGTTAAGTCTTTAATCCATTTTGATTTGATTTTTTGTATGGTGAGAAATAAGAGTCTAGTTTCATTCTTCTGCATATGGATATCCAGTTTTTCCAGCACCAATTATTGAAGAGACTGTCTTTTACCCAGTGTATGTTCTTGGTACTTCTATCAATAATGAATTCACTATAAGTATATGGATTTGTTTTTGGGTTCATTATTCTGTTCCATTGATCTATCTGTCTGTGTTTTTTTTTTTTTTTTTTTTTTTGGCAGTACCATGCTGTTTTTGTTACTATAGCTCTGTAGTTTAATTTGAAGTCAGGTAATGTGATTCTTCCAGTTTGGATAACCTGTTTGGTGCTCTACACTCCTGTGGCCATACTCGTACTTAAGGTCCAAGGCAAAGTCACCTTTACTTTTACCTCTGCTTTTCTCAAGCAGAAGGAGTTTTTTCCCATAGCCACCAGAGCTTGTTATGTGCTGAGTCTCACCTGAAGCCAGCAAGTCTCAGAGGCTCACCAAAGGCCCACGACATAGTACCTGGCTATTGCTGCTGATTGTCCAGGACCCAAAGGCTCTTCAGTTAGCAGGTGATGAGTGCTTCCAGAACTGTTTTTTTCCCTTCAAGGCAATGAGTTCCCTTCTGGCCCAGCGTGTATGTAGAAATGCCCTCTGGGAGCTAGGGCCTGGAACAGAGCTTCACTACTCTGATCAGTGCCCTTTCCTACTGTGGCTGAGCTGGTATCCAAGGCACAAGACAAAGTCCTTCCTACTCTTCCCCCTCCTCTCCTCAAGTGGAAGGAAGGGTCTCTTGGAGCTGTGAGCCATGTGGCCTGGGATTAGGGCATGGGTGATGCCAGCACTCCCTTCACTAATCCACCTGGTGTCTCAGTAGGTTAAGTGCACCCCAGTCTACTGTTTCTGGGCTGAGTTCAGCACTAGGATGTTCCTAGGAGTTGTAGTCCTTATGTACTAGACTATCTTGAAGACACAGAGCACTGTGGCCTTTGGTGACAAGTTTTGCAAGAGCTCAAGTCCCTACTTTTAGGATCAGCAATTCCCCTCTTGCTAGAGCTGATTTAAATGCTCCCTTTGTAGGCATGTTCCAGTTGAGTTTGTTCTGGTTTTCCTTCCTGCTCTAACAGAACAGCACTGAGTTCATTGCTTCACAATTGCTGTGTTCTCCCTCCTGTAGCACCCAGAGATGCTCTCTGCACCAGGTGGACTATGCTGGTGGTGGGATAGGGGTGATGTCAGTGACTCAGGACTGTTTTTGCTATTTCTTCAGTGCCTGTTTCAGAGATACAGAGTTAAAACCAGGTACTGTATGGGTTCACCTACTTTTTGGTTCTAATGAAAGTGTTTTTTTCATGTAGATAGTTGTTAAATTGGTGTTCTTTTTGGGGGGACGATTGATGAAGCCTTTAATTCCTTTGTCTTGCTTCACCTCTCTTCTAAAAAGTTTTTATTGTTTGCTTCTTAATAAAGCAGATAAAAAAGATGGTCATCATTAAGCAATAGTTATTCATTTCACATTAAATTAAATCTCATATGTTTTATACATTTAAGTTATTTGTATCAATTATCTTAAGAATCCATAGGAAAGGACGGATTTATCACTCTCATGCTAGAAATTAAGATCTAGGAAATACTTGAAGAATATTTTGCCAAAAGTGGGAAACCTAAGCCAATTGAGTTTCTTTCAAAATCCCAACTAAAATCCGTATTTCAAAAGAATGTAAAACAGATTTAGGAAACAGGAGTCTCAGTGTAATTACTGATTATATTTTCTTTGCAGCAACCTCAAGAGGTGTGTTGCGGTGGGAACATGATTGGATCTAGGTTTATTCCAGGCTTTGTGTAACCAAACTAGGTGTCTCAAGTTTATATATCTCTAGCTTTCTGGGTGTTACAGTAATACATCAAATCATTCTTATCTCTCTGAGTGTTTTTCATAGTCTCAGTTATTGGAAACTTTCTATGTCTGTCTTAAAAAAGTATCTCAATATTCTGTTAGCAGCTTTGTTACATTCTTACTCAATATTGAGATAACCCAAGTCACTCAATATGTGTTGTTTATCATGCGTACTGATGGCTCCACAACCAAATACACTACCTCTGACCTTTATCCAATTTTATTCCAAGACCAAATGCACAATTATTTAAAAGGATATCAACAACTAGATGTCTCTAGGCACTACAAATCTAAACTCTTTTAAATAGTCCCTTCTTCATTGTGTGCATATGTGCGCATACACAGACATACATGCCCACACACACATATGCACACACATACGCATATGAGAAAGAAACATTATTTTGCTTTATTTTGTTTCCAGGTATCACCATCAACTCAGTCTTTCAAACTGAAATTCTGGTAATCATTTTAGATTCTTACATCTTCTTTCCTCCCCACCATTCTCATGCACAGATATGCACACAAACGTATTAAACAAAAGCTATTAAGATCTATTAACATTAACTAATGTACTCAGTATCTCCTATATAAATTTCCATTACTTATAAAGGAAACTAATCACAATGTTTTATAGATACATAATATTTGTACGTATTTCTGGAGTGTATGTAATATTTTGTACATGTATACTATGTGTAATGATCAAGTCAGGATCAAGTAAACATCACCTCCAGTATTTATAACTGACTTCTTTGTGTTGGAAACATTCCAAGGCCACTATTATTGCTATTTTGAAATATAAAATACATTGTTTTTAACTGCAGTCACCCGACTGTGCAGTCAAACATTAGAACTTACATACTTTCTAACTGTATGTTTGTACCGATAACCAACCTCTGTTTTTTTCTGCACTCACTCAGCCTTCCTAGCCTGTGATATCTAACATTCTACTCTCTACCCCTATGAGATCAACTTTTTTAGCTCCTGCGTATGAGGGCTTATTTTACTTAGAATTATGTCCTCTAGTTTCGTCTGTGTTGTAACAAATGACATGATTTCATTATTTGTTACGATCAAATTATATTCCATTGTCCATATATACCACATTTTCTTTATCCATTCATCCATTCATGGACAATTATGTTGATCCAAAATTTTGCTGTTGTGAAGAGTGCTGCAGTAAATATGGGGGTGCAGGAATCTTTTTGATACACTTATTGCCTTTCCTTCAACAAATACCCAGTAGCAGAACTGTTGGTTTGTATGTCAGTTCTATTTTTACTTTTTTGAAAAATCGCCATACTGTTTTCAGTAGTGATTATACTAATTGACATTCCTATAACAGCATATTAAAGTTCCCTATTCCCTGCATCCTCACCAGCACCTGTCATTTTTTTGTCTTTTTAGTAATAGCCATTCTAACAGAGGTAAGATGATATTTCATTGTGGTTTTGATTTACATTTTCTTGATGATTAGTCGTGTTGATCATTTTTTTCCACATGGCTATTGGCCCATTCTTCCTTTGGGAAATGTCTATTCATGTAATGGATTTTTTTTTTAATGTTGGGTTTTTTGCATTTTTTATATATTCTGTAAATTAGTTTCTTTTCAGATAAAAAGTTTGCAAATGTTTTCTTCCATTCAACAGGTTGTCTCTTCATTGTATTTATTGTGTCCTTTCATGTGCAGTACTTTTTAATTTTTAAATTTTGTTTAACTTATATATATTTTTTCTATTTTTTAACTTTTATATTGCTTCAGAAGCACACAGTCAGGTTTGTTTTATAGGGAAATAGTGTGTCATGGGGATTTGGTGTACAGATCATTCCATCACCCAGGTGATAAGCATAGTACTTGATGGTTAATTCTTTGATTTTATCTTTTTCCCTCCCTCCTTGGCAGTTCAATAGGAATAGGATTAAATCCATAAGTTGCTTGGACAGCATGACCATTTTAACAAAGTTGATTCTTTCTATCCATGAACATGGAATGTTTTTCCATTTGTTTGTGTCATCTCTGATTTCATTGATAACTGTTTTGTAATTCTCATTGGAGAGATCTTTCACCTCCCTGGCTAGTGATATTCCCAGTTATTTTATTCCTTTTTTGGCTATTGTGAATGGGATTGCATTCTCAATTTGGACCTCAGCTTGGATGTTACTGATATATAGAAATGTTACCGATTTTTGTATATTGATTTTTTTATACTGAAACTTTGCTAAATTTATTAGATCAAGAAGCTTTGGGGGAGACACATGAGATATTCTAGGTGTCGAATCATATTGTCTTCAAACACAGATAGTTTAAATTCCTCTCTTCCTATTTTGATGCCTTCCATATGTTTCTCATGACCGATTGCTCTGGCTAAGACTTCCAGTAATATGTTTAATAGGAGTACTGATAGAGGCCATTCTTGTTTTGTTCCGATTTTCTTTTTTTTTTTTTTCTTTTTTTAAATTATACTTTAAGTTCTAGGGTACATGTGCACAACATGCAGGTTTGTTACATATATATACATGTACCATGTTGGTTTGCTCCACCCATTAACTCGTAATTTACATTAGGTATTTCTCCTAATGCTATCCCTCCCCCATTCCCTCACCCCACGACAGGCCCCAGTGTGTGATGTTCCCTGCCCTGTGTCCAAGTGTTCTCATTGTTCAATTCCCATCTGTGAGTGAGAATATGCGGTGTTTGGTTTTCTGTCCTTGTGATAGTTTGCTCAGAATTATGGTTTCCAGCTTCATCCATGTCGCTACAAAGGACATGAACTCGTCCATTTTTATGGCTGCACAGTACTCCATGGTATATATGTGCCACATTTTCTTAATCCAGTCTATCATTGATGGACATTTGGGTTGGTTCTAAGTGTTTGCTATTGTGAATAGTGCCACAATAAACATATGTGTGCATGTGTCTTTACACATGTGTCTTTATAGTAGCATGATTTATAATCCTTTGGGTATATACCCAGTAATGGGATAGCTGGGTCAAATGGTATTTCTAGTTCTAGATCCATGAGGAATCTCCACACTGTCTTCCACAATGGTCGAACTAGTTTACAGTCCCACCAACAGTGTAAAAGTGTTCCTATTTCTCCACATCCTCCCCAGCACCTGTTGTTTCCTGACTTTTTAATGATCGCCATTCTAACTGGTGTGAGATGGTATCTCATTGTGGTTTTGATTTGCATTTCTCTGATGGCCAGTGATGATGAGCATTTTTTCATGTGTCTGTTGGCTGCATAAATGTCTTCTTTTGAAAAGTGTCTGTTCATATCCTTTGCCCACTTTTTGATGGGGTTGTTTGATTTTTTCTTGTAAATTTGTTTATGATCTTTGTAGATTCTGGATATTAGCCCTTTGTCAGATGATTGCAAAAATTTTTTCTCATTCTGCAAGTTGCCTGTTCACTCTGATGGTAGTTTATTTTGCTGTGCAGATGCTCTTTAGTTTAATTAGATCTCATTTGTCTATTTTGGCTTTTGTTGCCCTTGCTTTTGATGTTTTAGTCATGAAGTTCTTGCCCATGCCTACGTCCTGAATGGTATTGCCTAGGTTTTCTTCTAGGGATTTTATGGTTTTAGGTGTAACATTTAAGTCTTTAATCCATCTTGAATTAATTTTTATATCAGGTGTAAGGAGGGGATCCAGTTTCAGCTTTCCACATATGGCTAGCCAGTTTTCCCAGCACCATTTATTAAATAGGGAATCTTTTCCCTATTTTTTGTTTTTGTCAGGTTTGTCAAAGATCAGATGGTTGTTGATGTGTGGTGTTATTTCTGAGGACTTTGTTCTGTTCCATTGGTCTATATCTCTGTTTTGGTACCAGTACCATGCTGTTTTGGTTACTGTAGCCTTGTAGTATAGTTTGAAGTCAGGTAGTGTGATGCCTCCAGCTTTGTTCTTTTTGCTTAGGATTGGCTTGGCAATGTGGGGTCTTTTTTGGTTCCATATGAACTTTAAAGTAGTTTTTTTCTAATTCTGTGAAGAAAGTCATTGGTAGCTTGATGGGGATGGCATTGAATCTATAAATTACCTCGGGCAGTATGGCCATTTTCACAGTATGGATTCTTCCTAGCCATGAGCATGGAATATTCTTCCATTTGTTTTTGTCCTCTTTTATTTCGTTGAGCAGTGGTTTGTAGTTCTCCTTGAAGAGGTCCTTCACATCCCTTGTAAGTTGGATTCCTAGATATTTTATTCTCTTAGTAGCAATTGTGAATGGGAGTTCACTCATGATTTGGCTCTCTGTTTGTCTGTTATTGGTGTATAAGAATGCTTGTGATTTTGCGCATTGATTTTGTATCCTGAGACTTTGCTTAAATTGCTTATCAGCTTAACGAGATTTTGGGCTGAGATGATGGGTTTTCTAAATATACAATCATGTCATCTGCAAACAGGGACAATTTGACTTCCTCTTTTCCTAATTAAATACCCTTTATTTCTTTCTCTACCCTTCTGTTGAATAGGAGTGGTGAGAGAGGGCATCCCTGTCTTGTGCCACTTTTCGAAGGGAATGCTTCCAGTTTTTGTCCATTCATTATGATACTGGCTGTGGGTTTGTCATAAATAGTTCTTATTATTTTGAGATACGTTTCATCAATACCTAGTTAATTGAGATTTTTTAGCATGAAGAGGTGTTGAATTTTGTTGAAGGCCTTTTCTGCGTCTATTGAGATAATCATGTGGTTTTTGTCTTTGGTTCTGTTTATTGGATGGATTACATTTATTGTTTGCATATGTTGGACCAACCTTGCATCCCAGGGATGAAGCCAACTTGTTCTTCGTGGATAAGCTTTTTGATGTGCTGCTGGATTCGGTTTGCCAGTATTTTATTGAGGATTTTTGCATCGATATTCATCAGGGATATTGGTCTAAAATTCTCTTTTTTGTTGTGTCTCTGCCAGGCTTTGGTGTCAGGATGATGCTGGCCTCATAAAATGAGTTAGGGAGTATTCCCTCTTTTTCTATTGATTGGAATAGTTTCAGAAGGAATGGTACCAGTTCTTCTTTGTACCTCTGGTAGAATTCGGCTGTGAATCTGTCTGGTCCTGGACTTTTTTTGGTTGGTAGGCTATTAATTATTGCCTCAATTTCAGAGCCTGTTATTGTTCTATTCAGCGACCACGTTATTGGTCTATTCAGCTCCTTCCTGGTTTAGTCTTGGGAGGGTGTATGTATCCAAGAATTTATCCATTTTTTCTAGATTTTCTAGCTTATTTGCATAGAGGTGTTTATAGTATTCTCTGATGGTAGATTGTATTTCTGTGGGATGGGTAGCGATACCCCCTTTATCACTTTTTATTGCGTCTATTTGATTCTTCTCTCTTTTCTTCTTTATTAATCTTGCTAGCAGTCTATCAATTTTGTTGATCTTTTCAAAAAACCAGCTTCTGGATTCACTGATTTTTTGAAGGGATTTTTGTGTCTCTGTCTCCTTCAGTTCTGCTCTGATCTTAGTTATTTCTTGCCTTCTGCTAGCTTTTGAATGCGTTTGCTCTTGCTTCTCTAGTTCCTTTACTTGTGATGTTAGGGTGTCGATTTTAGATCTTTCCTGCTTTCTCTTGTGGGCATTTAGTGCTATAAATTTCCCTCTACACACTGCTTTAAATGTGTCCCAGAGATTCTGTTACATTGTGTCTGTGTTCTCACTGGTTTCAAACAACATCTTTATTTCTGCCTTCATTTTGTTATTTACTCAGCAGTCATCCAGGAGCAGATTGTTCAGTTTCCATGAAATTGTGAAGTTTTGAGTGAGTTTCTTAATCCTGAGTTCTAATTTGATTGCACTGTGGTCTGAGACAGTTTGTTGTGATTTCTGTTCTTTTACATTTGCTGAGGAGTGCTTTATTTCCAAATATGTGGTCAATTTTGGATTAAATGCAATGTGGTGCTGAAAAGAATGTATATTCTGTTGATTTGGGGTGGAGAGTTCTGTAGATGTCTATTAGGTCCACTTGGTGCAGAGCTGAGTTCAATACCTGGGTATCCTTGTTAACTTTCTGTCTCATTGATCTGTCTAATATTGACAGTGGGGTGTTAAAAATCTCCCATAATTATTGTGTGGGAGTCTAAGTCTCTTTGTAGGTATCTCAGGACTTGCTTTATGAATCTGGGTGCTCCTGTATTGGGTGCCTATATATTTAGGATAGTTACCTCTTCTTGTCGAATTGATCCGTTTACCATTATGTAATGGCCATCTTTGTCTCTTTTGATCTTTGTTGGTTTAAAGTCTGTTTTATCAGAGACTAGGATTTCAACCCCTGCTGCTTCTTTTTTTTTTTTTTTTTTTTTTTTTTTTGCTTTGTAGATCTTCCTCCATCCTTTTATTTTGAGCCTATGTGTGTCTTTGCACGTGAGATGGGTCTCCCAAATACAGCACACTGATGGGTTTTGACTCTTTATCCAATTTGCCAGTCTGTGTCTTTTAATTGGGGCATTTGGCCTATTTATATTTAAGGTTAATATTGTTATGTGTGAATTTGTTCCTTTCCTTGTGATATTAGCTGGTTATTTTGCCGGTTAGTTGATGCACTTTCTTCCCAGCATTGATGGTCTTTATAATTTGGCATGTTTTTGTAGTGGCTGGTACTGGTTGTTCCTTTCCATGTTTAGTGCTTCCTTCAGGAGTTCTTGTACGGCAGGGTTGGCGGTGACAAAATCTCTCAGCATTTGCTTGTCTGTAAAGGATTTTATTTCTCCTTCACTTATGAAGCTTAGTTTGTTTGGATATGAAATTCTGGGTTGAAAATTCTTTTCTTTAAGAATGTTGAATATTGGCCCCCACTCTCTTCTGGCTTGTAGGGTTTCTGCCAAGAGATCCAGTGTTAGTCTGATGGGCTTCCCTTTGTGGGTAACACGACCTTTCTTTCTGGCTGCCCTTAGCATTTTTTCCTTCATTTCAACCTTGGTGAATCTGACAATTACATGTCTTGGGGTTGCTCTTCTCGAGGAGTATCTTTGTGGTGTTCCCTGTATTTCCTGAATTTGAATGTTGGCCTGCCTTGCTAGGTTGGGGAAGTTCTCCTGGATAATATCCTGGAGAGTGTTTACCAGCTTGGTTCCATTCTCCCTGTCACTTTCACGTACACCAATCAAACGTAGATTTGGTCTTTTCACAGAGTCCCATATTTCTTAGAGTCTTTTTTTCTTTTTACTCTTTTTACTCTAAACTTCTCTTCTCACTTCATTTCATTAATTTGATCTTCAATCACTGATACCCTTTCTTCCACTTGATCCGGTTGGCTATTGAAGCTTGTGCATGCATCACGTAGTTCTCATGCCATGGTTTTCAGCTCCATCAGGTCATTTAAGGTCTTCTCTAGACTGTTTATTCTAGTTAGCCATTCATCTAATCTTTTTTCAAGGTTTTTAGCTTCCTTGTGATGGGTTCAAAGATCCTCCTTTAGCTCGGAGAAGTTTGTTATTACTGACTTTCTGAAGCCTACTTCTGTCAATTCATCAAAGTCATTCTCCATCCTGCTTTGTTCTGTTGCCGGCGAGGAGCTGCGATCCTTTGGAGGAGAAGGGGTACTCTGGATTTTAGAATTTTCAGCTTTTCTGCTCTGGTTTCTCCCCATCTTTGTGGCTTTATCTACCTTTGGCCTTTGATGATGGTGACCTACAGATGGGTTTTTGGTGTGGATTTCCTTTTTGTTTATGTTGATGCTATTTCTTTCTGTTTATTAGTTTTCCTTCTAACAGTCATGCCCCTCAGCTGCAGGTCTGTTAGAGTTTGCTGGAGGTCCACTCCAGACCCGGTTTGCCTGAGTATCACCAGTGGAGGCGGCAGAACAGCAAATATTGCAGAACAGCAAATATTGCTGCCTGATCTTTCCTCTGGAAGCTTCGTCTCAGAGGGGCACCTGGCTGTATGAGGTGTCAGTCAGCCCCTACTGGGGGGTGTCTCCAAGTTAGGCTACACGGGAGTCAGGGACACACTTGATGTGGTCTGTCCATTCTCAGAGCTCAAACACCGTGGTGGGAGAACCACTGCTCTCTTCATAGCTGTCACACAGGGATGTTAAAGTCTGCAGAAATTTCTGCTTCCTTTTATTCAGCTGTGCCCTGCCCCCAGAGGTGGAGTCTACAGAGGCAGGTGGACCTCGTTGAACTGTAGTGGGCTCCACTCAGTTCAAGCTTCCTGGCTGCTTTGTTTACCTACTCAACACTCAGCAATGGCAGATGCCCCTCCCCCAGTCAGGCTTGCTGCCTCGCAGTTCGATCTCGGACTAGCAGTGAGCAAGGCTCCATGGGCGTGGGACCCGCTGAGCCAAGCACGGGATATAATCTCCTGGTGTGCCATTTGCTAAGACCATTGGAAAAGTGCAGTGTTTATGTGGCAGTGTCCTGATTTTCCTGGTACAGTCTGTCATGGCTTCCCTTGGCTAGGAAAGGGAAATCCCCTGACCCCTTGTGCTTCCTGGGTGAGGCGATGCCCCATCCTGCTTTGGCTCGCCCTCCGTGGGCTGCACCCATTTTCCAACCAGTCCCAGTGAAATGAACCAGGTACCTCAGTTGGAAATGCAGAAATCACCCGTCTTCTGTGTCAGTCACACTGGGAGCTGTAGACTGGAGCTGTTCCTATTCAGCCATCTTGGAACAGACTATTTTGTTCCAGTTTTCAAAGGGAATGCTTTCAGGTTTTTGCCCATTCAGCATGATGTTAATTGTGGGTCTGATATAGATGGCTCTTATTTTGATGTGTATTCCTTTAATACCTAGTTTGTTGAAGATTTTAACATAAAGAGGTGTTGAATTTTTTCAAAAGCTTGTATAACCTCTATTGAGATAATCATGTGGTTTTTGTTTTCAGTTCTGTTTTCCTGATGAATCACATTTATTGATTTGCATATGTTGAACCAATCTTGCATTTCAGGGATAAAGCCTACTTGATTGTGGTGTATTAGCTTTTTGATATACTGCTGGATTCTGTTTGCTATTATTTTGTTGAGGATTTTTGCATCTATGTTCATTACGGACATCACTTTTCTTGTGTCTCTGCCAGGTTTGGTATTGGGATGATGCTTGCCTTATGGAATGCATTAAAGTTCTTCCTCCTCAATTTTTTGGAGTAGTTTCAGTAGTAATGGCACTAACTGTTTATACATATGATAGAATTCAGCAATGATTTCATCTAGTTCTGTTTTTTTTCTGGTTAGTAAGCTTTGTATTACTGATTCAATTTTAGAACTCATTTTTTGGTCAGTTCAGGTATTCAATTTCTTCCTGGTTTAACCTTGGAAGGTTGTATGTTTCCAGGAACTAATCACCTTTTTTCTTGGTTTTCTAGCTTGTTTGCATAAATATGTCCATAGTAGTCTCTGATATTTTTATTATTATTATTTCTTTGAGGTCAGTAGTAATGTCCCCATTGCAATTTCTCATGGTGTTTATTGAGATATTCTCTCTATTTTCTTTATGAGTCTATCTAACATGCTCCTTATCTTATTATTCCTTTTAAAAATCAACTCCTGAATTCATTGATCTTTGTATATTTTTGTTGTTGTTTGTTTGTTTGTTTTTCATCTCAATTTCCATCAGTTAAGCTCTGATTTTGGTTACTTCTTGCTTTCTGCTAGCTTTGGAGTTGGTTTGTTCTTGGTTCTCTAGCTCTTCTAGCTGTGGTGACAGAAGATTTTTTCAGTTTAATGCAATTCCATTGTCTATTTTTGTTTGTTTTGTTGCTTGTGCTTTTGATGTCTTAGCCATTAAATCTTTGCCTAGACCAATGTCCTGGTATTTCTTCCATTTTTCTGCTAGTAAGTTTATGGTCGTAGGTTTTAAATATTTAATCCATTGTCAGTTTATCTTTGTATATAGTAAATGATAGGGGCCCAATTTCATTTCTCTGCATATGAATATTTAATTGTCTCGGAACCATTCATTGAAGATACTGTACTTTCCCCAATGTATGTTTTTGGTGCCTTTATTAAAAATCAGATGGCTATAAATATTTGAATTTATTTTTCTGTTCTCTATTCTGTTCCATTGGTCTATGTATCTGGTTTTATACCAATACCATGCTGTTGATTACTATAATCTTATAAAATATTTTGATGTCAATTAGTGTGATGCCTCCAGGTTTGTTCATCTTACTTGAGATTATTTTGGCTATTTTGGCTGTTTTTGTCTCTTACAAATTTTATAATTTTTTTTCCTATTTTGGTAAAATAAATGACATTGGTATTTTGCTAGGGATTACATTGAAGTTGTAGATTGCTTTGGGCAGGATGATCATCTTAACACTGTTAATTATTCCAACTCATGAACATAGGATATCTTTCCATTTGTTATCATATTCTTCAATTTATTTTATAGATTCTTTATAGTTTATCTTGTAGAGGTATTGCACCTCCTTGGTTGAATTTATTGCTAGGTATTTTTTTTTGTAGCTTTTAAAATGAGATTTCCTTCTTTATTTACTTCTCAGCTAGTTTATTATTGGTGTATTGAAACATCATTGATGTTTGTATGTTGATTTTGTGTTCTACAACATTACTGAGTTTATCAGATCTAGGAGTTTTTTGATAGATTATTTATGTATATATATAATATTATCTACAAAGGGGAAATTTGACTTTCTCTATTGAAATTTTAATATATTTTATTTCATTCTTTTACTTATTTATGTATATATATATAATATTATCTGCAAAGAGGGGCAATTTGACTTTCTCTATTCCAATTTTAATATCTTTTATTTCATTCTTTTACTTATTGCTTTGGTTAGGACTTCCAGTACTATGTTAAATAGGAGTGGTAAAAATGGGCAACTTAGTCTTCTTCCAGTTCTTACAGAAAAAGCTTTAGGCTTTCCCGCATTCAGTATGATGTTAGCTTTGGGCTTGTCATATGTTGCGTTTATTATGGTGAGATATTTTCCTTTCATGCCTAGTTTGCTGAGAGTGTTTATCATGATGGAATGTTGAATTTTATCAAATGCATTTTTTCTGTATCTATTGAGAAAATCATTTGGTTTTTGTCTTTTTTTGTTGATGTGTTTTATTGCGTTTATTATTTTGTGTATGTTGAACAATCCATGAATCTCTGGGATAAATCTCACTTGGTCATAATGTATTATCTTTTTGATGAGCTGTTGGATTTGGTTTCCCAGGATTCAGAATTTTTATTTCTGTGTTCATCGGGGATATTGACCTGTAGTATTGCTGTTGTTTTGTATCCTTATGTAGTTTTGGTATCAAGGTAATGCTGGCTTCATATAATGATTTAGGGAGAATTTTATTCTCTTCAAATTTTTATAATAGCTTGAGAAAAATTGGTGTTAGCTTTTCTTTGTAAGATTGTTAGGACTCTGCTGTGAAGTCATCTGGTCCTGAACTTTTCTTTGTTGGGAGATTTTTTTTACTGATTCGTTTTAATTATTCATTATTAGTTTGTTTAAGTTTTCAGTTTCTTCCTGATTCAATATTGTTAGATGCTGTGTTTCCAGTAATTTACCTATTTTCTCTGTGATTTCCAGTTTGTTAGTGTATATTGTTCACATAGTCTTTGATAATCTTTATATTTCTGTGACGCCTGGTGAAATATCTTTCTTTTCATTCCTGATTTTATTTACTTGAGTCTTCTCCCTTTTCTTCTTGGCTAGTCTAGCTAGTTGTTTATTAATTTGGTTATCATAATCAACAACTGACTTTTCATTTGTTGATCCTTTTTATTTATTCAGTTTTTATGTTTTTTTAGGTCTACCTAATCTTTATTATTCCTTTCCTTCTAATAATGTTGGGTTTAGCTTGTTCTTGCTTTTTTTGATTTCTTGAGGTGCATCATTGGATTGTTTACTTGAAATCTTTCAACTTTATGATGTGTGCATTTATTGTTATACACTTCCCTCTTAGCACCGTTTTGTCGTATCTCATCAAGTATGATGTGTTGTGTTTATAATTTTATTTTTCTTAATACACTTTTTGATTTCCTCCTCATTTTTTTCCTTGATACAATGGACATTCAAAAGCATCTTGTTCAATTTCCATGTATATTCATAGTTTTCAAAATTCCTCTTTTTACTGACTACTAGTTTTATTCTATCATAGTCTAATAAGATATTTAATATTTTGATATTTAAAAATTTGCTGAGGCTTTCTTAATGGCTTAACGTGTGGTCTATCCTGTAGAATGTTCCATGAGCTAATGAGAAGAATGTGTATTCTGTGTATTCTGTAGTTTTTGGATAAAATGTTCTTTAAATATCTGTTAGTTCTATTTATTCCAAAGTGTAGTTTAAAGCCAAAATTGCTCTGTTAATTATCTTTCTAGATGAACTTTATAATGCTGAGAATGGTGTGTCAAAGTCCCCAAATAATTTTGTATTGGAGTTTATCTCTCCCATTAGATCTAATAATATTTTGGCGGGTATAGTATCCTTGACAGAAAGTCTTCTTTTCCTTTCATCACGTTGGAAATATTATCTCATTTTTTCCTGGCCTGTAATGATTCTGCTGAGAAATCTGCTGTTAGTCTAATGGGGGTTCTCTTAAAAATTAGTAGTCAGTTTTCAAGTTTGTGAAACTCTCTCTTTATTATTTACTTTGGACAGTTTGGCTATAAAGTGCAGTGAAGAAGACTTAAATTGTATGTATTGGAGTTCTTTGAGTTTTCTCTTTCTAAATGTCTTCTAGAGTGAAGTTTTCAGCTATTATTTGGTTAAATAAGCTATTACTTTAATTTTCTTTTTGCCTTCAATTTAAATATTTGATTGCTTTATAGTGTTTCATATGTCACATAGGCTTTATTCATTTTTATCCCTATTTCTTAATTTTTATCTGCCTGGATTATTTGGAAAGACCTGTCTTCATGTTCTCAATTTTTTTTCGACTTGATCTAGTTTATTGTTGAAGCTTTTGAGTGTATTTTGCATTTCATTTAATGACATCTTTAGTTCTGGAATTTTTGTTTTATTCTTTTTTAGGTTATCTATCTTTTCGGTAAATTTATTTTATATTCTGGCTTCTTTTGCTGATTTCATGGCATTGCTTATCTGAGTTCTCTGGAATGATATTTCCTTGCTTGTGTTTCTTGTGTCCTTATATTGATATCTGTGCATCTGGTGTAACAATTACTTATTCCAATTTTTTGAATTTCTTTTCATAGGAGTAGACTTTTTACTGAAGATGTATCTATGATACTGATTGGATAGGACACTTTGACTTTGATTCTGGGTGACAGCAGTAGTATAGTATCTATATGATTTCTTTTGCTATAAACAGTGACAATAGAGGCTATGATTGTCTCAGTGGCTTATGGTAAGGTTTTTAGTGGAGATTGTTGTGGATTTTTGCTAGGGACAAGAAGTCATTTAGGCCAGTTCTCAAGACCTAGCAATAGAAGCTGTGGGAAAGCATGCCTGTCGTCTGGCCCCAGGGCAGTGTATGCTGGCATCAGTGATTATGCAGACCAGTTCTTAGACCTCCAGGCAGCTTACATAGGTGTCAGCAGTGGCAGCAATGGGCTAGGTAGGTGATCCTCAAGATTTTGGGCAGCAGGTATGGCAGAGGCAATGGCAGTAGCAGTGGCTGGACAATTTTCTGGCTCTCAAGCTTTCCAGTAGTTGGCAGTATTTGGCAGTAACTGTGATGACCTGGGCAGCCAGTCTGTGGGCCAACAGATAAAGAGTGCAGGTAGATGTCACTTGTGCTCATGTGCCAATGGTGCTGGATGGAGCATGGGGATTCCCAGACCCCTAGATCATGTGTTTTGGCACTAAGTGGGTGGAGCCAGCCTAGAAAGATCTGGCCTCAGGTCCCCCAGTAGTGCACAATAGTGCCTGTAGACCCTGGCAGTGGTAGGCATGGGTTGGATGCCCCAAGTGGAATGCTTAGGTGGGGAACACAGTAGCTTTGCTTTGGCCCTGCTGCTAAAAAGGGTGAGGTGGCTTTAAGTGGTAGTGGCCATAAATATGTGGCTAAGGAATATGAGCTTTGATCCTAGGTTGTGGCTGTGAGCTGGATAGCCTGTCCTCAAGGCACTTATAAATGCGTAGTGAGATTGCTGCCACTGGCTTGTGCTTCAGTCCTGGCAAAAACAGCCAGAGTGCTTGGCGGTAGGCAGGGGATGTCAGTGGGGCTCCAGGGATGTGAAAATTCAAGAGGTTTTTAGCCTCAGGAAAGGATGCAATCTGATGGACCTAGGGTCTCAAAATAGTGCCCTCCTATAGCTGCTTAAGATTTGGACATTGTTTGGGACCTAGCTTGAGTTCCCTCTCCAGAGAAATACCGTGGCACAGTTTCTAGGCAGCTCCTATGTTAATTTCAGGTGCCACATGCGTCAATAGTTGCCCTGTGGCTAGAATTGCAGGAATCTACAGTGGGAATGTGGAGTACTGAGGGTCACTTATTTATTTATTTATTGAGACGGAGCCTCACTCTGTCGCCAGGCTGGAGTGCAGTGGCGGGATGTCAGCTCACTGCAACCTCCGCCTCCCGAGTTCAAGTAATTCTCCTACCTCAGCCTCCGGAGTAGCTGGGATTACAGGTGCACACCACCACGCCCAGCTCATTTTTGTATTTTTAGTAGAGACGGGGTTTCACCATGTTGGCCAGGATGGTCTCAATCTCTTGACCTTGTGATCCACCCGCCTTGGCCTCCCAAAGTGCTGGGATTACAGACATGAGCCACTGCGCCCGGCCCTGAGGGACACTTTTTTTTTTTTTTTTACCATTCCTCTGCATTGGAGAGCAGGCTCACAGCCAGCCCATCCTGGCTAAACAGTCTCACTTACTTCTCTCTTCTTCTTTGCCTTAGGTGTTTTCTGTCACTTCTCTGTTGAATTCCAGTGTTTTCTCTGCCCTCCCCTCCACTAAAAAATAAATTTGTTTTGAGTTATTAGAAGGAAAGAAATTCTGTCAAGCTATTTATTACTCATCATTTATTCACAGAGAGAATTTGCTTCTTAAATGTAATAATATTTCAGTAAATATTTAATAAAATGTTTTTGAAAAATTCTGAAATAAGTGTCAATTTGATTATTATATTCAAAATAGATTATTCATGTTTATAGGTACATATAAAATAGAAGTTGTTGCAACTGCTTCTGAAATATTAGCCATATTTACAACGTTAACTTGCAAGAAAATAAGAGAACCATTAAATCAAATTTATGAGAATAGCCATTGGGAACATGTCAAAACAAGAGGTAGGAGTTTTACATTCAGTGAAATGATACTAAAAAGTATTCATTATTTTGCCAACAGAAAGCATGAAAAAGAAATAAGATGAAATAGCACAATTATCATCTTGATAAGAGGAAAAATTTTAAGCAAAATAGTTTTTATTTATCTCATAAGGAAAAACATATCTTGCTTTTTGCATTCATGAGAAAAAGGAACAATGTATTTCAAAGTAAATGATAAGTTAAAAGTTGAGAATAAGCTATCGTGAGGAGATTTTAGCTTATCAGAATCACAGTATTATGTGAGGATAGTTAGACAATATGAGGATAGTTAAAAGTAGAGTAGTTATACAAATATATACTGCTAAAAATTTAAAAATAATTCTGCTTTAAGTACCATCTTTATGGTATTAAAATGTATTTAATGTATACTAACATATTTTTATAAATAAAGGTTTAATATAATTGTATATATGTAAATGAATATGTATATATGAAACACACACACACACACACACAAACCTCCAGAAGACACCTTAAAAATCTAGAAAATTCTTGCCACATGATTTGAGATCCGGAACACTGCGGGTTAGTATACTCTTCTCATGCTAAACTTGTACCAAAACTACAGCTACATTCAGAGGGGGACAAAAAATTAAATACTTAAGACCAGAACTCCAATTTTGAATTTTTGGTAAATGTCTATATAATACCTATTATGATATCAGTGATATGTATGATTTTCTTAATGTTAGCTATTAATATTTGTCATCTACGTATTGCAAATATGTTTGAAGATGGTATATTTTTGTTCAGAATGTTAAATAAAATAATTCCAAAATCAGTGTAAATACCTGTATTGAAAACAAATTATACCATGGTACTATGGCTCTCACACAGTATTACAATTGTATTTATAGTATAAAATTACACAGATAATTTTCCAAATAGACTCATATTAGGGAAAAAATATTTCTTAAGTCACAATTACTCTTCTTTACTGTTCTTCAGACTCAAAGTGTTACATACCTATGGAGATTGTTTAAACCTAGTGGACACTGGGAGTTAAGCAGCAAATTTTTCTCTTGAATTATCAGTTTCAGGCCTTCCCTAAAAGGTACAGAATATGTGAAGTAATTTAATGTATTCCCATTTCTGAGAAGCCTTATAACTAAGCTAGAGGCAATCCTCATTGCTGCCTGTAGCAATCTTCGCTTCCAACTTACTAGCTAAACCCTGAGGGCAGGGAAATTGTGGTGTGATGAGAGAGAACTGTGTTCTCTTGAGGCACTGTCAGGGAAACTTGCTAACAAAGGCAAAAATCTTATCTCCTACGACAAGCCTTTGGAACACCGTCTTCAATGTATGGCTTGAAAGATTCTAAATTTTTCTTAGAATTTATGTATGTATAATAATATTTTTTGAAAGTCCAGTTTGTGTGAGTTGGATTTCTATTCTCTAAATTACTAACAGCATGAAATTAAGAAGATAACTTAAATGACATGTACACTAGTTTCTTCATGTGTAAAATGTGTGAAATAATGCCTGCATTGTGAAAGGATAATAAAAATTGCTTAGATTGTTGCCTGCATACACTAAAAATAACCATTCAATTATTAGTTATTGCTATGAACACATATACTATATGAGTTTATCTATGTGTGTTATATGTATAGTAATATACATATACATGTGCATATACAATATATGACATATATTTAAGATAGTACTGGATAATAAATGAGATCAGCAATCAGTTTATGAGATTTTAAGTTATATAAAACAATCTATTGGGACAAATCTGTTTATAGAAGTGATCAGAGTTCAATAAAAATGTAAAAGAAAATAATGAACAGAATAGTTTGAGTGATTGGGCTCAAAAATATCCATCAGTTTGCTGAACAATTTTGTGAGTCTAGCATCCAAAGATACAGTTCCAATTCCTTAAAGTGAGTGAGGCTGGACATAGCCCAAGAGTGAATGAATACAAGACAGGTTGCTGGGTCACCGACTGAAACAGAATAAGAAAAAAAATTGTTGGGGACAAATGCAAAGCTCCGATATTAAAATGCACTTAATGCAGTTAGGGGTTAAAACAGAACATTACAAGCTTACATTTTGATCAGTAAAACAAGAAAAAATGATTTCCTTAAATTTTCTTTTAATGCTGGAAATGCCTGTTGGCTGTGCAGAGGGTATAAGCAAATGAGCTCGTGGAGTCTTGAGATTCTTCCTCTAGGGGAAAAATCATTTCTATTCTGGGCAAGGAGCTGAAGAGATAATTCGGCAAACTAAAATTGACTGTAATAAGAAAATCTCCTCAAAATTAATTTGTTTTCATGAGGATTTTTTTGAAGTATAAGTGCAATTGATTCACCCTTTCTTGTGTATGTATTTGTAATTCATTAAAAAGGTATCTAAAAAGTGATTCAGGTTTGATCCACAAAATATCACTCAATAGTCTTCTCTATAAGTGTCAGGGTTAGTGCCATTAAATTAAATTTTACATACTCATACAAAATATACTTAAATATTGTATCTAATATATATGGAATAGCTTTAGATGTCTTTTTTTTTTTTTTTTGAGATGGAGTCCTGCTCTGTCACCAGGCTGGAGTGCAGTGGCATGATCTTCCTTATTGCAGTCTCTACCTCCTGGATTCCAGCCATTCTCCTGCCTCAGTCTCCCAGACAGCTGGGATTACAGGCCCGCACCATCACGGCTAATTTTTGTATTTTTAGTAGAGATGGGGTTTCACCATGTAGCCAGGCTGGTCTCGAACTCCTGACCTCAGATGATTTACCTGCCTCAGCCTCCCAAAGTGTTAGGATTACAGACATGAGCCACCATGCCTGGCCTAAATGTATTTTAATTATTCTGGGGTAATGTGGCCGTGTTTTCTGCAAATTGCTCCCTACATAGGATGTAGGATTTTGAAAACAAAGTTTTCTGCCTTCTTTATGCAACTGAATTATTACCAGGATGAGGGATATATTTTGAAACAAAAAATGTTCACGTTTTACTAAGAAATAATTTTAAAATTATTAAATCTTACACTATTTTGAACAAGCTCATAAACCGCACATCTAATTTAAAATATATCTTCAACTAAATTTCATATTAAAGTGCTATGAGCTTTGAATGATTATAATAGCTATCTGCCTACTTTGATCCAAGGAATTTTAAGTAGTTCAAATGCTGGATTCCATTTTTCAGGCTTCCTTATTGAATACGAAGGAGGTTTACAAGTAAAAATAAACTTTTCTACTCCCTTCGCCTCATGGTTTTGTCTACCAGAGTGATTTACATTGTGCAGGTATTAACTGGACATGGAAAATAAAAATTTGTTGCAGAAGTCTAAAATCAAAATAAATGTTTATTGAATATAGAAGTAGCATCTCACAATATGTTTATGTATGGAACATGCATAAAAATAGATAATTTAGAATTTTAAGAATTTTATTTCCAACTATTTCATATATAATGTTATAATACCTATAAATATACATTTATAGGATATTTGAGCCACAAACATCATTATATAATTATAATATACCTTTTAATCAACAATAGCTCAGGTAAATATGTCTAACACTAAAGAAATTAAGAGAATGTCAGAAATAAAAAACATGGTGGGAAACAGAATAGTTTTGAATTGAATAGATATCAGTTCAATTTTATAATTGTCCTTGTAAGCAGTGTAATATTTGATAAAATATTTAAATTTTAGTTTCCTTTCTTATTCAATGGGAAGAATGATTCACCTACAGTAAATTTTTATAATTGTTATAATTCATTTCAGTTTCCCAGACCACATGTAAACAGTGGCCAATGATAAGCTTAGATGACATTTCTAATCCCATACTGCAAATAGCTATGCCAAGTCTTGACTTTTGCTGAGCCTAAGAGTGGCAGGTGAGGATTGTTCCTTATTTTAAGCCATAGCATTATTCCAGTGTTTCAAGATTTTAAATGCTTGGATGAAGTACAAAAACAAGAAACTTTTAATAACCAGACAAGTTTTCTCAGGAGCGTTGGATTTCCTCATTGGATCCAAAAAAAAATAAAAAAGAAAAAAGAAACATTTCTCCTATTTCATTAGCATAGTAGTGATAGATCTTTGGTATAGTGCCTGTTGAATAGACTGAGATCTGGTCTGAAAAGACAATGTGTAAATGCCTGAGCAGGGTTATAATTACTTTGTAATTTTAATTCCAAAACTGAGCCACAAGTGAAACCTCTGCTATCATCAACCCAGAAGGGCCTTGTTCACTTATGCATAATTCATTATGCTTAAATGTCAGCTTCTGTGGATGCCATTTGCTGAATATACCAAGTTTAACCAAGTGGCCATGTTGAAGGTATTTACATTTCCAGTTGCCCACTGGGATTTTCATACGTCTGTTTGAAATGTACCACATAAGCCGAACCTTTCCTAAGACAAGAAAAACAAAGGCAGGGGTTGTGTATGGTGACAGCAATGTCACAATGTGACATCTGCATGTGGGTTAATAGTTCCAAAATGGAGCTAAGCTGTGAGTAATAAAGCAACCAATATAAGAGCATATTTAAATTATTTAATATGAAAATATACTAAGCAATACAGTTTAATAATTTTTCAAAATGGGATTTAGAATTTATAAATTGAAGGGTGAAATGAGTAAAGTTGCTATTCATAGCAAATATTATTTAAATAATAATGGTTATTAATGCTTAATACAAATAAAATTATTTGACATGTAATTAATTTTGATAAGGAGGTTATGGGTTACAGAAAAAATAACCCAGAGATGGAATTAATTTTTAATAAAAGTTAATAGAAAAGCATGTATGAAATTACCAGATAAATATTATCTTTCATTTATTTTATTTATTTATTTTTTTGAGACAGAGTCTCGCTCTGTTGCCCAGGCTGGAGTGCAGTGGCGTGATCTTGGCTCACTGCAAGCTCCGCCTCTCCAGTTCATGCCATTCTCCTGCCTCAGCCTCCCAAGTAGCTGGGACTACAGGTGCCTGTCACCACACCCAGCTAATGTTTTGTATTTTTAATAGAGATGGGTTTTCACTGTGTTAGCCAGGATGGTCTCGATCTCCTGACCTCATGATCCGCCCATCTCGGCCTCCCAGAGTGCTGGATTACAGGCATGAGCCACTGTGCCTAGCCATATTATCTTTAATTTCTATAATACCAAAAGGGAGAATTGCATTTATCTATGGCTATACAGTGGATTAAAACAATGACTTCACTCATTGCAGTCTTAGTATTTTTTCTGATTATGTAGGTTGCCTTGATGATTCTGCTGATCTTGCCTGGCTTTACTAATGTGCCTGAGGTTGTCTAGAAGATGAAATGGAATGGGTGGATTTGGTGGAATAGGTGGATTCAGTGGAATGGGTGGATTTGGTGGAATGGGTGAGTCTTTCTCTACATGGTCTTTCATCCCAATCATCTTCATTCTCTGGTGGCATCAGGTTCCAAAAATGTAAGAGCTGAAGCCCCAATCCCTCCTCAAAATGAGTCTCGGAAACGTCTTAATATTATTACTGTTGCTTTATATTAGAGCAAGTTGCAAGATCAAGAAAGAGTTGGGAGAAATAAGATTCACCCTTTAAAAGGTATAGCACTAAAGATTCAATGGCCATATTTAATCTAATGGAGGAATTTAATAATCAAATTATTTTACAAATAATAAATCCAAAGGCCCAATGAGTTATTTGTTTTCTTGCATCATTTATTTATTGGCCTGTCCGATCATTTTCATATCTGTATGTCTGAAGAAAGATGACGAAGCAAAAGTTTTACATGATTGACAGCTAATATCTGTAACTGAACTGTGAACAGCAATGAATGAGATGTTGTCAACTGTAAATGGACTGCATGTAATGAAGAGGAAAATGACAAACATTACGTTACTTAAAAGCATGAGTAGCTTCTAAGGAAAAATTGACTGGGATCCATCACTGCAGCACTGACATACGTCACTTTTCTTTGTATTATGTTATTTCAATTGAATAGAAAACTATAAAATATACTACAACAAATTTTTACATACATATATATGTTTTTACACAGCAATAGGACTTTTAAGTATGTACACTGGAGAAACTCTTGCATATGTACACAGTGAGAAACATGAGATTGTTTAAGTATTGTCTGTAGGAGATAAATGTTTGAAAATCAATCAACAGAAGAGGAATAAAAGGTCAGTTAAATGATAGCTGCAATGTATCGAAAATAACACCTCCATGTTGTCTGATACGGTTTTACTGCATACCATAGATGTTCTTTGTTACATATTATTGAATTGCCACCAACAAGACAACACTCAAACATGTTTTCCTGCTGTCACTGCATGGTCAGGATCTGTCTACTCTGAGAAGGCTGAAGCGAGTTGTTCAAAAAAGGCACAGATTGAAGTCACAGCAAAGTATATTGAATGCTTCTCCTTGAGACATTTTTATAAATAATTCTGATATGAGCTGGGTGTGGCGGCTCATGCATGTAATCCCAGCACTTTGGGAGACCAAGGTGGGTGGATCACCTGAGGCCTGGAGTTCAAGACCAGCCTGACCAATATGGTGAAATCCCGTCTCTATTAAAAATACAAAAACTAGCCAGGCATGGTGGCACATGCCTGTAATCCCAGCTACTTAGGAGGCTGAGGCAGGAGAATTGCTTGAACCCAGGAGGTGGAGGTTGCAGTGAATCCAGATCAGAAGATTACACCACTGCATTCTAGCCTGGGCAACAGAGCAAGACGCTGTCTCAAAAATAAATAACTAAATAAATAATAAAAAATGAACAGAATTCTGATATGTAAAGCCATGAAATAATAAATAACCAGGCACATAGTACACTCAATTTCCACCTAGTAAAAATTACATCTGTACAAAATACATTCTGCAAACAGAAAATGTGAGCCCACAGTTTCCCATTTATAATAAAAGTTTGTATTGAATGAATTTTTTCCATTTGTCTGTCACTGTACTTGAAGACCAATTTATGGATCATATTTGAAATTATTTTATGAATAAGACATACATTTAAACTACATAAGAAATACATTTAAACTACGAGGATGTGATAAGAACAGCAGTTTGGGGAAGGAGAAAACTGTTACCAGGATGAGACAGTCTGTTCTCAAAGAAAATCACTGAAAATTTTATACTATATAAGTAATGCATTTCTAAATATTCAGTAGATATTAGTGCTTTTACTTTGCTTTCTTTTCAAAAATTTTGAGTATTTTATTGATTCTTTTACAATGCACTTTGGTCATTCTTGATCTACAATTAGTGAAATACTAAAACTTGCACTGCATGTTTTGTTAGATTAATCTAGATTGAAATTCCTGATTCATAATTTGGTATGTACCAATTTATAAAATGGGTGAAATAACACAATATGTGAGATAATTTCCAAAATCAAACTAAAGTCTATAACTATCCATTATACTTTGTTGGGATATAGGATATAATTAAAATCTCCCAATATAATCCATCTTTTTTCCTTTGGGCAATAAAATCACTTCTTTTTTTAAAATAACTATGCACCCGAAAGAAACCAGTATTGTCTAGTGAAATACATGCTGATTGGGGATCACTATTACAGGTTACAGGCATCAGATTAACTTTTAGCAATTTATTTCTTTTCCTAATTGCTACTTTCCTTATATGTAACATAACCTACATTTTGATACTTTTTCATTACTTTTAATTTTGAAGATCAAAAGATCATAGAATTTATAATATTCTGAAAAATACAAAATCTTATTAAATTTGTTAAAGCATTCTTTATCCAAATTACTTCTTTTGTAAACTAAGGGTATAATAAAAATATTTAATATTGAAAAATAATTTACACCTAAGCAAAAAAGTACAATCACATAAACTATAACTCACTTTCAATGAGTAAATGGGTACTAGAATTTACTCCATGAGCTTGAACAAATTATACAATTTATTTAAACTTTAATTCTTAATAATATTTATTTTAGTGCATACTTAATGCTTTCCCTCTTTATTGGTGTGGGGTTTGAGGGTAAAAGAGATGGAATGCTTTAAACTTATTATGGGACAATTTATTGACAGCAAACAGGAAGTCTCTATAAACGAGCATGATTGTGTTAGTGTGAAATGGAAGTGGGAAGGAGAGGTTCGTTATGAAGCTGAGAAGAAACAGGAAGTGAAGTAGCATGCATTTGTTATTTATTCTGACACAGACATATTAATATCTAGACTATACTAGGTTATGTTACAGCTCAGGAAACTTTATTAGAATAAAGCTTGGTATATGGTCTCATTTAAAATCACATATTATAATTTAAAACAGTTTACATATATTTATGGTACAAGTTTAGCTAGTAATATCTAAGGAAAATTTAACTCATTTAAGAAAGCCTATTTTTAGGGGAAAAAAAAGCTTAGTAACAAATGTACTAATTAGAAATTATTTTCATTGATTTTTCCAGAGAACAAGAAAACAATTTCTACTCTCTTAAGGTTCTTCACAAGGACTAATATTTAGTAAGTAAAAATGGGTCTATTTTCATCAAAATAAGATTTGTCTATGGCAGAAAATGCACCTATAAAAATTGTAACATGATTATATAAACTACTATATCCAGAATCAGTTACGGAAAATTGCACTTGTATGTTTGCTAAATTGTACTGGTAATTGAGCAAATATGGCTACAGAGTTCATTATTATTTCTCTTACAGGCTTTTCTAGTTACTAAATTCCTGTAGCATATCTATCAAGCATGCATTATTTTCCTCTGGTTTGAACTTGGGAGGTGGTGCCTGACAGTAAGAAATCTATGAGTTGCCCTTATAATCCATTTTGCCTGAAGCTGGGTTTGGTTCTATGACACTTTGTTCAGTGAAACGTAGTCCATCCATATGACCTAATCTCCCACACTCTAGATTTCAAGTATCTTCCACTAATCAATAGTATGAACACATGATTTTAAAGTAGACATTCTCCAGTATAAAGAAGCTCACTGGTCAAAATTCACTCTACCTCACTACTTTATTCAATACTCTATATTTTTAAAACTGTAACAAAACCTCTCGTCATATTCCACACATTATAGCAAGTTTGAAACTCTAATCAGGATAAAACCATGGCTTAGATTCTATATTGCATAAAGAAAAGATTTTTCATATAACAAAATAAAAAGCATCTTTCAAGTGTTTGGTTTAAGAAATTAAAATAAATGAGATAGTTGTTCAGAAAAACATTGAACTTGCAGTATTTTTTTTAATCTGACATAACAGGGCTGCAAATGGAAAATCAATTATAGAATCCTGATTGGAAAGTAAAATTTCTTCTCTATGAAGTAATTTCTAAATACAATTATTATGTTAATATGTGGGGTGTTCTTTTATTCTTCTTTGTTTGGAGTTAATTTGCAATTATTAAATAATTGGGAGAAATATGGTATAAATGATAGACATCCTGCCTAGGATCGAAATCTTCACATGAAGGAGATGCTCACTGTCTTAGGTTACAAAGTATTTTCAAATGGCCATTTTAATTTAGTATAAAAATCCCAAACTATTAAATGTTCTGATTTGTTTGAAATAGTGCATGGTATCACTATTATAGTAGGGACCTCCAGCGCTCAGCAAGATCTGATTTTTCTCTACTTCTGGGCAAAATGAAAAAATGCATTTTTTACCCCCTCACATGTAGGGTCATGAAACTTTTTTTGGCCAATAATAATTGGAAATTATTATTAAAAATTGAAAATAAGTTAGATAAACTCATCATAAATTTTGAAAAAAGTAGAAAAGGAAACTATTAAATTCTCATCTATTTAAATGGACATATTTATGAAGGGAATAAAATTAAGATGGGCTTTAAAGAATAAGTGTATTAATCTGCTTGATAGTGGTGATCATTTCACAATGTACACATGTATCAAAAACGTCAAATCCTATGCCTTAAATACATGCAGTTTTATTTGTCAACTTTACTCAATAAAGCTGACAAGAAGAATCAGTTGTAGAGATGAGATGGAGTTAAGAAAAGTATATTTCAGATTTTGAAATAACATAAAATAATTAACATCCCTTCATGTTAAAAACTCTCAATGAACTAGGTATTGAAGGAACATAACTCAAAATAATAAGTGCCATATATGACAACCCCACAGGCAGCATCATACTAAATGGGAAAAACTGGAAACATTACCCTTGAAAATCAACACAAGGATGACCTCTATCACCATTGTTTGCAGGTGACATGATCCTATATCTACAAAACCTCATTATCTCAGCACAAAATCTTCTTAAGCTGATAAGCAACTTCAGCAAAGACTCAGGATTCAAAATCAATGTGCAAATATCACTAGCATTCCTATACACCAACAATAGTCAAGCCGAGAGCCAAATTATGAATCAACTCACATTCACAATTGCCACAAAAAGAACAAAATACCTAGAAATACAACTAACAAGCAAGGTAAAAAATCTCAACAAACCACTGCTCAAATAAATCAGTGGTGGCAAAAAGAAATGGAAAAACATTCTATGCTCATGGATAGGAAAAATCAGTATCATTAAAATTGCCATACTTTCCAAAGCAACTAATATATTCAGTGTAATTCACATTAAACTACCATTGACATTCTTCACAGATCTAGAAAAAAACTGTTTCAAAATTCTGTTATAAAGACACCTGCATATGTATGTTTGCTGCAGCACTATTCACAATAGCAAAGACATGAAATCAATTAAATGTCCATCAGTGATAGACTAGATAAAGGAAATGTAGTACATACACCCATGGGATACTATGCAGCCATAAAAAAGAATGAGATCATGTCCTTTGTAGGGACATTAATGGAGCTCAAGGCCATTATCCTTAGCAAACACAGGAACAGAAAACCAAAAAAAAAAAAAAAAAAAAAAAAAGGGGCCCAGATAGACAAGGCAATCTGAAGCAAAAAAAAGAACAAAGCTGGAGGCATCATGCTACCTCACTTCAAACTATGCTACAGGCCCAAAGTTACTAAAACAGTATGGTACTGGTGCAAGAAAAGACATATGGACCAATGGAGCAGAATTGAAGAACTCAGAAATAAGAATGCACACCTACAACTATCTGATCTTGGACAAACATGATACAAACAAACAATGGAGAAAAGATTCCCTATTCAAAAAAATGGTGCTGGGGTAACTGGCTAGCCATATATCTTTCTTACACCATATACAAAAATTAACTCAAGCTGGATTAAAGACTTATATGTAAAATCCAAAACTATAAACACCCTGGAAGACATCCTAGGCAAT
Source organism: Nomascus leucogenys (assembly GCF_006542625.1). Classification (NCBI taxonomy): domain Eukaryota; kingdom Metazoa; phylum Chordata; class Mammalia; order Primates; family Hylobatidae; genus Nomascus; species Nomascus leucogenys. The sequence continues at coordinate 82,561,377 of NC_044385.1, read as the reverse complement.
ATCATTCAGGACATAGGCATGGGCAAAGATTTCATGATGAAGATGCCAAAAACAACTGTAACAAAAGCAAAAATTGATGAGTGAGATCTGATTGAAGAGCTCTGCACAAGAAATGAAACTATCAACAGAGTAAACAGACAAACAGATTGCATAAAATATTTGAAATCTATGCATCTCACAAAGGCCTAATATTTAACGTCTATCAGGAACTTAAACAAATTTACAAGGGAAAACCAAGCAACCTCGTTGAAAAGTGAGCAAAAAACATGAACAGACACTTCTCAAGACATACGTGTGGCCAGTAATCATATGAAAAAAAAAAGCTCAACATCACTAATCATTAGAGAAATGAAAATCAAAACCACAATGAGATACCATCTTACACCAATCAGAATAGCTAATATTAAAAAGTCAAAAAATAAAAGATGCTGACAAGGTTGTGGAGAAAGGAAATGCTTATTCACTGTTGGGAGTGTAAATTAGTTCAATCATTGTGGAAGACAGTGTAAGGGATTCCTGAAAGACCTAAAAACAGAAATACTCTTTAATCCTGCAATCCCATTACTGGGTAGATACTGAAAGTAATATAAATCATTCTGTTATAAAGACACATGCATGCATGCGTTCATTGCAGCACTCTTCACAATAGCAAAGACATGGAATCAACTTAAATGCTCATCAATGATAGCATTTATGTGGTACATATACATCATAGAATGTGGTACATGTACACCATGGAATACTATGCAGCGATGAAAAGAATGAGATCATGTCCTTTGCAGAGACATGGATGGAGCTGAAGGTCATTATCCTTAGCAAACTAACAGAGAAACAGAAAACCAAATACTGTGTGTTCTCACTTATAAGCGACCCCTAAATGATAAGAACACATGGACACATAGAGTAGCACAACAGACACTGGGGCCTATCAGAGGGTGAAGGTTTGGAGGAGGGAGAAGATTAGGAAAAATAACAATGGGTACTAGGCTTAACATCTGGGTAATGAAATAATCTGTACCACAAACCCCCATGAAACACGTTTACCTATGTAACAAATCTACACCTGTACCCCTGAAGTTAAACTTTTTTTGATTTGTTTGGTTTTTTTTAAGAATGCAGGTAATGGAATTACTTTGTAGAGATTGCTGTATCCAGTCAAGGCATTTTTATTTTCTTGTGTAGACAAAAGGCATTGGGAAAAGGAGGTTTATTATTTAATAATATTAATATTTTTATCGGTGCCTGTGAAACAGGTATGCTGTTATTTGAATATATAAAGTTTAGTGTGAGTATAGAAAGCCATTCCAATTATTAGGAGAGTTCATAGATTTATATGGAAATTATTCCTGCTCTCACAGTAAAGTCATAGTTTACATAGTTTAAATTGTACAAATTATGACCAGAAATATAATTACCAGTGTAAAATACCCACGAGCACAAATTTTCTACATTTTTATAAGTTGGATTAAGAGATATAAAGGAATACTTTAAGAGAAAATGTTAAAGGAAACAAGAGAAATAAAAACAAAGCTTAAACATTGCCCAAAGAAACTAAGAATAGTGATATCTTATTTTTCAGCACTTCCGTTCATTTTTTTCAAGTTTATCTATTTGAAAAGTACCATGGATTTGATTGATAAGGGTATTTGCAAAGTCACTGTGTCAAAACTACAGGAAATAAAGTATGTGATTATATATGTATCTCCTTAATTTCCAATTATATGTATAACATACAACTTTGCATATTGTACAATGAGAAGTAACTAAAACTTTCAAGATGATCTTTAATTTCTTTAATTTGAAAGACATCTTGAAAGTTTTAGTTACAATGAAAAGTAACATAATATGGTTGAATTAATTATTGATTTTTGTTAAATGAGCAGGGATATATTCATTGTTATTTCAGAATATTCATTTCCAAGAAATATGATTGTTTATATGCTTTTCAAAATCACTGGGTTAATCCTGACACATATTATTAAAGCAAACCATGAATAAATTTCTTACATCCTACTCTTAACAATTGATATAATACATAATTTAAAAACAGATGTCTGATCATTGACCAAAGGGAACTGCTTATCCGACTGCATCAAAACAGTAACTTCTACTCTCAGAATGAAAATGGCCACGAAATAACAAATGTCATCTGTATTGTGATCTTTTTGTTAAGCTCTCCCCACACTCCCACCCAACAATTAATCTGTGCAGTGCCATTTTAATTTAAACAATGAGCAAAATAGCAAAGTACCTTAAAAAAGAAATAAAATACAGTTAGGTTTCCGTAACTGCTGTTTAATTTTAGGGTGTATTTTCAAATTAGCCATGCATTTAGAAACTTTTATAAAATTTTGAAAATTTGAAATACAGACTAGACAAAAGAAGAAACAATGGTATTTCTGTATTTATTTATTGTAAATAACGGTTAATATTTTTCAATTTTCCCTAAAATGCAGGCTCTTTTTAATAGTGATGGGATTTAATTTTTTTAAAGAAAGCTTCTGTAGAAACTTGTGTTATAATTAAGAAGTTGTCAATATTTTATCCTTAGGTGATTCATATTATGAATAGAGGAAGGGTCCAGGTAAAAACTATCTTTTCTGTTATGGCCAATTTCTTATAAATTAAATTAACAAGTTAGCCTAGGTAATCTGCATTCTTCCTTTGCTAAGTAACTCCAAGGTGTGTACGTATGTATGCCCATGTTATAAATATTATTGTATGCCATTTTATAAATGACCCAGAGTCTATCTGTTTCCTAATGAAGGGCCTCATATTTACTTCCAGGCTTTAGATATTATGAACAAAGCTGCTATATATATTCACACATATTTTTGTATGAACTGAAAATTTCAACACTTTGGTAAAAACCTAAGACTTTGATTGCTGGATTACATGGTAAATTTATGTTTAACTTTATAAGAAAATATCAAGGTATTTTCCACATTTTTTTATAAATAGGAATGCTTAATTTTAGAATGGTCCAATTTATAAAAACAGTGGTATGGCTATTTTAGTCTTAAAGAATATTTGACTCTTCTATATTATCTTGGAGAGAGTCTATAGTTTTATCTTTCATATTTAGGTTGCTATAATCTAGTAGGACTTGATTTTTGTATAGTGGATGAGGTAGGGTACAAGATTTGGGTATTTTCATTACGGATCAATAATTTAAATAATTATTTGTTAAAATTATTAGTTTCTACCACTACATTTTCAGGGCCCTATTGATTTAAATTAGGTGAAGATAAATAGGCAGGTCTATTTTAGGACTCTCTATTTTGTTCAATTTGTTTAATTTTCAATTCTTGATTCAGTCCACACTTGTAATTGATGGAATTTTTCACAAGTCAATGTCGAATAGTTTAAGTCTTCTAATGTTATACCACCTTATGAATGTCTTGGATTTCCTTGCCCCTTGTGTTTGTGTGGGTAAGTGTAGATGCATTTATAATAACACTTAAACACAGCTCAATATTTACTTATATATTTATTTAATTTCTATTTCTATTTACATCCTATATTCCTATCCTTGCTGTTGTATAATCTGCTCTCCCGGAGAGTGTGTTGAATCTAATGACTTACCCCTAGCAAATAGAACATGAAAAATGTTTGGAAATATCAGACCATTTCTGAGATTAGGTTATGGTTTATGTCCCTGTTAACTTTGGTCTTGCCAGCAATGTTTTTCTGGTTGTTCTTTCTTGCTGGCTTTGATGAAGTAAGTCACTATTTTATATGCTTTTTTATGTCCCAGCCCACCTGGCTGGCAAGGTACTGAAGGAAGTCTCAGAACTGAATCCTGTCAACAACCTTGTGAATGATCCAAAAAACAGGTCTTTCACCAGTTGTTCCTTGAGATGACTACAGCCTTGAGATGATTACAGCCACGTATGAAAACTTGATCACGGCCTGTGAGAGAACTTGGGCAACACAGATGTACCAGTCAAGTAGAACCTAGATTTCTAGCCCATAAAAATCACGAGACAATAATTGTGTTTTGTGACACTGAGGTTTCGGTTGATTCATTATATAGTTATAGGCAATGAATATAGCACCAAGTCATCTTTAAATTAACTGTCTATTCATTTTGCCAAGCAAGTCAGCCTCCGTACCCATAGCCAGCGAGTCCCTCCCAGCAGCAATTGGCTTGTGGGTATGCCCCCTTGTGCTATAGCTGAAGGACTCTGCCCCCTTCTCAAAATGGACAGAAACAGCAATGGGATTGGTCAGGTGTTACACAATGTCATGCTTAAGCAGAACAAAGTATGTATTGAGTCTGACAGAGGGAAAGATATTCCCACACAAGATGATTAGTTTAGCACAGGCTATGAGGACTCTATCTTGTGGAAAGCACCAGTCCCTGGCCCAAGACCTATTCTTATGTGACCAAGTGAAAATCAAAAGATTGCAAATGAGACTGCCTTTCCCAGCAGATTTCTGAACTAAATTATCCTATCGAAACTGGGACTCTAACAAAAATTCATGTCAAATAAGTTGAAAAATTTTAGTTATATTTCATACATACATGGACAAAAAGAGAATCAAACACAATTTGTTGCTCCTTCAACCTAAAATGTATTTATCCATAAGAGAAAATTTGTTAATTAGTTTATGAGCTAAAATAAGAAATTAAAACACTTTGCAATTGTTTTGAAGGAATTGGCTTCAAAGTGTGACTTAGTTAAATGACATTTTTGAGCTGAAAATTAATAAGAAGTTTCAAGAACTGTGTGAAAATGTATTAAAGTGTTCTGATGAAGTAAAATTTCAAATTTAGAAACTTAAATTTACAAATTATTGACTAAGAATTCCATGCATGGTTTTAATGGAGGGTCTGCTATAAGGTTACTTCTAAATATAAATCTTTGCAATGTCTGGGCTTTGCATCCTCATCACAAATACCACTAATATATAATGTATATAGTGCTGTTATAATTTCTAATTTTCTTTGAAATATTGTTACTGTTAATTTTTTACCCATTAGTTTGTTCTGGCACTAATTTACTGAACAAATAATTTTCAACTAATGCTATTAACCAGGCATATTTAATAATATATGAATATTTATATATAAGAAATAAAAGGACAGTACTTTTTAAATTTAGGGTGGTCTCTATGTTATCTAGAATGTCATAAAATCCATCAGTAATATTATGTGATATTGGCACCTCATTTCCTTAGCTAGATGATCAGTCCTATTAACAGGTTTTCTGCTGTTGAGCCATCTTAGCACCTGTTCTTGTTGCTCTATTTTATTATTCCCCAAGTTGTATTGGCACATTCCATTTGATTGGTATTAAGTATTCTGCAACTGGGTAAGAATTTACTCTATAAAATTATAGTAGGAAACCATCTTCCTAAAGAACTAACAAGTAAGAAAATAGGTGAAAGGCAAGAAACCTTATGTGGTTCAGGGAAAAAAATATCATCTTTTGGAACTTAGACTTGGCTGTCATTGGGTCATAATCTAAGAACCTTTGGCAGTTTTGTTATTTTTAATTTTATTCTTAAAAAGTTATAATATTGTTAAAAGTATTTAAAAAGAGGATTTTTTGTTTGTATGTTTAGTTTGACATTCCCATGGATTTAGGCTTCCTGGATCTATAAGTTTGTCTTCTTTTCTTTTTTTCTACCAGTTTGTTCTCTTCCAACAGAATCAAATGTATTTCTTATTTTCTACAAGCTTGACACTTCTTGCAAGAGAGTCAAAATTTGAAATTGTTGAAAAATTCTTTGCCTGTAGACTGTGTAACATATGTACATATTCAGTAATTATCCGTTATTTGAACTCCAATTGTTTTCTCAGTACCCTTATTTATTATATGTGGGGTAAAATATGTTTTACACAGGCTTTATACTTGACAACTGTCAAAAGAATACTCAAATTCCATGTGCATCCCACTCTGGAATCTAGATACCAGAATCAAAATTTTTCATGAGGTTTCAACTTGTCCAATTGTGGCTCCTGCTTGTTAAACATATAATACCTAAGGAAACATACAATATTTAGGGAAACAGACTATCTTAATTCTTGGTTCTGAGGTGTCTGCTATATTTAACCTAATTTACATGCAACTGACCTGATATACATGCAAACTTGATAGTTGACAATTGTCAGTTAATACACAGAATTAGGAAAGTATGCTGCTGAGATATATACAAAGTTGAAGCCACTATAGATGTCTTAATTGCCATCTCAAACTGATATGATTAGCCTACTTTGCTGGAAAGTATTATATAATACTAGATTGATTTTATATTCTGTGCCAAATTCTGTTTTTTAATAAAGCTGCCTTTGATCTTATGCTATTCAGAGAATGGTAGGTTACATGTAACAAGGAAATCAAAGCAAAATATTAAGATCTACTATGGATCTCTAAAGGACAAGCAATGAATTATGTGTGATATACAAATGAAAAAAATGCATGATGAGTGAGCTGATCATAGGAACTTCAGAAATTTCACTTTGCAGCTTCATCAAAATTGTCTTATCCTTATGACTTCTGAAAGCAAAAGAATGTATGCAATTTCCCTGAATTAAATTTTATTCATAAAAATATCTGTTAAAAAGAAAATGAACATGAATTTAAATAATTTTGCAAATATAGTAGAATTTTGAAGAATTCTAAAGGATAAATCAGATGCATATTTTTTAATGTTATGAAGGCAATATAGAAATGACTTTTGGGATTGCAATAAAATATAGTTAATAATATGTGGTTATTAATAAAAATAAAAATATTCATGAAGCCTAATTTTAAATAATATATTTTAATTAAGAATAAATATTATATACCTAACTTATATAAAACACTAGTTCTCAAATATTTAGCTAAATTTTCCTACATTTTCCACTGAACTATGAGATTTTGTATAAAAAATGCAGTTAGCAATGTTTTATATTTCATTCTTATTAATATTATAGTTTCTATTATTGAAATGTTGAGAGCTCCCTATTATTTATCTGATAAACTTAATCCAATTTCCATCTTGATTTGAATATTCTCGTTATAACAGGGTGGTTTCCATGATAACAATGATCCATATAATACAGGCCATGTAAAACAAAACAATAAAGCCTAATTTGCATCATTGTTTAATCCTCAATGATAGGCTATTGTATAGTATTTAAAAATCTCTTTATTGAGACAATAAAATAATAATATTTCAAAAGTACAATTTTTGGTTGGGAATGAGTATCTACATTTCAGTATGTCTAATATATGAAATCCTACCCCCCAAAAAGCACTGAATTCATCAAATGATCAGAAGAGAATTTGCAAACTCTTCTATATAATCATTGTTTTTTTTTAAATTGCTGCACCACTTATCCACAGAAATAATTCTGTCTCCTTAGTTATGTCATTCTTTGCAATATTAAACATAGTGGAATTTGCTACTCTATAATAAGTCAATAAAATATTTTGCATACTTTTCTCATAATACTCTATTTATTTCACATACATAACATTTTACTCAATGAATCTCCAAACATGTAAAAGTTAGAACTGATATGTATATTTCCTTTTGTATACCTCATGATAAATTACATATTACTTGAAGAAGAAATATATATGTTCAGGAATTATTGAATGATATGAGTACATATTCCCTAGAAATTATCAGAGCAATCATACCAATATTGTAGTGTTTATGAAAAGAAAATATAATGTAATTTTAATTTGCTAGATTTTTCTTTATTATTTATTTATTTTACTTCTGATTTTATTTTGCTCTGGTATGCATATAACTGAATTGGTCAAAATGCTGATGGCAAAAATAATAATTGTCCAATGTACAGTATTTTTATCATTCATTAGATAATTCATTGCCCTTCATAATATTAGTGGTATTTAAATATAATTTTGGTCATTCATAATATTACTGTAATAATCTATGAAACCATCTCACAACAGGAAAAATAGAACCGAGAATAATATACATCTGTTATAATTCTCAGTTTTATAATTTACATTTGATTTTTGAGGTTTTATTCTTTATTGAAATTCTGCATATAATTCACTCATTGCAACCATGTTTTCCTTTAAGTTCTTGGATAAATTTATAGTAGCTCCTTTGCTATCTTTGTCTCTTAATTCCAATATTTCAGTATTCTTTTGGTTTTTTTTTAGATCAACCTGGTTTTTTTTTTGACAATGTATTACATTATTTTGATTTTCTGTATACAAAGTTGTTTTAATTTTAAACTTGGAAATTGTGAATGATACATTGCAAAGACTCTGAATTATATTTTGTTCTATAAAGCTGTTGGACCCAATCCCTATTGACTACAGTAGGGATGGCACCCTATCTGAGAGGCCAAGAAAGAGACCTAGACACAGTGAACTACGTAGGGTATATTGAGGACTTACATACAGGGGTGACGAAGTGGTGGTGGGCTGGAGAAGATAACTGCTACTGTTTGTTGAAAGCTGTAGCTTATATAGCAATTTTCACTGAACACCTTCCACTTAGCAACCTCCGCCCAGCAAACTTCATTTAACCCAAAACAGAAGGCCTTGACCACTGTATGGCCTGAATTCTAAGGAATGAACCCAGAGTTTGGCTGTCCTTCATAGACAGGAGAGAATCTCCTGCTTGGCAACTCTGATTCCTTGGCTCAGGACCCTGAACACACATTCTTCTTAGATTAAAAAAGTCATTCTCAGGGTATGCTTAAGTTATTGCTGTCAGGTGTCTCTGCCATACAAAAGCATGCTAAAGTTCTTATTTCTTGGACTTGGCTTGGTTTTTTAATGTTTTGATAGTGTCTCTTAATATTGTATGTCCGAGACTCCAAACTCTCCTGCAGTACGTGTCACCTGAAACCTCTGTTCAGTTTTCTCTCTACCCAGTTGTTTGTATTTTCTGGCAGATGTAGTGGTGTCTTTTCTAATCATGCACAGTTTCAGGTGCCAGCTAAAGATGTAAAAGGAATCTATATATACCTATTTTGAAAAAGGTTCCCTTCCCACACAGTAAATTACCTCTACTAATCTCAATTTCCAAACCAAGACAATTTTAGATTGGTCTTTTTTTTTTTTTTTTTTTGCTTCAGATCTTGCTGCTTCATGCAGCAAGAACTTGGGAATGCACTAAAGGGAAAAAGCAAAATCTGGAACTCACCCATTATGTTTCCCCTTTTTTCAAATGGTAAATCTCCTCCAGTCTGTGCTTTTGGTGACTCTCCTGTGACTTCAACTGCATTTTTAAAAGTTTTTCTGGAGTATACAGATGATATGCACCTGAGGGCAAGACTAATAATGGTTAAACCCAACATAACTAGAATCAGGACCATAAATAAAATATCTAAATAAATACTTGACGATTTTTGAACATTGATAAACGATAACATCTTTAGATGCAAGGCACTTAATATATCACAAGCAAGATACAAAATAAGATCTACATTTACAGAAGTCATATTTAATTGGCAGAAGGTTATAGATAAAGAGATGTTTAGACAATCTTAGAAAATTGAAAGAATAACTTAATTTAAAGTTACAGTACTTTTAAACACCAACCATAGAAGTCAATGACAGTAAGAATTTATTTTTTTAATTAAAAAACTTACCATTAACTTAAACTTTCTTTATAAGTATATTTATTATAGAAAATAATATGGTTTGATGGCAAGTAGCTTTAACAGAAATAAAGAGGGATTTTAATTATGTAGTTTTTATTATACCAGGAAGATATAACAGTTCAAAATTTTATTCAGGTAATGACATGGCTTTTAATATGTAATGTAAAAAATGACATATTTCCAAAAATACATTAAAAACCACCATTTAAGAATGTTTACTTATTACTTGATAGATTTAAAAAATACAAAATGGCAATGATAGAGGTTTGAGAAACAATATTTTGAAAACTGTTTAATGGACACATATGGGGTTTTACCCAAATGTGTTACTACATTAAAAAAAAAAAAAAGAAAAACAACAGAATGCCACTTTTAAACAAAACTATGAAACTTGCCAGAGTGAATTGCAGTTAATTTCTGATGATCATTGCATGGTTCACATGTTCTACCACAAACATATCAATAGTAACAGGATACTTAACATAAAATTGCATACAATTGAAATTAAAACAAAATATTTTCACCTGAATGACAACAAAACTTACGCCTATAGCAATTATAACTAATAAAATTGTTGGAAGTTCTGGCCAGGGCAATCACGCAGGAGAAGGAAGTAAAGGGCATTCAATTAGGAAAAGAGAAAGTCAAATTGTCCCTGTTTGCAGATGACATGATTGTATATCTAGAAAACCCCATCATCTCAGCCCAAAATCTCATTAAGCTGATAAGCAACTTCAGCAAAGTCTCAGGATACAAAATCAGTGTGCAAAAATCACAAGCATTCCTATACACCAATAACAGACAAACAGAGAGCCAAATCATGAGTGAACTCCCATTCACAATTGCTTCAAAGAGAATAAAATACCTAGGAATCCAACTTACACGGGATGTGAAGGACCTCTTCAAGGAGAACTACAAACCACTGCTCAATGAAATAAAAGAGGATACAAACAAATGGAAGAACATTCCATGCTCATGGGTTGGAAGAATCAATATCGTGAAAATGGCCATACTGCCCAAGGTAATTTATAGATTCAATGCCATCCCCATCAAGCTACCAATGACTTTCCTCATAGAATTGGAAAAAACTACTTTAAAGTTCATATGGACCAAAAAAGAGCCCGCATTGCCAAGTCAATCCTAAGCCAAAAGAACAAAGCTGGAGGCATCACGCTACCTGACTTCAAACTATACTACAAGGCTACAGTAACCAAAACAACATGGTACTGGTACCAAAACAGAGATATAGACCAATGGAACAGAACAGAGCCCTCAGAAGTAATGCCGCGTATCTACAACTTTCTGATCTTTGACAAATCTGACACAAACAAGAAATGGGGAAAGGATTCCCTATTTAATAAATGGTGCTGGGAAAACTGGCTAGCCATATGTGGAAAGCTGAAACTGGATCCCTTCCTTACACCTTATACAAAAATTAATTCAAGATGGATTAAAGACTTACATGTTAGACCTAAAACCATAAAATCCCTAGAAGAAAACCTAGGCAATACCATTCAGGACATAGGCGTGGGCAAGGACTTCATGTCTAAAACACCAAAAGCAATGGCAACAAAAGCCAAAATTGACAAATGGGATCTAATTAAACTAAAGAGCTTTGGCACAGCAAAAGAAACTACCATCAGAGTGAACAGGCAACCTACAGAATGGGAGAAAACTTTTGCAACCTACTCATCTGACAAAAGGCTGATATCCAGAATCTACAATGAACTCAAACAAATTTACAAGAAAAAAACAAACAACTCCATCAAAAAGTGGGTGAAGGATATGAACAGACACTTCTCAAAAGAAGACATTTATGCAGCCAAAAGACACATAAAAAAATGGTCATCATCACTGGCCATCAGAGAAATGCAAATCAAAACCACAATGAGATACCATCTCACACCAGTTAGAATGGCCATCATTAAAAAGTCAGGAAACAACAGGTGCTGGAGAGGATGTGGAGAAATAGGAACACTTTTACACTGTTGGTGGGACTGTAAACTAGTTCAAACATTATGGAAGTCAGTGTAGCGATTCCTCAGGGATCTAGAACTAGAAATACCATTTGACCCAGCCATCCCATTACTGGGTATATACCCAAAGGATTATAAATCATGCTGCTATAAATACACATGCACACGTATGTTTATTGTGGCACTATTCACAGTAGCAAAGACCTGGAACCAACCTAAATGTCCAACAATCATAGACTGGATTAAGAAAATGTGGCACATATACACCATGGAATACTATGCAGCCATAAAAAATGATGAGTTCATGTCCTTTGTAGGGACACGGATGAAGCTGGAAAGCATCATTCCTAGCAAGCTATCACAAGGACAAAAAACCAAACACCTCATGTTCTTCCTCATAGGTGGGAACTGAACAATGAGAACACACGGACACAGGATGGGGAACATCACACACCGGGGACTGTTGTTGGAGTGCGGGGAGGGGGGAGGGATAGCATTAGGAAATATACCTAATGCTAAATGACATGTTAATGGGTGCAGCACACCAACATGGCACATGTATGCATATGTAACAAACCTGCATATTGTGCACACGTACCATAAAACTTAAAGTATAATAATAAAAAAGAATAAATATAATCAACAAAAGATATGCAATGATTATATTGATAAAATTATGAAATTTTTTTGAAGGCTATTAAAGAATACTAAAACAAAAAAAGAAGATTGAATAAAAAAGTAAGATTCAACTTGTTCAATCTACGAAAGACACACTAAATATAAAGAAATATTTAAAGTAGACGAATAAAAATATGTATATATATCTTATAAACAATGATCTTTTGCATCCCAGGGAAACAATACTTACGTCTACAAAAAATTATGCACAAATATACATAGCAACTTTATTCAAAATGGTCAAAACTGGACATAACTTATATGCCCAAATACATATAAATGGAGAAACATACTGTGATATATCTATAAAATGGAAATCTTTGAGGCAATAAAACCTAACAAACTACTAATCCATGCAAAAAACTGGATGTATCTCAAAAGCTTTATTCTAAATGAAAGATGTCAGACACAAAATAGTACCTTCTATGTTACTCTAGTTCTATAAAATTGAAACAAAACCATATTGCCACATGATACATCAATGTTTGCCTGGAGTCAGAGATAGAAGAAAGAATGGATTGTGATGGGCATAAAGCATTTTTAGAAGAAAAAATAATTATCTGTAACTTGATGATGGTGTTACATTTAGTGAACGTGCAATACTCTTAAAACTCATCAAGTTGTACCTTTTAAATTATATCTTTTTAGTTTTTTTATATGCTATTCCTAATATACTTTAGAAGAGATATACATATATATCTTATAAATTACATATAATATATGTAATAAATTAGAAATATGAATTGAATGTGCTAGTATACATTTCTTTCAAAGGTGACATATCAAAATCACTCAGAAGCCATATGATCAAATAAAATTGATTAATGCATTTTGAGTACTATATGGACAACATATTTTTACACTTTCCAAATCTATACATTCTTACATTACACCTTTCCATATTATTTCTCCCATGTCTATGTAGGCAAAGGACCAGAGACTGCTTCAGAACAATAAATCAAATAATAAAATAATACAGATAGCCATGCTTTAGTTTAAAGCAGCTTTCAGAAGAGTCAAACAATTTTAATAAATGGAGTCATCATTTATCCAATTACGAAAGTTTCAAGAAATATATTGCACAAAATTTAAGGACTGCGAACATGTTAGTAAAAGTTGTTAAATTATTTTGGCAGCTGAAAGAAGCCCAAACATCAGGATTTTATGCCTAAAAAATCCTGGCGATTGGAATTTTTAAGCATAAGATTAAAGAAGGTGCTATTTTAGAGAAGCTATTCAATCATAAAGTATTAAAGTCTTATAGAGTCAGAAAATACTCTGACAATTTATCAACAAATATCCTGAGTTGACAACTAGATTAAATAAATGAAGAAAATATAACAGGTTAGAGACAAGCCTTCAGGAAAGGAAACTTGTTAACTGAAGCTGAAATTAATGCCATTAAACTGATGTTGCAGAAGATTTGAGATTTAACCAAATAACAAATGAAACCTCACTGCTGTTGTTGTATCAGAAGATGGAAATTAAATGGATAGAAAAAAAAGTACATGAAAAAAGAACCTGGAATGCGTATGAATGAAGAATATGGTTTCTATAATTTTATTTCTTTAACCAATAGAAAATCTTTTTCTCTAGAATCTGTGGGCTCTTAGAATTTAGCAACAACTGAGAAAAGGCAAGAGTAATGAAGTTTAATGGCCCTATTATATCCTTGAGTCCAGCCCTTTATGAGAATATGGGATACTTATCAGTATAGGAAGACTTTTACAAAGGTCTTAGAATTGCTAATGGTGAAAGATTTCTTTCGGTTTCTTCTGCGCTCGCTCCAAACCTCTAACCTCTCAGTGACTAACATTTTCCTAAGTGAACACACACACACACACACATACACACACACATACACACACACACACACACACACCCCAGAAAGTCAATTTCTTGAATTTGTTTATTGCGGGGGCAATTATTTTTGTCTGTTATTCCCATGATACATAACACCACTATTAAAGTGTTTTTAAATTTAATATAATCCATAATTATGCACATATTCTATAATTTAAAGTATACCACATTGTCAACCTTCACGTATTTAAAAGTCAAATATTTCATAGATTTTTATCCTGTCAAAAAGAGTTAAGACCACTTTAAGAGAATCATAAGAATGCAAAATGTAGGAAAGGATAGACCATGATAATTAGTCTGGAATAAATATAATGTGTTGTGCAAATAAGTTACTATTAAGTATCACGGAGATGTATTAACTATTTTGGAGAATCTGAGGAGGAAACATTGACTAAATTGTTCTCCCATTAGTTTGGTCTATCTCACTTGCAGTGTTGGATACCTAACACTTAGCAATGTATCACAATGAATATATTTTGCTACATGGCTCTTACATAATACTACAGATACACGTTAAACAATTCCATCATATTGAACTGCATAGATTTTCCTCTGTAGTAATTCTGATAGAAGTCAAACTTTACTGTCTATAGAAAATAGTATTCATTAATAGAGTGAGTAAACATTTGTAGAGGAAACATAAAATGCCTGACACTCCTTTGGACACTGAGGATAAACATGGAACAAGACAAAATCCCTCCACACTCAAAATGGGGAGACAGAAAGTACACAGATAAACACACTGGTATATAATATATGAATTTCTGATATTATGTCCTTAGAAGAGTCTTTCCTGACTAAGCTCAGAAAAAGACCAGCTCCATAATTGGCCGTTACTTTACCATGCTTTTAAATTTTACCATGGTTTTTAATTTTTATTTACTACTAACTCATCATATATTGTATACCAATTCATTGCTTTAGTTGGCTACTCTGGCTCCTAGCAGCTCAGTTCTTTCTCCTAAATTGTTAAAACAACAAAACAAAAGTTAAAGTAACAGTCTAGTCCTTAATCACTTACTAGGATTAATCACTTACTAGGATTATTAAGCAAGAGACTAAATTAGAAAAAGTGCTGATTTCATCCCATTACTCTTCCCTCCACTACTCCCCCTACCCTCCATCTTCCACTCCACACTGGTGAGAGATCAGGCAGTTCAGCACAGAAATGGGGGTTGTCATATGGCCAGGGAGCCCCAAGCAAAATCTCCTGCACTTTTATGGAAACCAGGAGTGGGAAATGAAAAAAGAACACAGAGGGCAAGGTGGGGAAGCTAGAAATGGGAAAATGCTGGGCACTGTGCCAGAGTAGAGTGTCTAGAAGGTTGCCCCTCCTTCTCTCCAATAAGGTGATCTCAGCAAATCTATCTAAGGATTCAGATAAAGAACCTCCAAATGAAATGGACCACACTAGGAACGCAGACATGTGTAAGTGCATGGCCAGCCAGAGGGGCCTGAGTTATTGATTGCAACTCCCCTTAAGGGCTATAATGTATGGGCTGTGCACCAAGTACAGTGAGGGGAGAGAAGTTTTTCCCATGAGACCTGCCAGATAATTATTTTTCGTTGCCTGTGGTCAAGTCTGAAAACCACACACAAGTTTTTTAAATCCACTAGTTGGTGGATTTAAAGTTAGCAAGCAGGAGCTCCAAGAAGACATGCTGTGATTGTAAGGGGCTCACCAGGACAATCTGCATAGTCCATACTAGGTATGAGGTTGAATGAAGTAGAATATATTTATCCTTTAGGGAGGTGGCCACCAGCAGGCAGTTGTATAAGGCAGATATATGGATGGATCTCATTAAGAAACTGAGGCAGTGGAGAAGTGGAAACTCTGACAATGGTGACTGACCCCTCTTCTGGTAGGAAAAAGTAAGAGTCACATTCAAAATGGATTCCAAGGCAACATAAAATTATAAGAATTCCACATAATACTAATTCAACAAAATTATTGACTCTTGAAATAAAAATTTTCTTCATATTCGTGAAAAGAATTGAGTGTTACAAACTAAACTTTTGGTAAAGCCAGATTTATTCTCATATGGTCTACAAATATCTAAAGAACATGTGGACAATGATTATATCATACAACTATTAACATTTGCTTGGGCCAAATTCTCAAACGTAATTCTGTGTTTAACATAAGACTTGACAATTTATTTAAAAAATTTGACAAATAACAGAACATTTATTCTACTTAATTAATGTAGATTTTGCTCATCCTTCATTTTCCAAGTCAATGTAATTTCACTACCAATATCTGAAAACAGATCCTTTGACAGTTATATTTAAACATTTTCAAGAAATGTTCTCTAAATCTAAGTAACTTATGTATATTGTTATAAATTTGCTGACTATGAATGATATATTTAGGTTGGTGCAAAAGCAATGGCAAAGACCGCATTTACTTTTGCACTGACCTAACATTATGACCGAAATATATTTTGTAAATGCTTAGGTCTACTTAAATAGCATAAAATTAATTAAGATAGCACTATTTGTTTTTGTGTGTGAATAGGTGAGTTTACGCTCCAAATGTCTACATGGATCCAGTCATTAGAAATTTATTATATTCAAATTTAATTAAAAATAGTTTATTTAGTCACTTAATCTATATTCCCAGAATTTGAAATAGAATAGAATTTCAAGATTGTAAACATGTAAGTAAGAATGATTAAAGGATCACCCTCTACATATCTTTTCAGTTTTAAATTTCTATGGTGTAAACATTTATCATAATTTGGCCTCAGCACAAAAGTGATAATACATCTATATATTTGCTGTAATGACCTCAACAATAGCTGGTATAATAAATTTTATCAATGTTACCTATGTAACCTGTACACTAATTGATGCAATTTTGTTACATTATGCTGTTAGTTATACAGTAATATTTTATTATATAGGCAGTATTAATTTCCTTTTTTTTTTTTTTTTGAGATGAAGTCTCGCTCTGTTGCCCAGGCTAGAGTGCAATGCCACGATCTCAGCTAACTGCAACCTCCACCTTCTGGGTTCACACGATTCTCCTCCATCAATCTCCCGAATAGCTGGGTTTACGGGCGCCCACCACAACGCCAAGTTAATTTTTTGTATTTTTAGTAGAGATGGGGTTTCACCATGTTGGCCAGGCTGGTCTTGAACTCCTGGCCTCAAGTGATCCTTCCACCTCTGTCTCCTAAAACGCTGGGATTACAGGCATGAGTCACCATGCTTGGCCCAGTATTAATTTCTTAAAGGAAATGCTTGCATAATCAATCATCAGTTATGCATTACTTACTGGATTTGGGTGATTTTTTTTAACTACATAACATTTGGGGTCACCCACACACAAGTGCCCTTAAGAGTTGGTAATATGTCTTTAGCACTTTAGTGCCTGTTGCTTTTCCTCTGGGCCATGCTTTTCTTCATCCTTGTTAATATTCTATCATCATTATGTTGCGTTCCTCTATATCCTATCACTGACAATGTTGCTTGAAAATAAAGAAAAGAAAATAGAAAAAATTTATATTTACATTTTCATCCTCTAAAATATCCTTGGATCCAGACAAGTGTAAAACTTCAAATTACTTGGTCCTACTCTCCAGCTTCTTCCTAATCAGCAAACTTGTGTTTGAGAGAAAAAAAAAAAGGTTATAGTTACACTCAATTGCCTAGGCTTCTCCTCATTTCAGTAATTTAGACTCACACATATTTTCATCATGGGAGTCTGTGATGCCTTAGTGAAATAGTCTCTTACACAACCTCAAAAACCTCTTTTAATTGCCCTCTTTACCTTTTCTTCAGCAAAAGACAGAGAATCCATGGTAGTGAGGTGAACTTAATATGTTAAGAAATTTGAACATTTGATGAATCTAATGCTGAACAATTGAGTCCAACTTAATTGTTTGGGAGTATATCTTTTTAAAATATAAAAATAAAGTGGTACATTCTAAAAGATTGAGGTAAAGTATAAATGTTAGATTATCTTAAAAGGACATTGCTATGGTTTGAATGTGTCACCTTCAAAATTCATGCTGAAGCTTAATCCCCAATGCAACAGTATTAAGAGGTAAGAACTTGAGGAGGTGATTAGGCCATCAGGAGTCTGACCTCATAAATGGATTAATGCCTTATAAAAGGGCTGGAGGAAATGATCTAGGACACTTTTGTCCCTCCACCTTCCACTGTGTAAAAACACAGCAATAAGGCACAATCTTGGAAGCAAACAACAGCCCTCAACAGACCCTGAATTTGCTGGTGCATTGACCTTGGACCTCCCAGTTCTTACAGAACTGTATGAAATAAATATAAATGATTTATAACGTGAAAGTTGTCAGAATCAAAATGGAGACACTTGTGTTAAAATCTCTGACAAATAGAGTTTGGATGACCATGAAGGGAAAATCCTCATTCATAAATGCCTCATATAAAAACTATCACAAAAGACTGCAAAAACCACAACCTTGTACAAAGGCCATTGCAGACTCACACTTGTGTGACCCTTGTTGCTGATTCTTGTAACCAAGAATAATCATCTCAAAACAATAATGTAATTCTCCATAATTTTTCTTTAAAAATCTTTGTCTTCCTATACTTCCTTGAATATGCACATATTTTACTATGATACTGGTATTCCCATTGCAATGACTGTTTCATAATAAACACTCTTCTCTTTAGGAAGTCCTTATGTTTATTATTTAGATTGACAATAATTTACCCAGGCATTTCGTTATAGCAACACAAATCAACTAAGACAGATATATAACATTGTTATAAGGGATTCGCCTTCCAACAATGCCTAGACAACGTCCCTAAAACAGACTTGGCTAGGAAAAATGATAAAAAGTAATATATTTGAAGATATCACAGAACTATCATGACAGAAATATGTGTGAGTCTAAATTACTGAAATGAAGGGAAGCTTAGACAATTGAGTGTGACTATAACATGTCTTCACCTATTCACAAATTTTCTGATTAAAAAGAAATGAGAGAGTGGCAGATAAGCAAATAAAAACAGCCTAGAGGTCTTGTCAATTGCAATCTTGGATAAATATCCATATTCAAGCCAGCCAAAGAGTAGAGACCATACTAAATACCTAAGACCTTCAGACAGGTCCTCAGAACTCAGAGCAATTCTCTACTCTAGCAGTAAAGTACATCAAAAGTAGAATGAAATAAATCAACCAACATGAAGACCAAAGCTTAGTTTTTAATCATCACTAAGCATTAATCACATTAAGGTATCACCACCTGTTATAATTTCTGGTTAGAAGAGGAGTAAATCATCTTGGTAGAAGAGTCATGTAATCTAGAGTTCCAAATTATCTTTACACCTTGTTATACACAATAGCTGATGGTTCATACAAAATGGCTAGACATGGAATAAGCTAAAACAAAATACTTTACTAAAAACCAAGACCACAACAGATAATATAAGCAGATATAGAGCAGATCAATTTAATGGGCTTACCAGACAGACATGGAGTTTAAAATAAATGTAGTTGATATATTCAAAGATTAAATGTGAAGATGAAAAATTTTAGCAGGGAATGTGAAATTCTGAAATATTATGTAAATTATGGAAAGAAAATGTATATAATGTCTTAGTCCATTTGCACTGCTATAAAGGAACACAAGGCTGGGTAATTCATAAAGAAAAGAGGTTTATTTGGCTCATGGTTCTGCAGGCTGTTAAAGGAGCATGGGGCTGCATCTTCCTTTGGAGATGGCCTCAGATTACTTCCATCCATGGCAGAAATGAATGGGAGCAGGTGAGACGGGGGGAGAAAGAGAGAGAGGAAAGGAAAATGACAGGCTATTTTTAACAATAAATTCTTATGGGAACTCATAGAGTGAGAATTCACTCACTACCATGAGGATGACATCCACCCTCATGACTGAAACACCTCCCTCTATGTGCCACCTGGAACATTGGGGATTAAATTTCAACATGAGATTTGAATGGAAAAAATATCCAAACTATATCATATAGTAACTAATATCTTTATTAAACTCACAAGACCTAGGTTTGATAGCGAATTAGACAGAACAAGAAAATAGCCTAGAAAAAATTACACTCACATTGCAACAACAAAAGATAAAATGTTGGGTAATACAGGAAATATCGTAGGATACACATGGAATATGGGGAAAATATTTGAACACACCTGTGAGTCCTAGGAGAAGAGTAAAATAGGAAAGAGAAATGTTTGAAAGAATAATGGACAAGTATTTTCCAAAGTTTACATTAAGGGATTATAAGAATAACTAGTAAAAAAGGGATGTACTGTCCTGATGGAAGCAACAATAAAAATTTAGATAATGTGTCCACAGAAAAACAAACAAACAAAAAACTAATGGACGGTAACAACAAAAAAAATATTGTAAAAGTTCTAAAATATAATAACTAACAGGCTAGGACGTTATGCCAGTGAATTTATCTCTGAAGCTTTAAAGTGTAAAAAGTCAGAATGGTGATTATTATTGGCAGGTTAGCAATGGAAAGACAGCATAATGTAGTTTTTTTGATAAAGATAATATTCTGTCTTTTAATGTCAAATGCTGTGTATTTTCTGTAGGCATGCATATATTCTGTAGGAATAACAACATCAATAATTCGTATTTTCAAGCAAAACTGCTTATAGAGAGAGACTTCATTACCAAAAGAGCCCCACTTAAGGAAAAATTAAAGGAAGATTTTTAAGAGAGAAAGATTATTCTAGATGAAAGCACATAGATGAAGGGAGAATCTATCTCGGGAAGCCATGAGAGAAGAAAATTTTATGTATTTGAAAATAGAGCAAACATTAATTTTAACTGGGAAATGTTAGCACATTTCCCGTGACAAACAATGAGAAAACAATGCCCACTCTTCCTGTGTCAAAATTAGACTGGAGTCCTAGCCAGTTTAATAATACAAGAAGTAGAAATAAGTATATGAAATACTTTAAAAAGTTAGTTTCACAGTTTTTTATATTACTTCTGCTCATGAAAATATGTGATTAGAAAAGTAAAAATTTAAGTCAGAGATTGGGCAAAAATAATCTAAAAACACATCTTACAAAGAAATCTTACGAATTAATTATAAAAAGATACCACAATAGAAAAGTAAATAAAAACGTGGAAGATGCATTTCAAAAGAAGACTATTCAACTAAATAGTAAATATGTGAAATAGAAAATATAAATTGAAAGCACAATGAGATAATATTTTACAAGCACCAGAATGGCTAAATTTAACACACACACATACACACAAACACACACTCACACAATACTATTAGGAGTATAAATTTGTATTATCTATTGAAACTGAACACTTCATACTCTACTATGCATCAATTTTATTTATAAGTATGCCTCGAATTATAATGTGTGCATGTGTCCAACAAGACACGTACTAGTATATTCTTGGCACCATAATTCTTAATAGCCAAAAACTGGAAACAACTTTTATGTTCAGAAACATGGATATAAAATTGTAGTATATTCCTATAATAGAATACCACACAGCAATGAAAATAAAAGAACTATAAGAATTAATAAACTATAGATTCATGAAAAATAGAGATTGATATAGCAAATATAATGGTGAATGAAAGAAAACTGACAAAAGCATACATACTTTTGGATGCCATTTATGTAACATTCAAATGTTATAACAATGGTTTTCTTTGAATAGAATTGTTGTGATATTGAGAAGAGTGGTTTACAAGGGAACCATTATGGGTTACTTGTAATTTCCTATTTCTTAATCAGGATGATTACTACACATGTCTATTCAATTTTTGGTAATTCTCTCATGTTTAAATTAAAGTTTTGGCTTTTTATCTCAATTTTATTGGCTCTTTGGACAGCATTTTTCCTCTTGGAAGCTATCTCTGCCTGTGCACTGGATAGATTTCCCAATATTTGCTGTGCAAGTGTTTTCTGAATTCTCTGCACCTTTGCACTCATTATTTATTTTGTTTCTTTCCTAGATTGAAACCCTTTTTTTCTGAATCCAATGCCTTCTGCTATATTAGTTCTTTCCCTTATTTAAAAATGTCTACATTATCCAACAGCATCCTTTAATTTAGTGCATGGGATATAAACTTTTCTGAGAGTTTACATTCTTAAAATAACTTTAATCAATTACACAATATAGATATTTACCTTTATTTAGAATTTCAGGCTAGGAACATAATAGTACCCAAATTATGAGGTGTCATTCTACTGACTTTTCAGTGTCACTCATTCTTAAAAATGTCATATATTTGTCACTTCAAAAATTTTAACGTCATTTTTATTATATTCTTCACCTAAATTTTCAACTTTCAATGCCATTGACCAAATAAAACAATGTTCATCCTTAGTGTGCTTTAACTACTCAATAACCTCACTTTCATTGGTTATTTCTTTAGTGATTGTGTTTATAAGTGATTTAATAAGGAAACTCATGTTTTTCACTCACATAAAATAAATTTGCATTATATTTTCATTATTTCTTCACCTCAATTTCTTCTTAATATTATCCTGGAGGCACCGTATCCTATGATGTTCAATGTTCTAGACTGGATCGATTCTCTAAGAGGATTATCTTTTTCCAGATTGTACATTTATTTTCTGCTTGGGGATTTGTTTAAAATTAGCTTTAAACTCTTCCATTGACTTCCCCAACTGGCCACTATCACACCATGTTTAATATATAGGAACTCAGACAGTCTAAAAAAGAATGATATATTTAATTAATGAACGTAGTATTTTTATATTACATCTAAAATAATGTATATTTCTGCCTTATTCCATTTTGTGTTGCTATAATGCAATCCCTGGAGGCTGGGTAATTTATAAAGAAATGAGGTTATTTATCTCGTGGTTCTGTAGGCTGAGAAGTTCAAGGGCATTACCCTGGTTTCCAGCAAGGACTTTTGTGCTGCATCCTAATATGGCAGAGAAGGTCAAAGGGGAAGCAGACATGAGCAGAAACAAATCCAAGGAGCATACTGGCTTTGTAGCAAACCACTCTTGAGGGATCTAATTTATTCCCATGGGAACTAATTTAGTCTCTCTAGAACAAGAACTTACTCAATATTGCCACATTGGGAATCAGATTTCCACATGAGTTTTGGTAAGAACAAACCATAGCAATTTTGAAACCTTTTCTTTATGTGCTATGAAATTTATCCCAAGACTTTTATTTATTTATTTATTTATTTATTTATTTATTTATTTTTGTCTCTCTGTGGCATCCTAGGTAAACACCCAAATACCTGGTGAGCTTAGACTGTCTATTAATATTTAACAAGGAAAAATTGTTTAAAATATCAATATTTGCAGGTCCGGTGAGTTTCCTCCAAAAGATATCTTCAGATAACTTTTCCTTGGATAGTATTTCCTATTTATGAGACATTTTTCAAAATCTCCATGCAACTACCACCCCAATTATCTGGCATATGTCAAAAATGTTACCTAAGCTTATTGTTTTTATTGTTTACTATCTTTTTTCTCCTTTTTTTTTTTTTTTTTTTTTTTGAGACAGAGTGTTGCTTTGTTTCCCAGGCTGGCGTGCAGTGGTGCAATCTCAGCTCACTGCAACCTCCACCTCCCAGATTCAAGTGATTTTTCTGTCTCAGCCTACTGAGTAGCTGGGAGTACAGGTGCCTGCCACCACACCTGGCTAATTTTTGTATTTTTAGTAGAGACAGGGTTTCACCATATTGGTCAGGCTGGTGTTGAACTCCTGACCTCAGGTGATCCACCCGCCTCGGCCTACCAAAGTGCTGGGATTACAGGAGTGAGCCACTGCACCCAGCCTCTTTTCTCCTCTTCTCTATTAACACCATTACATAGGCTTTCACAAATATTTCATCATGGAATTCTTTTTAAAATCTCATAAGATTTACACATCAGTGAGTTTTAGCAAAGCGTTAAAGAGCAGATAATTTTGCTTTTGTGTACACTGTTTGTGACCATAGGAAATAATTTGAATGAGTTTACCTGTCAATGTAGTAAGCTAATGTACAATAAAGCACAAATACACACACACACACACACGCACACAGACTATAAACATTGAAAATAAATACAATGTGAAACTATTTAAAAATCCAATTAAACATCAGACAATAAAGTTTGTAAATATAAGCTGGACGCATCATTACTAAATGCATATTTGCTTATCAATGCAAGAATTGTTTAACATCAGCAACTATATTAATGTAAATCTGGATAGAAACAAAAAACGAGAATTGTAATATATTAACAAAGTAAGAGACGTAATTAATTACCTTGAAGCCATATGCTGAGTAATAAACCATTTGAAATGAAACATTACCATTCAAACTCAGAATAAAACAAGATTAAAGTTAGCATTTAATATTTTACTTAAAGTTCCAGCCACTTTTCTGAAAGTTCTAGCCAAATTAAGTGTGTATTATTTGAAGAAATATGTTATGGCCTATTTGGTAATCTCAAATGAGTAAACTAACAAGCCATTTGAATTAATCAGTTTTGTGAAAGATGGCTACATGTAAGATCAATGTTAAAATTAATTTTCTAAATAGCAATGTTGGAGAAACTTCTACTTCTAATTTCTTCTAACTATCTTTATCATCTTCTTTAGGCACATACAGCCTCATTTTAGTGTAGTACTTGCTACTATGGTTTAGAGACATTTAAAGTCCTATTTGTCAATAGTTGTGGCCAAGTGGCTAATTTATGACTAATGAGTGATATCAGAAAAATTATTTGAATTAGAGAACACATGCTCTTTTTTGCCTTCTTCCATGCTTGCTGTCGGGAACGAATGGAACGAAATGGTTGGGCCCTGAAGAAACCAAAATTTTCCTTGAAATAACCTTGAGAATGAAACATACGGATAGTAGAGAGATAATACAGAATAATCGATGCAGGGTTTCTGTTGAACTCTTGGAAATATCAGCTATGTAATGCCTACCTTTGGAATTATTTTACATGTTTGAAACATGAATGGTTTTCTTTGTTAAACCACTAATTTTTTCAGTCTTCATTTTGGAAATATAAAATTAATCAAAACAATTAAAATATCCACACAGTATAATTAGAAAAGTTAATAAATTTACTTCACAACAGAAATTTATATTAGAGTAGAATAAGATCTGGGAATAGAATGTGGGTAATTTTGCTTATTTGTTCATACGATGTAACACAATTTTTACAGTTGTTTTTATATTTTTAGAGACCATTTTGTCTCAGTGATCTATTCTGTACATTCGTTAACCATATTATTGAGAGACTAAAAGTTTTTAAATATATTGGAGACTGGCATCTAAATCCTGACATATTAATTATTAAAGGTATATCTTAATTCTATTTTGAGAAAGATCTAGACTTCTTGTGCTTTTTATTGTGGTTTTAATGAAATTAAAAGGCTTGTTGAGTTACATAACCTCTTAATATTCTATTATTATCATACCGATTCAATGAGAGAAGACTTACCTTATACTAAAGTATGTGACATAAAACCAGAAAAAGCTTTATAAACAAGGTACTACAAACCTCCCTTTACTGAAGAGTACTGAACAGAAAGTCATTAATTGGCGCCTCTGAAAATCTGTATTATTTCATCTTCTTCTGGTTAATTCAGATGGAAACAGTGTGCAGAAAGGGGCAGGATAAATGATGTGAATCACTGAAGAGAAACGTTAGAAACATTCCACCCACTCAATTGACCCAATCAATCTTGCCCTAAATCATTTGAGAAATGAATTCTTCCTCTGTAATTCTTCATCATCCAAATAAATGCAAATATCTGGAAAAGAGCTTTATAGTCCAATCATAGAATGTTAATTTTTTGAAAATATTTTGCTATCTTTACAAATTGATAACAAACATATTTACTTTTGACACTTCTCAAACAATAAAGAAAGGCTAGATCACACTATAATAGTTGCTAAATATTGCATAGAAGTTAACTGCTACATTCAAATATAAGAAAGTTAATACTACTAATTTCAGCAAATACAGTTGAATGTTTTAATCAATAAGCTGGAAGAAAACTTTCCTGTATTGTAATTTCTATTAGAAACAAGTTATCTCTAATACAAAATTTCTTTTTGGCATCTTTGAAATTTGTATAAATACTTTCTTCTCTACATGCAAACATAATCTCTGTATGTTTTTATTTATTCAACAGAACGTATTTAAAAATTACAAATAATTTTTAAAATGAGAACATAAATCAACATTAACATTGAAGAGAATAAACAATACCTTTGGAATTTTCATTAAAAAGAGTCTGATTTTCAAAGAAATGATATGGCTTAAATAGATTTCTGCCACATTGCAATAGACTCCTGTTGCTTGAAAAATGAAAAGAGAACAGAAGAATATGTAAGAACATAAATGCTCAGCAAAATCTGAGCCTTTCATTGTTCAAGAAGAGTGTTTTTAATGCAGTGTAGTAATGGAATGCTTTTGTCTTCCTTTGTCTAATGAGAAATGCAATTTTAATTATTTGTGTCTTTTGGGCTGCTAACTTGAAATGTCATTTAATTATTGCATTATTAATTTATATTTTTGGTCATCTAATAGACTGTGACATTCTTGAAGATAGGAATGTCTTAATCATCTTTGTTTGCCTAGGAGCTATCACTGTGCTTGGAGCTTAAAATCAACCTATATAATTTACCATCTGAATACCAATGAATAAATTAATTACTAAAAGTGAAACTATTATTAGTGAAAAAACAGTTGAAGTTAATAGTTAATAGTATTTTACCAATGTTAATGTTTTTAAAAATTTATAAATGGACCATATTGGGTACAGTCTAAGCAGTAGGAGAATCTTTGTGAAGAGTATATGAAAACTTTCTGTAATCTTTCATCAACTTTTTTTTTGAGAAGGAGTCTCACTCTGTCGCCAGGCTGGAGTGCAGTGGCGCGATCTCGGCTCACTGCAACCTCCACCTCCTGGGTTCAAGCGATTCTCCTGCCTCAGCCTCCCTAGTAGCTATTTCAAAGTATTAATAAATTAAATAAATTAGGAAGAAGTTTGAACAATGCTCTTATTTTTTCCATTTCATATCGAAATGGAAAGTATTTAGAGAGCCAAAACAACTTTTCAAGAAAAACAACAATGTTTGATGAGGTATTCTAACTTATTTGAAGGCTTAATATAAAAAATACATTTATCAGGACAGTATGGTCTACACATAAAGAAAGATAAGTTGATCAATGTATCAAAATAGAGAAAATACATATATAAACCCATCGAATTTTGACAAAAATTTAATAGCAAGTCAGGGGATAAATAACAGGCTTTTAAAGAAATATTGCTGGGCAATTTGATACTTATCTGAAAAATTTTGAAGTTTGATCTTGTAGACCTATATGTACAAACTAAATGTATAAAATTTCAGGGCAAAACTAAGTATTTGTGCTTTGAAGTTAGACAAAGCTTTCTTATATAAGATACCAAAAGCATGATTTATAAAATAAAATAATGATAAATTGGATTTAATCAAAATTTCAAATTCTCCTCATGAAAAGATACTATGAATAGAATGAAAAAAAATCAACAACAGACTGAGAGATTCCATTTACATATTATAATTTGAAAAAAAAGATTTGCATGTAGAGCAAGGGTCGACAAACCTTAAATAGCCAAACAGCAAATATTTTAGTTTGCAGATCTTACAGTCTCTGTGGAATCTCCTCAGTTCTGTTATTGCAGCATGAAGGCAGCTTTAGACAATATAAACATGAGTGAGCTTAGCTGTTTCTGATTAAACTTCAGATACAGAAACAGGAGGTGTGCTGGATTTGGCTTATGTGTGATAGTTTGTCTACCTGTGATATAAATATAAATAATTCACAAAACTAAATAATAAGTAAATAAACAATGCAATACAAAATAGGTGAAAAAATTAACAAACAGTCCACCACAGAGGATTATAAAGCTATTTTTGTTGTAGTGATTGAATTAAACACAGGATAAATGCCCTTTCTTATTCTCTACACCCCTGAGAGGAAATGTCCCTAATTTATTTTTTATTTGAAATTTCTCTTCCTTAATTCTACTCAACTTAATGTCAGAAGACTTAATTATAAAAACTCAAATTTTCCAATAAAAATCCATTTATCTTAACAATATTAGGTATCTATTTCTTAATTGGGACTAAATTTAAGTTTCATGCACTGGCTTATACATGATGTATAATAACTGAACTATTTATGCCAATCCAACGATTAAGATTTCTTATGTAAAGTAGACATAAAAACAAAAATGTTTTCATGTGTTGTCAAAGAATTTTTGTTTATTACATTTATAGGCATTTTTAGTAATAACATTTATATTTTCCATTTATAATGATGAAAATTAGAAAACCATTCTGAAATAATAGATTTATCTTTGAAACCTAAAAAATACATAGTTTTTTGTTTGTTTTTAATATGAGTGGAAACTATCTTCAAGTATGGAAGTTATGAAACCCATTTTATAACTTTTTATAACATTTTATGATACATTTCCAAATGTGTTTGGAAATTACATATTGGTATATGTGAAAAAGCAGGAAATAGATACAGAACATTCCTGCCTTATTATCTAGAAAAAGTCTGTGCTACAGTGATTTTGTTATTGATTACATAGTCATTCAATATAAATCTATTTACTTGTTTAATGATTTTATATTTTTCAGCCATAGATACATTTTAGCCTCAATGGGCTAAAAACTTACACAAATACATATTTAATTCAAGATTAATAAATGTTTTTCAAAACTACCATTTTATATGGTCTTCTTTGAGTCTCATAATAATCCAGCGAGGTAGGCAGACAGTAAATAATCTCTAGCTTAACAATAAGAAAGATGCCAAAGATGTTGCACCAATTGATCTGCTCAATGTTCAGTTGGTAATAATCAGCACAGCCAGAATTTGAGATGTTCTATGTGGCTATAAAATGTCTGTATTTTGCCTATTAGTCTCTGCTAGTTTAGCAGTTTCTATGATGGCTTTAAAATATGGCCTCAAATTATTTGGTTCCCCTCCTTTAAAGAAGTGGAGTCTCAGTGACTTGGTTCTAAGGAGTAGAAAACAAACAAACAAACAAAAAACATCAAAAGCATGAGAGTACAACTTAGGAGTCTAGGTCTGGATTACTTACTCAGGGAATCCAGCTGCTGTGTCATGAGAGTACTACGTGATGAAGAACCGAGGCCTCCACCCAACAGCCACGTGCGTGAGCTGTTGTGGAAGCTCATCCTCCAGTCCTGGGTGCAGATTTCAGGTATCTGCAGCCCTAGTTGACATCCTAATTACAACCTCATCAGAGTCCCTGAGCCAGAACCACTCCACTAATTCATCTTGAATTCCTGGGCTTAAAAAATTGTGAGATGTATGTTTTAAGCTGTTATTCTAGGTTAATTTATTATGCATAAATAGATAACTAATAGTTACCTTCTCAGACTTCTTCCCAGTGCTGATGCCTTTGCTGATTAGAACAGTTTCAAGAACCATTAATGTATTTTCAACAATCTGTTTCTTCTTCCTTTTGATGACCAATTGGTGCAATTTCTAACGGAAGATAATGTCAAAGGTTCAGATATGTGTAGATAGATAGATAGATACGATTTCACTGTAGATTCCACTTTAGAAATGGTCTCGGCTTCTCTGAAGAAGAATGTTTTGACTATCACGATACACTTGAAAGTCAATAAAGCAGACCAAACAGTTTACCTCTTTGAATTAGAACTCAAAGGAAAACGTCAAATGGCATGTCTCAGTCATGGAATTCGGCTTTATGGATTATGCTGTTAGAGCTGTAGATTAGAAGAAAACTAGGTCTCAATTCCAGTACATACGATGAAATAAGTTGAAATAAGTATACAAATAAAAATTTTCTCTAATATGTTTTATACTTCTGAACAGTTTTTATAGGAAGGATAGGCCAAATCATTGAATTTTTCTCAATTTATTAATTTTAAAAACACTGAATGACTTAACCTAAAATATGAAGAAAAGGGAATAGATATAAATATTTAACATAGGGAGGTGATATTATGGTATATCAAATAATAGCTTAATGGATTATTATGCAGATGTTAAAATTATAATGGAAAATATGTAGCCACAAGAGAAAATGTGTGAAAATTATGTCAAATGAATAATATGAAAATAAAATTGTGACTATATTGATTATAGTCATGTAAATATTATATACAAATATAAATAAGAACAAAAATAAAATTAGAAGAAATGATTTATTGGAGTAATAGAAAAATAAGTAAATAAAATTTGCTTTTTAAGAAAGCCGGATTTAAAAAAAATAGAAAAATCTATTTGGCACTCCAACAAAAACATAAAGTTATTTATAAGGAAAACAAAATGAGGTTATCATCAAACTCAACAGCATGTTTAATTCCAGAACTAAATGAAATAACACATTAGTGACACTCCCATAAAGAAAAGTAAGCAAAGGAAAAGTAAGATAAAGGTATTATATCTAGCCAAATTTACTCTCAAATATAGAAGCCACAAACTGTTATAATACTTCAAGAGCTAAGAAATTGCTTTCTCCATGAGCTCTTTCTTATGCATTAACTAGGCCATGAATTGCAGACAACCACAACAATCAGTATAAACATCAATATAAATACTGCATTTTATTTTTATATAAATATAAAAAATATTACATAATAAATAGTCCAATTCTACCACTTCTGATATTCTTCAAAACATATGTATTTAATGTGGAAAAAAAGAATACAAAAATTTAGCAGAGATAACGTATACATCTTTGAATTTAAATCAGATATAACACTATGAATTCACGGGGGGCATGTTATCTGCCTTTTTTTTTTTTTTTTTTTTTTTTTTTACTGTCCCCCAGGCTGGAGTGCAGTGGCCGGATCCCGGCTTACTGCAAGCTCCGCCTCCCGGGTTCACACCATTCTCCTGCCTCAGCCTCCCAAGTAGCTGGGACTACCGGCACCCGCCACCACACCTGGCTAATTTTTTTGTATTTTTAGTAGAGACGGGGGTTTCACTGTGTTAGCCAGGATGGTCTCGATCTCCTGACCTCATGATCCACCCACCTCAGCCTCCCAAAGTGCTGGGATTACAGGCGTGAGCCACTGCGCCTGGCCTTATCTGCCTTTCTACTAATCTAGCCATCCATCCACAGTTCAATCCACTTACTCACTCTAACTCAGTTAAATGGAAAGATGTAGAAATAACAACAGACCCAGTTAATAATGCACATTCATATTGCCCAAATTCCGGTCTTGAAATACCCTTCCTCACACCCCCGCCCCTGCCACATATGCACAAACCAGAACTAGAAATGTCTCATTCCAGATCTGGGATGGAAAATGTATAAGAAGTGTCTGAAACATTTTAGCAATTATCAGGGACTGCAATGGGGCATGTCAAAAGAACTCAGAAGACATAGGAGCCACCCATTGGAGAGATAGGAGCATTTCTGCTTCAATGAAAACAACAATGGATTAAAACACTTCAAATATATTTTATATAACTGTGAGTTCAAATACCAATAAAAATTTAATTGAAACTTTTCAACAAATTAGCCAAATTTGGAGGGCCATAAAGAAATAATTCAGTTTTTAAAATAAATAAAAAAGAGCAAAAAAATCAATCTTTTAGTCTATTAGTCCTGTGCAAACTTCTCTGAGATAGAAAACATTAGATTAAAAAAAATTTTACTCATATAAAAAATTTTACTAATAAAAAAGGAGAAAAGATATAATAAAAATGCCACTAATTAATTAATATATCTAGGCAATAAGCACAATCAATAGATAACATCACCAAAAGTGGCAACCAGACACAATATGCCTCTTGCTTGAGGAATGTAATGAACAGTCTTTCCAAAAGATGAAGAAAAGATTTATTTTTATATATATAAAACTAGTACAGATTCATATATATATAGATAAGTTTTTATATATAAATTTCCTATATATAGATTAATATATTAATCTATATATAGATTAATATATTAATCTATATATAGATTAATATATTTATATAGCTAGATGTATATTTATTTGTTTAAGGATTAGCTACATATTTATGTATTGACTCTGTAAATCCCCTATATTAAACAATCAATTGATAGAAAATACAGAGAGCAGAGAAATATGTTAAAATATTCCTTGGGAATATGTGAAAATTATAGAATCTTAAATACTTTACAAGTAAAATGACCCAGTTATATTGTGCAATATAAGATTACAGGAAAATAATAATTTATGGATTGGACCTGTAATAAAGAATACTTAAGATATATAACCATGCTCCCAGAAAGTTAAAATCAAACCTAGTATTTAAGAATACCTCATGAGTTATTAAACTGTGAAGTAAAGCAGAGCATGATTACCATTAAATATGTGCAATGGTCACAGCAGGGCTGTGAGGTTTTGATTCAGATCAGGCACGTTGAGAGGTTCAATAATGTCTGGAAGGACTATTTATTGATAAAAGTGGTAGTTACTAGTTGAACACATAACAATTTATTAAGTTGATCATATGTTTTAATCTTTCTCTGTGCTATATTTTACAGTAAAAGAGCTTTTCATCAATAGCACTCAAGGAAGTAAATTGTATAGCTCAGAGAATCTTTAGTAAAGCTGATGATCCAAGCTTAACAATGAAATAAACCTTAAGATTCTTGGTATTTAAAACCTTAGCCAATAACACATCATAGGAAGTGTCAACTCAGGACACTGCTGCAATGGAACTGCCATTGTCATTGTCACTGTCACAAAGCTGCTTGACAATAGAGTCCACGGCTAGCCTTGCTGACACTCTTTTTGTTGGCACTCTCTCTAGATTTAGAATCCTTGGTAGCAAAGTCTGATTGGTCAAGCCTGCATCACAGCCTGTGTACATTATAGTTCCTAGGGGAGAGTAAAAATTAACATCTATTCTTCTGAGATATTATCTTCTGATGTAGAATTCAGCCCTGCCTCCCTTGAATATTTACCCTGTGGAAAATCCTCTATTTGAGTAATGAGTATAAAGTTTTGGCTCCAGTATTTACATCAGGAGACAGATCAGTCTTCATCCATTTTCTGTTGCTTATTAAAACAATCCTGGAAACTGGGTAATTTATTTAAAAAGGAATTTATTTCTTACAGTTTTGGAGACTGAGGATTCTAAGATTGAGGGGCTGGATCTGGTGAGAGCCTTCTTACTTGTGGGAACTCTCTGTGGTGTACGGGTTTTTATTTCATTTTATCTTTTCTTTTTCACATCAGACAGGTAATGTGCAGATATCATAGCAAGGATTGAGGGAGCCAGATCTCATATGAGCTTGAAAAGACAATAGTCATGTTTCTGAACTACAAATGGATCATAGCATGAGTTACAGAGAACATTCAAACCATTGCAAGAGCTAACAACTTCTATCTCTGTGTGGTTTATTAAACTAGTTTTAAAGGAAATAGAGAAATTATTTAGAAGTTTAATAGTTTTAGAAGATGGATTTACTGATATAATAGCAAATAACTAAAGGATTTTATTAATCTGGTAGCCATAGCTCTTTTATCTGGGAACCGAAGGTTCTAGATTAGATCAAGAGGAAAGCCAACATTAGAGGAACACAAGATCAACACAAGTGGTGGTCCTGAGAATAAAAAATGCAATGAAAAGGGTATCTGAGATGACACTAGGATGTAGGTAAAAGCCAACCCAAGGGCCTTGAAGTCTGCATTATGCTGACTCTTTTTTCTTTTCCTTTTTTTTTTTTTTTTTGAGACTGAGTCTCTCTGTCGCCTAGGCTGGAGTGCAGTGGCTCAATCTTGCAAACTCAGCCTCCGGGTTCAAGCAATTCTGCTGCCTCAGCTTTCAGAGTAGCTGGGATTACAGATGTGTGCCACCATGCCCAGCTAATGTATATATTTTCAGTAGAGACAGGGTTTCACCATGTTGGCCACTTTGGTCTTGAACTCCTGACTTCAAAAGATTCGCCTGCCTCAGTCTTGCAAAGTGCTGGGATTACAGGCATAAGCTAGCATGTCAGGCCCATGCTGAATCAGTTTATGATTCATGCTCTTTATCATTAAATTCCCATAACTCACAGTTTATGATTAATGCATACTGAATGTAATCAAAGACCTTTTTAATATCTACTGGGATTATCAGGATGTTTTTCTTATTTGCTGATATGGGGTGTGTGTATGTGTATACATATAAACATATTTTCTAATGTTAATCAATCTGCAGAGTTCTGGGAATATCTGGTTCATAATAACATGTTATACTTTCAATTTGTTGTTTCATTCTGTTTGCTGGTGTTTTATTTTGGATTTGGACATCTAATGTATTTACGACAAATTGTTTTAGAATTTTAAATATACTCATCAATTTCTGTTAACAAGTTTAGTCTAGTTTTATAAAACAAATTATCTCTATTTTCATCCTTCTATGAGCATTACATTTATGTGTCTATTCAAATTATATAAAAAGTCTACCTAAATAAAATAAAATAAATCTAGGTCCATCTTTAGTCTCTTCACATTTCTGATCAGCCTTCTTCAGCTGTCCTTCAAATCTAAGTCTGTCTTCTCTTCGACTCACGTTTTTCTTGATTATCAATAAAATACAAGCCACTTGGATCATCGCTCCTCCTCCTGGAGGGTTCTCTTCTCTCTGTAGTTCCTATCCCTGACACATACTATCACTCCCTTCTTGTATAATAATCTTTCCTCTTACTTCTGGGAGTTGGGCAACAATTGCTTTAACAAACATCTGATTTATTCAAACCCATTATCCCAGAATGCTTCTTTGAATATTTTTTAATCATATTTTTTACTTAACTAAAATTTTTTTGGGGGGGTGATTGTCTATTTTATTTCTTTTTGTAGGGAATGGGGTCTTGCTATGTTGTCCAGGCATGTCTCCCACTCTTGGGCTCAAATTATGCTCCTGCCACTACCTCTGTAAGTTCTGGGATTTCAGGTGTGAGCCACCATGCTTGGTCTTAACTAAAATTGGTATATCAACTAATAATATTGAATTAATTGAAGACATCCTTTTATAAATGGCATCTATCTCAGTGTAAGGAAATGGGATTATGTAATCTCACTTGCTCTCCAAAGTCATTTCTTTATTATTCTTCTATACTCTTGCTGTTTAAGTCTCTTCCTGTCTATCTTGTCCCTCTTGTGATGGTTAATATTGAGTGTCAATGTGATTGGATGAAGGATCCAAAGTATTGATCCTGGATGTGTCTGTGAGGCTGTTGCCAAAGGAGATTAACATTTGAGCCAGTGGATTGGGAAAGGCAGATCCACCCTTAATCTGGGTAGGCACCATCTAATCAGTTGCCAGCAAGGCTAGAACATAAAGCTGGCAGAAAAAAATGTGAAAAGACTAGACTGTCCTAGCTTCCCAGCCTACATCTTTCTCCACGCTGGATGCCCTTGAACATCAGACTCCAAGTTCTTCTGTTTTAGGACTCGGACTGGCTCTCCTTGCCCCTCAGCTTGCAGACAGCCTATTGTGGGACCTTGTGATCATGTGAGTTAATACTTAATAAACTCCCCTTTATAGATAGATAGATAGATAGATGATAGATAGATAGATAGATGATAGATAGATAGATAGATAGTAGATGGATAGATGGATAAATAAATAGATAATCCTATTAGTTCTGTCCCTCTAGAGAACATTAATACACCTCTCTTCTTACAATTAGTGTGTAACCCACCACCCTCTGAGAAAATCTCCCATTCTTGCACGTGATTTTCCTAACCAATTCAAATGCTGCCAAGATTCCAAGTGACTTCATGATTTTTATGGACAACACATCCAATCCCCTAGTTACTCAGCTTGTTTGCTTCCTCCAAATCCCATGTTTTACATGGCTTTACTAGTCTACAGTCACACATTTTAACTTATTTATTACAAGAAATAATTTTCCATTCTAAATTATTTTTCAAGGAGTCATTTTAACAGTCTTATTCAAATACTCCAATTACATATTTTCTTGATATTTCTTCCTATTCATCTATCTTCTTTTTTATTCCTTTTTCTTCACAAATTCTTTACTCCATCATACATTGTATCATTTTCTCTTAATTAAGATATGCCACGATCCCTTAAGTTACACCTAATTGGCAAATCGTACAACCAATAGATGCAAATATTGTCATCCACACATATATATATACACAAAGAGATATTATTATTACAGTAGTGTAAACAACACAAACTGTCAATGTTATAATCACTATGAATTCATTGCCTGCAAGTGAGGTCAAATCTCCCAGGAAATATTTATTTATTAAGTCTTCTCAATCTCTCTTTCTCACCATAGAACATGTAAACCCTTTCCTCTTTCTTCACACCTGATCCATATAAGCCCCTTTCTCTATAAGTTAAAAAAGGAACGGTGGTCATATGGTATGAACTCTCAAATTTCCATCTAGTTTGCTTAAAACTACTTGTTTCTTAAAACTGTCATTTCTCCTGTAATCCCAGAACTTTGGGAGAACGAGGCTGGCAAATCACGAGGTCAAGAGATCGAGATCATCCTGGCCAACATGGTGAAACTCCCTCTCTACTAAAAATACAAAATTAGCTTGGCGTGGTGGCACGTGCCTGTAGTCCCAGCTACTCTGGACGCTGAGACAGGAGAATAACTTGAACCTGGGAGGCGGAGGTTTCAGTGAGCCAAGATCACGCCACTGTACTCCAGCCTGGCAAGAAAGCCAGACTCTGTCTCAAAAAAAAAATAAAAAAAAACAAACAACAACCCCCCACCACCAAAAAAGAAAAAAAAAAAAAACCTGCCATTTCTTACTTAGATCATGTAATAATAGCTGAATTCTCCACCTGTGTTTTTAATCAGATTCCTACCAGGTTTCTCAGGAAGAGTATACTTTGAGTTATCTTCTTATCTTCATTTCTCTCTTCCTTGTTTGCACATTTTTCCTGCTCAACTGAATTTTTTTGCCACAAATATTTCCATTTGTTCCTTTTTTGTTTTCATTAAAAAAGTTAACCAACCAACCAACAAAACTCCGATGAAAGCATCATAAAAGTTTTCTGTCTTGTGGGTATCCAGAAGTAGTGGTTTAAAGTAGCTTTCTGTTCATGTTTTTACCAGGTGTCCATAATGTAGCCTTACAATTTCAACTTGCCTGCAATTGCAAAGGTTATTGATATGTTGCTAACTCCAATATATAAAATTTAGTGGTTATTTTACTTCACATTAAAGAAAAGTTTATTTCAGTAAACCAATCATTACTTTTTGGACTTCATCCTCTTCTGTTTCTTATGATGCTACATCGACATAGGTATCATTTAATTAAAATTAAAATATATGCATATAAAAATAAAGAATACATTCAAATAAATAATTTGTTAAAATATTAATATGGTTACCTATGAAGGGAATCGAATGTGAATAGTATATGTAATTAAAAGGGAAGATATGCATGGACACACACACACACACACACACACACATATATGATTAAAGAGACACAGCTCAAAACAACTAATGATACTCATGTGCTGGGAACTGAGAGGTATAATTAGTTCAACCTTCTGCACATAAAATACTAAAATGATTTCACATTGTCATATTAAATCAAATA
Source organism: Nomascus leucogenys (assembly GCF_006542625.1). Classification (NCBI taxonomy): domain Eukaryota; kingdom Metazoa; phylum Chordata; class Mammalia; order Primates; family Hylobatidae; genus Nomascus; species Nomascus leucogenys. The sequence continues at coordinate 82,523,700 of NC_044385.1, read as the reverse complement.
GCTCTATATACAATGATGATTACCACTTCCTAAAAATAAGTTAATATGTCTTTCTGGAATGACTGTTTCTAAATATGCAATGAACCAAGCCAATTTTCTTAGTAAGTACAAAGTAACTTAGATAGTTATTTAATTTTCAGAACAAGTTCATTCCTGTAATTTTTAAATGTTAATGGCTAAATTTTAATATAGAGCAGAGATAGCTATGTCATGACTATCTAATATATCAGTTAAAGGATAATTAAAATGCTCAAAATCTAAAAATCACTGATATAAATACATGAACACTATGCATTTAAACTTATGTAGTGTAGAAATTAAGAAGCAAAAACTGATTAATCATTATTTATAAATTTATCTTTAGGAATGAAATATGGAACTGAATTTAGTTAGTTGGAACCAAATGTTTTCCAACTTAGTGGAAAACTATAATGTAGATATTTTTTGAAAAATAAGCAAATTATTTAACGTCTTTTCCTATTTTTTTCCTTGTAAAATGTTATGCTCAAATAACATTTGGGAAGCACTTGTGAGAAGTTTTGTTTTGTCATGGAAATCCTTTGATAAGACTCATTATGTTAACTGCCATACTAAAAACATAAATCAGAATCTTGGATTGATTATTTAAACAAAAACTAAAAATTAGTCTAGTGTGACATTGAGAAGCTAGGAGTGAAGATATTTTATTGTTCCTGTTGAATCTTGTTAAAACTTTTATTCCCACTGTGAAATAAAATAAAACATTTACTTACTTCTCCATATCGTTATTATTCTAAGATTTTTAATTTATTTTTTTTTTAATTAACCCAGTGTTCTTCCTTTTCTTCTCCACCTCCTTCTCCCCCTCCACCTTCTTTTTTTTCTTCTTTTCATCTTACATGTGAGGAAAATTAATTATAGAAAAATTGTTGCCCAAGTTTATATAATCAGTAAGTATGTGGTTAATATGAAGCCCTGGATCCAGAAAACATATATATATAACCACTACACTAGACTGTCTATTCCTACAGTGCAGAGACCAGAAAAAAATATATATATGTTTATATACATATATACACACACACACACACACACACACATATATACACATACATACAGACATGTAAATACACACACGTACATATATAAGCAATTCTATTTAATGGCATGCTAGAGAAATTTTACTTTTAATAAAAATGACACCTTTAAGGTGAAAATGATTTATATAAATATAAATTTATATGTTTTTATATATGTATATATTCAAAGAAAATGTGTCAGGGTGTGTGATGAGATGGTAATAAGAACAGAGGAAGTGTTAAAACAGAACTTGCAATTTTGTCTTGTCAGTTATCCTTACCCAATCTACAGATGAGGTTTATATTATTATGTTTTTATTTAAGTGAATTATAATTACACAAAAATTTCCTATCTCATGTAGTATGTCTTTAAACTGCAATAAAAATGATATAAGTTCAAATATTCATCTCAGGATTTAAAAAATTTGCAGTTCAATTCACACAAAACTCTATGAACACATACTGTTTATAATATAATAACTTAATGAACATTTCTCCAGTTTCATGATGGTTTTTTGGTAGGGTCCCAGGCTAGAGAAGGAGGAGAGCTTTATACACAAACATAACAGAATTTATTGGGCAAATCATCTCCAAAGAGCTTTTTCAGTGATGTTCACTTCATGTGCCAACACACAGATAATGATAGATCTTGACTGTACTGCCTAAGCCAAATTGCTAGACTTTATTGAGTCTAAAAAAATGTCAGGTGAATAAAATATAGAAATAATCAAGTCACTTGAGCTGTGACTTAGCTCAAATATAAAATGATCAGATTTGATAAGGTCGGCTCCTGTATAGATTGATGTGGGTTACTAAGAAATCAATGGCAAAAGAATTATTGAGCAAGTTAATGAGTAATCAATGATGTTAGCCATGATATAGGACTTAAGCCAACCCAGAGTCAGATGGGAAATGTTCCAGACTCAACAACAATTGCAGTTTAAATTGACCAAAGTTTTAAATAACTATCTGGTATACCTACCATCATTTATTTAATTTCCTCTAAGCATTTGACATAGAATGTGATATTGGATGATTACAAAGTGTTAATGTAAGCCAAATATAATTCTAAGGGCTTTATACGTATGTGGACAACTCTATGATGTAGGCACTATCATAATTACCATTTTTTAAAGAAGAGTTATGTTTTGAATTTATGTGTCTCTCTTCGTTTCTTCTACCTTAAATCAATTGCTGTTGATTGGAAAGTTGTCAGGAAAGTTGTAAGAAGCTGGTTTTAGTTTGGTACCTAATTTTTATTAATCTAACCTATTACCACAAAATTTTTTCAAGAATATAAGATGAAACCTAGGGGAAAAATAACTTATCTGATCTCCATATATCTATTTGTGGAGTATGTAGCTCCTGATTTTAAAGAATATTTGCATATACCAGAATATTCAGGCTTTATGAATATGATAAAAATAACTGCTTCTGTTGATATACATTTAAAGGCTATATTAATGGTTATCACAGTCTACAAATGCTAAAGCACAGCTATGTTTTTTAAAAAGGAAATTGTGTGGTAGCTTGGCTACACATTTAACCAAATATAGCAATTTTATGCAAAAAAAAATTGTCTCTCTGTACTATAAAATGAATGCCTGAGAATTTTACCACAGTATAAAGTGAGGCATTTGGCAATTGACTTAAAAGCAGAAAAGGGTCAGTGTTTGCCCACATGACCCAGGAGAAATGGAAAGATTTCTTACCCAGAGCACAATTATCGCCCTAGCATTTCAAATTCAAGCATTATGTCTCTATTTATTCTCAGTGCATGTAAACATAAAAATATTGTAATTTTATATTTTTATGTTTTTGCTTGTTTTTTAAGTGGGGTATATAAATTTATAACAGTTACCAAAATCTGTGCCATATTCCAAGAGTTCAGTCAAGGAACTTTGCTCTTACTGTTTTTAACTTTTAGAAACCATAGCTTCTAGCTGAGAACAAAAGAAACACAGGATATTCTAAAGGGGAGCTGATTTTAGGATCATATTTATCAAACTTAATCAAGGTAAATTTATTGAAAAACAGCAAATACCAAACATATTTTTCCAAATGGTAACTTGTATTTTATCTGTGTAAGTTTGCATGGGATTGGGAAAATAGTTCATTCTACTTAAAGCCAAAAAAATCTATCTTCGATGTTTATTTTGTTAGACTTCTCTCAAAAATTGATGCAGTTGTACTGGTAGATTCAAGATCCATAATTGTATAGTAAAGTACCTCAAGAAATACATTTAAGCCAGCATGCAAACCACCTCTGCAGATGCAAATTGTGAATGTTGTAAGGCATTCTGGAGGTCAGGGAGTTTTTTTATTTAAATGGAATGTTACTACATTTATATCTAAATGATTTTTGACTAAGTCAATAAAACTTATGCTAACATAAAGATTATGACTAAAATAAAGCATAATTTATGACATAAAAAATTAAAAGTAAAATTTTGACTTACGTATAAAGCTTTTTTTGAAATTATACTACTTAAAAACACGTATTATAACATTTGTTCACTTATTTTAGATAAATTGTTCTGACCTGAAAGCAAACATGTTTAATTATTTAAAACTCTATAACATTTTCTTAATAATAAATATACAATATTCTGTGATTATTTTGGTGTTTATTGAGGTACATGTTCACTTTTTCATTAGAAATACACAGAATAAGAAAGGCAAAAAAAATCACTTCATTATGAAAGTAGTTTTGCAATTTTTTATTACTTCGGTCAAAAAAATACAGTAATTACATTGTGAAATTTCACTTTCTGAAGGAGCTACATTAATTTATAATTGCTTGTATTGATTTCGGAATTCAATTTCTGCATTCTACACATGCATTTAGTCATCTATAAATATAACACATAGAACAACATATAACATATTCTGGACATAATACATTCTTTGTTCTCTAAAATCAGTTTATACTCAATGAATATTTTAAATTAAAATCTCTTAACTATCAATCAATCATTTATCTATATAATGGGATGGTTTTCTGTCTGAACTTCACTTAAGAGATAAGACAAATTTTAAAATGTATGATATTTATGATAAATTTATTATTGGTATCAATACAAGATGGCATCTTCATCCTTAAAATTTACAGGAGAAAATCCTTGTACATACAATGTAGTCTAAAATACATAAAAATTGAAAATACAGAAAAAAATTTCCTTTCCTGTAAATGCTTCCCAAAGTACTCAATTGTGCTATAATAGATTTCTTACCCAAATAAATGTATAATTTAGAAGAATTAAAAATATATTTGACAAGCTCTAAGTAAGGTGTAGAAACCACAAACAAATGCTTCAATATTTATTGCAACTAAATAAGGATGCTTACAGTTTCAGTCTTTCATGTACTTTTACAAGAATAGCATTGAAATTTTAGCTACTCATTTATGTCTTTTATTGTTCATGTTAGAATAATGTTGATTTCTCCTAAAAAAATTATAAAAACAGTGAGATGTTTTATTAATACAGAACCTCTTTTATTTTTAAAAGCAGTGATGAATGTGGATCAATTCTAGTATACTGATTTTATCCTTTTTCTCTACTTTTATGAATTGAAATATACACAAGGAAACAAAACATAATATAATGGATTTTTTTCATTTCTCATGAATAAATATTAATATATAACTAAGACTGTATTTATTTTGGACCAAAGCTATTTCCCATTTTAATTATGTATCTTTTGCAGAAACCACTATTCATTTGCAATCTCAACTGACTCCTGAATTATAAATTTTACTTCTTACAAAAGCAAGTCAGCTGTCTTTAACTTAAAACCGTAGGCCCATGTGTGTGAGATAGAAAATAATAATTCCTATGGTAGATACATTATTTAATTAGTCTGGATATTTTGATAAGTTTCTAATATTGTGGTTTTAAGAATATTGAAATTCATTTTATATTCGAAGAAAATTATCCTACCTTAGACATACTCATTCACAATGGCTACTTACACACTACCGATGCTAGAATTAATAGGCAATATACTTGGATGGAAAGACGCATAACAAAATAACTTCTTTACTTCATGGGTGTGTGAATTTTGGTATAAATAAATAAAATAAATTAGGTCTTAGGATACTGCACAATATAATAGTTTCAGTCGTCATTGTTTCCAGGAGATGGAAACAATAATTTGTGTTAACTAACTCAAGCTATAATGTCACAAAAAAATTGCATTTCACAAAAAGCCAGAAAAATAGTGTGTATCATCATTGTTAAACGTTTTATTTTATTGAAGTATCTTCAACACGTTTTATGAGAAATAACAATGAATGTAATTGAGTTGCATGATTAAAAATAAAACAGCACATGCTTTAACAGGGTAGTGATTTTATGAGTGAATATCATGAAAGTGTCAACCACTCTTCTAATGAACATTAGTCCCACCCTTGCGTGGGTGTTCTTAGATGATTATTTCCCAAGACATTTTTTGCAACAATCACTAAGGAAATATATAATTTCTGAAATCAGCTACTCCCTAAAATTTTCTTTGATTACATTTTATAACAAATATTATGTTAACATTGTCATATTAATAAGTTTGTAAGTCAGCTTTGGTTCATATCTCACATGCAGTTAATCATGCTATCTATGGCCTCCTTGTCTTTGCATTCTCATACAGACACAGATCAATTGTTTCCAAAAAATGATATTAAATTTAAGTTTAAAATTATAATTTTAATTTATACTCTATTACACATAGAAGGGATAATTGAATTTAACAAGTTAGGGATGGAAATGCAAATCAAATACCCTACTTAAAACTGAAGAAACATATATAAGGTAAGAACCTAGACTTTGGAGCCTCGCTTCAAATCTGAGCTCTCTATTGACTGTGAGTTATTGGGAAAGTTAATCTCTCCAGCCCTCAGTTATCCCACCTATACAATGAACACAAAAAGAAGCATCTACCTGATATGCTTGTTTTGAGGACTGACTGAGTTGTTATCATAAAGCATGTAGACAATGGCACATAATAGAGCAACATAGATTTTTGTTAAACAAACGATTTTTTAAATGATTTAAATGATTTAAATTGATTTTTTAAATGCCAGTCATGCTTAATACAGTCAAGAATGAAGAGTATTGGGAATATTTCTGACATAAAAGGGGAATTGAAAAAGAGAAAATATTAAAAGAGAGGATATAGGAAAAATGCTAATGCAGGACATGTAATAGAAGTGCTACCAATGACAGCAAAATAAAAATGAAAAATTAAGCAAACCCTCTATCTTACCTAATATTCAATCCCCATGATATCTTTATTTGGTAACATATAATTAGTTTTACAATTACATATTAAAATAAAATTTAAGTTTTTTAAAATTGACATTTCTTGACAATTTTACATTTATTAATATTCATTGTATACATTTTTGAAAATGCTGATAAGCAAAACAGTTAAAACTATGTATAGAAGCATATTCCAGAACTAGAGATTTATATGGTAAAATCTATTTGTATATAAACAAGATCATGCTATAGCGTTATGTACTATATTATACTTTCCTACGTATTATAGTCTGTTTGTATTTGGAATGCCTATAATTTCAGTGCAAGTGCTTCTAAGATTTTTTTTAAGTTTGTTTCATTTGGATATATACCATCATTTTTAAAACTAACTAATTTTTAAATTAATCGGTAGTGCATTATCAACCAAGAGGGATTGCATATTATTGCATATGAGGTAAATGGAAAAGATCACCTAGCTATTTAAAATTAGAGAGATAAACTCTATATTCAGGAAAATATACATTGAAAAAAAAGATAAGAAAACACTAACCATGATCTTAAGGACATTATAACATATTCCCCTAAAAATACTAGATGCCACACTATTGATGAGAGGTAACTGTTAAAGTTCTTCTTTAAAAAATAATAATAATAAATGTTTGTAATGCTAAAGAATCGCATATTTAAAAAATATTCCTTGCTATAAAATCTAACCTATTTACCAGGCAGTTATATTTGCCGCTTTTAGAAAACTGCGTAACACTCTCGGCCGTGCGCAGTGGCTCACACCTGTAATCCCGGCACTTTGGGAGGCCGAGGGGGTTGGATCACTTGAAGTCAGGGATTCAAGACCAGCCTGGCCAACATGGTGAAACCCTGTCTCTACTGAAAATACAAAAGAAAATTAGCCGGGCATGGTGGTGGGCGCCTGTAATCCCAGCTACTCAGGAGGCTGAGGCATGAGAATTGCTTGAACCCAGCAGGCGGAGGTTGCAGTGAGCTGAGATCGCACCATTGCAGTCCAGCCTGGGCAACAGAGCAAGACTCCATCTCGTGAAAAAAGAAAAAAGTGATGGTTAATTATCAGCACTTTGGGAGGCCAGGGCAGGCGGATCATGAGGTCAGGAGTTCGACAGCAGCCTGCCCAACATGGGGAAACCTATCTCTACTAAAAATACAAAAAATTAGCCTGGCGTGGTGGCACACACCTGTAATCCCAGCTACTCAGGAGGCTGAGGCAGAATAATTATTTGAACCCAGAAGGCGGAGGTTGCAGTGAGCCAAGATCGCACCATTGCAGTCCAGCCTGGGTAACAGAGCAAGACTCCATCTCATGAAAAAAAAAAAAGTGATGCTTAATTATCAGTATATAAGGGCTTGTTAACATAGGTTATAAGTAAACACATTATTTATTAAACCAATAAGTATTAACTACTGATAATATGCTATACACTCTTCTATAGTTCAAACATGTCTCCTGTCCTCATGGCACATTCAGTATATTAAGATGACTCTAATGTAAGCACAGTGTAAACCTACATTAACGTTAACATTGGGCAGTGTTGTGAGAGCAACATGGTTGGAGGAATAGGCAAGACTCATGAAATAGATTCTTAGATAAAAAGTCTTGAAAGGAAGATTGTAAATTTAATGAGGAAATCTTGCTTTTTAAAACTGTTGTTATCTCTAGTACCTAGGAGAGTGTTCAACACATAGTAAGGCTCAAAAACTACTGGAATCAACGGATATGTGAAAGAATAATTGAAAACCAGCAGCGGGCAAGATGAAAATACATTTTACACAAACAGAACTGCTTGTTTATGTGTAAAAAACCCTCATACAATATAATAAATTGAAAAAACCACTGTGTTAGCCATTTGCATGGCTATAAAGAAATACCTAAAGCTGGGTAATTTATAAAGAAAAGGTTTATTTAGCTCATGGTTCTGCAGGCTGTATACAAATATTAGTACTCACATCTGCTTCTAGTGAAGGACTCAGGAAGCTTACAGTCATGGCAGAAGGTGAAGGAAGTTAGCATGTCACATGGCAAGAGAGGGAGCAAGAACAGGAGAAAGTGGTGCCAGGCTGTTTTAAACAAATGGCTCTCATGTAAACGACTAAAGAGAGAACTCACTCATTACCATGAGCATGATATCAAGCCATCCATAAGGGATCTGCCCCATGACCCAGACATCTCCCATTAGGCCCACCTCCAACACTGGAGATTACATTTCAACATGAGATTTGGAGAGGGCACACATCCAAATGATATCACTTCTCACAGTATATTGTAGCTTGAATTTAAATTACAATTGAAGAAGTAGAAGATGATATTAGAAAAGTCAATAAGAATGATATTATGAATGAACTTTTATATGCCTTACAAAAGTCTGAATTTTGAATGATATATTTTTATTTTAAAACCCAAAACTTATAAAACAGTATAGAGTAAAATTAGAATTAATAAAAACAAATCACGGAATTGAACCTATTTGTGAATAGCTTCCAATATGTAAAATGAAAAATAGCACTTAGAAGAGGAAAAAGGAAATGCTTATACACTATCGATGAGAATGTGAATTAGCACAATCTCTATGGAAAACATTATGCAGAATTTTCAAAGAACTGAAAATAGAATTACACTTTGATCCAGCAATCCCACTACTGGGTATCTTACTAAAGGAAAATAAATCATTTTAACATAAAGACACCTGCCCTATATGTTTATTGTAGCACTATTCACAAAAGCATAGTTATGGAATCCACCTAAATATCCAAAAATGGCTGAGTGGATTAAAAGTGTGGTATATGTTAACCATGGAATATTACTGTGGTATAAAAAATAAGTAAACTATATATTTTTCAGCAACATGGATGGAACTGGAGGCCATTATCTCTAGTGTAATGACTCAGAAACAGAAAGTGAAAAACTGCACATTCTCACTTATGAGTGGGAGTTAAACAATAGTTATACAAGAACATACAGAATAGAATGATGTGTGGTGATGGGACGGGAGCAAGGGATAAAAAGTTACCTATTGGAAACAAGGTAGGCTATTTGGGTGATAGCGACAATGAAAGCCTCAACTTCACCTCTATCCAATATATCCATGTAAGACAAGTATGTTTGTACTTCCAAATGCATACAAATAAAAAGTTGTATTAAAAAAGCAAACAAACGGGAAAAGCTCCACAACACTGGTATGGGCAATGATTTTTTGGAAAGAACCCCAAAAGCAGAGGAAACAAAATCAAAAATAGACAATAGGTTTGCATCAAACTAAAAAACTTCTGTACAGCAAAAGAAAAAGAGCAAGAAAGTGAAGAGACAACTCAAGTGGGAAAAATATTTGCAAATGGCATATCTGATAAGGGGTTAATATCCAAAATCTATAAGGAACTTAAGCAACTCAATAGCAGTAAAACAAACTGGTGAGAATGGGTTATTTATATGTTTAAACCTAAACAAAAAAGAGAAACAGAGCAGGATGAGTAGTAGGATTTTAAATCAGCTCCTAAGTTAAAAAGTGGATATATGGACTGCTTCTCATTTCTTCTTTTTCATAGTTGATTTGCACAGTTGGACTCCTTGAATTATATAAAGGGGGAAATAAAAAAAACAACTGAAATTTTTGTAACAGTAGATTTTTTTATTAATATCCTACTGTTTCGAATCTCAGGGTTCACAAGAAGTAGTAATTATTGTAGTTTGTGAGGTGTCCCAGAGGCAAAATAAACAAGAGAAATAGATGTGCTTAGATTTTTTTTTTCATTCAGGTAAAGAAGGAGTTTATTTTGGTGACAGTAGGCAAATTGGACTCATTCAAGTTTCTTATGTTTTTCATTCTTCAATTAATTTTTGCTTTGATTATTAAATTAGTCCTATATCTAGTTCCACTTTTATCTACCAAAGTGATATTAGACTTATTCCACCTATAATACTTCAAATTCTGACAAGAAGTCTAATATGTTTTATGCATTAGTAATATGTTTTACTGCCCCAAACTACATTTCTGCTGAGTGATAGGTTTAACTAAAATCCACTGGTGTGTCCACATATGCCTTTGCCACGCTGATTATGGATGCACATTTCATTTTTCTAAACTCTTCATTTTTTTTTCCTTGTAATTGCTGTTTCAGCTTTTCAAGGGAATTTTATTCAAAGATTAATTGTAATGTTTACAGGTATGTTCTCTGATGCCCCCAGCTTAAGGTTCTGATTTATTGTCTTTGTAACCCATTAGGATGCAAACTTCACAAATTGGAAGAACAGCAGTCTTAATCACCATATTACTTGTAGTGCCTGGTGTTGGCTCCCAATAAATATTTTATTAGTCAAATGAATTCTTTCAAGAATAAATGAATACATGAACAATTAAATTAGTGTTTTCTTCCTTATGTGGGAATGAAAGCTTTAAAAATATTGATAAATCTGTAAATTTGTGATTATGATATAAACACAGAATGTCATTGCATCCTTGATAATTGGCTTAAATTTTTGATCAATTATTTCTTTCTCATTAAAAAATGAGTTATTTAATTTATTTCTACTATATTAAAAGCACTGCTATAAATGTTGAGCAAATATTCATACCCCCATCCCAGTAAAATCTCTATACTCACAACCCAAAACTTTTCTACAAAATTACTTGAAAACTTTTGAAAAACTGTATAAGCAAAGATCAACCTGGTGAATGGTTTAATTCAGGCATTTTCTAAACAATGGTATATTTTAATAACCTGAAGTAAAGAAGACCTAGTGCCTGTCAAAGGTTTTTTTGGTTTTGGTTCTGGTTCTTTTATTGACAAGGCACTGGACAAAAGAGCACTTTTACCAATGGTCTAATTAAACATGAGCATTCCTTACCTCTTAAAACCAATTCAGTTTTTGTTCCATCTACATTTGATTCATCTCCGTATGATGAGAGCAACAGAAGATTCAATTATGAAATATGGTTTTTGAGAAAGGTGTACTAAATGTTCTTATCATAACCATTTTAATTTTTATTTCCATAACACAAAATTATATAATAGATACACATTACATGTTTGAGAAAATGGCTTCATGGAATGAGTTAGGGAGGATTCTCTCCTCAATGTTTTTGAACAGTTTCAAAGAATTGGTAGTAGTTCTTTGTACAACTGGTAGAATTTGATTGTGAATCCATCTGGTACTGGGCTGTTTTTATTGTTTTTGGCTGGGAAGTTTTTAATTAACTGATTCAATTTCACTATTCATTATTGATCTGTTCAGGATTTCTATTTCTTCCTGGTTCATCCTGGGAGGTTCTATACTTCTAGAAATTTATCCATTTCTTGCAGGTTTTCTAGTTTGTGAGCCTAGAGATATTCATAGCAGTCTCCAATGATGTTTTGTATTTCTGTGGTATCAGTTGTAATGTCTCCTTTTTCATTTCATACTATGCTTAATCTTGTATCTTAAAACACGAAAACAAAAGAAAGACACACACAAAAATAAAGACAAGAAAAACAGATTTAAATATTTTTCTAAAGTTTAGTTTTATCTTGGATAAAAGTGTGGTTAGAAAATAAGGGGTTTAGTGCATATATACCCATTGAACCATTTTAGTGTTTGCTATAAAATAATGACTCCAAACGAATGTTTTATTGTATCATTTATGCAATAATTTTATTTTTCACAATCTTTTGGAAATACTTATATGATTTCCAGATGCCTAAATCCAGTTATAAATAGCATCCCATTAAAATAAAAATAAAGAAGTCATATCTAACATATTAACACTCTACTTAATTAAACAGCAATATGCCAGTACTGATATATAAATTGTTAAAATATCTGAACACCCAAAAATAATTAGGCTGTGTCATATGTTTTCAAAAAATCTTATTACAAAGCATCATTAAAGTTACATTTTTTTTTCAAAGCAGGAACATTTGTCTTTTAAAAAAATAAATAAATAAAAGGCAGCCTGAAAAGAATTGCAGATCTAATCCGCTCATAAACATTTGCCACTTCATAACACTATTCTAATTCTGTTATTTGGTTATGTGCTTTATTGAAAAAAATAGAAATATTATTAGATTGAATTTCAAATATCCTGATTTGTAGCACATAAGAGACATTTGTTATAGATGAGAAATTAATTTTGTTTATTGTCTCCCTCTTTGAAACTAATGTTTCTGAGGAAATTATATCTCCATTAAATTATTAATGTCATAAATTTTGTGCTTCTTGTTTTGAGTTTCTATTGCTATCATTTTTAACTGCGCTTGTATTGTGCATATATTATATTAGGTAAAAACAATCTAAGAAACAATAAAGCTGGAATAGAAGCTTCCAAACATTAGTATATTTTTGTTACTCTGACAAGTGTAGTGACTATCTCAGTCTAAAACCTAAATGATATTTGACTTAAAAAAAGGGAAAATCACTTTTTTCTCTTTTTCAGTTTGAGAAACCAGCAGCCAAAATTTTACTATGTGAATATACACGTCAGTAATTTCATCTTAGCATACATGTATCAAAATTAATAAAATTGTCATGAGCATTGAAATTTAAGAGATATGCATTCTAAAAATAGATACTTTTATTCATCTGATACAATACATTATATTGAGAGGATTATGTATATTTTTGAAAATGTAATCATTTTTGAATTTGTGTAATATTTCTTATTTTTACCTTAGCAACTAATAATCACAATATCTAAAATAGCAAGATTTGTTAATATTAAAATGTATATCATGTGGACTATATAATGTACTTATATTAAGTATTTCTTCTATATCCATAGTTAAGTATGTAAATAAAATTTTGTATGTTGTATTTATTACTTAGATCCCATTAAAAGGGAGTTTGTTAGAGCACAATGAATCATCAAGTTTTCACTAATTTTCTATATTATAGATTTTTTCTTCCAAAAGCATTTAAAAATATTAGCTGTGTATTCAAAGTATACACACAAAAACTAATTGAAATTATTTAATGCATTTAAAACTACCATACCTTTTAGCTAAACCTGGGAACAGTTAGTATAAATAATCACAAAAATAAGATTCTTTAAATTCATTCAACAAAACATGGCCACTCTATGGTAAAGAGTTAAACTGATTCTATTTCAGATAGATGTGAATGTTGTATTTCTCTCTCTTTCTCTATTTTTGATAGTATTATCAAGCTCACCTGTTTGCTGGTCCCTTCAACTACTCTGCAAATCACATTCAGAACACACATGCACACACATGCACACACACACACACACACACACACATTTTTTTTCGGGGAAATAACTTAAGAAGAATACTCTATGACTAACTTTAATAAAAGCAGAATAAACTTGAAACCAAATTTTTCAAAGAAAAAAAGTGCATGCTAATCTATCTCTCTAAAATTTCAATGCAACATTCCTGGACAAAATAGTAACTAAAAGTCTATCTTATATAGGATTGCAAGGTTGGTGATCATCTCTTAGCAAGTGAATATTCAACCTCTTTAATCTTTTTGCTGTCATGAGGAGAATCAGGAGTAACCTTAGTGTGGGGCACCATTGAGGCTAGAGGGGATTTCTTGATCTGACTGGCATGTGACCAGTAGAAGCTTTTGTGTGTATCGAATCTGTAGCTGAGTGCTGCTGGGAGAGAGGAAGAACATGTTTGGATGGTGTTGTCATGAGTGGGACATTGCCAGTCAGAGATCACTTGAACTGTTGGCTGTTAGTATACAAGAAAATTGAAAAAGATATAAGTACATATTTGAGAAGTATGTATCTATGATATTTTATTAGTGATCTCTTCCGCAATACTGAGCTAGATTTCTCAATGTTGCAGAAGAGATCACTAATAAAAAAAGAAGTTTAAAGTAAACCATGTGGTGTTTGATAGTGTTTGGAAAGATAAGTCTAATCTCATCTAAGATAGATTAGTAGATAGATAGATAGATAGATAGATAGATAGATAGATAGATAGATAATAGGTAGATGATAAAATAGGTAAGTTGATAAATAAAGATAGATTTTAGCATGTTCATGTGCATGTGTGTATATGTATTCTTATTTTAGACATCTGTTTCATCAGTGCTGAAACAAACAATAATCCTCCAATATCTCTGAGCAAATCTAGTGTTTATATTCTGGATTTTAAATACCATTTTCTACAAAAGGGCACCAAGTCTCATTGGATTTATGGGCTGGGGCATGGAGAATACAAGATGATTCTGGAATATCTCCTATCTAAGAGTTAAGTAATACTCAAAGAATGATAGTAACACAATTCAATATATTTCCATTTAACACTTCAGAGTGTTGTGTGTGTGTGTGTGTGTGTGTGTGTATTGGTGTGTGTGTGTATGAGACAGAGAGAGAGAAAGATTGCAATCTGATTTTAAAATTTCTAGGTTAAAGCTAATCTTAATTAAACCTTACAAACAAATATATCTCATTTTAATCAGTTGGAGTATAAGGTAAGATTTTCATAAATCTTGTATAAATTTTCATAATTTTATATTAGAGATCCATCTATGACAAACCCATAACCAACATTATACTGAATAGGCAAAAGCTGGAAGCATTCCCCCTGAGAACTAGAACAAGATAAAAATGCTTATTATCTCCAGTCTTATTCAACATAGCACTGGAAATCCTACTTAGAGCAATTAGGAAAGAGAAGGAAACAAAGTGCATCCAATAGGAAAAGAAGTCAACTTATGTTTTGTCACTGATGATATGATTCAATACCTAGAAAACCCTAAAGACTTCGTTAAAAAGCTCCTGGATCAGATTAATGACTTTTGTAAAGTTTCAGGACACAAAATTAATGTACAAACGTCAATAGCATTTCTTTTTTTTTTTTGCTTCAACTTTTATTTTAAGTTCAGGGGTACTTGTGCAGGATGTGCAGGTTTGTTACATAGGTAAACATGTACTATAGTGGTTTGCTACACAGAGCATACCATCACCTAGGTATTAAGCCCAGCATCCATTAGTTATTCTTCCTGATGCTTTCTCTCCCAACCCTGCCCCAACAGGCCCCAGTGTGTGTTCTTCCCCGCTATGTGTCCATGTGTTCTCATTATTCAACTCTCCCTTTTAAGTGAGAACATGTGATGTTTGGTTTTCTGTTTCCTATGTTAGTTTGCTGAGGATAATGGCTTCCAGCTCTATCCATGTCCCTGCAAAGGACATGATCTCATTTCTTTTTATGGCTGCATAATATTCCATGGTGTATATATAGTACATTTTCTTTATCCAGTCTCTTATTTTTGGGCATTTAGGTTGATTTCATGTCTTTGCTATTGAGAGTAGAAATGCTACTGATTAAACTACATAACTTAATCAATGGTATTTTTATACACCAATTAGGTTCAAGCTGAGAGCCAAATCAAGATCACAATTACATTTACAATAGACACACAAAAATAAAATATTTAGGTATATATCTAACCAAGGAGATAAAATGTCAGCATGGTGCTGACATCTGTTTGGCTTCTGGTGAGAAGGTCAGGGATCTCTTTATCATGGCAGAAGGTGACAGGGAACCAGCATGTCACATGGTGAAAGTGGGAGCAAAGGAGAGAAGAGGAAGTGCCACATATTTAAAACAACCAGATATTATGTGAACTTATAGCAAGAAGGCACTCATTACCACAGGAAGGGCAGCAAGCCATTAATGAGGGATCCATCCCTAAGACCCAAGTACCTCCCACCCTATCCCACCCACCTCCAACATTGAGGATTACATTTCAACAAGAGATCTGGAGGGGGCAAATATCCAAAGCATATCATATGTGGAATCTAAAAAATTTGAGTTTATGGAAGTAGAGTAAAATGGTGTGTGGTGGTCAGAGTGGAAGTGGGGGAAATGTTGGTTGAAAGACACAAAATTTCAGTTAGACAGGAGAATAAGTTCAACAGATCTATTAAACAACATGGTAACTATATTTAATAACAATATATGGCACACTTGAAAATCATTCATAGAGTAGATTTTAAGTGTTCTCACCTCAAAAAAAGATCAGTATGTGAAGTAATGCATATTTGAATATTTTAATTAGCCATAAAATATGTACATATTTGAAAACATGGTATGCATGATAAATACATACAATTATTATTTCTCAATTAAAATTAAATTAAAAATAATAAAGTAAAATAAAATAAAATTTCTATGATAAAATTACAAATAATCTTGGGGGCAAAGATGAGGAATTACTTTGCATATATCTATATTTGTATAAACCCTTCTCAACATTGGTCTTGGCAAAGAATTTATTGCTTATTCCTTAAAATCAATTGCAACCAAAGCAAAAATTGACAAGTGGGACCTAACTAAATAAAAGACTTTCTGCACAGAAAAAAAAATCATATATATATTTATAGATAGATAGATGATAGATAGATAGATGATAGATGATAGATAGACAGATAGATAGATAGATAGATAGATAGATAGATAGATAGATAGATAGATATCTCAACAGACTAAACAGACAGCCCACAGAATGGGAGAAAATATTTGCAAACCATGACCCTGACAAAGATCTAATACCCAGGATTTATAAGGAATTTAAACAAATCAACAGGAAAAAAGAAATAACTCCATTAAAAAGTGGGCACAGGACATGAACAGACACTTCTCAAAGAAGACATACAAGCAGCCAATAAAACATGGGAAAAAAAGCTCCACATCACTAACATCAGAGAAATAGAAATCAAAACAACAGGCCGAGATGGGTGGATCACTTGAAGCCAGGAGTTCGACGCCAGCCTGGCCAACATAGTGAAACCCCATCTCTACTAAAAAATACAAAAATTAGCCAGGCGTGTTGGCAGGTTCCTGTAATCTAGCTTCTTGGGAGGCTGAGGCAGGAAAATCGCTTGAATCCGGGAGGCGGAGGTTGCAGTGAGCCGAGATCATGCCATTGCACTCCAGCCTAGGGGACAAGAGTGAGACCGTCTCAAAAAAAAAAAAAAAAGAAATCAAAACAACAATGAGATACCATCTCACACCAGCCAGAATGGCTTTTAAATCAAAAAATCAAAACAAAACAGAATAAACAAAACAAGAAAAAACAGATGTTGAAGGAGTTGTGGAGGAAAGGGAACACTTGTACACTGTTGGTGAAAATGTAAATTAGTTCAGCCACTTGGAAAGCAGTTTGGAGATTTCTCAAAGACATGAGTTAAACTACTATTCAACCCAGGAATTTTATTCTTGAGTATATACCCTAAGGATAATAAATTATTCTACCAAAAAGGCACATACTCTGGTATGTTCATTGCAGCACTATTCATGATAGCAATGACGTGGAACCAACACAGATGCCCATCAGCAGTGGATTGGATTTAAAAAATGTTGTTCATATACACCATGGAATACTATGCAGCCATAAAAAAGGAAAACATGTCCTTCACAGCAACATGTATTCATCTTGAGGCCTCCTAAGCAAAGTAATGCAGAAACAGAAAACCAAACACCAAGTGTTCTCACTTATAAGTGAGAGCTAAACATTGAGTTCACATGGACACAAAGAAGGAAACAACAGACATCAGGGCCTACTTGAGGGTGGAGGTTGGGAAGAAGAATGAGGATTGAATAGCCATTGGCTACTCTGCTCACTTCCTGAGTGATGTGTTCAATCATACCTCAAACCTCAGTATTACACAATATATCCATGTAACAAACCGGCATGTGTATCCCCTGGATCTAAAACAAAAGTCATAAAGGATAAAAAAAAACAACAAAAAAAGAAGCAATGAAAATTAGGAGTGAGATTTGCCAAGAAATTGAATAATGGACTAATGAAGCAAAATAGACTCTAAAAGATTCCACATATATGGATCCTTGGTGTAAGTCATGGATGGTAGGAGCAGCAGGGATGAATTATGTTTAGCTTTGAATATCTATTAAAAAAAGTGTGTATTGTACTTTTCAATATGTACAAAAATTATTTCCAGGTGGGATGTAGACCTCAATATTGATGACAAAAAGAATTAAAGACAGAATATGACAAAGGAAAGTATTTTACTGAACTTCCAGTTGTCGACTACTCTTAAACGCACCATAAATACAATATTCATATAGAAAAAAATGATAAATTGGAGTAAATTAAAATTAGAAACTTTTGTTAAACAAAACATACCATTAACACAGTGAAAATGTACATGTAATGTAAGAAAGGATGTCCTGAATACATATGATAACTAAGCAAACATTTTAAGAAAAATAACTTAAACAAATAAATAATTAAAAGAGACAAAATAGGAAATAATACACAAATGACTTTCTTGGACGTTTCAAGAAGAGGTTATTCAAAAGCCCCCCTCCCCAGGAAACATATAAATATTCAACTTTTGTTTTCATCAAAATTTCATCAAAATAATAAACAGTTAAGTGAGTAAAAGATTCTACTACATTCATACCAGAATGTATGAATTATTACTGAATTTAAAATTTATGACTAAAATTAAAAATACATTTAACACTACCAAGTGTGGACAAGGATATGGAACAATGGAGCTATTATTTTCAGTGAAATATAATATAAATAGAATTATGCATGTAATATAAAATATAACATAAATTTGTAAAGTTGTACATTCTGTTTAGAAAAGTGTTTGCCATATTAAAGATGAACTATGCATAAACATATGCATAACATATGCATAAACTATGACCATTAACTTCACTTCTACATACATGCCTGAGATACAAATGCACTTATGTATCAGAAGTTGCACAGAAAAATGGTAATAGTTATATTGCAATTGTACAACCATATCAGTATTTCAAATTTCCATCAACAGAAGAATCATGTGTAAATCGTAGCATATTCCTAAAATAGAAAATGTATAAATGAAGGAAAATTAGCAACTACTACTTCAAAAACACAGATTAATCCTTCATATTGAACAAAGTAAGCCAAGTAAAAAAAGTACATACTGTATGATTCCACATTCATAACGTTGGAAACACGCAAAATGAATTTATGATGACAGAAGTCATGACATTCCGGCATGAAAACTATGGTCTTGAAGGTATGGATTACAGGAAGGACAACTGGGATATTGCTCATAATCTGTTTTTGGATCTGAGTGGCTAGTTAGAATTTTTGCTTTTTCTGGCGACTGTGATATACTTCAAAAAGAGTAATCTTACATTAATACAGTTTTGTATGATTAGTTAACCACCTATTTGGAAAAAAAAAAAAAAGCCTTTGGTGGAATCAGTTAAAAATAATGTGGGTTTTAAATTCATCTAAATATTTAAAATGGGGAGTGAAATTAAAAAAACAAAATTATGTGTAATTCTCTTTAAAACTCTTTATTAAATAAGGCAAGAATTAAATGACATAGAACATTAGAATTATTGCCATCATTTTCATGAGCCTCTCTCTTATTCTCTCATCTTATGTGTACTATATAACTTTTAAAGAAATAATAACTAAAACATCATAATTTCAGCTTAATTATTTTACTATATGAATTAAGATATTAAATTATTACAATATTTAAATAATAGGCAAAGGTTTTCACAAGCTAAAGTGTAATAGTTACCTCATAGGGTATTTAAAATGCAGATTCTTTATCCTTATGCTTAAAGCTTTCTTGATTATGTTGTGGTAGTTGATTTGCAAATTGCATTGTGAGAAATGTTATTCTTGATACCATATATTACTATAAAGTGAACACCTAGTATTTATGTAGTATGTTTACTAATTAAGTTGTTAGATATGTTGAACAAATGAGTTATTCAGTTAGATATTTACCAATCAGATCAATAATATACTTGATAAATTGACTTCGCCAAATGTTTTTCAGGCTTCTCCCCTCTCCATGGACTCCTAAACTGCATATAGATTATTATTGATAATCTGTGTAAAGTGGAGGCTTATCTGTATATTGCATTGTTCTAAAGAAATTTAGGGGTCATTCAACAAATAAGAATTATCTGGAATACTGACAACATGAATAGTAATAATAATATAATAATTATAACTATTAAAATGTTATTAACTGAATATATAATTTATGTTATATACTTCTTATTTATGGTTTTCATAATAATTGTTTAGTTAAATATTGACATCTACATTTTCCACAGTGAAAAACTGAGGTTCCCTTATTTACGTGTTGGTGAGAAATAGTGCACGTAATTAGCCTTTTTCCAATATTTAGTACCTGCAGTTCTAGGTAATGAAGAGAACTTGGAATGTATCCAGATGTTCTTTTATAAAATGTATTGAATAATGACTTTTTTCAAAACTTACCCTTTACAATCAACAAAAAAATTTCATCTCCAACTTTAGATATAAATGGTATATTAATGCCTTAAGAGAAAATTAGATGTATTAGTATGAAATATTAATCTATACAAGTTAGTCTTACTTTTTCTTATTGGTGTTTATATTTTATTCTACATAAAGCATGGATTATAGTTTCTTAGTTTAGGTACTAAAACATGAGAAATTTCAAAATGATCTTAAGCATTAGAACATATGATGCATGAGAAATAAGCTGTTTTGTTTCTCTTTTTTCCCTTCAATTAGATTTCCTATTTGCAGTTTCTTTCCTAAACATTATGACCTAATGGCTTTATTGGGAAATTTATCTTAGTACATTCTGAGAAAGTTCCCTCCCTCCCTTCCATCCTTCCTTTTCTCTCTGTCTCATGTTTCTGTGAAAGAAACTGTGATATAGAAGAACTTATTGGTATCCTCACTGATTTGACAAGATATGTAACTAGTGATATATATATGTATGTATATATAAAAAATATATATGTGTGTATATATATATATATATATATTTTTTTTTTTTTTTTTTTTGAGACGGAGTTTGGCTTTTGTTGCTCAGGCTGGAGTGCAGTGGTGCCATCTCCGCTCACTACAACCTCTGCCTCCTGGGTTCAAGCGATTCTCCAGCCTTAGCCTCCCGAGAAGCTGGGATTACAGGAGCCCGACACCGCGCCCAGCCAATTTATGTATTTTTAGTAGAGACAGGGTTTCACCATTTTGGCCAGGCTGCTCTCGAGCTACTGACCTCAGGTTATCCACCTGACTCGGCCTCCCAAAGACCAGTCATATTTTTAAGGCTAAATAACATTTAGTTATTAAATTATGTCTGTATAAAGAAAATATGTATTTTTTAAAATTATGTAAGAGTACTATATTCTGTGTGAGTAAAATGAGGCAATAATGACAGTTCTGTGAATTAGAGCTTCGTTTAAGGAAAATACTTTTTTCTAATATTTTAAATGCTTTTCGCTTTCTATTTTGTATAGCTCAATTAATCACAAGTAATTGTAGTATTTCTGATTTTTGGAAATAATTATGTCTTTATATAATATTTTATAAAAGTTGCTGAATAATCATATCAAACAAGTATAACTGAAACAAACTAATTACATCCAAACATGTATGTTTATGCATGAGTAATATTTAATGAAATATACATTAAGTATAAAAGAAAACATGATGTTATAAGTTATTATAATATTTTTATTTTAAATATAAATTTAGAAGAATATGAGTTCACATGCTATATATTTCATGTTTACAAAAATTACATTATATTAAGAAATGTACAATATTTTTCTTTATTGATTTATTTTTCTAGAGCTAGACATTTTTAATGAATGCCTTGAAAAACTTAATATTTATCTGTGTTTTCTTTATGTTATTGTCTATGCATTCCTTTGAAGGACATTTTCAATGTATATTAATTAGTTTATTAAATCACTTACTCATCGATTCAATAACTTAACCTAGCTGGTGAGACTAAAATTTTATTTTGTCTAAAATGATTTCTTACATACATATTAAAGATACTATTTTTATCCTATAATGTTTCCATTAATATTTAAATTTGATTATTCAGTCCTGCCTTTTCCAATACAGAGAAATATTTTATTTATTAAGAAAATAGTTATCAGAATGGATCCTCTCACTACCATGCTAATTCTCTCTTCCATTTATTGCTAATAGTGAAGTAAAATAACACATGCTCATGTAAATATTTGTACATGAATATCCAGGCTAGAATTATTTATAATATTGAAAATATTATAAGTGTTTATCAACTACAAATTAATAAGCTTGATATGGTATATTCATGCTTTGGAATACATCCCATAAATTAAAAGGGGTAGACTATAGACACATCCCAAAACAAATGAATATCAAGAGAGTTACTTTCTGATTAATTGAAAGAAGACTGCCACAAAAGGCTACATTTTAGATGATTCCATTTATAGAAAATTTCTAGAAAAGACACAACTATGGAGACAGAAAATAGAATAGAGATTGCCTTGGGCTTCTGATGTAGTGATAGATTGTAGTGATAGTTTGCACAAGGTGAAGGACTAATGTTTTAGGGTAAGTAAAGTATTTAAGCCTAGACTCTGATGATGAGTGTGCAACTACACGTACTTACTAAAATTTATAGACCAGTATACTTATAATGGGTGAATTTTATTGTATATATGGATTTTCATCATAAAAACTGTATATAAATAAATGAAACAAGAAAATAAAATGTGGCCATATCAAAAGGACACAGAAGCCAGGTAGTAGTTGTCCCTAGCCAATCTAGGAAAATGTGATCATTAGTTTAAATATTCATAACAACAGATTATAAAGTATTAAATAGAAGAGTAAACTATGATTTTTATCAGTCCATTATGACAAGTAAATCAATGAATATATTGATATAGAATGATATTTTTATCATTTCAAAGTACACATACTCAATAATTATTAACAGCAAACAAAAAAATGCAATTTCATAGTCAAAATATTTGGCAGACAAAATCTTAACTATGTGATCCAAATGAACATTATTAGCAATGGGACAAATAAAAAACATGTGCTACCTGATAGTCTGCAATGAGAAGACCATAGCAGCAAGTCTGTGAGAGTCTTGTCAGAGATGCAATACCTGCACCTAATTTTATGTGGAAACATCAGACACACCGCCATTATTGAAAGTCCTAGAAAAAAATTGTTCTGTAGTTTTTAACATTGTCAATTCATAAAATACTAAGGGAAGACTTGAACAGTTCCAAACGAAGTATATATGACAACTGAATAAAAAATGATGTAGAACTAGTTCATGTTCTACAGGACATTATCGGGACAATTTGCAGAGTTTGCATGTGATCTTGGTATTAGAATAAAATGATGTATCAATGTGAATTTCATGAATTTTTTGGCTATATAGTGATTACGTATGAGAAATATTTGGTTTTTTTATTATTATTATACTTTAAGTTTTAGGGTACATGTGCACAATGTGCAGGTTTGTT
The DNA here is from genome assembly GCF_006542625.1 of Nomascus leucogenys. Classification (NCBI taxonomy): domain Eukaryota; kingdom Metazoa; phylum Chordata; class Mammalia; order Primates; family Hylobatidae; genus Nomascus; species Nomascus leucogenys. Next base: position 82,500,104 of record NC_044385.1, on the reverse strand, counting down.
ACATATGTATCCATGTGCCATGTTAGTATGCTGCACCCAAGAGAAATATTTGTAAGAAACAAAAACTGAAGCATTCTGGAGTAATAGAGCAACATGTTGGCAACTTTCACTCAGATTGTTCAAAAATATTTTTGTGCTTTATTGTAACTTGTCTCTACATTTGAATCTACTTCGACATTTTAAAATGATGATATATTATTTTAAAATCTATACTAAATAAGTATTTTTTAAAATTTTATAATTGATAAAAAATAAAAATTCTAAGGAAGTATTGTGTGATAGGTATTTAACTGTGTTGGAGTTCTTAAGGGTAGCTAAATCAATAATGTATTTTTTAATTGATGGCATCTTATATTTCACAAAATATATAAATAAACATTGTAATAGTCAAACCCAAATGCATTAGGAGTTGACTGAAATTAACAGAGTTAGAGCAAAAGAAGCCAAGGAAATCCGGAGAGATTACAGTAGAGAACATTTAACTCTAGAATATAGAGTGTGTCATTGAAAATATAACTTTTCATTAGAAAGACTTGTAAGAAAAAAATGTAATAATGCCAAATACAAGCAAATAATTTCTCAAATTTAAAATCCAAGGAATTTCTTTTTAATTATTAATGTCTTTTTGTGCAATGCTACTTCTTAAATAGTGAATGTTTGGGAACTGAGCACTCATAGTTTCATTTTCTTCTTGAGAAACAGCAAGCCACAGCTGAAGACAGGTCTCACACTATGAATTCAGAACAGAAATTTGTTGTTAGTCTTTGAGGTCATCTCAAGAAGAAAAGAATTAGTTCAAAAGACTTTTCTTACAAAGTGATTCAAGCTGTTTCTACACATTTAAAAGTGTATTTATAAAACCTGAACACTTCCTAATAAATGTTTAATTTCATTTTATAAAATTGCACACTAGGTGAAAGTTAAAGTATCAACACAAGATTTTGGTTCACCTAAAAACTCATTTATACTATGGTTCTACAATAGCAGTCCAAATATGCTAAAAAAATCTGAATTGAGGTAATTATTTTATCCAAATATTTGCCTATAGTATTAACGAATAGCCTATTTACAACTTATAAATTGTTTTGATAGTATGGATTCTGCAACTTACCCCCAAATGTCATATCTCTTTGCCCAGGAAAAGAGTATCTCTATAAAACAGGTTCAGTTAAGAAAGAAAGCCTCCCACTTTGGGCCAAATTCGTTTATGTGTTTTATTTTGCTGAAACATTTAGCATTGCCTGCTAAGATGAAGAAACATATCTGTACCTGTACAAAGATTGAAATAGTCAATTTTTCAATAGCCTAACTACCCAGTCTTGAATCAAATATTTTACTTGTGATCTGCACATATGAAAGATACATCTGTTAAGATTTTCAACAGGCAGTTGGAAATTCTGCTTGTCAGAGCATAAGGCCATTATATTATATAATGCAACATAATGGCATAATGCCTAAGAGGATGAAACACCAGTTTCTGGCCAAACATTTAAAGAGACATATGCTTATGTTAAGATTACTAAATGGCTAAGTAGGGTCCTGGACAGACCATACCAGACAAAATGAAGATGCAAATAGGGAGTGAAAGTTTCATCAGTATACTAACATATTTTCCGGGTGATGAAGGTTTGTTGTTCTTGTCATAGAGTAATGAACAGGTGTAGTGGAATCTGAATCTGAAATAAGAACATGTCTGGAAAAATACAGTAAATTGTACTTACCAACTTGTATGATGTGTGCAGAGAATAGTAAATGAAGAGATTTGTAAAATAACTAATCTGAAGAGCTTTATAAAAATGCATATAAACAAATGTCATTTAAGATTTCTCAAAGTAATTTTAAATGTTAGCATTTTTATCTTGATATTACGTCTGCAAACTAAATACAACAGACTGCATATAGTTAATAATTATACAGCAAATGAAGCTAGATTCCAAATAGTTTAACTGGTCTCATAATAAATTTGCAACAGTTGCAAGTTTCATTAAGATCTCAGGATTTTAACATTGAGTGTCACGGTATTATTATTAGTTATTACTATACATTTAAATATTATGTGTGTTTGTGTTTACACCCAGAGATAGAAATGTGTAGAATAACAATATTTTATGACATTGGTACTTATAGCACTGTTATTTGACAAATATATGGCTCAGGCGTACTTTTTATTTTTTTAAGGCCAACAATTATCACTACTGAGAGATAAAATATCTGAATTCTGCAATATATGATTATTTTCTCTGAAATATATTAATATTAAATGATTTTAAAAAGAACATTTTTTCATTTAACTAAGATCTGTAGTGATATTTTAATCAAGATATTTAATTTAATTTAACATTTTCCCCAAGAAATTGTTTTCTCAACTTTAAGCCTAACAGTGAATTTTCAGAAGAAAATTCCCAAAGTAAAAATTGTTGCCAGAGTTTCGTACAATAATTTCTTTAAAAACGTGGAAGGAGTGTTCCACGTTTTTGAAAGCAGCAGGTTAAATTACATAATAGATGTAATGCACTAGGTATATATAGCATCCTTACAATAATGTGAATTTTCCAGTTCTAGCTTCTGGTTAAATACTTAAGTTATTCTCAGTTTTCCAAGAAGAATTAAATACATTTATTTATTTACAGCTTTCAAACGTATTTCCTTAGTCTTAGGCAGTAACAGAGGAAATATGTTAGTTCAATTTTTTCTGAAATAATTGCATTTTCACTTTTCCTGGATCTTTTACATGTTAGTATTTCACCATCAGTTCATGAATATATTACTGTATTAAAATACAATTACACATGTAGAATGCTCTATAGAAAAAAAAAAACCTTTGGTAACTTTGACTTTCTTACTGCAACACTCTGACAAATGAAAGGCAAGCTCCTCTGTATGAAAGGAGTCATTGATTATTCCTTCCCTTCTCTGTTTCCTTGTGTACCCTTTGTCTTTCACATATGTTTATAAAGTGAAATCAAGCATTACCGTAGGGATACTGATCCGAAAGATCTAAGATATTTACTACTTTCATAGACTAACAAAGCATTGTGAAGACAGACATAAAGTCAATTCAGAGCAGGTGCAACCCTCAGAGGGAAGGCTCATTCAGTAAATATTTACTGAATGGCTATTGTATGTCATTAACTGTTTTAGGCTTCAGAGATTCAAAGACCATACCTCAAAGAGTTCAGGGAAAGTAGAAGAGACAGACAGGTAAACAGATAATCTTTGCTGATAGTAACATTACGGCAATTTTTTTTCAGTTCCAAATATAAAACTTCTTTCTCTCTTTAAAACATCCTTGAGAATACAGGAAAATCAAAGTCTGGCAACAGCACTGAATGTTTGCTTTTGCCTGGAGAAGTTTTCTACTAAAAGAATGATAGAAAGGTTGAATTTAGAATACAGTCTTGATTACTCATTGCATGCTATACGTTTAACCACAACAGGCAGATAGTGCCAAGAGAGGTTTGACATGATTGATTCCACCAATTATCTGTACATAAATCCAGAGTGCAGAGGCTGCAATAATGAAAACAAAACCAAAAACACTTATTTCTTGTGATAAGCATAGAAAAGAAAAGCAACAGGAAGATTTCTACCTAAAGTGAAAGAAGAAATATATTTTGAGCTGGTCAGAGACAGAATTGTGAGCTCAATCCCTATTACCCTCTACTATGGTACAAATGTTCAAAGAAAACTTTTTCCAACATGAAAAAACTGTAAACAACAGAGGGCAGCAGGTTAAAAATTGAGGAGGGAGTTCATAAATGTGCATAATTGTTTAAGGAATGGCCTCAGAAGTGAAGTGTTTGCTCTATGGCAGCAGGTCTCAATTTCATATGCCATCAGGAACCACAAATGTAACATAACCCTGATAACAAAGTTAGAAGTAGTGATAACTAGCAATTTAGCTTCTAAGAAGAAACACACAGGAAATGGATAGATCTGTGTAGATCTGGGAGTGCAAACCCTTATCTAGACTGGAAACACTATTACTGAATTAAAAACCATTACATTGCCAAATATACAAACATGTAACTGATACATAATCCCATTTTCAACAAATTGTTTGCTGTTAACTTAGTTTATTAACCTGTTTGCTTATAAGCAAGTATATAAAGTTCCCCAAATAATTTTAGGAAGAACATAACAATATTTCACTATAAGCAGTTAACAAAAGTAATGACTTTGTTGAATTCTAGGAATAATTATTTAACTACTTTTTGTTTTAGGCTTTACTGAAGCCTAAAACAAACAAAAAGTGTTCTTGGTCTGGAACAAGAATAATAAATTGGGACTTCATAAAAATAATATCATTATCTGTCATGCACACTATGATGAACTTTATATACTATATATTCTATTTTGTAGATCATCTTTATGATATTGTAGGTATTATATACAGTTTATATGTTACTCACCATGCTATTATACAAATAATATGTTGTATAATATCACATGCTATATAATAAAATAGCATATGATGTAACACAAACATTAAATATCATAAAGCATTACATTTTATAAATATGTATTGTACTAAATTCATATAATAAACTATCATAATGTATTCTTATTTATCAAATTATATCACAGATTATAAATGATATATTCTATATTCTAGAGTAGAAACTGGAAAACTATGAGCAAATATGGCTTATTATCTGTTATTATAAATTTTTATTGGACTATACACACACCCATTAATTTATGTATTGTCAATGCCTGTTTTCATGTTACAAAGACATGTTAGTTAGTTGCAGAACAGACTATATGGCCTGAAGATATAAAATATTTGCTACAATCCTTTACAGCAAAAGTTTGCCAAGCCCTGTTGTAGAGTATGAATATGTGTTACATATTACTGTCTATCATCTATTTATCCATTCATTAATGTATCCACTGCATATTATATTAATGTAATATTAGGGTGTGATATATTTATCATTGAAAAATATAACATCGTAATTATTATTAATATATTTATTTATTTATGGCACCATTATTTCCCAAATGTTTTACTGTGGAAAACAAAAACAAAATCAGAATCTTTTTTTTTGACATTCTTAAGTCCAGTATTACCTTCTAAATTCCAGGCTCAAAAGTAAAGAAATAAATTATGTCTACCACCCTGCTTAAAATCTTTTGGAGTCTTTCCTTTGCACTTAAAAAGAATTGATATCTTAATATTAAAGTAAATCAGGCACAGAAAGACAATTACGTCTCACTTATATGTGGAGTGTGAAAAGTGAATTTAAACCGAGAAACAGTAAAATGGTGGCTACTGGAGGCTAAGGGAACGGGAGAATTGGAGAAATGTTGGTCAAATGACACAACATTTTAATTAGAGGAGAAATTAGTTCAAGAGATCTACTGTAAATCATAGAAACTACAGTTAATAGCAATATATTGCATATTTGAAAATTGCTGAGAGTAGATGATAATAAGGTAAATATAAGTATGTGAGATAATGCATCTGCTGAATGGCTTGATTTGGTCATTCCACAGTGGTTTGCATCTATCCAGACATCATTTTGTACTCTATAAACGTGTGTAATTTGTACTTGCTAATCAAAACTAAATACGTAAATAAACAATAAATAATTTTTTTTTTTTTTTTTTTTTTTTTTTTTTTTTGAGACGGAGTCTCGTTCTGTTGCCCAGGCTGGAGTGCAGTGGCGCAGTCTCGGCTCACTGCAAGCTCCGCCTCCCGGGTTCACGCCATTCTCCTGCCTCAGCCTCTCCGAGTAGCTGGGACTACAGGCGCCCACCACGACGCCCGGCTAATTTTTTTTGTATTTTTAGTAGAGACGGGGTTTCACCGTGGTCTCGATCTCCTGATCTCATGATCCGCCCGCCTCGGCCTCCCAAAGTGCTGGGATTACAAGCGTGAGCCACCGCGCCCGGCCAATAATTTTTTTGTAATTACTTGTTTAACTGATATTTTGATACAGTGGGTTAAATAAAATACATTACAATATTTTAAAAAAATCAATATACTTTCTTCTGCTTGCAATCCTCTACTTTCCAGCTTCCTCAATGCTACCCGCATATTGTCGGGTCCCTGACACCATTTTTCATTCATGTGAAATTCCTTTCTTCTCTCTTCCTGAAATACTCTTCCTTCAAATTTCTCATGACCAAATCTCCTTGCAATTTAAGTCTCAGCAAAATGCCATCTTCTTAGAGACTTTCTTTGTCTATCCAGTTTGAAGTATGTGTTTTTGTTTATGAGTTTACTTTATAATTTATTTTCCCCTAACACTGAAGCAAAAGTTACATGGAATTACAGATTGTGTCACCCTTATTCTCTGCAATATCAACAGTAAAAGGATAGTTGGCTGTTCCTTACTGTGCAAAAACTCTGTTTTATAGAAAAACATACAACATAATATTGGATACTAATATGTAAATATATATCCCTAACCATCCAATTATTAATTTAGCAAATTAATAATAAAAATAATTTAATAACATTTAACATTTTCTATATTTACAAAAGTTTATTCTGTAAATTTTGAAATATCAGCTTTACATTTGTATTTATATTTCATATGTCAAAAGTGACATTTAGATTTCTTTCTTCAGAAAGTTTAAAAATCTAGTATATTTTTGCTAATTTAGATATCTGTTAATTTTTCCTCACAGTGGAAATAAATAATATTTAATAAGGGTATAGTTTTGGGGAGGGGTAACCATTTTTGTAGTCATAAGACTATTCTTTTGGGGTGGGATCAACTTCTTTTCTGCTTATATAGGTAATGTTATACATTTTATCTTTAAAGGGGTGAATTTCTATAACTCATCTTCATGCATTAACTTGTTAATAAAAACCTGCATAATAAAATTTCAGTTTCTATTAAATCTCAGTAAAGTTTTATATCATATATACATTTAATTATTTTCATATTTAAGCACCATGGGAATAGGGCCACATCAATATGTTCTCTCTTGCTTTCCAGTGTCCAGCTATGAGATGAGGCACAGTACACTCTTAATAAATATTTTTGTATGTATGAAAAAATTTGTATCTATTTCCATATTTTTTCTCATTTTTAATATCCTTTGTCTTCTATTATGCTCTTCATAACTATCTCAGACTAATCAATTATATCACTTGTTATGGTTAATTTTATTTGTAAATTTGACTGGGCCATGAGGTACTGATATGCTTTGGCTGTGTGTCCCCACCAAAATCTCATATCCAATTGTAATCCCCAATGTTGGGGAGGGATCTAGTGGGAGGTAATTGGATCATGGGGTCAGATTTCTGCCTTGCTCTTCTTGCGATAGTGAGTGACTTCTCATGAGATCTGGTTGTTTACACTTCCCCCTTCACTCTCTTTCTCCTGCTGCAGCCATGTAGAATGTGCTTGCTTCCCTTTTGCCTTCTGCCATGATTGTAAGTTTCCTGAGGCCTCCCAGCCGTGCTTCCTATAAAGCCTGTAGAACTGAGTCAATTAAACCTCTTTTCTTCATAAATTATTCAGTCTCAGGTAGTTCTTTATGGTAGTGTGAGAATAGAATAATAGAGAAAGTTGGTAGCAGAGAGGTATGGCTTTGCTATAAAGATACCTGAAAATATGGAAGCAGCTTTGGAACTGGGTAACAGGCAGAGGTTGGAAGGCATTGGAGGGCTCAGAAGAAAACAGGAAGATGAGGGAAAGTTTGAAACTTCTGAGAGAATTATTAAATGGTTGTGACCAAAATACTGATAGTGAATTGAACAAGTGAAGTCCAGGCAGAGGTGTTCTCAGATAGTGATGACGAACTTATGGAGAACAAGAGTAAAGGTCACTCTTGTTATGCTTTAGCAAAAAGACTGGTAGCATTGTGCCCTTGCTCATGTGTGTCTGCAAAGACATGGTCTGAAATGGGAAATTATTTAAAAGAAAGCAGAGAATAAAAGTTTGGAAAATGTGCAGCATGACCATGTGATAGAAAAGAAAAACCCGTTTTTCTATGGAGGAATTCAAGGCTGAAGAAATTTACATAAGTACAAAGAAGCTGAATCTTAATAGCCAACACAATGGAGAAAATAATTCCAAGCCATTTCAGAGACCTTCATGACACCCATTCCCATCACAGACCCAGAGGCCTAGGAGGGAAAAATGGTTTTGTCAGCCAGGCCCAGGGCCCTGCTTCTCTGCTCAGCCTCAGAAAATGGTGACTCATGTCCCAGCTGCTTCAGCTCTAGACACGGCTAAAAGGGGTCAAGGTACAGCTTGTGCTATGGCTTCAGGAGGTGCAAGCTCCAACCCTTGGTGGCTTCCATGTGGTGTTGGGCCTGAAGGTGTGCAGAATGCAACAGTTGAGGTTTGAGAGCCTTCGTGCAGATTTCAGAGGATGTATGGAAACTCCTGGATGTCCAGGCAGAAGTCTGCTGCAGGGCAGAGTTCTCATGGAGAACCTCTACTAGGGCAATGCAAAGGGAAACTGTGGGGTTAGAGCCCCTACACAGAGTCCCCATTGGGGCAATGCCTAGTGGAGCTGTTGAAGAGAGCCATTATCCTCCAGACACTAGAATTGTAGATCCACTGGCAGCTTGCACCATGCACCTGGAAAAGCCACAGGCACTCAATGTCAGACTGTGAAAGCAGGCACAGGGGCTGTATCCTGCAGAGCCACAGGGGTGGAGATACCCAAGGTCTTAGGAACCCACCCCTTATTATCAGTGTGACTTGGATGTAATACAGAGTCAAAGAAGATTATTTTGGAGCTTTAAGATTTAATGACTGCCCTGCTGGGTGTTGGCCTTGCATAGAGCCCATAGCCCCTTTATTTTGGCTTCTTTCTGCCTTTAGGAACAGGTCTATTTACCCAATGCCTGTACCTGTGTTGTATCTTAGAAGCAACTAACTTTTTTTATTTTATATAGGTTCATGGGCAGAAGGGATTTGCCTTTTCTCAGATGAGACTTTGGACTTGGACTTTTGAGATAATGTTGGAAAGTGTTAAGACTTTGGAAAATGTTGGGAAGGCATACTTGGTTTTGAAATGTGAGAATGTCATGTAATTTGGGAGGAGCCAGGGGCAGAATAATATGTTTTGGCTCTGTGTCCCCATCCAAATCTCAGGTTGAATTGTAATCCCCAATGTTGGGGGCGTGATCTGGTGGGAGGTGACTGGATCATGGTGGCAGACTTCCTCTTGCTGTTCTCATAATAGTGAGTGAGTTCTGATGATGTCTGATTGTTTAAAAATGTATAGCACTCCCCTCTTCGCTCTCTCTCTCCCACTGCACCAAGCACCATGTGAAGAAGGTGCTGGCTTCCCCTTTGCCCTTCCGCCACAATTGTAAGATTCCTGAAGACCTCTTCAGCCAGCTTCCTGTACAGCCTGTGGAACTGTGAGTCAATTAAACCTTTTTCTTCATAAACTACCCAGTCTCATGTAGTTCTTCATGGCAGTGTGTATTAGTCCGTTTTCACACTGCTGATAAAGATATGCCTGAGACTGGGCAATTTACAAAAAAAAAAAAAAAAAGTTTATTGGATTTACAGTTCCACATGGTTGGGGAGGCCTCACAATCATGGTGGAATTGGAAAGGCACGTCTCAAATGGTAGCAAACAACAGAAGAGAACTTGTGCAGGGAACCTCCCCTTTCTAAAACCATCATACCTCATGAGACTTACTCACTTTCATGAGAACAGCATAGGAAAGACCTGCCCCCATGTTTCAATCACCTCCCACTGGGTCCCTCCCATAACACATGGGAATTCAAGAGGAGATTTGGGTGAGAGACAGAGCCAAATCATATCATTCCACCCCGATCCCTTCCAAATCTCATGTCCTCACATTTCAAAACCAGTCATGCCTTCCCAACCATCCCCCAAAGTCTTAACTCATTTCAGCATTAACTCACAAGTCCACAGTCCAAAGTTTCTTCTAAGACAAATCAAGTCCCTTCCACCTCTGAGCCTATAAAATCAAAAGTAAGTTATTTACTTCCTAGATACAATGAGAGTAAAAGCATTGGGTAAATACAGCCATTCCAAATGGGAGAAATTGGCCAAAACGAAGGGGTTATAGACCACATGCAAGTCCAAAATCCAGTGGGGCAGTCAAATCTTAAAGTTCCAAAATGATCTCCTTTAACTGCATGTCTCACATCCAGTCACACTAATGCAAGAGGTGATTTCCCATGGTCTTCAGCAACTCCACCCCAATGGCTTTGGAGAGTACAGCCTCCCTCCTGGCTGCCTTCACAGGCTGGCATTGAGTGTCTGTGGTTTTTCTGGGCAGATAGTGCAAGCTGTCAGTGGATCTACCATTCTGGGGTCTGATGGATGTTTGGCCTCTTCTCACAGCTCCACTAGATGGTGTCCCAGTAGGGACTTTGTGTGGGAGCTCTCACCCCACTTTTTGTTTCTGCACTGCCCTAGCAGAGGTTCTTCATGAGGACCCTGACCCTGCAGCAAACATCTGCCTGGCATCCAGGCATGTGTATATATCTCTGAAATCTAGGCAGAGGTCCCCAAACCTCAAATTTTGACTTCTGTACACTCACAGGCTCAACATCATGTGGAAGCTGCCAAGGCTTGGGTCTTGTCCCCTCTGAAGCCACGGCCTGAGCTCCACATTGACCTCTTTCAGCCATGGCTGGAGCGGCGGGAAACAGGGCACCAAGTCACTGGGCTGCACAAACCATTACCGTGTGTGCCTCTAGGCCTGAGATTGGAGGCCTGTGATGGGAGGGGCTGCCTTGAAGACCTCTGACATGCAGCCACATAGAGATATTTCCCCCATTGTTTTGGGGGTTAACATTTGCCTCCTCGTTACTTATGCAAATTTCTGCAGTCACCTTGAATTTCTCCTCAGAAAATGGGATTTCCTTTTTTATGGCATTATCAGTCTGCAAATTTTTCAAACTTTTATGCTCTGCTTCCCTTATAATACTGAATGCATTTAATAGCACCCAAGTCAAATCTTGAATGCTTTGCTGCTTAGAGATTTCTTCCATCACATACGCTAAATCATCTCTCTCAAGTTCAAAGTTTCACAGATTTCTAGGGCAAGAACAAAATGCTGCCAGTCTCTTTGTTAAAACATAACAAGAGTCACCTTTGCTCCATTTCCCAACAAGTTCCTCATTTCTATCTGAGACCACCTCAGACTGGACTTTATTGTCCATATCACTGTCAGCGTTTTGGGCAAAGCCATTTGACAAGTCTCTAGGAAGTTCCAAACTTCCTGACATTTTCTTGTCTTCTTCTGAGCCCTCCAAGCTCTTCCAACCTCTGCCTGTTACCCAGTTCCAAAGTAGCTTCCAAATTTTCGGGTATCTTTTCAGTAGTGCCCCACTCTACTGCTACCAACTTACTGTATTAGTCCATTTTCACACTGCTGATAAAGATATACCCGAGACTGCAAAATTTATAAAAGAAAGAGGTTTATTGGACTTACTGTTCCACATAGCTGGGGAGGCCTCACAATCATGGCGGAAGGTGAAAGGCGTGTCTCACATGGTGGCAGACAAGAGAATAGCCCTTGTGCAGGGAAACTCCTCTTTTTCAAACCATCAGATTTCATGAGACTTATTGACTTATTTACTATTATGAGAACAGCACAGAAAAGACCTGCCCTCATGATTCAATTATCTCCCACCAGGCGCCTCCCACAACACGTGGGAATTCAAGATGAAATGTGGTTGGGGACACAGCCAAACCCTATCACAGTGTGCGAATGGACTAAAAATACAAGTACCTATATATTTAAACAATGTTTGATTGTCAGAAAGGGTGTTTTGTATGAAATTAATATTTGAATTGGTAGACTGAGTAAAGCAGATTGCCATGTTTAATGTGAGTGGGCCTCATCCAATCTACTGAAGTCCTAAATAGAACAAAAAGGCTGAGTAAAGAAGAATTCTCCCTCTCTGTGGTACTGTCTTCAAAGTGGGACATTAGTCTTCTCTTGCCTTCAGACTCAGAATACTATTTGAACTTAGATCAACAATTCTTGTTCTCAGGCTTTTGGACTCACATTGGAACTACACCATTAACACTTTTGGGTCTCCAGTTGGTCAGCTGTAGCTCTTCAGATCTTGGGATTTCTTAGCTTTCATAATCACATAATCCAATTATATATCACATATATCCAATATATAATATATAATATTATAGCTTTCATAATCACATAATCCAATATATACTATATCACACATATATGATTATATTAATATTTTATATTTGTAATACATAATTATTTAATTATATAATTTATACTATTTTATAGATATCAATATCTAATATATAATTAATCTCCTATGAATTTTGTTTTTCTTGAGGACTCTAAAACATTGCTAATTTGAATATCCATCATATCAAGTGAATACTTGACTGCCAGCATTGTGAGTTTTATATTTATTACAGTTTTTTTGGTTTTCTGTCTTCCCTTCTCCTAAAGAAGTGAAGTCCTTTACTTTTATATAAGTACACACTTTTAGCCATTCATCTTTTTATATGATGCACTATTATTTTATACATGCAAGCCTTCTTATTCCAACTATTTCACAATGAAAATTTCTGAATGATGTGTCTATACCTTATATCACTCACTCTTGTAGGCTTCTCTTTTTATTCTTTATGGGAATTCTTTCATTGGTACTGGAAAACATTTTGTAATTCCCCTGGTTTTGTTTACTCATCATGTAAGTATTAGATATCACTCTAGGCTCATCACCTATCAACAGGCAGTTTATCTATTCTCAGTGTCCACTACAACTTAGAGTCTTTCTCTTAGAAATAAGAGGAAGGGAAGGAAGTCATTCACAATTCATGGCCTAATTTCTAGGACTTATCAGAAATTCATTTATTTTGGCTTTAATAGATTGAGATACTTTTTCCCACATCATCCTCCAGTAAGTTTACAGAAAGCACGTATCTCCTAGAAAAATAAGACACTTTGATTAAAAAAAGAGATAAACATTTAAAAAGTACATATTTTAATCTCTAGATTTTTTTTCCCATGGTAACTTCTTTTTCTGACTTCACAGCAAGACATTTTAGACACTTATTTCTCACTGGTCTGTTTCGATCTGAGTTTATAGTTACCGAAAGATGAGGAAATCTCTTCAGTAAACAGCATCTTTGCAGAGTAGTGTGGTTCACAAATTTCTTAGGTATCAGGTTTGGTAAAAGGTCAGAACCTGATTAAATATAGTTTCAGACAAGATACAAGTTTTTTTAAAATAAAATATTTTCATTTATCACAAATTATTTCAATCCAGCATGCTAATTATATTTCTCAAGTTAGTAAAAAAAAAAATACTCCATTTTTGGTGCTTTTTTCACTTAAAATAAGGGAAATCAAGCCATAACTATATATACATATATACATATATATATATACATTCATGACAAACTTTGAGGTAGATGTAGTTATGATCTTTTAGACATCATAAACTGAGACTCAAATATTTATCTAAGATGCTCAAAAGAATTGACCACATGGATTTTTTTAATCTAGACTTTTAGACTCCTAAGTAGGCATATTTTCAATTAGCATATATTATTTATATATTTTCTTACCTTTTATTTTGTATATTCTGAGGAGGAACATGGAGGAATGTAATTGTTTTAATAGATATTAGAAAGATTAATTAAAGCCCTCACAATTAAAAAATGAAAAGTTTTCTATATTACCTATGAACTGAAAATGCATATTCTAATTTCAACTCTATTTTATTGCAACAAAATAACTTGTTTTCTGGTAAACATATTTTATTCTCTGTTTACATGCAAGTCCTGCCTTCTTTTCTTGACTTTCCTTGATATTATGTCTCATAGCCCTTATTAGTACCTTTCACATGGATCTACCTTTAATTTCTGGATTTAATAAAATTGAGAATAGGAAAAATAAATGTGAATTAAATCCTGCTATTATTGAACATGATGCTTTAGGCAGAAGGAAAGATGGTAATATGGTTGGGCTGTGTCCCTACCAAAATCTCACCTTGAATTGTAATAATCCCCGTGTGTCAAGGATAGGGCCAGGTGGAGATAATTGAATCATGAGGGCAGTTTACCACATACTGTTCTCATGGTAGTGAATAAGTCTCACAAAATCCAATGGTTTCAGAAGTAGAAACTCCCATGCACAAGCTCTCTTGCCTGCCACCATGTAAGACATGACTTTGCTCCTCATTCACCTTCCACCATCATTGTGAGGCCTCCCCAGCCATGTGGAACTGTGAGTCCATTAAACCTCTTTTAGAAATTATCCAGTCTTGGGTGTGTCTTTATTAGCAGCGTGACAGCAGACTAATACAGATGGTATACCTAAAATATCTTAAAAGATGGATGGAAACATGATATGATATTTGGAGTATAAAATTATATAAGTACTTACTGCAAAGACTGTATAATTAAAAGTAAGTGGTTACTTTTCTGAAAATTGAATTATATAATTAGCATATGATGAAATAAAACAGAGAAAACATTAACATAAGATGAAATACAACAGAGAAAACATAAAGCTAAAATTGGATTCTTGTGCAGCCAGAATTGATTACAGTCATATTAAGTCCTCTTCATCTGTCTTAATAATGTATCACAAAGAGCAAAAAAAAAAAAAAAATAAGGACAAGATTATGTGTTATTTATCAACCAATAAGTAATTTCAAAATGGGGCTTACAAAGGTAAAAAAGTGTTAACATCCATGCAAGCTTTGTAAATGGAGTAGGCCAATATAACATCCATTATTGTGCAAATTTATATAACATGATATCTTGGTCTCTGTCATAAACATTTAACAACATAACTTTCATTTTTCTAATTTTATGTTCAAAAAGCAAACTGACAACATGCATGGCCTGCCTGGCTTTAGAGTGAGGTGGTATAAGAAGTCAGACAGGAGCTGACATTAAGAGCAGTCAGTGAAAAAAAAGCTTATAAACATAAAAATGTTAAATTGTATGTGTGTATAGATACATGTATCAATATGGATGTACATATTTCAATTTTAATTTATTCAATACACTTAGTGAGGGACACATAGTTTATTCTACAAAGTCTATTAAAAAATTTGAAACTGAGCATTAATAATTGGT
Source organism: Nomascus leucogenys (assembly GCF_006542625.1). Lineage (NCBI taxonomy): Eukaryota > Metazoa > Chordata > Mammalia > Primates > Hylobatidae > Nomascus > Nomascus leucogenys. The sequence continues at coordinate 82,485,059 of NC_044385.1, read as the reverse complement.
CTTGTATGAAAAGCATTCTCAATTTCATGATTAGTTTGTTTTTAATGAAGCATTTCAACTAATTTAATATTAAAATACGCCATTCATAAATCCCCTATGAATCCTAAAAGAAAAACTTAATCCAATGACTGAGCTATTAATAGAGGAAAATTACTTCTTGCAGTAACAATCATGCATTGGCTGTGAGGAATACTGATAATAAAATAAACTCTTCTTTAACTTTAGTTTCTTAATTATGATAATGGTACTGCAGAAGGAAATGTCCAAATAATTTTTAAAATTAAAAAAAATTAGAGTCACCATTTCCATGGACAATAACAAACCATGCTTTAAAATTTTCTGACTTGTTAATTTATAACCAAATTTGCTGGCTTTGAGAATCTCCATTTTATTGTGATTGATATATATTTTTGGCAATGCAAATTTCCTAGAGCATCTCTAGGGAAATAGAATTGAAAACCCCATAAATATAATATCTTATTAAATACTAGCAACATAAGCATGATCACTCCCATCCTGTACAACTTAGGGACACAGAATGAGAAGACCATTGCAACTCATATTTCAAAAATTATATGTTTCATTTTTAAAACAGATCTAGAAGACAAGTTGGCTACTGGAATGTAAAGACTAGGAAAAAAAGGCCAAAATGAGTTTGTGTTAGATTTATAATAAACAGATATTAGGCAATTAAAAAAAAAAAACCTATGGTGTGTTTATGTCCCTCTTTTCATTTCTTTTATCAACTCTTCTAAGGGCCTATCATGTGTAAGTCACCATGAGAAATCTTTTATCTCAATTGTTATGGTTGAGTGTAGGAAGGAAGACAAAAAAATGAATGATTGCAGCTAGGGATAATGTAAATTCCTTGCTAGAGGTATTTCTGGTAACCTAGATGTTAATAGATTGGGATAATACTTACTAAATTAATATGTCTCTCTTTGGAGTCCAGTTGATTTGGCAAAATAAAGGATATTAAAAGCATGAAAAAGTTTATTTTCCTGCTTCAAACCCATCACATACTATGAAAAAGTATAAAAGATGGCAGAGAGAGGAAGCACAAACAAACAAAATGTTAACATTCACACAGAAAAACTGGGGCAACAATGGTCTCATTACTGCCAAATTATGTGAAATCTGAATCCCAAAGGAAAGACTAAAGCCTTCACGTTAATTTAACATGTGCCTTGGTGAAATGACATCATAAAGTGAAACTGGAAGCATACAGATTCTATTGTGTTTATTACGTCCACGAGCTGTATAATCATCTAGCATCATTTGCATCAGTAATATTAAATTAGCTGTAATCCATTAGTCATCATACAGCCAGTCTAGATCTGTTTGTGCTCTCTCATTCCTGCAATTTCCAAACAATTATATACATTTTTGAGGTAATGAGCAGATGGATCACTTCCCATTTTTAGAGTGGATCTTCCCAATCCCTCTCCTTCATGCACTGTAGCAGGATAGGGACACACTGAAATTTCTACTTATAAAAGATTGAAGCCACATGGGGACTCATCATCAAACCAAATAACCAAATAATCCTTTCCACTCAGCAATCTATGGAATTAGCAATATGGTTTCAGGTAGATTCTTCCTAAAACTATATGACAATCATGATTCACCAGGCTTCTACTAACCATTTCTCTATAAAAGGTCTTCACTCTTTAATAGGATATCCTCTGCATTCTGTAATCAGCCAGCCATGGCTTCTACCTACCTGTATAGTTGTTTGAGTAGTCAATTTTTTTTAAGTAAGTGATTTCATGAGTTAATGTAACATCTGCCCATTTAGTCAAGAAGCTTAAGAAGGCTTCTGGAGGAGAATTTTTCTTGAGTTGCCCCAGCCTTTGGTTTTAGAGGTCTACTTTTAGGAAGACTGTTAACAAAAGCCATTTTCTTATGTACTTTCTGTCTTGCATTTTGTCCAGTTAGACATCTCTGCCAGGTGTAGATGTATTTCTTCCAAGTTCCTTTCATGAGATGTACCTCAGGGTCAAGCCTTTTGCCACATTGTGTGGGCGATGAGTAGTAGGCAGTCCTCCTGGAATCAAGTACTCATCATATTCCTTTTTATTCCCTCCTTTGTCTGCCAAAAAAGGGCTTTTGTCGTTATGATCTGTGGATCTGAAAGACAATGTTGCTTACAATGCTTATCTGAGACAGCACCGAAGCAGCTGATCACTGTGGACTCAGGATTTGAAGATTTTACTTACTAGGAAGCTCTACCATTTAGGTGAAGGAGACACTGGAAAAGCCAGGCAAGTTCAAGACTTCCAAAGTTGTTTGATGGGTTCCTTGCAGCCAAAATAGGAAGCACTCTGGCCCAGGTTCACATCCAAGACTCCAAGAAGTGCAAGTGCTCACTAAGTAGAGCTGCTTGGGCCATGACATATCTCTGTTTTATACTCAGAAGAGTTCTTCAGATAGTTCCATAGCTTATGTGACAACATCCAAGGAGCCATGCTCCATAAATTGATGGATCCCAGGGTCAGAAAAACCCACTACTTCCCATTTTCTTTCCATAGAGGGTAATCATTAATAGCTGCCACAGAGCCTCCCAGAGAGATGAAGAAAGATGACAAACAAGAACACATAATATTCAGAATTTCATAAATTTTGAAAGCTAAAATAATTTATTTAAAGAGTAGAATACCTCCCAAATTTTGAAATATAGATTATTAAAAATCAATAAAAGGATAAAAACACATATTTTATATTAACATATAGAATGCAGAATACTTAAACTGGCTCCTTAAATAAAATATTGAAAGATTTATCAAAAAAACATATTCACACATCTTATGACTGTTACAAAACATGTAAAGAACATGGAAGTGATTTTTTGAGGACAATTAAAAGATTTTTCTTGAGTCAAGATGTAAAAGTATTTGACAAAATGATAATGGTAATAATAATTGTTATTAAATAAATTTACTTACTAAACACATTATTATTAATAATTCTGTTGTATAGATTGCACTTAGTACATGCCAAGTACTGTGTGAAGATTTCTTCTTCTCTGTTTCTCTCTATATATACATATACATACATAAATATACATATATAAACATATGTATATCTCCAAATACTTATCAGATGACTAACAAAATGTCATGTACTTATATATGTATATTCATAGTCATCTGTATTAATTTAATACAAATATTAATATAAGTATCAGTCACTGGAGAAGTATTAATACAAGTATTGGTCCTCAGATAAGTATCGAATACAGAGATATAGGTATACAAATATATGAAATCTTACTAGTCATCAGATAAGTATTTAGAGACCTGTTTTTCAAAGGCAAAATAGCTTGTTCTTAGTCACAGGTAGTAAACTAGACCCCATCAAGTAGAAACTAGAACCCATAATCCAAAATCAGTCCTGCCAATTTTTCTTTTTCAATGCACTAACAGGAAATTAGATAGTAATATCACAGGATCAAATTTATGTTAGCTGCAAAAATGTCTGACAGTAAATTTCTCTTTTTCTAATCTTTGAATAACTGTGTAACGTTGAGTTAAGATTATATAGAAGATTAAATATTTAGGATAATTCCTTGAGGAAGTCAATGAAAGGTGAGCCTGGGGTTTCCCTGTGAAATGAGTATTAATGAATACTACAATTTCTGTTCTATATATATTTTTTAGAAACTTTTTGTTTATGCTTTTATCAGATTTGGTGAATGTTATGTTTTGAGAAGTTTATTCCATTTAATCTTAATTGTCAAATATGTTAATATAAAGTCACAATTTCTACAAAATCAGTGCTTATGTCCTTTTTATAAATGTATGATACTAGTAGTTTGATATTTATTTTCTTTTTTAATCTTTCTTAGTAGATTTCAATAAATTCTTTTTTTGTTTTTTGTTTGTTTGTTTTTTGAGATGGAGTCTCACTCTGTCACCAAGCTGAAGTGCAGTGGTGTGATCTCAGTGCAACCTCCACCTCCCGGGTTCAAGTGATTCTCCTGCCTCAGCCTCCCGAGTAGCTGGGACTGCAGGTACACACCACCATGCCCAGCTAATTTTTGTATTTTTAGTAGAGATGGTGTTTCATCGTGTTTGCCAGGATGGTCTCGATCTCTTGACCTTTGATCCGACCGCCTGTGCCTCCCAAAGTGCTGGGATTATGGACGTGAGCCACTGCGCCTGGCCAAGAAATACTTTTTTCTAACAAATAAAGAGTGTGAGTACTTTCTATTGTGTGTATGTTTTCTATTTCTTTGAGTTTTACTGTTACCTTATTATTTCCTTCTATTGACTTTTCTTAGGTCTAATTAAAATATCTGATGTCCCTTTTATCTCTTTAATCAGTGGATTAAATAATTAATTTTTCCACCTTCATTATTTTCATAACGCATTTATTGCTGAAATTTTTATTACTCTTGTCTACACTAAGACAAGGCTTGCTGGTGACAAAGTTACATAGGTTTTTGTATAAGTGTATATGTAAAACTATCTTAAATTTGAAATTGTTGCTAAATGTTATTTTACTTTATATAAATTTTAATACTGTGGCTATATTCTTCCATTATTTAAAAATATTATTTCATTTTTTTCTGGCTATGATTTTTACTGAGAATTAAGTTTTTATATTTAGTGTTCATCCTGTGAGAGTAATACGTCTTTCCTCCTTGTGGAAGCTGTTAAAATTTCATCCGTAATTTCCTCCCATTTTAGCAGTATGAGCTTATGTATGTCCGTGTTTGTGTGTGTGTGTGTGTGTGTGTGTGTGTGTGTGTGTGTGTTTTAATTTGCTTAATGTTTGGAGTTTGGTAGAAATACCAAAATTGTTAGAAATACATAATCGGTGCCACAAAGAAAAGTCAGCATGGAGACAAAAGATCTCTCAGTAAGGCAATCTTTACTTTCTGCAGAAAAGGTGCTCAATCACAAATGGAACAATGGCGAGAGCACACTTCAACAAAGGAAAGCACCCATATTTATTCCTTATGCATTTGGGTTGTCCTTACTGCTGTGTCCTGCATCCATTGACTGGAGCTGGACCTCACAATCTTAAACTGATACCCAATTTGCTAATAACCTAAGACTTCCCTAAATAGGTAAGTGCAAGGAAGAACAAAGAAGGAGAGGAAGTTGCTTACAAAAGGTTTAAGGAAGCAATAACATTTCCAAAATAAGGAAAGGGCATAAGCTGTGAGCTAAGACTTGCCTAGGCCTGTCCAGACATGCCTGAGTAAGCCAAAGCAACTGACTGGGCTAAAGTGTAAGAACTAATAGTTGATAGGAGGCTTTAGAGTAAGAAGCTATTATTTCTAGTGTCTATTATTTTTAAACCAAGACTAGATTTGAAGAGGAACTTTTATACTTTCTACAGAGTTTCTTCCACATCTTTAATCTTTATATCATTTCTATGTTATGGGAAAATGTTGTACATTAATCTTCAAATATTGCTTTGTCCACACTTTCTTTTTTCTGCTTCCAGACTTAAATTACATCTATGTCACAAATTTTGAGCTGGTTTTTCCAACACTTAAATATATTTTTCTTTTCTTTTATTTTTTATATTTTATTCATTTCTGTCCATGGCCTCTGATCTCCTATTCTGCTTTATACAATCTTTTCCTTCATTTTAGATGCTTCCTGTTATTTTAACATTATAAATACCTGTGATGGCCTGAATATTAGCTAGCAAATTGAACACTACTTATTTGATTCTTATTCTTATTATTGTTCTCCTACGAAGATAAAAGAAAGAAATCAAAGTCAATATTAAAAAATAAGTAAACCGACAAAAACACTAATGACAAACTGATGTGTATGACAATTGAAAAAGAAATGAGAAGATATTGCTGTGTAGTATACTGAAAAAAAGGAATCTACCTGAATCTTAAGAGTCATGGTTTAAGTATTTTCATACAAATAATAAGAACTCTTATGCTAGGTAAGTCATTTTCACTCTCTAGTCCACTATTTATAAACTAAATTAAGTTATCTGTATCTGACATCATAGGGGGTAGATTTACATACTCAATGTTGACTACAAAAACAACTATGTTTTTTTCATTTTGAAAAATGATTATGCTTTTCTAATATAAATTGGAATTTCATTCAATGTTTTAATCACAAATAAGCCAACTTTGGCATTTCTTAATGTTTAAAGCAATAAAAACTCTTCCTCTTCATCATACTACATGCTTTAATGAAATAAATTTGTTAGTTATATTTATATATAAACAATGGAATTCACATATTTTACAGGGCAAATGCTATTTTGGGAAAAAAAAATTAAACTCTAGTTTATTATGTGAAGCAAATGAAACCCTCATGCATTGGCCACTGGGAAAGAAAAATGGAAAACACTTTGTTAGTCTTTTATAAATTGAAGAATGAACTTTCAAAATTATCCACCAATCCCATTACTGGGTGTTTTTTCTATGGGAATAAAAACTTGGGTGCACATAGCTATTATAATTGTTTATAATAGCACTGTTTATAATTGCCAAAACTGGACACAAGTCAAAAGACCCTCAGTGGGTGAAAGGATAAAGAAACTGTGTTACATCCATGCAATGAGTTATTAACCAACAAAAATGGTGAATTCATGACTTATATGTGTACCCAGTTGGATGTATATCAGAGGATTATGGTGAATAAAACAGGCTAGTTTCAAGTGATTTCCTATTCTATGACGTCATTTATATCCTATTTTTTAAAAGATAAAATTATAGTGTAGGAGAACTATACCGTGTTCAAGATCTGTGGTTTCCAGAAGTTAGAGTAAAAGAATGGTAAAACTAAAAAGGAGTAGCATGAAGTTACCACTTTTCTCAATCTACAAGATAATGTCTAATGCCCTTTTCCTGAATTTCAGCTCTACATTCCTAATTAAGATTGTTTTAGATTTAAAAGAAAAATACAAGTACAACCCGATTTTCTAGCACATCTTGCTTAAATCTTTATTTAATTTTGGTTTTAAGTTCAGGGATACGCGTGCAGGTTTGTTACATAGGTAAATTTGTGTCATGGGGATTTGTTGTACACATTATTTCATCACCCAAGTATTAAGCCTAGTACCCATTAGTTATTTTTCCTGATCCTCTCCCTCCTCCCACCCTCCACCCTACAGTAGGTGTTGTTCCCCTCTCTTTGTCTATGTATTTTCAAAATTTAGCTCCCACTTATCAGTGAGAACATGTCATATTTTGTTTTCTGTTCCTGTGTTAGTTTGCTAAGAATAATGGTCTCCAGTACCATCCATGTTCTTGCAAAGGACATGATCTCATTCCTTTTTATGGATGAAAGAAACTAGCAACAGAGTAAACAGGCAACCTACAGAATGGGAGAAAATTTTTGCAAACTATGCATCCAACAAAGGTCTTATATCCAACGTTTATAAGAAGTTTAAAGAAATATAAAAGAAACAAAAACAAACAACCTCATTTAAGAAGTGGGCAAAGAACACAGACAGACAGTTTTCAAAAGAAGACATACATGTGGCCAAAAATCATACTTAAAAAAAGCTCAACATTACTGGTTATTAGAGAAATGCAAATCAAAACCACAATGAGATACCATCTCACACCAGTCAGAATGGCTTCTGTTAGAAAGTCAAAAAATAACAGATGCTGGCAAGGTTGTGGAGAAAAAGGAATGCTCATATACTGTTGGTGGGGGCGTAAATTAATTCAACCATTGTGGAAGACAATGTGATGATTCCCCAAAGACCTAAAGACAGAAATGCCATTCAACCAAGCAATCCCATTACTGGATATGTACCCAAAGGAATATAAATTATTCTACCATAAAGACACATGAACACATATGTTCACTGCAGCACTATTCACAACATCAATGACGTGAAATCAGCCTAACTGTCCATCAATGACAAACTGGATCCAGATAATGTGATACATACACATCATGGAATACTAACACTTTCCTCCATTACACTTTCTACCAAAATATATTTTAATATCAGATATTTCATTTTCCTCTCTGGGTGATATTAAATCAGGAAACAAAAAATACACTTTGAAAATTTAAAAAAAGAAAAAAAAGGAAAACAAATCCAAAATTAAAACAAGATGTAAAGCAATCCACAAAGCTTTTCTTTATGGCCTTTTTATCTAGGCCTGCTATATATCCCGTATGAAAACTGTATCCCAACCACTCAAGCTGATGTTAAAGGGATTTTAAAGGTGATTTATAGGTAAAAATGTAAAATAAAGTACCGCCAAAGAGAAATTTAACTGGACATTTGTTTAAAAAGCATAAGACATTTTATCCAGGCTACTGCAGTAGGAGAGAGAATCTTTCACATGGACTGAACTGAATTCTGGAAAAAAACGGTGGAGATTTTTCCAGCCCTGTGGTAAGCTGCTAGAAAAGCACTGGAGAATGTCATGAGAAAAGCTTTTCAATGTGATTAGACCATCTGTGTTTGCTAACTGGCTAACTGACTAACTGACACTATTCAAAAGTAGGCTTTATCTCCCACAGAGATAAAGAAAAAAAAAAGCACTATCTTTTTTGATAATTACACTTCAAAGGGATGGTTCCTACAGAAAGATATTCCTGGGTTGTAAAACTGTCAAGAGTTTGGGAAGATTTACAACACGAAAGAGCAGAGAACAAATTTACAATTGCAAGTTTTTTTAAGGAAATAAAGAAAACGGGGGCTAGAGGCCTATCTACAAGGCAAAAAGTTTAGTCAAGATGAGGGGAGCACGCTGCCTGCTCATAGAAGTTATAATGAACGTTCCCAAGATATCTGAGATGTTACACAGATCCAAGTTGCACATTACCATGTCTGTTACATAAAGGTAAACAAAATATTTTTCTTGATCAACTAGATTAGAAGATATCTTTTGTTTTGTTCCCTTCTTTCCTGCCTGCCTGCAGGATGTTGTTTTCTTTTCTGGATTGTTGTGTTTTGCATTTGTTTTTGATGATTCCTTAGACTTTCAACAAGATCGTAGGGACACTGGGTTTCCAGTTTTAACTCAAAAAACTATAAGAGGACTTGATTTACAGTATTGCTCTCTCTATAGTTTATATAATTTGACATTTGTTTTCGCAGTTTCTCTTGTAAATACTATTTTTGTTCTATTTTATGTGCTATCTCTATGCAATATCTCAAAAATGAGTTTATATATATATATCTTATATGTTGAGAGGCAAATGTTCAGTTTACTCTTATAGTTTTAAAGCTACCCATTTGTATGTGTCTAAAAAAAATGCATGAAAAAGCATGTGACAGGCACCAAGCTGAGCTCTTCCCATGCTCAATTAAATTCATTACAAAAATAAGGATTGAGGCTTAGGATGTCATATGCCTTGCACAAGTCACCGAGGCAGTGAGGGGCTGAAATAAGGAATAGAATCAACATCTGAAAGCCACCTAATCCTGTATTCTAACTTTATTATTTTAGTTCTTTTGAGACACATATCAGATCCCCTAGGTAATATTTGATGCTTTATTATTGTAGATGCTCATGGCTCATGTTTTTTTTTTTTTTTTTTTTTTTGTTTGTTTGTTTGTTTTTTAGCAATGCATAGAGACTTGAATAAGGCCAAGTGATATCAGTTTGCTATTTTACTTTTACTTTTGGGGGCCGCACTTCGGAAATTTGGAGACACTTGGAATGCAGGTCCTTGGCTTCAGAGTAGTTTATAAGCTACAGTCTAAGGCTAACTACTTGAAGGAAATCAGCACTAGAGAATTGGACTGTGTACCATTGAATCAGCATGACAGAAACATAACCTATGATCATGTTGTAAAACTGATGGACAGGCAGAAAAAGATGGAAATACGCAATGCCAAAATAGGGCCAAATAGTTTAAATAGAAGGAACTTCACAAGAGTAATATCCAAATAAACTGGAAACAGAGATAAATGTACGGATCAAGTTACATTGTTTTGTTTTTACCTATATGTGTTTATGTCTTTTACATATATTTGGTACATTCCTGTGACCCTAACATGAAATTTTCTACGAGATCCTGTTTGTGTGCACGTAAATTTGTACTTATCAACATAATCTTCAGAAAGTACACATAAAATGTATAGCTCTATAATCTATTTACACAAACAAATATTTAATGATCCTTTTTTTTTTTGAGATGGAGTTTCACTCTTTTTGCCTAGTCTAGAGTGCAATGGCATGATCTTGGCTCACTGCAACCTCTGCCTCCCGGGTTCAAGTTACTCTCTTGCCTCAGCCTCCGGAGTAGCTGGGACTACAGGCATGTGCCACCATGCCCAGCAAATTTTGTATTTTTAGTAGAGACGGGGTTTCTCCATGTTGGTCAGGCTCGTCTCGAACTCCTGACTTCAGGTGATCCGCCTGCCTCGGCCTCCCAAAGTGCTGGGATTACAGGCGTGAGCCACTGCAGCCGGCTATGATCCCTTTCAATTAAAATGGCTGATATGGTTAGGCTTTGTGTCCGCAGTGAAATTGCATCTTGAAATGGAATCCACAGATGTTGAGGGAGAGACTTGGTAGGAGGTGACTGGATCATGGGGGCAGTTTCCCTCATGATGTTCTCCTGATAGTGAGGGAATTCTCATGAGAGCTGATGGTTTTCTAACTTGCAGTTTCCCCTGGGCTTTTTATTTTCTCTCTCTCTTTCTCTCTCTCTCTGTCTCTCACTTCCCACCATGTAAGGTGTGCCTCCTTCCCCTTTTACCATGATTGTCAGTTTCCTGAGACCTCCCCAGCCATGTGAAACTGTGAGTTAATTAAGCCTTTTTCCTTCATAAATTATTCAGTCTCCAATAGTGTCTTTATAGCAGTGTGTAAACAGACTAATACAATGGCATTCTTAGTTATAAAAGTAAAGATATGTGCATGGCTTTTTGTTGTTTTAGTGCTTCCTTACAATTTCTAATAAAGTATAGAGTAACATAGCTTCATAAAAACGTTGCTGTATGCATCACCTTACCTTTCTTCAACTAATTTTATTCTGAATCTTACTTTTTCACTTGTATCACTTAATGAACTGTTCATATTTCTCCACATCCAATTTAAATAAACAATAATGAATTCATACACATTTTAATGTAATATAACATTAATTAAATTTTCTAGAGAAGATTTTTTTTTGCTGTGTATTTAAAAGTATTCTGAGAAGCCATTAACTGCTTAAGGTGACTTTAAAATATAATTTAGAATGAGAAAGAAATAAGAAAAAATAAATATTAAATATCCCAAAACAGTTGCTACAGATAAATGCAGACATCTAAATATAAGTTGTCATATTAACATTTTTACCTTCAATATTTTTATTAGTGCTTTTCCTTGATACTATTTACTATTTAGGAATTAATTTTATAACACTAAATTTAAAAATATCAGCAGCACTGTCTTTTATTGGAATTGAAGATAATTTATTGTAAAATATGTAAGAAATTAAAATGGGGTATATATAGTTCACAAATATTAGGCTGACAATAATATTTTAAAAAGAGAAGGACATATTTGAAAGACAATTTTGGAAGATTAAGTGAATTAGAAAGTGACTGCACATAAATACATAAGAATTTTCTAAAGTATTTTTGAACTTTAATATACGTGTGCTTTAATAATGCTTTTGGAAAATTTGGCATTCAATATATTACGTTCCTGTTATTACAAGACTGACATCATAATTATTTTCTAATGAACATTCATTTTTTATTTCCTTTCTTACATTGTTACTTAATAAAATTTTAGTTGCATGCCATAGTAAATCGTAATTTGGGAAACATGTTATATTTCTAATCTAAAAAATGTGCTTGCTTATTGACTTTTTTGTCTTATTAATAACATTTGTTTAATTGGTAATGTTTATGTGACAATAGTTTACTGTTACTAACAGAATAGAAATTTAGTGCGGTATAAAACAATGTAAATCTAAACATTTAAAAAATTGTTTTAATGAATATTTAGTTAAGCTAAACATATACTAAATGTAATTTAAAACAAAAACATTTTTAACAGACACAGAAGGACAAATGCTACATGATATCACTTATGTTATGACTCTAAAGTAGACAAACTCATGGAAGCAAAGAGTTGAATGGTAGTTGCCAGAGGCTGAGGGAGGTATTAGTCAGGGTCCAAAGATATGGTTATATAAGATCGTAAGTCTTGGAAATTTACTGTACAGCATAGCACCTACAGTTGATAATATTGTATTGTACACTTAAAAATTTGGTAAGAGGGTAGACCTTATGTTTTGTTCTTATCACTAAAAATAATAATAAATAAGAAGATTGGAGAAAACTTTTGAAGATGTTGCATAGATTTATGTCATAGTCTGTGATGATGGTTTCAAGGATATATACTTACCTCCAAACTTATCAAGTAGTATACATTAAATATGTACAGCATTTGTATATCAATAACACCTCAATAGCATTGTCTTACAAATATATTTCAGCAAGTAGAACATGTAGACACAGAAATCTACTCTTCAAGGTGAACTATAATAATTATTGAAGCATAAAAGAGGTTTGTCTTTCAATCTTCAGCTACATTAACATAGCTCATTATAATTATAATAGCCTGTTCTTCAATTAATTATCATCCAGTCCTCTTTTGTTTTCAGTAGCATTGAAAATAGTTACTGGGGAGTGCTCCCTTAAGCCTGACACATAAGACATAATAAATGTTTAATAACCAATGGATATGAGTGGATAAATATCATATTTCATCGTTTTATTAGAAGAGAATACTTAAAGGCAGTACATGTCATTTCACTACAATAATGGTCAGAATAAATAAAAACTAAATATTTTAATAAAACAAGACATATTACCTATATTTATTAAAAAGCAGAATGTTAAAGTATGCTAGTAATTATAACCATTAAAAGAACATTTGTTTTACATATAATGTACTTAGAAAATATAATTCATCAATCTCTTAGTTACAGAGATGATGAAACATGGAAAACAAGATAGAGATGTTAGTTATCTTCATTGTGTATGTGGATTAGCAGGAAAGACAGAGATTGGTGAAGAATAATGGAAATGAGTGTTATGCAGAAGAACAAGATGTTGAATCACAGAAGAGAATGAAAGTCTCTAAGAAGAAATAATCTCTAAGCTCAGTTCCAAAGGATGAATAAGAGTTAGACTTGAGTATATCATATATCTAGGAGAATAAACTAAATATATAAGGGTCTGGGGACCAGAAGAATGGACACATTCAGAGAGTAACAGCAGATTGATTTTGAAATGAGAAGACTGATAAGGCAGGGCAGCATGAAAAAATAAACAGGGTCTTAAATGAAAAGGCAGTCAAAAATATTACTAAACTTCAATATAAATGGAGTTTTATAAAGAAATTACTTTTTATATTTTTAAAAGATTAATTGAATAAATATGTAATAAATGTCCATGCAAATAAGATTTTTACAAAATATGTAGGTAAAAACATTTCTTTAGAGAGAAAACATTTAGGTAAGTATCTCAAAATAAATATAATATTTAACTACAGATGAATCATGACTGAGAGAGAAGTTCTTTGGTCAGGCAGTTATTTGCAGGATATGATATCATGAAGCCTACAGTTTTAGATACAATGATAAGGAGTTTTTATCTTTTGTTTTATTTATTTAAAAATATATTGCTGTTATTTTATTGTTTGCTTTCTTGTACTTAGTCTTGATTGCTTGTTTTTTTTGTAATCAGCATCATAATTATCATTTATTTCCATTTTGCCATATTCGAAATCTGAAAAGTTTTCATATACTGTATTCTATTGAGTTATGATAAAGTTTTGAAGGGACACCAACATTTCTCCCTTATAAATAACACTTTTTCCAATTAGCTCTGCCACCTGTAGTCATAGATACATCAAATTGCTTTTTTTAATAATAAAATAGTGCTATTGAAAATGGATTTCACTCTTGACTTTTTCTCCCTAAGATTTTTTTACAGTGGCTTTTTTCTTTTAAATACGTTCCTCCTTCACATTTCACCTTATTTTGTTTTCCTTTTTCTTATTATATGTATTCTGTTTTATCGAAAATATCTTTGCCTCTTCTGTCACATTTCACTAGTTCTTTCTGCATTAATATTCTTATCTTTTTCACTTCCCTTATGTAATTATTATGAACTTGGAAAAATTAAGTAGCTGTTTCCCACATAAGTGGCAAGAAGACTGTTCCTTGAAATAATTGAAACAAAGCCATTCTCCACGTTAGCTTTCTATTGCTCTAACTATAGCAATTGTTCGGAGCAAGAAATAAAAGGAATATTTTTATTAGATAAAATGAAGCATCATTATTGAGGATGGGGATATTAAGAGACTGACAGAGTGGAATTCGGGAAAGATAGTAATCTTTTATCAAGGCAGGAAGGTTTGGTAGCACATTATTGTGACTGAAGCTGTTTTAATGGAGCAGTTAGTCTGCTGTCATGTAGCTGAGGCCTGAGACTTAGGTCAAGGATATTTTGATCCTAGTTTGAGATTGCGCTTTATGGAAATGCTTTTCACCAAGTTTGTGTGACTCAGACTTAAACACAGAAAGCTGGGTTTGTCATGCCTAAAGCATGTGTGAGTAACCAGCACTGGGCTTCCTGGGAATCTTAAAACAATCACTTTCTCTGCAAGTGGCAACAATTTAACCACAGGGGAAATAAAATGTTTTGTATACAGTACATTTGAACATAAAAGGGCAACTATTGGTTTTCCCCCTCTACTGTTTTTTAACAATATTTGCTTTTAAAATGCAGGTAAATACCATACAAATTATAGAGCTTATAAGTCTGTTACATTTTTTACTTTATTTGTTCCAGGCTTAGACAGGCTGCACATATTTTCTACTTTTTTTTTTTTTTAATTTAAAAGTCTGTTTAAAATATTCTGTCTCCAAGAGCCACGTTTTCCGGGAATCTAAGGAGGACAGAATAAGTGGATAATATGTACAATCATAGAACAAAGGCAAAATTTTTAAAAGACTAATTAAGCTAGGGGAAAAGAATGTATGCTTTCTTTCAAACATGAGTTCTATCTTAGAGGAGATGTTACTAAGATACGAAGGGGAAAATGAGATCTTAAAAGCCATTAAATAGCTATAAAAAATAAAAATAAAATACACTCAAATATCATTATTTTAAAGAAAACAACAAACAAAGGGATGCTCCCTTAGATATTGCTAGACTCGAAACTAATGCAGGGCTAAGAAACCAAACCGAGGAAGAGGCTCATGGTCTGAGATCTAACTGGAATGACTCTGTACAGTCAATCCATAGGGGACTAGGATTCAGAAAATTATAAAGAAATACTCAAAGCAAGATATGGAAAATTCAGAGAAATACCAAAGGGGTACAGGTAAGATATTTAAATAGGTATAGCCAATTCAAAATAATTTAATCAGAAAAGGCTTAGACTATCAAAGCTTATCAAAGATTGCTTGATAAGCTTTAAGGGGATACTTTTGCTGTAGGTGAGAATCACAGGACTTGTTATTGTACCTTGTAAAAAACATGGCCAAGAAATGTATGAAATTAGGACTCTAGGAAGGCTGACCAAAATTGAGATACATATAGACAGATGTAAAAGGACAATGATGGATCATATGATGTTGGGTAAATGGACTAATATATCCTGAACATAATTGTTTAGTTTATAAAAGTGAGATTGAAAAATAATTGGGGATATTTTTGATGTATTAAAATATATTTTCTGTGAGAGATTGAGTACTTATTTAATAAATCTAATTTACCAAAATTTACTATTTAATATTGTAAAATTCAAATGTTAATACATAACCATTTCATGATGGATACAGATTCATATTATTTTGGAAACTGTACACATAATCCACTTATTTCAATATTTTGGGTGATATTTCTATCAACAACTTAGCTTGAAGATGTCCTGATATGTAAGTATTTCCAAATATTACCCTGCTAAGAAAGAAGGCCATTTTCTCTTGTTTCTGGCTCCAGGTGTACTTTATAATATTCTGTAAATTAGTTACAATGCTTTTAAATGCCATAAAAGGATGGGACCAGCACTCACTGCTTGAATATTAAAAAAAAAGAAACACTCTAAAATGGAATCCATTGCCAATTTAAACAACAGATAATTATGCTGATCATCCATAATCATGATTTCTGAATATAGAACATAACTGATCTGATGTAGGAGTTTTGGGATAGGTTGAAATGAAGGTATCAAGTAGTAGAGAAAGCATGAGTTGATGCTGCTGTGGAAGCCAGGTTCAATGGGTGATACTGGGCTGCTTCATTGGGGCAAGTCCATTCCTGATTGACTCACTTCGGAAATAAAGAACTCCCAATAATTCATTCGCATGCAGA
The DNA here is from genome assembly GCF_006542625.1 of Nomascus leucogenys. Classification (NCBI taxonomy): domain Eukaryota; kingdom Metazoa; phylum Chordata; class Mammalia; order Primates; family Hylobatidae; genus Nomascus; species Nomascus leucogenys. The sequence continues at coordinate 82,468,769 of NC_044385.1, read as the reverse complement.
AGGATGGTCGCTGGGAAAAATTGTTGTTTTCTTTTTTTTTTGAAATGGAGTTTCACTCTTGTTGCCCAGGCTGCAGTGCAATGGCGCACTCTTGGCTCACCACAACCTCCGCCTCCCGGGTTAAAGCAATTCTCCTGCTTCAGCCTCCTGAGCAGCTGGGATTACATGCACCTGCCACCAGGCTCAGCTAATTTTTTTTTGTCTTTTTAGTAGAGATGGGGTTTCTCCATGCTGGTCAGGCTGGTCTCGAACTCCTGACCTCAGGTGATCTGCCTGCCTTGGCCTCCCAAAGTGCTGGGATTACAAGCATGAGCCAACATACCCGGCCGAAAAATTATTTGCTGATATTCAAACATGCTTAAAACTAATTCTTATGTCTACTTTTTCCCATAATAAAAAAGGAAAGCAGTTTTTTCCTGGGACATGAGTAATTGAGATAATTGGTTTTTCATTTTTATTATGACAGGGTTAAACAGATGATTTCCGTCTTACATTTGTATTTTAGGGTGTTAGGATTATGAGATGATTAAATACTTTGCTTTGTAAGCCACACAGGAGGTAATTCAGGAGGTAATAACAGGAGTAGGACTGAATGTCTTATGGAATTTCTGAGCTCTGCACTATAAACTCTGCTAATCATGTACCTATGGCTGATGTATTTAGTTGCAAGTAAATGTTTGCGCATTATTAGTAGCATACAGGAGTTTCAGCTTCTGTTTATAGTAACCATTGCTGAAACATCTTTCTAGTTTATGCAACTATGACTTTCTCTGTTTTGTTCCTCCATGGTGTATGCCTTAATAATTTTTCTTTTATTCCAGTGTACCACTCTGCTTTTCATTATGCCAGAATTAAATTTAATTACAATTCAAATAGAACATATGTGATTAGATCAGACATTGGCAAAGAGCAGACAGGAAAGGTTCCTTGTGGCAGAGGCAGATATTAAAGTGCTTTATTTTGATGGAACACATGAGGGGTGACCAAAGCATGGGATAAAAAAGGACTAGACCCAGTGAAGTGTGTAGAAACAACTCTGGGTCAAAATTAATCAGAATAAAGATGAGCTTGAGAATTGATATGAATTAATTTTAGTAATAATTTGGTGGTTGGCATTTTAAAAGAAACAAAATAAAATATTTAAAAAATTGTCTCTCAGTTTTGTCCATGATGGATACTTGTGATCTGAAATTCTTATTTTAAGAAAATTATCAAATGCTTGTGTTTGGCTTTTTGATTTTGAAGCACATTACTTACTTTTCAGTCCCAAGGTCATAAAGATATTTACTTAAATTTTATCCTATTAATTCCAAAAATTTACTTTTCACATTTAATTTTTTGATCCAAAATTAAAAGACAATTGAAAGAATACTAAAAGTTATTTGTTATATCAGAAAATGAAAAGTGATTACTATCAAGAATAGGCAGGGGATGCCTGCAAATAATCAAGAAACATACAGCAATTCTATAGCACAATGAACAAATTGTATAAGGAAGCAAGTCACAGAGGGGAGAATCATAAAATGTTTCAAGATATTCAGAGTTAGTCAATGCAACTTAAGGCAACAGTGCAATCATGTTACTCCTAAAGAGTTGGGAACATTCAGAAAGCTGGATGAAGCCAAATGTAAGTAGAGATATTGGTACATAAGACCCTTTGCACTGCTGATGGGAGTGTAGATGTAAAGCAGCTACATTATCTGGGGTATACACCCTGGGGTTCCTCATCTCACCCCAGGAAAATTTAGGACATGGACACAAGGAGTTTAGGAGGAGTGGAGGTTTAATAGGCAGAAGAGAAAGGAAAGAGAAACAGATCTCTCTTTAGAGAGAGAGGGACCCCTGAGTGGAAGAGACCAGCTGGTGGGGGGACGCGCCGGATTTTATAGTCCAGTTTGAGGAGGTGATGTCTGATATACATAGGGCTCACAGATTGGTTCAATTACATATGACATTTACATAGCAAGGGCAGGGAAGGCTGGTTATCCCACACTAATCTTATGCAAATTGCCTGTCCAGTTAATCTGAGCCATTTTGTCTGTTATTTATTGTACACATGGCTGACAAAGAGAAGGGGACATGGAGCTGCCATCTAGAACATGTCTAGTCCCTAGTTCCTGCCCACATTCACCTGTGCAAGCTCCCAGCTTGCTTGTCTATGTCTGCAGCTCGATTTTGCAGGCTGCTCTTTGTTAGAAAATGATTTGGGGGGCTGGGCGCTGTGGCTCACGCCTGTAATCTCATCACTTTGGGAGGCCAAGGCGGGCAGATCATTTGAGGTCAGGAGTTCGAGACCAGCCCAACTAACATGATGAAACCCTGTCTCTACTAACAATACAAAACAACTAGCTGGGCGTGGTTTCACTATCAGACCACCTGTAGTCCTAGCTACTCAGGAGGCTGAGGCAGGAGAATTGCTTGAACTTGGGAGGCGGAGGCTGCAGTAAGCCGAGATTGCACCAGTGCATTCCAGCCTGGGTGACAGAGTGAGACTCGGTCTCAAAAAGAAAAAAAAAAAAAAAAAGAAAGAAAATGATTTGGGGATGCTTTTCATTGAAAGGAAAAGCCTTACCGAGGACTCTCATACCCTTACTATCTGCCTAAGTGATTTCTTCTTAACTCCTATATAAGATGATACAATTGTTTTGAAGAGCAATCTGGTAATGATTTCTTAAATAAGTAAACAAAGCTATTGATGAGCTTAAAAAGAGAACATAATTTTTGTTTAAAAAAATGGTAGAAATCAGAATAAAATGTGTCACGATACTATTCACTTAAATGAAATTATAAACTTGTAAGAACACATTTAAATGAAAAGTAACATATACAAAACAGAGGGATTGCCTATGAAATAATAGGAGTTGATTATAGATCTAAAATAAACAAACAAACTCAGCAGCAAGTAAACAAACAGAAGGTCTGAAGATGATACAGGGCTATGGACTGAAGAACACAATTAACTCAACCTTTCGCCATCATTTTGTTTCCTTAAATATTTCTTATTTTCTAAATTGCTTTTAATTTAATCACCTAAACTTTAATTTAATTATGAATAGTAAGAGGATTATATTTTAAATATTTTAATTTTATCCCAGGTAAAATAAGTTTAAGCTAGAACAACAAAAAACATGGCTAAATATATTGTCAGTGAGCATAGTCAACTGCTAAAATATATAAAGTTGTCCTGAAAAGATCAGCCACACAAGTCGATAGCATACACATGATGTTAAATACATAGATTACATGATAGTTGAAAGTTTTATAGAGGCCTGTTTCTCCTATTAAGGGACACCCTCTCTTAATGGGTTATCACTTTTGTAAGAAGCAGCACTATTTAAATTCAAACACTCTGCCCATTCTTCAGGACTTACATTTTTACCTCACCTCCTTCTGCTCTTAAATATTTTCACTACTGTGGCTTAATAGCTTGATTTTGCTAAGTTTAGTTGTGTAAAACAAAATATAGGAAACAATAATTAATATTTATAAAATTAATTTGACCACAAATAAAAGGAAAATATTGATTACCAGTAATGCAGTTTCCGAAACAACAGATCACTAAAAATACAGTGGGGATTTTATAATTGTTCTTGTTATAATTAGTGTTGCTCTTTTAAAATTAAAATGCAAAATTAAAAAATAGATAAATGGTGCTAGAAACATACAATAAAGAAAGGATAATTTCTTCAATCAATGGTGTTGGGAAAGGGAAAACTGGCTATCTACATGCCAAAATATGAAATTGAACCCATGACTTACTCAACCTACAAAAATTGACTCAAAATTTATTAAAGAACATTCATAAGACCTAAAACCATTAAAAACAAAAACAAAACAGGGGAAAACCTCCTTGACATTTGTCTTGGCAATTTTTTTTTTGTTTTAACATCAAATGTACATCCCACAAAAGCAAAAATAAACAAATAGGAATAAATACAACTAAAAAGCTTATGCACATCAAACAGAGCAATAACAAAATGATAAAGGCAACCAATTAGACAGGAAATATATTTGCAAACCATATATCTGATAAGGAGTAAATATCTAAAATACATGAGTAACTCATACAGCTCCATAGCAAAAAAAAAAAAAAAAGTCTGATTTTAAATGTACAAAGGATCTGAATAGATACTTTATACCAATAGCCAACAGATATATGCAAAGATGCTCAATATTACTAATTATCAGGGAAATGCAAATCAAAACTGCTATTAGATATCCCAAACACCTGTTAGAATGACTATTAAAAAGATAAGTGATAACACGTTTGTAAGGATGTGTAGAAAAGGAAACCCTTATCACTGTGGTGGTAATGTAAATTGGGACAGCCATTATGAAAAGCAGTATGAACGCTCATCAAAAAATTAAAACTGGAATGAGCATATGATCCAGGATTCCCATTTCTGGGTATATATCTGAAGCAAATGAAATCAGTATCACTATGAGAGATCTGCAGGGTCATGTTCATTGCAGCACTATTCACCATAGCCAATATATGGAAGCAGCCTAAGTGTCTGTTGTCAGATGAAAAGGATAAAGAAGTTGTGAGATTTTACACACACACACACAAATAATATTTATTCATAGAAAAAAAGAAAATCCTGGCATTTGTGATGATATGCGTGAAAATGGAGGGCATTATGTTAAATGAAATAAGCCAGTCAGAGAAGGACAAATACTATACAGTGTCATTTATATGTGTGTATTAGTCAGGGTTCTCAAAGGGGACAGAAATAATTGGATAGATGAATATATGAAGGGGAATATATCAGGAGTATTGACTCACATGATCCCAAGGTGAAGTCCCACAATAGGCTGTCTGCAGACTAGGAATCAGGAAGCCAATGCGAGTACCAAAACCTCAAAAGTAGGAAAGCCAAGAGTGCAGCCTTCAGTCTGTGGCTGAAGGCCTGAGAGCCCCTGGCGAATCACTGTTGTAAGAGCAAGAGTCCAAAAGCTGAAGAACTTGGGAGTCTGATGTTCAACAGCAGGAAGCATCCAACACTGAAGAAAGATAGAAGACTCAGCCAGTCTAGTCCTTCCATGTTCCTCTGCCTGTTTTCATCCTAACTGTTCTGGGGGCTGATTAGATGGTGCCCACCCAGACTGAGGGCGGGTCTGCGTCTCCCAGACCACTGACTCAAATGTTAATCTCTCCTTTGGCAATATTCTCACAGACACACCAGGAACCATACTTTGCATCCTTCAATCCAATCAAGTTGACAGTCAACATTAACCATCACAATGTGGTATCTTTAAAAGAGTCAAAACGAAGAGTATAATGGTGGTTGCCAGTGGCAGGCTTTGGGAGGAATAGGGAGATGTTGTTTATCAAAAAATATAAAATGTAAGTTATAAGATGAATATGTTCTGAGGGTCCGATGTAAAGCAGGGTGATTACAGTTAATATAGTGTATTACATACAGCCATGCACCACAGAAGGACATTTCAGTCAACAACAAATTGCATATATGTTGGTGGCCCCAATAAGCCACAAAGCCATAAAAAAGAACAAAGTAATGTTTTTGGCAGCAACATGGATGGTGCTGAAGGTCATTATCCTAAGCAAGTTAATGTAGGGAAAAAAAACAAATACTGCAGGTTCTCACTTATAAGTAGGAGCTAAACATTGAGTACATCTGAATACAGAGAAGAAAACAAAATACTGGTGTGAGATGGTATCTCGTTGTGGTTTTGATTTGCATTTCTCTGATGGCCAGTGATGATGAGCATTTTTTCATTTGTTTTTTGGCTGCATAAATGTCTTCTTTTTGAGAAGTGTCTGTTCATGTCCTTTGTCCACTTTTTGATGGGGTTGTTTTTTTTTTTCTTGTAAATTTGTTTGAGTTCATTGTAGATTCTGGATATTAGCCCTTTGTCAGATGAGGAAACAACAGGTGCTGGAGAGGATGTGGAGAAATAGGAACACTTTTACACTGTTGGTGAGACTGTAAACTAGTTCAACCATTGTGAAAGTCAGTGTGGCGATTCCTTGGGGATCTAGAACTAGAAATACCATTTGACCCAGCCATCCCATTACTGGGTATATACCCAAAGGACTATAAATCATGCTGCTATAAAGTCACATGCACACGTATGTTTATTGCGGCACTATTCACAATAGCAAAGACTTGGAACCAACCCAAATGTCCAACAACAATAGACTGGATTAAGAAAACATGGCACATATACACCATGGAATACTATGCAGCCATAAAAAGTGATGAGTTCATGTCCTTTGTAGGGACATGGATGAAACTGGAAACCATCATTCTCAGTAAACTATCGCAAGGACAAAAAACTAAACACCGCATGTTCTCACTCATGGGTGGGAATTGAACAATGAGAACACATGGACACAGGAAAGGGAGCATCACACTCTGGGGACTGTTGTGGGGTGGGGGGGAGGGGAGAGGGACAGCATTAGGAGATATACCTAATGCTAAATGACGAGTTAATGGGTTCAGCACACCAACATGGCACATGGATGCATATGTAACAAACCTACACATTGTGCACATGCACCCTAAAACTTAAAGTATAATAATAATAAAAAAAAGAAAACAAAATACTGAGCATACTTGAGAGTGTAGGCGGAGAGGACAGTGAAGATTGAGAAACTACCTATGGAGTATTATGCTGATTACCTGGGTGACAAAATTAAGTGTACACCAAACTCCCACGACATCCAGCTTACCCATGTAACAAACCTGCACATGTACCCCTTGAACCAAAAACAAAAGTTGGAAAGAAAATAAAAATAAAAAAATAAAAGATTATAGTGCACTTGGAAAATTCCTGTTGCCTAAGGAAGTGGAAGCTGTCATAACATCACAAGGCATGGCATAACTCGTATGTTTGTGGTAATGTTGCTGTTAACAAACCTACTGCATTGCCAGTTGTATAAATGCATAGCACATACAATTATTTACATGCACAATACTTCATAATGATAATAAATGTCTATGTTACTGCTTTATGTATTTACTATACTATGCTTTTAATTATCATTATTTTAGAATATGTTACATCTGCTTATTTAAAAAATGTTACTGTAAAACAGTATGCCCTGTTATGTTGACAGCAGCCTCATACAAAGTCTCTTGGCTGCATCATTTTCTCTTGTGCTTAATTTAATCCAGTGTTGTTTTGTTCATCATGGCCCCAATCATACAAAATCCTCTGCTAATGTTGCCAGGACGAAGCCAACTCAAGTGATTAACCTGGAAGCAAAATTAAAGTGATTAAGGACTATAGGCCGGGCGCGCTGGCTCACGCCTGTAATCCCAGCACTTTGGGAGGCCGAGGTAGGTGGATCACGAGGTCAGGAGATTGAGACCATCCTGGCTAACACAGTGAAACCCCGTCTGTACTAAAAATACAAAAAATTAGCCGGGCGAGGTGGCGGGAGCCTGTAGTCCCAGCTACGCGGGAGGCTGAGGCAGGAGAATGGCGTGAACCCGTGGGGCGGAGCCTGCAGTGAGCCGAGATTGTGCCACTGCATTCCAGCCTGGGTGAAAGAGCGAGACTCTGTCTCAAAAAAAAAAAAAAAAAAAGGATTATAAAAACGGAAAATCAGTGATGGTTGGTTATTACTCACCAGTCAGACATGTGCTATTCCACCACTGCGACAATTTTGAAGAACAAGAATCAAGTGATGAAAGATGTTAAAGGACCTGCTTTATTGAAGATAAGGAGACACAAAATTTAATAAAGGCTTATCTCAGATATAGAGAAATTTCTAATGACCTAGATTGAAAACCATACACATAAACGCATCTCTCTCACCATCATGACAATCAGGCAAAAGCGCAAAAGCAAAAAGTTTGTTTGCAGTAAGCAAAGTAAAGGCTGTACGCCACTATAAAATTGAGTTTACTGCTAGCTCTGGGTGGTATAAATGATTCAATAATTGTGATGCTTTGGATAATGTGAAAGCGAGTGGTAATCCTGTAAGTGCTAATGTGAAGGCAGCTGAAGAATTTTTGAAAACTCTAGATAATCTGATGGTGGAGGGAAATTACTTGCCAGAGCAAATCTTCAATATGGATGTAACATTTCTATTCTGGAAACAGATACCTAAAAGGACTTTCATCCATAAGGATACCAAGTCAATGCCAGGTTTCCAGTCTCTTAAGGACAGGAAAACAGTCTTGCTCGAAGGCGATGTTGCAGAATACAAAGTGAAACCTTTTGTGAGCTGTCAGTGAGAACCCCATGCCCTTCAAGCATATCAATAAGCACATACTGCCAGTGTACTACAGGAGCAATAAGCAGTCAAGGATGGCTCAGCTCCTCTTTCAAGATGCCCTCCTAAATTGTTGTGCCAGCGAAATGGAGAACTGCCGTTTACAGAATAATATAGCTTTGAAATTTTTGCTTATTTATGTTTCTGCATATCCTCCTTGTATTGGTGATTATCATCCTAATATCAAAGTGTTGTTTCTTTCTCCAAATTCCACTTTTACAACATTTGATACAACCAATGGAATCAAAGTTATAGCAGTTTTAAGTCCTACTAGTGGAGAATAAGCTTTGCTCAGGCTATTGCTGCAACTGAGGAAGACACTGAGAAGACCTTGATGCGATCCTGAAAGGACTGTAACATCTATGACCGCATTAAGAACTTTTCTTTGGCCTGGGGTGATGTCACAAAGAAGTGTATGAATGGCAGTTGGAAGAAGACGTTGAAGAGGTTCACCTATGACTTCAAAGGGTTTTCCAAGGTTAAGGTGGTTGCAAAAGTCAAGGCTGTGATTGAGAAGGTGAACAACTTTTACCTGAGTGTGAATAAAGATGACATTGAGGAGCTCCTAGAGGTGGTTTGTGAGAAATTGACTAATGTGGAGTTGTTGGAACTGGAAGAGAATTATAGAGCTGAAGAAGAGGCTAGAGAAAAGAAAACTGCAAGAGAAGGAAAAGAAAAACCCCTCAAGCAAATTCACAGTGAAGGTTCAGCAGAAGCTTTTGCAGATCTCAATAAGCCCTTTAAAATGTTTGAAAACATAAACCACAACACTGCAAGGCTTTTATTGATATGCATGGTATTTATTGATATGCATTGGTATTCATGGTACATTATCTGCTTACAAGCAGACATGTAATGAAGAAAAGAAATAAACCAGGCAAACCACCACGGACATATTCCATAAAAGAGTGATAGCTTCTCAAGAAGAGCCTCAGGTAGGCCCTTCAGGAGACATTCAAGAAGAAGGCATTGTTATCATAGGAGATGACAGCTCCACATGTGTTAGTGCCCCTATAGACCTACCAGTGGTGCAAGATGTGGATGTAGAAGACAGTGATATTGCTGAGGCTGACCCTGTGTAGGCCTAGTCTAATGTGCGTATATCTTAGTTTTTAACAAAATGTTTAGAAAGTAAAAGAAAAAAAGTTTTAAAAATAGCAAAACATAGAATTAGTATGTGAAGAAAGAAAATATTTTTTGTACGTGTACAATGTGTGTGTGCTTTAAGCTAAGAGTTACTACAAAAGAGTCAAAAAGTTAACAAAAGTAAAAAAAGTTATAGTAAGCTAAGGTTAATTTATTATTGAAGAAAGAACTAAAGAACTTTAAAAAATCAATATAGTTAGCCTAGGTTTCCAGTCTTCATAAGGTTTACAGTATTGCACAGTAATGTTCTAGATCCTCACATTCACTCACTGCTTCACCCAGAGTAACTTCCAGTCTTACAAGCTCCATTCATGGTAAATACACTATATACTTTTTAAATCTTTATTTTTTTTACATTTTATGCCATATTTTTACTAAGCCTTTTCTGTTTAGGTGTTTATAAACACAAATACCATTTTGTTACTATTGCCTACAGTACTCAGTACAGTCACATGCTATACAGGTTTGTAGTCTAGGAGCAATAGGCTTTGCCATATAGCGTAGGTGTGTAGTAAGCTATTGCATCAAGGTTTGTTTAAGGACATGCTGTGATGGTCCATTAACCATAAAATTGCCTAAGGATGCATTCATTTCTCAGAATTTATCCTCATCACTAAATAAGGTGTAACTACATTTTAAATATGCTAGAAGAGTAAACCTTAGATATTCTCATTTTTAAGAAAACATGTGAGGCAATGGGTATGTTAACTTTATTATGAGAATCATTTCACAATGTATACTTACATGAGGTCATCATCTTATATACTTTAAATGTATACTTTTTTGTGAATTATACCTCAATGAATCTAAAAAAGTCTAAATGTATTTAGGCATTCATTCAACCCACATTCTTTAAACTCTTACAACCTAGGAGATACTTAGGTTTTAGGAATACAGAGACAGAAAAGACACTTTATATGGTTTAGATATGTTTCCTCACCCAAATCTCCTGTCAATTTGTGATCCCCAGTGTTGGAGGAGTGGCCTGATGAGAGGTGACTGAATCATGGGGTAGATTTCCTCCTTGCTGTTCCTGTCATAGTGAGTGAGTTCTCATGAAATCTGGTTGTTTAGAAACACTTCCCTCTTCTCTCTCTTCCTCATGCTTAAGCAAAGTAGGCATGCTTACTTCCCCTTATCTTCTGCCATAATTGTAAGTATTCTGAGGCATCCCCAGCCTCAGCTTCCTATATAGCCTGCAGAACTCTGAGCCAGCTAAACCTCTTTTCATCATAAATTACCCAGTCTCAGGTAGTTTTTTATAATAATGCAAAAACAGACTAATACAGAAAATTGGTACTGGGAAGTGGGACATTGCTATAAAGATACCTGAAAATGTGGAAGCAGCTTTGAAACTGTGTAATGGACAGAGTTTGGAAGAGTTTGAGGTGCTCAGTAGAAGACATGAAGATCAGGAAAAGTTTGGATCTTCCTAGAGACTTGTTGAATGGTTCTGACCAACATGCTGGTAGTGATATAGACAGTGAGGCCCAGGCTGAGGTGTTCTAAGATGGTTATGAGGAACCCTCTGGGGAATGGAGCAAATGTCACTTTTGTTACACATTAACAAAGAGGTTAGAGGCATTGTGCCCCAGCTGTAGAGATCTGTGGAACTTTGAACTGAGAGAGATGATTTAGGGTATCGGGCAGAAGAAAGTTCTAAGCATTCAAGACTTAATCTCTCTACTAACATCATAAGCTTATGTGTGTGAACAAAGAGATGATCTGAAACTGAAACTTATATGTAAAGGGAAAGCAGAACATGAAAGTTTAAAAAATTTGCAACCTGGCCATGTGGTAAAAAAGAAGATCCCATTTTCTGATGAGGAATTCAGGCTGGCTGCATAAATTTGCATAAGTACTTAGGATCCAAAGTTTAACAGCCAAGACAGTGGGGAAAATGCCTTGAAGGCAGTTGAGAGACCTTCACAGTAGTCTCTCCCATCATCACAGGCCTGGAGGCCTAGGAGGGAAAAATGGTTTCATGGGTCCCAATGTCCTGCTGTCCTGGGCAAGCCCAGGACACTATTCCCAGCATCCCAGCTGCTGCTACTGCAGCCATGGCTAAAAGGTCCTCAGATATGTCTCAGGCTGTTGCTCCAGAGGGTGCAAGCTGTAAGCCTTGGCTGCTTCCACATGGTATTAAGCCTGTAAGTGCACCAAGGGCAAGAGTTGAGGCTTGGGAGCCTCTGCCTAGATTTCAGAGGATGTATGAAAACATCTAGATGTCTAGGCATAAGTCTGCTGCAGTGCCAGAGCCCTCATGGAGAATGTCTATTAGCGTAGTGCAAAGGGATAATGTGGTGTTGGAGCCCCCACACTGAGTCCCCACTGGGGCACTGCCTTGTGGAGCAGTGAGAGGAGAGCCATCATTCTCCAGACCCCAAAATGGTAGATCCATCCACAACTTGCACCATGAACCTGGAAAAGCTGCAGGCACTTAATACCAGTCTGTGAAAGCAGCTGGGATGCACCCTGAAGTGCTACAGGGCAGAGCTGCCCAAGACCTTGGGAGCTCACCCTTTGCATAGTGTGGCTTGGATATGAGACATGGAGTCAAAAGAGTTTATTTTGGAGCTTTAAGATTTAATGACTGCCCTGCTGGGTTTTGGAGTTGCATAGGGCCTATGACCCCTTTGTTTCTGCCAATTTCTCCCTTTTGGATCATAAGCATTTATCCATTGCCAGTACCCTCATTGCATATTGGAAGTAACTAACTTGTTTTTTATTTTACAGGCTCATAGGCAGAAGGGACTTGCCTTGTCTCTTATGAGACCCTGGATTTGGACTTTTGAGTTAATACTGTAATGAGTTAATACTTGGGGGAGTGTTTGGAATGCATGATTGTATTTTCAAATGTGAGAAGGACATGAGATTTGGGAGGGGCCAGCAACAGAATGATATAGCTTGGATTTGTGTCCTTAACCAAATTTCATGTTAAATTGTGGTCCCCAATCTTGGAGGAGTGGCCTGGTGGGATGTGATTAAATTATGGGGGCAGATTTCTCTCATGCTGTTTTCATTATAGTGAGTGAGTTCTCACGAGATCTGGTTAGTTGAAAGTGTGTAGAACTTCCCCCTTCTCTCTGTTTCTTCATCTCTAGCCATGTAGGACATGCCTACTTCCCCTTTGCCTTCAGCCATGACTGTATGTTTTCTGAAGCTTCCTCAGCCATGCTTTCTTTGCATCCTGTGGAACCAGGAGCCAATTGAACCTCTTTCCTTATTAATTAACCAGTTTCAGGTAGCTCTTTATAGCAACATGAGAATGGACCAATACAAGACTAGTCAAGCGATTTACCATATCTTGGGAAGAAAACACTAATTGAAGAAATCAAAATCATCAATTCTAATGAGTGCTAAAATCCATCTATGTGCAATGCATAATGGAAACACAGAGTAGGGATTCCTAATCCAGGCTTATGGGTGGCCTTTGTAGACAACATTATTTGTTTGTTTGTTTATTTGTTTATGTGTGTATGTGTGTCTGTGTTTACCCACAGAGGTGACTTCAGAGTTTGAAATAATAGTGGTTAGCTAGCAGAAGCAAGCATCGGGAAAACCAGTAATAACAGATGATGGAGGAAAGGCATGGAAATAAAGAAAAGCAATGATGTGAAGTTTAAAAAACTGGAATCCCCAATGTTTGAGAAGTCTTTGCTGTCAGGATTCTTTAAACATTTTCTATTCAATTTTAACTTATCAAAGTCTTTTCAAAAGGTGATAGTTATGCTTCAATGATAACAGTATTATTCAAAAAAAATTCCAGGAGATGGGTCAGTTAGAAAGAATATTTCAGAAAACCTTAATCAAATTCATATTTTTGAAGCATTTATAAGTGTAGCTGAGAGTTTAGAATTCATTTGCAACATTGCTCAATACTTTTGTATTGATTATTCACATTTATTTTGCTCTTCCACATGGTTAAAACAAACAACGATAAGATTATCTTTCCAAAATTTTAGCTGACAGACACATGCCAGCAAAAGTATGGTTTAGGTGATACAACACTGCCTACTAGAATCCCGTTTATTTATTAAGGCACCAAAACACTAATGGCTGAGGAAGTAAATAATTGAATAACTAAGGATACATATTTACCTCTGATATCTGGATGACTCAAGCTCATTCCCAGGATAACTAGAAAACTAGGTGATCAAGGAGAGGAAACATAAGGAAAACCTATGTATTTCTTGGTTCATAATGACTGTCTTCATAAAATTGATCTTGCTTTGAGGAGAGGGATAGAATTGGGAGGATTTTTTTTTTTTTTGAGACACTGTCTCGCTCTGTCGCCCAGGTTATAGTGCTCTGGTGCAAACTCAGCTCACTGCAGCTCTCCACCTCCTGGACTCAAGTGATTTTCCTGCTTCAGCCTCCTGAGTAGCTGGGATTACAGGTGCATGTCACCACGCACAGCTAATTTTTGTATTTTTAGTAGAGACCGCATTTCACCATGTTGGTCAGGTTGGTCTTGAACTCCTGACCTCAGGTGATCCACCCACCTTGGCCTTCCAAATTGCTGGGACTACAGGCATAAGCCTCTGTGCCTGGCCAAGAATTGAGAGGATTTAAAGCAAAAATTTCCAAAGTCTGTGCAGATGGCAGAAAGAAAATCCACCTTGCGAACATGAAGTCCAGTTAGCGACTTAATTACATTGAATTTAATGATGCTTTCACTTATCTGTGATACCTGATAACTAAAACCATTATTCAAGGGGCTGATGGTGATAAGCAGATGACACAGAGACACAGTAGTTACAGAGAAAAGAAGTTGGGTCATTGCTGAGATTGAGGTTAATTGCTCTAGAGAAATTTAGGGAATAAACAAAAATTTATTCTGAGACACTGGTGAATGATAAGAATTGTTTATTAGCAATACAAAACCACATTAAAAAGTACCTATTAGTGCAGAGTTAATGTCCCTTTTAGGGTGGATGAAGGGTGGAATAATGGTAGTCAATGGCAAGAAAAGAAAGAATATCTCTTCCCCTACTTTGAAAATTTAATGCTTTTGGTAGAAACAAAAAAAAAATAAATATTTGAGCTCAAACAAAAAGATAAAACATCAGGGACAAAATCAGGATAAAATAAAAATATGATTGGGAAGTAGAGACCAAGAACACCTGAAATTCAGTGAACCTTAGAATTGTTACCCAGCTAGAAACTTGAAAATAAAGCAGAAAAAAAAAAGGAGAAAGAAAAAAACTAAAGAGTTGTTCCATTGCTGTGGTAGAAGATATACTAGAAAGGCTTATTTTTGTGTCCAGGCCTGAAAACATGAAAATTTCAGAAGCATCAAAAGGCATACTTTTTGATAGTACCACTTCTTACAGTACATACAAGTTCTTACTAGGACTTTGAGAGTACAGGTTTGAAAAAAATATATGAATATAAGCCTTAGTTCAGGAATCTGTCAGGTCACTTTCTGGGGGAGGCATAAGAAGGAAAGAGGAAAACATGATTTGGTAGGCAGATCTCATAAAATAAAGAAATTCCAGGTCAGGAAGCTGCACTGTGTCTTTGGCTAAAACAGCTTTTTAGTTTTTTCTAGGATAAAAACCTTGCTTGGAAAAATGTCTATTCCAGATAGGAATTAACCTGCTCACTAAAAAAAATTATATCATTCACAATGCCCTGTACTCTACTGACTAGCAGGATGCCAAGTACAAGATAAGCGAATAGAGAAATAAAAATTAAAGATCTTTAAATATGCATGTGCTTCTAGGAACTGAGAGAGCCTCTGGGCAGATGTCAAGAGAAAAAGTACCAGCATTGCAAATTTATTTTCTTATATATTGACAAATACTAATTGTATATCTTTGATGGGGTACAGTGTGATTTATTGATATATGTTATACTGTATAATGATAAAATCAAGCTAATAAGCATATCCATCACCTCTCATACTTATTATTTTTGTGGCAAGAACATTTAAAATCTATACTTTTAGCAATTATGAAATAGAATTTCTAAATATGCAAACTAAGAAACATTTTAAATTTATCCTGTGAGAGACAGCATGGTATAATTGAGTGAAATTTTTTTCCAAGGAAATGGGCAATTCAGTGTCACAAACGCTTTCTGTGAGTTCTGTGACATAATTAAAATTGGTAAATTGCTGACATCGCTCATACTCAGAAATTATCAATGAATTACAAAGAAGATTAACATTTCTTCTTTGTTCACATTTTAGATTATTGTCTTTCCAACAGATAACACTAAACCTTTCCTGAAAAACAAGGATGGCTGCAACAGCTGGTGAATTTATTTTTATTCAATAGTTTGTGGAAATGAGATGGATTCAGTGATATTCTTAAGCTCTTCATTTATTCCTCGACTTTTTGTAAGAGTAGAATACGTGAGATTTCAGGGGTTTCAAAATTCTCTGGAAGTGCTGAGGTAGCTATTACATCCCTGACTGATTAAAATATTTCGGCCTTAGCAGTTTAAGAAAGTTGCCCAGTTCTTCATCTTTGGGCTCCATATACTCCCAGATTGACAACAGATTGGACGCCTAAGTGGTATAGATAAAAGACAGTGAAAATCTGGAGAATATTACAGGTATTTTCCCCTTCAGTGGCTCAATAAAAGGAGACATTGTTTATAGTTGCCAGCACATAATGCTAATAATAATTTGAAAAATAACTAAACTGTGCTCAGATTTATTTTGTTTCTTTATTGTCTCTGCCCAGGGTAGGCTACTCACTGCCCTCTGTCACTCTCACATGCCATTGTTCTCCTGCATTCACATTTTAATCTGGCTTATCTTTCATGACTTTTTCTTCCTCTCTTTATCTTTGCCTTTCTTCCATAATCTATTTTTAATTTGTTTGGTCGGAATCTTGTATTCATTGGATAATATTTTACAAATGGATAATGGTTCTTGGATTGAAAGTTATGCATATAGTTTATACATCCTTTTTTTTTCGAAGACATTTTAAGTAAATCTTTCTACCAATCTGTATCATTACACAAGTTATTTCATATAGTTTGGGTAAGTGGATTTGTATATATTCTGTATTATCCTTAAGTCTCCAATAACAACTTACAGAATAAGGAGGCATTTTTAGCTTGCCTTCAACTCCTAATGACATTATAATAGGTAATAAGTTTTGTTTCTTCAACATTATTCTTCCTTAGTTTCCTCTTCCTCCCAATCTTAAATTTCTTTTTGGTCATCTTATGTCTCTTTTTGGAAGTTTCGCTACCAGGTCCATGAGTTAAGCATGGGTACTAAAGCCAAATATTGAATTCTATGGAGCAGGATTCTGAATAACAGACTGTTTTCTGTCTTTTACTAGAAATGATGCTTCATGCATATAAACTTCAGAATTCTTGCCAGTCATCTTTTAATAAAGAACGTGACCTGGGCTGAGAGTTTTCAGAGGTTATGGTAGAGCAGAGAGCACCAAAAACTTGGTTCCCTGCCTAGGCAACAACTGCACGGACAGATTTTGTCTAATATAACTAACTATTGGAGAACTCCAGAGTCTTTAAAATACATAGAGTTCTTTTTTATCTTTACTTGCAGTTTGACTTTTCTTCCTTATCATTTGTGAAATATTATTGAATGTTTTACTTTAGGAATAATTCTTTTTAGAACCATTTTTTATTTGTTATACTTGCTTAGTTTTCCTATTTATCTTTTATTCAATTAAATCAGAACTACTGAAATTCTAAACAATAATAATCATAGCAAAGATGATTATTTTAAAGAAGGGTCCACAAAGCAATTTAAAATGTCTGTAAGTGTTAATGGATTTACTCATATAGATATTTATCTCTAGGGTTGGATTTTATAAAATCCGTTGATATGTTATATTAATTGGAAACAAGAATAGTGAGCAAAGAGAGCTATTACAAATTATCAGAAGAATGACTTTACTTGCTTTTTCTTAATGGTTGCCGAAATTCCTTATCACTTTATAAAGGATATGGCAGATAGATAGAAATACAGATCTAGAAGTAGATCTACATTGATCTTTCCATTTTTGCTTTCTTTCTATTGCTTTTTCTGTGCATATTGATGGAGTATATTTTGCATTCAAGAATATGTTCTTTTAAATTAAGAAATACTTTTCAATAGCAAATTGTGGAAACCTTGGTCAGAAAAAAAGCCCTACCATATGCAAGATTCTATGATATGCTATGAAATATCTCTTTTACCAACAGCTGACATATGTGTAAAACTTTCCAACCATCAGCTGAAAATTATCCCTTGAATAGGAGAATGTGTTTTTATTCTCTACCTAACTTTAAGGGTGGGTTTTAAGCAAATATAAGGTGGGTAATTAAGCAAATATTCCCCTTTGAGTAATTTTATTCTGTTATAAGTTAGCCTGATCACAGAAGTTCAGCAAAATTATCGTTATTTATTTTCTTTTTACCACATCTTCCAATGCTACCAAATTTTGAAATTAAAATTAGCTGTAGCTCCCAAGCACTATAAAATTAGCCTGCCAGTTTAATGAATGCTAACAAAATACACAAGACCCTTGCCGCAAAGCCATTTATACCTGATAGCAGTATCAGTAACCAGTAATGGCCTTTTTGCCAAGATATTTTGGCAACATGAATAGGAAAAAGTTGTGTCCACACCAATTGTGGGGTACATTATAGGAGAGGGAAACTGAGCACGTGAAACCATCTTTTTCATAACAGGCAGCAAGTAGCAAGTATGCCTTTGACTTGGAGAGAGAGATTATCTGTCATTTTCCTAAACAGTAGATAAACCTGTTTTTTTGCTCTGATGAGAAACACTGTTAATCTTCAAACTCTGTTCACTATACAAACATACATTCAAGCACAATTTACAACAAAGTCAGTCTGTACCTCCACTCACATAGACAGAAACAAATGTGGAAGACTCACAGAAATTAGGCAATACAGGCAAGTTGTCAAGCTCTTTCTCTTGGCCTGATCTCTTGAGTTTCATTACGCTACTAAATTGCTTCATCAGGAAACAAGTATGTGAATCAATCATAACTCTTTACACTTAAGTGTCACATCAACAGTCTGGAAGAATTCACTGAACATCCATTGTATATCAACTTACTCAAGTCACCAAATATTGAAACACTCTTTAATAAACAAGAATGGAAAACAGAAACAATTTTAGACATGGGAAACACCCTAACATCAACTTCAGAAGTAATTGTCTACTTTAGTTTAAAACATATTAAAAACTGAAATTCTCACTTAAAATTGAATGAGATTTTGCAGAAATATGTTCTTCTTTGCAACAGGGACCTGCTTTCTTTTGATTTTCTAGTAGCCTCACAATTGCTTCTGCATTAAGCAATAGTCAGGGTATACCTGAAGCTCCATTTTCTCCCAGAGAGATGTCTTTTTCTTTAACTTACATTTGCCTTAAATACTCAATTTTAATTTTCTCCTTCAAATGTTTTTGTCATAATTCAACATGAATTGCTTGACTGTTTGGAATATATTACTCTGGCACAAGGAAGTATCCCACTTGGTTATGGTAATATTAATCATTTGTTTAAAAGTAATTGTATTCAATAAAAATAAACTTTGTTTCATCTATGCTCATTTAACCCCTTATCTGTTAATAAATTATTGCTATGATATTCTTGCATAATTCATAGTCTTAAATATCCAGGTTCCTTCCAAAGTTGAAGTCATTCTGCAACAGATGGCCAAAGTCTGTCTTCAACAGCTGTCATATGGTTCTTTCTTTCTCTCCAGGTGTATTTATTCACCTGCCTTCACCTGTGAGTTCTGAAAATCCCACTGGGTTGAATTAAACAAGTGTAACAGACTTAGTAAGGAAAACCAAACTAGGAAAGTATTCACATTAACAAGGTTGCTAGACTCTTTTCTGTTTTGAAATACTATCTAGACTATGTTATAATATTTGTGTTATTATACACACACCAACACTATGCATTGCCATTACTATTAATTTTCGACAACTTGTTAGGTAAAATAAGTTTAGCTTTCATTAACCTGTCTAAAGAATTAACACCAAGAAATATTCACTGCTCCAAACAGATAGCAATGACAGAAAAATATAAAAAGAAGGAACCAGAAATACATAGTTGAGCTTAATACAAAATGATATATATATGAAAATAGAAAAATAAATAAAATTGCAAAATATTGAGAGGGACTGAGCTCTAGTTGATAAATAGGCAGTGGTACCAGACAGACAATATAACTCCTCTAAGGATAAAGGGGATGAGAGTGTTCAATTAATATCAGAAAAGGAAAGGCAGTAGTAAATTTCTTCTTGTGATGAAAGACTGCTAAAAAGAAAAGGTTAACAAGATACTGATTTGGATTAAGGCTTTATCAAAAGCTATGGACCGAAAGAGATGGGAAATAAAGATAATCAGAACTCCAGTATCCAAGCCAAGCTATATAATCTTCATGGGCTGAATGTACAATATCACCGCTATGCCTGCAATGAAGTAACTTATAAACATGATTATAAGGTCTGTCTAAGGGATCTGGGAATGGATAGGGAGCAATGGCAGTTTTCCTAGACAGGGGAGGGTATGTCCAAAGACACAAATGTATAAAGAATTGGAGAGAGGAGGAGATGGGGACAGAAATGGACATACGGGTACTCATGAAGTCCAAGATGACCAAATAGATGCAGCCAAGAAGAGCTTCTCCCACCAAAAGTGATCAAAGACTAGTACACTCTGAAGAACATCTTTGAGAAAAAGGCATTGAGAGTAAACAGAGGAAGGACATAGACTCTGGGCTGAATATGGAAGAAGCTGGAAACTCTGCACAGGATTACTAAGCACTAGGACTTATTCCTGGCCCCAAGGGGCTTCTAGGGAAGGAATGAAAGCAATAGGCATGGAGTGGCCAACCCTCACCTTGGGCCTTTGGGATCCTAGCTGCAGGAGACTCCCACAGACAGACCAGACATCTGAGCTTTCAGGAAGAACAGCCCGAAGAGTTGGCAGAGATAAAATTTCAGCCTCTGTGTAGCCCAAAGGGTTTGGCTCTGGAATGACTGCAGTGGAACATGGTGATAGGGGACCATTCTCCAAGGCTCACCATAAACCTCAAGGCAGCTTTGGACTTTTTTAGTTGCTGGACCTGGACACAGCAGAGCGGTTTTCCTCATGGGATGATGCCAGTTTGATCTAAGTGCTTCCCTGTCTGCCAACCTCTCCCAGGGTTTCTGCTTGTTCACACCTGATTGCAGCACAGCCTCAGCTGCCCAGCTGAAGTGCTTGCCAGTGGCCACAACCATAGCTTTTTCTCCAGCAGATCCTGCCTACCCATTGGAGCACTTTTGCAGACAGACCTTCACCAGTGTGCACTTGCCCACAGCCTTCAGCCACAAGTATGCACTTGCCTGCAGCCTCCCCCGGCACCCTACAAGCACACACATGCATGGAGGCATGTTGTTGTCTCACTGGCACACACATGTATGGGGGCCTGCTTACTGCCCTGCCAGAGCAATTTGCCAGCAACATCTATCAGAGTGTTGTCACCAGTGGATGGGAACATGTTGACACATCCAATACAGCAGGTGCTTGACTATAAGGGGCTAGAGAACAAAGTTGTGGGCCTGGTCCCAGCCTTCTATGATTGGAGCACACAGTACGGGAGTGCTGACATGAGCCTTCCCCTCCCCAAAAGCATCCAGAAATAAAGCCAGTTGAGCAAACCCAACTTATACTGAAGCCAACCCTCAAGTGCATCAAAGAATATAAAAGGAAAAGGCCTCATCCAAAAAGCAGCAACTACAAAAATTAAGGAAACTTTAGCCCACACAGGTGGGAAAGAACCAGCTCAAGAACTCTGACAACTCTAAAAGCCAGAAGTCTTCTTACCTCAAAACAACCACACTAGCTCCTGAGCAATGGTTCTTAACTAGAAAGAAATGGCTGAAATGACAGACATAGAATTCAGAATCTGGATGGCAATAAAATTCATCAAGATACAGGAGAAGGTTAAAATTCAGTCCAAGGAAAATAGTAAAATGGTCAAGAGTTGAAAAATGATATAGTGACTTTAAAAAGAACCAAATTGAATTTCAGGAAATAAAAATTTACCACAAGAATTTCAGAATGCAACTAGAAGCATTAATAATAGAAGAGGCTAAGCTGAGAAAATAATCTCAGGACTCAAACACTTCTCCTTCAAACCATTGAAGGCAGACAAAAATTTTAAAAAAGAATTTTAAAAATGAAGAAAACTCCTGTGAAATATGGGACAAAAAGACCAAACCTACCATTCATTGTCATTCCTGAAAGACATGGAGAGTGAGCAAGCAACTTGAAAACATATGTGAGGACATTTTTCAAGAAAATTTCCCCAACCTCCCTAAAGAGATTGACACACAAATTTAAGAAATTCAGAGAAACACTGTCTTATTCTATACAAGATGAACATCCCCAAGACACATAGTTATCAGATTCAACAAAGTCAATGGAAGGAAAAAATCTTAAAGGTAGCTAGAGAGAAAATACAGGTCATCAACAAAGGGAACTCCAGCAGGCTAACAACACACTCTTCAGCAGAAACCTTACAAGCCAGAAACAATTATGGGGGCTGTATTCAGTGTTCTCAAAGAAAAACAATACCAAACAAGAATTTTATAGCCAGCCAAACTAAGCTTAATAAGTGAAGGATAATAAAACATTTCTTAGACAAGCAAATGCTAAGGGGAATCATTACCACCATACCTGCCTTACAAGAAGTCCCTAACGGAGTGCTAAACATGGAAATGAAAGACCTGCCACCACAGAGATGCACTTAAATACATAGCCCACTGACATGATAAAGGAACTATACAATCAAGTCTACATAAAAACTAGCTTACAAAATGATGATGGGAACAAATCTGTATATATCAATATTAGCCTTGAATGTAAATGAGCAAAAGTCCCACTTAAAAGATACAGAATGGTGAGTTGGATAAAGAAGCAAAACCCAACTCTATGCTGTCTTCAAGAGACCAATCCAACACTCTATGACACGCATAGTCTCAAAGTAAAGGAATGGAGAAAGACCTATCAAGCAGACAACAAAAAAGGGGTTATTTTTATTTCCAACAAACATAATTTAAACCAACAACAATCAGAGGTGATAAAGAAGGGCATTGCATAATAATAGAGTTAATTTAATAAGAATACTTAACTATCCTATATATATATATATGAACCCAACATTGGAGCACCCAGATTCATAAAATAAGTTCTTAGAGACCTATGAGGAGATTTAATTAACCACACAATAACAGTGGAAGAGTTCAACACTCCACTGAGAGTGTTAGGTGGATTATCAAGGCAAGAAACTAATAAAGATATTAAACTCAAAGGTATTAAAGATACTAAACTCAACATATGGCCAAAAGACTCTAATAAGCATCCACAAAATGCCCTACTGAACAGCAACAGTGTATTTTTTTCATTTGTACTTGGCACGTATTCTAAGGTCAACTGTACACTCAACCATAAAGCAATTCTCAACAAATTAAAAAAAAAAATCTTAACAACCACATTCTTCAACCACAGTGAAATAAGAGTTGAGATCAATATAAATAAGATTTCTCAAAACAATATAATAATGTAGAATTAACCTCCTCCTAAATGATACTTGGAAAAAGAATGAAATTAAGTCAGAAATCAAAAAATTCTTTGAAACTAATGAAAACGAAAATACAACATACCAGAATCTCTGAGACAGGACTAATACAGTGTTAAGAACAAAGTTTATAGTGCAAAACGCCACATCAAGAAGTTAGAAAGAGCTCAAATAAACAATCAAATATCAAACTCAGAGGAACTAGAAAAACGAGCAAACTAGCCCTGAAGCTAGAAGAAAAAAAAAAAGAAAGAAGTAACCAAAATCAGATCTGAGCTGAATAAAACAGAAATGAAAAAATCTATACAAGAAAACAATGAAAACAAAGATTGGTTCTTTGAACGAACAAATAAGATTAACGACTGCAAGCCAGATGAATTAAAAAAGAGGGAGGCCAGGCATATTGGCTTATGCCTGTAATTCCAGCACTTTGGGAGGCCAAGGGGGGTGGATCATCTGGGATCGGGAGTTTGAGACTAGGCTGACCAACATGGTGAAACCCCACATCTACAAAAAATACAAAAATTAGCCGAGTGTGCTAGCATATGCCTGTAATCCCAGATGCTCAGAAGGCTGAGGCATGAGAATCGCTTGAACCTGGGAGGTGGGGGTTGCAGTGAGCTGAGATCTGCACCCTAGTCTGGGTGACAGAGTGAGACTCTATCTCGAAAAAAAAAAAAAAAAAGAGAGAGAGAGAAGATTCAAATAAGCACAATCATAAATCATAAATGACAAAAATGACGTTACCACCAACCTCACCGAAATATAAAATTTCTCAGAGACAATTATGAACACCTCTATGCACACAAACTAGAAAACATAGACACAAACTAGAGGCATAGACACAAAGAGGGGAAAAATAGACACCAGGGCTTACTGGAGGGTGGAGGATAGGAGGAGAATTAGGGTCAAAAAACTACCTATTAGGTACTATGCTCACTGCCTGCTGAAAAAAATCATTTGTACACCAAACCCCAGCAACTTTCAATTTAATCATGTAACAGACCTGCACATGTGCCTCCTGAACCTAAAATATATGTTGGAAATGAAAAAGAACAACAAAAAAAGAAATACAGATAGAGCCAGAGATGAAACAGACACAGAAACTCTCTGTCAAAGTAAGCTTGCAAGTAAAAATATAAAGCATAGTAAAACCAAGACAAAACAACAAAACTAATATGAAGAAAGGTAGGAATGAATCAGTAATGAGACTAAGATTACAATTTATTTTATATATAAGTATGCAAATAAGTGATGGGATATTCAAAATGAAAATATGAAGCCACAATTTTTATTTTAAAAGCAAAAAAATTCAAAAGAAGAAAACTAAAATTTGGAAAAACAAGATTAGATATACATTTATAAGAACAAATTGGAGGCCAGCGGTTGTGGCTCCCATGTACAATTCCAGCACTTTGGGAGGCCGAGGTGGGTGGATCACCTGAGGTCAGGAGTTCCAGACCAGCCCGCCCAACATGGCAAAACCATGTCTCTACTAAAAATACAAAAAATTAGCCGGGCATGGTGGTGGGCACCTGTAATCCCAGCTACTCGGGAGGCTGAGGCAGGAAAATCGCTTGAACCCGGGAGGCAGAGGTTCCAGTGAGCTGAGATCACGCCACTGCACTCCAGCCTGGGCAACAAGAATGAAATTCTGTCTCAAAAAAAAAAAAAAAAGAAGAACAAATTAGAATTTTGGTAAATAAAAAAGTCATTAGAAATATGATTTCATGAAGTTTGTGCCTAATCTTGTCAAAAAAACAAGTAGTGAACTGAAGTACTAAAATTGGAACTCTTGAAACTTTGGCGGTAATTTTACACTGAAATATGTTTCATACGGACAATTTAAATGATCATGTTAAGTAATAGAAACATTTGTGATAGCTAATTTGGACATTATGAAGTCAGTTTGAATACTCTATTTGAGCATGTGTCAGGAACTGCTAGTTCAATAATATCTAGTTTTTTCTCTCTATGGCCTTATTTTTTTCTCTTCCTTTCTTATGACACCTATGTTTGCTTCAGCTTTCCTGTTTTCCTCTCCAGTGCATACAGGCCCCTCTCATGGTGGGCAGGGGTGTGAAATGTAGGAGAGTCACTCTTGACCAGTCTCAAGACTATTTTATTCCAACTTCTCATCCAAAAGCAAGAGAATAACTTTCTTTTTTATTATCTCTAAATCATTTTACATGTAAGGGTATTTTTTCCTACCTTTTTCTTTTGTGGCCATATAATGCAGACAATGTCCCCATCCCTCCTGCAGGAAGGAGCTGGGTTTGGACATTTCTAATGGCAGGGATGGGTCTCCAAATGAAAAACTGTATTGAATAGACCAAAACACATATTTCTCATCTCCTTTAAATAAACATACTTAATGTAGGAGTTCTAGGTGTCAGGGATAGATGGGTGAACAAAATAATTTAAAATCACTACTTGTTGGAGCTTGTGTTATATAGACAGGTATATGTATCCCGTTACATGATGATGCTATGAGACTATCAGGTAGCCTAAAACGATAGGCAGTAACTTCACAACAACTAAATCTCTGTGCAAAAACATACCTTCGATAATACTTGACGATCAACAAAGTCAAAACTACAAAATAACTGTGTAAGAAGGGAAAAGGCAACAAACCCATCACCGATCCCCACCTTCAATGCTGCTCAGGTGCACCCCCTTCTGACGATCTGTAGCAAGTAGAGGTAAATCCAGAAAAACTGCTAGGAAGATGAAAAGGGGGTCCTCATAAGGGTATCTAAGTCTTTCAAACATATAGCTTCTGGAGGAGAAGAAAAGCATAAAACAAAACAAAATACAATAATAAAAAGAAAATTGTTTTTTTGACAAAGGTAAAGGAGAAAAGAAGTAAAGAGGAAAAATTTAGAGTTCTGTAAAACAAAAGAGACAACCTCAATCCTACCACCAAAACAAAACATTTAAATCACGGACTTGCTTGAACTTCACTAGGACAGAAAAAGTGCCATTAAACTAGGAATCTTGTAAAACATTTCAATATCACAAATATAAAGAAGAAAGTAAAATCCAGATAATTATTAAAGAAAGTCAGAAAACATAATTTCACACAAATTTAGTAAACCCATTCTTCTGAAATGGGTAAAATTTATTCTGTAAATAAAAATTATTTCCATGTTAAGAAATCCATCAATTCCATACATATCATAAATCTAAGGGAAAAGTCGTGATTATTTACAAAAGGCCAAAAAATACTTTGAAAATATCCAACAAGTCATTTATGATTTAAAAAACACTCAAGAAAATGGAAATGGAAGATACTATGAAAACATAATTTTACATAGTTATATGCAATTTTATATTTATATGACATATTCATGAAAAACTATATAAGTATATATACACATGTATATATGTATATGTATAGATGTGTGTGTGTGTGTGTGTGTGTGTGTATGTACTTAGTCTTGGGTCCTTAGTCCTAAGGTCAGTATGTTAACTTATAGAAAAACAGCAGAGCCATGTAATAAAGTTATTAATCACCATAGTTAGAAGAAAGTATTTGAGGCATGAGAATATGTAAAGATGTTTCTATTTGTCCTACATCCCAAGCAGAAGGGAGGTAAAATGTTTACTTTTTCTTTTTATTTTTCTTTACCTGTGTCCCCTTTCTTTCTAAGAGGGAAAAAAATAGTATTTCTGAAAGAGCAGGTTATTTGTTTTTGACATTAGGATCTCAACTTTTACCATCCCCCAAATTTTATCAAATGTTTAGTTTTCCTAAACAATAGCATCTTCCGCTTTAAAAAATTTGGTTCCAGCACTGAAATTATATATTTATTATATATGTAATAATATTCAAGAAAAGTAAAAAAGAAAGTATTAAATTTTGTCCAGAGCCATAGTTAATGAAGTTTCTAAAGAAATAGTATTAAAATAATTTGATCAAAGACATTTTCATAAAACATTTCATAGTTTTATGAAAATGTCTCCTACAAGATTTCAGCCTGTCTACTGTAAGAGAGTGCACAATTGGTTGTACTGAATATGAAACTGTATGTATTCAAATATGAATAAATAAAAAATAAAGGGATGAAATTGAGAAAATGTATGTATGTAAAATTATACTTAAGTATCCCCCATCATATTTGTGACGTTTTCAAGGAAGGATAGACATATAAAGGTTATCGTATTTTCTTATCTCCTAATATATCACACCATGAAAGTTATTTTGAAAATGAATATTTTTTTCAAACTACCATGATCCTCTTTGAACAGGCTTTATAGATTTTTTGCTTCTTTTTCCTTTTGCTTAATATTCTGATTATTTAGCATAGTTACTAGTTATGTATGCTGGAGTCCTTTTATTATTTGCCTTTTCATTGTTATTGCCCTTGCAAAGATGTCTTAGTAGCTTTGATAAATTCAGAAAACAACATCCACTACAAAACCGCTGTTCATCGTAATATGTATTAAGATACTGTCTTTTGTAATTGAACATAAGATAGTGTTTAAATGTAAACACAATTTTTCTTATGTCTTTTAAATATGCACAGATGTGTTAATGTTATTTTAAAAGTTTCTTTAATATTATGTTGTTTTCTCCTTTGAAATATAGAATTTGAATTGCTGCTAATGTTATTTTTCTTTTGCCTTCATTATGCCTTTTGTTTTCTTTGTAAGAATTATTTATTATCAGATTCCACCACACAATGTCTTCAGGGAACATCATCAGGATCATGAAGGAATGTGTGCAGCAAATGCTTCCTTTATGAAGTTTCACCTGCAGAGACTCGACGGGTCTCACAGCATGAGAAGTAAGGTCTAAAGATATCTATAAGTTACCCGACTGTGAAAATCAGGCTGCACATTTGAACAACATCTTTTTTTTTAATAGTGAGAAAATTTTTTTCATAAATTTACCCACACCATGGGAGGAGTACTGGTTAGCTACTTAATAAAATTTATATTCTGACTAAATGCCACTCATTTCCCATAATTTCACCATAGTAATTCCCTATTACCATATACCACATTATAGCTATAATCATTTCGTTTTTCTTCATTCACATGCTATATGTATTTTTTTTTTCTTTAAATGCACTGTCTTGTGCTCTATAAACAATGTCAAAGAATTGTGGTGAATTTGTCTTTCTCCTAATTTAATGAAAATAATTTTTGTTTTTTAAATTAACATAATACTATCTTGCTAGCTTTTGGTGTGTGTGTTATTACAGATGAATTGTTTCTCATGGGGGTTTAGTTTACAGAAGATTTCCTCACTTATGTAATAAGCATAGTAATTGATAGGTATTTTTTCAATCCTCACCCTCCTCCTTTCCTCTACCCTCAAGCAGGCCTCATGTCTCTTGTTCCCCTTCTTTGTTTATATGTACTCGGTGTTTTGCTCCCTCTTATAAGTGACAACATGTGGTATTTGATTTTCTGTACCTGTGTTAGTTCGCTTAGGATAATGACCTCCAGCTGCATCCACGTTGCTGCAAAATACATGATTGTGTTGTTTTTATCACTGCAAAGTATTCCATAGTGTAAATTTACCACAATTTCTTTATCTAGTCTACCACTGATGGACATTTAGGTTTGGTTCTGATTTTGCTACTGTGAATAGTGCTGTGACAAACGTATGAGTGCATGTGTCTTTAGGGTAGAATCATTTATATTCATTTGGATATGTGCCCTATAATGAAATTATTGGGTCAAATGGTAATTCTGTTTTGAGTTCTTTGAGAAATTGCCAAACTGCTTTCCACAATAGCTGATCTAATTTGCCTTTTCACCAGCATTGTGTCATGTGTTCCCTTTTCTCCATGATCTCGCCAGCATTTGTTATTTTTGACTTTTTGATAATAGCCATTCTGACTGGAGTGAGATGGTATCTCATTGTGATTTTGATTTGCATTTCTCCAGTGATTAGTGATGTCGAGAATTTTTTCATATGCTTTTTGACAGAACGCCAGCTAGACTAGTAAAGAGAAAAAGTAGAGATGACCCAAATAAACACAACCAGAAATAACAAAAGGACATTACCACTGACCACATAGAAATTAAAAAAAAAAAAACTCAGAGAACAGTATGAACACCTATATGTACACAAGCTAGAAAATCTAGAAGAAATGCATAAATTCCTGGACATATACAACCTCTCAAACTGAACCAGAAAGAAATTGAATTCCTGAATAGGATAATAATGAGTTCCAAAATTGAATCAGTAATTAAAAGCCTACCAACCAGAGAAAACCCAGGATCAGACACATTCTAATTCTAATTCTACCAGAGCCGAATTCTACCAGATGTAAAAAGAAGAGCTAGTACTATTCCTACTGAAACTATACTAAAATATCAAGGAGGAGGGACTCCTCCCTAACTCATTCTATGAAGTCAGCATCATCCTGATAACAAAACCTGGTAGAGATACAAGAAAGAAAACTTTAGGCCAATATCTTTGATGAGCATAGATGCAAAAATCCTCAACAAAACACTAGCAAATCAAATCTAGCAGCACATCAAAAAGCTAACCCACCACCCACCACGATCAAGCAGGCTTCATCCCTGGGATATAAGGTTTTTTCAAACCTTGCAAATCAATAAAAGTGATTCATCACATAAATAGAACTAAAGACAAAACACATGATTATCTCAACAGATGCAGAAAAGACTTTCCATAAAATTCAATATCCCTGCATGCTAAAAACCCTCAACAAACTAGGCATTGAAGGAACTAACTTCAAAATATTAAGAGCCATCTATTACAAACCCATGACCAATATCATGCTGAATGATCAAAAGCTGGAAGCCTCCCCCTTGAAAATCGGAACAAGACAAGGATGCTCTCTCTCACAACTCCTATTAAACATAGTACTAGAAGTCCTGGCCAGAGCAATCAGGCAAAGAAAAAAAAATAGAAGTTATCCAAATAGGAAGAGAGGAAATCAAACTGCATCTGTTTGTAGACGATGTGATTCTGTATCTAGAAAACTTCATAGTCTCTGCCCCAAAGCTCCTTGAGCTGATAAACAATTTCAGCAAAGTTTCAGGGAACAAAATCAGTGTACAAAAATTAACAGCATTCTTATACACCAACAATATCCAACATGAGAGTCAAATCAAGAACACAATCCCATTCACAATAGCAACAAAAAGAATAAAATGTCTAGGAATATAGCTACCCAGAGAGGTGAAAGATCTCAACCATAAGAATTATGAAACATTGATCAAAGAAATTAGAAATGATGCAACCAAATGGAAAAGCATTCCATGCTCATGGACAGGAAAGATCAATATTGTTAAATGGTCATACTGCCCAAAGCAATTAATAGATGCAATGCCATTGCTATCAAACTACTAATTACATTCTTCACAGAATTAGAAAAATACTATTTCAAAATTTATACAGAATCAAAGAACAGCCCAAATAGCCCAGACAATTCTTAGCAAAAAGAATCAATCTGGAGGCATCACATTACCTGACTTCAAAATATGCTACAAGGCAACAGTAACCAAAACAGCATGGAAGTGTTACAAAAACAGGCAGATAGACCAATAAAACAGGATATAGAGCCCAGAAATAGTGCAGCACACCTACAATCATCCGATAGTTGAAAAAAATGAGCAATGGAAAAAAGACTGCCTATTCAAAAAATGGTGCTGAGATAACTGGCTAGCCATATGCAGATTGAAACTGGACCCTTTTCTTGTTATGTACATAGATCAACTCAATATAGAATAAGGATTTAAATGTAAAACCTAAAACTATAAAAATCCTGGAAGATAATCCAGAAAATATCATTCTGAACATAATACCTGGCAAAAAATTCATGATGAAGATGCCAAAAACAATAGCAACAAAAACAAAAAGTGACAAATGGTACCTAATAAACTAAAGAGCTTCTGTAGAGCAAAGGAAACCATTAATAGAGTAAGCAGACAACCAACAGAAAGGGAGAAAAGATTTGCAAACTATGCATCCAACAAAGGTCAAACATCTAAAATCTAAGCAACTTAAAAAATCAACATGCAAAAAACAACCCTACTAAAAAGTGGGCAAAGGATACATTCAAGCTCCATATTGTGATAGTTGAGATATATCTTAAAAGTTTCTTAAGTGTCATAGGATGTAACAGACTATAACAAAACAGAGAGCTTGGTGAGCTCACCTAGTCATGCTTCCTCCAGAGTAGCTCTATATTTTTTTTGAGATGGAGTCTTGCTCTGTGGCCCAGGCTGGAGTGTGGTGGTGCTATCTCAGCTCACTGCAAGCTCCGCCTCCCGGGTTCACGCCATTCTACTGCCTCAGCCTCCCAAGTAGCTGGGACTACAGGCACCTGTCACCACGCCCTGCTAATTTTTTTTTTTGTATGTTTTAGTAGAGACGGGGTTTGACCGTGTTAGCAAGGATGGTCTCAATCTCCTGACCTCATGATCTGCCCGCCTCAGCCTCCCAAAGTGCTGGGATTACAGGTGGAGGTGGGAGCCACCGTGCCTGGCCCAGAGTAGCTCTATTTTTATTTGTTGTATTGAAATCAGTTTCTGAAAACCACTAATACAAGTAATCAGTTTAGTAGATTTTCATCTCTGTAGATACTATCCACAGCTACCTATCTCCCAAAGGACTTTTTTTTTTCATTTCTACATTTTATATATCAATGAGGTATTCTTTGTGCCTAAAAATCTAATACCCAGATATTTAGCATATGCAGTGACAAAGCTCTTTTCAATCTTTTGTCATTCTAAAGGAAACCTGCCAGTCAATAAACTCCATTTGTTTTTTGGTTATAGAAATAGTATATGAACTTCAAATGCTCTTGGTGTAGAAAGTATTGTTGATTATGTATTTATTATATTATTCACATCTGATGCATCAGAGATGAAACAGCTATGAAAATCATAATGTTGGGAAAAACTTGAAAATATATAGCTATTTTAGTATTTGCTAAACAAGCAAATTACCACATATAATAGAAAAATCTGGAAAATCTGTGACTTAGTATTAAGACTGTGATGACTGATACCTTAATTCACTTTTCTATTATTAATCTCTATAATTACTTCCAAATGCAGTAAATATTGCCTTCATTAATTCTGTTACTCGGACCTTTTAACTGTAAAGATTACTTGTATAATCTTTAACTCATCACTTTCTCTCATTCGTTCCGTTCCGTTCAAAGATAAATCCTGTCTGCTCCACCCACAATCTGCATCCTGTTGGCCTCCAGTTTTTATCTCCCCTGACAATATCACCTTGGTCCAAGCTATCATCATCTATCTCTTACCTGGACCACTAAATTACCCCCAACAACTTGACTTTGTGTTTCCACTCTACATTATCTTCATTCTAGACACATCCTAGAGTCTAAATTCTCTATATATCTTACATTTTCTACATTATCCAGTCTATTTTGTACATAAAAATTGTAGCTATTATTTTAGAATATTTAACTAGTTATCTCATGTCTTCACTTAAAAGTTTTCAAAGGCTTTTTAATATTATTAAAATCATAATCCAAATTCTTTTTTTTCTTTTTTTTTTTTTTTTTTTTTTTGAGAGAGAGTCTCACTCTCTCGCCCAAGCTGGAGTGCAGTGACACTATCTCAGCTCACTGCAACCTCCGCCTCCCGGCTCAAGTGATTCTTCGGCCTCAGCCTCCTGAGTAGCTGCGATTACAGGCACCCGCCATCATGCCCGGCTTTTTTTTTTTTTTTTTTCGTACTTTTGTAGAAATAGGGTTTCACCATGTTGGCCAGGCTGGTCTCGAACTCCTGACCTCAGGTGATCCACCTGTCTCTGCCTCCCAAAGTGCTAGGATTTGCAGCATGAGCCACTGCACCCGGCCCCAAATTCTTACAGACATCTAAAGCCTCCCTGTAATTCCTTTGACATCATTTTTCACATCTCCTCTTCCTCACTTCAACCCACACTTTGCTTCTTCTCAAAACGACATGCTTGCTCTAGACTCCAGGACTTGACACTTACTCCTTCTATCAGAAATGCTCTCCTAAAGAAACTTACATTGCTTTGTCTCTCAGTTTTTTTATCTGCTCAGTTTTCACTACATCAGAAAGCCTTATCTGACCATCCAATGTTATATACTAAGCTGAACCATGTAATAATGCAAGTTTTATATATTTTGGTTTTAGAGTCTATTTACCTATGGTGATTTCCACTCTCCATCTCTCTGTCATATGTTTTCATGGACTTTGCAGCACTTAATAACTGTCTAATCTCATACCTAGTTTTTATGTGTTTATCTATCCACTGTCTGTCTTCTCCTGCTAGATGGAAGCTGCACAGTGATGAGACTTCATTTTATTGCCTTTGAACAGCATCCAGCATAGGAAGCAATCAAGTAAATAATCAATTAAAATGTATTAAACATATAAAGTACCATTTTATAGATTACTTTTTTAAAAAAATCTCTCATTTTATCAAGCAAAAATTGAAAATCTGTGATAAAATAACTGATTTCGTATGAATCCAGACCTTTTTTTTCTAATTTTCTTGTTTGCCATATATGTCTTTTTATTTAATTTTTTGTTATTACATATGCTAGTGTTTGAATATGGAGTCAATTTTTTATTCTATGAAGAACATGTAGACAAATGGCAACTCTGGCCATGAAGAGTTACGTGTTTCCAGATTTTCTTAATATACGATATGGTGTATGAAGGACACCATACTGAGACCTGGATAGAAAAAAGAAAACCACATGTGTTCTTGAAGAATAAGCAGCTTCTCAGCATTTCCAAAGCTGTGTGATCATAATAATCAGAATAAAGTTCTAAACCCAGAGAGTGCCAAGTCACTGAGATAATATTTAAGAAACCTCTTAGTAAACCAGTAACACACACATTCTCTCTCTCTTCCCTTTATTTCTTAGCCTGTTATTTCCAATTTGTTACGAGATATGTATATATATCTCGTTCTCTGTAAAAAGGAATACATGTATTTCTGTTAAAAACAAAAAATAAAATCCAAGATTACTCATTATTAGTAGTAACATACTAATATTACGCATTCTGCCTTTATCTGCTTTTCTTTCAAATTTATCCTTGTATTATAATACATCATCAGATCAATCAATTATGTAAAGTAAATTAATTGTAAGAAATATTATCAATATTTTTGGTCAAGGGTTTCTCAGCCTTGGCACCATGGACATTTGGGACCAGATAACTTCATGTTGTGTGATGCTACGTTGTGCCTTATGAGACGTTTAGCAGCATCCATAATCACTAACCCATTACATGCCAGTAGCTCCCTCTCATGTTTCACAATCAAAAGGATTTCTCAGCATTTCTTAATGTTACCTGGGAGAAAAAAAAGTCCCCAGTTGAGAACAATTATTATATTTATGTATTCCTCGTCTTTCAACTCTAACCACCTGTAATGTCCATAGAATAACTGTCAGGGGAAATTAATATCTACAAAATGACAAACTTATCCCCTTAGACAGGACTACAGAATGCTATTTTGGAAGAGAAGCTCATAGTATAAATCTGTGAAATGTCTGCTTTCAGAATTGTAAGGTAAAGCTTAATATGCCTTCCATTTCAAAAGTACAGTTACACTGAAATGGTAAACTATGCTATAAGGGGAACTAAAAAAAACAATGGTCCTGACCCTTATGCAGGCTGTGGGGGAAAAATGAAACAAAATTGGTATTTGTGCTGTTTATAACATTAAGTCCACAATGACAAAAGAGTATATAAAACTGCTAAAATAAGTTAACTCTGTACCATGGGCCATTTTCTTACTTTACAAATAACTACATTCAAAATTTTAGAAAAGGGAGATTTATAATAGAGAAGTGCATTAAAATACCATGTCATCACAGTCTTAATATTAACTCACAGATTTTCCAATTATATGTTGACACACAGAGCCTCATTTGGAGGGTGAGTGATAATTAAGTTTTGACAATGTTAAGGCCACATGAGTCTTGCGATCTTGAGAAGTCAGGAATAGAGCTGCTGTTGAGAAAGATAGTCTTATGCATGCAGTCTTTTGACCCCCAATGGGCCATAAAATAATTGTCCTTTGGCATGTAACACTTTCTTACCAAGAGATAGTGTCCTCATAGCCTATACTGGACTTATTACCTTGTGTGGAGACATTTTTCTTTGTTTCAGACTCAATGTATACTCCATTGTTGTGCTTAAACGTGTGGTGTATGGCACCTGGACACTGCCTCTGCTATATCTGTCTTCTATGAGGAGGGGATGGATCCTTTTATTGCAACACAAGACGAGTTCCTGCAGGCCAGTTGGCCTAAAATGGTTGCCAAAAGGGACTTGCTGGCGATAGGAGATTTTTGCCCACCATTGGAGATGATTTTGTCCAGGTCTTCTCTTTGTGGGTAGAGTGTTGTTCCATCCAGTGCTTGACTGCACAGTGTTTTTCCTGGCAACTCCAATACCAAGATGCAGTGGTAAAGGGATTGGGACTTCTATGCCTGGTGAAAGATAATAAAGGTCACTTGCTCAATGGATGTAAATATGAGAAGACTCATCTTTGTCTAGATAGGATTTAAAGTTATTGCATTGAGTCAGTAGGCCTGGGAAGTGAGTCTTCAGAGAGAAGATGACTGGGTCTTATGGCATAACAACATACAGATATAAAAAGATGAGGATTATTTAGCAAAAACTGCTTCAGGAAAAGCCAAGGAGACAGGAAGAAAACAAAGAGAGCCTATTGGTTGAAGAATAAACGTGTATCATTTCACATTTTTCTCTGTTCTCCTAATTAACATTAGATAATTGTATGCATCATGTACCTAAAGATTTTCCTTGCCCCTAAAAAAAAAAATCTTAAATTTGAGAAAGCAGTTATTCAAATTATGCATTTATGCTTTTATTTAAATGAAACCCAATGCAGAGAAGTTATACAATAGGTATACATATGCAATGTATACTTACAGACACACAAAGAAAGGAGACATTAGCCTAACTGCGGAGATTAGGAACAATTATTAGATTTTGAGACAATCTACTAACTAGTTTCCTGTCATCCACATGGTTTGTCCTCATGTGCATTCTTAGTCTCAATCATGGTATCTGGTGGAAGAAATTATGTTAATTTGGGCTTCCTCCCACATCCTCTTTTTTCAGGATCCAAACTTTTGTTTGTTTGTTTGTTTGATTGTGCTGTATCTCCAACTCCTCATCTGTTACCAAACGTGCTCCAAGATAGGTTAGTTGAAACTGTCCTTTTCCCTACAATCCAGTGTCAATCTGTAATTTATTTAGCCCTATGTGACTTAATTTTAATAAAATATAATAGCAAACTAAATTATCTGATGGCTAGCATCACAGTATTAAAGTAAAAACAAGAGAGAATTAGGGGAAATGCTGAGAAATTATTTCCAATTATTTGGTTTGGATGACCAACACTTTGATGTGATTTGTGTGATTCCAACGATGTCCTAGATTTGTGATACATTGTTTTGTTTGCAAAAGTATATGATGAAGTGTTTAAAAGACAGATTAATTAAGATATGAAAATTGAGTAAGAGGCTTTTTTCCCCCATCTTGTTGTGTGGTATTGTTTCCCTAAGAAATGGCTTAATGTCTTTAAGATAGTTTTCTTAACTGTGAGAAAGAGAAATATTAAACAGATAAAATTAAACAATTAAACTTAAAAAGATAAGATTAAAATTTTATCTGCCATTAACATTTTATGAAAGGATATCTAAAAATGGTCAATAGACAGTAAAATACAGCAAAACATTGTTTCTATAACATTTTAAAAAATGAGTTTATATTTCAGTCACATGTTTTGATTTATGCGTGCTTGATTTTATATAATAATAAGCTAAGTGTTGTTTAAATTTGATTGGAGAAAGCATGACTTGTTTCTAGTTAGGTGTGAATTTCTTGGTAGTAGGTCATTGCGTACAGTAGAATTTGCAGATCCCATAATGATATATGCCTCAGAACCTTTCTTGAAACAGTTGCTTTTGTTTTTATGCTTCTAATTTATAAAGCCCATAAAGAGTAGGTGAGTTCATTCTAATATGTTTTGTTATTGAAAACATAATAGGCTTCTCTTCCACATATGAGGTCTCTGATAATGCCATTATAGAACTGTGCTAACTTTATGGTAATAGAAATAATCCATAAGGCAAAATTAAAGAAACAGAAAAACTGCACACATTAAAATGATTCAAGTATTTACTCATGTTCCCTTGAAATATTAGAAAAGTTTAAAATCTGCTGTTTTGGCTTCATTTCCTAATACATATTAGAAAAAAACTATTCAAAATGTGTGTCAATTGTTTTATACTGAAAAATAAAATAGTGGATATGAATGGGTATATTGAAAATTAACACAATTTAATAATACCTAAATGTATAATTTTGTAATGATAATAATTTTAAAGAATAATTTTAAAAATTAATGATCTTGTTTTTCAGATAATACAGTTATTGAGTATTTTACAGGCTTATTACTAGACATAGTCCTGTACAAATTAAATATTTCTGTCAAAACTACATAAACTTACATAAACACCAAAACAGTTATACAGAAAGACTAGAAGCATAAAATAAATATGCCTTAATTCTTTTTAAATGGAAATTTAATTTTTTTATAAAAATGAAATAGTACTGCTGAAAATTGGAGGCAATTTAAAAAAGCCAATTATATTTATGATAACTGTAAGAACCAAAAAGTGTTAGTTCTCAAAGGAGAAATTCTACCTCTTTTAGGAAACCAACAGAGGTAACTTTCATAAAGCAGTATCTACATTATTTTTTCTCACATCTTTACAGGTAAAGAAATGAGTTGCCATTCATATAATTTTATGCATGAATATATATACATATATATATATATATATATATATAAAACTCACATGTACCTCTGTAGTAATAATCCATGTGTATTCTAAAATGCACTCATAACACTGGGCACAGCGGCTCACATCTGTAATTCCAGAATTTTGGGAGGCTAAGGCGGGTGGATCACCTGAGGTCAGGAGTTTGAGACCAGCCTGGCCAACATGGTGAAACCCCATCTCTACTAAAAATACAAAAATTAGGCGGGCGTGGTGATACACTCCTGTAATCCCCAGCTACTTGGGAGGCTGAGGCAGGAGAATTGCTTGAATCTGGCAGGTGGAGGTTTCAGTAAACCAAGATCGCACCACTGCACTCCAGCCTCGGCAGCAGAGTGAGACTCTGTCTCAAAAAATAAAATAAGATAAGATAAAATAAAATGCACTCATAAAGTGGCACTTAAAGATAAGCATGAGGAAAATATTATAAAATCATTATTTTATATTTACTGTAAAAATTATTACATTTTTATTATAGCAACATGATGCATTATTATTTCTGAAGGTTGGAATTTAACTCCTTGTTACATAGTAAATAAAAATCTAATTTTAAGTTAAATTTATTTCGATAGTTGGTTTTGTCATCAGAGCTAGAGAAGACAATCACACAGACACATTGATGCAATATAAAAAAAGTTTATTTCTGAAAATAAGAAGTTTTAAAAAACAATAGTTTTAAAAATTCTCTATCCCTACAACGTTTATCTTTGAAAAGCAGCTCAACTCTTTATTGTCTCAGTTAGCTTAAAAGTACAAATTGTTTGTTATTTAAAGAGAAATCTGCTAGAAAGCATCTACTGACAGTGAGTTATTACTACTAAAGATGTCAGCAAATTTGGAAATGTCTTTCTGTAAAGAAAAATAACTCAGGTTTAAGTTCAATATGAGATATTCAGTGAACTTCTCAGTAACAGAAAAGCTTTTCAGAGACATTACCTATTACTGATATTGTAAGTAACATATTTTAATTTCTTATTTTATAAAAGTAATCATATAAATTATATATATTATATTTTAAAACATACTTTAAGTTGTCATAGTTTTCTAAAAACCAAAAATTAAAGAATAAGTTCAACTTTTTTCCTTGTTGAAGATTTTGCTATATCTTTAATGAAAAAAGTGAAACACGGCAGTGCTCATACTTTGTTCTGGGACATAGTTAATTTCCTTGGAAGCAGTGTCATTTCTTCAGATCCCTTTTACGATTTGGATGACAGTACCTAAAAAGTGTTTAGCCTAGGACAGGGTTGCTAAACCTCAACACTACTGACAATTTGAGCCATCAATTCTTCATTGTGTATGCGGCAGGAGTGGGGGGGGAATGGGGCAGCTCATCAATATCCAATAAGGTAAAGTTCATAATATCTTTCATTTAACAAAAAAAATTGTGCCGGGCGCGGTGGCTCACACCTGTAATCCCAACACTTTGGGAGGCCGAGGCGGGCAGATCACAAGGGAGATTGAGACTATCCTGGCTAACACGGTGAAAAAAAAAAAAAATACAAAAAATTAGCCGGGCATGGTGGCGGGTGCCTGTAGTCTCAGCTATTCGGGAGGCAGAGGCAGGAGAATGGCGTGAACCTGGGAGGCAGAGTTTGCAGTGAGCCGAGATCGCACCACTGCACTCCAGCCTGGGCAACACAGCAAGACTCCATCTCAAAAAAAAAAAAAAAATTGTTAGCATATAAAGAAGTAGAAAAATATAAACCATAATTAAGGAGAAAAATAATCAATTCAATGCAACCCAGAACAGGGTTGCAATTATTATAATTGTATTCCATATTATAAAAATTAAGTAATAACCTGGAAGCTATAAAAATAGCCATATTGCATTCTAGAAATCAAAACTATATGTAAGATAAAAACCTATATGGAATATTAACAGTTGATTAGGCACTGCAGAAGAAAAGGTTAATGAAAAGACACTATAATAGGAAGTATGCAAATTAAAACAAAGAAAAAGAACAGATTCTTAATAACCTGTGGTGCCTCTTCAAGTGATCTGATACACGTTTAATTGGTATCCCCAAAGGAAAGAAGAGAGAAGTAAAAACAAAAATATTAAAGAAATAATGCTGAACTTTTTCCAAATTCATAGAAAATCTTAAACCCTAAGAACTAAGGAAGTCAATGAAACTCAAGCACAAAAAATATGAATAAAAACACATCAAAGTAAATCATAATCAAATATATTAAAATCATTGATGAAGATAAAATTTTTAAAGCAGCTGGAGAGCATGTATATACTATATACAGAGGAACAAACATAAAGATAACAGCATTTTTCTCATGGAAAACTATGCAAGTGAGAAAATAGTGGAACAAATACTTAATAGTACTGAGAAAAGAGTAAACCTAAAATTCTATGTCTAATGAAATATCTTTTAAAAAAGAAGATGAAATCAAGAATTCTTCAAACATGTGAAGGCTGATTCTATCTCAAGTAAAGAATCTGGCTTCACAACAAAATCCTATGTGTGATCTTCCCAGTTTGGTATGGGCAATTATAAGGTTTTGTCTGGTAGGCTTATTGTGAGAAAGCTCTCCTTTACTCACAAGACATGGTGTATAGTCAATGCATCGCCGTTTCTAAAGGAAGTTGCAGTTATGTACTCAGGTCACCTGAGGCAGCCGCGCACACATAGCGCATCTCCACTCAGAAGATTCCTTATCAGGGACCTTTGCTAAGACACTTTTTAGGCAGCTCTGCCAAGACCTCCTTATGGGAAGAGCCTTGGATAATGAATTTTTCTCTACCTTGACCCAGTACTTTTCCACTCCAAGCACTTCCTTCCCTGACTTCCTCTGGACCTACAGGTCCAAGTAGAGCTAGGAAACGTTTGTTTGGGGCTCTCCAATAACAAAATAATTCCTTCCACTTGGATTGCATGCATAGAACTCTTGTCTGGTGCCATTTCTTAGGGATAAAACAAACACTTGGGAGCCAGCCCTCTCATGCCTCTTATTTAGACTGTCGCAGTGAGCATATAAGGCTTAATTGTTATTTTCAGTTTGGCTTATTGTCCTAACTGATCACACTGACAACCTGGCAGCCCAACAACCAGTAGATCCACCTTTCAAAGACCATTAAAGTTTTTCAGGCAGAAAGAAAATGCTACTGGTGGAAATAAGGAGTACTCGAAACGGTAACTACAGAGACTAAGATGTAATCTTTTTTTCTTACTATTTAAATCTATTTAAAATAGAATTTTATTTAAACTTTTATTTATTTTATTTGAAAATTTAAAGGAAAATAATAATATTCCATAGGTTTTAAATTTATATATAAGCTTATATTCGCAGAAAGGGTAGATGGAGAGAAATAAAGGCCTGCTATCTTAAGGTATTTATACTATATGCAATGTGGTATGCCACAATATTCCTTGAACAGAGACTGTGATATATTAAAGAAGTGTAGCATAACCCCAAAGCAACCACAACTCTAGAAAAATAAAGACTTTTAGCAAATATGCCAAAAGAAGATAAAAAAACATAGGAAATAATTAATCAATAAAGATATAGAAAAAGAGAGAAAAGAAAACAAGAAAGAGATGGAACAAACTAAAAATAAATAGCACAAAGTTAGTATTAAATATAACCATGTCAATAGTCACATTAAATATAAATGGTCTAAACACCTCAATTAAAGAGCAAATATTATCAGATTGAAAAAAAAATCAAAGCCCTGTAATGTACTACATATAAAAAATAAACCTGAAATTAAAACACATGCATAGAATCAAAGTAAAGGAATAATTAATAGTGTGCCCTACTAACACTAAACCAAATAAATACCAACTATACAAATATTGGATTCAATTTCATGACAAAGAAAATTACAAGGAATAAAAAGCTAACTCAATGATAAAAGTGTTAAAACATTAAAAGTGCATAGTAATTCTAAATATTTAGGCATCTAATAACAGAGATATAAAATAATACAAGGCAAAAACTGATAGACTTTCAAGAGAAACAGACAAATCTAATCTACAATAGAATAGATTGTATATTTATCCTCTCTTAAAAATTAAAAAAAAATAATTATTGTCTATAGAAGAATTGAACAACACTAATTAACCAATTTGACTTAAAAGACATTTAAATTAGAACACTTCACTATCAAGAGCTGAATATATAGTCTTTTTAAGTGTGCACAAGTGTGAAATCCTTAATGGTGAAAGACTGAAAAATCTCCCTCTAAGATCAGAAAAAAGACAAAAGGTATCTGTATTTATCCCCTCTATTCAACATTGTACTGGAAGTTCTAGCAAGCAGTTAGTGCACTAAGGCAAGAAAAAGAAATTTACAATTTACAGGCAACCAGTAAAAACAGGAATTAAATACATCCAGTTTAAAAAAGAAAAAAGCCTCTTTTTTTTTTTTTTTTTTTTGTAGCACAAAGTACCATTGTTTAGGTAAAAAAAAAAAAAAGTCATTAAATATGTGAATGTATAATCAATGAGTTTAGAGAGATTATTGGAATCAGGTAACTAATATATATAGAGAGAGAGACGTATGTACAAACTCTAGCAAATAATAACCATGTTATTTTTAAATTATTTTTAAAATAACATAAAATGAAATGCTTAGCTACGAACTGTGAAAAACATGTAAAAGAATTTCAAAAGACACTTCTCCAAAATAGATACTTGGATTGCAACTAAGCACAGAAAAAGATGCTCAACTTCATAAGTTTTCTGCCCCAATCAAATTATTTTTCATTTCTGTAAAAATCTCTCTCTCTCTTTTTTTCTTTCTTTCTCTCCTTTCCCTCTCTATCCTAGATAGATAGATTAGCTAGATAGGTAGGTAGGTAGATAGATAGATTTTTTTTGTCTGTTTATCTG
The DNA here is from genome assembly GCF_006542625.1 of Nomascus leucogenys. NCBI lineage: Eukaryota > Metazoa > Chordata > Mammalia > Primates > Hylobatidae > Nomascus > Nomascus leucogenys. The sequence goes on along the minus strand of NC_044385.1, from coordinate 82,426,122 downwards.
TTTGTTTCTTTTCAGAATTTACCACCACTTTGTAATTTGGTCTCCCTGCTTTATGTGAGATCAGTAATCATAGATGTCTTCTACTGTTGCTGTCCTGTACTTCTTAGCTAATACAACTTTAGAAAGTCCATCTTCATATGATTGTCCTTCAGAATTGCAATTGCCTGTTATTTATACACAGTTGTAGTTTGCATTTTTTTTCTATTTCTCAGTGTTTGGGTTATTTCAAAAGAGGGAAGAGGAAACTAACCTAGTCCCCAGCCATTTTGAGACAGATGATTTCAAAAACCAACAAAAGATCTTAAATTTTAAGGACAACAGGCCTAAGAACAGATAAAATTAAGGCATAAAAAGTCAAATTCAAGATGACACAAAAGAAGTAAATAATATTGAAGGGATGTAGCATTAAAAATCATTAATTACAGACTGTAAAAGGATACCATTTTTAATAAAAGCAAAGGCAAACATATTTATATGTAAAATAGATCTTTTGAATGTTTAAAAAATTTATTTCACACTCTACCTCCAAGCTTTGAATGACTTACCTCACTCAGTTTTTCCCTCCTCGAATAAATCATTTGAATTAGCAATCAGAAAGTTTAAAGTGTAACTGTGACTTTACATGTCCTCTGCTAAAGATTATTCACTGGCTTCCCATTGTTTACATATTCCCCAAAGTTTTAATATGCAATCAAGGTATCCATAAAACTATCTTTCTTACGATCTCCTTTTACTACTGCTTCACACTTACCTATTCCCACAGCACAAATCTTGCCAACCCTGGCATACAACATGTTATCTTATATCTCTATGCCTTTCATTATGCATTTCTTTTTTCTAGAACCCCATCAAGTATTTTTTGTTCATTTTTATGATTATTACTTATTTTTCATGACTAATTTCAGGTTTTACTTGTACTTGAAAATCTTGCCTACGCACTCCCTTTTTGAATTATTGCTTACTCACTTATGCCTCAATCTTAGTGGAGAACGTATCAACATGTGTCAATATTTCTTCTTTAATAGCCCCATTTTCTGAGTTTTAAAAATGTACTTATGTTTTTTCCCCTCTGGGTCTGGAGTATTGTAAACAATCAATAACATACTTTTGATCTAAACTTGGCCCATACTATTGGCAAGAAAGTCTGCCAACTGATTGAACACTCAGGGGTGAATAAGATATGAGCTGGTATTGATTAGAAGACAAACATACTTTATTGAAAAAGCAAAATTTCATCATACTATGTAGTGCAAATAGAGCAAGATATAATTCAGGGGACACATTCAGGGAAAAACTAATTTGAGAACTTGATGATGACTGCTGGGATATTTATATTCTTGTCACTAGAAGAGTGAGATAAGCCAAGATTAGAGTTGTCATAACACAAACTGAAACAGAGTGTGAGACTGAGACAGAAATATGATGCCTCCACTTCTCTTTGCACAAATTATGGTAAATTCAAATGAACAATTACAATGGTGAAGTATTACTTTTGGTTAACACTGGAAGAGGAGTTTCTTTTGAGTTGTTCCAAGTAATAAGGAGAAGCTTGGGTTTAGTTGTTGTTAAAGGAACTTTGATGAACCTGCAGTCTCTAGAAAATGTTAGTATAGAAGACATTTTTATATTACCCAGAGAGGAGTCCTATTCACAGTAAATAAATTATATACTTGCAAATGCACATTTTCCTGCTGTTATATTTGTATTTATGGCTGAATTGAATAAAATCCATAAAGTAGGAAACATTAAGCTCATCTTCTCTTATTTTTGAACTTTGAGTTAAGTTGTGAGCTTGCTGAAGTGATTGATTTCCTTGATGAATAGCTTAAAAGGGTTGGTATGAATGACTAGAAGACCAACATTACAATAGAGTTGACCTCACCAATGAAGCAATAAGATCTATTCCCAGGTTAAATAAAACAGAGTCCTCAACACAAAGATGTGTAAGTCCTTTGACAGTAGAAGATAACATTTCACTTAATTTTCTGTTTATCATCTATTAAAATTTGTCAATGTTAATAACAAATGCTCTGTATCATGGTATGTTTTAAACATTACATTAAATTGTGATAAATGTAGCCTTCAACACAGTAATAACATAGCAAGCGCAAATTATTATTGTCACCATTATCATTATCATCACTGAGTTAAGAAATAGTTAATTTCTAATGAAGTGTAACAAATCAGCTTATTATTATCATGACTTTTTTTTAAAAAAAGTTAAGATTTAAGGTGGTTTACTGAAAAGTATATTGGCATTACAGTGATAGCTGAGTTAATGTTCCTGCTCTAGCACTTATATTAGTAAATGAATATCGCAGAACAAATCATGAACTTCTCCCAAACCCCATTTGCTTTGTTGCATAATGCGAATAATATATATTCTAGTTTTCCCAAAGTTTAGAGTATATTGTTTTATAGAAGTTTAAAAAATAAAAAATGTTTCATTATTTCTACTGTGTTTACAGTCTTAGTGCTCTAGATTTGAGGAAAAAAGATGGCAATTATATTAAAATATGAAATCAATAAGTTATTAAATATTATATTATAAATCAAGAATTTGAAGCTCTAGAAGATTAAACTCTTACAGTTATTAAAATTAGGAAAATGTAGAACACAAAGATGATTATAGTTTGTTAGCACATGTTTAACTATATAACTCAGAATAGAGCTCTACCACTGACTTTGGTCAGAAGCCTATAATCCCCACACTTCCTTCTGAAGTAAAATTTGTAAGTCTCCATATACCAATTTTTATTATTACTCCTATTGTTTAAATTTAGGTTGGGTCACGGTGATCACAATTTGTTGCCATCTGGCAGCTGTTTGCCAGCATGTGTGAAATAAGTTTTTCATCGCATTCAAGTTCTAAGTGGACAGATGGCCACACTGAAAAATAACCATGACGTTTGTAACTAATTGATATCCTTTCTGGGAGACTCAGCTGAGAAATCAGAAACTGAATGTGTGCTGAGACTGAACTCTTTAGTTACCCCTTAGGAAAAAACTGGCTATAAGTTTTAGATATAAGAAATTATCTAAATATATGATTTTGCATTGCATAAAGTTGAGAAAGGTATCCTCAGAGAGTAAGGTTTGATATAAATAAATAAATGAAAAGTGTGCCTATGCACGTGTGTGTATGTGTGTGTGTAGTTGTAATAATTCAAAAGATAAAAATTTAACTCTATATCCCCAAGTAATATTAAACTTATAATTAAAATTTAAAAATTTACCAACTTTTTTGTCAAATTTGTTTTTTAAATCTAGCATTACAAATTATTTAAGTGTTATTGGTATAATTAAATAAACTTTCATTTTCTTCCCGAACTCTTAGTGCCTTTGTAAATAAATAGCTAGCTCTGCTGTCAACACAGAGTTCTCAGCTACCTTATAAGGAGAATCTCTCTGTAGTTCCCTACAGAACACTAAATCAAATTCACTGCATAAGTCTTCTGTCATAACAATTTTGTCTACAACTATTTATCTTGGAAAATATCTTTTAGTCTATTTTCCATTTAGCATTTCCCCAGAGCAAGGGATTTTTAAGATAACACTAGAAGCTGTTTACGCATAACAAATGATTATGGATCCAAATTTCACACAATGTTTCTGAATAGTAATACTTCTATACTCCTCCGGAAAACTATAACATTTAGAAAACTAATTATAATTCACTATAATATGTAACATTTCTCTAACTTAAAAAATATTTTACGTTTAAATTGGTATATTTGAATTTCTTATAGCTTAAATAGATTTAAATGATCTCTAGGTATATTTATTGATTTATTTTAAATTCACAATATATTACAAAATTATTGCTTTTGAAAAGAGTATCTCCTTATAGAAATTATCACTGGCAAAATAATGGGTTATGGTACATCTTCTCAAAGATTTTCTGGTTTCTCAAACGATTGGAAAGTTTTGGCAACAATCTATAATTATTAAATGTCTTAATATTTGCATTGAAAAATCAAGAACTTAAATTTCATTGCAACTAAGAAACATATCTGAAACTTAAAACATAGGTTTATGTATGTGTGTATAAAATATAATATATTCTAATGTTTCCTATAATATTAGCAGTCTTAGGGCTCTGTGGTTACGGACAGTTTCAACTGAGCTCAGAATCTTCCACTACTCTTAAGTGCCCAGTTTAGCATCGTATTAAGATTTTAAAATGTTCAAGTTATAGTATGGTAATTAGCATGCCTCCAGTTTCTTCTATGTCATATGAAGGGCAAAAAAGTAGTGGTTGTTTACTATTTACTGTATATACAACACTATACATAGATGTTTTACATATACAAATATATTCCTAATTAGAACACACCAAGGTACATTTTATTATTTCCATTAAAAAATGAACATTAGACATGTTAGGTAAATATGCAAAATCAAACAGCAAGTAGCAAAGCCTACCCTGGAAAGGAGTTCATTTTCACTACAAAGTACTCCCTTTCTGATTCTATAGAACAATTCTAAAGTGTTCCACAAGTAGGCTGCAAAAGAATTATTGACCTTTTTTTTTCTAATTAGCAATACTAAAACCAAATAAAGTCAAAGTAAAACTATACACCAAATGTGTCTGGGGATGGGAACACAAAAACCCTAAGCCAAATATAAGCAAATCAAATCTGACAATGTATAAAATAATTATACAACACAAAAAAAGTTGGATTTACTCCCAGACTAGTTCAACTTTTAAAAATTAATCATTGTAATTTATCAAATCAAAAAACTAAAAAAGAAAAATTACATGATCTTGTAAATTAATGCAGAGAAAAGCATTTGACAAAATACAATGCCCATTTCTGATAAAAAAATCTTAGCAAATTAGACATAAAAAAGAGATGTCTTCAATCTGATAAAGAATATCTAAAAACATACCTTCAGGTAGGATTATACTTTCCCACTAGATACAACAAAAAAAAGAAAACTTCAGACCAATATTCCTGTGAACACAGATGCAAAAATCCTCAATAAAATACTATCAAACTGAATCCAGCAGAACATCAAAAAACTTATCCACCACGATCAAGTTGGCTTCATCCCCAGGATGGAAGACTGATTCAAAATTTGCAAATAAATAAACATAATTCACCATATAAACAGAACTAAAGACAAAAACCACATGATTATCTCAATAGACACTGAAAAGGCCTTCGATAAAATTCAACATCCCTTCATGTTAACAACTCTCAATAAAATAGGTATTGAAGGAACATTCCTCAAAATAATAAGAGCCATTTATGACAAATCCACAGCCAATATCATAATGGATGGGCAAAAGCTAGAAGCATTCCTCTTGAAAACTAGCACAAGATAAGCATGCCCTCTCTCACCACTCTTATTCAACATAGTGTTGGAAGTTCTGGCCAGGGCAATCAGGCAAGAGAAAGAAACAAAGTGTATTCAAACAGGAAGAGAGGAAGTCAAATCGTCTTTGTTTGCAGATGAGATGATCCTATATCTAGAAAGCACCATCAACTCAGCCCAAAAGCTTCTGATACTGATAAGCAACTTCAGCAAAGTCTCAAGATACAAAATCAATGTGCAAAAATCACAAACATTCCTATACACCAACAGACAAGCAGAGACACAAATCAAGAATAAACTCCTATTCACAATTGCCACAAAGAGAAAAAATATATAGGAATACAGCTAACAAGTGAAGGGAAGGACCTCTTCAAGAAGACTACAAACCACTGCTCAAGAAAATCAGAGAGGACACAAACAAACAGAAAAATATTCCATGCTCATGGATAGGAAGAATTAATATCATGAAAATGGCCATACTGTCCAAAGCAATGTATAGATTCAGTGCTATTCCCATTAAACTACCATTGACATTCTTTACAGAATAGAAAAAAAAAAAACTATTTTGAAATTCATATAGAACCAAAAAAGAGCTCATATTACCAGGACAATCCTAAGTAAAAAGAGCAAGGCTGGAGGCATCACGCTACCTAACTTTAAACTATACCACAAGGTTACAGTAAGCAAAACAGCATGGAACTGATACAAAAACAGGCACATAGACCAATGAAACAGAATAGGTAACTCAGAAATAAAACCACACATCTATAACCATCTGATCTTCAATAAACAAGACAAAAACAAGCAATGGAGAAATGATTCCCTATTTAATAAATGGTGCTGGTAGAAGTGGCTAGCCATATACAGAAAATTGAAACTGGACCATTTCTTCACACCTTATACAAAAATGAACTCAAGTTGAATTACAAACTTAAATGTAAAACACAAAACTATAAAAACTCTAGAAGAAAATCTAACAAATACCATTCAGGACATAGGGATGGGCAAACATTTATGATGAAATCACCAAAAGCATTTGCAACAAAAGCAAAAATTGACAAATGGGATCTAATTAAACTAAGGAGCTTCTGCAGAGCAAAAGAAACCATCATCAGAGAAAACAGACAACCTACAGAATGGGAGAAAATTTTTCAATCTACCCATCTGATAAAGGTCTAGTATCCAAAATCTATAAGGAACATAAGCACATTTACAAGAAAAAAAAACTGCATTAAAAAGTGGGCAAAGTACATGAACAGACACTTCTCAAAAGAAGACATATGTGTGGCACAAACATACAAAAAAAGCTCAAAATAATTGATCATTAGAGAAATGCAAATCAAAACCACAATGAGATACAATCTCACATTAGTTAGAATGGTGATTATTAAGAACTCAAGAAACAACAGACGCTGTCAAGGTTATGGAGAAATAGGAACGCTTTTACATTGTTGGTGGGAATGTAAATTAATTCAACCATTGTTGAAGACAGTGTGGCAATTCCTCAAAGATTTAGAGCCAGAAACACCATTTGACCCAGCAATTCCATTACTGGGTATATACCCTAAGAAATACAACTCATTCTATTATAAATATACATATGCATGTATGTTCACTAAAGCACTATTCACAATAGCAAAGACATGAAATCAACCTAAATGCCCATCAATGATAGACTGGATTAAAAAAATACGGTACATATACACCATGGAATACGATGCAGCCAAAAAAGAAATGAGATCATGTGTTTTGCAGGGACATGGACGAAGCTGGAAGCCATTTTTCTCAGCAAACTAACACGGGAACAGAAAACCAAACACGGCATGTTCTCACTTATAAGTGGGAGCTGAAGAATGAGAACACGTGGATACAGGGAGGAGAACAATACACATTGGGGCCTGTTGGAGGAGAGCAGGAGGGTGGGTAGAGCATCAGGAAAAACAGCTAATGCATGCCAAGCTTAATACCTAGGGGATGGGATGATAGATGCAGCAAACCACCATGGCACACATTTACCTATGTTACAAACCTGCACATTCTGCACAAGTACTCTGGAACTTAAAATCATTTTTAAAAAATCTAGAAAAAGCAACAATGTTTTCTGTCACCATTCTTATTCAACATTACAATTGAGTAGCGAAAACACTAATGAAGAAGAAGTACAATGTTGGCGGACACTCACTATCCGTTTAAAGACTCCCTGTAAGACTACAGCAATCAAAAAGACTGGTATTGGTAAAAGAACTGACACATCGATCAAAGAACTAAAATATGGAGTCTAGAAATAAGCAAGAAAAATATAATAAACTGAGTTTTTGACAAAGGAGTGAAGACATTTCAATGAACAAAAAAATAGTGGCTGGAAAAATTAAAAACCTATATACCAAAAAGTGAATATAAATACAGACCCTAGACCTTAGACAAAAATTAACCCTACACAGATTGAGACTGAAATGAAAATGCACAACTAAAAAATTTAAGAAGAAAGCACAAGAGAAAATATACATGACCTTGAGCTTGGCAATACCTTTTAAGAAAGAACAGTAATAATATTATTCATAGAAGAACCCAATTATTATTTGGCTTCATTAAAATGAAAAACTCTATCTTGTAAAACATACTATTAGGAGATCAAAAAGACAAACTGCAGACTAGAAGAGAAAATTGGCAAAATACACATGTGATAGAGGACTTCTATTCAAATTACATAGAGCACACTTAAAACTCAACAACATTAAAACACACAAGCTAATTAAAAACTGGGCAAAAGGTCTGAACTGATACATGACCAAAATGATATGCAGATTGGAAATAAGCATATTAAAAGATGCTCAATATAATTTTCCACTAGTGTAATGCAAATTAAAACAACTATGAGGTACTACCGTACACTATTAGTGTAATCAAAATCCAAAAACCTGAAAATATCAACTGTTGATAAGGATCCAGAGAAACAAGAACTCTCAGTCTTTGTGCATGGTATCATGGAATACTATGCAGCCAAGAAAAAAGAGAAATAATGTTTTTTGCAGCAACTTTGATGGAGCTCACTATCCTAAGTGATGCAACTTAGAAATGAAAAACCAAATACTGCATGTTTTCACTTATAAGTGTGAGCTAATCTATGGGTATGCAAAGGCATACAGAGTAGACATTGGAGACTCAGAATAGGGGAGGGTAGTGGGGGTGATGGATTAAAAACTATCTATTGGGTACAACGTATACCACTTGGGTGATGGGTGTACTAAAATCCCAGCCATCACCACTGTACAATTCATTCACATAAAAAAATACTTGTACTTCTAAAGCTATTGCAATAAAAAATAAAATAATGGCACGGCCACTTTGTAAAACAATTTGGCAGGTTTTTGGAAACTAAACCTAGTCTTCCCATATGATCCAGTAATCATGATCCTAGTTAGATTTAAAAACATATTCACACAAAAACTGCACAAGAATGTTTACAGTAGTTTTATTTATGATTGACCCAACTGGAAGCAACGATGTCTTTCAATTTATGAATGAATATACAAACTTGGGGCTGCCTATAACGGAATATTATTCAGTGATAAAAAAATTAGTTATCAAGTGATAAAAAGAAATGGATAAATCTTAAGTTTATATCACCATGGGAAAGATGACAGTCTAAAGGAGCTACATGCTGTAGAATTTCAATTACATGATGACATTCTGGAAAATGATAAACTGTAGAGATGCTGAAAAGATCAGTAGTTGCCAAGGGTTTGTTGCAGAGAGGCAAAATGAACAGATGAAATATAGGGGTATTCACAGGGTGGTGAAGCTATTATATAAAATACTATAATGGTGAACACAAGTCATTAAAAGACTTAACCTCTACAGTACATACAGCAAATTTAAAGCATAAAAATTAATAAAAATATCATTTAATAAACCAGAGGGGTCTCAGCACGCAATGGAGAGTGTGACAAAATAATCTAAATGTATTAAAAATGTACGAAGCAACTTCACTGAAGGGGATGGCAGAATAAATCTCTAACATAAATAAATTTAAAATTAAGAGGTGTCTGTAAGACTAACGGCAAAAGGAATCATATGTAAGCACTGTATTCTCACTGGTACAGTTTTTCTTTCCCAAGGGGTATAGGTTAATAATTCTGAAATTACTATATACGTATAATGAAATTGAAAGACTAAGTGAATGAAACATGTTCAGAACCAGGTTTTTCAATGTTGGAATGAAATGTTACACATAAGGAGAAGAAGCTACATTGATCTGTGTTGTAAAAGATTAGAATAGGCCAGACACAGTGGCTCACGCCTGTCATCCCAGCACTTTGGGAGGTCAAGGCAGGCAGATCACCTCTGGTCAGGAGTTCCAGACTAGCCTTGCCAACATGGCGAAACCCTGTCTCTACTAAAAGTACAAAAATTAGCCAGCAATGGTGGCGCACACCTATGATCCCAGGTACTCCGGAGGCTGAGGCAAGAGAATCGCTTATACCTGGGAAGCAGAGGTTGCAGTGAGCCAAGAACGGGCCATTGCATTCCACCTGGGGGGTAGGGGGAAGAAAGATTAGGGTAAGAGAGATCTATATAAATGTATGTTTAGTTTTGTATTGATACATATATTAACATATAGAACTATAAATAGATACATCTACATGCCCGGGTTAGTAAACACACATATTTTTCCTCGTTGTGCCAATTGAGAGACCTTAATGCAACTTTTTTGTAGCCTTGGGCATGCACAGCACCCAGATTTGGCTTTCCATACCATTTTCCAATTAAGAAAACCACAGCATTTCTCAGAGTAAATGATTCTATAACTGCAGCAGGAAATACACAAAGTAAGTGTGAAGCCTTTTGAAGAACCAGAAAGTAGTAAAGAATCCAAAAATCAAAACAAGAGCCCTTACATTGATGGAGGTATATCAAAGGGATAAAGAAACCAACTGGAAGAGTCCCAATGCCAAATATTAGCCAGACCCAAAAAATAAAGTAATATTGGATTGTAACCCAAAGTATAATATAAATATCTAGGAGGTTATACTGATAAAAGTAAATACTAAATAAATAATGGGAAAAGAGGCCAATTTCCTATGCAGAAGAATTTGGGATACTTTAGATACTTCATCATTAAAATGTAGATACCACATTATTAAAAGTTGGAACATATCTCCTCGCTCTGTAAGTGTCGTCTGTATGTGGTGACTTCCCTCCAAAGAATACAGAATGGAAAATGGGGAACAAAAGAAAAAGAAGTTAATTTATGGTTCTGAAACCTAATAAGCACTACCTAAGCCAGGTGGTTAGGGTTTACATCAAGAGTTATAAGTCATATTGAATATCCCGGTTATGGTTTAATAAGTATTGCAATTTACTTCTGTGATTCCAAAAATCTCCCCAAACTCTCTCACCCTAGTCTGATCAAATAAAAAAAAGATAAATCCCATTTTGGAATCATTACACAAAATACCTAAAAGAATACTTCTCAAAACTGTCAAAGTCATCAAAAACAAGGAATGTCAGAGAAACTGTCACAGTCAAAAGGACTCTATGAAAACATCAATAATACATGTAAAGTGGAATCCTCAGTGAATATTGAAACAGAAAAAGACATTATGGAAAAATAAAGATTCTAAATAATGTATGTTCTTTTGTTAATAAGAATTTATCAATATTTAAATTAATTGTGACGAGTGTAACATAACAATGTGAGATGTTAAAAATAAGTGCAACCAGACGTGGGGTACACAGAAACTCTCTGTATTATCTTTGCTATAATTTTGTAAATCTAAAGTAAAAATATTAAAAACAAATGCCAAAATGTGTATTTTTTCTATTAAGATTACCAATATATAAAAGTATAGAACATTTTAGTAAATAAATAATTAAAATATATAAAATGTATCTAATGCAATAAAATAAATTTCTAGTGGGTTAATGTGGCTTATGTACACATTCATTTTAGATAAAATAATGAGCAAAAAGTGATATGTATCTAACTTCTGAAATATTATACAGAATACAACTAAATATTTATTTTATTGCTCTATTCCAGTAGTAATCTTTTCCAGGTTTCTATCACAGTATCATCCACATTTACTTCAAGTGTTATATGCATGTGTGTTGTTTTAACTAATATAAAAGTGTCGAGATCTGAGAATTGTACACTTTCCAACTTTGCATTCCATCATACAACATAATTCATGGTTTGTTATTCAAGCAATATTTATTTCCAATAATGACCAAATAAATGAATAAGGACATATTGTCTAGGCATATAAAAATGAATGTAATATCAAAACAGGATCAGAGATCTCTGTAGAATAGTTTAAATTGTTACAAAACAAACTTTTTTCATTGCAAATGTGAAAATATTTTCTTAAGTTTGCTGTCATGTAATATCATATAAGATGATTTTTAAATTAATAAGATAAATCAAACCAATATAATTTAAAAATAATTAAACTGAGATCATGGAAAAATATGTCTTCAAAAATGAGATAGGTGCATACATCAAATTACTATGGTACTTAAATGTCTTTAACCCTCCAAAAGTTTCCTGCAAATATATATTCATGATTTTCAGTAGGTTAAAAACCACAGAATTGTACATTTTTAAATGGTGAAAATAATGATTTATGAATTATGTCTCAATTAACAAAAGTTAAGCAAATATAAAGATTGTAAGCATGTGATTCCATTCATAAACATGGCATTTTCAAATTTTAGAAAGTTAATTATATAAAAACATAGCAATTGGTGAAGAATACATTATTTATAATGCAAAAACAAGTGAAAAACATTTTTATGAGTATTGACAGAGCAAGACATGTGTTATGTATTAAATATATCTTTATCCGCATCTTTGTAAATAACGCAATGATAACTTTTATAACATAAATTTTTATAATGTTATAATAGGCATATATAAGCATAAGACATTGATTTGAAGTACTGTTCAGCCAAAGTAGTTAAATGAGAAGTCAATAGGAATCAGACCAATTATTTGCTTTACATGACTTAGATTAATCTAACATTAGATTTTAGAGGATCAGGGAAAATGTTTGGAAACAATGTTTCAGATAATTCTCTACAAATACTAATTCTCTTAGCAGTGTTTTTGAAAGGCATTGGGAGATAGCAATTGAGAGACTGAATAACCAACAAAACCCAGACTGCAAATAATCTCTATATTGCTATTAAAAAGAATAATCAGTGCTATGTTGAATAGGAGTTGTGAGAGAGGGCATCCTTGTCTTGTGCCGGTTTTCAAGGAGAATGCTTCCAGTTTTTGTCCATTCATTATGATATTGGCTGTGGATTTGTTATAAATGACTTGTTACTTTGAGGTATGTTTCTTCAACACCTAGTTTATTGAGAGTTTTTAACATGAAGGGATGTTGAGTTTTATCGAAGGCCTTTTCTGCATCTGTTAAGATAATCTTGTGGTTTTTGTCTTTAGTTCTGTTTATGTGATGAATGTTTATTTATTTGCATATGTTGAACCAGCCTTGCATCCCAGAGATGAAGCTGACTTGATCGTGGTGGATAACCTTTCTGATGTGCTGCTGGATTCAGTTTGCCAGTATTTTATTGAGAATTTTTGCATCTATGTTCATCAAGGATATTGGCCTGAAGATTTCTTTTTTTTGTGGTCTCTTGGCCAGGTTTTGGTATCAGGATGATCCTAGCTTCATAAAATGAATCTGGGAGAAGTTCATCCTTTCATTTGTTGAGAATAGTCTCAGAAGAAATAGTACTAGCTTTTCTTTGTACCGCTGGTAGAATTCAACTTAAATTCATCTGGTCCTGGGCTTTTTTTTTTTTGGTTGGTAGGCTATTTATTACTACCTCCATTTCAGAATTCGTTATTGGTCTATTCAGAGATTTAACTTTTTCCTGGCTCAGTCTTGGGAGGGTATATGTGTTCAGGAATTTATCCATTTCGACTAGATTTTCTGGTTTATTTGCATAGAGATGTTCATAGTATTCTCTGACAGTTGTTTCCATTTCTGTGGGGTCAGTGGTGATACTCCCTTTATTTTTTTTTACTATTATACTTTAAGTTCTGGAATACATGTGCAGAAAGTGCAGGTTTGTTATGTAGGTATACAAGTGCCACAGTGGTTGGCTGCATCCATCAACCCATCATCTATATTAGGTATTTCTCCTAATGCTATCCTTCCCCTCATCCCCAATCCCATGACAGGACCTGATGTGTGTTGTTCCCTTCCCTGTGTCCATGTGTTCTCATTATTCAGTTCTGCCAATTATTCAACTCTGCCTTGTAGGTTCTGGATATTAGCCCTTTGTCAGCTGGATAGAATGCAAAAATTTTCTCCCATTCTGTAGGGTGCCTGTTCACTCTGATGATAGTTTCTTTTGCTGTGCAGAAGCTCTTTAGTTCAATTATGTCCCATTTGTCAATTTTGGCTTTTGTTGCCATTGCTTTTGGTGTTTTGGTCATGAAGTCTTTGCCCATGCCTATATCCTGAATGGTATTGCCTAGGTTTACTTCTAGAGTTTTTATGGTTTTAGGTCTTACTTTTAAGTCTTTAATCCATCTTGAGTTAATTTTTGTATAAGGTGTAAGGAAGGGCTCCAGTATAATTTTTTATTGCATCTATTTGATTCTTCTCTATTTTCGTATTAGTCTAGATGAAGATCTAATATCTAGAATCTACAAGAAACTTAAACAAATGTACAAGAAGAAAATAAACAACCCACTGAAAAGTGGGCAAAAGACAGGAACAGACATTTCTCAAAAAAGACATACACGTGGCCAACAAACATATGAAAAAAAAAAGCTCAACATTACTGATCATTAGAAAACTGCAAATTAAAACCACAATGAGCTACCACCTCACGCCAGTCAGAATGGTGATTATTAAGAAGTCAAGAAATAACAGATGCTGGTGAGGCTGCAGAGAAATAGGAACACTTTTACATTGTTGGTAGGAATGCAAATTAGTTCAACCATTGTGGAGGGCAGAGTGGCGATCCCTCAAAGACCTGCAACCAGAAATACCATTTGACCCAGCAATCCCATTACTGGGTATATACCCTAAGGAATATGAATCATTCTATTATAAAGATACATACATATGTATGTTCATTGCAACACTATTCACAATAACAAAGACATGGAATCAACTCCAGTGCTCATCAATGATAGACTGGATAAAGATAATGTGGTACATATACATCATGGAATACTATGCAGCCATAAAAAGGAATAAGATCGTGTCCTTTGCAGGGACGTGAATGGAGGTGGAAGCCATTATCCTCTGCAAACTACCACAGGAGCAGAAAACCAAATATTGCATATCCTTACTTACAAGTGGGAGCTGAACGATGTGAACACATAGACACAGAGAGGGGAACAACACACATTAGGAACTGTCAGAAGGTAGGAGAGGAGAAAGCATCAGAAAAAAATAGCTAATTCATGCTGGGCTTGATACCCAGGGGATGGGTTGATAAGCATATCACCATGGCACGTGTTTACCTGTGTAACAAACCTGCACACCCTGTATGTACCCTGGAACTTAAAATATAAAAAAAAAATAAAAGAATAATCAGGCTCATGCCTGTAATCCCAGCACTTTGGGAGGCTGAGGCAGATGGATCACAAGGTCAGGAGATCAAGACCATCCTGGCTAACACGGTGAAACCCCGTCTCTACTAAAAATACAAAAATTAGCCGTGTGTGGTGGCGGGCACCTGTAGTCCCAGCTACTCACGAGGCTGAGGCAGGAGAATGGCATGAACCCGGGAGGTGGAGCTTGCAGTGAGCCGAGATTGTGCCACTGCACTCCAGCCTAGGTGACAGAGCGAGACTCCGTCTAAAAAAAAAAAAAAAGAATAATCAGCTGCCTTAACCATTAGCTGATGAGAAGGTAGACTTTGTATTCTCTGTATAAATTAATGAAGCAAAGATACATGTTTAATTAGACAAAGCAAAATACTCTGAAGATTTAAAATTTCTGCAAAAAGCAATTATGGATCCGTTTTTTTTTTTTAAATAACAAACATGGAATTCTAACATCCTTGATTTCTATTTCTTACAACATAGAGAACGAATTTATCCTAGACATGTAATAAAACATCTAACTCAGATATTAACAATTCTCAGTAAAGTACCCACAAAATATGAGCCTCTGACCAATTTAATTGTTCACAGTATTCTTTAAAGAATCTGAACTATATATACAACTAGGTAAGCAAATAAGTTAGTTTTTTTATATGGTGTTATTTACCACAATCTTGTTTGTATTGATAGAAACCTTTCCAAATGTATGACTAGAATAGCATAACCCTGTTTGTGAATTCTGTTAAAGAATGCTGATGGTCCAAAAAGTTAATTTATGATTTTTCTAAAAGTCAACTTCATACAGCTATTTTCTATGTGGTAAGTTCATGGGATCAGTTCATCCAGAAGTAGTAGCAAATGTTTTAGGTACTAATGGCAAAGAATGGGGAGTGAAATGTATTTCTGCTTTAACCTTCTAGGAAATTACTCTGATTTTTCAAGAAAAAAAATTACTAACAGTGCTGATTCTTGCAATCAGGTTCCTGTCTCTGTTAATGGGACACTACCAATCCTAGGACTCAATCAGTAACTTGATTGGCACATTGAAATTATCCTTCCTAACATATACAATTAAACAAACCACAAATGCAAGTTGTATTGTCCTCCATGATGCGCAATATAAAACTGCTGAAAAAATCTACATTATCACCTACAGTGTGCTAGGATTCCTTTTTCTCTACATTCTCACCAACACTTATCTCTTTTCCTTTTAAAAATAGCTATTCTAATACATATGAGGTAATATTACACAGTAGTTTTAATTTTTACTTGCTTCATGATTATTGATGTTAAAACCTTTTCATGTAACTGTTGGCCATTTTTAGGCCTTCTTTAGAAAAATGTCTCTTCAGGTTATTGGTTTTTTCTGCTATTGAGTTACAAGAGTTCTTATAAATTTTAGATATTACCCTCATCAGATATGTGATTTTGAAACATTTTTTCAAGTTTATAGATAGGCTTTTCATTTTGTTGATGGTTTCCTTTTCTGAGCTGAAGCTTTTAGTTTAATGTAATCATATTTATTTATTTTTACTTTTGTGCCTTGAGCTTTTGATATGATTTTCAAAAAAAAATCATTGCCAAGGCCAATGTCCCAGATAGTTTTTCCTTATGTTCTCTTCCAGGAGTTTAATCATTTCTGATCTTACATTTAGGTCTTTTATTCCTTTTAAGTTGATTTTTGTCCATTGTGTAAAATAAGGTTCTTCAGTCTCATTCTTTGCATGTGGAAATAGTTTTTTCCCCACGATTTATTGAAGAGATAATTCATTTCTCATGGTGCCTTCTTGCTGCCCTTGTCAAAAGTTAGTTGACTGTATATGTTTGGACTTAAATCTGGGCTATGTATTGTGTTTCATCCATCTATGTTTCTGTTTATATGCCAATACCACACTGTTATGATTACTATAGATTTGGAATACATTTTGAAGTCAGATACTGGGATGCTACCAACTTTGTTTATCTTTCTCAGTATCGTTTTTGCTATTCAGAATGTTCTGTAGTTCCATACAGATTTTAGAATCTTTTTTCTATTTTTGTGAAAAAATGCTTTGGATTTTTTGATAGGGATTGCATTGAATTTGCATATTCTGCATATTGCTTTTGTAGTCTAACTATTTTAACAAAAATTAATTCTTATGATTCATGAACATGAGCCAGCTTTTCATTTATTTGTATCTTCTTCAATTTTTTCTTCTTTAATATCTATATGTACCCCATAACATCATGTTGTAAACTACAAATATACACAATAAAATTTATCTTAAAAACAGGAGGATGGGTGCAGGGGAAGTAGAGGTTAAAGATTTGGGAAAGTCTCGGCCTTAAAAAGCATGTTAGGGAGATTATACCAAGGTTATGGCCAAAGGAATATTTGAAAGGAGAATTATATGAACAGAAAGAAGCCAAATAATATTCATGAAGACAATAGAAGAGTGATCATTAAGGCATTTTGGAGATCTTTGAGGCTGCCATTCCCATCACAGGTCCAGAGTGCTAAGGTCTTGATGGTAGAATGATGTCAATGGACAGGACCTGGGTGCCAGTGGGACCTCTGGGCTGGCTGTCCCAGCTGCCTTAAGTTTCTGCTCCATGTATTCTGGAGCAGCACTCCTTGGCTGTCCCAGCTGTGGCTCAAGCAATCCCCTATGTACCTCAGGCTGCCACTCTGGAGGAAGCAAGAGGTAAACCTTGGTGGCATCTACATGGTGCTAACACTGCAGGTGCGCAGAGTGCAAGAGCTGGACAGGCATGGCTGCCTCCACCTGGATTTCAAAAGGTGCTTCAGAGAGTCTTAGAACCCAGGCAGAGGACTGTCACAGGGGCCAAGCCACCACAGAAAGCCCCACTGGGTTGGTGATGGGGCTGCCACTAGGATCCCAGACCAGTGGTGCAATAGGAAAGCAATTTCAGCCTGGGAGAGACTCGGGCATAGGACTCCAAGACTTAGAACTTCTCCATGGTTTGCTCCCAGCAAAGCCACGGGGATAGAGTTTCTGGGAGCCTGGGGAGCCCAACCCTTACCCCAGAATTGGGAAGGGACCTGTTATTCCTTGCTTCTTTTCTATTTCTGCCTTTTAGAATGGAAATGTCTATTCTATGTGTGTCCTACCACTGTATTTTTGGCAGCATATGACTTGTTTGATTTCACAGTCTCACAGCTGGAGAGCAATTTGCCACAGGATAAATAGTACCAAATCCAAAACTCAGCAGAACACACATTAAATCTTATGACTTGAGAATATTCTTCTTTAACTTTATGTCGTACCTTATGGACATATTTGTTTCAGGCTATTCATAATTTATTTTTTATAGCATAAATTCAGTAGGTCTATTTTTCAGGAAATCTGATAATTTCATGTAAAGTAGCAAATTTATTGATATAGTGTTGCTCATATATGTGCTTTTATTGTTTGTAAGATCTGTGATGGTACCCCTCTTTCATTATTTAAACTGATAGTTTGTGTATTTCCTTTTCTTCTTGATTATACTTGCTAATTGATTGTCATTTTTAAAATCTTTTAAAGGAATCAAATGCTGTTTTACTAATATTGTATATTGTGTGTGTGCTTTGTATTTCACTGATTTCCTAAACTACCATTATTTTTAAATTTTCTTTTACTTTCTTTGAGTTTCCTAATGTTTAATACTAGGTCATCTTAAACCTCTCTTTACTTCTAACATAAGAATTTTAAGCTATAAATTTCACACTACAGACTACTTTAGCAGTAAACCACACATTTTCATATGATTTATTTCATTTATCATTCAGTTCAAAATATTTTCTGTGGCTCCTTGTAAATAATTATTTGACATTGATTTTCTCTGGAGACTGCTTATTATTTTGTAAGTGTATTAATCCTACTGATTATTTCTGTTGTGGCAAAAATATATTTAATCCTGTGAAACAAATTATTGAAAGTATGTACCAGCATATGAATTACCTTCACCAATGTCCATGGACACGTTTAAAAAAGTGTATACTTCATATGTTGAAGCTTTTATGTGTTTGGTTGTATATGTTTAAGGTATACAATGTTTAAGGTATACAAAATGATGTTATGCTATGTATATGAATAGTTAAAAGGCTACCAGAATGAAGCAAATAAACATACTCATTAACTCACATGGTTATCTGTTCGTTTTGATTTTTGGAAAGAGCTGCTAAAGAATTTTGTTTAGCATGAAATTAAAATATAGTATAACTTTATCACCAATATCCTAATGTTATACATTAGATCTGTAGATTTATTCATTTCAATCATCTTGTACGTTGTGTCCTCCAAACTTCATCTCTCCATTTTCTCCCCGACTCACGCCCTTGGTAATCATTATTTTGTTCTCGATCTCTGTTGTTTTCGACTTTTTTGAAAAAGATTTTTCATGTAAGTGAGATCATGCAATATTTTTCTTTCTGTGTCTGGTTTAATTCATTTAGCATAATATCCTTTAGGCTCATTCATGTTTTGGCAAACGATAGAATCATTCTTGTTTTTTAGGGTTTAATAATATTTTGTAGTATATTAAAGGCCTGAATAGATATTAGTATACCAGAAAAGACATAAACATGGCCAGTAGGTGTATGAAAGCTGTTTAACATTAGTAATCATCAGGGAAATGCAAATCAACACCACTATGAGATAACACTTTATACCCATTAGGATGGCTATTATCAGAAAGTCAAATAATATCTACTCTTTTAACATTTTTCAAAATACAATATATTAACTATAGTCACTATGTTTTGCAATAGATCTCTTGAATTTATTGCAAGTATTTTAAAGATAAAAGATAAATGTTGGTGAAGCTGTAGAGACAAAAAAAAACTTTTGTACTCTGTTGGTGGGAACGCAGGTTGATACAACTTTTGTGGAAAATGGTATAGAGGTTTCTAAAGAAACAGAAAATAAAAATACCATAATACCCAGTAACCCTTCTTCTGAGTGTATATCACCCTCAAAATGAAATCGCCACTTCATAAAGGTATCTGCACTCCCATATTTATTGCAGCATTATTCAAAATCGCCAAGATATGGGAAGAACTGAAGTGTCTATGGACAATTGCATTAATGAAGAAAATTATCTTCATTAAAATCTTCATTTTAGCTCTCTGGCAATATTATTTACCTTGAAGTTTACTTGGTTGATCATTAATAAAATCATTCTTGATTTTTTAATGCAAAATTTGGCCATGATATATGTACTTTCACGTAGTCTGTGTTTATATTTACAGTGCTTCTATTACTAACAAGAAACAGTTGAGTATTTCTTAAGAAAATCCAGGCTACCTTTTCCTTTTAATTGGTATTTAGTCTATTCAAATTTAATGTGTTATTTTGTTATTTGATTTTTATAAGTCTCCTTCTCATTCTTGATATCTATTCAGATGACAAAATGGTTTTTTAGGAGTCTGTGCTATCTCTTCTACTGTCTTATGAATATCCTTTTTTGCATGTATTAGAAGTTTCCCTACATAGCCCATTATGTATCATTAACTTATCACAGTTGACCCTGAAACAACATTACTTCATTTCAAAAATAATGTAATAAATCACATTATGATATCTTTTATTCTTCTTGATGTTTTTCCCATGAATTATTATATGTAAATTAATTTTTAGAATCAAAGAAAATTGAATTCCTATGGCAAACGTCAGAAGGAGGAGAATAAAAGCAATGAAGATTTTTATTAATGATACATACTTAGGAAAGTGACTATCTCTGATGGATGGATAATATGATCAAATAAGATGACTATGGGGCTTTGTATTAGTAATAGCTTATGCATTTAGTAACATGGCTCATTTTAAATTGTTTAAAATATCTAATATAAACGAAAGAATAATGACAAAAAAAATGAGTCATATCCAGTTTTACTGGTATAGAAAAAATGCCCCTATATATTAAATACTAAAATGCATTTCAGCACACATGTACTTCATGTTTGAGTGTGCATAGAAATTGAAAATATATCCTAAAATATTAATCGTAATTATTATTACTAGAATTCATAAAACTCACACTTTCAAGCTAATATGAATTTTTTTTTTTACTTTTGGATGTGATAACTTTGAATTAACAAAAACATAAGATTTAAAAATTAGGACGAAATCAACCAAAGGGAAGCAGAGAACAGTGAAACTAAAACTAAAACACAATCTATTATAAATATTTTTATAATATCAAGAATTTTTAAAGTGTTTGTAGTCTGAGTAACTAGAACCAGTAAAGACAAAGAGATTGGAAGATATAAGAAATATTTAATATCATTTATAGTAATTTGTCCAGATGATGTTGTATAAGAAATGATATCCACTTCACTGACCAACTCTGCATTTGTTCTATACATAACTACTGTGACAGGAAGTCTTCCCTGATTTTGGTAAGATTCTAAAACTCTCGACATCCTTCTCCTTGCTTTAACTATGTATCTTTATTTTTAATTTCAAACTAACACTTCAATTAAAGGCATATATTTGCACTAATTTTTCTGATTTTTGACCTCATCACTTCCACTTAGATGCAACTTCCATTTCTTATTGGCTGTATATCAAAATTCATTTGTAAGTTGAGTTATGGAGAGAGAGAAATATAATAGAATTCTTACTTAATGGATTCTACTTTGTAAATGAGAAGTCTAGTTCATCTACAAAAGATAAAGAAGAAAGAATTTAAAGAAATAGGCATATATCTAGAATAACTATTGAGAAAAAGAAAAATAAGATGTCAAGCAGCAATGAGTCACTTATAGATCTGTCATTCCACTTTCAAATAAATCATATTTATCTGGTGCATTCTCTGGCCCCATGGAAGACACTTATCTCCTCAGATTTTGTTTTCAACCTTTTCAATTCTGTGTTTCTCTTTCTCTTGTTTATTCTAGTTCCCACTATCCTCTTCTCAGACATACTATGTTAGTATTTCCCAATATGAATTTCCTTCTAAAAGTGTTTTTTTTAAGAATAAAAAGATAAAATTGAAATACTGTGGTCAATAAGTAAGTAATAGAAAATAATACATCTGTTTTCCCAAGGACATAACTTACACATATTATGACCAAAGAACAATATTGCTTCCTTCCTTGCTTACTATTTTAATGTTATTGGAGAGCAAAGGGTCCGTTCCTTTGAACCTGCCTCTAGTTACATGCAAGTATTATGACTTACTGTTACTAAGGGTTATTATTTGTCTTTCAAGGAATGTAATAAAATCATTTCTAACATCTCTCCTAATAAAAACAGTTGTCTCCAGTATATCTGAAACACTCTTAAGTCTTCCAGAATAGATTGAAGAAAGAATCATGAAGCTTTGGGGAAAAAAAATTCTCAACAGCTTAAACAACTGTTAATATTTTATTACTGCTTAATATTGTTTTGGACCAAGAGTATACTTTCAGAAAAAGAAATACTCATTAATTGATATCTCTATGCTAGATTGATGACTGCAGGATAGATGCAAAAGTAGTACCAGCCCAAGATAGTTAGTCCTCCCTGATTTTGGTGAGATTCGATAGTTCTTACATCCTTCTTCTTGTTTCAACTATGTACCTTTATTTTAAATTTTAAACTATCCCTTTCAATTAAGAACACACATTTTTCGGATTTTTAACGGTTATGACTTACTCTTAGATGGACCTTCTATTTTGTTTAGCCTGCTAGCCAAAAGTTCTCCAAATGTCTAATAGTGGAGAAATTAAGCTCTTATGGGCAATAGGCCCATAAGCTTCCTATTTTTGCATTCTGATCTCAGTTTCAATTAAAATGTTCAACTATTTGGATATATTTGGACACATCAATTCTAGGTAGAAGCTTAGGGCAAATCTCATCATCCTATCATCATTCTACCTGATAACTTTCTAATCACAAAACAGTGAGTCTTCTTACAATTGAATTACGTTGTATTTAATTTGTTTTTAGCCATATCGCCTTGATTTTCCTCCTCATCTGATACAGGTTATGTGGCAAATGCCCTATTGATGACCATTCTATTATTAGAGTAGCCATGTCCCTCATTCAGAGTATTTGGTTTATGCTATTGAAAACTATTTATAAGCCATTTCATTGTCTTCTTTCATTTTACATTCTTTGCCAACTAATATCTCTACATATACTTAGGTACCTGTAACTTTCCAATTTTCTGTTTATTTGTTTTCCATATAAAAACCTGCCATGTTAGTTTTTCAGTCTTACTTAAAATATGAAGCATTATATACATTATGCTTCATTTTTTTATTGCTGATTTGTGTCCCAAACTTCAAAATAATGAGATGTTTTTCAGTCTTGAAAGTGTTCTATTGAATAGCAAGTGCTACTTTAGAACTTTTGTCATGTTTACATGATCATTATTTCAATGTATTAAAAATACTCGTGATGATGAATTTCACAAATAAAACTCTGAACTCCTTCTCTAGAAGTCATCCTAAGTTATTTATTTCAATAAATTATTCACTAGGATCAATCTTGAAGTCATTACTGGGCATCTTCAACCCACAGAGAGCAGCTAATTAGTATGAGTAAAGGTGTTAGCCACAGTGTAGGCCATACCTATATGCACTTTCAGTACAAAAAATCCTAGAGAGGTGATCTAAAAAGGCACTTATTAACCAAGTCCCAAAGAGCTAGGATTAACCAACTCCTGTTCTATTGCAATGTAGATGGATTTTTGATGTCAAGTGAGTACCACGGATCCAGGAAAGACATTAATGGTAGTGTGACAGATATGGACCT
This sequence comes from Nomascus leucogenys, assembly GCF_006542625.1. Lineage (NCBI taxonomy): Eukaryota > Metazoa > Chordata > Mammalia > Primates > Hylobatidae > Nomascus > Nomascus leucogenys. The sequence goes on along the minus strand of NC_044385.1, from coordinate 82,402,494 downwards.
GAGAGAATGGTTTTTACTTCTAAGCCTTTAGAAGTACACAGCTTCACTAAATAACACAGCAAACATTCCCATTAAAAAACTTTAAAAACTTTGGCCAATATTAGGTCAAATATGTCAGTGGGAGGGCCAGAAACAGAATCTACAATTTTTTTACAAGTCTCCTGGTGAAATCCTCATTTGAATATTTTTTTATGATATAAATTATTCCACAAGACTTATTCAATTATTCTAAGAGAATAATAAATGCATTTTAAAAATTGAGGTAAAATTTATACAACATAAAATTAACATTTTGAAATTTAAAATTCAGTAGTATTAACGAAGTTGTGCAACCACCACCTATATCTATAACAAGTTCCAAAATATTATTATCATTTCAAATTAAACCCATCACTCATTAAGTAATCATTTCCTATACCTACCTTCTCTCAGTACCTGGCAACATTAGTTGGCTTATGTCTCTATGAATTTACCTATTCTGGATATTTCATATAAATGGAATTATACAATATGTGACATTTTTAGTCTGCCCTTTTTTACTTTGCATAATGATTTTGTGGCTCTTCTATGTCATAACATGTATTAGTACTTATTTCCTTTATATGGTTGAATAAAATTCCATTGTATGGTTATGCCATATTTTGCTTATCTATTGATCTATTAATGACATATGGGTTTTTTCTAACTTTTAGGTATTATGAATAGTGTTGCTATGAATATTTGTGAACACATTTTGGTTTGAATATCTGTTTTCAATTATTTGAGGTATATACTTGGAATGGAATATTTGTCCCATGGAAATTTATGTTTGAATCTTAGACTAACCATAAAATTATTTTTCAGTTTTTATTGCTGTACCATTTTTATTCCCACCAGCAATGTATGAGGGTCTCAATTTCCTCATCTTCTTGCCCACACTTGTTATTTTTTCTTATTTATATATTATTATAGCTCTTTTCCTCCTTCTCTGGCTAGATAATTTCAATAATTCTATTGTCAAGTTTGCTGATTTTCTTCTGTATACTCAAATCTGATGTTGAATCCCTCTAGTAAAATTTTTATTTTAGTCTTTGTATTTTACAACTCTAGCATTTCCATTTGGTTCCTTTTTATAATTTTCATCTCTTTACTGATTTTTCTCTACTTACCAAGACACCATTCTTCTGACTTCCTTTAGTTCTTTCTGATTTTTGTTAGCTCTTGGCATATTTAGTACAGTTGATTTAAGATCTTTGTCAAGTAAATCTAATGTCTATGCTTCCTCAAGAACAGTTTCTGTTAATTTTTTATTTGAATGGGCTCTAGTTTCTTGTTTGTTGGATTTTTTTTATTTTTAGTTGAAAACTGAACAATTTAAATACTATAATGTGGCAACTCTAAAAATGAGATTGCCTTCACCCTACTCATCTTGTTTTTATTTCTTGCTATGAATTTAGTTTTTGTTTGTTTAGTGACTTGTTAAGTCTGTATTTTTTGTTATGTGTAGCCTTCAACATCATTATTCTTTCAGTTGTGGTCAGCTAGTTTTGACAGAGAATGTTTTGAATGTTTGGAATCCAACCAAAATCTAAACAAAAAAAAAAAAAAAAGGAAGATAAAAGAAAGGAAAAAGAAGTAGAAAGAAACAAAGAAAGCAAATGAAGAAGAGAAAAGAAAAATAGAAAAAATTAAGTCTTTGCAGATTGTCCTCGTGTTGAGGCACTCCTTCAAAACTTTGCTGATGATTTACAACTCTGCCTTAGCCTTCACTTCCTGTTTTGCTAAGCCTAAATATAGGCCAGAAGTGAATACACAGGGTTTTCTCAAGTCTTTTCTAAGCATGTTTTCTACCCAATGCATGCATATGGATTTCTAAATTCCCCTATATGAATGAGAATATTTAGTACCCTAATTTTCCAATGAAACACTTTTCTCAGCTTTGGCTTCTAGATATTTGCTGTACCTATTATTTGCCTCAACTGTAAGCTTTTATTCTAGGCCAAAATAGGTTATTCTTTAGTCTTACAATGTTTTTGAGTAATGTGTTCTTTAAAGCTGCCATTCCACTCTGAGAGATTCTAGGGTAAATGAAGCAAATGGTAGCACCTTGCATCATTTTTTCAGTGAGTTCCTAGACAGGTTAGAATAGACAAGCACAATTTTTATATAAGAAGGTCTTCTCTGTTCTCTCCAGAACCAATAATATAAAGACCCCCAAATGGAAACATGAGTAGCCATCTTCAAGATTAATGCTGAGCCAGGGATCCTGGTAGTGTAAGAGCAAGTAAAAATTTTGCAAAGTTTCCTAGAATTTTTAGTTGCCTTTTTCTGATACAGCATTCTCTCGGTTGCTGTAAAGTTTTGACTGTTTTTCAGAGTTCTGACAAAGTTGATTCTGAAAGATGTTACTGAATTTTTCAGTATGTGCGTGAAGAATTTGGCCCTTTAAGCTACCTAGTCTGCTATTCACTGACATCCATGACACATATTTTTAGGTGCATTCAAATAATGGTAGTTTCTAATTACTGTTTGCCTATTTCTTTCTGTGCATGTATTTTGTATATTACATTGAAATAATATAACATTGGCCTCATCTCATGATAACACAAATCAGATTAGCCCAAACGTTTAATTGCTTGTGAATTAATGAAAAGGCAAGAAAGAATAATATCTAGAAAGACATGTGGGTTTTTTTTTGTAATTATTTTCAAACTCCACCTATGGAAAATGGTGTGGCATATTTAAGAATTCAGATATGCAAAGGATATTAAGGAGCAACCCGAATCTTTTCCATTTCTAGAGTTTTAAAGCATTCTAAAATTTATTAATATAATTTTCTATATAAACACAGAGTTAACCAATATAATTTTTAAAATTTATCATTTCTCACTTCCAACCCTTTCTGTGTTCTGCTGTTTAGAATTGTGAAATATTTGTGTTTAGAAATTCTAAACATTTCTGATCCACCTTCAGTTATAAACATTTATTACTGAAATAAAAATTATATCTCCAAGAAACTAAGATCATTCAGTTTTATTTAGTAAGTGTTTAATTAAACAGTTACTCTACGAGATACTGAGTTGGGCACTGGGAATACAATGATAAGTGAAGTATGCCTTGAAGAAGTTCACAATTAAGCAAAGGAAAGTAAAGTAAATTGTTGTGAGCCTTTAGTGGTCCCAGGGAGAGAAATTCTGGAACTTATAATTTTGAATAAACCTTTTGCAACCATATCAAAATGCTTTTCTTTTTACTTTTTTACATTACATAGTGCAAAGTCCATTTAGTATAAATTTTCATTTCTATACATAATGAACCTATTTGATATTTTAAAATAAGCATATATAACAGCATATTAAAAATCTTAATTCCATTGGCAAAGCAGAATAAATCATTCATAATGCATCTGATAAGTTGAAGATTCTTTATAATAAAATATTTGGCAAACAATTGGCAACCACAGTGAGTTAACCAATCAAATAAACTGTATTGTGATTAATTTTTTAAGTAAAAAGACAATTTTCATAGCTGTAGCCTAAGTACAATGCATGATCTTCTTTTAAGTCTAAAGTTAGAAAATGCCAAATTCTGACTTCATTTTAGAGATACCCGCTTACGATAGGCCTAGATAAGAAACCAAATTGAAACAAAACTATAGATAAAAACTTCAAATCTTTTGTTTCGATTCAAACCCATTGAATGTATGTCTACTCTTGTCATCTTTTAAAAAAATCCATTATCCCCAATATGCATGTATTGTCAACAAATATTATCAGATTTACGCAGTTTTTAATCTGGGTCCATTTCTTGAATCAGATTTACTTTCTTTATAATGTTATTATTGAAAGAAAACGGTTGGCAAGATGGCTATTAAACTTATTTAAAATTTTTTAAGTCTAAACTTTCCCTACTTGGCATTTTTTTTGTGCCACTGCTATCACTCCTGAAAGCACAACTACTTATGTACTTTATTTTTCTATGTAGTTATTCTTATAAACAATTAACTTTTCTCTAATACATGGCTGATAACATGTCATAATATAGCATGTTAAATGCCAAATTACTCTCCAAGTAGTTGAAGCATTAGAAAGATGTGAAATCACTCATCTAGATAAGATATAAGTCAAGCTCAAGAACACACAGAATAAGCTCATAAAATTAATGAAGGCCACATATAAAGGCCACACCAAATAGAAACATTTCTGTTAATCTACCAACATTAATGGAGTTCAGTTATTTTAAGTTAGAGCAAGTACTCAACATGAAAAACAAAATAATCTTGTATAAATACAAGATTTCAGCTTTTATCATGAAATTAGGTCCTTTATTATTCCGTCATTAGTCTACTAGTATTAATAATTGATTTTCCCTCTTGAATAGACTTTACTTTTTAGCACAGTTACAGGTTCTCAGCAAAACTGAGCAAAAAATACAAAGTTCCCATATATCTGTACTCCCTCATGTACACAGCCACCCCCACTATCACAAACTACCATCACAGTGGCATATTTGTTATAATTGTATAAGAGCTTTATTTTGAACCAGTTTCATTTATACAAGCAGATAATTTTATATCTGCAACCACTCCTACATGGATGTAGTATGCATTAAGTAATAGAAACTTTGAATGTAATTTTGGTTTCACAAGCCTTTTTTACCATTATGTCCACTTATAAAATAAACAATGCTTATACTTCATGTAACTTATGTTAAAAACATATCATAAATGTTAATTAATAAATAATTTAACTTTCTCTTAAAATCTAGAAAACTAACATAAGAGCAATCTTAAATTATTATGTTAAATATCAGTATTTGAGATGATGACTTAGTTTCTTCCCAAATAAATACACATTCATCTTTGAAGGTATCCATGCATTTTAAACACATAATAAATTTCATTGCTGATATCATGATTTAAAATGCAATTAAGTTTTTGTAAAAGAAGTAGATGCATTCCTCTAATAACCACTTTAGATTTTATTTTAAGCTACAGTTTGTGGCTAAGGTAGAGCACTTTTTTGGCTTATAGAATATTTGTCTATAAAATAGACATAAAGTATCCAGTAAGTTTTCCCTGTAACTATGTAGTAATATATTTTACCAGAGAATAGAACTATTTATGCACATTTTATTTTTTGATATTTTCGTTTTGAATTAAGGTAATTTGAATGGTTTTCTCTACCGTCTATTTTTTAAATTAGCAGCCAAAGTTATTACCATTTTTATACATTTTATATATTAAAACTTGAAGCCTCAAATAGAAAATTTCCACTGAGTTTAGCCCTGATAATACTTGTTTCTGGTAGAGAGTCATTCTTGCTCAATTTTTTCATTTTAGTTTTGACTGAAGGCTTATCCACTTTTGTCTTGGTATAGAGAGGTTAACAGAAACAATATTTGAACCTTTTTATTAAAACAAATACAGTATTTTTATGTGAATTTTTAAATGACAGAAGTATCTATTTCTGTAACTGTTCAGAAGTACTAAATGTGATTATTTTGACCTGACTTCAGATTTGTGTTGAAAGAGTCCATGTGGGCAAAACTTTTTTTTTTCCTGAGAGTACCTGAATTTCACTATTAATATGATGGTGTAGAAATTATCATTTATCGTACAAATATTTGAAATTTATGTAATTATTTATTTTTATTTGAAATATTTATTGTGCAAATATTTTAAACATTTGTTAAGATGATGATATGAAACTTTGCCAAAATTTTCAACCTTTTGTTGATACTCATTTCTTTATTCAACAAATCTTCACTGAACATTTGCTGTGGCCCAGACGCTATTCTTACTGTTGGTGATATAATAGCCAAAAGAAGAGAAAGTCCAAGAATTCAGAGCTTTTTATGATCTAATTTGAGACTCCACAAAATAAGCACACAAAAAAGTAAATGAAATAGCATGTTATGTGTTGAAGCATGCTAAAGAGAAAGAAAAACCAGGGGAGTGTAACAGATACCTGTGGACAATTAGAGTGTTTAATGGTCATTTTTCTTAGGGGGGTCTAGAATAGATCACACTGAGAAGAAAGTGATGTTTGAATAAAGCCCTGAACAGTTGAGTGAACAGCTTGTGAATATCTGGGATAAATTTTTTGTAGAAAAAACTGCAAGTACAAAGGCTCTGAGGCGTGAGCATACCTGCAATATTTAAAAAAATTCAAGAAGACCACTTTTATGCTCACTATGTGGGAGATGAATAGAAAAATACATCTGACAGCATTTGTTGGATGGCATAAGACAAAGTTTGTCATCTTATATATTCGTCTTTTATTATAAAAACTAGGAGTGAGGTGTGGCACATGGTAGAATTTTGAGCAGAGAAATAACATGATTTGATTTAAGCTTCTAAGATTACTTTGACTGATGTGCTGAAAATAGGCCTGCAGTAGGAAGGCAAAGGCAAAAGCACAGAAAGAAAGGTGAAAAATATATTTTAATAATCCTGAGAAAAGAAGGTGACTCAGACCAGAAGAGTAAATGTATGATCGATGGGGACAAAAATTGAGAATGAGTTAATTTTAGAAGGAAATTTCTCTGTATGTAATATTCCATTTTACATGAATATATCTATATATGTAATAAACCAACACACAGCTTTGTATGTAGTCCTAGTTTTTTTTTTTTTCACATTTTGAACAAATACATCTTCTGACAGAAGCAGTGTCTCTTTTCATGTGGTGTTGATTGTATTTATACAATTATTGCTGGTACTATTCTGCCTTTAGATCATTATTACCACAAACTAGTGATCTATAGTATTTTGCTTAAAAGCCCATTTCTAGCTAAAATTTTAAGAAAAAGAGAAAATATGTTTATGTTTGTAGTTTTTAACCATGACGAATTTAATTCAGTGTAAACCAAAAAATAATTTTCATCAATTTTATTGATATGGCAGCTTTGCCTCTGCCAATATCCTATGTTGACTGATTGTTAAAGTTGTTTGTTGCACAGAAGTAGCATATATATTTTTACAGCACTGCAGTTTTACCTAATGCTTTACCTAAAAACAGTCTTTGAGGTATTTTATGCAGACTCTTTGGAAAGCATGTGGACTTAATATTACTTTAGGACAGAGTGATTTTCATATTTTTTCCAATTGCCATGCTCAGATTATAAGGGCACATGACTTTCCCTTTTTGATAAAACATGGAGGCATGTTGTCAGCATAAGGCTGGGAAATATGTTTTTCGGAGTCTCCCTCCGACCCCCCGTTCATATTGTCCTATGTTAGACTTGGCCAAGAAAGAAATCTAGCAAGACTTGGAAGGCAGAGCGGAAGCAGAAATCATTACAGTACTCTTGGTAGGTTGTGGTACATATACTTGATGACAAATACGGACAGCTATAACATGTTTCCTTCTGTTTGCATTAGAATGCTCTCAGTGCTGACAAATTACAGCTCAAAGCCTACTGTCTTGAGCTATAAAAGTGAGTTCCCCCAGAGGCACTGATTTTCACAGAGGAAGCAGATTTCTTAAAGGTGGCAATTATATACCTCTTCACAAGTTCCTCTTTCATGGTTCTGTTCCAACTTGCAGACATGCAGAGTTACTCAGACTTTCCTACAAGTTCCAACTTGTCCACCACTGTTAATGCTTCCAGCAGATTCAGTGGCTGTTACTCATATCCTCGGATTCCCCTTTCCAGGGTTTCACCTCCCAGCTCCTCCTGCATTTCCAAAAGGTCTAATTTCTGCATGAAATCCCTCATTTTAACAATGTTTGTATTGACTGATCCACACAATTATACAGGTCAGTTACTCAGACTATGAGAAGTATTTTTAACCATTTCATAGTCTACATTTTTGAGACTACAGAAGTATATGCAGAAAGTGTGTAAGTTAATCTATTTATAAAATAGAAAAATAGCAATATATCATGATACCTCATAACTTACACAAAGAGAAAAACCCGGTTTTAAAAAGAGAAAATGTTACACTTATTGATTGGCATGTGTAACAATTATACTTATTATTGACATCTTTTGGGAGGTAACTGTATAAGACAGTGGATTTAAAACTTGCCTCAACCCTGTAAAGTGAATCTACTCATATGTGCTTACTGCAAGTGAAGAAATTGTGGCTTAGAGATGGCAAGGTCAACAGATGTTGCAAAAGATAAATGCAAATAGAATAATTCTAAAAACTGAGCTATGTTATAGATGTATATGTAACTACATCACAAGGAAAAGGCACATGTAACATAAAGCAAGACATAACATGGGGTATATTTGAACCATTTTCCTATTTCTAGCTAAACATTTGGGAAACATGATCTCCTGCCTTCATATAACGTGTTTAGTTTGGCAAAGATTTTGAACATGTAAAATAATCTCTGCTACATGGAGAGCATATTTATTTTAGAAGTCAAAACCATTTGGTCTTTTTTGGTTTTTTTTTTTTTTTTTTTTTTTTTTTTTTGAGATGGAGTCCTGCTCTGTCGCCCAGGCTGGAGTGCAGTGGCTCAATCTCTGCTCACTACAGCCCCTGCTCACTGGGGTCAAATGGTTCTCCTACCTCCCTACCTCAGCCTCCCGAGTAGCTGGGATTACAGGTGCACGAACCATGCCCGGCTCATTTTGTATTTTTAGTAGAGACGGGGTTTCACCATGCTGGCCAGGCTGGTTTCAAACTCCTGCCCTCGTGATCTGCTGCCTTGGCTTCCCAAAGTGTTGGGATTACAGGCGTAAGCCACCACGCCCAGCCAGAAGACAAAACCATTTATATATTTATCAGACTCTCTGCCCAGAAAATGAGCTGAAATGAATATATATATATATATATATATATATATTCATTTCAGCTATATATTACAGCTATATATTACAGCTATATATATATATATATATAGCTGTAATATGTAGACTCATCAATCTTAAGGTGAGTATGAAGCTGAGAGACATAGGTGAAAAGGGAAATCAAGTAAGCTTACCTTCTTCCTCAATTAATTAACCTAATGTCACAGATTTCTTTTGAAAAGTGAGCTTACTTCTCCCAATAGATTATTTCATTATAGTGTCCAGATTATTGCTTAAAGTGATAAATTGTAGGGTTTAGTGACTCTAAAGGAGCTATAAACTTCTAAATTTGCTGAATTTGTAGAATGAAATTATCACTAGCAGTAGATGATCTGTCTCATTTACTAAATCATAGAAATGTAAAATCACTAATTATTGGCACTAAAGTAAAATGGTCTTCTGTCATATTTATTGGTTAATCATAGATTAAATGAGAAATTACCATTGTAAAGTATTTCTACACTTATCATTAGTGAAGTCTCATTGTGGTAGTTTCACAAAGTACGACATTTATAGATCTATAGATAAACATAATGGTGTTTTAACTACGTAGTATAACTTGTATTTATGCCTAAACTGTACAAGAATATTTTACAGTTCAAAACTGAAGATGCGATGAAGTCATTCTGATAGATTCATTTGATAATTAGTCTATAAGGCTATATAAAGGCATATGAATAATGACTTAGACAATTAATTTCCTTTCTTCCTCAGGAAATAAAATATAGTATTAATAAGTGTCTAAGTCATTTTCCAATAGAATAATCTGCTAATAAAATAAACCCAGAGTATAGGTATATGAGCATACTTTACCATATTACCAGATAGGTAATATGAGCATACTTTAAAAAATTATGAACAATGGCATCTGTGCAAATAAATTAAGAATAAACTTAAGGTGAAGTTACTTATTGTACTCTTATCATGATCATATATTTTATCTATAAATGTTTCAGATCTATAGTATATTTTCTCATACTACACCTAAGCTTTTAGGTGCTGCTTGAGCTAATCTCTTAACAATGCAGGTTAGTTCTGGGATAAATTAATTGTCTTGAACTGCAAAAGAGTTCTTACTGACACTTGAAAACCATTCCGATTTTTTTCCTCTGATTTTTCTCCCTATTTACATGTATGTTACTCAGAATCTTCATCACTCTCCTTAAGTTATCCCGTCCATCCCTCTTCACTACCATACCATTTAGATGATCTTATTATCTAGCCATTAAGTATAAACTATTTCAAAGTATTGACCCTTTCTGCAAATTTATGTACCCATATACACATTCATACTGCCTTTTCTTCAAACTCCGACGTGCTGGCTCCTCCTGTGTAAGACCTGCAGGCCTGATTTCTGAGCTCTCATAACCATCTCCTTTCATCATCACAAATTTGACTTGGATAACTATTATGTGTTTCTCCCATGTCTTCAACTTCTTCCTGTCTGTTCTTTTTTATTATCTTACGATCATACACAAATATTTTCCAGTTTACGTATTTTCCTTAAAATTGAGGGCTCCTCTCTCATTGCTACCCCTGCTCCAAAACCACATATTCTCATTCATATGTGGAAGCTAAAAAAATATTTTGAGCTCATGGAAGGGAAGAGTAGAATCATGTAGAGCTTGGGAAGGGTTGGGGGAGGGGGATAAGAAGAGATTGGTTAAATGATGCAAAGTCATCACTTCTTGGCCTTTTGGCTAAGATCAAGTGATACAAAGTTACAGCTAGACTGGAGGACTGAGTTCTGGTGTTCTGCAGCACTATAGAGTGAATCTGGTTAACTATAATGTATTGTGTATTTCAAAAAACTAGAATAAAGGACTTTAATGTTCACAACACCAAAAATGTTTGATATGATAGATATGATAATTACCTTGCTTTGATTATTACACATTGTATACACATTAAACTATCACACTGTACCCCATATATGATGTACAATTATTATGTCAATTAAAAATAAAAGGAAAAAGGGATTATTCAAAAAGAGAATATATTGAAAGAGAGACAAAATAGAAAAATAACATGTTTACATAGGAATATTCATGGAAAAAGTTAATGCAATGGAAGAGAACAAGTACTACAAACCACGATTCAATAAAATTATTCTGAAAAAATATTACTGGAAAATACATAATGAAAAAGCAAACTATTATGAGGGAAAATGACCCAGAAGGCCAACAGAAATATGATGGTAAAATCATTAGATTTTAAAGAAAAAAATAATTTTCTTTGGCCTCCAGGCAATAATGTCAACTCAATTAAAAATGAGATAAAATGAAATCATTATCATTTTTGACAGCATCTCTTATGACAGAAGATAATAAAGTAACTTCTAGAAGATATTCAAGACAATAAAATATGAGACAATAATTTTATACTTTTCCACACTATAAAAGCTGCAGACAAACTTATAAAGAAACTGAAATCTTAACAAATTTAGCCAGTTGTGATGGCATGCACCTCTAATTCCAGCTACTTGGGAAGCTCAGGCGGGAGGATCGCTTGAGCTTGGGGAGTTGAGGCTGCAGTGAGCTGTGATTGTGACACTACATGCTAGCCCTGGCAAGAGAATGAGAAAAAGAAAATAGAAACTGGAATCTTACAAGGATCCAAGATGTCAGGGAATAATGAGCTCTCTGAAAAGTCTAAAGTTGAATTTGCTTTAGATTATCAGAAAGACGCTGAAGAGACATCAACACAGACCTGGAGGGGAGCAAATACATACACTGCTTATAGAAACACCAAAAATTCTTACATGGTTTTTAGAATAGACTTGACTCCAGGGATAGTTTTAAGCATGTAAATAAATCATAGACACGGAGACATTTATTTTTATTGTTACCCTCTCCAAAAACAAAACAATCATATGCTATGGTTAGAATAACATACAAATCTTTGATTTACAAAGATACAACTTTGGTTAATTTGGTTCTTTTGTTAGAGTAGTCAGTGTCTGGTACTTCATGCTCATTCTCCATTCATTTTTTCTCTTCAAATTCTTTCTTTCCAGAAATTCTCACTCATACTACTAAACTTGCAATAGAAAACTTAATATATTTTCCTGTAGCAAAATATTGTCAAATGAGATCTGGGATTTGATATGCAGTCTCTGATTGGCAAATAGATTTGATGAAGGGTGACAAAATTTATGCTGGATTTTTAACATCACAAATTATGTATTTTACATAATTCTCTTCTACATTGTTACTGGGTTGCTTCAATTATAGTCAGCAACCAAAATGTTGATCCAACAAAAATTAGTGCTTTACTTCCTAGTGTAATACAGGGCAGTTATCTCAACATACATAACTGTAGCCTATTTAGCATTAAATATAATTCCTATCTCACACCAAATAAGCCAAAAGATTTAGCATAATTGTTATTCTTTATGTCAGCAGTTTTAGATCAAATTTCATTTTTTTTACACTATTTTTATAAACCAATTTGGGAGGATATATTTTTATTTTTAAAACTGGCAGATAACATTTTATATATTTGTTGTATACTATATGGTGTTTTGAAGTATATTTACGATGTGGAATGACTAAATTTAGTGAATTAACATATGCATTATCTCATATAGTTATCGTTTTTTGGTAAGAGTACTTTACATTCACTGTTAATATTTTTTGAGACTGTAATATATTATTAACTATATTCATCATGTTACACAATGGATCTCTTGAATTTATTCTTCTTATCTAACTGAAATTTTGTTATCTTTTGATGACTATTTCCCCAAACACTCCTGTAGCCTCAATCAGCACAGTCCCTGGTGACCACCATTGTACCATTATAGCAACTCAATAGCATGAAAACAACCTGATTAAAAAATATCACGGGCCAGGCACGGTGGCTCACATCTGTAATCCCAGCACTTTGGGAGGCTGAGGCAGGTGTATCATAAGATCAGGAGATGGAGAACATTTTGGCCAACACGGTGAAACCCCATCTCTACTAAAAATACAAAAATTAGCTGGGCGTGGTAGCACACGCCTGTAGTCCCAGCTACTCGCCAAGCTGAGAAAGGAGATTTGCTTGAACCTGGGAGGCAGAGGTTGCAGTGAGCTGAGATCACACCACTGCACTCTAGCCTGGGTGACAGAGCAATACTTTGTCTCAGAAAAAAAAAAAAAAAAATCATGATTGGCTGGGGTGCAGTGGCTCACACTCATAATTACAGCCCTTTGGAAGGCCCAGGTGGGCGGATCATGAGATCAAGAGACCTAGAGAATCCTGGCTACATGGTGAAACCCCATCTCTACTAAAAATACAAAAATTAGCTGGGTGTGGTGGTGTGTGCCTGTAATCCCAGCTACTTGGGAGGCTGAGACAGCAGAATTGGTTGAACCTGTGAGGCAGAGGTTGCAGTGAGCCAGATCGTGCCACTGCACTCCAGCCTGGGCGACAGAGCGAGACACCGTCTCAAAAAAAAAAAAAAAATCACGATTATTTGCAGATTATTTTGTTCATTTTATTTAAAATATATAGCTCTATGAAAATTAAACACTTGAATATTTGAGTTTCATAGGACTTACATAGACACACACATGAGTACATGTAAAAACTTGTGAAATCAAATAGCAAAGATGTGGAATCAACCTAAATCCCCATCAATGATAGACTGGATAAAGAAAATGTGGTAGATACCACCACCATGGAATACTATGCAGCCATAAAAAAGAATGAGATCATGTCATTTGCAGGGACATGGATAGAGTTGGAAGCTATTATCCTCAGAAAACTAACTCAGGATAAGAAAACCAAATACTGCATTTTCTCACTTATAAGCGGGAGCTTGATGATGAGAACATATGGATACATCAAGGAAGACACACACTGGGGCCTACTGTAGAGTGGAGGAGGCTGGGAGGAGGGGGAGGATCAGAAAAAATAGTTAATGTATACTAGGCTTAACACCTAGGTAATGAAACAATCTGTACAACAAACCCCTATGACACAGTTTACATATAATAACAAACCTGCATATGTACCCTTGAACTTAAAATAAACATTTAATAATTAAAAAAAAGAAACTCCTGAACTCCAAGCAGTGTCTAACCTCTGGTTAATTGTCTTGTGGCAAAATGAACTGTCTAGTTTTGATACCGTGCTTAATAATTAGGTAGATAGGCTGTTACCTTTGGTAGAAGTTATCTAAAGGCTACATGACACTTCTCTGTATTGTTTTGCAACATCTTGTGAGTTTATAATTATTTTAAAATTTTTAAATTTAAAAATAGAGTCAAAATATTATAATTATTGTAACTACATGAGTTACAATGCAAAAATAATTTTAAAATTTAGTTTTCCTATCAAGACACATTGATTCACTTATTGTATAAGGACATATTGGTCCACTCATTTTTATTTAAAAGTTGAACTAGGAAAAAAGGAATACATTTTCAGATCAGGGATCTATTTTCATTCAAGAGCAGCCATATTGAATTTATCACTTTTTTCAGGTCAAGTTGACTTTGCATCAGAGACCAATACTTTGAAACTTGTCGCTACAGGACCTCCTGAACCTGTTGCAGGACCTCATTTTGAGACTTTGCAGACTAGAGATCAGTCAGTCGCTCACTGACCTGCTGATGCACTACCTTTGAGCTGCAGTCTCGGTAGGTGCAGTTCAGATGGAGGCCTTTTCCAGGAAGAAACCAATTTGCTTTCTCTCTGGCCGCTGTCATTGTCTTTATTTTATTTTATTTTATTTGTTTTTATTGATTGATTGATCGATTGATTTTTTTATTATTATACTTTAGGTTTTAGGGTACATGCGCACAATGTGCAGGTTTGTTACATATGTATCCATGTGCCATGTTGTTTTGCTGCACCCATTAACTCGTCATTTAGCATTAGGTATATCTCCTAATGCTGTCCCTCCCCCTCTCCCCCCACCCCACAACAGTCCCCGGAGTGTGATGTTCCCCTTCCTGTGTCCATGTGTTCTCATTTTTCAATTCCCACCTATGAGTGAGAACATGCGGTGCTTGGCTTTTTGTCCCTGCGATAGTTTACTGAGAATGATGTTTTCCAGTTTCATCCATGTCCCTACAAAGACATGAGCTCATCCTTTTTTATGGCTGCATAGTATTCCATGGTGTATATGTGCCACATTTTCTTAATCCAGTCTATTGTTGTTGGACATTTGGGTTGGTTCCAAGTCTTTGCTATTGTGAATAGTGCCGCAATAAACATACGTGTGCATGTTTCTTTATAGCAGCATGATTTATAGTCCTTTGGGTATATACCCAGTAATGGGATGGCTGGGTCAAATGGTATTTCTAGTTCTAGATCCCTGAGGAATCGCCACACTGGTTGAACTAGTTTACAGTCCCACCAACAGTGTAAAAGTGTTCCTATTTATCCACATCCTCTCCAGCACCTGTTGTTTCCTGACTTTCTAATGATGGCCATTCTAACTGGTGTGAGATGGTATCTCATTGTGGTTTTGATTTGCATTTCTCTGATGGCCAGTGATGATGAGCATTTTTTCATGTGTTCTTTGGCTGCAAAAATGTCTTCTTCTGAGAAGTGTCTGTTCACGTCCTTTGCCCACTTTTTGATGGGGTTGTTTGTTTTTTTCTTGTAAATTTGTTTGAGTTCATTGTAGATTCTGGATATTAGCCCTTTGTCAGATGAGTAGGTTGCAAAAATTTTCTCCCATTCTGTAGGTTGCCTGTTCACTCTGATGGTAGTTTCTTTTGCTGTGCAGAAGCTCTTTAGTTTAATGAGATCCCATTTGTCAATTTTGGCTTTTGTTGCCATTGCTTTTGGTGTTTTAGACATGAAGTCCTTGCCCACGCCTATGTCCTGAATGGTATTGCCTAGGTTTTCTTGTAGGATTTTAATGGTTTTAGGTCTAACATATAAGTCTTTAATCCATCTTGAATTAATTTTTGTATAAGGTGTAAGGAAGGGATCCAGTTTCAGCTTTCTACATATGGCTAGCCAATTTTCCCAGCACCATTTATTAAATAGGGAATCCTTTCCCCATTTCTTGTTTTTGTCAGGTTTGTCAAAGATCAGATAGTTGTAGATATGTGGCATCATTTCTGAGGGCTGTGTTCTGTTCCATTGATCGAATATACATTTTTTTTCAGCACCACACCACACCTATTCCAAAATTGACCACATAGTTGGAAGTAAAGCTCTCCTCAGCAAATGTAAAAGAACAGAAATTATAACAAACTGTCTCTCAGACCACAGTGCAATCAAACTAGAACTCAGGATTAAGAAACTCACTCAAAACCGCTCAACTACATGGAAACTGAACAACCTGCTCCTGAATGACTATTGGGTACATAATGAAGTGAAGGCAGAAATAAAGATGTTCTTTGAAACCAACGAGAACAAAGACACAACATACCAGAATCTCTGGGACACATTCAAAGCAGTGTGTAGAGGGAAATTTGTAGCATTAAATGCCCACAAGAGAAAGCAGGAAAGATCCAAAATTGACACCCTAACATCACAATTAAAAGAAGTAGAAAAGCAAGAGCAAACACATTCAAAAGCTAGCAGAAGGCTAGAAATAACTAAAATCAGAGCAGAACTGAAGGAAATAGAGACACAAAAAACCCTTCAAAAAATTAATGAATCCAGGAGCTGGTTTTTTGAAAAGATCAACAAAATTGATAGACCGCTAGCAAGACTAATAAAGAAGAAAAGAGAGAAGAATCAAATAGATGCAATAAAAAATGAAAAAGGGGATATCACCACCGATCCCACAGAAATACAATCTACCATCGGAGAATACTACAAACACCTCTATGCAAATAAACTAGAAAATCTAGAAGAAATGGATAAATTCCTCGACAAATACACCCTCCCAAGACTAAACCAGGAAGAATTTGAATCTCTGAATAGACCAATAACAGGTTCTGAAATTGTGGCAATAATCAATAGCTTACCAACCAAAAAGAGTCCAGGACCTGATGGATTAACAGCCGAATTCTACCAGAGGTACAAGGAGGAACTGGTACCATTCCTTCTGAAACTATTCCAATCGATAGAAAAAGAGGGAATCCTCCCTAACTCATTTTATGAAGCCAGCATCATCCTGATACCAAAGCCTGGCAGAGACATAACCAAAAAAAAGAATTTCAGACCAATATCCTTGATGAACATTGATGCAAAAATCCTCAATAAAATACTGGCAAACCGAATCCAGCAGCACATCAAAAAGCTTATACACCATGATCAAGTGGGTTTGTCTTTATTTTAAATTGCAAGGAATAAGATCACACATGATCCTGAGCCTTTAGTTCAGGTGAGGGTGAAAGCTATTTTCAGTGCAATGACTGTTATGCTGACTCTTAGGACATGCCCTTGGGAACAGTGCCCTTTGGATGCGGATTCAGTATAATGCCCTGTGCAAACGTTTATCTACCTGTAGAAGGAGACTGCCAGGCTCATCGTGTTGTTAGTAGGAGGCAAAAGGTGAGATAGGAGCAGTGCCAGGCACATGGTTACATATGGGGGAGGTGAGGATGTCCCCAGAGTTGGGGCTGCTGGGAGAACTCCTTACCTGTCCTACCTCCAGCCTCCCAGAGCTTCTGTCCCTGTGAGGCCCCCAGGTGCAACACAGCACAGCACACCTCCATCAATATTTAAATTATAATATCTCCAATAAAAGTAGAAATAGATACTTTATGTCATATTTTAATGTTTTACACAAAACCAATGTGATCACATGAAAAGAAAAAAAAATTAACAGAATTGTATATGGATGCCTTAGGGATATAATTTTAAGGTCAGACTTATTAGGCCAGCTCAATTTAAGATAAATTCTAGTATATACAATAAAAAATATGAGGAATATTATATCTAAAGTTCCTCAAGAAATTTAGTCATGTTATTACATCTTTCTTTTACTTTTCTGTCTTTATTTTGCAATATTTGTTTTAAAGCTTTGTGCTCTCTTGATTTTATTTTCCAATTTAACAAAGGAAAGACACTTATTTGGTTTAACAATGCTGTAAATAGAGGATACAAAACTCTGAATTTTTTAAATTATTATTTTCCTTGTGTTTCTTAATCTGATTCCCCAACTTCTAAACAGTGATCTATCTGTTGTGGAAGTAGTTAATATTATTCATTATTGTTCTCTGCATATCAATATTACCTATTACTTTGTTCAATGGACCAAGTTCCTAAAAAGTATACTTGTAATTATGATTTATAAGAATGCACATAGAAATAAATGAATAGGTAAAATATTATTTTGATTATAATTTTTACAGTTCCATTTTAATCCCTCAGCTCAATTTACATTATAAAATTTGATGCGGTTTTAGGATTTAATTTATCCTACAAAATGATTCATGTATTTCATTTCTAGCATTGACAACAAACCTCTCAATTCAAATAGTCATACAAGGTTCAATGTTGTAATAGTATTCAATTTATCATATAAAATATCTATAATTAATTTTGAGAGAGTAATAAAATGTAAATATCTGTTAACAGTGGCACAAGTGATATCCACAAGCTACTGCATGTTGAAAGAAGAGTGTGTAAGTCTGTAATAACTACAAATTTCTTATAAGTGAAGAGATAAGCACTTATACCGCAATCATATAATCTCTTTTAGTTTTCTCATAAAAAAAAGAGCCAGTAGCACCTGTCCTGTCTAGCTGACAATGATTATATAAGGATCAAATATTACAATATGTATAAAAATAATTAAACATGTAAGGAGTTGTTTGGCACAGAAAATTATATGTTTTATTTTTGTTACAAACAAAAGACAAATATTTTATTTTACTATGAGAGATGAGAACGCATGATTATTTTTTCATGGTTAGAAAAAATTAGTAATTCAGGATCTTAGGATAAAGGATCCCTGGGTCTGTTTATTATTTCTTTCTTAGATTGTGACCTAAGAGGCAAACTTGAATAATCTTCTATTTTAATTATATTTATGTAAAAGTGTCTGATTAAGTATATAAGAATTTTTAAAAAGGAAATTATAAAAGGATAACTAATTATAGTGTAATTGACTATCTTACAGATACAAAGCAATGAGACAGGCATGATGGAAGATGGAAGTATTAGACCAATATGTCTCTCTGAAAAGCTTGTAATTTCAAATAAGAAATAATGAGCACACAAGAAAACGCAATACAAGTAGAATTGTCTTCTTAAATGCCTTTATTTACAAAGGTTTGTTATTTCTTTAGTGCCTTGATTGCTATTTGTATGGCTTATTGATTAATGTCTAATATATTTTGTTCAGTGTATATGCAAATACAA
This sequence comes from Nomascus leucogenys, assembly GCF_006542625.1. Taxonomy (NCBI): domain Eukaryota; kingdom Metazoa; phylum Chordata; class Mammalia; order Primates; family Hylobatidae; genus Nomascus; species Nomascus leucogenys. The sequence goes on along the minus strand of NC_044385.1, from coordinate 82,383,441 downwards.
ATTGGTTAGAACTATGCTTGTGTTTTCAGTTCTCACTCCAAAGCTTTCAATTTTTTTACAAGTGAATTCACATAATCTCCCAGTTATTTACATCTTTTAGACTCAAAAGCTATATTTTAAATGTTTTTACTAATTTTTCTAATTTAAAAACATCAGAAAAGTTGTTAATAATGATTACATTAGAATATCAGAACTCCTAATAAAGAGAAATAATTTCTATCGATATTTTGCTCTAAATGTTTCCATGTGCCATTGATTTCTAACATTTTTGTCATTATAAATATTTAACTATGCATTGTGAAAAAATCATAAGTACAAATGCAAAATAAAAACATGAAATTACTATTATTGTCATCACGCTCATATGACAATTTTTAGTGTATTTTATATATAGGCAATTTACAACAACATATTTATATTGAAAACGTTGTTTCCTAGTCTACATTTAGTCATAAAATTATTTGGTAACATCTTTTTCAAGCAATGTATGCTTATAATCTTACAATAAGTTTAGAATATTCACGTACTAGTCTGTAATATAGATATGTCATATTAATTTAACCAAACACCAGTTTCCCTAAGTATTTACAGCTAATAAACATTTACAAATGTTATTTAGCTTTAATAATAATACAAAATATAAACAGGACTTGAAATGCTATTAATATGCTTCTATCACCTTTGACAAAAATTGGCAAATTTTTAATCAGCCACCTGGCTTCCTTGTTCATATCCATGATTTATCAAAATTAAATTTTAGAGTTAATGTATGTTTAATATGATTTATCTAACTTCATGGAAATTTAATGGTGAGTTTTAAAACAACCTAAAGCAATGATGTATGAGAAGTGTACAATGAAAATTTCTATTTTGCCTCTCAAACTACAAGTGCTTTAATATACATTATACTATTTCATTATTTATATTATATTGAGTTACTGTTATCTCATAAGTTGATATGACATTTAGAAAGATTAAATGGTTTCCATTCATTAATATAGAAAGTATCTACAGAGATCACAGCATAAAAACTACCACAACCAATCTCGTTCAACTCTAATCTATTATTTGTCTCTATACCACACAAGATTTGCCCAAAGAAGCAACACACATACACATTACAATAAAAAGACCTTCTTTAGAAAATTAAAGGCAATATATTAGATAGGATAAAATGGCACATTTTTACATTATTTTATATTCATTATTTGAAAAGAGGAAATGAATGAAAATGAAAAGAGGATAAATGAAATGAAAAGAGGAAATTTCTATGCTTAAATTCACCTATGAATAATAATTTCATTTTGATGTGAATTTTTAAGATACAAGAATTTGAAAGATTTGCAGAGAGTAGGGGTTTTGAAGGTGGAGATCAACCAAAAAAACGTTTGACAAAGGTGGAAAAGTCAGCATTACAATGCAAAACAGAATAGGCTAAGATTTGCAAGGTAGACGGTAGGAGGAGCCTGAAGGATTTAATCCTTCTGTTCAGTACAATATTACTGAGGGAATTATGTCTTCCAATATAACATTGTGTATGATGTTAGCTAGAGAAGATAGGAATAACTGTATATTTGTATCTACAAGCCTTGATGCATATTCATATCTGTATGATAAGCTTAGTTACCTCTTCTGTCATTTGCACAGTGATTGTAAAAGGATTGTCTTCTTCCGGCATTGAGAAATTCTGAAATGATTTCTATATAAGCAGGAGCATTATTTCCCCAACACTGGGGAATGCCATTAGTTTCAATAGTTCTAAGGGACACATTTTTCTTCTTTTCACCATTTCTTCAAATGTCAAGAAAAAGTGATTACAGTTTTTCCCCCATCAAGTAAGTACTCAGCACATTGTCATTACAACTGGCAACACTGTGAATACCTGTAGAACAAAGCTGAACACAAATAATATCTAATGATTCATATTTTTAAAAGTCATTTCATCAGCCTTTTTTTCTTCTTCTTTTTTTTTTCACCAGACTTCTACTGCCCAGAAAAATTATCTCTGACAGAGTAGATAACAGCAAGTGCAAGTCAGTGTTTCAGAAAGCCACTTAGATTCTCAAGAGAAAACTTGCCATTCTAGGAATCAAAATGTTGTTTTGGAAGGTGAGTGTGCTTTGTGATTTAGACCTCAGGAAGAGTTTACAGCTGATCTGAAGAGAAACTCTTTAGAGATCCTGTGACTATAGTGTCACTGGTTTTGTGCATGGTTATGTGCTTTATTTCATTGACTTTCAAAATTAGCCCCAGGATTAATTTCACTTGATAAAGTCCCGAGCAAAAGTTCCTTTTGTAATAAAAATTTCTTTGTTTTTCTTTTTTTTCCAGACTAGATTATTCAAAACCACCACTCATTAAAGATTAATGAACATTAATTAATTATTAATTACTGGGAGGGAAGATTACATGCATTTGCCTTGGGCTTGACAAGCTGTCAAGGATTCTTGCCAAGGCTGCCAGGCTCAGTGAGTTCCAGGGATGGTATGACACTGAACACTAAAAGTTAAGTGACATTCCTAAGAACCTGAAGGAAAGCATGTGAACAACAACAAAGACATTTCTCTTCAGTTTGGCTGTCTCTTGTTTGTGAAAAGATGGAAAGAATGATGTGAAATATTTTTCTCTGTTTAAAATCATCACATTAACTGTATATCATGAAAGAATTCCTTACAATAGTGCCCACAAAAATAATTTTAAGATCAATAGTCAGAAAAGCATTATTATTTATCTTTATTTTTCAATAATTTCTACTAAGTAAAAATAAGTGTTTCTGCAGATAATAATGTATTTAAAGCTATATTTAGATATAAAAATCTGAAGCACACTGATGATAAGTGTGTCTGAGACACAGGCAGAATTGGGACTCTGATGCATTAGTCACACTTTAAAATTTAATTTCTAAATCCAAGATCTGCTCAACAGAATAGAAAATGAGATATTGTGCTATTCTGAGTAGAAGGAGTTCAGCTTAACTAAAAGATTTTTAATGGTAATAAGTATGTATATCTTTGATTATGTAAAATAAACTTATTTGAACTGTATTTTCTATCAATAGGAGATAATCTGTGCAGATTACAAAATATTCTAATTTACTCTTATATGTATCACCTCAGCATAAGGGATACTTTAATATGAATTATAAATTTTACCAGTTAAAGTATTTCACAAGTCAATATTTCTAGAATAAGTTTACTTATTCCTGTATGCACCAAATTTAACACACAGTTAGGCTACTATCTATTTTAAAATTTATAATTTTTGTGCTTATATAATAGGGGTATATATTTAGGGGGTACATATCATATTTTGATACAGGCATACAATGCATAATAATCACATCAGGGTAAATGGAGCATCCATCATATCAAGCATTTATACTTCCATTGTGTTACCAACAATCCGATTATACCCTTTTAGTTATTTTTAGATGTACAATAAATTATTGTTGACTGTAGTCACCTGTTGTGCTGTCCAGTGCTAGATCTTTTTTTTTTCAGACGGAGTCTTGCTCTGTTGCCCAGGCTGGAGCGCAGTGGCACCATCTTGGCTGACTGCAAGCTCCACCTCCTGGGTTCACGCCATTCTCCTGCCTAGGCCTCCTGAGTAGCTGGAACTACAGGCACCCGCCACCACGTCTGGCTAATTTTTTGTATTTTTTAGTAGAGACGGGGTTTCACCGTGTTAGCCAGGATGGTCTTGTTTTCCTGACCTCATGATCCGCCTGCCTCAGCCTCCCAAAGTGCTGGGATTATAGGCGTGAGCCACCGCGCCCAGCCCAGTGCTAGATCTTATTCTATCTAAATATATTTTTGTACTCATCCTCATTCCCTCACCACTACCTTTCCCAGCCTCTGGTAACCATCATTCTGTTCTCTACCACAACGAATTCAATTGTTTTAATTTTTAGCTCCTACAAATAAATGAGAGCATATGAAGTTTGTCTTTCTGTGCCTGATTTATTTCACTTAACGTAATGACATCCAGATACATCTATGTTATTGCAAATTATAAGGTCTAATATTTTGCAATGGCTAAGTATTACTCCATCGTACATAGGTACTACATTTTCTTTTTCCATTCATCTGTTAATAGACTCTTAGATTGTTGCCAAATCTTGGTGATTGTATTCGAATGGTGCTGTATTAAACATTTGAGTGCAGACATCTCTTTTATATACAGATTTCCTTTCTTTTGGGTATATCCCTAGCAGTGGGATTGATGGTCCTGTGGGAGCATGGGAGCTCTATTTTTAATTGGTTGAGAAACCTCTAAACTGTTTTCCAAAGCAGTTTTACTAATTTACATTCCTGCTAACAGTGCACCAGGGTTCCCTTTTCTCCACATATTGACTAGGATTCATTATTGCTTGGCTTTGGCATAAAAGACATTCTAACAGGGGTGACAGTATATCTCATTGTAGTTCTGATTTGCATTTCCCTGATGACCAATAATCTGGAGCACCTTTTCAATATACTTGTTTGCCATTTGTAAGCATTATTTTGAGAAATATCTATTCACATCATTTGCTCATTTTTAATTGGATTATTAGGTTTTTTTTCCTATGAAGTTGTTTGAGCTCCTCATATATTTTGGTTATTAATACCTTGTCAGATGGTTAGTTTGCAAATATTTTCTTCCATTCTGTGGGTCGTCCCTTCACTTTGTTGACTGTTTGCTGTGGAGAAGCTTTTAAACTTGATATGGTCTTATTTGTCCATTTTTGCTTTGGTTGCCCATGCTTGTGGGGTATTAATCAATAAATCTTTGCTCAGTCCAATGTCTTGGAGAGTTTTCCTAATGTTTTCTTTTAGAAGTTTCATAGCATGAGATCTTAGATTTAAGTCTTTAATCCATTTTGATTTGATATTTTTATATGGTGAGAGATAGGCAACTAGTTTCTCTCTTCTGCATATGGATATCTAGTTTTTCAAGTACCACATACTGAGAAGAAATTTCATTTGCCAGTGTATGTTCTTGGCACCATTGTCAAAAATGAGTTCACTATGGATGTGTGGTTTGTTTCTGGATTTTTAATTCTGTTTCATTCATCCTTGTGTCTGCTTTTATACCAGTACCATGCTGTTTTGGTTACTATAGCTCTGTAGTATAATTTGAAGTCAGGCAATGTGATTATTTTTCCAGTTTTATTCTTTTTGCTTAGGATAGCTTTGGATATTCTGGCTCTTTTGTAGTTCCATATTAACTTTAGATTTTTTTTTCTATTTCTGATAAGAACACTACTGGTATATATGATAGAGAATCTATATAAACCTTAGGATTGCTTTTTCTATTTCTGTGAAAAATGCCTTGGTATTTTGATGAAGACTGCATTGAATCTGTTCATAGGAAGCACTATTTTTAGCTGTTTGAGAAAACTCCAAACTGTTCTCCCCAGCAGTTTTACTAATTTACGTATCAAAATACTTGTTACATTGAATCTGTACGTTTCCTTAGGTAGCATGGACATTTCAACAATATTGATTCTCTAATCTATGTACATGGAATACCTTTCCATTTTTTGGTGTCCTCTTCAATATCTTTCATCCGTGTTTTAATGATTCGTTACAGAGATCTTTCACTTCTTTGGTTAAGTTAATTCCTATCTATTTAATTCTATTTATAGCTATTGCAAATGGAATTTTTTCCCAATATCTTTTTCAGACTGTACACTTTTGGCATATAGAAATGCTATTGGTTTATTATTGTATGTTGACTTTGTATCCTGCAACTTTACTGAATTTATCCGTTCTAACAGTTTTATATAATTTTTTATTTAAGACTTTTGTAGGTACAGAATAGGTTTATATATTTATGGAGTACATGAGATGTTTTTATAAGGGTGTGTACTATGTACTAATCACATCATGGAAAATGGGGTTTCCATTCCCTTAAGCATGTGTCCTTTATGTTACAAATGATGCACTAATACTCTTTTATTTATTTTAAAATATACAATTAAATTATTATTGATTGTAGTTACACTGTTGTGCTATCAAATACTAAGCCTTATTCATTCTTTCTACCCATATTTTTTTGTACTTGTTAACCATCCCTACCTTACCCCCAAGGCCCACAATCCTTCCCAGACTCTGGTAACCATACTTCTACTCTCTATTTCCATGGTTTCAATTGTTTTGATATTTTGATCTCACAAATAAATGAGAAAATGTGATGTTTGTCTTACTGTGCCTTGCTTATTTCACTTAAAAGAATGACCCTCAGTTCCATCCATGTTGCAATTACTGAATCTCATTTTTTAATGGTTGAATAGTACTCTACTGTGCATAAGTACATTTTTTTTATCCATTCATATATTGATAGACACTTAGGTTGCTTCTAAATCTTAGCTATTGGGAACATTGCCACCACAAACATAGGAGGTGCAGATATCTCTTCAATACACTGAATTTCTTTCTTTTGGGTATATACTCAGTAGTGGGATTGCTGAATCATATAGTAGAACAATTTTTGGTTTTCTGATGAATTTCCAAACTGTTCTCTATAGTGGTTGCACTAATTTACATTCCCACCAACTGTGTACAAGTGTTCTCTTTTCTCCACATCCTGCCAGCATTTATTATTATTGCCTGTCTTTTGGATATAAGTCATTTTAACTGGGGTGAGATAATATATCATTATAGTTTTGATTTGCATTTCTCTGATGATCAATAATCTTGAGCACCTTTTCATGTTTCTCTTTGTGAACTGTCTTTTTTTTGAGAAATGTCTATTCAATTCTTTTTCCTATTTTTAAATTGGATAATTAGACTATTTCCTATAGGGTAATTTGAGTTCCTTATATATTCTGGTTATGAATTCCCTGACAGAAATATTTTCTTCCATTCTCTGGGTTGTCTCTTCATTTTTTGTTGATTATTTTATTTGCTTTGTAGAAGCTTTTTAACTTGATGTGATCCCATTTGTCCATTTTTGCTTTGTTTGCCTCTGCTTATGAGGTATTACTCAATGTCCTGCAGAGTTTTTCCAATGTTTCCTTTTAGTAGTTTTATAATATGAGATCTTAGATTTAAGTATTTAATACATTTTGATTTGAATGTATTTGGTGAGAGATAGGGGTCTAGTTTCATTCTTCTGTGTATGGATATTCAGTTTTCTCCACACTATTTATTGAAGAGACTGTCTTCTATGTTCTTGGCAACTTTGCTAAAAATGAGTTCACTGTAGACGTGCGGATTGGTTTCCAGGTTCTGTATTCTGTTTCACTGGTCTAAGTGTCTCTTTTTATGCCACTTCCATAACATTTTGGTTACTATAGCTCCATGTTATAACTTGAAGTGAAGTAATATGATTCTTTCAGTTTTGTTGTCTTTGCTTAGGGTAGCTTTGTGTATTCTTTTGTGGTTACAAATATATTTTTGGATTGTTTTTCTACTTCTGTGAAGAATGTCATTGGTATTTTGATAGGGATTGAATTTAATTTGTAGATTGCTTTGTGTAGTATGGACATTTTAAAAATGCTTCTTCCAATTCATAAGCATAGAATATTTGTCAATTATTTTGTGTCATTAATTTCTTTCATCAGTGTTTTATAGTTTTCATTATAGAGATTTTTCACTTATTTTGCTGTTATTTCTAGGTATTTATTTGTGGCTATCATAAATGGGATTACTTATTTAAATTTTATTTTCAGATTGTTCACTGTTGGCACATAGAAATGTTACTGATTTTTGTATGTTAAGTTTCCATCCTGCAACTTTATTGAATATATTAGTTTTAATTTTTTTGGTGTACTTTAGGTTTTTTGAAATATGAGATTATATAATCTGCAAACAAGAATAATTTGACTTCTTCTTTTCCAATTTAGCTGACCTTTATCTTTTTTTTTTCTCTGATTACTCTAGCTAAGACTTCAAGTAATATGTGAAATAACAGTGGTGAAAGAGGGCATTTTTGTTGTGTTGCAGATCTTCGAGGAAAGATTTTTTAGTTTTTCTCCATCCAGTATGATACCAGCTATAAGCCTGTAATGTATGGCTTTTATGTTAAGGTATGTTCCTTCTACTCAGTTTTTTAAGCGTTTTTACCATGAAGAGATGTTGAATTTTATCAAATGCTACTGCAGCGTCAATTGAAATGGTTATATGGTTCTTGTCCTTCATTCTGTTGCTATGAGGTATTTCATTAATTAATTTGCCAAGTTAAATCATCCTTGCATCCCAGGGGTAAATCTCACTTGCTTATGATGAATGATATTTTTAATGTTATCGTTCAATTTGGTTTACTAATTTTTTGTTGAGGATTTTTACATCAATATTTGTCAGGGATATTGACTTGTAGTTTTCTTTTTTGTTGTTGTTGTGTCTTTGTCTAATTTGGTAATTGGCCTCAATGAATGAGTTTGGAGATATTCTCTCCTGTATTTTTTAGAATGATTTTGAGTAAGATTGGTATTCGTTCTCTTTTAATGTTTGGTAGAATTCAGCAATGAAGTCATCTGTTGCTAGCTTTTCTTTACTGAGAGATATTTTATTATGGCTTTAATCTCATTACTTACTATTGGTCTGTTAAGATTTTGGATTTCTTCATGGTTCAATCTTAGTAGGTTTTATATGTCTAGGAATTTGCCCATTTCTTTTAGATTTTCCAATTTATTGGCATATAATTGCTCATGGTAGCCACTTATGATCCTTTGAATATCTGTGGTATGAGTTGTAATGTCTCCTTTTTCAACATGATTTTATTCATTTGGATCTCCTCTCTTTTTTTCTTATTTAGTCTGTCTAAAGGTTTGTCTATTTTGTTTAACTTTTCAAAAAACCGACTTTTTGTTTCATTGATGTTTTGTATTTTCTACACTTCAATTTTATTTATTTCTGCTCTGATCTTTATTGCTTTTTTCTTCTACTAATATTGGGCTTGGTTTTCTCTTGATTTTCTAGTTCTTTGTGGTGCATTGTTAAATTGTTTATTTCAAGTTTTTCTTCTTTTTTGATATAGGCACTTAGAGTTGTAAAATTCCCTGTTATTACTGCTTTTGACATACCCCATAGGTTTGGGTATGTTTTGTTTCCATTACCATTTGTTTTAAGAAATTTTTCAACTTCCTTCTTAATTTCTTCATTGATCCACTGGTCTTACAGGAGCATATTACATAATGGCCATGTATTTGTTTGGTTTCCAAAATTCCTCTTGTCATTGAGTTCCAGTTTTATTCCATTGTGGTCAGAGAAGATGCTTGATATTATTTAAATTATTTTGAATGTTTTGAGACTTGATTTGTGACCTAATATATGATCTATTTTTGAGAATGATTCATGTTCTAACAGAAAGAATGTGTATTCTTGAGCCGTTAAAGAAAATGTTCTGTAAATATCTCTTAGAGCCATTTGATCTATAGTGCAAATTGAGTCTGATGTTTCCTTGTTGAATTTTTGTCTGGAAGATCTGTCTAATAGTGAACTTGGGGTGTTGAAGTTTACAGCTTTAATTGTATTGCAGTATTTCTCTTTAGCTTTATTATTATTTACTTTATATATTTGGATGCTCCAGTGATAGATGTATATATATTTAAAATTGTATACCCTCTTGCTGAATTGACCTCTTTATCATTGTATAGTGGCCTTTGTTGTCTCTTCTTATAGTTTTTGTCTTGAAACCTATTTTTTTCTGATATTCCAATAGTGAGTACTGCTCTCTTTTGGCTTTCATTGGCATGGAATCTCTATTTCTTGATTTTCAGTCTACTTGTGTCCTTTTGAGTAAAGTGTGTTTCTAGTAGGCAACAAATCAATGGGTTTGCTTTTTCATCAGTGCAGCTACTCTATGTCTATCGATTGGAGAATTTGGTCTCTTTACATTCAACGCTGTTATTGATAAGTAGAAACTTATTCCTGCCAATTTCATATTTGTTTTCTTGTGGTTCTGTGATCTTGTCTCCCTTCTATCTTTCTCTTCTGCCTTCCTTTAGTGAAGGTGATTTTCTCTGGTGATATGATGTAGTTTCTTCCTTTTGAACGTGAGCGTGTCAGTCTGGTTTTTTTTGGTTAGAGATTCCCATTAAGTTTGCAAATACTATATTCTAACCCATTATTTTAAGCTGATTATATCTTAACACTGTTTGCATAAACAAACAAACAAACAAAAAGAAAGAAAACTAATAAAGACTCTATGCCTTTATCTCATCCTCATGCTTTTTAGTTTTGTTTTTTACTATTTATATCTTCTTATACTGTCTGTATCTTGTAAAGTTGCTGTAGATATTATTTTGAATCAGTTCATTGTTTAGTCTTTCTACTTCAGATACGAGCAGTTTACATACCACAATTACAGTGTTATAATATTCTGTGTATTTCTCTGTACTTACTGTTACCAGTTAATTTTGTACCTTCAGATGATTTCTTGTTGCTCATTAAAGTCCTTTTCTTTCTAGTTGAAGTACTCCCTGTAACATTTCTAATAGGACAGATCTGGTGTTGCTGAAATTCTTAGGTTTTTTTTTTGTTTTTTTTTTTTTTTTTGTAGAAGTTTTTATTTCTCCTTCATGTTTGAAGGATAATTTCACCAAATATGTAATTCTGAGGTAAAAGTTTTTTTTCATTCAGCACTTTAAATATGTCATGCCACTGTCTCCTGGCTGTAAGGTTTCCACTATAAAGTCTGCTGCCAAACATATTGAAGATCCATTGCATGTTGTTTCTTTCCTTTTTTTATCCTTCACCTCAGGGAATTTGATTTTTAGATGCCTTAATGTGGTCTTCTTTGGGTTAAATCTTCTTGGTGTCCTATAATGTTCTTTTACTTGGATATTGATACCTTTCTTTAGGCTTTGGAAGTCCTGTGTTATTATTTTTTTGAGTAGACTTTCTATGCCATCTCTTTCTCTACCTCCTAAGTCCAATAACTCTGAGATTTACTCTTTTGAGGCTATTTTCTAGATCCTGTACATGTACTTCTTTCTTATTATTATTTTGTCTCCTCTGACAGTGTATTTTTAAATAACCTGTCTTCAAGCTCACTAATTCTTTTTTCTACTTGATCAATTCTGCTATTAAAAGGCTGATATAGCCCTCACAATGGCAATTGCATTTTTCAACTCCAGAATTTCTGCTTGACTCTTTTTAATTATTTTAATCTCGTTGTTAAATATAACTGATAGAATTCTGAATTTTTTCTCTGTCTTATCTTAAATTTATCTGAGTTTTTTTTTTTTTTTTTTTTTTTTTTTTGATGGAATCTCACTCTGTTGCCAGGCTGGAGTGCTGTGGCACGATCTCAGCTCACTGCAACCTCTGACTCCCTGGTTTAAGCGATTCTCCTGCCTCAGCCTCCTGAGTAGCTGGAATTACAGTCATGCACCACAACGTCCAGCTAATTTTTGTATTTTTAGTAGAGACGGAGTTTCACCATGTTGGCCAGGATGGTCTTGATCTCTTGACCTCTTGATTCCCCCACCTCGGCCTCCCAAAGTGCTGGGATTAGAGGCATGAACCACCGTGCCTGGCCTATTTGAGTTTTTTAAAAACAGCTAGTTTGAATTCTCTTTCTGAAAGCTCATATATCTCTGTTTCTCCAAAATTGGTCCCTGGTGACTTATTTAGTTTATCTGGTGAGGTCATGGTTTCCTCAATCATCTTGATACTTGTAGATGTTCTTTGATATCTGGGCACTGAATAATTGGGTATTTATTATAATCTGTGCAGTCTGGGCTTGATTTTACCCATTCTTTAGGGGAAGGGTTTCCAGATATTCAAAAGGACCTAGGTGTTGTGATCTGACCTGCAACTATTTATTAGAGACCCCAAGCCCAGGAATACTGTGGTTCCTTCAGACTCACAGCACACTGCCTTCATAGTCTTGGAACATACCTGAAATAATTCTCTGGATTACCAGGTAGAGACTCTTGTTATCTTACTTTACTTTCTTCCAAACAGATTTTCTCTTTCTCTGTTTTAAGCCACCTGGAGCTGGGGATGGAGTGACACAAGCACCACTGAAGCCACCACCCCTAGGACTGTTCTGGGTTAGACATGAAGCCAGCACAGCACTAAGTCTCACTCAAAACCTGCTATAACCACTTCCTGGCTACTACCTATGTTTGCTCTAAGCCCTAGGGCTCTACAATCAGCAGGTGGCAAAGCCAGCCAGACCTATGTCCTTCCCTTCAGGGTGGTAATTTCCACCAAGCCCCAGGTGGATCCAGGAGTCCCATCCTGGAGCCAAGGACTAGAGTCAAAAACCTCAGAAGTCTACCTGGTGTTCTATTGCACTGTGGCTGAACTGGCACTCAAACCAGAAGACACAGTTCTTCCCACTCTTCCCTCCCTTTCCAGAGGAAGAGGAACCTCATCCCATGGCCACAACCATCTCAGGCTCATGGGGAGTACTACAAGACCACTGCTGATATTTCCTTAGAGCCCGAGGGCTCCTCAGTCAGCATGTGATGAATGCTGCTTGGCCTGTGACTCACTTTTCAGTGGAGTGGGCTCCCTTGACCAAGGCTCCTGATAACCACCACCAACTATCACCATGTTTCCTTAAAGCTCTAGCACTCTACAATCAGCCAGTAGCAAAGCCAACAAGGCTTGTGTGCTTCTCTTCAGCATGGCACATTCCCCCCAGGCCCTGGCAGGATCTATAGATACCATCTGGGAGCCAGGGCCTAGAGTTGGAAACCTTAGGAATCTCCCTTGTGCTCTAATCTACTGTGGCTGAGATGGCACACATCCCTCAAGAAAAAGTTTTTTCCCATTCTTCTCTCCTCTTTCCACAAACAGAAGAGTCTCTTCCCTATGCTTACCACTACTCTAGTTCCATGAGTACTGTCTGTCTGCCGCCAATGTTCACTCAAGGACAAAGCCTCTTCAGACAGTTGTGGTGAATTCTGCCAGGCCTAATAGTCTCTGTTCAAGGCAGTGGCCTTTTCTCTGGACCAAGGAAGGTCCAGAGATGCCATCCAGCCATCCAAGAGCCACAGTCTGGAATTAGGGACTCCAAGAGTCCACTTGGTGCTCTACTCCACTGTGGCTGAGCTGGTACCTAAGCTGCAAGAAAAAAAAAAAAAAAAAAAACTTTACTCTTCCGTAACCTTTTCTCAAGCAGAAGGAGTCTTCTCATTATAGCTGGGAATGTGCTGGGTCACACCTAAAGCCAGCATATCTCTGAGTCTCACCCAAGGCCCACTGCAAGTACTGCCTGGCTACCACTGCTGATTATTCAGGGCCCAAGGGCTGTTTAGTCAGCAGATAATGAATTCTGCCAGGACTGGCTTCTTCCCTTCAAAGCAACAGATTCCCATCTGGCACAGGGTGTGTCCAGAAATGTCATCTAGGAGCAACGGCAGGAAATGGGAGTCTCAGGACTCTGCCTAGTGCCCTATCCTACTGTGGCTGAGCTGGTATCCAAATGTCAGGACAAGGTCCTCTTTATTCTTCTCTCTCCTCTCCTAAAGCTGAAGGAGTCTCTCCGTGCTGCAAGCAGTGCTGCCTGGAGTTGGGGAGGGTTGGCACATGCACTCTCCTAGCTGTCCCAGCTGGTGTCTCACTACATCTCATGCTCTCCAAGTACACTGTCTCTGAGCCCAGCACAGCACCGGAACCTGCCCAGAATTTGCACTCCTGTAGCCTCTACTGCCCTTCAAGTTCACTTAGGAACCCAGAGCCCTTTAGCCCACTGTAGTGATGCTTGCCAGAACTCAGATTCCTACTGATGGGATGAGTGAACCCCCTCTGGCTAGGGCTGGTCTAAAAGCTCCCTCTGTGGGTGTTGACTGAGTTCTGCTCAGTGTTGCTTTCCACTGTGACAGGGCAGGACTGAGTATTAATGCAGAGTCCCACAATCATTGTGATCTCCTTCCTACAAGTGGAAAATTTTTTTTTCACGCCTCACGACTGCTTCTACAGGGTGGGGGAGGAGGGGCATTAGCAATTTAAGACTGTCTTTCCTGCTCTCTTTAGTGCCTCTTTCAGTGATGTGAATTTAAGACCCTGTGATTACTTATCTGATTTTTGGTTCTTATAAAGGTACTTTTTTGGGTGATCAGTTGTTTAATTTGGTGTTCCTGTGCAGAGAACGAGCGGTAAAGGCTTTATTTATCCATCTTGCTCTGCTGCTTCCCCTAGTTTCTTGTTCTTAAATATAGATAGGGACAGTTTTAATTTGATCTTTCTTTACAAGGGAAATATAACAAAGCATTACAAAAATATAACAAAGTATTATAAGTATTAATTTTTATACTCATGGGCCATTTGTAGTACAAATAATGCTAGGATGATCCAGAAAATAATCAGAAAGTTATGAATTTTGTTTAACAATGTATATGTCTTATTTACATGAATTTATGCAGCATATAACTCATCAATATGCAAAAATAATTAAGTAGCACAATATTTTAAGAAAAAATACTGAAAAACTTGTATAAAAATGTGTCAGTTTCTTGCCATCACCATCACATTCCAGAGCAAACTCACCTAAATGAATGTTTATCATTATCTCTCAAACCTATATGCTTAAACTGTGCTTCTGCGATACATATAGTCTTTTTGTTTTTTAAAATTTTTTGGTTTTTTTTGAACCTTGAGTATTTCTTACCTTTTCATTATATTTCTCTCTCTCTCTCTCCTCTATTTTTTTTTAATATGTATCAATACCCTATAAAATAATGAATGGGGCTAAACCTTATAATGAGTTAGTATGAAAGATTTTATCTTTTGGGATCCTTACTGTTCTATCTTTTGTAGATGCTGAAGAATGATACATTTCTTTAGCCTGTTAAGCTGACTGTAAGTAGTAATGTTCTAGATGGGCTTGCTCAGTTGCAATCCACTAAAACAGAAAAAAAAATTAAGATTTTTTTTCTTATCTTAATTTTCCTGTACCAAAACTGCTATAACCTATAGATTAGTTTTTGTTGAGACCCAGAAATATATAAGTTCATTTTCAGAATCTCCAATATCAAAATCTGATCATTATTCACCTGTTTATTTGATCTGGTTAAGGTCTGTTTGCATTTGAAAAATCAACAACTGAGAAATATGTTTCTTACATGTGTTTCAGATGGGAAGTGATAAGATCTGAATACAGTCTTTGAGGGTGAAAATCTGCAGCACCACATCCATCTTTCAATTAGGTGCCAGGCATCTAATATGAAGTCTCTGAGTGTGAAAAACAAAAACAAAAACAGCTTTTCTGTCCAATAGTCTGTGGTAGCTTTAAAAACATGAAGTAGGGCAGGACTTCTTAACCTTTCCTTGGCACTATTGATATTCTGGGCTGTATAATTCTTTATTTTAGGGACTATCTTGTGCAATATAAGTATTTTGTCATATCCCTGGCCTCTACTCACAAAATGTCAGTAATACTCTAACCCTGCACTCAAGTTGTTCTAGCTGTGGCAACCAAATATGTCTCCAAATATTGCGAGATATCTCCAAGAGTAGGATTTTTAGGCAAAACAACCCAGCTGAAGTAGAATAATAAGATTGCTGGTCGGGTGCGGTGGCTCACGCTTGTAATCCCAGCACTTTGGGAGGCCGAGGCGGGCGGATCACGAGGTAAGGAGATAGAGACCACGGTGAAACCCCGTCTCTACTAAAAATACAAAAAAAAATTAGCTGGGCGTGGTGGCGGGTGCCTGTAGTCCCAGCTACTCAGAGAGGCTGAGGCAGGAGAATGGCGTGAACCCAGGAGGCGGAGCTTGCAGTGAGCCGTGATCGCGCCACTGCACTCCAGCCTGGGCGACAGAGCGAGACCCCGTCTCAAAAAAAAAAAAAAGATTGCTAGTTTTATGACCATGTTTATTGTTTACTGTTAATATAAGGAATTCTTTGGTTTGCACATAGCAAAATCCAGTGAATGAGAAACAAATTATTTCTGATGAATGTGAAAAATGGTAACAATTTATATAAGACAAATTGGGCAACTATACATTTTCAGGGTTCTTTCTCTTTAAAATAGGTTTCGCACATACGTTTATTTTTATGTGGATTGAAATTGCTGGTAGTTGTCTGTTATCTGTAAAGAAGAAAAGACTTTACCCCTTTCACAAAGAAGATTAATTAGCCAATTACAATGCTGTGTTTATAATTGCAATAATATGTAACTGTGAACAGATTTGGAAGAAACTCTCAGAAATTACCTAATCATTCCAAATCTGTCATTCATGCATTCTACAGAAACAAGTTATTTTAAATAGATTGATCTTTAATCATAGATAAGAAAGAAAATATAAATACTAAGGTAGCAACTACCTTCCCCCATTTTTTTCTTTCTTCCTTCTCCTCCTGCTTACTCTTTTTCTTTTAAATATTGAACTGCTCAAAACTCTCTTTGGGAAAAGTATGGATCACAGATGTGATTTCTGTTTGTTCCTCCACCCCATCCCACTCCCCTCCCCCAGGCACAATCTCAACCTTGGCAAAATAAACCTCAAAATTAATTGAGACTTGCCTCAGTTATTATTATTATTGTTCCTTTACATAATGCATTTTAATATGTGATTAATAAATATAAAAGAAGTAAACCAAATGCCCTTGTTTACTGATATCGTAAGGAATAGATAGCTGGTTTATGCTAATATCACCACAATGAACAACAACCATATTACTGAAGTAGGCAACTGAGTCAAGAACTTAAGGACTATTTTCCTGGAAGAGATGACTTTGTAAAAGCAGACTTGTAGCAAAAGGTCTAATGGATTTTGAATTGATTATACATTTAATTGATTATATAAAATTATTTATAATTATTTAAGATTGTTTGTTGGTTTGTATAATATATAATTTCCTCTGTTTTTTTTTCTGGAGCTTAGCTTTTCTTCAGTCTTTAAAGACTCAGCTTCTTACATGGGCTTTGGTAGAGGTTATGAGGTAGCACCCACAGGTCTAAACTAACTTAAGGCAAGACGTGTTGGTTCTTTCCTGGCTTCACAAGAATGGTTACTGACTACTGTTGAGGCTAAAGCAACTCCATCTTGGATGGTAATTCATGTTGACTTCTGATTAACTCCAGTTGCAGGAATGTCTCTAAGATTTATACTTTTTTTACTGTCACTTGTGGAAGAGCACTTAGATCAAAACAACATTTATGTTATAAACATGTACTTAACATCAATCCTGCCCTTAGGCAAGTTATAGCCTATAAAGCATATTTCATTCTTGCCCTTCCCTGAAGGGTAAACTTCAATTGTGCTATACATTCCTTCTGAAGCATGATACCCTTTCCCTATGACATATAAGCCCTGGGTCTGGGGGGTAACAATGCAGAGATCTACCTGTCTTGCAGCTGCTGAAGACAATGCTTCTGTCCCTAACTTCCCCAATAAATTGCCTTTTGCTGACTAACTTGATTTATCTACTTCATTCTTTGATTTCTCAAATCCTTCTGCATTTGGGGATTGGTTTGCACATACAGGCCCTTCACAAAACAACCTTGCTATAAATGGCATAACTTATACAATAATATTGTGTCACAGCTTGGGGAGCACACAGGCAACAAAGACACTGACCTTGGGGAATTGAAGGCCGTGGTCTCTACTATATTTCAAATAACAAATATTTTTCCATGCTACTATTTTTTGTTGATACATACAATGTTGCGTATTTATGTAAAATATGATATTTTTATTTGCATTGAATGTGTAATGATCAAGTCAGAATATTTGAGATGTCCATCACTTTGAGTATTTGTCATTTCTATGTGTTGAGCGACTGAATGGCCATATCCTCTGGTATACAGCAGGCACGGTATGTGTAGCAAGTGGGCTTCACATGGCCACCACCCTTTTGGGTATGACCATGTTCTTTTCCTTGTCACATAAAAAGCAAGGACTCAAGAAATAATCTTACATTACTTTAAATACTTTATTTTCTGATGAGCATTTAAGAAAAATATTTCTTGTCTTTCATCTTAATTTAGCAGATGCAGTATAAAAACTAGAGTAAAACCCTCTTCAGATGATATTGTGTTTAATCATATTTCTCAAGACTTGTGAAATATGAGAAATATTAACATAGATTATAAGAAAACATTCAGTGAATGTGAAAAAATGACTCAGAATATAGAAATAATTTTACTCATTTTATCTGCCAACATTTCCAAGCAATGACCAATAACATATATAAAGATTTAAGTCAGATTAAACATATGTAAATAAGTATGTTGTCATGAAAATAAGTCTGAAGTGGTCAGATCGCTTGAGCCCTAGAGGTAAAGGTTGCAGTGAGCTGGGATCACACCATTGCTCTCCAGCCTGGGTGATGGGAGTGAAATCCTGTCTCAAAAGGAAAGAAAAACCTTCATTTCCACCATCATGCAAATGAATAACCATAATTTACATACATATATATATATATATTCCAGTAATGCTAATTTAAATATACTTCTCTGATACAGTCCACTATTCAGTTACAATTATTATACTTCTTTTGTGAAAAAGATGCTTACAAAATCTTCTGATGTAATTAATGTTATGCTTTTCTAGTGCTTGTGGAATCCTAGCCTTAGACCAGGTAAATGACTTTAATCCCAGCTTTGTAAAGGCCCAAGACATAAGTTAACCATCTAAACTTATACCCTGTGCTTTTAAATTTATTGACAATGCAGCAAAAATGTGCTATGGTTTGACTGTTCCCTCCAAAACTCATGTTGAAATTTAATTATCAATGTAATGGTATTGGGAAGTGGAAGCTTTAAGAATGGTTTAATGCTGTTCTTGTGGAGTGGGTTAGTTACACTAACAGTGAGCTCCTGACAAAAAAGATGAGCTTGGCCTGATTTCTCTCATCTTGTGTGCTCAATTATGCCTTATGCCCTCCTACTATGAGATGACCTTTCTTAGATGTCCATACCATGCTCCTAGACTTCCCAGTCTCCAGAAACGAGTAAACTAAATTTCTATTATTTGTATATTACCCCATCTCAGGTATTCTGTTGTAGCAGTAGAAAATAGACTAAGACAAAATGTTAGCTAATACAACTTTTGAAGCTATGTAAATAAATTAGTCGAATAGAATATAATATACACATATACTGTCATAAATTCACAGACTACCTACTACTGAATTAGTATTAATTATACAAATATTGATGGTAATTTTGATTTTACATTGTGGAAGAAAAACAAAGTCTTAGGACCCTCAAACTTACTATACCAAAAGAAAAGTTAAGCATGAGAAGTGAGTTATGAAAAAACAAAACAAAGCAAAACAAAAAACTGCCTTCTTTTTCCCAAACAGATAGCTACAATGATAGAAGGTCACATATCTCTCCAGGTCACTTCCCTCACAAATTGCTCATCAGAAGATTCCTTGTGGGCCCCCAAATTTTTTAGAATACAGATTCCTCCTGTGAACTAACCCTAAAACAGAGTACTGTTGAATTTCAACCTGACAATATAAATTAACAGCTTATCTTCTTAGGAACGGGACAAAGACAAAACTAGAAATCATATTTCACTCCTTCCTCCATGTTTTCTTTATCTTATGTAAAATGCAGATTTACTGAGCATGAAGCAAATGCATAATTGATTATTCCTCTACCCCTTCCTTTCGCATGTAAAATATGAATTCACTGAGCACTAATCAAAGCCTTACAAGAATGTAACCACTTGCCTCATTGCCTACCTTCCCCCAGTTTTTTTCTTTCTTCCTTCCCCTCCTGCTTACTGTTTTTCTTTTAAATATTGAACTGCCCAAAACTCTCTTTGGGAAAAGTATGGATTACAGATGTGATTTCTGTTTGTTCCTCCACCCCATCCCACTCCCCTCCCACAGGCACAATCTCAACCTTGGCAAAATAAACCTCAAAATCAATTGAGACTTGCCTCAATTATTATTATTATTGTTGTTTTGATTTACAAGCTGTAGGCTATCATTTGAATCTATGTCAAATTTCCATTATCTGTAAAAATGGGTAGGAAAAGGTAAGCTAGAAATCTTTCAAATGATCTTAGCACAAACACAGTAAACCTACTCTATTTGTGACTAGAAATAGTGTTCAGAGATTATTTTAAATCACAGGTTTGACCATTCAGGATAGGTATCAATTCTTGGGGTAAAAAGTCAGAAACGTGAATATGTGATATTTTTGTCATGCTGCCTCATTTTCTTTTTTTTTTTTTTTTTTTTTTTTTGAGACGGAGTCTTGCTCTGTCTCCCAGGCTGGAGTGCAGTGGCGCGATCTCGGCTCACTGCAAGCTCCGCCTCCCGGGTTCACGCCATTCTCCTGCCTCAGCCTCTCCGAGTAGCTGGGACTACAGGCGCCCGCCACCACGCCCGGCTAATTTTTTTTTGTATTTTTAGTAGAGACGGGGTTTCACCGTGGTCTCGATCTCCTGACCTCGTGATCCGCCCGCCTCAGCCTCCCAAAGTGCTGGGATTACAAGCGTGAGCCACCGCGCCCGGCCATGCTGCCTCATTTTCTAATAAGCCCCTCAAAATGTCATCTGACTCTAAAGAAATACATCAATTTTCAGTATTTAGTTATTATGAGTCCTGTGTTTTAAACTATTTAAAGATAAAAGTTAATTTAAGAGAGCTTATGAGGTGTGCTCATTTTTTCTTTCCAACATAGAAGATAATCAAATGTTAGATTTTTGTTATCCATAACACATTAACAAGGTTTTGTAAACCAAAAAGTATCTGAGATAGGTCTCAGTCAATTTAGAAAATAAGGTTAAAAATATGCACCTTTCATCTGGGAGTGGTGGCTCATGCCTGTAATCCCAGCCCTTTGAGAAGCCAAGGTGGGTGGATCATGAGGTCAGGAGATGGAGACCATCCTGGTCAACATGGTGAAACCCCGTCTCTACTAAAAATACAAAAATTACCTAGGTGTGGTGGTGTGCCTGTAATCCCAGCTACTCAGGAGGCTGAGGCACAAGAATAGCTTGAACTCAGGATGCTGAGGTTGCAGTGAGCCGTGATTGCACCACTGCACTCCTGTCTGGTGACAGAGCGAGACTCCGTCTCTAAACAAACAAACCAAAACAACAAAACAAACAAACAAAAAACAAATAACCATGCACCTTTCGAGAAGGTAGAGGCAGGTCTGTACGTTTTCTAAAGATGATTTTGAGGGCTTCAATATTTAAAGGGAAAAGGGTGGATACTGGGGAAAGAGGAAGAAATGTTTAAAAGGTGTAGGTAGATAAGAGACAAACAGTTGCACTATTTTGAGTCTTTGATCAGCCTTTCACTGAATATGCAATTTATAAGTTAGAGAGAGGTAGAGGTATCTGCATTTTTGCATCAGAAGAAGCAATCAGATAACAACTTGTCTCAGGTGAGCAGAAGGATGACTTAAAGCTCTGTCTTTCCTTTGTCCTGCACCTGTGAAGATATGCCATCAATTAACATTGTCAGGGTGAAATTCAACAGAATCATTTTAGAGTAAAGATCTTCGGGCCCACAAGGACTTCCCTAGAGGGCAAATTGTGAGGGAGGTATTCATCTCTTCTTCTTTTTCTTTGTAACTATTTTATTTAGGAAGAAAATGGGATGTAGGTTTGCCTGACACGATTTCCAGACTGACTTTTTCCTTTGGCTTAGTAATTTGGGGATCCTGAGATTTATTTTCCTTCCACAATTTATATCTAAATTAGGATTGGGAGACTATAATCCATGGGTCTTTTACACTTCTGCACATTTTGAGAGGAAGGTACCCTTTGTACCAGACTATCTTTTCCAGAGATTTGTATAGTAAATAGAATTAGACAATAAAGTGTCTCCCTCAGGAGTAAAGATGAGTCATGACTACTGACTTTTATCAAAGAATTTGATATAACCAAATTCAGAAACATGCATTCCTCTTTATAAAGGTGTCATGGAACCAAGACTGCCTTCAGGTTCTCCTTAGCTTGATTAAATTTTCCACTGGTTTCTTCCTGACTTTACACCCCTGGCCTCACTTATTTTTAGAAAATTTATATTAGAAAATGTGTAGTTATAAATTATTTTTTGTCTTCTTTGAGATGTAAATCTTCCCCCCCAACCTCCCCATCCCCCACTCTGTTGGGAACAAGCCCCCCAAAATCTGGCCCTAAACTGGCCCCAAAGCTGGCCATAAACAAAATCTCTGCAGCACTGTGACGTATTCATGATGGCCATAATGCCCACGCTGGAAGGTTGTGGGTTTACCGGAATGAGGGCAAGGAACACCTGGCCGACCCAGGGCGGAAAACTGCTTAAAGGCATTCTTAAGCCACAAACAATAGCATGAACGATCTGTGCCTTAAGGACATGCTCCTGCTGCAGTTAACTAGCCCAACCTATTCCTTTAATTTGGCCCATCCCTTCGTTTCCCATAAAGGATATTTTAGTTAATTTAATATCTATAGAAACAATGCTAATGACTGGCTTGCTGTTAATAAATATGTGGGTAAATCTCTGTTGGGGCTCTCAGCTCTGAAGGCTGTGAGACCCCTGATTTCCCACTTCACACCTCTATATTTCTGTGTGTATGGCTTTAATTCCTCTAGCACTGCTGAGTTAGGGTCTCCCTGACCGAGCTGGTCTGGCACCCCTCACCATCCCCTCCACGCCCGTCCCTCCCGTCCCTCCGTTTCCCCCTCCCACCCCCACCCCTCCCCTTACCCCCACCCCTGCCTCTTGCTAGTTTTGCCTAGGAATGTCGTTTTTTTTTCAAATGGAGTCTTGCTCTGCCTTCCAAGCTGGAGTGCAGTTGCGTGATCTCAGCTCACTGCAACCTCCGCCTCCCGTGTTCAAGAGATTCTCCTGCCTCATCCTCCCGAGTGGCTGGGATTACAGGCACACATCACCACACCACACTATTTTTTGTATTTTTAGTAGAGACGGGAGTTTCACAATGTTGGTGAGGCTGGTCTCGAACTCCTGACCACAAGTGATCCGCCTGCCTCAGCCTCCCAATGTGCTGGGATTACAGGTGTAAGCCACTGTGCCTGGTGAGGAACGTCTTATAAGAAAGTCACAGCCATCCATTTTAAATATAATCATTAGGAAAGATAGTAGCCTAGTCTCTGTAGAAGGGTAGGACCCAAACTCAGATAAGCACAAATTAACAAACAAGATGGCTTAATCACATTGAACATCTCTCTGATAATGTTCTCCATTACTTTTCTACTAACTCACTGTAGTGCTTTAAAACTTTTCTTTTTTCGGTGAAGTTGGGGGTCAGTCTGTTTCCTTTATCATTATAATCTTGCTACTTTTCCTAATATCTTTTCTAGGGATTGTGTGAAGTGGTTCTTTCAGCTTCACAAGGAGGAATGCACAGAAGAAGCCCTTTGGCTTCTAGATGGCGATTTGCTTGAAAATGACTTTTTCTACTGCTAATGCAATAGTCTTAAATAAAGTCTACCTTGTCTGTTTAATCTGTCTAGTACAATTTTTTCGACATATTCCAATACCCTGTAGGTATTAGAGATCATGGAACTGAGCGAAAGTAAAAACAAAAACAAAAATGCTCTACTCTGATTATTTATATTGCTCTGATTAACTGTCCTCTGTCTCTGACTCAGGTATCTCGTGCGTTCTACAAGTATTCAAGAAACTGTGTCAAGCCTGAAAGTAGTATAAACTTCTTACACTTTTCACAGTTCTTGAAACTAGCAATCCTGTTTCAGCATTATGTAAGTCTCAGTTTCTCATGTTAAATTTTAATAAGCCCTGCCATTCTTTTGGTTCTCTCATTAGTGTGTTAAATGTGACATTGACATATAGTGATTATCTAGCTGTATGACAATGAGAATTTTAACAATTTAAAAACTGGTGCCCTTTTTATAGTGTTAATATGCCAATGTCCACCTATCATTTTCAACAACGCAGTTCATATTATAGGACATTATTTTAAAGTGTATAGCTATTTATATGTCACAGATATGGTGAAAATTCAGTTCCACTATTGTTTTAGCTAGCTAATTTGTAGGAGGCAAATTGGTATAAGATATTTCACCATACCTTATCTGGCTACAAGTAGTGATTTCCTACTCTTTTCATTAAGCATTAAAAAGATATAAGATTATTCTTTATACTAAGTCAGCAACTTGATTTTTTAGTTGTTGAAACATTTTTGCCAAATGCCTTTGTGTGTGTGTAGAGGCATGATCAGGCAATGACTGTTTACTGAGTGTGTACTATTTATTGAGCTAGGCATTGAGAATATTTTAATGAAACAGGAAAATGTAGTTACTATGTTAATTAAATTTAACAGTATGTAGATATTTAATTTTGTATGGAGTCAATAAATGTGTTTAAAAATGTAAATGATAAAGGATAAAATAGCTTAATTTTTTTCTTAATATAATCTGGCTCATTTTGGCAAGGAGTCCAGCTGGTGAACATTGCTATAGGGATAAATACAGTTAGGATAAAAACAAATCCTTATTTTGTTCAAACAGCATATTAAAAAAATATATAGCAATTCTGCACAATATCTCCCAGAAAACAGAAGTGAAAAAACAATTCCTAAATCACTCTATTAGGCTAGCATTACCCTACTACCAAAATCAGATAGAAACATTACAAAAAACATACAACCAATATTTCTTCTCTTATAGCCATGGATGCCAAAGCAATAAGCAAACACAAACACAAGAACAAAAAAACACTTAAACAAAATGTGAGATATTCTGTCTAACAATGTATAACACTCATTATTCACCATGACTAAGGGAGATTTATTACAAATGCACAAAACTGATATCACGTGGCCAAAAAAAAATCAATACAATCTAAACTCATAAACTAGATAAAGAAGAAACATTTATGGTCACATTGATTCATAGAAAGCATTTCATGAAATTGAATAATTTTTTCAAAAACAATGCTCAGCAAACTAGGAATGTAGGAAAAGTTCCTAAACTTGACAAAGCACACCTACAGACATTCTATAGCTAACATAGTTAATGCTGAGGAACCAGAGATGTTCCCCTAAGGTCATGAACAAGGCAAGAATATTTTCTCTTACCATTCCTGTTCAAGCTCATATTGGAAATTCTAGATAGTGCAATAAGACAAGAAAAGGAAATAAGGAGTATGCATATATCAAAGGGAAAAATAATACTGTGCCTGTTTCTAAATCACACAATTGCCCATATAGAATACCCCAAACAATGGACAGAAAATACTTAATACTAGTGGAAGTGTGTACCACGGACACTGGTTATTTTACAAAACCAAATTATCCTACATATCAGTAATGGACAATTAGAACTTGAAATTTGAAATCACAAAACCATTTATAATATTACAAGAAAATGAAAAACATAGATATTATTCTAATAAATTATGTACAAGATCTGATAAAGGATGTGTGTTCAAACAAAGAACTTTAATTAAAAAATTAGAAAGCAAACAACCCATTCAAAATGGGCCAAATATCCGAAAAGACATCAACCAAAGAAGATGTGCAAATGACAAATAATTTACAGATCATCAAGGCTAAAATGATCTATATCTGAAAAATGACATTTTGCTTAATATAGATACAGATGGCTATATATAGAATTACTTATACATATTTGTATATATACAAGGTAGTAGACACGCATATATGTATATATCCATATAAGATTGTCAAGAAGGAACCAGTAGCAAAGAGCACACTCAGAGCCCAGATGTTGATTTCTAATACTATTCTTCAATTAAAGGAACCATACTGAAACATTGTAACACTGCAGTGCTAGAAAGTTAAACAAACAAACAAAATACTATAGGAAAAATTAAAGCTACTGTAAAGCGAGTATGTCAAAAGAATACAGTAGCCAAATAAAAGAGCTCAGTGGCCAAAGATGAAACCAGTTGAGCAATAAAACAAGTAAAATAAGTAAAGTAGTATTAGGTTATATTCCAAACTATAAAGTATATATTCAAGTATTCATATCAACACAAATAAATGACTGAAAAAATAATAAGGGAAGAAGGGAAAAATCACTTATGCAAAAGAATTCTAAAGAGCACAATTTTTCCAAAAAGCACAGTATGAAAAGAGAAAATGTAATATAAAAGTCCACTGAATAACAGTACTTCAGCTAGTTGCCCAAGGTTTACATCTACAGTGATAAATCATATCAATAGCATGTACCTTATACTATGATGAGAATGTACTTTCCACTGTGGTCTTCCTCCCAAAAACACATCAACCAAATCTAATTACTAAATAAATAAATAATTAGACAAATTCCACTAGGGGGACACTCTGCAAAATACTTGACCAATCTTCTTTAAAACTGTCAAGGTCAAAAAAAAAAAAAAGAAGAAGAAGAGGAAGTCTGAAAAACTCTCACTACCATGAGGAGCCTAGGAATAAATGAAAACTAAAGTCAAAATGGTATCTTACATGGAATTTTAGAACAGAAAAAAGGACTGGAATTATCAACAAAAAATATAGAATATGGCCTATAATATATAAACATTAATTCCTCAATTGTAAAAAATAAACCATACTAATATAAGACTGTAATAGCTGGAAAAACAGCATAGGATACATGGCAATCTGCTGCACTATTCTTGCATTTTTTTTCTTTCAAATACTAAATAGTTCTAAAAATAAAGTGTAACAATTGTTTAGGCATGTATATCAGAAGGCAGCATGGCTAAAGCAGTATAAGAAAATTTTAGTGAAGAAATATGAATATAATAGAAACTTTCCTTTAAGACTAGAAAAATTTTCAACTTATGAATGCAAAGAAGGAAACAGACACTAGGATCAACTTGAGTGGGTAGGGAGGGAGAAAGGAGAGGAGCAGAGAAGGTAACTATTGGGTACTGGGCTTAATACCTGGGTGATGTAATAATATGTACCACAAACCCCTGTGACAGGTGTTTACCTTTATAGCAAACCTTCACAGGTACCCCAAAACCTAAAATAAAAGTTAAACCAAAAAAACTCAAAAAACAAACAACAACAAAAAAACAGGCCAAGTGCAGAGTTTCACACATGTAATCCTAGAACTTTGGGAAGCAGAGGCAGACTGGCAGATCACTTGAGGCCAGGAGTTTGAGACCAGCTTCGGCAACACGGTTAAACCCTGTCTTTACTAAAAATACAAAAAATTAGCCTGGATGGTGGCAAGCACCTGTAACCCCAGCTATTCGGGAGGCTGAGGCACAAGAATCGCTGTAACCCAGGAGGCAGAGGTTGCAGTGAGCCAAAATCGCACCCCTGCACTCCAGCCTGGGTAACAGAGTCAACTGTCTCAAACAAAACAAAACAAAACAAAACAAAAAAACCCTTTATTTCTTGCCTGGGTGGGGCTAAAGGACTTGTGTATGGGTGTGGGTGGGTATGTGTGGGTGTGAAACAGAGAGAGAAAGGATTCCACAGAAAAATGGACTGGTATTTTGTTTCCAAATGAATATCTTCACAGATAACACAATATATTTTATTGTATTTAAATATCCTCAGGTAACTCTAGTTCACCAAAGAAGTTGTATTCCTTAAGTAATGTGGAAGTTATCCAACTAAGTGATGATTTATAATATAAATATAATTGATTTGCAAAGAGTTACATTTCTAAAATATATGAGTTTTGGAAATGAAATTATAAATTATGTTAAAGGGAATTGGCTAAATCTGATTACAATAGGAAATTATTTTCTTATTCTCTTTAAATTACCTTTTTATTCATAAATAAAACGATTAAAATTTGCTGATTCTCCAAAATTCCCAGTTTTACTAGCTGTATCTAAATAGATATTTCATGCCTATGTTTA
This sequence comes from Nomascus leucogenys, assembly GCF_006542625.1. Lineage (NCBI taxonomy): Eukaryota > Metazoa > Chordata > Mammalia > Primates > Hylobatidae > Nomascus > Nomascus leucogenys. The sequence continues at coordinate 82,355,791 of NC_044385.1, read as the reverse complement.
TTCAATTTGAAGGTGTTTAAAAATTTCTTATTGTAAATTGACAAATTATGGGGTACAAAAGATGTTATGATTCATGAATACAATACGAAATAAATAAAGATAATTAATATATCCATCACCACAAATACTTGTCTTTTTTTGTGGTGGGAACATTTGAAACTTACTCTTAGCAATCTTGAAATGGACAATACACTACTATTAACTATACATACCATGCTGCACAGTAGATCTCAAATAAACAAACCTTATTCCTATAGTCTAATTGAGGTGCTGTAAACTTTGACTACCATCTCATCATTTACCCCACATCCTCAGCTTCTGGTAACTGCCATTCTATTTTCTTCATTAATAAATTCAACTTTTTTAGATTACACATATAAGTGAGAACATGTGGAATTTGCTGTTTTGTGCCTGACATGTTTCACTTAACATAATGTTATCCATGTGTATGCACCTTGTCACAAATGACATAATTTCCTTTCCTTTCTAAGACTGAATAGTATTCTTCTGTGTATATATGACACATTTTCTTTATCCATTCATCTGTTGATGCACACTTGACTTGATTCTATAACTTGGCTATTGTAAATAGTACTGTGATAAATATGGAAGTGCAGACATCTCATTAACACACGGATTTCAAATCTTTTGAATAAATACCAAAAGGTGGCATTGCTGGATTATATAATAATTCCAATTTTCCATTTTCTGTGGAACCTTAATACAGTCTACCATAATGGCTGTATTAATTTAAATTGCCACCAACAGTATACAAGGGCTCCCTTTTCTCTATCCTTTTTAACACTGGGTAATTTTTGTCTTTTTGATGATAGCCATTGATAGGTGGGAGATGAAATTTTGTAGTTTTGATTTGCATTTCCTTAACGATTAGATATATTGTTTTTTTTTCAAATATCTGTTGGTCATTATATGTCTTTTTCTGAGAAATGTCTATTCAGATCCTTTGCCCATTTTTTTATCCAGATTTGTTTTTGTAAAGAGAGTTATTTGAGTTCCTTATATGTTTTGGACATAATCCCTTATCAGGTCTATGGCTTGCAAATATTTCCTCTCAATCTGTATGTGGTCTTTTCTATACTTTATTGCTTTTTAATGTTATATGTCCAAATATTTTACTCTGTTACTTTGTATTAAATATTTAGAAATATAATTATTTCATATTTTTATTTTTTAAAGTGTTTAGATGTTTTTCAAAATTTTGAAAATATTTATTAGCATGAATTATGATAATTGTGTTCATTACAACCACAGTAAAAACACTGAAAAGAAAGAGATGTCCATAGGGACAAAAATTGTAAAATAGTATATTAACCAATAAAACCAGCAATATAATAAAAGTTAATAGATTATGGACATTAAAATTAAAAATATTGCTTTCATAATATAATTAAATTTAACAAATAATTAGAAAAATAATAAAAATATGGCCGGGTGCAGTGGCTCATGCTTATAATTCTAGCACTTTGGGAGACTGAGGTGGGTGGATCACAAGGTCAGGAGCTTGAGACCAGCCTGGCCAATATCATGAAACCCTGTCTCTACTAAAAATAAAAAATTAGCCGGGCGTGGTGGCATGTGCCTGTAATCTCAGCTACTTGGGAGGCTGAGGCAGGATAATAGCTTGAACCTAGGAGGTGGAGGTTGCAGTGAGCCGAGATTGTGCCACTGCACTGCAGCCTGGGCAACAGAGCAAGACTCTGTCTCAAAAAAAACCACAAAAATACATATATATATATACACATACATTTTTAGAATAAGATTAATTTGCAAAGATTAACACACAATACCAAGTTCTTCAAGATATGAATATATTGGTCTTAATATTTTTTAGGTCTTCATTAGTGATGTTTTGTAGTTTTCTGTGAAGAGGTGATATATATATATATCCAACATATATATGTTGGATATATATATATACAAAAATTGAGACAATACGACAGGAGCACTGTTTTATTGTTAGTAAAATATAAACAGTGCTCAAAATTATAAATAAGTTAAAAATGCAACTGCAATGTGTTACAACTAATAACCTAGCAGCATGGCTAAAATTGAAATATTGAAAATGTCATACGTGGTAAGGATAGGAAACAACCGCAACTCATACACTGCTGGAGGAAGGGTAACTTGTTATAGTCACGTTAGAAACTATTTCTGGGTTTTCCTATTACAATAAAACCTTGACATATTCTATGTTCAAGCTGTCATGCTTCTAGTTTTTTCTTTATATAGTCACCAAAATGTCAGGTAGTGGGATGATTAGATTATAAGTATTTATAGTGGAACAAATTTAAAATTATCCAAACACCCACAGGTAGTAGAATGGGTAAATAATGTGTGGTGTATTCACACAACGAAATGCATAAAGCAAGGGAATAAGAGAATTAGTAAAAGGATGGATGAATTTTGGAGAGTTAATGCTGAGCAAAAGCAGCCAGACATAAAGGAGTATGTACTGTATTATTCCACTTGTATAAAGTATAAAATAATATGTGAAACTTACCTATTCTGGTTACCCTTTAGTGGGAGGGAGTGTTCTTAAAAAAAAAATAATTGAGTAAATACTAACCACTATTCTGTATAAACATTTTTTTTCCTATCTTTATTGTGATATAAATAAAAAATGAAATTGTATATATTTAAGTATATAATGTGATGATTTGAGATATGTATACAATGTGAAATGATTACTCCATAAAGATAATTAACACATCTATGACTTCATGTAGCTACCTTTTGTGTGTATGTGGTAAGAACATTTAAGATCACTCTCTCTGCAAATTTTAGTATAAAATACAGTATTATTAACAATAGTCATCATGCTGTATATTAGATCCCCAAAACTTATTCATCTTATAACTGAAAGTTTATACCTTGTATCCAACTTTTGGCAGAGGATAAAAAAAATACACCCAGAGACTAAAGAAAACAGTGCTGAAAAAATTCAGTGAATTGTGATGACTTTAAATCCAAAGGTATATTGCAAAATCATTTCTTCAAGAAAGATGCCAACTAAGAGAAAAAAAAAAAGAGCATAATCTATTGTGCATGCAATATTGGAAAAAATAAACACAGACAATAAAAAAAGAAACATAAAATATATTAATGGGACCATTGAGGATATCTGAATGTGGACTGTTGATTACAATATTATATAAATGTTGTATTGGCTGATTGTACTACATATATGGTCATTGTTATGATGTAATAGAATGCCATTTTTCATAGGAGATAGGAATGAAGCATTATGTCCACAATGAACTAGAAAACGATGCATGTGTGTAGAGGAATTGGGACAAAATCATGATGACTGATGAAGCTACAGGAAGTATATTTGGTTTATGATTCCACACTATGCTTACAACATTCTTATAGGCTTAAATTATTAAAGATAAAATGTTGGGAGAAATAAATTAGAACTACAAGTAGATCTACCCTTTCAAATGAATCCAGACCTTAGATTTTTATTAATTTGGTAGGATTTCTTTTCTGAAAGGAAATTGTTAGAAATCAGGTTTCTCCTGATAATAAAACATCTACCTGAAATTCAAATTTTACCTCAGTAAAATTAGATAATATATATAATTAAATAGAGCGTAGATATATGTGTTCATGAAAACCAATTTCTGACAGTTAAATTTTTGTATATTGGAGCAGCAGTGTTGGTTAATAACATTGAAGGAGTATTCTGAGATTAATAGTTTAATATTTTTAAATGTACTTGTAACCAGGAATAAATATAGAATATTTTATTATAAATAATCTGAGATGGCTTAGCTGTATTCCCACTGAAATCTCATCTTGAATTCCCACATGTTGTGGGAGGGACCTGGTGGGAGGTAATTGAATCATGGGGAAGGGTCTTTCTCATGCTGCTCTTGCGATAGTGAATAAGTCTCACAAGATCTGAGGGTTTTGAAAATGGGTGTTTCCCTGCACAAGCCCTCCTATTCTCTTATCTGCTGCCATGTGAGATGTGCCTTTCACATTCCACCATGATTGTGAGGCCTCCCCAGCCATGTGGAACTGTGAGTGCACTAACCTCTTTCTTTTGTAAATTGCCCAGAATCAAGTATGTCTTTTTTTTTTTTTAATGGAGTTTCACTCTTGTTGCCCAGTGTGGAGTGCAATGGTGTGATCTCAGCTCACCATAACCTCCGCCTCCTGGGTTCAAGTTATTCCCCTGCCTCAGTCTCTGAGCAGCTGGGATTACAGGCATGCACCATCATGCCTGGCTAATTTTGTATTTTTAGTAGAGAGGGGGTTTCTCCATGTTGGTCAGGCTGGTCTCGAACTCCTGACCTCAGGTGATCCACCTGCCTCACCTTCCCAGAGTGCCGGGATTACAGGTGTGAGCCACCACGCCTGGCCTCTAGTATGTCTTTATCAGCAATGTAAAAACAGACTAATACAGTAAATTGGTACCGGTAGAGTGGGGCACTGCTGAAAGGATACCCAAAAAATGTGGAATCGACTTTGGAACTGAGTAACAGACAGAGGTTGAAACAGTTTGGAGGGCTCAGAAGAAGACGGGAAAATGTGGGAAAGTTTGGAACTCCCTAGAGTCTTGTTGAATGGCTTTGACCAAAATGCTGATAATGATATGAACAATGACATCCAGGGTGAGGTGGTCTCAGATGGAGATGAGGAACTTGTTGGGAGCTGGAATAAAGGTGATTCTTGCTATGTTTTAGCAAAAAGACTGGAGGCATTTTGCCCCTGCCCTAGAGATTTGTGGAACTTGAACTTGAGAGTGATGATTTAGGTTATCTGGTGGGAGAAATTTCTAAGCAGCAAAGCGTTCAAGAGGTGATTTGGGTGCTGTTAAAGGCATTCAGTTTTGAAAGGGAAACAGAGCATAAAATTTTGGAAAATTCGCAGCTTGACGATGCAATAGAAAAGAAAATACCATTTTCTGAGGAGTAATTTAAACCAGCTGCAGAAATCTGCATAAGTAATGAGCAGACGAATGTTAATCCCCAAGACAATGGGGAAAATGTCTCCAGGGCATGTCAGAGGTCTTCTTGGCAGCCCCTCCCATCACAGACTCAGAGATCTAGGAGAAAAAGATAGTTTCATGGGCCAGGCCCAGGGCCCTGTTGGGCATTCTAGGGACTAGATACCCTGTATTACGGCTGCTCCAGCCATGGCTAAAAGGGGCCAAGGTACAGATTGGACTGTTCATTCAGAGGGTAGAATCCCCAAGCCCTGGCAGCTTCCACATGATGCTGAGCCTGTGGGTGCATGGAAGTCAAGAATTGAGGTTTGGGAACTTTCGCCTAGATTTCAGAAGATGTATGGAAACGCCTGGGTGTCCATTCAGACGTTTGCTGCAGGGGCAGGCGTAACCTTTGCTAGGGCAGTGTTATCCCTAATTTTTGTATTTTTAGTAGAGACAGGGTTTCACCATGTTGGCCAGGCTGGTCTCTAACTCCTGACCTCAGGTAATCCAATCACCTTAGCCTCCCAAAGTGCTAGGACTACAGGTGTGAGCCACAGCGCCCAGTGATCTGATGGTGTTAAAAATGGCAGCTTCCAGGCCAGGCGTGGTGGCTCATGCCAGTAATCCCAGCACTTTGGGAGGCCGAGGCGGGCGGCTCACGAAGTCAGGAGATCAAGACCAACGTGGCTAATATGGTGAAACCTCATCTCTATTAAAAATACAAAAAATTAGCCAGGCATGGTGGCGGGCACCTGTAGTCCCAGCTACTCGGGAGGCTCAGGCAGGAGAATGGCGTGAATCTGGGAGGCGGAGCTTGCAGTGAGCCAAGAATACACCACTGCACTCCAGCCTGGGTGACAGAGCGAGACTCCATCTCAAAAAAAAAAAAAAAAAAAGGCAGTTTCCCTGCACAAGTGCTTTTCAGTTGTCTGCCGCCATGTGAGATGTTCCTTTCAACTTCTGCCATGATGGTCAGGCCTTCCCAGCCATGATGAACTGTGAATGCATTAAACCTCTTTCTTTTGTAAATAGCCCGATCTTGGGTATGTCTTTATTGGCAGTGTGAAAGTGGACTAATACATAATCATATAAGCAACAATTACAGAAGTTTAACATCCAAAATTATTTTTATAAAATACAAGAAATTTAAATGTTAGTATAGCAAATATTTAAAAAATAAAAACATAAAAGCACATCAGCCCTAATTAATTAATATGATGACTAAAAACTGTACCATATTTTAAAGTTTATACAACTTTTTCAATTACATTATCAGAGTAGATTTTTATATTTCTATTAGGGATGTAGAGGACATACTATTTTAAATGTGAAGAAAATAGGTTTCAAAGGTTAAATAATTTGCTTAATTCCATAAGACTAATAGAAGCTAAGATTTTACACACATCTTTTGAAACAGTGTCACTACGTAAACAATCTCCCCAAATCCTGTGTCACATATATGTATTTAATGGCCAGTATATGTCCATTTATTAAGTAGTTCTAATTGAGGAAATTCTCCATGGACACATATTTCTGCAAATCCTGTAAGAAGATATCGTGATGAAAGCTTCTGTTCTTGACTGTCTTTTAAAGAATATGTGCTTGCATAGCAAATAATCATGAAAGATAATGATAACGTCTTCATCTGGAGCACAGAATGGATTCATTTGCTTTATACTGTAATAAGGATAATGTCCCCTCTGTGGCAAAAGTTGGACATATTTGCTTAAAGTCCATTACAAAAGATTGGAGTTTACTAAACTTGGAATTTCTAAACTGTGAATCAAAAGCTTCACATGCATAGAATTCACTTGGGCCTGCATCTGCATCATTCCCACAAGACTTAAGAGTGAGCCACTAGAAATGTGAGTAACTGGTAGCAATGCGAAGTTCACACAGTCAGCTGTGCTGTGTGTAATAAAGTCTTTCATTTCTGACGCAGGAGCTCTGTATCTCCAGCTAGTATCCATGAAACTATGAAAGGCTAACTTGTTAACATGTAAGTGGGGTACAATTTCAGGCTTTTAAGTTCTTGACATTCAGTATGTTCACATAGAAAAGTTATGATATGTTTATTTACTGCCGTAAGAATACTACTTTCAGTGATTTTTAACTTGTTAGCCTGCCTGCCTGCCTTCCTTCCTTCCTTCCTTCCTTCCTTCCTTCCTTCCTTCCTTCCTTCTCTCCTCCCTCCCTCCCTTCTTCCCTCCTTCCCTCTTTCCTTCCCTCCTTCTAGTATTGTCAATTGAAGTTTACTGTCTTAGCCTCTGGAAAGGAAAATAAACGTTTTATGAAGTGATAGTGTTTCCACAAAAACATAAAACACAATCCTGAAAGTTCATGTGGGAGAGTCAAGCATACATTGCCTTATTCAGTCTCTATTTGTGATTTCTCATTGACAGACCCACTAGTAATAGAGAAAGGCAGGACTTTTGAATTCCAATCGTTTTTCAGTTTGTTATTTTCTGAATATAGTTACTTCAGAATTTCCAGTCAATTTTTTTCAAAATTTTGTTGGAAGTAAATGTCAGATTTGTGTTTAACTTACTGACATGTTAATGATTTTAATGAACTAATTAGTCTGTACCCATTTAAAATTATTTTAATGAAATTTTGGTAATTATTTTAACTAGACTTTACCTTCAGCTTAATTTTTCCCCATACAAAATGAAGAACACAAATATGAATTAGGAACTTTTATGAATAGCCTACATTAACAAATTTTAATGTGTAAATTGTGGCTTCATTTAACTTTATAGGTATTGAAGCTGTTAGAAAGGTTAGCCTTCCTAAAAAAAAATGGAAAATACTGATAAAAATTCTTCAGCATAGTACTGCTGAAATCAACACAGACGTTAGAATACTTGAGAGAAAATTTTTGTGACTACAAGGTCATAAAGATCAAAAGTTACAGAAATATAGCAGACATGTCATGTCCAAAATTGTTTGGATGATATATTTACATGATTTCAGATGTATTATTTAAAGGTTAAATTTTTATTGATTTACATGGAACATTCCCAATTTTTCAGATTTATAATGCCATTCTAAATAATCAAATGATTAGTTTTAAAAAATAACAGAAAACTTAGGAAACTTCTAGTAAATAATTATATCAAGAAACAGGAAATCTCTTTTTTTTGTTTGTTTGTTTGAGAAGGAGTCTGACTCTATCTCCTAGGCTGGAGTGCAGTAGCACTGTCTTGGCTCAATGCAACCTCTGCCTCCCAGGTTCAAATGATTCTCTGTCCTCAGCCTACTGAGTAACTTGGATTATATACATGCCCCACTACACCTGGCTAATTTTTGTATTTTTAATAGAGATAGGGTTTCACTATGTTGGCCAGGCTGGTCTCAAACTCCTGACCTCAGGTGAACCACCTGCCTTGGCCTCCCAAAATGTTGGGATTACAGGTGTGAGCCACAGCTCCCAGCCAAGGAAATCTTATGTTATGAAATCTGGATATAGTTTTCATATATCTTACATATGCTACCAATAAGTTAAAATATTTTGATTTTATAATCAAAGTGAAGCTTCATTGATCCCAAAAATTATTCAATGAAAAGTGAATTATTCTGTTAAATAAGAACCAAGATTTGTATTTACATTATACTGTCTGGAGAACTATAGCCAATCAATAATATTTGTTTATTAAATATTTTTGTAAATGAACCAGTGAAGGGGAAAGTACATGAAGAAATTTATAGCCAATCAATAATATTTGTTTATTAAATATTTTTGTAAATGAACCAGTGAAGGGGCAAAATACATGAAGAAATTCCAGTTAAAGTATATACCAATAACAAAATAATCCAATGATTAAAATAAAAATAAGAAACAAAATAAATTTTTTCTGATTTTAATTCACGGCAAAAATATAATTACAACAAACCGAATTCCTCACATAGTTTTATAAAGAAAGAAGACAAGATTTTCAGGAGAGACATATTATTTTTGGTCCATTCCCTCAGTCCCACATCTAATCCATCAGCAAAGCCTGTCAAATTTTTCACATGTGCACAAATTTATTTTTCATCTTCAGCAGAGTCTTATATCAGCTTATGTCTTCTCTTCATTAGAGTGCTGCAACAGACTCCCAAATTCCATCCATAGTTCACTACACTTCATACACAGCTGATCACATATCAGGTATAATAATTTATAAAATATGAATAAGCCTATCTTCCTTCTTCCTTTAGAAAATACTCTTCAGTGAGTTCACATACTATTTAAAATAAATTCAAATATCTTACTACACAGTCTTCAAATCCTGATGTTATCTGGCCCTTAATAATCTCTCCATTTATATGTTTATCATACTTTGCTTTTCTCATTATGCCCTATGAATCCTGGATTCCTTTTTTTTTTTTTTTAACTTGGCAAGCAGTGCAAGTTACCACACACTTTTCCATAAAACAAAAAAGCATTTTTCTTTTACACTTCTGGAGTTCAGACATCTGAAATCAAGATTGTGCCCAAATTGCATTTCTTCTGGAGGCTTCAGGGGAGCACTTTCTCCCTTTTCCAGCCTATTTCTTGACTCCTGGTCTTTTCCTTGCTTCTCTCTTACCTCTTGCTTCTATCACTACATGGAATATGAGCATCACTTTAATCTCCTATCTCCCTCTTATAAAGACCTTTTGTGATTACATGCGATGCACTCAGAAAATCCGGAAAAAAAATCTCTCCATCTCAATATCTTCACAAATTCAAGCGATTAGGACTTGGTCATCTTTTGTGGAGCATTAGTCAGCTCATCACATTTCACAAATATTTAAGCAACATCTAATGATATCACCCTGTAAGTTATTGTAATAGTTGTGAATGTTTTAAACTACTTGTAATAGTTTAATAACATCTTATAATACATAGATATCCTCTGGTATCATTATTTTTTTCGAAATTTTCTTGTGGTCTATACTAACATATTTACTTCTTCAGGAAGATGAGTTTAGGTAATTTCTTGCCAAGTTCTAAAATAAATGTTGTTGGATGGATTGGATAGTCTTATAGAGGTGTGAGTGTGTGTATGTGTGTGTCTGTGTGGACATGCCCATATGTGCCACATGAGTGTGGTATATATTTTGGATTACCCCTCTTAGTTTGATTAGAAATAACTTAAAAATAATCACCATCGAATTCTGGGATATCATTTTTGAGTTTAATCCAAAATATTTTATTTTTTTCTCTGGTACTATAAATGAGATCATTAATGTCCAATCTATTTCCTACTTGTTTTAATACAAAACTCATTTTATTTGATATAAACTTTTAATTTCACTATTCATTTAATTTAAAACATTTTTCTTTTACAAACAACTTAGGCATATTATACAGTAAAACAAGGTTTTTTTAAAGTGTAAAATATTAATGAGTTTTGTCAAATGCATCCACTATGGTACTATCATATGAATTATATTACAGAACATTTATATCAGAAAGTATGTTTTGCCCTTATCCTATCAATATTACTCCTATGGTGATTTTTCATTTTTAAAAAATACATAGAAACATAATTTATTTTTCTTAATTGAGCTTGTAGATGATGATCTTACTAAATGTAGTTTTTATAGTATGTTTCTAGATTACATTGAAACTTCTATGTATATAATTATCCTGTTTATGAATTATTAATTCACAGATCAGTTTCTTCCTTTGCAATTCTTATTTATTTTTTAAAATAATTCACTAGGTAGCACCTCCAACAAAATAGAAATAGCAAAATGAACATGCTTTCTTTTTTCCCTATCTTAAGAGAAAATTAATCAGCATTAAATTTGATGCTAACTCTTGAGTTCACGATATATCATTCATAAGATTTATTCATGTATCTTTTAGTCCTGGTTTCCTGAACATTATTTTTCTAAATGAACATTGAAAAAATAGCCCTTATCTAAGGTACCATTCTCTAATTACGAGGGATAAACACAAGAGCAGAAATAACCTACAGCTTTGGAAGCAATAATAACTTTTATTCACTTCTCATTGGCCAAAGCAAGTCACAGGGCTAAACTGGACATATGGATGAGGAAACATTCTCTTCCCATCAAGAGAGACTGAAAGTCACATAGTAAATGTCAGGTATACATTCTTTTTACCAGTAGATCATTAAATAAATTGCAGTATGTGTCCAATGTACTAAAATATGGTACAGCTTTCTCCAAGGCTCATCAAATGTAAACTGGGTCACTTTCCTTTATTGATAAGCAATTTTATTCCTGGCTCATCATCATTCTCCATAGTACTTCTTCATAATTCTTGCTAATTTTTAATATCCAATTTTTGTGTGTGTGTGTGTGGTGGAGTCTCACCCTGTTGCCTAGGCTGGAGTACAGTGGCACAATCTGCTCACTACAACCTCCGCCACCCAGGTTCAAGTGATTCTCCTGCCTCAGCCTTCTGAGTAGCCTGGATTATAGGCATCCGTCATTATGCCTGGTTAATTTTTTGTATTTTTGTAGACACAGCATTCACCACGTTGGCCAGGCTGGTCTCAAACTCCTGACCTCAGATGATCTGCCTGCCTCAGCCTCCCAATGTGTTGGGATTACAGGCATGAGCCACTGGGCCAGCCTCTAATTGAATGTTTGAATTTTCTGGCTTTTCTTCTTTTCTTTCTTTGCCCTTTCCTTCTTATTCTCCTTCTTTCTCCTCTCTTTCTTTCCTTTAATGATATTATTATCCACTCTGCTACAGTCACTCCCCTGGTCATACGTGAGACCCTGTTATTAGCATCAATAAAATTCCTGCGTCAAGTCAATTTTAGTCATATCACTCTTCAACCACCACCTACTTTCTTGCTCATGCCCTCTAATGCTCCAACTCCATGAATTACTCAACTCACAGAGGCAAACACTCCTTTGATATTACCACCTATCAATTTTCCTTTTCCTTTTTTATATCCTTATATCAATTTACCTATGATTCTGTCTATAGTGTTAAAGGTGCCTCCTAAATAATGCAGTGCACAACGAACAAAACTATATCGAGTGGGGCATCCTTATTATAATAATGAGTCTTCTTTGGAATGTTCATGATCTTCTTCACTCAAATTATATTATCTTCTCGATAGAAAAATTTCACTGTTCTCCCCTGTTTATCCAACCATCCTAGACAGCTTCTGAAACTTGAACTGCTCCACAGTTCCAGCGTCATTCTGAAGTATTTGAGTAGTGGGGGACTGCTGTGTTACATCATCTCCCACTGAGAATTCCCATTATATATATATATATATTATTCTCTAATTTCCCGATGCTAGCTTAGAAGCTGGAGTAAACTCATTATGACTGACATTCTCTTCTTCCTGGTTTTTAGGCCAGTGACTCAGCTGCAAATTCTCAAGATCCTTTTCATGTGTGATTATAGTTTGAGTTTGAATAATTAACTTTAGTAACATTTTTCCCCTTTTTCTGTATTTTTGCTATGTTAGAACTCACTTGTTTGCAACATTTAATGCTGAGCTGAATAGAGAAGGGAAAAATTGAGTTAGTGCTGGTGTTAACTTGGTTGTTAACACAAATATACACTGTCTACTTTTAATTATTTCTTTTTTTTTTTTTTTTGAGACGGAGTCTTGCTGTCGCCCAGGTTGGAGTGCAGTGGTGCAATCTCGGCTCACTGCAGGCTCCGCCTCCTGGGTTCACACCATTCTCTTGCCTCAGCCTCCCAAGTAGCTGGGACTACAGGCACCCGCCACCTCGCCCAGCTAATTTTTGTATTTTTTTTAGTAGAGACGGGGTTTCACTGTGTTAGCCAGGATGGTCTCGATCTCCTGACCTCGTGATCCACCCACCTCGGCCTCCCAAAGTGCTGGGATTACAGGCGTGAGCCACCGCGCCTGGCCTTAATTATTTCTTAATACACTCTGAAATGTGTGTAACTGTACTTCATTTCCATTTTTGAGTTTAGAAAACTGGTATTCTGGGTTTTGTGTAACTTGTCCAGAAAAGCTAGTAAATAGCAGAATAATAAGTACACTTTTAGTTTTTTGCCTTGAAACAGAATATCTTGTCACTTTTATTGAATAATGATATTCTTCTGGTAAGAAATCAGGTGAAATGTTACTGATTTCAAGAAGATTTTATTAAAATTGTGTCACCTAAAGATGAAAAACATGTGATGTTTATTCATGTTGCAAAAATAGTTTCTACAAATCTGTATTGATGACATTGCAGGCAATTGCCAAATATATTAAGAATACTATGTATTGGCTGGGCATGGTGGCTCATGCTTGTAATCCCAGCACTTTGGGAGGCCGAGGAGGGCAGATCACGGGGTCAGGAGATCGAGACCACGGTGAAACCCTGTCTCTACTAAAAATACAAAAAATTAGCCGGGCGTGGTGGCGGGTGCCTGTAGTCCCAGCTACTCGGAGAGGCTGAGGCAGGAGAAGGGCGTGAACCTGGGAGGCGGAGCTTGCAGTGAGCCGAGATCGTGCCACTGCACTCCAGCCTGGGTAACAGAGCGAGACTCCGTCTCAAAAAAAAAAAAAAAAAAAGAATACTATGTATTATATTATGCAATCAAATATGTAATTTATATAGTTATAATTTTAAAATGGTTTATTGATTTATTAAAGAGATTAATATACATATATATATATATTCACACATAATAATCCTAGATTCTAATCCATTTATATCCTCTCTATTTCAGCAGTCTGGTTAGAAGACAGCATATATATTAATTTAATGGGAAATGAATTAGTCAACTCAGGCTGCCATAATGTACCATAGACTTACTTAATGACTTACACAACAGAAATTTATTTTCTCACAGATCTGGAGGCCACACTTTCAAGGACAGAATCACAGGGATTTTATTCCCTCCATCATGGAATATATAATTCCGTGGAGTACATAATTTCATTGTGGAATATATATTTTACACTTGTGGAATACATAATTCCATCTCTCCTCCCTCTTTCTTATTTTTGTAAGTTTACTAGTCCCATCATGGGAGTCTTATCCTCATGCCATAATCTAACTCTAATTACCTCCCAAAGGCCTTACCTCCTGATACTATTACATTGGTGGTTAGAGATGCAACATATGGATTTGGAGGGTGACACAAACTTTAAGTTCATAATGGGGATAGTTTAAATAGATTAAAAGGGCGCTTTATTTTCAGAATTCAGATATCACAATTTTCTTCTAAGTGAGTCACAGAAAAAGTGAACCCTCCTAGGTTTTCAAGGTTCTCAATTATGATTAAAATTATTAATTGAAGTTTGAATACCCTTGATTTTCCTGGCTTTATATATCCTCAATTTAAGCAGGGTATTTCAAATCTATATTTTATTAGCTCACAGTTAGAATAAAAAATTTATGTCATAATCTCAATCAGACACGATTTGGGAGAATTAATCTGTTTTTTGGATATTGTTTCTATGTCATTGATTTTCAATTGTGTTTGGTACCTTTTCTGTCATTTGACATCAACCATTGTCTTTTTAATTTTATATATTTAAGTGTGTCTTTGAAATGCTGTTTACCTGTCCTAATTCAAATAATTATAGGACAGCACACTAGGAGAGATCCGGAAAACACATGTCCAAGGAATTTTCCCAGAGGCATTTACAAAAAGATATTCATGAATTTTAGGGTATTTTAAGACAAAACTTAAGGTGATTGTTAATGAAACTGATAAATCAGTTACATATAAAATATGTTTATGTCATCCTATTAGGTAAATTAACTACTTTTATATGGAACACTTGATATGCGTGTTCATTTAGGAACGAAGGCATTGGAGATTTGAGGACCTGTATGAAGTGAGTGTGTTTAAAAATGCTTATTTTTCCTGTTTTTAAATGAGATAAACTGTGAAATGCTGTGCTGACTTCTGTTTTAATTGACAAAAGTTACTTGCATACACTAGTATAGTATTTACACGTAAAAGCTCTGGTGCAGTCTATATATTTTAAAATTTTAGTTTCACCGTTTACTAACTGTGTGACTGTTGGTGAGTTTTGCATCTCAGTTTCTTCATTTTTTAAATATAGATGAGCATAATTGCTTCATAGGGTTTTTATGAAGATTCAAGGAGCTAATATATATAAATTGCTTAGACTAGTTTTTGATACATATAGTAAATAATCAGTACATGTTATTTGTAGTCACTGAATTATGACTGATTAAGCAGATGCAAGAAAATGGTTTATCATAGTTGATTAAGAACCAATGCAGTTGACATAAATAAAAGTACAAATAAGAATTGTAGTGGCTTGTTATAGCAGTATGGGAAAGAATTTGCCATAGAGTTTGTGTATCAGGGAAATGGGTTATGGAAGTTAATAAAGAGAGGCAAAATAAAAGTGACATGATTTCTCATCTGTACATGAGTATTGGCTCATAGGATTACATGGATCATATCATTGTTGACTCTCAACTAAACTTACTCTACGCCCTTGACTGCAGTTCTTGGTGTATTTTTTAAAGGAATACTGAGACTTGGTCAAATCACAGCTGAGATTATTGCATATCTAAAGCCAAATCTCCCTCTTTTACCTCTTATAATTGCAAGTGGGTTTAAAAATAGGGTTTGCACAGGTGAAGTGAATAAATTGCTGTTTGTGATTAAAGAACTGGGAAACTATTCCTAAAATCATTACAGAAACATAGCATTCATTGCCTCAAAACTGATTAGCTGAAATGTTTGTACACACAGGACAACGTGACCAAAATATTAATATATGATTTGACTAAATTTTACTAAGCTTCTCTCCTTCCCTCAGGCCAGAGAAATTTGGCCAAAATTTGGCCTATCCTTAAGCTCTTCAAGGCATAAAAAGTTCTTCTTAAAGGCCCTACTTAGAATCAGTTGATCTCAAGGAAGTTTATTTACTCATCTCTTCAGTAATACCCTACTACACCCTACTACAATAGAACTGGTTCTTTCTAGCCTTGCTTATTTCTCTCATATTAGAAAAGCCCTTTGCTTCCTGACTTTGAGATGCATGCAGATCTTGCAGAAAACGCATTTTCTATTGTTGTAGTGCCTATCCAGCTACTGCAATAGCAACCCCACCCTGTATTGAAACAATATATACATTTTTCAAGTTTATTTTAGATTCAGTGGGTACATGCGTAGGTTTGTTACCTGGGTATATTTTATGATGCTTAGATTGGGCTATGAAAGATCCCATAACCCAAGTACTAAACATAGCACCCAAGTTAGTTTTTAAATCCTTTTCAAGTTTTCTCTGTCTTTCTTTCCTCAAGTCATTTTCAGTATCTATTGTTGCCATTTTTATGTCCAAGAGTAGTCAATGTTTAGCTCCCAAGTATAAGCGAGAACAACATGCACTATTTGGTTTTTGGTTTCTGCATTAATTTGCTTAGGATAATAACATCCAGCTGCATCCATGTTCCTGCAAAAGATTTGACTTAATTCTTTTTTATGGCTGCATAATATTCCATGGTGTATTTGTACCACATATTCCTTATCTAAACCACCACTGATGGACACTGACATTGATTTCATGTCTTTGTTATTGTAAATAGTGCTGCAATTAATGCAATAATGCATGTAATTTTCAGACACATTATAGGAGTCCAGGTTTATTAAAATAGTAGTACTTCATTAATATACAGTAAAATGATATTTTTATTAAATTATTAAAGAAATATTTATATACATAATTTTTTATCTTAACTAGATTAAAGATAGTTTGAATATATATGCATATATATACATATAGCATATATCTATTCAGGTATCTGTATATAGACATATATCTGTTCTTAGCATTTCCCAATCTCCAAATGTTTTAGGAAGCTGGCTTTAAGACAAAATTTAATGCAAAACCTGCAAAAACTAATGGCTGAAGGCTTCTTCTAATAATTAGACCAGAAACTGAGGCAAAAGTCCTTTATTGTCTGAATAATTTAATTAATGTATGACAAGGACTATACTAGCTTTTCATTCTTTAGATAGTTTTAGATACTTAGGGGTGACCCACACTTCTATATTACACCGTTCTCAAAGAAGTGATGTTTTTTGTTTACTACCTCAGCTTGCATAGGAGGGGCACTTTCAGAGACTTGTAACTGCCTTTTCTCACTATGATAGCCCTTTCCAGATAAACAAAGTACTAATGTGAGAGTTAGAGAAAGTATGTCTATCCCAATGATACATTCAGGGACCAAAACGTGACCACAAGATATATCTCTCTCTCTCAACACATTAAATTACCTATGAGTTGGACCTTACCCAGGACACAGTTTCTTACCTGTTTCCTATATGCCATCATTCTAACGCAAGCACCATGATGGCACTTTGAATCTGACTATCAGTCACCTTGGAACCTGTGTCAAAAACCCTAGAAATGACTAAGTAGTTATCTTTTCTCCAGTGTACACTATTCAAGTCAATAGTTATAGTCCCTTTGAAATCAAGCTGAAAGAAGTTTCGTTATGTACAATCGTCGTGGTTTTACAGGGTTCTTCCTCTTGGGAATCTGGCCTCTCATTCAATCAGTGTTCTGGGTCTAAAACTGGCTGGGATCTGGAAACTGGACAAGGCATTGTGACTTTATGCTGACGGCAGCGGCTCATGTTGGGCGTTGCTCTCCCAGGTGCAGCGGCAGCCCGCATGATGGCAGCGACAACTACAGACGGCTGCCGCTGCCATCAATAGGATCATCAAGAAGTAGATGATCCTTCTTCTGATCATCTATCCTCCATTTCTTCTGAGGGTAGAAGTTGAGTAGAACATTGTTGTACTTGCATGCACCTAATTTCTGGTATTAAGCACCACCACCTGGTTACTATTGTATTTGGTATTATCATTTTATTGCTCCCAATGCACCTGGTTCTGTTACAACCTCTGTTACCATCAGTCTTTGCCAAAAGGGGGAGACGCCACTGAGCTCCTTAATGATGCTGGCATTTTCTTGTCAGTATATTATTTGATAGCCCTATCTAATAATATCTTCTTGTGGCCTGCCTGTGGAAAACAAACATCTGGTAGGTTTCCTGGTGTCATGTAGCATATTCACTCTAGCATACCCATGCTCCATGCCTTGACTCTTTTATTCCATTCATCTGCAGACTACCACGATAATTTAGGCATTAGATTTTATTTAACTTGGTCCATCAGCTTTTCCGTGCTTCCAGAAGCCCTCTAATGCTACTATCACCCGGATGTCCTTGCCACAATCTTAAATCCTGTATCTTAGGAAAGTGCTCCCAAGTCAGTACCTCTCTCTTATCTATTCTCATGTGTGCATCCCTTGATCATACACCCTCAGAGTCAATTTCTACTTGGATATTTAATCCATTAGATGTGGGTTGCCCCTGAAAGGATGCAACTATGGGTGAGATAACTCTCTTTAACCAAAGTGAATTCTGAAGAGGCTGACGGTGGAAGGCTACCTCCTGACAGCACTCCCAGTAGCTGGGCAGTAAAACCGCATCAAAGTGTTCAACACCGAAGAAAAAATGTATTATTTACTCTAAAAAACTTACATGACATTTTACACACTTCATTTCCAAGATTCTGAATCAAAAATATTTGTTCTGGTGAATGCTATCTTTTGTTTAGATTTCCATCTAATCTTTTAGATGATGTCAGAATTCTTAATAATTCTTATTAAGTTTATAAATAAATTTAAATAGTTTTATATAAATAAATATATTTATATAAACTTATATAAATAAATTTATTTATATAAACTTATATAAATAAATTTATTTATAAATTTTTCTTGGGTGTTGAACACTTTGCATCATTATAAGTAAACTTAATATGTTTATAAATAAACACAATAAATTCCAGTTTATTCCCTGTTTTAATGAAATTATTTTATATTCTTTGCTCGATAATAAATAATTTAAAGGACCTTGGTTTCCATTATTTGTCTAAGTTTAAAAAAATTGAAGGGATTTTTTTTAACACAATACATAACAAAAATTGTTTTTTATTGGTTTCTTGTTTAGGTAATTATTATTCAGAATCATTTTATAAACTTGAACAATGAATGGAAAAATGAAAATTCTATTCTATTCTTTATTATAAGTTTATTAAAAGTACATTTACTATGTTTTTAATTTAGTACACTCTAAAATTATCAAGATATGATAAACACAAATTAGGACATTATAAAAAAGTTTGTAGCTTTAATTTTTTTTTTTTTCTTTTTGAGATAGAGTCTCACTCTGTCACCAGGCTGGAGTGCAGTGGCGCGATCTCAGCTCACTGCAACATCAGCCTCCCAGGTTCACGTGATTCTCCTGCCACAGCCTCCCGAGTAGCTGGGACTACAGTTGCATGCCACCACGCCCGGCTAATTTTTGTATTTTTAGTAGAGATGGAGTTTCACCATGTTGGCCAGGATGGTCTCAATCTCTTGACCTCGTGATCCGCCCACCTCGGCCTCCCAAAGTGCTGCAATTACAGGCATGAGACACGGCGCCCAGCCAGCTTTAATTTTTTAATTCCATTGGTCCAATACGAAATTTAGGCTTGAGTAAAATATTCATATGCACAAGTTCTGTTTAACTTTATCACACTACATTTTCGATTTAATGTAAACAATTATATCAAAAAGTGTTATTCACATACATGTTTGGAAAATTTTGTTACAATTTCTGTCTGTTGGATGTATGTTATACTTTATTAATACTATATTTGTGTTTGTGTCTGATAAAATTCTCTTAAAATCCATGTTACATATTTATAGTTCTTTTAATTTGAAAAATCTTGAGCAAGTGCAGTAGCTCATGCCTGTAATCCAGCACTTTGGGAAGCTGAGGTAGGAGGATCCTTGAACTGAGGAGTTTGTGACCAGCCTGGGCAACATAGCAAGATCTTGTCTCTACAAAAAATTTTAAAATATTAGTTCTGGTATTTTATTATTTCCAATATAAGCTAGAACTAAAATATACCCTAGAATTATAGACACTTAAAAGTGAAACTAACAAGTATATTTATTAAATTTTAAAATTTGCCTAAAATTTCTAGAAATATGAAATTGTCTAAATGAGGACAAAGATTTTGGCATTTATTTTCTACCTTTTTGTAATGCTGTCAGTACTTAGAAGAATGTTTGACATATATAGTTGGATATTAATGAAATATATTTTGAAGTTTTATGCATATATAATAGCAATAATTTTTATACTGATGCATATAAAATTTTCAATTTCCAATATCTACTTCTATTACTGAATTTATGTCTAAATCAATGATTTAGATTTGGAACTACATTAAACTGCCACTTTTATACAAAAGTACTCATTGCAGATTTGTGGTTTTCACCTACTCTCTAAGAGAGAAAATTACCTATCATTATCCTACTAGCACCAAATTAATACTGAACAATTTTAGTGGTATTATATAAGCATTAGTTATTAATGGCTTTTTGCAAACCAGAATGCCATATTAAAATTGCTAGAATAATTAGTGGCATTGAGAATAGTTCAAGAAATGCTTTTTAAAATGAGGGAATGTGTTGACTGCTTAAAGAAAGAATTGAATTTAACAGACTATTGAAAGAGAAGGAGGTGTGGGCTTGAGAAGAAAAATTGTAAATTGGATTTCAGACTTTTTTGAGTTGAGAGTATAATATTCAAGTAGAAATTTCCTGTAAGCAACTAGAGATAGGGAACTTTAACCCATGGTAATAATCATGAATGGAGGTACAATTTAGG
Source organism: Nomascus leucogenys (assembly GCF_006542625.1). Lineage (NCBI taxonomy): Eukaryota > Metazoa > Chordata > Mammalia > Primates > Hylobatidae > Nomascus > Nomascus leucogenys. The sequence continues at coordinate 82,335,177 of NC_044385.1, read as the reverse complement.
GGCTCAGTTTCATAGATATAATAATTAAAACTCTGAAAAATGTGTGATATCTTTCAGAGGGATACACACACACACAGATATATATGTTTTTATTAAGCGATTGGAGAAAGGGTCTCAAAAAGAGACTCTAAGCAAGAATAGCCAATGAATAAGAGAAGTCCGATAGAGTTACAGAAGCTGGAGGAAAAGACACTCCCTGAAATAAAAGATAATTAGTTGGTGGAAATAATGCCTTCTTCCCCAATCCCTACCTTGTCTTCCTTGGCATCTTTTAGAACCATGCAGATACATTCTAGGACTGACAGTTTTGTGTAAATGACATGACATTTCCAATATTTTAAACTTTATGTATAAGATAGAAACATATATATTGTTAATGTATTTTTACAGTGTTAATTTTATAAAAAAATATTTTTGCATACTACCTACAATCTATCATTCAGAGAAAGTGTTTCAGGTTTCCAAATTTTTCAAGGTTCCTAAAATATGAAATATTAAAATATTTCTGATATACTCGTGAAAAAATGGAATTTCATACGCTTTCATACATCTTTATTAAGATGTTTACTTTGCACCAGTGATTGGTGTCATTTTTATTTACTATAAAGAAAGTTACTTAAAATAAAAATTATTTTTAAAGTAATAAAGTTTTTAGTCTTATTAAAGTACAAGCAAATACATATGAATATAAAATATGCAAAGTAAACATATTTTGCTTACTAAATTAAAATAATGTAATAGAAAGCATTATTGTTTTCAAAAACATTACTCTAAATTACCATGTCATATCATGTTACTTAGAATCTTTTTTGCAACATTGCAAAAATAAGCAGATTTTAAAATTTGTTTATATATAACAAGTTTTTCATTTTTATTTTATTTATTTATTTTAACTTTTATTTCAAGTTTGGGGGTACATGTGTAGGTTTGTTATACAAGCAAATTGTGTGTCACTGGGGTTTGGTGTATAGATTATTTTATTTCATCACCAGGTAATAAGCGTAGTACCTGATACATAGTTTATTGGTCCTCACCCTCCTCCCACACTACAGCCTCAGGTAGGCCCCAGTGTTTGTTGTTACCTTCTTTGTGTCCATGTGTACTGAATGTTTAGCTCACACATAAGTAAGAAAATGTGGTATTTGATTTTCTGCTCCTGTATCAGTTCACTTAGAGAATGGCCTCCAGATCCATCCATGCTGCTGCGAAGGACATTATCTCAGTTGTGTGTGTATGTGTTTTTGTTTCTAATGGCTGCATAGTATTATATTGTGTGTATGTACCACATTTTCTTTATCCAATCTATATTGATGAGCATTTAGGTTGATTTTATATCTTTGCTATTGTGAATAATGCAGTGCTGAACATACGCATGCATTTTTCTTTATGTTAGAACGATTTATATTCCTTTGGGTACATACCCAATAATGGGATTGCTGAGCAGAGTGGAAGTTCTGTTTTCAGTTATCTGAGAAATTCCTAAACTGCTTTTCCACAATGGCTGAACTAATTTACATTCCCACCAGCAGCGTATAAGCATTCATTTTTCTCCACAATCTCACCAGCACCTGTTATTTTTTTTTTTTTGACTTTTCAATAGTAGCCATTCTGACTCATGGGAGATGGTGTCTAATTGTCGTTTTGATTTTAATTTCTCTATTGATTAGTGATGTTGAGCATTCTTTCATTTGTTTGTTGGATGCATGCATGTCTTCTTTTGAGAAGTGTCTATTCATGTTATTTACACACTTTCTAATGGGTTGGTTTTTTTGCTTGTTGATTTAAGTTCCTTATAGATTTTCATTCATCAGATGCATAGCCTGAAAATATTCTCTCCCATTCTGTAGGTTGTCTGTTCACTTTGTCGATAATTTCTGTTGCTGTGTAGAAGCTCTTTAGTTTATTAAGATCCCACTTGTCAATTTTTGTTTTAGTTGCAATTGTTTTTGGCTTGTCACAAAATCTTTGCCAGGTACAATCCCCAGAATAGTATTTCTAAGGTTATTTTCCAGGGTTTTTAGTAGTTTTAGGTTTCACATTTAAGTATTTAATTCATTTTGAGTTGATTTTTGTAAGTGATATAAGGAAGGGTTCCAGTTTCAATCTTCTCCATATGGCTAGCTAGTTATCCCAGTACCCCATTTATTGAACTGGGAGTCCTTTCCCTATTGCTTGTTTTTGTTGACTTTGTCAAAGATCAGATAGTTGTAGGTGTGTGGTATTATTACCGGGCTCTGTATTCTTTTCCATTGGTCTATGCGACTGTTTCTGTATCAATAGCAAGATGTTTTGGTCACGGTAGCCTTACAATATAGTTTGAAGTTGGGTAATGTTATACCTCTAGCTTTGTTCTTTTTGCTTAGGATTCCCTTGGTCATTTGGGCTCCTTCTGAGTTCCATATAAATTTTGAAATAGGTGTTTTTATTTTTATTTTTTTTGCCATTTCTGTGAAGAATGTTATTAGATGTTTGACAGAAATAACAATGAATTTATAAATTGCTATTTGGGTAGTATTGCCATTTCAAATATATCAGCTCTTCCTATCCATGTGCATTAAATATTCATCCATTTGTTTGTGTCGTCTCTGATTTCCTTGACTAATATTTTGTAATTATCATTGTAGAAATCTTTCACCTCCCTGGTTAGCTGTAGTCCTAGGAATAGAATAAGTTTATTTTTAATAAAATGAAAAGAAAATCATAGCATTTGCATATTTCAAAGGAAAACAACTTTTATAAATGCTTTTCATTTTGATCTTTGTTATATCAAATATAAAGCAATTACTAGAATTGTTATATCACTACCTGATGTGGTCTGGGTCTGTGTCCCCACCAAATCTCATGTAGAATTGTAATCCTATGTTGGAGGTGGGGCATGGTGGGAGGTGATTGGATAAGGATAGTGGAGTTCTCATAAAAGCATTAGCCCTATTCCCCCTTGGTACTGTATAAAATAGAGGTATAGATATACTTTGAGTTCTGGGATACATGTGCAGAATGTGCAGGTTTGATACACAGGTATACACGGGCCATGGTGGTTTGCTGCACCCATTGAACCATTATCTACATTAGGTATTTTTCCTAATGGTATCCTTCCCCTAGCTTCCTGCTCCCTGACAGGCCCCGGTGTGTGATACTCCCTTCCTTGTGTCCATGTGTTCTCATTGTTCAACTCCCACTTGCGAGTGAGAACATGCAGTGTTTGGTTTTCTGTTCCTGTATTAGTTTTCTGAGAATGATGGTTTCCAGCTTTATCCATGTCCCTGCAAAGGACATAAACCATCGTTTTTAATGGCTGCATAGTATTCCATGTTGTATATGTGCCATATTTCCTTTATCCAGTCTATAATTGATGGGCACCTAGGTTGGTTCCAAGACTTTGCTATTGTGAATAGTGCCACAGTAAACATGTATTTTCATGTGTCTTCATGGTAGAATAATTTATAATCCTTTGTGTATATACCCAGTAATTGGATTGCTAGGTCAAATGGTATTTCTGGTTCTAGATCCTTGAGGAATTGCCACACTGTCTTCCACAATGGTTGAACTAATTTGCACTCCCACCAACAGTGTAAAAACATTCCTATTTTTCCACAACCTCTCCAGCATCTGTTGTTTCCTGACTTTTTAATGATCGCCATTTTAACTGTCGTGAGATGGTAACTCATTGTGGTTTTGATTTGCATTTCTCTAATGACCAGTGATAATGAGCTTTTTTCATATGTTTGTTGGCTACATAAATGTATTCTTTTGAGAAGTGTCTGTTCAGATCCTTTGCCCACTTTTTGATTGGGTTTTTTGTTTTTTTTCTTGTAAATTTAAGTTCCTTGTAGATTCTGGATATTAGCCCTTTGTCAGATGGATAGATTGCAAAAATTTTCTCCCATTCTGTAGGTAGCCTGTTCCCTTTGATGATAGTTTCTTTTAATGTTCAGATCCCATTTGTTAATTTTGGCTTTTGTTGCCATTGCTTTTGGTGTTTTAGTCATGAAGTCTTTGCCCATGCCTATGCCCTGAATGGTATTGCATAGGTTTTCTTCTAGGTTTTTATGGTTTTAGGTGTTACCTTTAAGTCTTCAATCGATCTTTAGTTAATTTTTGTATAAGGTACAAGGAAGGGGTCCAGTTTCAGTTTTCTGCATATGGCTAGCCAGTTTTCCTAACACCATTTATTAAATAGGGCATCCCCATCAGGCTACCGTTGACTTTCTTCACAGAACTAGAAGGAACTACTTTAAATTTCATATGGAACCAAAACAGAGCCCATATAGCCAAGACAATCCTAAGCAAAAAGAACAAAGCTGGAGGCATCACACTACCTGACTTCAAACTATATTGCAAGGCCACAGTAACCAAAACTGCATGGTACTGGTACCAAAACAGATATATAGATCAATGGAACAGAACAGAGGACTCAGATACAATGCTACACATCTACAGCCATCTGATCTTTGACAAACATGAGTTCTTATAATATCTGATCATTTAAAAGTGTGTAGCATCTCCCTCCTATGGCTCTCTTTCTCCTGCTCTAGCCATGTAAATGATCACTCCCCCTCTGCCTTCAGCCATGATTAAGTTTCCTGAGGCCTCCCCAGAAGGCAAGTAGATGCTAGCATCATGCTTCCTGCACAGCAGAACCACGAGACAATTAAACATATTTTCTTTATAAACTACCCAGTCTCAAGTATTTCTTTATAGCAATACTTGAGGTAATTGCAAGCACTCACTAATATACCACTGTAATATTATTTCTGATGATTAACAAAGAGGATCATATATATGTATGTGTGTATATATGTATATATATGTAATATATATAGATGCATCACATAAGTGTGTTTTCAAACAAAAAGAAAATAAAATATACTTGTTTTTATAATTAAATTTTATAACTGAATTATATAGTTTTCTTATGAGTCTTATATGTTACCTTTATCACATACTATTTAAGTCATTTATGGAGTAGTAAAAATTTTGAAAACAAAATGCTTCTAAATAATGTTTCAAATATCTTGAAAGTTTTGGGAAAAAGAGTTACGTAAAGTTTTTTTACCTGGAAATCTTCTTTAATTCTCCTCTAGTTCTCTCATTTCAGGACTAAGCATCATTGTATCATTTGAATTAAATGGAAAGCTAAATTAGAAATAATTTCAAGTTAAAAATTAGTTTACATTTATGTTATAACGGCATATCAATATCATTACATTAACTCCTAGCATACATTCTGCAATTAATAAATCAAGAAATGGTATTAGAAATTACAGATCTAATCATATTCATTATTCATACTTTCCAGTATTCACCCTAACTCTCACAGCAAAAGATATCTATTTGATTCCCAACTTGCAATACTCACAATAAAGTTTAAGTGTGTGATCATATATTCTTTTTTGTCAATCATATGTTAATTTATTAAACTTATTATACTGTTTTAAATCCTACATCTCTTGTTCAGAAACACATATTTTTATATATGCTACCTGCTAAAGCATCCCCTACTTTATAGGTCTAAGAACTTCCATTTTCATGCCTATTTTTCTACAACAATCCATGTAGAAAACCTATATTCTTTAAGGTTTTATAAAGCTTTTCTATTCTTTCCATTTATTACCCACTTAAACAAATAAGTGGTACTCTCCTCAATCTTCCCTATTACTGCTGCCTTCTCATCACCCTGTAATGAATTCAATTTCTCCAATCAAGATCTGCAAATTGATTTTGTTTCTTGAATATATTTCCAGAAAGACGTACCATAAATAGATGCAGTGTCACCATGACTTTGTAATTTCAAGTAATGAGTTTTTGTAGTTGCTATAAACACCAAATCTAGACTATTAACAGTATTTAGATCTTTTAGACATGAGCTATATATTGTATATAATCTGATCCAATGTTAAAATTTTGCAGAAGAAAGCTAATTTTACCTATATAAACAGAACAGGAATGCAGAAATGAGATGCCTGGTGTTTGTCCTCCAGAAATTTTTGTCATGTAAAATACATATACACAAATCTATGGACCACTATGTGCCTTATGACCTGGATTTGGACTATGAATCCATTTAATTTTTGGCCTCTAATTGACTCTCATTTTAATAAAAGAATCATAATGATGATTTGCATTCAAGGTTATCAATGTCAAACTGGACTCTGTCCATAGTTCTTAAACATGTATGGATATTTCCCTTTCCTTTGGGCACAGTTAGCTAAGTGAATGTCCATACGTTCTTTGGGGAATGACTGAGGAATCATTACCATGTATACATGCCACTGTGCATGATTCTTTATTCATATGGGGTCCCATCCTTTTCTTCTGTCAACCGTTTCTAGATCTGAGAAGTTCAAACATAAACTGGAAACCAGAAAAGAGAGTTGACTCCTTTTAGGAGTAGCTTTCCTCAGCTTTCTGATCATCCATCCTGGAATGCTTTTGCTATATAGATTTAACAGGCTTCTTACAAAAGCCAATGTACCTTGATCCTGGGAAGCCATGTTCTATTAATCATCTCTTGCTCTCCATACCTCAAGACCACTGAATCCCAATCTTTACAATAATTGTAATCTCCTTAACTTTAATAGTTAAGCATATCTATCTGACCTCTAATATTTTAGAATGCTACCATGTCCTTTGTAATCACTGAGTCCAGTTCTATAATGCTATCTCCTACTTTTAGTGCTGATCAAAAGAGAACAATGACAATTGAGCTTAATGATACTAGTGAAATTCTTACCAATGCATCCTTATTGCTTTGGTGTACACTGAGTATCCTTTGAACCTTCCAAAAGAAAACATCAACTAATGAGTTTTCTCACCTTATGTAATACGTACCCACGAGTATGCTCATGTTTGTGATCTTTTTCTTCTCCTTTCACTTACTACAGGTCATCACTTTTCCTAAGATTCCAAGTGTCAACATAGTAACATATTTTCACTGTTTTTCAGGGTGTTTCCCAGGGTATTAAATTCTGTATCAGGATAGGCTATCCACATATTTCAAATGCTCCCTGTTCAACTTTAAAATCCATTCTCTTTGAATGAGTAATTTCAGGATTCAGTCACATACATAGTCCCCAAGCTTCTGCTAACACATGTTGACTTGGTACTCCAACTCCTTTGGCTAATCACGTTCTTGTGTTAGTAGTCCAAGCGCTTTCATGATTCAGATATATAGCAACGGCATGGGATATTGATGTTGTTTCCAAAGAAGAGTTAAAGTTAGATCTTAAGGAAGATGTATGTTGTTCTTTAAGACAGATGCCTTTACATGTCTTTAAGAGAAAAAGGGCTTACCAGACTTTAACAAGGAGAACATAACTGCTTCTGTAGGCCCAGAATGTTCAAAAACTGGGGATGGAATATTTTTAGCTTCATTCACCATTAAGTCCTCACCCTATAATTCTTTTGCATTGAGGCCCTTTCCATAAAAATACATTAAAAACTTTGTGATTGAGAATCAATTTATCTGAAGCAATGTTTCTCTTATAATTAAGTCTTGGGCTTGGTTTTCAGCTTTTTCCAGACTCTGGCTACAGGAGATAAGTTTCTTTATATATTACCAGAAAGGCCCTTTGTTATTTATGCTTTTCCTTATATTGGTAATTTATCTTATTGGTAATTTATTTTCTTCAGCCTACCCTTGTCTTACATAAATACCATAAATTCAATAGCCATTAGATGGCATATTCTTCTAATTATAATTTCTCTTATACCTCTCAAAATCCTGAGATTGTTTACATTTGAGCACATTCCCTTCCACAGATATTCTGTCCTACTTCATCTCCAGTAAACGTTTTAACAATTTCAAAACAATTACATGCTATAATCTACCAGTGCTCTTACTCCATTAGAGGTGATGTTCTCATTGCCAGCTGCCCAGTAGGGGATCCAGTTTCCTATAAGAGTCTGCATCATCGCACTAGTCTTGGTAAAAAAATGTCATAGGTGGTGTTCTCTGGAAACAGGATATTTAAACTCTGAAACTTGCATGCAAGAGTTTCATTAAGAATTGCTTAACAAATGAGGATTGGATAAAAAGTGTATTTAAACTCTAATGCAGTTGCAACAGAGGTCTCAGCTGATCTAATAGTGAGCTCTGGAGCTGTAATACCTTTTCACAATTTTTCCATATCAGGCAAAGTTGTGGGCCACTGTGGCCCTGAATTCAATGGATGCAATATGCTCAAATGAGGGACATAGTTTTGGGTAAGGGATCCTTCTCTATTGCAGACAATTAGTGGAGATGGATTCATCTATGAACTATTAGAAACCAACACACTGGATAAATTAGTGCCCCATTTCCAAAAGCATCTACCAATGCATGTAGCCTGAGTTGGCATATGTTATGGTAAACTCAGGCTTGATCTCAGATTAGTTTCTGAAATTCACAGAAAAACGTTTCATAAATATTTACCTGGAAGAACAAAAGGAGAAAGCATTTATTCGTATAAATCTGACTCTCACATTTCAAGGATAAAGCCATGTGCATTTACTCTCTCAAATTCTGAGTTACACATTCATATTGCTCTTCACTTTTCCTTGGGCATGGCATAGTATTATTGAAGAAAGCAAAGCTGAAGTTTTGTGATTCTATAAAGTAAGAATTTTGTGATGCAAATAAAAGGTGAGGCACTGTAAAATTTATCAAGTGTAAAGCTGGCCAAAACCTATGAAGAGTTGGTCATTGTAGCATTAACTGGGATAAGAGGTAGGGCTGACATGATTCAAGGTTGCTTGAAAGCTTTATCTGATTCAATAATTAAAGTAAAGAAGGGATGACTAATAGTTTTTATTCCATTTGACCAATACACATTGTTGACACTATTAGTAATGCCATTTTCATGAATACCTTATTGTTAATGGTGATGATAGTGGGGAAAAAAATGGCATCACAATTGAGATAACAAGCTTACGAGATGGCCATTATTAATTTTCACCTCCTATTTACTTGTGGTCTCATATATACCTTCTCACAATGAAGAGATGTAATATGTATAACCTGTAGGGAATTAAGAAAAAGATGGTATGTGACTTCCAAGGCTAGGTCATAAAAAGCATTGTATCTTGAATTATTTGCTTTGACAGAAACCAGTTGCCATGTCAATAAAACACTCAAGAAGCAATATGAAGAAGTCCACATGGCAAGTAGAGGCCAGCTGCCAAAGACTTGTGAGCAAGCCAACTTGGAGAAGTTTCATTATCCTTAGTCAAGTCTCCAGCTGCATTAGGATACTGAGCCACAACCATGAACTGCTCCAAAGTATTTGAACAACAGATACTATCTGAGATAATAAGTGACAATTGTTGTTTTGGGTCATTATGATTTGAAATAATTTGTTATACAGCAATAGGTAGCTAGTACAACCATTACATTATGAATATCCTGTCTTTTTATCGAAGTGTACCAATATGTATTACATATAATTGTAGAACTTGGCAGGTGCCAAGTTTAGGCTACTAGCTCCTGGATGACCTAACTCTCTTGGGATATTTTAGGACACTGAAACTATCATCCTGACTTTTCTCACTTGCCTAGAGCTTGGAGTACCACATACATAGATCTTAAACCCTGTCCTGAGTTATTCTGACATGCCTTGCAAACTCAGTGGAGAATGTAGGCCATGGACATCTAAAGAGGAAAAAAAAAAGCAAAACTTAAATTACCAAAAGACTCTATCACAATGGGCGATTATTACAACCCACATCTAAGTTCCAAGAAATAGTGGTTCCAGCTCCCATGACAGGTTTCTTCTGATACCTCCAAGACTATGTTAACCCCAAATTCACATTCATCAAGTGGCAATGAATTTTAGAAAGAAAGTGGGGGTAGGATAATTAATAGAAGGTTATAAATATATACATCTTTCTTTATTGAGATGAGTTCTTCTTCTGAAAATCCTAAATATTATTTAAGAAAATAGCTTCTTTGTAAGGAATGGTTCAGCTATGGGAACCAACATTTGGAAACATTTTTCAATCTCCTTATGGCTTCAAGCTATTATTCATAGCAACAGGGGCATGCTGCAGCCACCTAGTGAGTAGCTCAGGAAATACAATGGCAATAGAATTACAGTATCATAATTATGTTAGTAGGCAGAAGAACAAAATACTATCAAGTGAGTAAAGAAATAGAGATGTTTCAGAATGTAAACTGCAGAAGGAAGATCAGTTTCATTTACAAATCTCTCTTAAATACCTAAATCAGCATGCGTCACACAATTGATGTTCAACAAATATTTATTGAATTGAGAAATGAATGAATGAATGAATGAATGAATGAAAGAGTTTTCCTAGGGTCTCTGGAGGCCAATAATGGACAGTCTTATCATATAAGTGGGTTTTAATGGGATCTTTACACATGTTAAAAGCACCTGAAATGTGATTTTGAGTCAGGCAAGAAAAAAATGGGAAGATAAAGTAGCTTGAATCAAATGTCAGGTACTAAAACTGCCACTTGGAACATTTTACGGAGGCTAAAAAAATAAATAAATAAAAGTGTCCCAACTAATTTGGCAGGTAGGATAATTTCAATTCATCTGGACTATATATAATTGGCTCAACTTTTTTTTCTCCTAGAAATCTCAAACAAGTAGGATTATGACAATATTTTAGTTACACATAATAATTCATATTTATATGCGATTTTTTTTTTTTGAGACAGAGTTTTGCTCTATCGCCCAGGCTGGAGTACAGCAGTGCAATCTCAGCTCACTGCAACCTCTGCCTCCTAGGTTCAAGCAATTCTAGTGCCTCAGCATCCCAACTAGCTGGGCCTACAGGTATGTGACACCACACTTGGCTAATATTTGTATTTTTAGTAGAGGCAGGGTTTCACCATGTTGGCCAAGATGGTCTTGAACTCCTGACTTTAGTTGATCTGCCCACCTTGGCCTCCCAAAGTGCTAGAATTACAGGCTTGAGCCACCACACCCGGCCATGATTTTTAAAGCCCTATAGAAGGCAATTTTATTTTGCAAACAGACATGACATTGCTAATGGCTACCTAAAAGGTTTATTGGAGCACTTGCTGGGAGAATATTTAAATGCTTGTCATGGACCTATTTATATTGTTAATAACTTATAGGAAATATTATTAGAAGGAATTTAGTTTAGGCAAATGTGATATAATTAATATTAACATGATATAGCCTATTAATAATGTTAAATTTATATAACATTTTATGTCTCAGTATTCTATACATACATTTGCCTAAAATTTAAGATAAACTAGTATGTGTTAAATATGATTTATAGATACTTCCATATCTTATTTGTTATGTTGTGCATGTTGGATATTATTACTATTATTCCTATTTTACGGAAGACAAAACAGATGTAAAATGACTTTCTAAAAGTTATAAAATATGAAAAAGATAGATGCAACCCCCAGATTTTATGACTTCAATATGTATTCTCTCCATCCTTAATCATAGCCTCTTGCAAAGTATACCAGAACATGGTCAAGGAAAAAATGTGGTTCGGTTATGTCAGAGTTTTTGTATATGAATGACTAATCATGTCTTCAGAATTTATTGCATCTATATGTTTTTTACCTTTAACACAACAGGAGCTTTTATCAAGCAGTGCCTAAAAAATATTTATTGACTAATAGTGGTGTCTCAGCATACTTCTTATTGAAAAGCCTGAAGACAGTTTTAACAGTGCCTTTTCTAAAGTGCTTACAATCTAATAAGACTTTACAAACAGATAAATAAATAGTTTTGTATATATGATATTGTTGTGCTGAAGGCATATGAAGAGGACAATGGTAGCATAGAACAGGGCACTTAATTCTGCCTGGTTGTGTCAGCAATGCCTCTATTGGGAAAACACACCCAAGATGAGAATGGGAAGATAAGGTGATAACAGGTTAAGAAGAATTATAGAGCGAGTGATAACAGCTTAGACACAGACAAATGGAAGTGGAAGATTATCATGTCTGTGGGGGACTACAAGCCATTTGATACTATGATATAATGAAATTCAGGAAGGAGAATGTCAGGAAGTGACTAGGTAAATATAGAAATGTGGGTCCTTCATGAGTTCTTGATTTGTAATTTTAATTTTACTTAAGTGATGATAGAAAATTAACGAATGTTGAAACTTTTCTAAAGCACTGTCTAACCCTCCTGGATCATAAAGCCTTCTCACTAACAGATGTCTGAAACATCAAAAATACTTCAATTCCATGGGTACAGAAGCAGTGGATAGAAAAAAATATATATTTTAAAGGGCAAGTGAGGGATAGATGACTTTATGTTTTCTAAACTTATGTAATCTCATAGCGGGCATTCCTTCTCTTGGCACTAACATAGAGTTCTAGAGGTTTGGCACAGCTGTGGTATGCAAAGGCAAACTTGTCACAGAAGCACATGGTTTGAGACTGTCAATCTTTTTCACTGTTTGTATCCGAAGTCAAAAACACATTTTGACACACAATGGAATCTCAATAAAACATTTGTGAGTAATAAATGAAGGAGAATAATAGTAAGTTTGAGGTAATCTATTGAGCAATCACTAAGGATTTGCTTTTAAATACAAAATAATTAGAATCTTGTGTCAACTTGTAGATACAAGTTAAGTTGCAAAGGATGGCTTGTCAAGCATTACTGTTTTCTGTCACTTTCAGAGGAGATTGATATTTCAGCAATAGCATTCAGAAAATATATCTGACCTGTGCTCAAATACTGGTTGTATAGATAGTTCTAAACAATGGAAAAAAAGAACTATATTTCAAGTTAAAATGAATACAGATTAAATTAGGATGGTGAAATCTTCTAATAACCTTTCCATTTGTTGTAAAAAGAAAAGTTACTTTTTTCCCCAACACTATCAAAAGATTCATACAGAGTGGACAATTTATCAGTTAGAGTAGAATAGGTATACTGCAGTAACACATACACAAAGGTTCAAAACCTTTGTTGTATAAAAAATAGTAACAACAAACTTTACTTCTCAACAATTTAAAGTCTGTTGTGAACTTGGAAAATGTCCAGGGCAACAGCTTTCTCGACAGTGAGTCAGCGATGCAGGCTAGTGGTGGCTCCACATACTGTAACTAAATCGACTATAATAAACGACTTCCCAGTTGAAGGAGCAGGGAAAGAAAGGTGGAAAAAATCAAGTCCCAACAATTAAATACTTGCTTTCGGAAATGACACAACTTCTACACACTTTTCACTGTAGTCAGTGAAATGATGACACTTAATGTTAAGTGGCCAGGGAAGCAAACTGAAGAGAAAAGAACAGGAAGTATCGATGCTCAACTTTAATGTCTACAGTTGATGTATAGATACATGAACATTGTAAAATCAACCTGAATCAGTCTCAGTTTTAAGTGGGAAACTCCATTTCTTACTATAAATTCCTTACTCTAGCTCCATGAGAAAGTGAGAAATATTGAAAGGACTGTGTATCATACTCAAGAAATAAAATCTTCTCATCTGATTATAGTGAATAGTCTTTCTCTATGATGAGCTGAAAGAAAGGGTACTTGGGTCTAACACATCATCACAAGCTTTATTTCTAATTAGCTGTCTATATTTGACAAAAATTACCCATAGATGAGACTCAATTCTTTTATCACATGCCAAGATTGATAAAATGTGTATCTCAGTGCAAATTAAGGGTTCACAGTTTCCCTCAAGCTCTCAAGTATGCTAATTCTTGCATGTTCATATTATTATGGTACCTATTTGGTTATAACAGGTTTAACAATTCTAGAAGAGGAAATCCTTTGAGCAAATATAAACTGATCTTTCTGAATATATCACAATGTTTGACTCTCTGTGTTGGTATTTACATCTAATAACTGTTCTGATATGTCAGCTTTACATTTCATATTCTTGTGAGTAGAAGTAGCATTTAGTTATTATCCAGTGACTACTCTATTTAACAAAACAACTGTTAATAAAATGGTTTTTGGAACATAAAGAATCTGCCAAGGTTTCCCAAATTGGTATCTTATAAGAAAGAGTTGAACAAATATTTTGGAGACTTATTCACTTTCCAGTACTTAAAAGGTATTATGATATATTTATATTTGGTGACAACTAGGCATTAAATATCAATTAAAGTTTCCTTTTTAACATTCCCAGGGGTCAACAATGATCTTGTGTTTTTCTCTTAAAAGGACAATGAAGAAAGTAAAACAAGTGCCGATAGAAATCTGGGAGAAAAGCCACCTTTAAAAAACCCAACAAACAAGATGCATTCATTTAAAAAAAACTAGCAGAAGAAATTTACAAGGGTAATTTGTCCTGAGTAGTATGTGAGTCAGTTAAACAGCCAGGAAATTCAATGGCTGAATGCTTAACTGGCTCTGCCACCCAGTAGGCAGGGCAGAGCGCATAAGTCAGACTATCACCTGCTGGCTGATAGTGCTGTACCTGCACATGTGTCTTATACTTTCCCACTGATAAGTGACTAACCCCATGTACTAGGCTCATTCAGCAGGACTCAAGTGGTTAAACTAATTAAATTGGTGGTGCCCAACATTAACCACCACATGAATTCCAGCTGCACTTCTCCTGAAGTGCAGAATTCAAACATTATCTTTTTTAAACCTCAAAACTAACCTGGAAGAAAGGCATTTTTCTTGTTCTTATTTCACAAATAAGGAAACTGAGTCTCAAAGAAGGTAAGCTGCCCAAAAAGAATATATTTAGCAAATGTTAAGAGCCAGAATTCAAACCTAGATCTGTTTGTCTTGTGACCAGTACACAAAGAATAGAATATTTAAAAATACATCAATGAGATTTTCGTTTTCAATTTGAAAGTGCAAGACAGTTCATCTTTCAAATTGTGTCTATAACATAAAAAGACAATGTAGTTAAAATTATTGATCGCATAATACAAAGTAAATGCAGAATATATAAGGAAGGAAGGAAGGAAGGAAAGAAGGAAGGAAGGAAGGAAGGGAGGAAGGGAGGGAGGGAGGGAGGGAGGGAGGGAGGCAGGCTTGGAGGAATTGGCCTGTTGAGGAGCTACAGAGGCCAGAGGGAGGGAGGGAGGGAGGAAGGAAGGAAGAAGAAGGAAGGAAGGAAGGAAGGAAGGAAGGAAGGAAGGAAAGAAGGAAGGAAGGAAGGAAGGAAGGAAGGAAGGAGGGGGGAGGGGGGGGGGGGGGGGGGGGGGGGGGGGGGGGGGGGGGGGGGGGGAGGGAAGGAAGGAAGGAAGAGGAAGGAAGGAAGGAAGGAAGGAAGGAAGGAAGAAGGAAGGAAGGAAGGAAGGAAGGAAGGGAGCGAGGGAGGGAGGGAGGGAGGGTAGCACATTCCCACCTGACTTCAGGGCCAAAAGGATGCCTGCTGAACTTCATAGGAGAGAACAAATGTTTCCTGTAGTTCAAAGCTTTCTCTAAAGCTACTTATACTAATCATTTCAGAATATTGTTTATTAAAATGATTGTAAAACTGTTAACATGAAATCAGCTATTGTCTCTAGCCTTTTTAATAACTCTTGTAACCCAAGCTGATAGCTACTAGTTTAGTCATTTTATGGTAAACATCATAAGCCTAGGCATTTTAAAAAAATAAAAAAATAATTCATTTAATTATTCTTTGATTCACCCATTTATTCATTACATTCACGTATGGAAAGCTGACAAGTAAAATACGACAATTGGAACAAATAGGAAAATTCCATAGCATTAAAGAAACAAGGTGGGTTATGGTAATTTATTTATTCATTTATTTATTTATTCTGAGACAGAATCTTGCTCTGTCACCCAGGCTGGAGTACAGTGGCATGATCTCAGCTCACTTCAGCCTCGACATCTCAGGCCCAAGCAGACCTTCCACATCAGCTTCTCAAGCAGCTGGGACCATAGGCACGTACCACCATGGCTGGCTAATTTTTCTAACATTTTTGTAGAAATGGGATCTTCTTATGTTGCCCAGCCTGGTCTTGAACCTCTAGGCTCAAGCTGCCCTCCTGCATCAGCCTCCCAAAGTGCTGGAATTACAGGCATGAGCCACCACACCCAGCCAGTAAGAGAAAAAAACAAAAAAACAAAACAAAACAAAAAACTAAGAAAAAATGAAGAGAAAAAACAGGACACAGTCTCAAATGTTAGTAAGTAACTCTTAAAAATCCAAACAAAAATTTCAACACTGGCTAGTGATTTGGTTTAGCACTTATGAATGGGACAACCAAATGTACAAAACCTTTTAGATATAGTTTACTTGCTTCCCAGTATCTATTACTTTCTACTTCTCATCAAGCAATTTTGCTTGGAACAGCAAAGTGTCCAGTTAAAGTAATAAATTCCTGCATTAGTAATCTATTGCTGCATAACAAATAACTACACAGTTAGCTGATGAAAGCAACACCATGTACTATCTCCCTATTTCTATAAGTTAGAAACCTGGGCAAAGCACAGCTGTGTTCTCTACTCCAAATGTCATAATGCTAAAATCTAGAAGTTGGCTAGGCTGCATTCTCATCTGAAGCTGGGTGTCCTCTTTCAAGCTCATTTAAGTTATCTGCAAAACTCAGTTTTCTGTGGTTATAGGACTGAGCTTCTCCATCTATTGCTGGCTCCTGGTTGGATGTCATGCTCAGCTCCCAGACGTCACCCTTAAGTCCTCTCTCACCACAGCAGTTTACTTCTTCATAGCCAGCAGGAAAACCTTCTTCAGTCAGCTACCTAAGAAAGCAATCAAGGCCGAGCTCAGGGGCTCATGCCTGTAATCCTAGCACTTTGGGAGGCTGAGGTGGGTGGAACACCTGAGGTCAGGTGTTCGAGACTAGCCTGGCCAACATAGTGAAACCCCATCTCTACTAAAAATACAAAAATTAGCCAGGTGTGGTGGCACATGCCTATAATCCCAGCTACTTGGGAGGCTGAGGCAGGAGAATCGCTTGAACCTGGAAGGTGAAAGTTGCAGTGAGTTAAGATCGTGCCACTGCACTCCAGCCTGGGTGACAGAGCAAGAATCCGTCTCAAAAACAAAACAAAACAAAAAACAAAAACAAAAACAAACAAACAAAAAAAACTATCAGAAGAATAATTTTCCCAGATCCTGCCCACACAGTGGGGAGTTGTTGATAGATGACTTGGCTTATACACCAGAAGGTGGGGCTCTTAGGAGCCATTTTAAAACTTGGCCCACCACAATCCTATCTACTCTTGCAATTAATGGTGACCATGTTACTCAGTTTGGGCCAAAGAGTTATGTGCAAAAGTGCATAAAGCAGGGTATACTTTCATGAATGAAAACACCAAATTATTTGACTAAGAGGACTTTGTCCCTCTTTCGTTCTTTGTGAATAAAAATTAAACAGAAGGGCTGGAGAAGCAGCAGATATGTAGTAATGTAGAAGACAAAAGTAGACACAAATGAAAGCATAAGAATTAAAGAAGAAGGCTAGGTTGCCTACATCTTCAATGAACCACTTGATTAGTCCCATACTGCTTTACTCAGGACTTATGACAGAAATAAATACCCTCACTTGTTTAAATCACTTTAGTTGGGCTTCAGCAAAATAATCTTTCAGACTATCTAAGACCTTTGGCAAATACAGTCTTTTTTTTTTTTTTTTTTTTTTTTTTTTTTTTTTTTTTTTTTGTGATGGAGTCTCACTCTGTCGCCTAGGCTGGAGTGCAGTGGTGCAATCTCAGCTCACTGCAACCTCCACCTCCCAGGTTCTAGAGATTCTCCTGCCTCAGCCTCCCAAGTAGCTGAGATTACAGGTGCCTGCCACAACACCCAGCTAATTTTTTTTATTTTTAGTAGAGATGGTGTTTCACCATGTTGGCCAGGCTGATCTCGAACTCCTGACCTCAAGTGATCCACTCGGTTTGGCCTCCCAAAGTGCTGGGATTACAGGCACGAGCCACCACGCCCAGCCCAAGTATACTCTTAATTGGAAAAAAAAGTTATATTCAAAAACTTAGAGATATGATTTTTTAAAACTGAAATAAATTATATGATTTTGAATTCATGTTTCTTTGGAGGTTATTTTCTGGGATTCTATTTGAATTTGTATATCACTCATCTGTTATACTTATTTGCATATGAACTTGCATCCCGTGTTTACCTACCTTTCTAGTATAGAATTTCTGCTTTGTCTGTCTGTCCTAGCCTTCTATTTCTCCAGTAAGACAAAAAAAAATTCCACTAGTTCCTGTTCTCTTTGATGTTTCCCTGATACATCATCTAGTCTTGCCCATCAGAAAGCAAAATCCTCTTCTTCATTCTGATGCCATATTATTTCCAGACAAAAGCCCAGCTGAGAATAAATTTATATTCAGGAACAATGTTATCACTGTTCACACAATTTGAACCTCTTTTCTACCTGGAACAGTACTGCTCTTTCTTGTTTGTTAGACTGGATCATTTATGGTTACATGATTGAATGATTGTATAGTAATTAGCTTCACCCTAACGGACATCTGTCATCTTGAATCCCACCAACAAAACAAGGACTACACTTTCCCTCAAACTCATTCACTCATTTTCTCCATCTTTCTTTTATAACTGACCTGTTTTACTTAATTCCAAGCAATAATCCTCTCTTTGGAGACCCAAATATATTATCCCAATTCAAAATATAGTCCTGGGTTTAAAATCTTCATTTGTCAGATTACTTAGCCAAACCATACAATTTGATTTATTTCTTGTCATTTTTTTTTTTTACTCAAAAGAGAATTTAACTTAAAAACAATGTATCAGCTGACCTGAGAAATTATCTATTATGTAGTTTTTCAGTTAGTAATAGAAAAAAGCAGAAAGAGTGGATCTCTTGTATATGGATGCAAAATACGTGAGGGCTGTGCATATAGATGAATTCGAAGGCTTTTCTGAAGTGTGACACAAGACAAATTAGCCACATGTGTTCTTCCTGGGTATTTACAAAATTTCAATAAAAAGGAGTTGACTTTTAGTATTGCTGATAAAATTAACAGATTATTATACAAAATTTAAACTTGTTTATTTTCCTTTTAAATAAATCAATTCTTTGATCCACATATTCAGGTGATAAGGTCTCCTTGTAATTCTTCAGGCTGATCAGATTTACTTAGACATGAATGGGTAGCACTTACTTAACTTGTGAAAACATTACAATTTTATTAGAGATGATAACAATGTTCAGTCTTCAGAAACATGCACACATATTTAGTGTCTACATGATTTGTGAGGTTTTAAAAAAATGTAGTGGATCCTGTAGCTTATATTTAAGTTAGTGAGATTTACATAATGATGTCACCATTCATAAAATTTTCCGGAGAGGTTGCCTGTAGCTTTTTCCACTTGAGATGTCACGTGGATTTATTTAGAGACAAGAAGCAGTAAGGGGTCAAGATATTTTAAGTCTACATCAAGAAAAAGACACAACACATTTTACTTCTTAAGAATTTAGGCTTTTGACATTGTAATTCTTCTAGAAGAGTGTTGGAATAATGTGTATTTATTCATTCAATAATGAGTTGAAACTTGTGTACTTATTCTTCCAAACAACATAGAGTCAACACATACTATATGCCAAATATTATCAGGCACTGGTATAGATGACTGAATCAAGATCTTTGTCTTCAATAACAACTAATACTTATTCAGCACTATGTACTGGAAACTATTTTACATATGTTTTATGTATTACTTCAAATGATTATCTCAACAACCTTATAGGATAAGTGTTTAGGTTATTTATTTATTTATTTATTTATTTATTTATTTATTTATTGAGATGGAGTTTCGCTCTTGTTGCCCAGGCTGGAGTTCGATGGTGCTATCTTGGCTCACCACAACCTCTTCCTCCTGGGTTCAAGCGATTCTCCTGCCTCAGCCTCCTGAGTAGCTGGGATTACAGGCATGTGCCACCACACTTGGCTAATTTTGTATTTTTAGTAGAAGCAGGGTTTCTCCATATTGGTCAGGCTGGTCTTGAACTCCTGACCTCAGGTGATCTGCCCACCTTCGCCTTCCAAAGTGCTGGGATTAGAGGCATAAGCCACCACACCCAGCTTATGTTAGGTTATCTTATTTTAAACATTCTACAAATGAGAAAACCAAAACACGGAAAGGAAATTTTCCTAGTAATAAGAATTTTCTCAGTAATAAAAAATGAAGTGGGGATTCAAAATAAGGCAATGTGACTCTGGCATCCAGAATCTCAAAAATTCCAATGTACTTCCTTTGAGGGACTTGAGGCTTGTTTCTCTAAAAGTATCAACCCCCTAATAGCTAATTTATGTCCTAGATATATTTAATAAACATCAGAGAGGAGATATAAATAGGTATGTGTTGCAAAAATGTGCAAATATTTGTGTATCTTTAAGATCTTATAAGTCTATAGCTAGATTTATAAGTATTATGGCTGAGTCACAAAGATCTGTAAATGACAAAGGATGTATTAGAATCTAATTAGACAGATTCTTTGCATTGGTTTAGAACATAATCCTTTACCTCAATGAAATTTGTTAGTATCCACTTTCTGAAGCCTACTTCTGTCAGTTCATCCATCTCAGCCTGAGCCCAGTTCTGTGCCCTTGCTGGAGATGTGTTACAATAGTTTGGTGGAAAAGAGGCCACTCTAGCTTTTGGAATTTTCAGCATTTTTGTGTTGATTTTTCCTCATCTTTTTGGATTTATCTACCCTTGATCTTTGAGGCTGCTGACCTTTGGATAGGGTTTCTGTGAAGTCTTTTTTGTCTGTGTTGTTTTTGTTGTTGCTTTCTGGTTATTTGTTTTTCTTTTAACAGTCAGGCCCCTCTTCTTCAGGTCAGCTGTGGTTTGCTGGAGGTCCACTCCAGACCCTATTCCGCTGAGTCTCTCCTGCTCTTGGAGATGACACCAGTGGAGGCTGCAGAACAGCAAAGACAGCTGTCTGCTCCTTCCTCTGAAAGCTTTGTCTCAGAGGGGCACTGACCTGATGCCAGCCGGAACTCTCTTCTATGAGGTTTCTGGTAATCCCTGTTTGGAGGTCTCACCCAGTCAGGGGGCAGGGGATCAGGCACCCACTTAAAGAAGCAGTCTGGCTGCCCCTTGGCAGAGCAGGTGTGCAGAGCTGGGAGGACTCTCCTTTGTCCATATTGCCCAGACTCCTCAGAGCCCTCAGGCAGGGAAGACTAAGCCCCCTGAACCTAAGAGGATGGCTGCCCCTTCCTCCAGGTGCTCTGTCCCAAATAGATGAGAGTTCTATCTGTAAACCCCTGGCTGGAGTTGCTGAAATTCCCCGCAGGGAGGCCCCGCCCAGTGAGGAGGGATGGATCCGAGTCCCACCTGCAGAAACAGTCTGACCACGATCTGCCACAGCTTCTGTACCGTGCTGTGGGGAATTCTTCCTGGTCCAAACTGCCCAGTCTGCCTGGCAGTGACAGGGGAAAACCAACGACTGAAGCTGCAGTAATGCTGGTCGCTGCCTGGCGGTCACCCCTCCCCAGGGGAACTCAGTGGTCTTAGGCAGTCTACAGGCTGCTGTGCTGGCCAGTGGGGATTCCAAGCCAGTGAGTCTTAGCTTGTGGGGTTCCATGGGAGTGGGACCTGCTGAGCAAGGCTGCTTGGCTCTCTGGTTTCAGCCCCCTTCCTATCAAAATGGATAAATCTCCTGCCTCACCGGAGTTCCGAGAGCCAGAGCATGCAAAAACTCCTGCAACTCAGTGTCTGTCCCAGCCGTCGCCGAACCCAGAGGCCGCCCTAAGTCTGCATAGCTCTCTTTGTGCTCAGGACCCAAGGCTCTTATGGTGTAGGCTCATGAGAGAATCTCCTGATCTGCGGATTGCCAAGGTCCGTGGAAAAAGCAGCCTTTCCCAGCTGGTAGCACAATCCAGCACCACCTCTTTTGGCTAGGGGAGAGAGCACCCATTGCCTTGTACAGCTCCCACTTGGGCCATTGCACCACCCTGCTTTTTCTTGCTGTCTGTGGGTAGCGCCGACCACTTAGTGAATCCCAATGACAGAAGCTCCATCGGTTGACGATGCAGAATTCACTCATCATTTATGTTCTTCTCGGTGGGAGCCACGGACTGAAGCTGCTTCTACTTAGCCATTTTGCCCCCTCCCTACCAATTATTTTAATTTGTAATTTTTATGGGTACATAGTAGGTGTCTATGTTTATGGGGTACATGAAATACTTTAATACAGGCATATAATGTGTAATGATCATATCAGGGTAAATGGGGTATTCATCACCTCAAGCATTCATCATTTATTTGTGTTACAAACACTCCCCTCAGTTATTCTAAAATGTATAATAAATTATTGCTGACTATAGTTACCTTGTTGTGCTATCAAATAGTAGTTCTTTAATAATTTATTTTTAGAAGAATTTTAGATTTTCAGAAAAATTGGGAATATAGTACAGAGAGCTCACATCTATCCTTTCACACAAGGGTACCTGTTACTGACACCCCACATGAGTATGGAACTTTTGTTGACACTTGATGAATAAATATTAATACATTATTATAAATAAAAGTCTATACTTCATGAAGTTTTTCTTAGTTTTTTTTTCCCCAACTTTTGGAAGTTTTTACCCAACATATTTTTCTGTGGCAGCATCCCATCTAACATATCACATTACACTCACCCATCATGTTTCCTTAGGCTCCTCAGTTACTCAGACTTTCCTTAGATGACATTGACAGCTTTGAGAAGTATTGGTCAGATTTGTTAAGAATGTCCATCAGTTGGAATTTGTCTAATGTTTTTTCTCTTTGTTGATGTGTCTGTTCAGATAGATTATACATTCTTTTTAATTGGGTCATTTTGAGTGCTAAGTTTTAAGTGTTCTTTGTATATATTGTATACAAGTTCTTTATCACATATGTCTTTTGAAAATATTTGCTCCCCGTCTGTAACTTCTCATTCCACTATTTTAAAAGCATCTTTCACGGATTAAAAGTTTTTAAATTCTAAGAAATTCTGACTTATCTTGTTTTTTATTTATTTTTGTCACAGATTCGGTTTTGGCATTATATGTAAAAACTCATAGCCTATCAAAGTTCATGAACATTTCCTCCTGTGTTTCCTTATAGAAGTCTATAATTTTGCATTCTACATCTAGATCTGTGATCCATTTTAATTATAATGAAGTGTGTAAGATCTGTGTCTAGATTTATTTTTTTGCCCATGGACGTCAAATTGTCCTCACATCATTAATTTAAAAAGGTACCCTTTATCTTTGATTTGTCATTGCCTCTTTGTCAAGGTCAGTTGCCTATCTTTTTTGTGAGTCTATTTCTGGGCTATCTATGCTCTTCTGTTTTTCTTTCTTATTTTAACTTTTTTAAAATTTCAACTTTTATTTCAAATTCAGAGAGTACAGGTGCAGGTTTATTATATGGTCAGGTGGTGTGATGCTGAGGTTTGGGGTACAACTGATCCCATCACAAAGGTCTTGAGACTATAGTATTTAATGGGTAATGTTACAACCCTTGCCCCACTTTCTCCCTCCACACTCTAGTAGTTCAGTGTCTCTTATTGTTATATTTATAGCCATGAGTAAGAAATGTTTAGCTCCCCCGCTTATGAGTAAGAACATGTGGTATTTAGTTTTCTGTTCCTGCATTAATTTGTTTAGGATAATAGCCTCCAGCTATATTCGCTTTACTGGAAAAGATGTGAAGTTTTTCTCTTTTCTGAGTGTGTAGTATTCCATGGTCTATTTGTATCATATTTTCTTTATTTAATGTATAATCAATGGGCAATGAGGGTGATTTCATAAGGCTATGATGAATATACAAGTACATGTGTCTTTTTAATAGAATGTTTTTTGAATATATACCAAGTAACAGGATTACTGAGTTCAATGGGAGTTCTTTTTTAAGTTATTTGAGAAATCTTCTGTTTCCACAGTGGCTGAACTAATTAACATTCCCCAAAACAGTGAATAAGTGTTTTATTTTCTCTGCAACCTTGTCAACATATATTATATTTAACTTTTTAATCATAGTCACTGACTGGTATAAAATATCTCCTGTGGCTTTGATTAGCATTTTGCTGATGGTTAGTGATGTGGTACATTTTATTATATGTTTGTTGGCTGTGTGTATGTCTCCTTTTGATGTGTCTGTTCATGTATTTTTCCCACATTTTAAAGGAGTTATTAGTTTTTGGCTTCTTCAATGGTTGAACTTTCTTATAGATTCTAGATGTTAGACCTTTGTCAGAAGAAGTTTGCGAATATGTTCTCTCATTCTGTAGGTTGTTTGTTGGTAGTTTCTTTTTGCTGTGAAGAAGCTCTTAGTTTAATTTGGTTCCATTTGTTAAATTTTTGTTTTTGTTACAATTATTTTTGAGGTAATTAATAGTCCTAAATTCTTCCCAAGTCTGAACATACAGAATTGTGTTTTCTAGGTCTTCTAGGATTCTTATATTTTAAAATCTTAAATTCAATGTTTAATCCATTTTGAGTTAATTTTTGTATATGATGAAAAGTGGAGTTTCAGTTTCATTCTCCTGAAAATGGCTAGCCAGCTGTTCCAGAACCACTTATTGAATAGGGAGTCCTTTTTCCCTTGCTTAATTTCATCGACTTTATTGAAGATTAAGCTACTGTATGCATGCAGCTTTATATCTGTGTTCTCTTTTGATATGGTTAGGCTTTGTATACCCTCTAAATCTCATTTTAAATTGTAATCCCAATAATCCCCATAATTCCCACGTGTCAAGGGAGAGGCCAGGAGGAAGTAATTGAATCATGGGGGTGGTTATTCTCATGCTGTTTTTATGATAGTGGGTGAGTTCTCATGAGACCTGAAGGTCTTATAAGCAGCCCTTCCTACTTCAAACATATATTAGCCCATTTTTATGACATGCCAGAAACTGGGCAATTTACAAAAGAAGGAGGTTTAATGGACTGCAGTTCCACATGGCTGGGGAATCCTTCCAATCATGGTGGAAGGCAAAGAGGAGAAAATCATGTCTTACATGAATGACAGCAGGCAAAAAGCGAGAGAGCTTGTTTGGGGAAACTCCCATTTTTATAACCATCAGATCTCATGAGACTTATTCATTTGCACAAGAACAGCACAGGAAGGACCAACCCACATGATTCATTTATTTCCCACTGGGTCCCTCCCACAGCACGTAAAAATTTAAGATGAAATTTGGGTGGGGACACAGCCAAACCATATTAAGGTGACACTTCTCCTTCCTGCCACTTTGTGAATAAGATGCCTTGTTTCCCCTTTGTTTTCTGCAATATTTTTAAGTTTCCTGAGGCCTCTCCAGTCATGGCGAACTGTGAGTCATTTAAACTTCTTTCCTTTATAAAATACCCAATATCAGGCCGTTCTTTATAGCAGTATGAAAATGGACAAATATAGTAAATTAGTGTCACAGAGAGTGGGGTGCTGCTATAAAGATACTGGAATATGTGCAAGCGACTTTGGAACTGGATAAGAGGCAGAGGTAGGAATAGCTTGGAGGGCTCAGAAGAAAACAGAAAGATATGGAAAAGTTTGGAACTTTCTAGAGACTTGTTGAATGGCTTTGACCAAAATACTGATAGTGATATGGACAACGAAGTCCAGGCTGAAGTGGTCTCAGATGGAGATAAGGAACTTGTTGGAAACTGGAACAAAGGGATTCTTGTCGTGCTTTAGCAAAGAGACTGGAAGCATTTTTCCCTGACCTAGATATCTGCAGAACTTTGAACTTGAGAAAGATAATTTAGGGTATCTGGCAGAAGAGATTTCTAAACAGCAAAGCATTCAGAATGTGACTTTGGTTCTCTCAAAAGCATTCAGTTTTATGCATTCAAAAAAAGATGATTTGGAATTCAAATTTATTAAAAGGAAAACAGCATAGAAATTTTGAAATTTTGCATACTGACAGTTTGATACAAAAGAGAACCCTATTTTCTGAGAAAAAATTCAAGCAGGCTGCAAAAATTTGCCTAAGTAATGAGGAGCCAAATGTTAATCACAAAGACAGTGGGGAAAATATCTCCAGGACATGTCAGAGGTCTTCATGGCAGCTCTTCCCATCACAAGCCCAGAGCTCTAGTAGAATAAAATGGTTTCACGGGCAGGGCTCAGGGCCTTGCTCCTTTGTGCGGTCTCAGGATTTGGTGCCCTGTGTCCCAGCAGTGGCTAAAAGTGGCCAACATACAACTCAGGCTGTTGCATCAGAGGAAGGAAGCCCCAAGCTTTGGTGGCTTACACATCGCATTGAGTGTGCAGGTGCACACTCAAGAAGAAGTTAAGGATTTGAGATTTGGGAACCTCCACCTAGATTTCGGAGAATGTATGGAAACAACTGGATGTCCAGAAGGAAGTCAGCTGCAGGGATTAAGCCCTCCTGGAGAACCTCTGCTAGAGTATTGAGGAAGGGAAATGTAGGGTAGAAGCTTCCGCAAATAATTATTGCTGGGCATTGCCTAGTGGAGCTGTAAAAAGAGGGCCAAAATCGTCCAGACCCCAGAATGGTAGACCCACTGGCAGCTGGCTCTGTGCACCTGGAAAAGTTGCAGACACTCAATGCTAGCCTGTGAAAGCCAGTGGGAGGCAGAATGTACCCTGCAACGCCACAAGGAAAGGGCTGCAAAAGGCCATAGAAGCCCACTTCTTGCCATCATTGTGACCTGGATGTGAGACATGGAATCAAAGTAGATTATTTTGAAGCTTCAAGATTGGACTGCCCCACTGGACTTTGGACTTGCCTGGGGCCTGTAGGATGTAACTAACTTGCTTTTGATTTTGAAAATCAATGGGCTATTGTGTACTAACCCTGTGTTCTACAACTTTGCTGTAATTGCTGATTGGTTCCAGCAGAATTTTATTCATTCCTTTGCTATTGTTTACATGTCTTTGGGAGGGAGGTTTTGTCAATTTTGAGAGATTTTCTACACAGGTGCTCATGTCATCTATGGAAAGGACAGTTGTATTTCTTTCTTTCCTACGCACACACTATTTGCTTTCCTATATTGTCTTATTGCATGGTCTAGGAATTTCAGTACACTACTGAATAGTGGTTAGTGAGAGGGACATCTTTTTTTTGTTCCTGATCTTAGGATAGAGTCTAGTTTCACACCATTAAGTATGATGTTACCTGTAAGTTTCTTGTATATTTTTATCAACTTCTCTATTATTAGATTTCTGAAAGCTGTTCCCATGTTGGATTTTGTTAAATGCTTTTTCTCCACGTGATGTAATAATATAGCTTTTTTGTGTTTACTCTTTGATCAGTTGGATTATATAAATTGATTTTCAAATGTCAATTCAGCCTTTCATACCTAGAAGGAATCTCAATGGCCATGGTGTGTAATTCTTTTGAAACAGTTTTGATTCAATTAGCTAATACATTCTTGAAGATTTTTGCATTTGTGTTCATTAGAAACATTGGTCTATAGTTTCCTTTCAATGTCTTTTTCTGTTTTTCATATTAAGGTATTGCTGGCTTTATAGGATTAGTGAAGAAGTGTTTCCTCTGCTTGTATTTTCTGGAATAGTTTGGAGAGAGTTTCTATTTTCTCTTTAATAGTTTTATAGAATTCACTGGTGAAATTATCTGGGCTTGGTGATTTATTTTTGTCAGGTTTTTAATTATTGTTTCAGTATAATTAATGTGATTGGCCTAGTAAGATTGGTAGTACTCATGTGTTAGTTTTGGCAATATATTTCCTTTAATGTATCTCTCAATTTCATCAAAATTATCAAATTTGAGCCAGGCATGGTGTTTCATGCCTGATACCATAGAACTTAGGGAAGCAGAAGTGTGAGGATAGTTTGAGCCCAGGAGTTTGAGACCAGCCTGGGCAACATAGCAAGACTCTGTTCTCCCAAAAAAGAAAAAATATTAATCTTTCAATTTGTAGATATAGAGATGTTCAGTATATTTCTTTATTATCTTATTAATATTCATGGGGATTAGTAATGATGACCCCTTTTTCAATTTTTTTATTGGTAATTTGTTGGTTCTCTTATCTTTTACTTTTTTAATCTGGCTGGTCGTGTGTCAGGTTTATTGATCTTTCTAAAGAAACAGGTTTTAGTTTCATTGATGTTCTCTAGTGTTTTCCAGGTTTTAATTTCATTTATGGTAGCTGTACATTTTATTATAACTCTCTTCTCCCTACTTTTGGCTTAAATTTTATTTATTTCACTAGGGCTTTAATGCTCCAATTTACATTGTTGATTTCATATTCTTCTACTTTTATAATATATAAAATATATATGGTTTAATTGTTTAGCTTCATCACACAAATTTTCATAAAATATATTTTTAGTTTTAATTAGTTATTATAATTCATCTTATGTTTTGACTATGTGTTATATAGAACTATGTTATTTCATCATCAAATATTTTGTGATTGTGCATCTACCATTTTGTTATTTACTCCTAGTTTAATTCCACTGTAGCCAACCATACTTCATATATTTTCTATGACTTTAGATTTGATAAGGTATATTTTATGACCCAGATGAGACTCTCAATGAATGTTTCATGTGAGCATGAGAAGAATGTGTATTTTGTTATTGTTGGATGGAGTAAGTGATAGTAATATTCAGGTTAATTACATACTTACTGAGTTTTGCCTGTTTGATCTTCATTTACTAAAAAAAAAGTGTTTAACATTTCAGCTATAATAATGGATTTTGCTGTTTCACTTTGCATTTCTGTTAAGATTTTGCCTCATGTGTTTTGATGATCTAATGTTAATGCATACATATTAAAGATTGTTATGTCATCTTAGAGAATTAATTCCCTTATCATTAGGTAACGCTTCCCTTGACACTAATAATTTCCTTGTTGTCATATATGATTTATCTGAAATTTAGATAGCTACTCCAACTTTTTTTAATTAAAAAAAACTATTGTTACTTTGTCATATCTTTCTTCACTCTTTTGCTTTAAATTTGTGTCTTTACAATAGCATATAGTTGTGTCTTTTGTTTTTTAAAATCACTGTGGCTGTGTCTTTTATTAGTGAATTCAGACTATGTATAACTATGATAATTATTAGTACGTTTGAATTAACTTAGGCCATGCCTGTAACTTTTTTTCTATTAATTACACTTTTCTTTGTTTCGCTTTTCCCTTTCCCCTTTGGGTGGAATAGGAAGACAAAGGCTGGAGTTGGATAACGATCCTTCTATTATGAGCTTTGGTAAGGTCATTTTCTGGAGAATAGGCTTTTGTTATAAATAGTTCACTGTATTATTTCAAAATGATTACATTTTTTCCTCCCCTTGCTGAAGACGTGAAGAATTGTTTTCTTGGCTCTTCATGAGAACCTGGTGTGGTTCCTGGAGACATGACAGTGTATGAAACCTACCTCAGTCTATGATCTTAGGAAACTCTTTCTTACCTAGCTAATTAGACTCCACCACTGGTCAAACTTACCATTTTAGTATTTCCAGAAATTTACAAACATGACATGACAGGTTCTGCTCCGGGTAAGCTGACCTCAGCAGTGTTTTTCTGTACTTGTCTCTTTCTCCAATATCTGGAGTTGCAGTTCTCCCTGTGACCTCAGTTTTCAGTTTGCTTAGCTTGTTTGTTTTTCTTATTATTTACTGTCATTATTATTATCATTTTTTATTGGAAAACATGGCATAAATAACTGTTTTGGGAAGTAGTCCACTAATAATACTTTGGGGACTGAAGCTACTGTTGTGGTCAATTTTTCTTAAATTCTCAATTTTTGAATCAGTCCTGAGTGTCCAGTTAAACATATGTATTTTAAATTATTTTATTTTAATTAGATGCTTTTAATAAAAATAGAATGCAGACTATTTACTAAAATAAAGAGTGGTACAGGTTACTTTAGGGATGCATATGCACTGTGATCCAGGAAACTCCAATTAACAATATAGTCTTGGTGATATAAGATGCAGTGTTGTAAGAACAGGTTAAAAAAAAGCAGTTAAGATAGCGTATCTAGAGAATGACATAAAAGAGGGACGCAGAATATCTACTGAGTGATTCATGATTTATGTGACCTGAACACAATTAGTATTCTTCTTCCTGCTCTGAAACTGGATTTCTCTTTGTTTAACCTGATTTTGAAAGGGTGAAAATGGCATTTTAGAATTTATTTCAATGCTGAAATACATTGAAATGTAATATATTACATGCAATACATTGAAATGTAATGTAGGTATTTATGAAACTATAGTCATGACAAAATCTCCAAATAATTATGTTTGGACTTATATTTCCAGCCAAACATACACTTTAAAAAAAACCCTAAAACGATCACCTCTTTAAAGATTAAGAAGATTATGGTATTTTTAATTTAACATAATTTGATATAAATAGCTTCTTAAGAGGAGAAATTGTGTCTTATCATTTGTCATTATTAAGCAGCATAATGAAATAAAAATATAATTATTTAATATACATAAAGATTCTCAGCCAATGCATATATTCTCTTGATGCTATGTGGTTTCTTAGATCTACCCTTTGCCCACAGAGGCGGGACAAATTCCTAAATGGACTAAGTTACATATTGTCTTTACTTGCTTGAGTCTATTTGTTTGGCATTTCAATGTATTATAATAGGGAAAAGGTGAAATTTTCTTTCATAATTTTTAGTGTCTTTACCTTTTGGTGCATATGGTCTAGCTTTTATAAATTTGGCCTATTTTTATAATTAGAATTTTGGTAAACATTGTATAAAATTTTCCTTAAGAAATCCAAGTGTTGGTTTATAAAAATGACTAGAATATGAGTTTAAAGTGGCTCTTTTTCCTTCTTCATATGGGATAGTCATAATTCTTATTAGTAAAACTCAATTGCACATTTTCATCAAAAATGAGGCAATTCCTCTAATTCAAATGAACATACATGTTTAAATACAGTAGCTGCTCTTAAGGATGTGTGTCAGTGAGCTCAGTAATTCACTATTGGTGAAGACTGATCTGTACTAAAAATGAGCATCCAAATTCATAGAGCCTATCAAGAAATTCAGAAATCCTATCAACAAGAATAATGCACATACCATTCCAACACTGTATGAAGTGAGAGGACATGAGACAAGGTCATTCTTAAACAACAAATTCTGAAGACAGACCAAAGTGTTATGCATATCAAGCAGGTTGTGAGGTCAATGTGCAGAAAATATCACAACATAAGTTAATGCCTGCGAATGACACCCTGAAAACAACTTTTAAAAGCAGCCCTGACAGCTAGAGCATCTGCAGAAATTACCTCCACAGAAACGTTGCTTGGTGCTCCAGAATGGGCCTCTTGTTAAGAAATATATTTGACAGGTATACAAAATAAATGTAAATTGTTAAAATAGACTATTTTTGTCTGTTTATTTTAAAATATAACTGCCTTTTTAATTTTTTTATTTTAAAAAGCAGTAAAATATTTACATTACAGATAATCTGACAATAAATTTCTAAATTCATCATTTTCGAATTATCAAACTATTTTATTGAGAAATCTAGGGGAATGAATACTAAAAATAAGCTGTGCCTTTATTTGGAATTCCATTAACAATTTAATGTTTAAGAGAACCAAGAAGACAGAGATCAAAGGTAAAGTGGAGAGGTGAACTAAAAGTTAAATGTACAAAAATAAATATGAAGAAAAAGAAAGAAGCTTTAGAGAGGACTAAAAGTTCTGTGATGGAATATTTCTAAATTTTGAAATTTTTGACTTCAAGAGAGATGACAGTCTATATAAACAGAATTATTTCCCTAAGGTTTCGGGAATGGTCATGTGACAGTAAAAATCCTGATGGGCAATGGGTTCTTTCATTTTCTTTGACTCTTCCTGTTACCATACTTGCTTCTCCTTTTCCAGCCATTGCATTTTCCTAAGTTCCCCTCATAAGCCTAAGTCCTTTTATTGCATCATTTCCTTAGATTCATCTCAATTTCTCAATGTCTTTCTCTTTACTCTGAATGCCTTTATCTCTCCAACTTATATTACTCTGATATACACATTACTCAATAGAGGTTTCTTAGCTATCATCATATAAAATGAAAAAAATTTAAAACATATCAATCATTCATTGTGAATCAAGGGACAAGACGAATGTATTATCTGCTTTACCATGTATTGTTTTTTAAACAGATTTTTCATAACAATAAGTTGAATATCATTATTTTCATTTTAATGATGAGTGAAGCTAGGATCAGGAAGATAATTGACGTGTTTGAATGTCAGTAACAACAAAGCTTGAAAGTTTCAACTGATTAAAGGTAGATTCTGGGCTCATTCTATAAGGTCTGCAGTCTAGATCTTTCAGTGGAACTGATGCTTCTCACGCAGCACTTCCTAGCTTAGATTAGTTACTTTCTCTAGCCTCACAAGTGTCTTTTCTAATATTTTAAAGAATATTACAGCACTATTCCCACACGGAAAATATTTAGAGAGCCCAAGGGAATCTTTAAAAGCCTTGGCAATGATTTTGAGGTATAGAATGCCTTAATTCTCATAAATAAAAATGTCTCCCAAGCGAAAACAACAATGATGATGTTTAAAATATTTTAGTAACATTGCTACTGCAAATAGTAGGTCACAGTACACATTATTATTCCAGAAAAGTTAAGTAGGTGAGCACACCAAATTTTAAAAAGAAAATAACATCACTTTCTAGTGTTAACTTTGTTGTCCCGAATCAGGACGTGTGGACTCGAAACTCAAGTGGGAAGAATCGCCCATGACCATTCCCAAAACTTTAAGGAAATAATTCTGTCCATATAGACTGTCATCTCTCTTGAAGTCAAAAAGGCTCTCATTTTCTTTCAAAATTTAGAAATACTCCATCACAGTACTTTTAGTCAACTGGTCCTCCCTAAAGCTTCTTTCTTTCGCTTCATATTTATTTTTGTGTATTTTACTTTAAGTTCACCTCTCCATATTACTTTTTGTCTCTGTCTTCTTGGTTCTCTATAACCTCATGACGATTCTGCATCATCTATTACTCTATCTTTCACTCCACGTGAAGTCACAAATCACCTGTATCCAAGCTGGTCATGATTACTTGTATTCATCTTTGATAAACATTCTCATTTTGCTTGATGCAGCAAAAGCATTTCAGGAACAAATATTCTTTAGAGACTGTGGTATTTCGTATTTGAAGATGATATGTTATTTGTATTGATTTTTCATGCATCCATGTACTCAGAAAGTCCTATGCCCATAAAGGAAAATATGTCTATTATTTTTGTTTGCAAATTGATGAATTCATCCATCACACTGTGTCTGAAGTAATATTGTGATTTTCTCAAGCTTTCAGTAATATGCTGAGCTTATCCAATACCTACAAGCGATGCCTGGTTGTCTTTCACTGCAGTCATGTTCAGCTTCTAGCATGCAGCTGCACCAGAAGGTGGCAAAACATCTAGAGCTGAGATTTAAACATGGTTTGGTATCTGGAAGAGGGCATGGTACATGTTTATATATGCATTTAAATTTATTTCTCTGTAGAAACAGATGAAAATATTTATTTTTGGTAAATTAAATATGAAAATAAAATTACCTGTTTGATAATAAAAGCATCTTATTCTCTTCTAGATCATACTGTATAAATATTATGTATACTTAATATCACAGGTGTTATGTTATTGGGACTATGCTGAGAATTTTATACCCATTTTGGGGATGCAACATAACTGAGATTGAATCAAATCAGCCATAGAATAGTACGTGTGACCCTATCTTTAAATTAAGTGATTACATCTCCATTATCCATTTCAGAAGCGTTGGGGGGCAACATCAAGTAGTCATTAGTAAACACCATGAAAACGTACTTACCTAGATTGGTGATCGAAGATCTCTAGTGTGTGTGTGTGTGTGTGTGTGTGTGTGTGTGTGTGTGTGTGTGATGTATTAGAACTGGAGATGTGGTTATTCTAAGGTAAGGTCAAACTTCTGTTAACTTATTCATTAATTTAGTTGTTTGTTGACATGAAAAATGTACGTATTAAGTATCTTAGTGCCAGACATTTTGTGAAGCATAAGAATACAGTAGCGAATGAGAAATAAATGACATTTCTCAGCATGATTCTCTCAGTTCAGCAGATGACTTCCCAGAAAGAGAATTATACTACTGACTGGTAAAGCTTTGTTTATTAAGTCCATTTTTTAAAATAAATAAAATAGAGAAATAAGAGGATATTTGGTCAGAAGAATGTATTTCTCTGCAAAACGTTTTCCTTAAATCTGAATGAACCACCAAAAAGAAGTGTTGCAATAGTTTTACTAAGATTAAAGATTTCTGATTGGGCCGTATTTTCTATAGGATAAGCATAGAAGGATGTAGATAAATTATAATTTATATAGGGTCTTTGGTAGTCAAATGCCCTTTCTGCTCCAAAAGATTCTCTGCTAATTTCTATTTTTTATTTACATTTCTTTTTTTCCATATGGTCTTTAAGCTCTTTGAGAGTAAGGGCTATTGCACGTCCAGTGTGAATGCAATACTATCAGTAATAAATATGTGTGTAACAAATGAATAATCACTGTCCAAAAAGACAGGGCAGATTGTGAGCACAGAGGAAGGATTTGCATCTGAGGTAAGCTAAAACAAGTCAAACCCTTAACAATCATGTTGATCCAAAGAGCTTGAGACAAATAGGAATGCAGAACCAACCTACAATAAGTGAGATTAAAGCAAAGGGAGTGTGGCAGACTGAGCCTAGAAAAAGCAGCAACTGAAATATAGTCACAGCACCGTTTTTTTTTTTTTTTTTTATGAGCTTGCATTCTCAACTGTAGGCAGGGATAAAACTCATGTATAACAAGCCAACTTGGACAGATGTTCAGAAGACACCATTGATTAAAGGGTACTTGTTAAGCTGAAAAGTTAATTCACTTTGATAGATGAGTACTTCACTGCAAATGAAAATTCCATCTTGCTTTATATTAACACCTTCCATAGATAATTTGAAACTAACTAAATGTGATCTTATTATTTTTTCTGAGATATTTTAAGCAATTCATAAAGCAATTTTAATTTTAAATGCTATTTTCCTTGAAAAGGAAAAATAAAATTAATGAGCACACATTTTCTGTATTTTAGAAAAATGAAATAATTCTGATTTATCTCTCTAAATTGCATGTTCTAGTTCTTCAGGAAATGCATCCAATACAAGCACAAACATATACAAATACTGACCAGTCAATGACTATTGCAGTTCTCAAAAATGATATAATGCTCAGGATATCTAGCAATTTCTTTACCTTTTTATTAAATATATGAATTCTGTTGTGCAAATGTAAGATGGGATTTGGACCATAGTTTTACCATAAGTTAGAATCTGGAACGTAATTATCAACCTTAAAGATAAATTTTAAATTGCATTTTTTATTTTATCATTGTAAAAAGTAGTTACTAGTGCCAGAAGATAGAAGCTCTAATGGATGAATAGCTTTTTATAAATCAGATAAAAATGCAGTAAAATATAATAAAATATATAAATACGTAATCTGAGTCATGAAGTCGTATAATATTAAACCCAAAATTAATATTCAGATAATTTATCTAATTTTGGGGAGTATATAAATATAATATTGTGGTGCTAAAGTTGAATTTTTAATTGTTGTCAACTAATTTTTTAATAAAATGATAATAGGTATTTCCACAACAAATTTATCAGTTAAGATAGATACTTTGTCCTGCAAATAATAGAATTCTTAAGAATTCAGAAGGAACCTAAGTAGTTTTTTCCGTTTACATACAAAATATCACAAATTGCAGTTTCTTTCTTTCGTTTTCCCTTCCTTTGCTTTTTTAAATATGATATCCAGAAGAAGTGCTAGGGCGTTGCCCATTGAAATCAAAGGTGCTGGATGCTTTACTACATCATTCAGATCTCTCTTCTGCATTAGGGACTTGTCCCCCCGTATGCTGGAAGTTCTGCCAGCAGATGAATCTCATCTATCAGTCCTCTCTAGTTATTTCCTACACAGAAGACAGCTGCTTTGCCCGATTCACGTCTCCTTCACAGGGTGGCCCTGCCACAAATTACTGATCAAGGCAAGGGTAAAAAGGCCTGCCCTTCTCCTCAACTCTGAACCGCCTAGAAGGATCATCTAGCTCTAGTGGCTATAGTGGAATGAACTAAGGCCTTTGATAGAACTGCCTTGTAGCCAGAGCTCTCCTTTTGCCCAGTCCTGTTTCTTTCCCCTCATTTTCACAAGTTTTGATCACTAGGAAGCACCTTAATAAACATTGTACATTCTGATCTCACTCTTGGGGTTGTCTTCCCAGAGAACTTAAGCTGTGATATCAGAAATTCCTTACAAATAAAATATATTTTATTATATAAAATCCATGATCCCAACAAGTTCCTCTTCATCAAAGTTTGTACATTCCCTACAATTCCCACATAACCTACACACCTTCAACCCTCAAACACTTTCACTGAATCCATTGTAACTCATGAACTATTGGCAGCAAATTTCTTTTTATATCTGCAACATAGGCATAGATGCTAGGCATCTGCCTTTTAGGGTTGCCCAAAGGGCAACCCTTTCTCAGTGATAAATTAACTCCTAAGAGTCTGGAGCAGAGATTCCACTGAGCTAGAATGTTGGATAGTGGGGTTTTATAAAAATGGTATGTCTCTCCGATACCTAGCCAGATTTGCCTAATAGCAAGCACATCTGTGGTATTGTAAATTATGGTGTATTGTTATGAAGCTTTACAAAAAATAATTCGGCTCTGAACAGCACTCAGAATGCTTATATTTATTATATAATGTTTGTTATTGCACAGCCATGGGCATGTACAGTAAGAAAAAGATTTACTAAGGCTACAGAAGCTTTCATTGTATCTTGTCATCATTCCTCTCTTTTATGTTGCTTGCAGTTCATGGCATAACATTATAAAAACTGTCCTGAATATGTTCTTAATATCCAGTCCCCTCTATCATTTCTCACACAACCCTGGTTAAATCCTACTCTCTCTGAAACTGCACCAAAGCAGTTAAGTGTGATTGTAGAAAACAGTAAAGCCATGCTGACTGGAACTCAAATTTGTGTCTTCTAATAAAGTCTTGTGTGGGGGACAATGATATATCATTTCCTTAGATTATTCTTGTTCTATATGAGATTTTACACTTCCTCCTTCTTCAAGCCCCCAACATTCTGCCACATTTTAACTTTCTGATAATATCCATATGCTTTCACCCCCACATCTACAAACAAATTTCTTACCCACATACCCCACCTTCTGCCCACCTGTCAACTGAGTCCTGTTTCCTGTCACGTACTAACATTCAGGTCCAAAAGTTATATCTTCTCTCACCTGAGATATCACGTCCTCCCTCTCATAGAATCATTCATCATAAAACGTTCTGTAATGTCACACCATGTTGTAAAACTCTCTTGATTCTATGTACCTCTCTAGCCTCATCTCTTTGCTCCCCATAGAAAACAAGACAATTAAAAGTTTGTTATAATTGCTCCCTTCACATCTATTTCCAAAATTCCATCTTGAAACCAAAGTCCAACCATTTCTTCCTTTGTGTTTTACCAGGCCTCTAGAGCAGCACGTGTTCTTGCCATAATTTATAATGAAATGATACATTGCAGAGAGACAAATTTTCTCGTGTATCTGAATCTCCTTTCCTGGTGCTTCCTCATCTCTTAATCTCTATACTCTGGAGTGCCCTGGGTCTTCGACCTCTTCTCTCATCTATCTATGCTCAGTCAGGCTCAAGGTTTTAAAAGTTTTCTATAAACTGTTAACTCCCAAATTTATATCTTGAGGCCCTATTTTTCCCTGGACTCCAAATTTGTATATCTTACTTCCTCATTTGCATATCCAATTGGATGACTTAAAAGTCAATGCATTATAACCAAACTTGAAGTGCTGATTTCCACCCTCCTATAGGCACTAGACCTGCTCCTTCTGTTGTATTATCCACTTCAATAAACATAAACTCTGTTCTTTATTTGCTCAGGATAAATTTCTGCAATGATCTTTGATTCCTTATACTCCACATCTATTAAACAAGTAAATTACTTGAGTTTTATTTTCAACACATTTCCAGGGTTTGATGCCTTCTTACCTCCTCCATTATTTTCGGATGCCTGCATTATTGTAATTGACTCATAAATGGTCTCTCTGCTAGAACTTTTACTTCTATGATTTACTTCTAATTATTCGCCACAGCAGCTGAGGCCTTCCATTAAAAAAAATCAAGGAAAACAATTTCACCCTTCCATTTCCTGTCTTCCAATGGCTTTTTATTGTACTTGGAATAATGTCTAACTATCAACATTAATATAGAACTATCACTAATGTCTAAATAGCACCAGTTTTAGCAGAGTCTCTTCTCCCTCTTATTCTGTCAATTTCCTCATTCTGTGAGCTCCATGTCACTCGCCTTCTTACAGGTACCAGGAAACACCACACACTGTCTATCTCAAGAGTCCTTGCCTTGGCTCTCATCTTGGCAGAAATTCCACTTCACAAATACCTGCAGATTTGCTTATTTACTCCAGGCCTCTGCTCAGATATCTTCCCGAGCATCTCCCAAATATGCCACCATCCTCATTTCTGGGTGGGAATTCCACACCCCCACCCCCATTTTACAGATGTACTTTTTCCTATAGCACTTACAGATTCGCATATGTAAATGATCGCTTATTGGATTGTGTCTGCTTCCCTCCTTTGGAATATAAACTCTGGGAAGACAGAGGATATTTTTTGTTTTATTTTCTTTCCATTGAGTTTCCAATGCCTGGAACAGTGCCTGACCCATAGTTTCCACTCAATAATTACTTGTAAAGAGACACACATTCATTTTGACACTACTTGAGTAGATATTTTTTAGATGTTTTTTTCCAATTACATCATTCTGTAAGAAAAGTTATAAAATTGCCTCCACTGATGTTTTCGACCAGTTCTGCAATCCATGAGATTTATTGGTTCTACTGCAGGAATAAATTCCAAACTGAGGGAGCGAATATGTATTGAGCACCAAACAATATGACATGCATAATGTTTGGTATTTTAAAAATGTGCTTCTCTTAATCCCTACAACAATGTTATACATTTAGATATCTCTCTCATTTACAGAGAAAGGTGATGATGTTTTTTGATAATATGCAGCATTCATATAAAAATGCATCTCTCTCAATTTGAAGTCTTTTATCTTCTTGTGATGCCTTGTTGAATCATGCAACTCTATGTGCCAAAAAAATCTATTCAAGAAAAATTTATTTTAGGGATTCCTTATCAAAGCAACTCTACTGATGTGGACAACAAACCATTTACTGATAGAAGTGAATGTATCATACAGCTGTAAATCGTATTGTAGTAGCTATATTAAACTGAATTAATTGCTAATATGTTTTTCCCAAATTTACTGTATCTGTCATAAAGAAGTAAGTCCTATAAACTTCAGCATTACTTCTATTATTAAATTTCCTTTAGTTATATTGTCTTCTGAACTTTAATATAGAGGTATCAACCTTGGCATTTGAAAAAAGAGATTACACATTTTAGAGTATTTGAACCCTCAGGAAATGTCTAAATTTTTAAAATATTTTTTGGCAGTTTGTTTTTAAAATTCTCTTACATTCTCATTTTGTTTCCAGTATTTTAGAGGTAAGTATTACTCATTTTTTTCAAAGTTTATTTGTTATTCTCTTCTAATAAATTAAACATATGATTTGCTTTTTCTTCTGTATATTTCTAACCTCTCTAACTTCTCTTTTAAAACAATGTTGCTATCTTAATTGGTGTTGGCAAAACTTCCAATTTGATATGAGCTACAAATTTCATTTGCATACTGTTTTCTCCATCTTCTAGATCATTAATTAAGTTGTTAAATAAGATCAGCCTTCACACTGATCCTTGTGGCACTACATTAAATATGCTGGCATTTTGTTTGTTATACTTCAGTCAGTTTTATATCCACAAGGCTCTGCTTTTATCCGAGCCAATTTGAATTTTTTATCAGTATTCCATGACACTTATGAAATATTTTATTTGCTATTTTTAAGTAGATATATTCCACATCCTTGACATTATTGCCTTCTCTGCAATGATTCTGTGGTGAAAGTAGCCTGGGAGTTGTCTTTTTATTGTGGCTTTTAAATTATGATTACTCAAATAAAAAAAACTTAGATATTTTATCTTACTCTGTCTTTAATTATGACTGATTTAACTACCGAATTCAGTCTTTTTTTTTTCTGAAACCTGTATATTTTTAATTTTGGTTTTTCTCTAATTCTACATTACTTTTCAAAAAACAATTGATGCAATCTTTTCATTTATAATTTTGTTCATACTGAAATAGTCATAATATCTAGAATCACTGGAAGAAGTTTCATCATGTCACCCTTTTGTGTTGAATTTATTACTTTTTCACATTTCTGTTATTCTTTATATTTCAAATCAAATATTTGCTAATTTATCAGCAAACATGCCATTCATTGTTAATCAAAACTATTTTATATTCATTTTGCATAGATTTTATATGATTCTTAGTGTAGATTTAATGATTTTAGTTAAGACTTGATGGAATTCCTGTCAGATCTTAAATTATGCATGGAGCATCTTTATTTGGAGATCGCTCTTACAGTATGTAATAATACATCATACCATCATTTCCCAAATTTTAGACCTATTTGTACATTTTCAATCTTAATAATAGGGTAAGTATATTCCTTGTAAAGCAGTTTAGATAAGTGGTATTATAAATTATGTAATCTTTTTGAAAGCTACTTCTTTTACTTAATACTTTTGAGGTTTGCTCCTTCTTTTGCCTCATTTTTTTAACTTTTATTTTAAGTTCAGGGTTACATGTGCAAGTTTTTTACATAGGTAAACTGTGTCATGAGGGTTTGTTGTACAGATTATCTCACCACCCGGGTATTGAGCCTAATACCCATTAGCTATTTTTCCTGATCTTCTCTCTCTCCCCACTCTCCACCCTCCAAACGTACCCAGTGTGTGTTGTTCCCCTGTACACATCCATGTGTTCTCATCATTTAGTTCTCACTTATAAGTGAGAACATGTGGTACCTGGTTTTCTGCTCCTGCATTAGTTTGCTAAGGATAATGGCAAAGGCTCATTTAGAAAGACAGAAAATAAATTAATGGATGTCTAGGGCCTAGGTGATGGTGGGGAGTGAATGCAAACAAGATAGAATTTACTCTGAAATGATGGAAATATTTTAAAGTTAGATTATGAATATCAATATGTAATTCTGTAAAAATACTAAAAAGCATTAATACTGTACACTTGAAATGTCATAACGGTATATAAATCACATCCCATTAAAGCCTATCAAACATAAACATGTCAAGAAAAAAGAGTTTAGATAAATTTATTTCTTCAATATCATTATCAAAAATGCATTGGCTCTCATTTGACATGCATTTCTCTTAGAATAGTCTATTATTAAATATAAATAAGAAACATGAGTTAATTTATAATAAAACTTCTATTTTTTATTTTGGTTACACCACTTTTTCTAGCTTAAAGACTTATGGACTACAAAATATATTGTAACAATTCATAATGCAATTTTACTAAACCTGCTGTTTCAAAAAGTGTGCTGAGCACTGAATATTCCAAAATAAATGAGACACAACTTAATCTTTGACAGAAGACAGTGCTGGAGATCACTTATCAAAGAATAATATGAAGGAGAGAAAAAATGAACTGAATCTTGGTTTTTATAGAACAGATCCCAAAGGAAAAATAAGTCAATTTGACTAGTAAAAACTTTCAAAGTCTCAGAAATTAGAGGACTAAGGTATTAAGAAAGGAAATAAAAGAAGAAAATCATCACTGGTGTTGGTTAGGTCTCTAAGTCTTTTCCCTCCACTTTCAGGCTCTAATTTCTACCTTTTAGTGATAAACATCTATTTTCTGCAACACTTTTCAGTTAGATTTCTTCAGGTAAAGAAAACAAGTGTGTGTGGGAGACACAGATTTGAAGAATTGGAAATTCAAGTGAAAAATAATTTCACCCTGAACAATCGATAACCAAGCTTCCTCTTTTTGCTCATTTTTCAAAATGTCCCTACTCAGACCTTAAGTTGAAGGATTTGGAAGATTTT
This sequence comes from Nomascus leucogenys, assembly GCF_006542625.1. Classification (NCBI taxonomy): domain Eukaryota; kingdom Metazoa; phylum Chordata; class Mammalia; order Primates; family Hylobatidae; genus Nomascus; species Nomascus leucogenys. Next base: position 82,293,245 of record NC_044385.1, on the reverse strand, counting down.
TTCCTGGAGGATAATGAACTGCTCTCAAGAAAAGACTTCTATACTGATATATGTGGGTTGCACTTATGACATAAGCTATTGACTAATCATCATTTATAGCTCATTAAAATAGTTCAGTCATTGACAAACCCTAAGCATTAAAATTCCAAATAAATATGATTGAAAAGCCAATAGTGGACACATGAAGAACTTCTCTGATAGTAAAGAAAAAACAAAACAGACTATTAAAAAGCGGAAGTCTGATAAAACAGAAATAGAAGGAAATAGGAGAAAAAATTGTTAGAAACTGTTTTATATATTAGAAATGTAATAGAAGATGTTTATTTGAAATAAATAATTGGAAGAAATTAAAAATATAGAAAAAGAATGGGCCATCCCATTACTGGGTATATATCTAAATGAATATAAATTGTTCTATTATAAAGACGCTTGCATGCATATGTTCACTGCAGCACTATTAGAATAGCAATGACATGGAATCAACCCAAATGCCCCTCAATGATAGACTAGATAAAGAAAATGTGCTACAGATACATTATGATATACTATGCAGCCAAAAAAAGAATGAGATCATGTCCTTTTCATGGACACAAATGGAACTGGAGGCCATTATCCTTAGCAAACTAACACAAGAACAGAAAACCAAACACCTCATGTTCTCACTTATAAGTGAGAGCTAAATGACGAGAACACATGGAAGGGAACAACATACACTGGGGACTTTCAGAGGCTGGAGGGTGAAGGGTGGGAGGAGGGAGAGGATCAGGAAAAATAACTAATGGTTACGAGGCTTAATACCTCAGTGATAAAATAATCTGTAAAACAAAGTCCCATGACACAAGTTTACCTATATAACAAACCTGCACATGTACCCCTGAACTTAAAATAAAAGTTAAATTATTTTTAAAAAATAGAATGGTAGGAATTAAAGCAATACAACATTCAATGAATAAAACTCAGTATTTTCTAAAATTTAAAATAAAGCAAAAAGCAAAAATAATAAAAATTGAGAGAAGAAATGAGATAGGAATGACTTTTAGAATCAAATAATAACAATGAACGAAAGAAGAAAGAGAAAATGTCTAGTAGATACTTTTAATTAAAACAAACATTCAGAAAATTTTCTAGGACTGAAGAATTTGAGTTTTCTAGTTATCCAATGAGTGCCAATCTCAATGTACAATAATGGTAATACAAAGTTATTAGTATTCAATTTCCAGACATGAGACTTAGCAAATGTCTTAAAGCTTTTAAAGATAAACAAAACAAAATTTATATTATATACAAATTGTTGAAAATCATACTTTCTTGTGTTTTCCAAACACAAGATTGAATTCTGATATAACAAGATTAAATAATGCAAAATACAATAGTTGGTGAAAGATTGAAAACATTTTCTACATAAATTCTTTATTTTACTTTACTTGTTTCTAGAGCTGCATAACCAAGCTGCAAATTTGGTGGTTTTAAACAACAAAAATGCATTCTTCATAATTATGGAGGCCAGGAGTCCAAAAGCAAGGTGAGAAGGACATGCTCCCTTCCATGGCTTTAGGGGAGAATCTTTCCTTGTCTATTCTGGTTTATGGTGGCTTCACATGTTTCTTGGCTTCAGGCTGCATGACTCTAATCTTTACCCTTCATCTCCACATGACCTTATCCATGACCTTATCCCATTTATGTTTGAATCTCAAATCTCCCTATGTTTTTTTCTCACAAGAACACTGGTCATTATATTTAGAAACCATATTAAACCCTGGATGACATCTTCTGGAAATCTTTAATGTAATTTAAATATGCAAAGACTTGTTTCTTGAATAATGTCACATTTACAGATTATGGGGGTTAGGCACAGACATATCTTTTTGAGGCTGGCATTCAACCCATTATCCATATCAACTATTAACCAGGCGAATATATAAAATTAAGGTAAAATACTAGCAAATTGATCGCCCATGCACTCTTTCTTGGAATCTAATGCAATCTGTGCCTTACCAAACAATGAATTGACCAGGAACTAGTATCACAAGTAACCAGTGAACAAGAGTTCTGACAGAGGAGCTTACAAAGTAGAAGTCCCCAAAATGAAAGGACCGTTTCATGGCATTAGCAGTGCATCAGGCCAGAGTCCAAATTAAGCAGAAAATAATAAGAATTCAAGAGGGAGGACTCTAAGACAAAAAAAGAAGTATAATTTACACAGTTAAGCATTTTGAAAATATTGGTATGTGTTTAGCCGATCTGGTGAAACAGCTGAAATAATAATGTAACTTTTATAAACTAAGTTAATACGCGCAAGGAAAATATTAAGTTTAGGAAAAAATAAAGACATATGCAATGAAAGAAACAATATATGACATGCTTTAGCTCAGAAGTGAACTATAATTATATGAAAAGATACACATTGATTGTATATTTAATTAACAATTGTGATGAATCTCATTTAAAAAGGAAAAAGAAAACAGAAGTTGTTTTAAAAATTGTTAACAGAAAAGATGTAAAGCTTCCTCTATGATCAGGATGTTACTAGATAATGTTAAAGTTGATAAAGGGCAAAATAACAGTATTTCATGTTACTTGGAAGTATGAAAATAAGTGAGGGTGGAAAAGAAAGGAGCAGGTTAGAGTTCCACCCTTTGTCATCAAAAGTGATTTCATTAAGTATAATTTTTAAACTATGTTCATATATACCTTTAATTATAATTTTAAAATTTAATGTTATTGGACTGAATGACCTTATTGGATATCTGTGTAAACACTGTCATTTGAAGTTAGAGTATTTTAAGGTTTATAAATCACATAATTTGGCATTTAAAAAAACCTGAAAAAAGTGCAGATATCAATAACCTCATTTTCATGCTGAAGATATTTGAAAAATAGTGGTATTTCAAAGACATATGCTTAATAAATGGCAATATGATATTTCAGTCTGATCTTCTGTTATCTAATATTGTTCATTTTCTAGTATGATTCACTCTAATCAATGTTGAAAAATATTCTTTCTTTCATTGAAGCCTTTATTTTATATTAAACAAAATATAACATTGTTATTTCTTATGAAAATTTTACAAAATTTACCTGAAATGTTTCTGAATTTTTCCGTTGTCCCCTTTTTATTATTTTTTCCTGTATATCCATTAAATTTGGCATATCATAGTTATTTCTTCCCTAACTATTCTTGGAATCACAGGGCAACCAAATGTAATTAGGCAACCTGAACCAAATTTTACCCATAAAAGTAAAGCTTAAGTTTTCAAATCCTAAATTTATCATCTGAAAATGATTGCCTTAGGATATTTATACCAAGTATTGTCTCATCAGCATTCAGCACCACTGACAAATCATAAAAGAGGGAAGAAACCACAGACACACAAGAACAGATGAAAAAAGACTTGCGAACAGAAAATCAACACCCACAATGCTTCAAGGACCCTGGCTGCAAAAACATTGTTCTTTCATTTTAATGGAACTCTCTATTTTCAAATCTATCTTGAGACAAGCAAATTGCATGCCTGTTTTGTCTGCTCTGCATAATAAGTATCCCTGCACACAACTCTATACATACAGCTTAAAGGAGGATTTTCTTGGTTCTTTTTTGTTTTGTTTCTTCTTTAAATGCCCTATTTTGAAACATAATTTAGGATAGTATTTCTGTTTTTTTTTTCTCTTCAATAATCCCTGTTAAATATCAATAAATACATTATAAATATCACCCAAAACTCCACATCAGTAATTCCATTATATTATTTTTTTCTTCTCATTCATTTCCTAAGAGAAATAAACTAGTCATTTTACTAGAATAAAATAAAATAGTATAATTTATTTTGAATCAGTATTCTATCTGATATCCAGATTTGTTTAGTGAAAAGTAAAAAGTACAGAGGGAATAATTATTTAAATGTTTCATAGAACTATTTTAAAGACATCAGATATAGACAAAAGATTGATGTTGGAATAAAGGATATGAAAGCTACAGAGAATCATGTTTATGTTAGAATAAAATCTTTATTCCTGTTGTGATTAAAAGATCAGAGAACATGTAAGTGAATTTTAAATATATATAGGTATATAAAGTTCTGTATAACGTCCAAGTATATTGCTTTACTTTCATTAAGTTAAATTGGATGAGGAGCTAAATATATGTCACATGTGAGAAGAGAACTAAGAGCTTTTTCGTTATAATCTTATTTTTAGTTTAGTTTTCAGAAAACTTTAAGCCTAGCCAGTATATCCCATTTAAACCATACTAAATCTAGAATTACAAAATTATGATATTTAGAAAAGAGATCCTTATTTCATTTGTCTTGAATATTTTGGTAGTTGCATTAGTGATCTGTGGCTGCTAAACAAATTATTCCAAATTTGCTCCTTAAAATGATAAATATTTATTGTTTCAGTTTCTATGAGAGATCTAAGAGCAGCTTAGCTGCATGATTCCAGAGGAGGGTCTCTCACAAGATTATAGTCAAGCTGTGGAACAGGGATGCAGTTATCTCAAACCTCAAATTAGGGAGGATGCCTTCCTAAGTTCACTTAGATGGTTCTTGGCAAGCTTCAGGACATCTGCATGTGAATTAACTCACACATTTGCTTGCTGTTGGCTGTAGACTTTAGTTCCTTGACATGTGGGCCTTGTGGACACTATCTGACTGCCCTCACAACACTGCAACTGGCTTCTCTCAGAATTATGACAGAGGGAGAGAGGGAGGGGGAGAGAGAGAGAGAGAGACAGAGACAGAGAGAGAGAGATATCCAAGAGAATATTGAAGTCTTAGGTAACCTAATCTTGGAAATGTCATCCTATACTTTTACATATTCTGTTCGACAGACGCCAAGTAACTAAGTTTAGATGGCACACAAAAGAGAATTAAAGTTCACCTCTTGAGGGAAATGATATCAAAGAATTTGTGGACCTGTTTTCAAAATTACTCCAAGAGTCTTATTACCAATATTTAATTTAAATTGTAAGCACTATTAGAGAATCCAAACTTCTGCCTATGTTACAATCAGCAGCTACTGACATCTTTTAGCCAACGGCCCGTAACAATTACCTGTCCTTGTCCATGCACAGGGTGTGTAAGCACAATTTAGGGATCAGGAAATCTTACTTTAATATTAATAACTATAATATACTCTGCTACTGATGCTAAGCTGCAATTGCTAAATAGTGAGAAGCTCTTCTCATTCTAATCTAGGATGAGAAGAGGTCTTTTCAAGCTCTTCTCACCCTATATTACAGGAATTCATTATACAAATGCTGAAGATACGACTTCCTCATCTTCTTCCATGAAGAATAAATTTCACAAGATATAAGCAACAATATCATGCTAATATGTTGCCCGACATGGATAGTCTATTACTAACACGGAATAAGAGTAGAGATTCTGGTTCTGTTTTCCCTCCCTCACCAAATTCACTGATTTATCTATGGTAATTCAAACATTCTCTCCTATTAGGAGGTTATTACAAACAAGGAGTTATCCTGAGACTAAATTGGATATCCACTGAACAATGCGGAAACTAGAAGAATCTCTACAGAGCTAAGTGGGAGATAAAATACAACCAACTTATTCCCTTGTTTGGGTAATGAAACCGTCTCGTTATTTTCCTAATTACTCTGTCACTTCATGATCCCTACATCTAAAATTTGTTGAAAACATTAAGAATAAAAGTTAAGTGGTGAACTAAAAGGTAATAAAGCACCAAAGGAAATAGATAAAAAGAAACAGCTTCTTTTATAATTATGAAAAAAAAATCAATTTAGCAACCATAGGAAAAATAATAAAGGCACACATGTGCCTGTTGGTAGTATTTACATGACTTAGCAAGATTATTCATCATCAGAATGAACAGAATTAGCAATCTTTGTGAGGGTAAAATTTTTAATATTCAAAATTAGAAGTAGACCCCCTGGCTGGTGAGTCACACTTCCTCACATCCTGACTGCCCAGTGGGAAGGGAACAGGTAGAAAGTTTATAGATACTAGATGTATATTCCTTAAGATACTTGCTTTTTTGCAATCCTAAAAGAAAAAGTAAAATCGGCCATGTCTTATTGCTTTTACTTACTTTTAATCTCAGGCTTCATTTTGCTGAATATGAGCAAAGTAATTATTTTTGAAAGCTATTTTCCAATATGCTCACTCTCCTGTAGGTATATCTGATATGCTCATTTCTTTTTTGCCACTTCTCTTTGTATTTGTTTCCTAGAAATAGCTTTGTACAACTTACACCTTGTGTAATCTTGTTATCTGTCACTCAACTTTTATTTGTACATAACCTCTTCTTCATGTTTACTAAGACCTACATTTCATATTACATAATATCTTTCAATGTGGCATAACAATATTAAAGATGTTTTAAGCAGTATGAGTGGTTTCTTGAAATTACCCTTTAATTGAGGTTGTTAATAAATTAATTTTTTCCTTGAAAGGATTCAAATTCCTAGTTCAAAGTAGGATACTTCTATACAAGGTAAATGTTACTCAATCTTAACTATTGGCATGCTTTTCTCAATATTTATTGATTCACACATTGTTTTGTAACTTTTATTATTTGTGACTATTAAATAGCAACATGATGTAAAATGACTAGCATTGTATCTGGTATATAGAAGTTACTCAATATATGTTAGTTTTCTCCATCTTTCTCTTTATCTCACCTACAAAATCTAATGTCTTTGATCCTATAAAATTCTAATATCAAATTTTCATAAGATTTTTAAATCTTGAAAAGATATGAAACCATTATACTGCATGATTCTTTTTATACAAGAACATCAAAATCATCATTATTACTTTTGAGATGCATAGATTCACTCAGTACAAAGCACTCTCAAGTTAGCAGCAATGCACATTTACTTTTTATAGAATAAATAAATTTAAGGAGGAGATTAGATTATTTTCTAAAATACCTAAAAAATAGGATAACTGGTAGTATTTTTAGGTAAAAAAGTAGTGTGTTTTTAACTGACCCATGACAATGAGGTCATATTTAGGATGGAATGATAATTTTATTTATCTTATTCTTTCGGTTGCATTTTATCATGTAAACATCAATGTTTTTGTGCAAACTTTCTCTTCATCTGTGAAAATATCTTTTCTTTCTTATTGCCAGTTTCCAGAGTAACTGAAATGGGTTTTGCATACGTGAAAGAACATTTAAGTAGGACATATAAAAAGCTAAGGCTTTAGAATTTGACCCTTTTAAAATGGATTGATGACCTATTCAATTTTAACATCCCGAGGTTCAGTTTCCTCATCTTTCCAATGAAATATTTTATACGACCTCTGAAGATCATTGACTCTACAAATTTTTCAATTCAAATAATTTGAGATAAATATGCAAATAAAATAAAATAGGAGAAAGCCTTACTTCAAGTTTTAATATTATTAAGTAAAGCTTATTAAATAGAATGTAATTTCTCCTCTTTTATCTCCTTTATTTTTATTCCATGACTTACTGACTTTTACTTAATTTCTACTGTGAACCTGTAACTTCCCTTAAGACCACAGACATTTACTGAAATTACACAACCTTACTGAGTTATCTAATAATTAGTTCTACTTCAAGAGAACTATTATATCGATTAGCCCTCCTGTGCATAACATCAAGACATTCACATTAGTTGTGGGTGGTAGCAGGTTTACTATCTGTGGTATAATCTAGAAGGAGTCTGTTAGTAGGAATTCAAGATAACTTGTTACCTTGACAACAACAGGAAATGCCTGGCTACTCAGCATGTGTCTCTGCAGGCTCGCAGGTAATTCCTCAGATATTAACGATAGAGTGCTTGTTACACTTATATCTTTGAAATACTGTTTTTTTAATGTGAAATTAAATATACTGGGTTTGTGCTGCATTGTAGTCTATATTGTAAGCAGAGTTGTGTTTTTGCGTGTTGGTTATCTTGATTTCTCTCATATTTTAAAGTTACCTGTTCTGTATACAGACAAAATGATTTCTGAGAAGACACATCTGAAATACTCCATAGGGCTGGTCAGAAGATTTTGTGTAGAAGTGAGGTGTGTGTGTGGGGAGTGGGGGGCTTGGGAGGTGGTGTGGGTGTGTGCTACCTGGCTATATATTTCAGTCACAGATGGAACAGGCATTTATATATAATTAATTAAATTTTATTGACTAAACATCATGGCATCAAAACAAAGCTCAGTTGTTATGAACCTAATTGGAGATTTTATTATGGCAGTTCTGCCGCTGCTAATTGCAGATTTGGGATAGTAAATTCTCTCACATCTTAAGCTCTAGTAGCTGAAACAAGGATTTAAGGAACAATAGACAAGAGGAAGATTGTCAAGATTCTGTGATCTTAGTGCCAGAATCAAAACAAATATAAAAAAAAACCTTTCAGATGAAGCCTCAGTAACAGATCATTGTAAACTATGATACAGAATCTTCTCTCTATTCTGGAGATAATAATTCTGAAATTCCAGCTTCAGAATAATCATGACTTAATAAATTATACAATTATGAGAAAAAATATATTTGGGTGGCCACAATCAATTATGAGTAAATAAAAACATTTTAGCTCATATTTGATTACTAAAATTAAATCATCTAAGTGGTACAAGAATATATATTATTACTATTTTAAACATTTAATTAATAAAAATAGGCAATCTGCATTAATTCTCAGTAGCCATATCTTAGTGTCCAGATACCCCTTCGCCAGATTTTCCCCAAGCAGCTTTTGATTTTTTCATGTTTCTCTCATTATAGGCTGGATAATGTTGTGGCAAACTGAAAAAATATAGTATTTGTTAACACAACCAGATGTATTTTTTGCTTATGTTACATGTCCATCACAGTTTGATGAGGAGGCTTATCTTTGTCATTCAGTCACAGAGGATGATAGTGATTCCATCTCTACATTTGTTTTCATGATCACAAAAGTAAAGAAAAGATACAATGGTGAACTATATTCAGAATCTCAAAACTTTGGTGTAAAATCGAGTAATGACAGTTCTGCACACCTTAACTGAGCCAAATCAAGTCATTTATCTAAAAGCTAGCTTAAAGGGCAGAAGTACATTCTTTTAGCACCGACAGGGTACTGAACATTTGTGAACATGAATTTAGTCTACCACATCTACAAGGCATATGTGCTACTGATTGTTTTGATTCTTGTCCATCCTCAATTTGTGTTCACTCATGAACATCTATTAGCATTTTCTATGTACTATTCATTGTAATTGGGAGGGTCAATATATCATTATTATTTTTAATTGCAAATTGTGTTAGTAGAAAAAAGTAATAAATATTCAAATTCAAAGTAATTTGTCTTTCTATAATTAAGGTGGTAGTAGTATATTTCAGAAATGTATTTGTGTACATAAAAGTTGACCAGAATAGAGTATTCCTGTCTTCACCACTTGAAAAAACTTGTTTTTCAGTTGAAACACTTTATGTTGTTCAAAAGAACAACAAAAAGAAACTTCATTTTTTTTGGAAAAATAAAAGGGAAACAGCGCAAAACAATTTATTAAAACTTTTACTTATGACCCTGATAATCATTCAGTGTATCATCAATTATATTCAGTGATAAATCTGGCAGTTGATTGTTTTGCACAAATAGCTGGAAAACTTGTAGATTCAGTAATATATTTGGTGGTTGATTGTTTTGCACAAATAGCTAGGAAACTTGGCATAAAATTTACCTGCTTCTTTAATATTGCTTTTTATTATTTCTGCTTCAATATGTTTTTAAAGGAAGAAATTTATTTCAAATAGAGTAGCTCACAACTACGTTCCAAATAAAATTTAAATCATATACATTTTCAAATACTGTTCAAACTTTTATTGGTTATTACTATGGACTTTGTAAAGGGGCCTAAAACCATACCAGTATTCTTAGAAAGTAGACACATATACTGTAAGGTAAACTTTGGCATTACCTTGCCCAGACTCTCAGCAGATTTTTTTTTTATTGTTCCCTGACTTGATTTTCTCGTCTCTAAAACATACATAATGTCATCACGCCTAACTTCACCAACTTAACAGAGTTACTATGATGAGGAAATGAAATAATGGCTGTGAAAATTGATTGGGAATTGAAACAGTATATAAATAGGAATCTGTGAGCACCCTTTGACTTCTAACAAGATAATTTTTACCAATATAACTCTAAAAAGAGAACATTTTATGTCACATTCCATACCAGCTGTCATTTTAAATGTTGTAAAAAGAGTGAAAAAGGATATCTGCCTTGTGATGCTCAGCAAATATTAAACTGCTATTATTTCTCTCTAGACATGGAAAAAATATATATGTGGTTCAGTGAACACACACAAAAAATGTCTTCCCAGGGAATTCACTATTTTAGTAGGCAGAGTAAAGCCAAATGCAGGAAAACCCAGGACATAAGAAACATCTTAAAGAGTTGCAAAGATAAACTAGCAGAAAACTCAGCAGGTAAATATAGAAGACAAGTCCAAAAACAAGCAATACAAAGAAAACGTGGAGAAAATTTTTGCAACAAATCAACTGGACACAAGCTCCAGATGAAATGATAATCAATAAGCAGACAATATATGTTGGAAAATATTTCTACAAGAGCACTGGAGAAAGCTGTCTTGAGGTTTCCATTTTTAATCTTCTTCTCACCCTGACACCATTTTTTTTTCCTTTGACTGAATGGAAACCTTACTTAATCAAAGGATCACAGCAAGTTTTTATTTAAGAAAACAAAGCAATAATAACCAACAAAAATTTTGAATCTCTCTTATCCAGGAGGTTTCCCTGCTAATATAGGAGAGTATGTGAACTGAACTTCCCAAGAGAAAAAAGAATTGATGTACCCTTTGTACTTTCCAAAATATTGTTGAATGATTGTACATTGTCACTGTGCAGAAAATCGAGCTTTCAAATAAACTTATATGACAATGTTGGTTGACGTGTTCTACCTACCATTAAAAATACAATCACATTAAGAGAAGTTAAATTTTATGAATTAATTTTTAGTAGACTATTAACACAGTGAATGTGTTCAGAATCTTTCTGTTGCAATTTTTATTTTAAAATGTTCATAAAATCATGTAAGTGTATATTTTAAAATTTTGTTTTTCTTGTCTATAACTCAAATAATGCCTTTTATTTGAAAGATAAAAGTCCTGATGAAAATCTTTACTGCTTCACGTTCCTCTTATTTCAACACATCCATAAAAATACACATGATATAATTGATATTTTTTCATGAACTCAGGCTTTTTTATAATATGAATTAATTGTAGCTTTCTTCAAACTATTAAACTGTATGTTCAGAAAGGCTATGTGGCTCACCATTAATAAGTAGTACAAAGTTAATATCATGGAATACTTACAACTTCAAATATTTTGTAATGCACAGTATTTATAATACATTGCTATATGAATAAGTGTAGATGTTACACATTTGTTTTTTCCTAATAGCCCTATATGTGTATCGTACACTGTCAATGGGCAGAAAATAGAAAACAATCAAAATATATGGAAAGTTTTAAATTAAAAATAAAAATGTCATTTAAGGAGACTTAAACAGGTGGCTACATAGCTCCACCTCTAAAAGGGACTGATTTTTTTTCTAAAAAAACTTCTCAAAGATAAATAATTGGCTGGGTATCATTCTTAAAAATAAGATAATGAGATGGTTCTAAGAGGGAATGCCTTACCAGTGACACAATCAAATTAAAACTACCCTTTACATATACACATAATAAGATGTTTCATGATTATACAGATTCATTATGAAATACGAAGTACAGAGAGAAGTTTACACAAAACGGGTCTAGGAATGGCTGTGAAATCTGGATTGCTTCATAAGACATGATTGATATCATTAGGAGTTAAGGTTTTACTCATTATCAGGGAACAGAAGATAAAAAGGCATACATCAGTTTAGCTCATCTGAATTACTAAGTAGCCACCACCTTATTGTCTATGACTGAGAAATATAGAATTTTGATTATTTTACAAAATGTGTCTATTTGGCTACTTCTTTGGCTAGCCAAGAAAAAGATTATGTCCATGCACAAGCTCTTTTTTATGCATACATCACTGAAGCATACATTTGGAATAATACCTGAGTTTTCTATAGCAAAAAAAGAAATATAAAAGACAACAATAAAAATTTGGGATATAGGGAATTTGGATAAGATAAAGAAGAATTGCAATTATTTGCAGTAAAATTTTATCTCCATTGAAGAATGTTAAGTAGTAATTTGTTTCAGTGGAAACTCAAATGTGCAACATCTAGGAAAAATATGAGATGCTCTTTTAATACCATGGGGTCAGTAGAAATAAAGTAAAATGATATGGAGAAAATAACAAAGATGTATGTCAGAGTACTAAGTACTAAATTACACATAATTACCGATTCTGAATAACAGATCAAAGCAAAAAGATAAGTACATATAGTCATTGTCGTCATCATTACCTACCTTATTCTGTAAAAAGATCTGGTTTGAACAAAAATTTTTCTCTGGAAAAGACATGATTCTTACAAGAGGCTAATTTCAAAACAGAACCTCAGTGATTGTGAATACAAATATAAATTTTAAAACACTAAAAGCATATGAACAGAAAAATCATGTTTCTTACATGGGATTAAGCCCAGATTGGTTCCCTAAAATAAGTAAGCATATATAATCATATTATAAACTCAATAGTATATAATCTACAGAGTTGTGATGGTAAACATTTAAGATAGTTATTTAGTTCTGCATTAATTTAAATGTGTTGTAATTCATGAAGGCAAAACCTTCATAATTACAGGAGGATATAGATAAGATTACAGAGTATACATGTGAAACAATTATGTCAATAAACTATTATGTCAATAAACTTAATAAACTATTAAGGACACAATCAGCATTGTAGGTAGCTAAATATAGTTTGTATTTATAAATATAGCTTGTATAAATATAGTTTGTAACTCTTATTTTCCTCAAGATTGATGATGGCAGATATTTATTAACAGCTTAACATTTTCCAAGATTTGTTATAGTCATTCCAGGGATTGTCCTTGTTAATTAAATTCTAAAAATAATTGACCACATAGTTGGAAGTAAAGCTCTCCTCAGCAAATGTAAAAGAACAGAAATTATAACAAACTGTCTCTCAGACCACAGTGCAATCAAACTAGAACTCAGGATTAAGAAACTCACTCAAAACCGCTCAACTACATGGAAACTGAACAACCTGCTCCTGAATGACTATTGGGTACATAATGAAGCGAAGGCAGAAATAAAGATGTTCTTTGAAACCAACGAGAACAAAGACACAACATACCAGAATCTCTGGGACACATTCAAAGCAGTGTGTAGAAGGAAATTTATAGCACTAAATGCCCACAAGAGAAAGCAGGAAAGATCCAAAATTGACACCCTAACATCACAATTAAAAGAACTAGAAAAGCAAGAGCAAACACATTCAAAAGCTATCAGAAGGCTAGAAATAACTAAAATCAGAGCAGAACTGAAGGAAATAGAGACACAAAAAACCCTTCAAAAAATTAATGAATCCAGGAGCTGGTTTTTTGAAAAGATCAACAAAATTGATAGACCGCTAGCAAGACTAATAAAGAAGAAAAGAGAGAAGAATCAAATAGATGCCATAAAAAATGATAAAGGGGATATCACCACCGATCCCACAGAAATACAATCTACCATCAGAGAATACTACAAACACCTCTACGCAAATAAACTAGAAAATCTAGAAGAAATGGATAAATTCCTCGACAAATACACCCTCCCAAGACTAAATCAGGAAGAAGTTGAATCTCTGAATAGACCAATAACAGGTTCTGAAATTGTGGCAATAATCAATAGCTTACCAACCAAAAAGAGTCCAGGACCTGATGGATTCACAGCCAAATTCTACCAGAGGTACAAGGAGGAACTGGTACCATTCCTTCTGAAACTATTCCAATCGATAGAAAAAGAGGGAATCCTCCCTAACACATTTTATGAAGCCAGCATCATCCTGATACCAAAGCCTGGCAGAGACATAACCAAAAAAGAGAATTTCAGACCAATATCCTTGATGAACATTGATGCAAAAATCCTCAATAAAATACTGGCAAACCGAATCCAGCAGCACATCAAAAAGCTTATCCACCATGATCAAGTGGGCTTCATCCCTGGGATGCAAGGCTGGTTCAACATACGCAAATCAATAAATGTAATCCAGCATATAAACAGAACCAAAGACAAAAACCACATGATTATCTCAATAGATGCAGAAAAGGCCTTTGACAAAATTCAACAACCCTTCATGCTAAAAACTCTCAATAAATTAGGTATTGATGGGACGTATCTCAAAATAAGAAGAGCTATCTACGACAAACCCACAGCCAATACCATACTGAATGGGCAAAAACTGGAAGCATTCCCTCTGAAAACTGGCACAAGACAGGGATGCTCTCTCTCACCGGTCCTATTCAACATAGTGCTGGAAGTTCTGGCCAGAGCAATCAGGCAGGAGAAGGAAATAAAGGGTATTCAACTAGGAAAAGAGGAAGTCAAATTGTCTCTGTTTGCAGATGACATGATTGTATATCTAGAAAACCCCATCGTCTCAGCCCAAAATCTCCTTAAGCTGATTAGCAACTTCAGCAAAGTCTCAGGATACAAAATCAATGTACAAAAATCACAAGCATTCTTGTACACCAATAACAGACAAACAGAGAGCCAAATCATGAGTGAACTCTCATTCACAATTGCTTCAAAGAGAATAAAATACCTAGGAATCCAACTTACAAGGGATGTAAAGGACCTCTTCAAGGAGAACTACAAACCACTGCTCAATGAAATAAAAGAGGATACAAACAAATGGAAGAACATTCCATGTTCATGGGTGGGAAGAATCAATATCGTGAAAATGGCCATACTGCCCAAGGTAATTTATAGATTCAATGCCATCCCCATCAAGCTACCAATGACTTTCTTCACAGAATTGGAAAAAACTACTTTAAAGTTCATATGGAACCAAAATGAGCCCGCATCACCAAGTCAATCCTAAGCCAAAAGAACAAAGCTGGAGGCATCACCCTACCTGACTTCAAACTATACTACAAGGCTACAGTAACCAAAACAGCATGGTACTGGTACCACAACAGAGACACAGATCAATGGAACAGAACAGAGCCCTCAGAAATAATGCCGCATATCTACAACTATCTCATCTTTGACAAACCTGACAAAAACAAGAAATGGGGAAAGGATTTCCCTATTTAATAAATGGTGCTGGGAAAACTGGCTAGCCATATGTAGAAAGCTGAAACTGGATCCCTTCCTTACACCTTATACAAAAATTAATTCAAGATGGATTAAAGACTTAAATGTTAGACCTAAAACCATTAAAATCCTACAAGAAAACCTAGGCAATACCATTCAGGACATAGGCGTGGGCAAGGACTTCATGTCTAAAACACCAAAAGCAATGGCAACAAAAGCCAAAATTGACAAATGGGATCTCATTAAACTAAAGAGCTTCTGCACAGCAAAAGAAACTACCATCAGAGTGAACAGGCAACCTACAGAATGGGAGAAAATTGTTGCAACCTACTCATCTGACAAAGGGCTAATATCCAGAATCTACAATGAACTCAAACAAATTTACAAGAAAAAAACAAACAACCCCATCAAAAAGTGGGCACAGGACATGAACAGACACTTCTCAAAAGAAGACATTTATGTAGCCAAAAAACACATGAAAAAATGCTCATCATCACTGGCCATCAGAGAAATGCAAATCAAAACCACGGTGAGATACCATCTCACACCAGTTAGAATGGCCATCATTAAAAAATCAGGAAGCAACACGTGCTGGAGAGGATGTGGAGAAATAGGAACACTTTTACACTGTTGGTGGGACTGTAAACTAGTTCAACCATTGTGGAAGTCAGTGTGGCATTCCTCAGGGATCTCGAACTAGAAATACCATTTGACCCAGCCATCCCATTACTGGGTATATACCCAAAGGACTATAAATCATGCTGCTATAAAGACACATGCACACGTATGTTTATTGCAGCACTATTCACAATAGCAAAGAGTTGGAACCAACCCAAATGTCCAACAATGATAGACTGGATTAAGAAAATGTGGCACATATACACCATGGAATACTATGCAGCCATAAGAAAGGATGAGTTCATATCCTTTGTAGGGACATGGATGAAACTGGAAACCATCATTCTCAGTAAACTATCGCAAGGACAAAAAACCAAACACCTCATGTTCTCACTCATAGGTGGGAATTGAACAATGAGAACTCATGGACACAGGAAGGGGAACATCACACTCCGGGGACTGCTGTGGGGTTGGGGGAGGGGGGAGGGACAGCATTAGGAGATATACCTAATCCTAAATGACGAGTTAATGGGTGCAGGAAATCAACGTGGCACATGGATACATATGTAACAAACCTGCACATTGTGCACATGTACCCTAAAACCTAAAGTATAATAAAAAAAAAATGCAGTTTTCTAAATAAGTTATTGCACATTCTTAAAGAAAATAGAATATTAATAATATTATATAATGATGTTGAAAATATTCATTGTTGAATTTTAAGTAAAATGGACAAGGAATTAAATTTTAGTAACCATAGAATTATAATTCTATAAGATTACTTTTGTGTGATATAAGAGACAGACTTTCAAATGTGTTATTCTGGTTGGTGTTGAAATCAGTGATTTATCTCTTCATCAATAAATGTCTATGTAATCATTTATATTAATGTACATGCATAAATATATGTATGCATGTACATACAAAACATGAACCCACATACATTTCTTCAAATATTGTACCTTAATAATAGAAGTAAAATAATACATTTTTCTAAAACGTGAGCCAGCAGTTTACCTTAACGAGGACAAGAAAAATATTTATTAATTATGCATGGATGTCAAGGGTTAATATAACCCCTTTGAAAACAAAAGATTCAAATCATATAAATGAGTGCTTGTTTTTAATCCAAGTAATGAATTTAGAAAAGTCTAAAAACAATAAAAACACAGAATATAACAACTTTTTTTCATCATAAGCTTTAATGAAATTGTAAATGGATACAATTATGTTTCCGAAACAAAAAATTATTTTAGAAGTGTATCTTTTTAATAGAAGGAAGTATGTTAAAGTAGGTGTCAAGTTAGCTTAACAAAGACAACAATAAATCATTAGAAAATTCAAAAGTTCAGATGTTGGCAGTTTTGGATCAATAGTTTCATATGACCAGAGATGTTTATACTCAGTTTCCTTCTGAGAAAATTATCCAAGTGTTTATTAATGGCCCATATCATTCTGTAGAAAGTGGATAACTTTTTCTAATCATTTGCTTTGAGGCATATGTTTAGATTTCTTGATACTTATTATACTTGAAAATATAACCCAAGATAATTTAAAATGTTTTGTTTCCTGACTCTTTAGCTACCACAAAACTGCTACATCCTATGTAATCAATTATCTTCACCACAATAAAAAACATTCTGCATATATAAATAGATGTATAGGCCAGGCGCTGTGGCTCAAGCCTGTAATCCCAGCACTTTGGGAGGCCAAGGGCGGTGGATCACCTGAGGTCAGGAGTTCGAGACCAGCCTGACTAACATGGTGAAACTCTGTCTTTACCAAAAATACTAAAATTAGCCAGTCGTGGTGGCGGGCACCTGTAATCCCATCTACTTGGGAGGCTGAGGCAGGAGAATCTCTTGAACCCAGAAGGTGGAGGTTGCAGTAAGCTGATATCATACCACTGCACTCCAGCCTGGGCGACAGCGAGACTCTGTCTCAAAAAAATTAAGAAATAAAAATAGATTTATTAAATGAAAACAAATTTAAATTGATACAAATAATAGCACAGTGCTGTAGTAGACATATTAGAACGTTTATTCTTTAAAGCAAAGTACATACAGGAAGAAGAAAATTAAAACTATAATGCCTTATTGGCAAGCAAAATTGAAAATATCACTAAAGTTTTGTATTTTAAAATGCAATAGTTCCTGATAACTTCAGTTTCTCTATCCACAGTTTCAAAAAGATGGGATCTGCCACATATTTATATCTTTTAACTTCCTTGGTAAAAATTTAAGTTGAATACTATGTGTTAGTTTCATTTTAATTTGATTTACTTTGATGTATTTTTAACTAGAAAATACATTAAAACATTAATACAGAGGAAAATAAGTACTTGTATTTTGATTCTGACCTTAAGTTGAATATTCATGTTGCACTTCTATGAGAACCTAGCAAAGTGGCAAATTTTATTGATTTCTAAAATAAAAATTAAAAGGTTAAGGGTGTACTTAAATTTTTTTTAAATTTTTAAATTTTTAAATTTTTTTAAATTTTTGAGACAGAGTCTTGCTCTGTCACCCAGGCTGAAGTTGAGTGGCTTGATCTCGGCTCCTTGCAACCTCTGCCTCCCGGATTCAAGTGATTCTTCTTCCTCAGCCTCCAGAGTAGCTCATACTACAGTTGTGCCCCACCGCGCCCATAGATACGGGGTTTTGTCACGTTGGTCAGGCTGGTCTCAAACCCCTGGCCTCAAGTGATCCACCTGCCTCGGCCTCCCAAAATGTTGGGATTACAGGCGTGAGCCACCATGCCTGGGCATACATCTAATCAATATTTTTCAAATATTTTATTTTGTGGATAAAAATAAACACTAATTTTATATTTTATTTTCTATTTCATGATTCAATAAATAAGACCTAAACACCTACTCTTTTCCAAGTACAGTTTAAATGACAGGCTCATAAATGTGAGCAAATAAAACAGTCAAACAAACCCACAAATAAAAAGCATCAGAATCACTGCCGTGATGAATATTATAATGGACAAGAATATATACTTACAGTTAAAAAAATTTCACTTAGATAAACCTTAATATTTATACACAAGAAACATTGATTCTATTATTTATAGCTTAATTGGATATAACTTATGAAACTGTTTCAATAATGGTATTTCTATTCATTACATAGTAATTTTAGTTGACTAAAATCTAAAAATAAAAAAAAGCCTGGTTACACTTTCATAGATATAAGAAAAAGAGTCCCATGTGGCCTATTTGAATCTGCTCCATCTCACAAGCACCTTTTTGGTAAACTTAACTTTTAAATAATGCATTTATTCTCAGAAATCAATGAAAGTTCCTCATACTTCATATAAAAATTGAGCAGGCAATTTTTAGTGTTTTTTTCCACCATCCAGTTAAAGGCTGCTTCTGAGGCTTGTGATGATGTGATCTTTAAGTCATTCATCCGCGATAAAGAGATAGAAAGGGAGCCTGGGAGCATTTTTCTGTTCATTCTGCAGAGGTTGTGTTCAAAGACAAATTGAAGTTATTCAAAGTCTCTGTATGACCGCTCTAAGCTTCAGTTAAAAGGTTATTTTGTGTTCTTGGCTTAAAACTGAGTTCAGTTAACATCATCAGATGTTCAAAAATGACACTAATTTTCACAATACAAAATATATTTTTAAAATAGAGTGTTGCCCAAGACACAAACTAAAGCCAAGAATTATCTTTCCTAGATATCAAGGATTGAAATCATGATTCTTTTAAAATACCCCATCTTATCTTGAAAACTCCTTTTTGTTGTTTCGGTTAAGTTCTTGCTCAAATAGCATATCCAAATATAGAGCTTAATGTTTTCCCCTATCCAAAGACTATTAAAAACCTATATTATCCAAATTTGAATGTGTTAAATTGCCAAAATTTAATGGAAAAGCAATAGAACTTATATCAGGAATAAACAAATGTTGAGTATTTCTACATGAAGCTAACTTCAAGTTATGCAAATCAATGGACATAGAAAAATGAAAGACTGTGGTTTCAATCCAGGCTTCTTAGGTCCCTATAGCTGTGACAGTGGGTAGTAACTTAAAGTTTTTTAAACTATAGTTTTCCTAATTAGCATAAATTAAAGTAAGCAAAATTATCTCACGTCTGTAATATGTGACTCCTGAACAAAATCACATTAATTTAATCTACTGATACAAGGGTGAAAAGTAGTTTGACAGAGATTTAGTAATGTTTCCATTTGTGAAATTTGATGATCTGTATAGAGTCCTAGGGCCTGAACTTCATACATTTTAAATTTGATAGTGAAGCAACCACTTCACTAAAAAAATTTATAAAAATTGTAAAATTGTTAATTCACTTTTCCAAATTTATCATATACATTTTCTATATTTGTCTTTCTGCAATGTACTTTTGGATAATTGATTAGATTCGAAGAAATATAATTCACTGAGGACAGACTGATTTTTTTAATTGCTTTCTTTCAATATTAAAGTTTTAATTTATTTAAATAAATCTGTTGAGTGCTTACTATTAGAGGAAACCTTGTTTTGAAGTATCAAGTGTGATCTTTGAAACTTCTCTGTTTACCAGCTTGTGAACTTGAGCAAGTAACTTTTTTTACAGCAACTTTCTCAGTTTCCTCATTAATAATGGTGAATTAATAATAACACTTTTTTAGATTTGTCAATAGGACTAAAAGGAGTTAATATAAAGTCTTAGAATAATATTTGGAATATAATGATCTACATATAAGTGTATGTTATTTTTACTGTTATTACTATGGACAGGAGTCCAGCTCCTGGTTAAATTTAATGTGTGATTGTTAAGCAATAACAAAGGGGAAAGCTGCCTTCTCCCTTCAGCAAGACTTGGTGCTCGGCCAGTGCACTGCAGTCTCTAAAGGCAGTTGCAGTCAAGGACTTAAGCTCCCTAGACCTCGTATCTTCATTCCTAGTTTGGTCTCTTTATCTGAAGCCTTATGCGGAAGACCTTTACAGGATGGAGACTTCCTTTTGCGGGAAGAAAGGGGAAACCTTGAAATATCTCTCCCATCCTGGATCAATATCCACTGCTTTTCCATTTAGTCCTTCTCTCTCACCATTCTCCAACCCCAGGGTCTATAAAACTATGGAATAATCCCCAAGTCTCTGCTGCTTCTCCTGGTCCTCCACGACTCAACATTCCGGGCAAGACAATGGCAGGGGGTTCGAGTTGTCAGGGAGGGGAAGTGACTGTTTTCTCTGACTTTAGCCTCTTATTTATACTATAGCAACAAGTGATTAAAAGCTTATCTTTCTCATTTTTGGCTTGTTGCTGTGTTCAGCTACTCTGACACCCAGCAGCTCAACTCTCCCCAAGCTCATCTGAGCTCCTGACATATGGGTGATGGGTGACGCCCTTAATTTAAACTTTGGTAATGCTATTCTGAAACTCATCAGTGTTGGATGCTACTAGATCCGTTCCAGAGCAAACGTGAGAGTAGTTCATTTCTTTAGAAATTAACTGACTGGATTTAAAAGAGAGTATTATAGTCTGGGATTCTCAAAATTAGAAAATTAGTGTATCATTATAAAACAGTTTACAACTGTAGGCAGCACCAAGAGTTTGTATTCTGAGGAGTTTTTACAATAACAGCAGAATATTTTCCTCAATAATATTGGCCAATTTAAAACAAATAAGCTGGTACTGTGTTTAAAAAATGCATTAAAACACGTTAGCTCTCATTTATCAAAAATAAATTCATAGAATTTGCTAGCAAAATAAAAAATTTAAAATTACAAATCTAATAGTAATATAATAACTAAGACTATGGTTTATAAGTCTTAATCATCCCTCTAGCACTTACTAACTCTGTGACTTCAGAAAATTATTAAAATGTTATTTCTGCTTTTCTGCATCTGAAAAATATGGAAAATAATGTCCTACTGGTTATTGTAATAATTGAGTATACTAACATAAATATTGTGTTTAGAATGTCTTCCATAATAAAGTAATTAATACACAAATGCCAATTATTATTCAACTATTTAAACTATTATTTTATTATAATAATATCAGTATTATTTTTCAGTATTTAGTAAACAAAATTTAAATGGTTTTCTGTTATGTGGAAGTCCTGGGTAAATCTATTCAATGTTTACTGATTTGAAATAAGAAAATATCTCTACATATTATGAGAGAGAAAAATAGTCTGATTTATCAGAGGGGGAACAATTGACAGCTACTCTGAAAATTAGCAAGGTGGAGTATTGAGCAGAGTGCTAAATAGAAAGTAGGATTTCACAGTTGTATCCTGGGATAAGGGCTATTCCAGCCTGAAGGGTTATTAACACAATTGGAAGATGTGACTGAAGTTCAAGTTATCAAAGGAGTGGGATGAGAGACAGGCCAATAATTGTAAACTTCTTAATTCCTTCATTTAGCTTATTATTTTTCCAGGCCTTTTATAACATCTTTCAATTTTAGTGCAAATGTCTTAACCTTCATAACAGCTCTAGAGGTGTTATTGGAATGCTACAGGAACTTCCTTCTAAATAGCATGGATATCTGTACCCAGTTTTCCCCAACTCCAATAGCTTACATATTTCTATTAAAATATAGAGTTTTATTCAACATATACACAATTAGTGACTAGCCAAACCATTCAGAAAGAAAAACGTGTGATTATAAATGATACTTGAAAACTGTTTCCTAAACAGTAATCCTATCATTCCAGAATTTATACGATCTTACAGAAATAGCTGCCACTTGTGGCCAAACATCGTTGGTAATGAAGCTAAACTGAGATAAAAAGATTTCTGGTTGGGGGTCAAAAAGATTTCTGGCTAGAGGTCTTCAGCATGCATTATCAGAACAACTATACATAACAAGATGAACTTTACAGACACAATGGTGGCATGTTAGAAAAAAAAACAAAAGTAAATCCTGATGGTCCCAATAAAAGCAACAGTGAACAAAGTGGTAGTCATTTCAGCAAATGGTGCTACTGATTGGACATGGGTGATCTGTGCTTGGTCTGCACCCCTTTTGTGAACAAACAATAGCAACTGTTTTTCTCTGATCATAATGACTCTCAATTAGAGTTTCATTCTCCGTTATGAGTTTGCCAACTGGCAGGACAATAAGCAATACTACTTAAGGTAATGAATGTAATAGTTCTAAGATTTATATTCAAACAATTTTTTTTTTTTTTTTTTTTTTTTCTGGCAGAGTCTCGCTCTGTCTCCCTGGCTGGAGTGCAGTGGCGCTATCTTCGCTCACTGCAAGCTCCATCTCTCGGGTTCACGCCATTCTCCTGCCTCAGCCTCCCGAGTAGCTGGGACTACAACACCCACCACCACGCTCGGCTAATTTTTTTGTACTTTTAGTAGAGACGGGGTTTCGCCGTGTTAGACAGGATGGTCTCAATCTCCTGACCTCGTGATCCGCCCGCCTAGGCCTCCCAAAGTGCTGGGATTACAGGCGTCAGCCACTGCGCCCAGCCCTCAAACAAAAAATTTAAATGAAAAATAACAAAATAACTTAGAGTTAAAATATTTTTAAATTTATGTGCACATTTTGAATTAAATTAGTGGTATCTGAAATCATTTCTCTCTCTCTAAACTCATGTATTAAATCTGAAGATACGAGGGTAGATGGAATAGTATCATGCTAGTTAATCACTGACAGGGTCTTGCTGATTTTGTGCTTAAGTTTCTAAGGCATTAGTCTTCTAATTGATGAGTATATACTTCTGCATCATGGATAGCTAAGGCTATTACTTCCCCCTTTTCAATTTCCATACCTCCTTCCTCATGCAAAATCTCTCTGGAATCAGAGGTTCTCTAAAATTGTGATAGAAATGGAGGTAATTTAAATGCATGTGCACATTTTCATTTATGTTCTCTACAACTCAAAATAAGAGAGAAGCTAAAATTAAAAAATTAAAATATATTATGTAATTACTATTTGAAAAATGTTTTTGCTTATACTAGTCCTATTTAGGAAAGAATGCTATGCAAATGAATTTACACGCTACTAAAATAAAACATTGGGGAACCTCTCCAGCACACTGGTCTGGGCGAGATTTCTTGAGTAATATCTCACAAGCATAGACAACCAAACCAAAAATGGACAAACGGGATCACAGCAAGTTAAAAAGCTTCTGCACAGCCAAGGAAACATCAAGAAACTGGAGAGACAACCCACAGAATAGAGAAAAAAATGTTTGCAAGCTATCCGTCTGATAATCAGAATATATAAAGAGCTCAATTCTATAGTAAAATTATCTAATAATCCAAATAAAAATGCGTGAAAGGTCGGAATAGATATTTCCCAAAAGAAAATATGTGAATGGCAACCAGTTTATGAAAACGTGCTCAACATTATTGATTGCCAGAGAAATGCAAATCAAAACTACAATGAGATATCATATCACCCCAGTTAAAATGGCTTTTATCCAAATGAGAGGCAATAACAAATGCTGGCGAGTATATGTTAAAAAGGGAAGCCTCCTATACTGTGGGTGGGAATGTAAATTAATACACCCACTATGGATAACAGTATCAAGGTTCCTCAAAAAACTAAAAATAGGACTGCCATAGAACATATACAAAGGGAAAAAGTATCTATATTTTTCATTTTCAAGTGAAAATTTAAAAATTCCACATTCAAATATTGGATTACAGTCATGTGCTGCATAATGACTGTGGTCAAATAACGTATCATTTCACTCTGCTCTATGATAATGGGCAAAGTTATATAGGCATATCACATCAATTAATAAAATACTCAACAAATATGGGACAGTATTTGTAAATTATAATAAATATGGTACTAATGAGAATGATAGTACTATGATTAATTTCACAGTTAATTTCAAAGGAATTAAGAACTATTATGACAATATTTTAAAATTCTATTTTTATATAACATGAAGATGAAAATTATTAGTAATTTCACATTTTATGTCAAAATATTACAGTATGTTAAAATCAGTATTCCTTCCTTTTTAAGTTCATCTTAGTATTAGTAATAATTTAAATTATTTTTATTTATGTGAATAAAATGGAATACCCAATCTTTTAGTAATGCTAATTAATATAAGTGTAAATTGCAAAGCATTGTCTTATTTTTCTCTAGTTTCTTTTAAATTATAATTGTAGTGTTATACTTGCCTTGGAATTCTTGTTTCCCTTAAGCATTTTTATAAAGTAATTTTGAAAACGGAAAGTTTAGAGACAAATTAAGAATATTCATTCTGCAATTTATTTCTTAATTGATTTAGCAAATATTTATTGAACTCACACTTTTCTGTGCCCATGACTAAGAAGCACACAAAATATTTTAGGAGAAGGCCTCTTCTTTCATTGAGCAGCAATATCTTTTGATTACAAACATATGTACTGCAAGAAATCTTGTGGCATCTTACCATTTGAGTGACAGCCTTCAAGTGTGTTGGCAACCTTCCTGATTTATGCAGGTTCTCCTCTTGTCTGATCAGCACTCTTTCACATGCCTAAGTATTTTCCTTTGTAAGATAAATTACATATTCAACCTAGGTAACCCACATATAATGCCTGAATCCAGAAGGTTGAACCTGGCAGGCAATCATGTATATTATTAAATAAAAATTAGTCCACAGTTCAAGTTAGTTGGCAGCTGTTCCTGAATGATCTTATTTACTCAGGTGTCTTCCATCCCACATAATTTTTATAAGTTTTAACACTAAATTCCCAGAAGCAGTGTGGCTTTTCCTGGAACTACGTTGGCCTCAGATATTGAACAATCGTTTTACCTTAAACAACTATATGAAGAGCTACATTGTCCTCCTAGAATTCTGCGATATAAACTGAGAAAACTTTCTGGAATCTAGACACTATTACCCACTGAACTATTTCACTATTCTGCTTTCCTATCTGGAAATTAGGGCATTTATGCCCCCTAGAATATTAGTCCTTTTGATACTATTGCCATTCTAGATTACAATAAAACTGTCCAACAGTTTTGTACATTGTGGTTTAGGTATAATGCTTTATTATTATTATTATTATTCATTTCAAAACTGAGAAACAGCTACACCAGTTCTATGCCTGATGCTACAGCTATAGTTTGATATACCGTCATGTTAGATATTGAGATCGCAATATGAAATACATCCATAGCTTTTCCAAATTTTAATAAGGAAAACCTTCTTGATTAACATTATCAGCAAAGACTTTATATATATATATATATTCACATATAAATTATATACATATTTTATGACAAGAGAAGTATTCATATTTATTTTAGAAAATATATGAACTACATTAAAGTCACAAAATAAAATAAATGTTACTCATATCACTAGTGATTATAACTCAAAATATTTATATTGTGTACTGCAATCAATATTTTAACATAAATACAGTGGATATTTTCCATGTTCTAAAGGGGCATACAACGTGATTTTTTGATACCTATGCTTTTTTCAAGGATGCAAAAATATTTAACATATTCCTTATTATCAGTCACTTGTTTCTTTAAATGAAATTATCACAAATAAACTGTTACATATTATTTTGAATTTGTATCTAATTAAATTTTGAGATAAATCCTAGAAGTGAAACATTTGTGTAATTTTCTGAGAACTTTTGAAAACTTTTAGAGAACATCCTCTAGTGAAGTTATAACAATTAAAATTGACACTAATAGTCTTATTTACACCCTTGACAAGAGTATATCAGTTAGATCTTTTTTTACTTATTAGATAACCCAACTTAATTATGTGTATGAAAAAAATTGATATTATTAACTTTCATAATTGAAAAATCTCAAGAACTTTTTGGTGTTTGGTGGAACTTAATTCAGTAGCTACAAATTGTCACCAAGGTGTGGTTTTCATTCCTTGGTCTGCCCTGTCTTCTTTGGTTCTAATTCTAAACCTGGCTCTTTATTTTCCTCAAATGCCTACAGGACTCATACGCATGTTAGTTAAGGGAGAGAGTCCTTTTTCCTCTAAGTATTTCTAGCTTACTTAAAAATATAGAATTTATGGACAGTGTCAACATGTATGATGTGCTACATACCCATAAATGGGGAGGTGATTACTTACTCCAACACAGATTGCCAAATGAAGAGTGTGAGCTCTTGGGAAGCAGAAAAAAGAAAACAATATGAAAAGCAAACAAAATATGTGTTGGGTTTAATTTAATACAAATGTTTATTTTAAATATTAATTTATATTTTATATATATTTTATGTGATCAGCAACATTATTTTTAATTGCATTTTTTCTATACTGGTATGAGTTTAAAATCAAAATTTATGTTAATTAAGGAATCTTTTGTCATTATGAAAAGGTAATGTGTATATAGTATATGCATGTATACACACACACACACACACACACACACACACACACACACACATTGGCATACCTCAGAGATATTGCAGGACTGGTTCTGGACCGCTGCATAAAGAAATAATTACAGTAAAAAGTCACAATTTTTTTGGCTTCCCAGTGCATGTAAAAATTATATGTATATGATACTATAGCCTATTGAATGTGCAATAGCATATGTCTACAAAAAAGTACATATTTTAATTTAAAAACACTTTATCGCTAAAACATGTTAACAATCATCTGAAACTTCAGGCAGTCATTTTTTTTTTTTTCTGGTGGAAGGTCTTTTATGATATTGATGTCTGCTGACTGATTGGTGGTTGCTGATGTTTGGGGTAGGTGTGACAGTTTTTAAAATCAGACAACACTGAAGTTTAATGTACCAATTGACTCTCACAAAAGATTTAACTTCAGCATGTGATGCTGTTTGACAGGATTTTACCCATAGTAGAACTTCTTTCAAAATTGGAGTCAAATCCTCTCAAACCCTGGAATGTTTTATTAATTAAGTTTGTGGAATATTCTAAATGCTTTGCTGTAATTTCAACAGTATTCAGAGCATCTTTACCAAGAGTAAATTCCATCTTAAGAAACCACTTTCTTTGCTCATCTATAAAAAGCAAATCCTCATCCATTTAAGCTTTATTGAGATTGCAGCAATGCAGTCACTTCTTCAGACTTCACTTCTAACTCTAGTTCTTTTGTGATTTCATCCATTCCTCTGCCCCTTCCTCCACTGAAGACTCGAAACCCTTAAAGTCATCCATGAGGGTTGGAATCAGCTTCTTTCAAACTCTTGTTAATGTTGATATTTTGACCCCTGCCCATAAATCACAAATGTTCATAACGGTATCCATTGAAAGAGCTTAAAAATTTTTTCAAAAAAGTGTTTATTTGTCAATAAAGATATAAATATTTTCTCATAAGTGACATGAACAGATACTTCACAAAAGAAGATGCACAAATCAACAACAAACATATGAAAAAAATGCTCAATGTCGCTAATCATCAGAGAAATACAATGAAATATCCTCTCACACCAGTCATAATGGCAACTGTTAAAAACCCAATAAGCAACAGATGCTGGAGAGGCTGTTGGTGGGAATGTAAATTAGTTCAGCCACTGTAGAAAATAATTTGGAAATTTCACAAAGAACTTCAAGTAGAACTACTATTTGACGTAGCAATCCCGCAGCTGGGTATATACCCAAAGGAAAATATTTTATCAAAAACATTCACTCGTTTGTTCATTGCAGCACTATTTACAATAGCAAAGACGTAGAGTCTACCTATGTGCCCATCAACAGTTGACTGAATAAAGACAATGGGGTACATATACACCACGAAATACTAGACAGCCATAAAAAGGATTGAAGTCATGTCCTTCACAGCAACATGGATGCAGCTGGAGGCCATTATCTTAAGTGAACTAATGCAAGAACACAAAACCAAATACTGTATGTTCTCACTTATAAGTGGGAACTAAATATTGAATGTGCATGAACACAAAGATTGGAACAACAGACAGGACAACTAGACAGGGGAGGGAAGGAGAGGGGTTATCGGCTGAAGAATCACCTGTTGGGCACTATGCTTACTGCCTAGATAATGGGATTACTGGGACTCCAAGCCTCAGTGGCACACAATTTACCCATATTATCAAACCTGCACGTGTACTCTTTAATCTATAATAAAAACGGAAATTATTAAATAATACAAATTTACACTGTTAATAAAGTTCATTCATTTTTCTTCTGAAAGTGGTTTATAATTAACCATTACTTTTAAAATAAACTTTAATGTTCATAAAGATACCGAGGTTAACTACGTTAAATAATATAACTACGCTAAGTCAAAAAAAACTTAGTGCAATAATTCCATATTAAATTTTCTTAAAGATCAGGCTATTTTTGTATTTAGAGATATTTTTATATAAAATTTTAAAATATATTCATCTGTAATGTGTAAAATAGATATTATAGTATGTATGCTTCAAAAATATCTATTTGTTCATTTTTTAATTCTAAAGAAACGATCACACACCACCAATTGAATTGATGACTTATAGACAAGTAAAGCTCAATGTAATTGAACGTAAGTTGAGAACCATGATGCTGGAATTGAAGCAGCAGTCACAATAGTGCTGTATCATGAGCTTTTCTTACTATTTTATGTAGTCTCACAGAGAAGTACATCAATAAAGTCATTATCTATATAATATTGTTCTACTCAGTAAAATCACAAATGAATGAAATAACCATATGATTAGAGTCTTGTACATTGGTTTACCAAATGGAGCATATTTAATAGTCATAACAATGCCTTAATGAAGCTGAGATTAGGAACTATGTTTGCATGATCACACTAAAATCAAACCCTTCAGGAAAATACCTTGCATTTTAGTTACTTTACTGAACGTGAACATAACCTAATAGCCAACTACATCTAGACATTAAGAAAAGACAATTCAAGCACTGATAGAACGAGTGCCAAATAAAAAAAAAGTTCAATTGTGAAGAGACACTCTGAATATGTTGTTGATACATACAATACTGTATCCTGGGTTGAAACTTAAGTATATTTAGAATTTTTAGGCTATTGAGTTATATGTTAACAGGCAATGAACAATGAGAAATAATTCATCAGCAATATTTAAGAGAAAATTCTTAAAGCAAATAATGTCTCCTTTACAAAAGGTGCAAAATAATGTTCAGAGTGAGTTGAGAGAATTCAGGATATTTTTTCAATATTTTGGAGGGTTTATTTCCTAAGAAACAAAATGACTGTCATAACATATGAATAATATGATCCGTAAGTGGTGGATATATTTCCATTATATGATAAGTCATCTATCAGTTGACCAAATATGTACTTCCAAGAGCGAAAAGTTACCAATAGACTTACCACCTATTTTACACAACGCACTTGAAAAATAATTCCTGACATTTTATAAACAAATATGCATTCCTACAAATATTTTCAATACAGGTATTATTACTAAAATATTTTATTCTACTAAATTCTATGATTGTCACTACAAATATGGATGGCATAATTTTGTAAGATTGAGCTAAGCTGAGCTCTAAATTTATATGCATTCTAATTATTTAATACAGCCTAGAATCTATATTAACCTTGTATAAGACTCAGAGGTATGTAAAGGTGTAACACTATGTAGAAGAAAGCTAAAAGATAGAAGAAAATACAATTTTTCTTCAAAATAAAGCAATTGGAAATCATGTATGGATTTTCTTATTATATTGTGCCAACAGACCTTGGCTTTGGTTCTAGGCAATTAGGTTTCGTTTCATTTAAAGATTTCTAAAAGACTGAGAGAAATCCGGGTAAAATGTTAAATCTAAAGTATTACTTACCAAGTGGACACTTTTATCCCTTAACCACAAAAACTAAGGTTAGAAAAGAACAATCTTGGAATATTCAATTAGAGTCAAATATTACCACTGACAATTCACTTTGTTATTCTACATCTATATGTACATGGGGGAATAGTCAGAACATTTCAGAACCTAAAATAAATCCATAGCATAGTTTGTTTTAAACCATATTTATTCCTAGGAGGTAACACTTTCAAAATAGTGAAAGATGGAGCACATGGATGTGGTTTCTCCTTTTCTTCTCCCTGAATTTTCACTGATCTTTTCTTACACTGTGTAGGGACCTGACAATCAGGTCTAGGATTGAAAGCACTTAAGCTGGCTCTATTCCTACTTTGATTATAGAATTGTTTAGTCATATCTAGCTTTGGAAAAAAATGAGCCAAATGCACCAAAATTTCTACATGAATCTTAAAAACTAAAGATTCAGAGAGTAGTAACACGCTTTATTAATAGCTATTAATTAATAAGTAATATTTATTGTTTATTTTAGTTCAGGCAATGCACATAAGTTTCCTCATTTAATCCTCACAGCAAGAGTTGTTACTATTATTATAACTATGTGTTAGTTATTATTGTCATGTTTTGAGTGAAGTCAGCAAATCTTAGCATTTTTAGCTTATTGGTATAATCAATTATTTGAATAGAAAGCCCATAATTACTGTGCTTGGAAGTTTTGATAAACAGCATCTAACAGAAAGTGGAATCATATATTTAGGCTATCATATCATGAAAAATAGCTATTGAAACTGCATTAATATTCCAATAAACTATAATGGGTTAAGACATAAGTAATCAAAATACTGTGATAGGAAATTGATTATGAAATAGAGTGAGCCATCAGTTCATAGCCACAGCACAGGAATAGGACAGATTGAGGAATATTTTTGTTTCTTTTTTTATGATTTTTTTTTGTGTATTTAAAATCTGGCTTAGGGTAATGTTGAAAAATAATAATTTTAACTATGGATTGAAAATAAAGTAACTTATATGGACATTGTCAAAACTCTTATTGTTTTTTCCTGACAAAAGCACATGTGACTAAAAGAAGATATTTTAATTTATTGAATAGTATCCTGTACTTTTTTTTTTTTTTTGAGACGGAGTCTCGCTGTCGCCCAGGCTGGAGTGCAGTGGTGCGATTTCAGCTCACTGCAGGCTCCGCCCCCCGGGGTTCACGCCATTCTCCTGCCTCAGCCTCCTGAGTAGCTGGGACTACAGGCGCCCGCCACCTCGCCTGGCTAATTTTTTGTATTTTTAGTAGAGACGGGGTTTCACTGTGTTAGCCAGGATGGTCTCGGTCTCCTGACCTCGTGATCCGCCCGCCTCAGCCTCCCAAAGTCCTGGGATTACAGGCGTGAGCCACCGCGCCCGGCCTCCTGTACATTTTTAAAGTATGTAGGATTCATCATGATTAGAGTGGGATATTAGTCTATCATTTTGTAGTGGATTTTAGGATAAAATCTGAATATAAGAATGTGCATCAGAAAAGGTTGATCATTTACACCTAATGCTGCTTCCTATAAAATGCGTTAAACAGGATTCATTTTAAAATATATCACCGTAGGCTGGGCGCAGTGGCTCATGCCTGTAACTCAGCAATTTGAGAGGCCAAGGTGAGTGGATCACCTGAGGTCAGGAGGTCGAGACCAGAGTGGCCACCATAGTGAAACCCATCTCTACTAAAAAATACAAAAATTAGCTGGGTGTGGTGGTGTATGCCTGTAATGTCAGTTACTTGGGAAGCTGAGGCACGAGAATCACTTGACCAGAGGGTTGAGGTTACAGTGAGTCAACATAGTGGCACTGCACTCCAGCCTGGGCAACACAGTGAGACTGTCTCAAAAAAACAAAAAATAAAAAAATATATATATACATATGCCTTAGAAAGTGTTCAATAAGGGCACAGTACAATGTGTTTTTCATGAGTAACTCTCCAAATTTTTCTCTCAATATTTTAGCTTAAGTGTATTTTGGCAATTTAAGGACTATTTAAATTATATTTGTAGTCATTTAAGAATTTGTAAGTAAAATATTATATCTGTCCCTAAATCAAAAGAGATAATCATAGGGAAAGCATAGTATTATGAATAATCATCAGGGTATACGGATGGATACCATCTCATAATTTTTTTATATTGTCATTGAAAAGAAGAGCTCCAGCCTGGGTAACAGAATGAGACTCTGTCTCAAAAAGAGAAAAAAAAACAAAAGATAAGAAAAAAGTTTAAGAAAATAAAAGAAAACCCACCCATTGTGAATAAAGAAGAGATTAATCAGCTAAATCCATATCACAGAAGATTTATCTGCATTACAGCAAAGCAGCATGCTTCACATATAACAAAACTAACATTAATTTAAGGCACAATCTTTGATTATTTTTAGATGTGTAAGAAAGCTGAGCAATTTTATAGTCACCTAAATGTCTCAGCTTTACAACTTAGTGAGTTTTCAAAAGAAAAGATAATAAAATGTATAAAAAAGCTTAAATTGGGCCCTATACTATTCCACATAAGTATCATATTGCCAATTTCAGTAGTGTAAGTATATAAAATGACATATGAAGTTAGTTATTTTTCTGTGTAAATGGTATTTCATTGAGTTTTCTTCACTACTATTACAGAGAGAATAGACAAGCACCTGCCTAAAAATAGGAAAGATATCTAATTTTTAAATGCCGGAACACTTCCATCAACTACTACACATCATTGATTTCTAAAACAGTTTATGAAAGAGTGGTATTATTTCTTTGAAGGTTTGGCAGAATTTACCAGTGAAGCCAGTTGGTCTCTTTGTGGAATGTTTTTAACTACTCAGTCTCTACTTTTTATAGTTCTATTCATATTATCTCATTCTCTTTGAGTCAGTTTCAATCATGTGTGTCTTTCTAATAATTTGTCAGCTTCATCTAGGTTATATAATTTATTGGTATGTAATTATTGATAGTGTTCTTTAAGAATCACTTTTATTTTATCAAAATTAGCAACTAATCACTTTTATTCCTGGTTTTGTTTTTTAATATAGGTGTATACATATAGCTATACATTTTCCTGTAAGCATTGCTATTGCCACATCCATAAATTTTGTTATATTCTGTTTTGAATTTTTTTATTCACAGTGAGGGAATCCTCCTGTGTAAGCCATAAGATTATGGTTCAGTTTTGAAGATATTTATTTTAATTCATATCAAAAATATCACAAAATACTTTTTAAAAGATAAATTATTAGCATTCTCATATTACCTCAATTTTGTCTGTCTTTTTAGGCATCTGGTTATGATCGCTGTTGTTGAAGCCCCTAGAACCACTGAAGTCTTATCTGTTAATAATAATGGGATTGTCACAGATTCTATTGATATGGCTCTTGCATGTTCTCCATAATACCCATTGTTCCTGGGGCTAAACCAATAAAAATTGACTAAAAAAATTTAGCTCCTCACATATATTTTATAATTAGATAAAGCACTATGTTATAAAATGTCTGATCTGGCTTCTCCAGCAACTTCCAACAGGGGACAAAAAATTCTTAAGTTGTGGAGAGTTGGCTGTCAGGCAAATTATGAACAGTGGGAAAGAACAGATAAGAGAGAACTGGGAGATTAATCTTTTTCCTTTTATCTCTTCAATAGACAATTCTGGGACATGGACTCTTGGTACAGATTGCCCAAGACATCTCACATGACCAAGCAATGGGACATGTCTCTTCTTACCTCGTGAAACAGTGAGTAGTTGGCAATACACAACATGTTTATAATTTGTCCTTTATGCATCACTGTGCTTTTCCATAGTTCTTGCTGCACTGGAATCATATTATATTATGCATTAGCACATATCTATTCCATCAGGCTGTGTTTCTAATGAGCCTGAGCCAAGATAGTAGATATCAATAGTATCTCTATAAAGCAGATAATGGTAGGTGGGCTGGAAATAATTATTGATATTGATGGCATCACAATTAATTAAGGTATGGTTAATTTTAATGAGGTGCCAATGGGTGGCAAGGAGATAGGAGTTCAACTGCATGTGGTGCATAGTAAGAAAATGGTTGGCACTATTTATAAAGATCATGGCATAGAAAAACTTATTTGGGATATTTTAATAAATAATAATATTATATATACCCAATTTAATTATAAAAGCATGCACTCAAAAAACAAACAGGGCCTCTTTGGCATCTTTAAAAATAACATTTTTCTTAGCAGAGACAGAAAATACTATGCTGAAAATCAGCCTCAGCATCTGATTATAAGCATGATAAACTATAATGTACACATCATATCCAGCTTTAATAGGTCTTCCCTTCAAGTTAGGTCTCTGGATTGAAGACATTTGGTTAGACAAGTATAATTTTTTTTTTTTGGACAGAGTCTCACTCTGTCATCCAGGCTGGAGTGTAATGGCATGATCTCGTCCTACTGCAACCTCTGCCTCCTGGGTTCAAGCAATTCTCATGCCTCAGCCTCCCGAGTAGCTGAGATTACAAGTACCCAGCACCACGCCTGGCTAATTTTTGTATTTTTAGTAGAGATGGGGTTTCACCATGTTGGTCAGGCTGATCTGAAACTCCCGACCTCAGGTGATCCACTCACCTCGGCCTCCCCAGCTGCTGGGATTACAGGCACGAGCCCCTGTGCCTGGCTGACAAGTATAAAATTTTTTTGAATTCTTCCTTTCTCTTTCTTCTTCCATGTTTTAGCAATTGTTTCTTAATCAGTATCTCTATGCATTTTCTATTAATTCTCCATCCACTGAAGTTTGGCTTATGCCCAAATCATCTAGAGCTCGCTAAGATTGCCAAGGACTTTTCAGTTGGTGAACTCAAACTATCCTCAGGGATTTGATCACTGCTCAGTCTGTGTGGTTAGCCATTCCTTGTCTAAACTCCTCCCTTACGTTGATAGCTACCTCTTCCTGCCCTTGCCTATGTGACTTATTTTAGTCTTAGTTGTTTCTTCTGCCTTTATCTTTCTTAAAACTGTGACTATTTATTTTAATTCACTATTTGATCTTCTTTTATGTAAACTTTCACCCTCTTGGACAATAATCTATTTGTAAATAATCCACGTACAATACTATATAAGACAATCATCCCCTTAAGTAAACTGTCCATATGAGACCTAAATCTGAAGCTGATGTCTAGGTTTCTCCTGAGCTCAACTCATGGCTTTGCCTGGATAGGCCAGACACTTGAAACTTGAGATTTCTTACAGAGTTGCCATGACAACAAAGTCTGTTTATACCTCAGCCATTCCAGCACAGGATACACTTAATCTTGAGGAACCAGAGAAGAAAGCCTTGGGCCCAAATTCAACCCTGCCCTTGCCCTACCTGACTGCCCTCACCGCCCCCCGCAGGGTTAGAGCACGCAGCCTAGGAGTACTGATCTGAGTGTTGGCTCCGTGAAAACTTCCAGAAATGAGGCCAGTTGTCTGACCCCAATTTATACCACAGTCAAAGTCTCAAGTGATTTAAAGAATATAAAAGCGAAAATCCCCATCCAAAGGACAGCAACCTCAAACATTAAAGCAATATCAGCCCACACAGATGAGAGACATCTGATGCAAGAACTCTGGCAACTCTGAAAGCCAGAATGTCTTCTTACTGCCAAATGACTGCACTAGCTCCCCAGCAATGGCTCTTAATCAGACCAAAATTGCGAGAATGACAGACATAAAATTCACAATCCACATGGCAATGAAGATCATGAAAATTCAAGAGAAAAGTTGAAAGCCAATACAAGAAATCTGTGGAATCCAGTAAAACGATACAAGAGCTAAACAATTAAATAGGAACTTTAAGAAACAACCAACCTGACCTGATAGAGCTGTAAAACTCACTACAATAATTTTATAATACAATTGAAAGTGTTAACAGCACAATATACCAAGCTAAAGAAAGAATCTCAGCACTCAAACAGTAATTCTTCAAATCAACTTAGATGACAATGATGACAAAGAAGAAGAAGAGGAAGGAGAAAATTAAGAAGAAAGAATATAAAAGAATGAACAAAATCTGCAAGTTTTGTAAATAGATTATGGGATTATAAAAAGGGACAAAACCTATGATTCATTGGCATCCTGGAAAGAGGGAGAGAGAGCAAGCAACTTGGAAAACACATTTGAGGATATTGTCCATAAAAATCTCCCCAACCACACTATAAAGGTCAACATTAAAATTTAGGAAATTCAGGGAATTCCTGCAAGATACTATGTAAGACAATCATCCCCAAGACACATAGTCATCAGATTATCTGAAGTCAAAGAAAAAGAAAAAAATATATATTAAAGGCAGTTAGAGAGAAGGGGTGGTCACCAGCAAAGGAAACCCCATCAGGCTAACAGTGGGTCTTTCAGCATAAACCTGACAAGCCACAAGAGACTGAGGGCCTATATTCAGCATCTTTAAAGAAAAGAAATTCCAATTAAGAATTTCATCTTCAACCAAATTAAGCTTGTAAGCAAATGAGAAATAAAATCACTTTCAGACAAGCAAATGCTAAGGGAATTTGTTACCACCAGACCTGCCTTGTAAGAGTTCTTTAAGGGAGTGCTAAACATGGAAAAGAAAAACAATTACCAGCTGCCAAGACAACACAGTTAATACATAAACCATTGACATTATAAAGCAACTACACAATCAGGTCTACATAACAATCATCTAACAACATGATGATTGGATCACATCCCACATATCAATATTAACCTTGAATGTAAATGGGCTTAATGTTCCCACTTAAAAGGCACAGAGCAGCAAGTTAGTTAAAGAAGCAAGACCCAACTATATGCTGTCTACAAGAGACCCAGCTCACATTCAGTGAGACCTATATGCTCAAAGTAAGTAAAGGGATGACAAAAAATTTATGAAGGGATGAAGAAAAATTTATGAAGCAAAGGAAAAGTGAAAAAAAGAGCAGGGCTGATATTTTTATTTCTGACAAAACAGACTTTAAACCAACAATGATCAAAAAGGACAAAGAAGAGCATTAC
Organism: Nomascus leucogenys; assembly: GCF_006542625.1. Classification (NCBI taxonomy): domain Eukaryota; kingdom Metazoa; phylum Chordata; class Mammalia; order Primates; family Hylobatidae; genus Nomascus; species Nomascus leucogenys. Next base: position 82,255,696 of record NC_044385.1, on the reverse strand, counting down.
ACAATGATAAAGAGTTTGGTTCAACAAAACTTAACTATCTTAAATATAGATGCACCCAACATGGGAACAGCCAAGTTCAAAAAACAAGTTCTTAGGCAAATGTAAAGAGACATAAATGGTCACATAATAAGAGTGAGAGACATTACACTCCACTGACAGTAGTAGGTCATTGAGGCAGAAAACTAATGAAGATATTTGTGACCTAAACTCAACCCTTGACAAAATGGAACTACAGAACAGTTCATCCAACCAAAACAGAATATACATTTTTTAACCCCATATAGCACATACTCTAAAATAGACAACATGCTCAGGCATAAAGGAATTCCCAAAAAAACTCAGAAAAACTGAAATTATACCAACCACAATCTCAGACCATGGCATAATAAAAACAGAGTCAAAACAAAGAAGGTCTCTCAAAGTCATACAGTTACATGGATATTGAACAACCTGTTTTTGAATGACATTTGGGTAAATAATGAAATTAAGGCAGAAATCAATAAATTATTTAAATCTAATAAAAACAATGATACAATATACCAGCATCTCTGGGAAACAGCTAAGGCAGTGTTAGAAAAAGTTTACCATGCTAAATGCCCACATCAAAAAGTTAGAAAGATCTCAACTTAACAATCTAACATCACATCTACAGGAACTGGAAAAACAAGAGAAAACCAATTCCAAAGCTAGCAGCAGAAAAGAAATAACACAAATGAGAGCCAAACTGAATGAAACTGAGATGCAACAAAACATACAAAAGAACAGCAAAATAAAAGTTGGTTATTTGAAAGAGTAAATAAGATTGCTAAAGAGCTAGCTAGATTAATTTAAAAAAAAGACAAGATCCAAATAAACACAATAGGAAATGACAAAGGGTACATTATCACTCGTCACACAAAAGTACAAAAAAACAAAAACAAAAACAGAAACCAAAGATTATTACAAACAATTCTAGGCACACACCCTAGAAAACTTGGAAGGAATGGATAAATTCCTGGAAACATACCACCTCCCAAGATTGAACCAGGAAGAGTTTGAAATCCTGAACAGATAAATAGTGGGTTCCAAAAATGATTCAGTAGTAAAAAGCCTACCAACCAGAAAAAGCCCTGGACCAGATGGATTCATAACCAAATTGAACCAGATGTATAAAACAAGAGCTGGTATCAATCCTACCTTAAATATTCCAAAAAACTGAGGAAGAGAGACTCCTCTCTACCTCCTTCTATAAGGCCAGAACCATTCTGACACTGAGACCTGACAGAGGCATGATGCAAAAAGAAAAGTTCAGCACAATATCCCAGATGAACATAGATGGAAAACTCCTCAGCAAAATACTAGCAAACCAAATCTAGCAGCAAATCAAAATGCTAAGGCACCACAATCAAGTGGGCTTTGTTCCTGAGATGCAAGGTGGGTTTAACATAAGAAAATCATAAATGTGATTCATCAAATAAACATCACTAAAAACAAAAACCATAGTATCATCTCAATAGATGTAGAAAAAGTTCTGATAAAATTCAACACCCCTTCATGTTGAAAAATCTCAACAAACTTGGCATCAAACAAACATACCTCAAAATAATAAGAGCCATCTATGACAAACCCACAGCCAGCATCATACTGAACAGGCAGTAGCTGAAAGCACTCTCCTTGAGAACTGGAACATGACAAGGATGCCCACATTCACAATTCTATTTAACATCGTACAGGAAGTTCTAGCCAGAACAATGAGGTAAGAAAGAAAGAAAAGATATGCAAATAGGAAGAGAAGAAGTCAAACCATCTATTTTCATATTCAACATGATTCTATACCTAGAAAACCCCAGAGTCTCTGCCCACGGAACCCTAGAACTGATAAACAACTTCAGCAAACTTTCAGCATACAAAATCATTATTTAAAAGTCTGTAGCATTTCTATATAGCAATAATGTCCAAGCTGAGTGCCAGATCATGAGTGCTACCCCATTCACAATAGCCATGAAGGAATTAAATACCTAGGAGCACAGCAAACCAGAGAGGTGAAGGATCCCTGCACTAAGAATTACAAAACACTGCTCAAAGAAACCAGAGATAATACAAACAAATGAAAAAAAAATCCATGCTCGTGTATAGGAAGAATCAGTATCATTAAAATGCCCATACTGCTCAAAGCAATCTACAGATTCAATGTTATTCTTATCAAATTGCCAATAACATTTTTCACAGAATTAGAAAAAAAAACTATTCTAATATTCATACAGAACCAAAAAAGACTCCAAATAGCCATTGCAGTCCAAAACAAAACAAACAAAGTCAGAGGCATCTTACTACCCAACTTCAAACAATACTACAGGGCTATAGTAACCAAAACAGTATGGTAGTGGTACAAAAACAGACACATAGACCAATGGAACAGGTTAGAGAACCCAGAACTAAAGTCTTGCCCATACAACCATCTGATCTTTGACAAAGTTAACAATAACAAGAAATGGGTAAAGTCCTCCTTATTCAATAAATGGTACTGGGATAACTAGCTAGCCATATGCAAAAGATTGAAACTGGACTCCTGCCTTTCATCATATACAAAAATCAACATGAAATGAATCAAAGACTTAAATGTAAAACCCAAAACTATAAAAAAAAAACTCTAGAAGAAAACTTACAAAATACCATTCTGGATATTGGCCCTGGCAATGATTTAATGTCAAAGAAAAGCAACTGCAACAGAAACAAAAAAATGACAAATCAGACCTAATGAAACTAAGGAGCTTCTGCACAGTGAGATAAATTATCAACAGAGTAAGCAGACAACCTACAGAATGGTAGAAAACATTTGCAAATTACGCATCTGACGAAGATCTTATATCCAGAATCTATAAGGAACTTAAACAAATTAACAAGCAAAAAACGAAACAACCACATTTAAAAATTTGTAAAGGACATGGTCACTTTTCAAAAAAAGACATACATGTGGCCAAGAAACATATTAAAAAAAATGCTCCACATCACTATTCATTAGAGAAATGCAAATTAAAACCACACAAAGATACCATCTCACACCAGTCAGAAGGGCTATCATTAAAATGTCAAAAAAAAAAAGATATGAGTGAGGTTGTGAAGAAAAGGGAACATATTCACTGTGGGTGGGAATATAAATTAATTTAGGCACTGTGGAAAATAGTTTGAAGATTTCTCAAAGAATTTAAATGAAACTGTCATTTGACACAGCAATCCCAGGATTGGGAACTATAGACATGGGGGCTTTCTTGAGAGTTGAGGGTGGGAGGAGGGTCAGGATCAAAAAACCACTCATTGGGTACTACGTTCATTACCTAGGTGAAAAAATAATCTATATACCAAATGCTGCTACATGCAATTTACCCGTGTAACAAACCTGCATGTGTATCCCCTGAACCTAAAAAAAAGTTAGAAAAAGTAGGAAATACAAACTGAAAAAATAAGATAAAGTTCAAAAATAAATAAATATTTCTTTGAAACTTCAGACCTAGCAGAAGCACCAATTTGACCTGTTTTTAAAATAAAACAACAATGACCTAAAATTTATTTCAAAATGAAGATTGGACTCTGCAAGACATATCCCTTCTATCCACCTTCATTGCCTCTCAAACTACAACCAGATTTAGTCTCAGTATCACCAATGGGTAGCAAAGGCCCCTTTCCATCATTTCCTGGGTCCACATGAATACCCCCATTCCAAATTTCAGAATTTCACTCTTTCTCAAATATCTTAAATTTTATATCGAAAATTGTACACGGGACGGGGGAGGGATAGCATTAGGAGATATACCTAATTCTAAATGACGAGTTAATGGGTGCTGCACACCAACATGGCACATGTATACATATGTAACAAACCTGCACGTTGTGCACATGTACCCTTAAAGTATAATAATAATAAAATAAAATTAAAAAAAGAAAATTGTACATGGTTGTTAAGTGACATTGTATTTCTGAAAACAGTATGATTATATTTTATGTCTGATTTTCATCAAGTTTCATTTGTTTCTATAGTATATAAGAGATGCTTTTAAGGTCATCTTAGAATATCTCTTATTTTATACCACAATTAGAGTTAAGAAATTAAAAATCTGAGCTTGTCATTTTATTTGTATAAGTATGTCAGGGAATTTTAAAACATTTACTCATTTGATAAACTTTGTAATTATTTTTTCTTCATATAACTGAATAGAAACTTGATCTCCCAAGGTATTTGCTTCATAAGTACTTAATCATAGTCAAAAATAGATAATAATTTGATTAATGATGACGCTTCTGTATATCAAGGATAATAAGCCTTCTATTTGCCATTGGCAAGATGTTTAAACTCAACTGAAAATTCTTCATTGAGGGTCTGTTTTCTGAGCCTACTTACAGTATTAATTAACGTACTGGCGAGGCCCCTGTCAAAAGATAGGTCTTACCAATATTTCTAACTCAGAAAAAAACTATTGAAAGAACTTTTAAACATGCTAAACAAGTGTTAGAAGATTGAAAGGCCAGAACAAAACACTGAGACACAGAAGAGAACGTGTAGAAGTAGCTACCACATTCAGAGCAGGGGAACAAAATTAAGATGTTACCTTTAATTGTATTAAACAATGTGGAGGAGCGGTCCTTGTTGAGCTTTGACCCAAATCTCTAATGAGTGGTTGACACCAGGTTATCACTGATAGTTCAGGCCCTTGAAGAAGGGAATCCAGATTTCATAAAAGAAACATTGTCTAAGTGTTTCTAGAGCCTCATAAATTCTAAAAAGAACTCTCACAGAGCTATAAATCAGTTCCTTGGGGAGCGAATGCTAGCCTACTGAGATATTAGCCGGAAATAAATTGTTGGTGCATTACAACTTTTATCCCAAAGTGATAAAGAGAAATTCTCCCAGTGGACAGAACTACAAGCAATACATTTAGTTTTCTACTCCATATGAAGAAATAATTTGTCTCAACTGTGGTTATTCCCTAATACCTTGGAAGTGGCAAATGCCCGGGCCAGTTTGTCTGAGTCCAGACTGGAATAAGACGAAAAATTCAATGACAAGGAGACCTGAGGATGAAGTATACAGACAGACCAATGGACACAGGTAATTAGAATACATATTTGCATCTCATGTTAATTTTTACTGGTGATTATTCATCAAAAGGATGTCTCTCAGCAAGCAGGTAGATAAGTGAGTATAATTTAGTATATCTCCAGACACCTTCAGTGCTTGTGTAGTCCCATGTATAGTCTATAGTGACAAGGATGAAGGTTGTTTATCAGCCCAACTGCATGGGCTAGCCTTTACCACAGCTTTTCTTGCTATTTCCACTCCTGTGTGAGCAATTTTCCGGCACCATACATCAACAATTAGATATCAGCATCATTGCTTGGGAATAACGGTTGGTCCCACTTTGGCAAAGGAATTATACTTGAACCTTCGATCTTCAGGTATCTATATATTCCATAAATGAGTTTGCTTTCTTATCCAAAGCACCCCAGCCAACACTATGATCTAAAGACTTACAGAAAGCCTTTTTAATACTCATGGTATTGCCTATAACATTGTTTTAGATCAGAGGATTTATTTTATGTTTGCAAAATGAGAGCAATTGGCTCACGATCTTGGGATTTATACATTGTGCAGCATACAACCCCTTTTACTAAAAATCAGCCTGATTAAATTTGGGAACAATCTGTTTAAGATTCAAGTAAGACTCTTGCTCAAGGTCAGCAACGTGTAAGATTGGGGTAACGTTTTCCAGGATGTGATAAATGATATAGTAGCTCCATTAGCTAGAATATATGGATCCAGGAAACAAAGGGTAAAAGGAAGAAAGGCATCTCTCACCATCCCTCACAGTGAAACATTTGAAAATATATGTGTCTAGTCCATACAATCTTAGCCTCTTCCTCACTGGAGATCCTGGAAGTGAGCATCATCTGTCCACTATGGTCTACTTAGGCCAGTGGAAAGCAAGCAAAAAAGTATTCTGCTAGCTGAGAAAATGTCATGATGACCAAGAGACATTGGAATTGCTGCCACGTGTAGTATGCCCATTCTGCTGCCCCTTCTTTATTCTGGGATTGGAACCACTAATTTACACATTGCCATAAGTACTTTCTGAGGAAAAGAAGTTATGATAGACCTCACAATTGGGATGCAGATTATTATGATCATTTCTCTATGAAAAATAATCAGCCTTTGTAAGAATGCTTGTGCACAATAACTATAATAGGCAGTAAAAAAAAAAATGCAAAGTCCAGATTGACCACTAAGTATTGTTGGATGTTTGTGTTCTCCAAAGGCCTTCTTAACTAAAGACATGATCAACTAACTGTGCTTTTGTTTTCTGTTCCTCTATAATTAGTATTCCAATTTTTGCCCAATGTTTGTTTTCTCAATTTCCCTCCTTCTCCAGAGTCAAAATATAATCTACCAGAATGCTTCAAGGTGAACACCTTCACTTGCTTCCTCAAATCTAGGAATCCAGCTGACAATCATTCAGGCTCTTGCATCTGGATTATCACCTCACAAAACATGAAAAATGTTTTAACACTAAGACATTTCTTGCTTAAAGAGATTTAAATCAGTAAATATCTTTATATTAATCTCATGTCCCTCAACATTTTATTCATTCTCCTCTCTATTTTGGTCATTGTTATGATATGTGGTCACTTAATAGCATCTGATAACGCAGTTACTCAAGGCTTAAAGCTCTTGCTTTCCCTGACCTACAGGAAACAATGCAACTTTTCCTCCTGTGTCTGTGATTATTCTGTTTCGGTCATTATTTCAAGCTCTTCTTGCACTTTGTTCAAGGTTCTCATCTCTGTTAGCTCTCTACGCTTATACTGGATGACCACATACGTGTATCTTCCTTTATTTCTTACTAACATGCCAAAACGAATCTTTAAGCTTTTATATATCTTGAGTGACAGTCTGAAATTGTTCGTTGCCTCTGTATATAAGACACTTCACAAGGTAAACATCTCAAAATTGAAACAATCATCCCTCACAAATTTGCTTCTGCTCATACAGCATCTCCTGGCATCCACGAACTTGTCCAAGACCAGTGATCATACCATCAGGTACACTAACAAGAAATGTCAACATAGAAATATTAGCAACATGAATAAGACCTGTCTTTCCGCCTTACCTTTTATATCTGAAATTCACATTTAAATATAGTTAAATTTTTATATAATCTGTAATGAAAATCATCCCTTATACTTTCATACGTTAAAATTGAATGTCAGTTTAATTATAATAGTATGTTTATAATAAAAAAGAAAGACACTACAATAATAATACAGATTGTAAAAATTGTCAAATTTATAAACAAAAAATTAATATCTTTCAAACAAATATGGGAATATGCATTTACAGTTAATTCAAGTATTTAGAGTGAGTGTATTAGATAAATAATTTTAGGAAGGCTATCACATTTATTTTGAAAAAAACAAATGTTTAAAAAAGTAAATCAAATTATAAGCAGAATACTAGAGATTATTTATATAACAATTTTAATCTATATGGAATTGTTTAATGCATTGGCACTTATAACACTGAACATAACACAATATTTAAAATTTATATTTAGCAATGTAACTCTACTTAGATTATTAGTCTTACCATAAAAGTCCTTACTTTTCTGTTTTATTGTAGAGCTGATCAAAAAATATCTTGCTGTAGGATAGGTCACAATGGAATGAGAGCATTCACTTAAGATTGAAAGTGTATGGTACCATAATAATAAGCTTCAGTAACTATAGGATAAAGCTAATATCTAATATTTATGAGGAATTATTGTTCCTGTATTGTATCTCAAAATTTTAAATATTTCTACCTAATTTTATTCATTTCAAAATATATCTAAAATAAAATGTCAGATTTATGCATGTATCACTCCATGATGATGAATTTGGGCTTCAGATGCAAACTGATTTTTATCCTTTGGGCCTTTGGCTTTTGGTCCAGGTGCTTATTCATTACACTTCTATGTTATTCCAGCATAGTGCCTCATCCTTAATAAGCTAAGAGATATACGTGTGTGTAAAATTAATTAATTCACAAATCCAAATATTATGTTGGCTATCTTTCAATTCTACCTCTCATTGTTATGTTAGACCACATAAGTTATAGCATGCTAAAGAGTTACTTGTTACGACTGCACTTTATCTTGTCTCAAAATTATAGCAATAGATTCTAGAGAAATATCATCATTTTTCTATAATGGCTTTCCAAAGTAATATACTTAAGCACAAAATTTCACATTCAACTAAAAAACTCTAATACCTTACACTGTCGAGTGTTCAATATTAATAACACATACTGACACCGGCTTTGCAATGATTCTTACAGTTAAAATCTTTTGCTAAATCTAAATGTCATTGTGATAGCCCATACAAATAGGATTCTAGAATTCTCCCTGATTTCTCTCAGGGTTCCTAAATCTTAGACTTAAATCCATAAAACTTAAAAAGATAAACTCTTTAGCTTTCAGTTGCAAATTTAAAGCAAGGCAGAAGAAAATCAGAAAAAAAATACAGTTAGAGGGCGAAAAAATGAAAAAAAAAAAAAGAGAGAGAAAGAGAGAGAGGACCATTGCCTGGCTGTTATTTGCCCCTCAGCAAGAGCCATAAACCAATCATATGTCAAACACAGACGCCTGAGAGCACTGAAACTTAGTATATCATATTGACTGTTTTAATCAGCCAGAATCCTTCCACACCAGGGGAACATTCACTCAGTGCAGTATCTCAGATACACTTGAAAAGTTTCACAGGACTATTAAGATAACACAGTTTAAGTTCATCTAAAGTAAATGCATTTGTTACCTTGCATCCAAGATATTTGTCCTTATGTGGGTATAATTTTACATTATTTTGCATGTATATATCTTTCAAATGCCCATTGAGATATTCATTCTTAACATAAGAAATATAAGAAAAGTTCATTATAAAGAGAAATTTTTAACAGATTGATGTCATAAAGTATGATTAAATTTAGAAAACTCAATTTTTAAATATGAGAGATTTATATGCATCATTTTGCTAAAATTCATGTATTATAAAATAATCTTTTGATTCATCTTGAAAGCATGGGTGCATTCAAAGAGTAAGTAGCCTCTTCTGGAATCCTACAATAAAATTGCCACTAATAATTCTCATAACCATGTAACACAATAATGTATTTTCAATAGAGTGTTCCTGGCTCAATTCTAACTCATTTAACTCATTTAATACTCATAGCAGTGCTTTAAGATAGCTAAAAAATTCATTTGAAGATGAGCAATATGATATCCCCAAGCTCACAATTGCTCAGTTATTTTGTTTTTCATTGACTCTTTAGTTAATATCGCCTATGTGCTGAAAGTACAGTTATTAACAGATAAAATTTCTGTTTTTGGAGATCACGATTCTTTGGTTTCTTCTATAAACTATTTAGTAAACAGTAATAACATTATCTTTCTGTGTTTTCATAGAAAAGATAGAAAAGTATACACTTAGTACTCATAAATCTTCACCTCATGTTTTGAAAAAGGGGGGGGCAAACTCAATTATTACAAATTTATTTAAGTTTGCAAAATGTCTTGTGTTAGTACCTTCTGAGTCAAAACAGGTTTTGAATAAAAATTGTAGTCTGAATACATAGTGTCTAAACACACTAGCATCAAATGGATGTTAACTTTTTGCTTTCTAACTGAAATAAAACAATCTCCTCTAGCTTAAGGCATAATTTAAAGAAAACATTTAAATATTCACTAAAAATCTGTGATAGGAAGATATACAGAGATTCAGAGATTTTTATGTACAGGAAAAAAAAAAACAGAAAATACTATGAACCAAAGTGAGGTGATTAAGATGGCTATTATCTGGAAGTTTTAGATTTTGAATTCAGATAGCCAAGCATGCATTCCCTGCTATCTTGTAAATCTCCAATTGCAGATGTAATGCTCTGTGCTCATTTATCTGAATTCCAAATCAGACCCCTAAAATGGAATCTTTATACAAGATGCGGTATCTCAAGCATCAAAAAATGGTGATGGGGTTTCTACAGTAAAGCTTTGAGTCATTGTGATTCTGAGTCCTTGGGCTAGAAAAGTAAGCAAGAAAAAGGACATAATGTTTCTATTCATAACTAATCTATTCAGATTAGTGTATTGTATATAATACTTCATAAAAACACATGTAAAGGATTTTCTTAAAAACTCGATCTTTTATCCAGACTTAAACGAAGCTTTAAATTATACTATGATATATAAAATAAGGAACAAACATCATTTTGCTTTGTGACAGTCCTTATCTTTTCTAAATTAAATCTTTTCTAATTCAACTCTTCGTACTTTTTCTGCCCTACCCTCCATATATTGTCTTTCCATACTGTCAAGTCCTTACGTCAATCCATTGCATGCCTACATTTTAAGAAACATGCTTTTTCCTTTCACCGTCTTCACTAAAATAAGTTTCACCTATTGAGATTCTTCCTTCCTTCCTTCCTTCCTTCCTTCCTTCCTTCCTTCCTTCCTTCCTCCTTTTTCTTTCTCGGAGTCTCCCTCTGTCACCCAGGCCAGTGTGCAGGGCACAATCATGTCCCACGGTAACCTGCGCTTCCTGAGTTCAAGTGATTGTCGTGCCTCAGCCTCCTGGGTAGCTGGGATACAGGCGCTCGCCACCACACCCAGCTAATTTTTGTATTTTTAGTAGAGACATGGTTTCACCATGTTGGCCAGGCTGGTCTTGAACTCCTGACATCAAGTGATCTGCCTGCCTTGGCCTCCCAAAATGCTGAGATCACAGGCGTGAGCCACCATGCCCAGCTAAGATTCATATTTTCTATGACAATACCGGACACGATCTTTATTTCTAAGTTTAAATATTATAATCATTTAAAATGTTTTTATATAATCTTTTTAGAATAAGAGTGGGGCTTCTTAACATGTCATGGTTATGTTTAATAATTATAATAAAAACAACAAATAAAAACAACAAACACATAGTAACTTTTATGCTACACACATTTCCTAAGTGCTTAAACCATGTGAACTAACTTAATCGTCACAACAACTCTAAGAGAGGCACAATTGTCATTCATGTTTCATAGCCCAGATTCAAACTCAGGCATTCTGATTTCAGAGTCCAATATCATACCATTTCCACTGGGAGCCTTTACTACCTTAATTCACTTAAAACCTTCATCAAGAACAAACAACAATGGAGAAAAACTGCCACTGAAAGGGTCTCTCACAGTCCAACAAAATTCCAATCTGAATATTTTATTTGATCCAGTACAATAAATATATCAGTTGATACCAACATATTTTATGCATTTATTTCATATGTGTAAAAATTCCAAAATAATATGAATTGTTCCATAGAGTTCAGTGTGGCTGAATTTTGCTTATTTAGGGTTTGCAACGTGTCCAACCTGAGTGGCTAGCATCCTTGGAAGAAATGAACTCTGACTCATTTGTTTCTTTCAAATATTTGGTATAATACTTGGCCTACATAGAAGAGAGAAAAAATCTTTTTAAACTGAAAGTTTAAAAAACTGTGGGTGAGATATGCCCCCATGCTTAGAACAGGAAGTAGGGTCAAGGCCAGTATCAAATTTTGGGGACAGCAATGAACAATACATCTCTTCGAGGACAAGTACAGTGTATCATGTATTACTAACACTGAAATAGAAGTTGTTTCCAGTGTTTTGTTCCTTCTAAGTTTTTAATTAAACTTGAAACTTCAAAATTTTCAACTGAAAACACCATATATTGAGTTCCTTGGTGTGACGTTTGAAGAGGAGGATATTGAACTTAAAGAAGTTAATATCTGGTTACCTGGTATGGGGAACAGAGATATCAACCGATAGGGAATATCAGCCAAAGGAGCCTAAGTGCTAGCATCCTTTTTTTTCTTTTTTTTTTTTTCAGATGGAGTCTCACTCTGTTGCCCAGGCTGGAATGCAATGGCACGATCTCAGCTCACTGCAACCTCTGCCTCCCGGGTTCAAGAAATTCTCTGCTTCAGTCTCCCGAATAGCTGGGATTACAGACACCTGCCACAATGCCCAGTTAAGTTTTGAATTTTTAGTAGAGATGGAGTTTCACCATCTTTTCCAGGCTGGTCTTGTACTGCTGACTTCATGATCCACCTGCCTCAGCCTCCCAAAATGCTGGGATTACAGGCATGAGCTGCTGCGCCCGGCCAAGTGCTAGCATCTTAGACAACACCTCTCCAAAAATACCAAAAGATTGAGAAAAACTGAGTTATTTTAGTGTGTGAAGTGCAGGTATAAACTATTTCTTCTTAAATCTCAGAAGGACTTGCAAATATCCTGGCTGGGACTATGGGGGTGAAGTACAAAATTAAGATAATTATTTAAAATATAAAAATTTGGCAAAAAATTATTTTGTGTCCTTTAAAGTTATTCTTGAGCATTAAAATATAAAGTCTAAAAGATTTTTAGAAATTCAAAAGATATCACCAAATGCTGTCCTGTAGGAAATTAAGCAATTTAGTATCGAACTTAGAAATCTTATATTTAGCTTTTTCCTTTCTTTCTTTTTTCACTGGGTATATAAATCAGTCTCTGTATTCTCCTTGGAACTAGCTTTTGTTATCTTGTTGATTTCCTCATTAAAGAGATAAATCTTCAACACATGACATATTTGTGAGTTATGTTCTTAACTTTTTGCAAAGAATACTTTGACAACACATACACTAATCCTATAACGAATGCTACTAACAAACACTACATTGCAATATTTCAACACTCACAGATAAACATTCAAAAAAATTCAAGAAATCTCTGAGATGTCAGAAGTAAAAGCAGTCTTTCCCTTATTAAAAAAGAAAAGGGGAAGGAAAGTAAATTAATCGAGAAGAAGCTCAGAAGTCTGGAGATGTCAAGGTACATTTTCAAGCACCTAACAAGAAATGTGGAGGTTTCCTCAATGCCAGGCCCATGTCCTAACCTGAAATCACTTAGGTCTGTCACCCTACTTTCACGTGGAATGTGTTTTTAACTGTTCCATTTCTGTCATGATTATTATATTCAAACCAAGGGTTCACATCTCATTGTCATAAATGGTAAAACAAGCAAATAAACATGTTCTTTAGCAGCTGGGCCTATATTTCATTTGCTTAATTGCTCTGTCATGCTTTGAAAGATAATGTTTAGTAATATTAAGGAGGCAACATTGCACCCAAGTCTTCTTGATGAGTATGCACTTATTTTTGATTTTTTTCAGACTTTGAAGTTTTAGATAAACTTTACTACTGTTCTCACATCCTCGAAAAATATACTATAACAGTAATCCCAGCATTTTGGGAGGCCAAGGATGGTGGATCACCTGAGGTCAGGGGTTCAAGACCAGCCTGGCTAACATGGTGAAACCCCACCTCTACCAAAAGAATACAAAAAAATTAGCCAGGCATGGTGGTGCATGCCTCTAATCCCAGCTACTCAGGAGGCTGAGGCTGGAGAGTCTCTTGAACTAGGGAGGCGGAGGTTGCAGTGAGCCGAGATCGCGCCACTGCACTCCAGTCTGGGCAACAGGAGCGAAAACTCTGTCTCAAACAAAAAAAAAAAAAAAAAAGAGAGAGAGGGCATGGTGGCTGATGCCTGTAATCTCAGAACTTTGGGAGGCCAAGCCTGGTGGATCACTTGAGGTCAGGAGTTCGAGACCAACCTGACCAACATGGTGAAACTCTGTCTCTACTAAAAATACAAAATTAGCCTGACGTGGTGGTGCAAGCCTGTAATCCCAGCTACTCGGGAGGCTGAGGCAAAAGAATCGCTTGAACCCTGGAGCCAGAGTTGGCAGTGAGCCAAGATCACACCATTGCACTCCAGTCTGGGCAAGAAGAGTGAAGCATCTCAAAAAAAAAGAAAGAAAGAAAAAAGAAATATACTAAAACATAGTTCTTTCAATATGTCCTTTCTTGTATTTTTCCTGTTAGAAGCACAGTCTCTGGGAGTAGTAGTTTAAACATGATAAATTATTTGTCCAATCAAGGGTTTGCTTATCAGATATAATCTCTGTGTCCCTAAGTTGCATGCGAATCATAAAGAAATAATCAAGTCTACTTTTCTCAGAAAGATAAATTAGAGGAAAAATCTCACAAAACCTCTAAGAATTTATTGCCTGCTCAGTGTTAGTTCTCACCTCAAATAATAACCTTAAATATGGCAAATATAATTCATAACAAATTCCATTGACCAGCCTGGGATATTCTCAACAGCCAACTGACTGAGACTGACTTTCAGACTTTAAAACAGGGTGACAACACTGCTCTCTGGGGTCCTGTTCATATGACCTTTAATTTTGTTTTACTGATTTATTTCCTTCTACTCTGCAACTTACACTGGGACTTTAAACTAAATCATACATATAATATACATATAAGATCTTATATTTGTTTAATTTCAGAGTCCATGCCTAGGTTTCAGCGAGGTTAAGTGAGAAGCCTAAAGTTAGAATGTTATGGTGTGATTGAGATTGAACTTAAACAAGATAGCTTGAACACCCAACCAACACAGTAACTATCTGATAAAATGCCGTTTGTTTGCTTAGTGACAACTTTATATTAAATAAATAATATAATGAAATATATTCGGAATAAGATATTAGATAAACTACTGGCTTAAATGAAAGCATGTTACAGTTGGCTTTTTGTATATTCAGGCAGTTGGTTCCAGGACTTCTGGAATATATCAAAATCCATGCATACGCAAGTTCTGCAGTCAGCTCTGTAGAACCCACATATAAGAAAAGATGACCCTCATGGGCAAAGATTTCATGATGCAAAAAGCAATCTCAGAAAAGCAAAAATTGACAAATGGTATCGAATTAAATCAAAGAGCTTCTGTACAGCAAAATAAACTATAAATAGAATAAACAACTTACAGAATGGGAGAAAATTTTTGCAAACTATGCATCTGAGAAAGGTCTAATATCTAGCATCTGTAAGACACAAGACAAAAATCAAACAACTCTTTAAACAGGGGGCAAGGGACACGAAAAGACACTTTTCAAAAGAAGACATGCATTCCCTGAATACCCTATTTTCCATCCATCTTTTGTTGAAAAAAAAATCCACATTTCAGTGGGCCCATGCAATTCAAATCCATGTTGTTCAAGGTTCAAATGTACTTAGAAGCCCTGAATATTCATAAGTTTGCTTTTGTGGCTGACTGCCACAGTTACTAATTGAGACTGTCACTACAGCAGTTACTACTGTTACTGCCTGAGACCGTCATTACAGCAGTTACTATTGTTACTGCTTGAGACTGTATTATGACTGAATGAAGGGAGGAATGCAGAAATGATAACAAAGAAACAAGAGAAACTGTTTTAAGGAAAGGCTAGCATGGGGAAGAAGAAGAGAGCTCCCTGCTTCTAGTGAGTAAAGGCAGCCCCCCTTGAGCTTCCACAGCCCTTCCTACTTATTGGGTAATACCAGTTAGAATGGCCATCATTAAAAAGTCAGGAAACAACAGCTGCTGGAGAGGATGTGGAGAAATAGGAACACTTTTACACTGTTGGTGGGACTGTAAACTAGTTCAACCATTGTGGAAGTCAGTGTGGCGATTCCTCAGGGATCTAGAACTAGAAATACCATTTGACCCAGCCATCCCATTACTGGGTATATACCCAAAGGATTATAAATCATGTTGCTATAAAGACACATGCACACGTATGTTTATTGTGGCACTATTCACAATAGCAAAGAGTTGGAACCAACCCAAATGTCCAACAACGATAGACTGGATTCAGAAAATGTGGCACATATACACCATGGAATACTATGCAGCCATAAAAAAGGATGAGTTCATGTCCTTTGTAGGGACATGGATGAAACTGGAAAACATCATTCTCAGTAAACTATCGCAAGAACAAAAAACCAAACACCGCATATTCTCACTCATAGGTGGGAATTGAACAATGAGAACCCATGGACACAGGAAGGGGAGCATCACACTCCGGGGACAGTTGTGGGGTGGGGGGAGTGGGGAGGGACAGCATTAGGAGATATACCTAATGCTAAATGACGAGTTAATGGGTGCAGCGAAACAACATGGCACATGGATACATATGTAACAAACCTGCACATTGTGCACATGTACCCTAAAACCTAAAGTATAATAATAAAAAAAAAAAGAGCAAGGAGGAGGAGGTAACGATTGGTCAGCTGCTTAAATGATCACAGGTTCATTATTGACAGGTTTCAGATGCACCTAATCACAACAAACATTTGTGTGGCCTCCAACATCTCCTTTTTGTTTTTAAATTAATTGAGCAAGGCAATTGCAGGCTGTGCAGCCCTTAATTGCCAGTTGGTGATCCAGCCTCATTTTTCTTAGCCCTTATTCAAAATGGAGTCACTCTGGTTTGAATGCTTCTTACATATTTCCCCCTTCCCTTTTACAAGAGGACCCTTAATCCTAAGGGTTGCAGAAGGATGAAGGTCTGTCTCCTGCAACTTCTTCATGCTGAATAGGGGCGATGATATTCCTGCCTATTAGGGTCTCTTGTATTCAGCATAGAGAGGAGCTCAGTCAGAAAGCATCATTCCGTTAAGCATTGATAGTACCTCTGAATTCCAGCAAAAGGTGAAATCCTGGCGCTCCAGCGGTTTCTCAGCTTCTTGTGTCGTTTTCTTGATCTGTCCCCATGGTACCTGTTAGTTCCTGCAAGTTCCTGCAAGTCCCTGTCTGCTCCTACCTATCTCTACTTCCTTATCTCTACTTATTTCTTATTGTCCCTGCAGGCCTCTTCAGGTCCCTGCAGGCCTCTTCAGGTCCCTTCAGGTCTCTGTCCCTGATAGTCCCTTCAAGTTTCTGCTAGTCTTTGCTAGTCTCTACTTTTGTACATCTTTAGGGCACTGACCTTATATTGCTAGTCTTTATCTCTGTGTGTCCCTGTCTGTCCCTATTCGTCCCTGTTTGGGCACCACTTGTGGCTGACTGCCATGGTTACTGCTTGAGACCATCATTATAGCAGTTACTACTGTTACTGCTTGAGACCGTCATTATGACTGAATAAAGGGACAAACACAGAAATAACAAAAAGGCAAAAGAAACAGTTTAAAGGAAAGGCTAGCAGGGGGGAAGAAGAGAGCTCCCTGCTTCTAGTGAACAAAGGCGGCAACCCCCTTGAGCTTCTACAGCCGTTCTTATTTATTGGGTAATAAGAGTGAGGAGGGGGAGGTAACGATTAGTCAGCTGCTTAATTGATCACAGGTTCATATTGTTACTGACAGGCTTCAGACGTGCCTAATCACAAGAAACATTTGTGCGGCCTCCAACATGCTTTCATTGTGTAATATAAGTAGAATCCAAGGAAGTCTGTTGATGTTTTATATTTTCTATTCATAATGGCATATTTTCTTAAAGGATTTAATTTGGAATCATCTCGATGAAGAGAAACACAGATTGAATTACATACATTAACTCGGTTTAGGCATATTTCAAGTCAAAATTTTTAAATGATAATTAAGATGACTTAGTGTTTATGCTTTTGTTTTATTTCAGTATACAAGGCACAATGTTTTTAGGATTTCTTTTTCTTTTTTTGAGACGGAGTCTTGCTCTGTCCCAGGCTGGAGTGCAATGGTGTGTCCTCGGCTCACTGCAAGCTCCACCTCCTGGGTTCAAGGGATTCTCCTGCCTCAGCCCAGTAGCTGGGATTACAGGTGCATGCTACCACACCCAGCTGATTTTTGTATTTTTAGTAGAGACAGGGTTTCACCATGTTGGCCAGGCTGGTCTCAAACTTCTGACCTCATGATCTGATGGCCTTGGCCTCCCGAAGTGCTGGGATTACAGGCGTGAGCCACTGATCCCAGTCACGTTTTTAGGATTTCTAAAACAGAAAGAAAAAAACAGAAAGGCAAGAGAGAATTCATGATTCTCTGAGCAAGGTAATACTGAAGGATTACTAATTATAAATGCATAGCCATTCCACAAAAGCCCATATTAGAAAACAGCATATCATTCATAATAACACATAACAAGTAAATTAAACAAACATTGTATGGCAGGAAATCATAATTTTGGTCAGTGAAAATAATATGTAATATAAATATACTCTGTGTAATACTGAAATCGCAATAGGGCATGCCCAATAAAGTAAATTTTCTCTGATTAATGGTTGGACAAATTTTCCTAATTATTGAATTATGTACTTTATATAAATATATAAAAATATTTTATTTATTATCTAGATAAATTGTATGTATAGTATAGTTATATATACTTATTATTTGGTGATATATAATCACAACAAACAGGATATGAGAGAGAATAGCGTTTCACTTTTATTAACTAGAAATATCATAATTTGACATATTACTCTAAGTAAGAATCACACTTTTTTTCCTCATACATCAAAGAAAGTATTTTATAATTTGAGTAACCCAGATGCCATTTGAATAAAAGATGATGTAGGGAATAAAAGACACTTCACACAGAAATTAAATAATTTCAGAACCATAGAGGTTTTACATGATATCTAATAGAAGCCTCTTAGTATACGGATGAGGGAACTGACTCAGTGAGACTGTGTGGCCTGATTAGACAATTCATCTGCATATTGGCAGAGCCATACTTGAATGGAAGTATTTTTATTCTGAAATTCTATCAAAATATAATTATCATTTATATGTCTAATTCATATGAAAGGTATGAATTACTACATTAAAGGATAAATCTTATTGATGCACTTAACAAATGTATAAATATGCCTGAAATGGTTTCCTCTGTCTAGCTAATTTAAAAGTTGATATTTTCCATAATCCTATTAATTTTTAAGATAGCTTTTTATTGTTTATTCCCCAATTCTGAACTGGGGATTTATAAAGGCAAAGAAAATTCAGGATCATCTATAACATGATTTTAAATTGCTATTGGGTGCTCGTGGAAATTCATGGAATTCTTTTGTTAAATCTGTTTCAGTGAAATCATCATACCATATGACCTTCTTGTTTTTGAAATCTGGGTACCAAGGAAAATCCAAAGATTGGAACTAACTAGCTAAAAACCAAACTAATTGAGAATACTTTAGCCATAACTTAGTAGTCATTTTTTTCTATCATGCTGTCTTACTAAAATCAAATGTAACTGAGCATGGCGATTTATTCATTCATTTGCCCAATACATTTATTGACTGAACCATCAAGTTTTTCTTGAGTGCATATGATGGTCCTTGCATTGTTCTAAAAAATGGGATCTATAGGGCAGTTTTTCTGACTTTCAAAACCTACATTTCACTAGAATGAATAAGTGATATACAGAAAAAATTAATCAAATATATTATGATACACGTACATAATGACACATATATAAGCATATATTAAAGTGCAAAAGTAATTCCTTTTTATAATGTAGTGCTTGAGTTGATTCCTTTACAGAAACGTGGACCTGAAAATGCATCAAGTTAAATGATTGTTTCTGAGAGGAAGTTGGAGAAAATCATATACTGAGGTCTTCAGGAATCAGAGAGCATGCTGTGGTGCAGATGCTGCCTAAAGATATAAACCTAGAAATATGAAGACTTTAAAGACTGTGAGGTAGAAAGGAAGATCCAATATACACCTGAGTTTCTAAAGAAGTCAATTTTTACAAATAAGGAGACAGTATACAAAAAGATCATACTAGGCAGAATAATGATATCCCAAAGATGTTCACATTGTACTTCCTGGAACCTGGGACTAGTTACCTGTTATGGCAAAAGAAACTTTGTAGATTTGATAATGGATACAGAAGTTGAAATGATGAAAATATCCTAGATTATCATGGTAGTTACAGTCTAATGACCTAAGTCTTTAAAACTAGAAAACCTTTGCCAACCATGCTCAGAGGAGATGTAATGACAGACAAAGGTTTAAAGAGATGCTACGTTATAAGGACTTGACCCATGCTTGCTGGCACTGAAGATGGAGAAAGGAGGCAATAAACCAAGGTAGGCAGATGCCTCTAGAAACTAGAGAATATTTCCTGAGTTTACAACCAGTAAGAAAATGGGAAACTTGGTCCTACAGTGACCAGGAACTGAATTCTAACCAGCAACCTTAAATGCATGAAGAAATGACTTCATATCTAGAGTCTCTAGAAAGGAAAGCAGCTCTACCAACATTTTGATCTTAGGCAATGTCAGACTTCTGACCGAGAGAATTGTAAGATAATATATTTGTGCTGCTTTGATTTGTGAAATTTATGGTAATTTGTTATGGCAACAATAAAAACTAATACAAAGTTAATACCCCAAAACTAAGGCATAGTGTAGCTAACCAAATGATTATATGGCGTAAAGTTGTAAAGCAAGAATTTACTCCAGAAACCTCAAAGCAGAGTTCTTTATCTTAATAATTTACATTGTGGTAGCAACTACGTCCCTGGAGAGTATACATTGCTTTTTAATAACTAAAAATATTTTTCAAATGTTATCTACAACTATATTTCCCATGAAAATCGCAATGTGAAAATTGTAAAAGCTGCACTTTTTCTAGAAAACAATAAAAAAATAAAAATTATAATTAAAATACTTTTAAATACCAAATATAAAAAATATACAAATATATTTTCTCAAAGATAATGTTTGGAAAAGTAGTAATCAAAGTTATAATTACATGTAATTAGTGATTTATTACAAGTGATTACCATTGAGGGACCTTATTTGATTGAAAAGGCAGACCTACTCTGCTTTAAAAAAATAAAATTTATAATATTGGTATTAAATAATTTCAATACATAGTGGGCACAAAAACACTTGAATTTTCTCTAAGCCAGAATTGAAATACGAAATTAAGTAAAAGGCTCAATTAGCCTTTTAAGAGCTCTAAGTTGGACTATTAACATCCACGAGGGATAGTCTTTGGCTTTTGGGTTAACATAAGCAGGGCATTTTTATCATCTCCATTTATGTATAAAGGTAGTAAACTAAAATTTTTGACCCTAAAATATCTCCACATCAGTGAAAGGACACTAAAAAACGTCTGTCCAACTGTCCAGAAAATTACAATAAGTTGTGCTGTGTCCTACATACAGGACTTAGATAAAAGGTGATATTCAGTAGTGGCTATGAATTACATATTTGTATGTTCTTGAATAACTCAAGCTGAAAGATAATGCTAAAATGATCCCAGATAAGAAGTATTCCTAGAATGTTGATTAGAATCAATTTATACAACTAAGTACTGGCATTTCTACAACCCAGGACCCAATTAAGTAAGCTTTAGCTGTGTTCATTTAAAAAAATAGAATTTACTTTTTAGAGAAGTTTTAGGTTCACAGAAAACTTGAGGGGATAGTACAGAGTTCCCATATACCTCCTATGTCTACACATGCACAGCTGCTACAACTATCAACCACCTGCACGAGCCCTGCATTTATTAAAATTGATGAACCCACATTGACAACTTATTAGTACCCAAAGTTCATAGTTTTTATTGAAATTTATACTTGAAATTTTACATTCTATGGCTCTTGACAAATTTCTCAAGAGACATAACCACTATTATAGTATTATATGGAATAGTTTCTTTGTCCTAAAAATCCTCTTCTCTGCCCATTCATCCCTCTTTCTTCCCAGCTCCTGGAAACCATTGATCTTTTCATTGTCTCCATAGTCTTGCCATTTTCAGAATGCCGTATAATTGGAATTACATAGTGTATAGTCTTTCTGTGTTGACTTATTTCACTTAGTAACATGCATTTAAGATTCCTCTATGTCTTTTTATGGCTTGATAGCCCATTTATTTTTGGCACTGAATAATATTAAATTCTCTGGATGTACCATAGTCTATCCATTTTACTTAATGAAGGGTGTCTTGGTTGCTTCCTAGTTTGGGCAATTATGACTAAGCAGCTATTAATCTAAACATCCTTGTGCAGGTTATTATGTGGACATAAGTTTATAACTCCTGTGGGTAAAAACCAAGGAGCAGAATTGCTGGTTCATTTGGTAAGAGCTTATTTAAATTTTGTATGAATTCTTCCAACTGTTTTTAAAGTGCCTGTATCATTTTGCATTCCCACCAGCAAAGAATTAGAGATTCTGTTGCTCCACATCCTCCTTAGCATTTGTTGCTGTTTTCAGCATATTGGATTTTAGCCATTAAAATAGATGTGTACTGGTATCCCATTGTTTTAATTTGCAACTCCCTAATGGCAAATAATATTGAATATCTTTTGTATACTTATATGCCATCTGCATTTTTTTTTGGTAAAGTGTCTGTTCAGATTGTTTGCTCATTTCTTAGTCAGGTTGTTTGTTTTCTTCTTATTGAGTTTTAAGAGTTCTGTATATATTTTGGATAACAGTTATTTATCAGATGTGTTTTGAAATATTTTATCCCCGTCTGTAGTTGTCTTATCTCTTTTAGTAATGTCTTTAACAGAGCAGAAATTTTTAATTTTAATGAAGTCTACCTTATCAATTGTTTTTTCATAGATCATGACTTTGGTTTTCTCATCAAAGTTTAAAAAATGAAATGCCAAATCCAAGTTTATCTGGGTTTCTCCTGTGTCATCTTCCAGAATTTTAAAGTTTTGCCTTTTACATTTTGGTTTATGACCCATTTTGTAGGCAGAATAAGGTCTGTGTCTAGATTCATTTCTTTTTTTGCATGTGGATGTCTTTATTCTAGCATCATTTTGTGAAAATAATATTTTTCCCCCAATGTATTGCTTTCACTCTTTTTTGTCCAAGATCAATTGTCTACATTTTTGTGATTCTATTTCTTGGCTTTCTATTCTGTTCCATTGATGATCTATTCGTCTTTTTTTTTTTTTTTTTTTTTAGGTGGAGTCTTGCTGTGTCACCAAGGCTGGAGTGCAATGGTGTTATCTCGGCTCACTGCAACCTCTGCCTCCTGGGTTCAAGCATTTCCCCTGCCTCAGCCTCCCAAGTAGCTGGAACTACAGGAGCATGCCACCACGCTCAGCTAATTTTTGTATTTTTAGTACAGACATGGTTTCACCATCTTGGCCTGGCTAATTTTTGTTATTCTTAGTAGAGATGAGGTTTTACCATGTTGGCCAGGCTGGTTTCAAACTCCTGACCCCAGGTGATCTGCCTGCCTTGGCCTCCCAAAGTTCTGGGATTACAGGTGGGAGCCACCACACCTGGCTTATTTGTCTATTCATTAGCCAATATCACACTATCTTTAATATTATAGCTTTAAAAGAGACTTGAAATCAGGTAGTGTAAATTATTCAATTTTATTTGACCAGTTCAATATCATGTTTACTATTCTAGGATTTTTGCATCTTTCTATAAACTGTATTATCAGTTTGTTGATATCCACAAACAACATTCTGTGATTTTGATTGGAATTAAATTGAATATGTAGATAAAATTAGAAAAAACTGACATTGTGACAATATTGAGATTGCTTATTCATGAACATAGGCTAGCCCTTAATTTATTCAGATCTTCTTCAGTTTTGTTCTCATTAGAATTTAGTAGATTTTCTAATATAAATTTTGTATATATTTTGGGGATGTTTTACCTAAATATTTTACTTTGGAGATGCTAATATAAATAATATTGTGATTTTAATTTTTAATTCCAATTTCCCATTGCTAGGATATCAATATATTTAGTGCCACTAAAACCCAACAATGACACAATTGATTATTAATGTCAGAAAACATAGTAAACAATGGAAGTACTTCAATGAATGAAGATTAAAATATAATAAAAATTAAATACCTATTTGTGCTAGTAATAAAAATACAGAGAAATTTTAAAAATAATAAAACAAAGTTTATAGAAAATATAGTTATTATAATTAAAGGTCAATGTATAGGTCACATAGCACATTTGACATAAGTATATGTAGAATTAATGCTCTAGAAGAAAGATCTAAAGGAGAAAAATTGAAAAAAAAATGAAAAAAATGGAAGATAAAATATGAAGAGGAAAATATAAAATAGAAAAGTAGGCTTGAGCATCATGCCCAGTGATCATCTTTTCAACCTGGTAGTCACAAGTGGCTTAAGTGGATGGTAATTGAATGAAAGGTGTAGATTCTAAGATTCAAGCCATGTAATTGATTTACATGTATATAGCATTACAATCAAAACTACAACACATCATAATAAAATGTTAGAAGAGCAAAGAAAACAGAAATCATAAAAAAGTTAAAAAGATAAATAATATTTCTTAAACCCTAAAAATACGTTTCTCATGAACAAAAATAAATATCATAAGTCAATATAATTAGGTTCTTGTAATATTTGAGAGGAGGTAGAAGTGATGATTACATTTAAACATTATCAAGTTAAAATGCACGTTAAATTATTTAGATAATCAGATGTCTGGCTTCACCTCAGGAAGTAGAAAGCTACAAAGAGACATTTTCATATCCTAACATGAAAAAGCTGGATAATCTATAAAGCCATAAGTTTTCTTGAACTCACTGGAGTGTCAAGATTCCAAGGCAATACACTAGCCTGAAATCTAAGGGAATTCAAGATAGAGCATAAGCAGTGGCTCATTTGTGACAGTAAAACACAATAGAAGTCTTACTTCAAGTAGGTGAGAAGAATCCCATTAAAATGTTTAACAAATTTGTAAAGACTGAATAGGACCCTTAAAAGCTGCAGACATAAGGGGAACTCACAGTCACTTGCAGCCTACAAGTTCCCTGGGCCTGACCAGGTATATATGATAAAAACTGGGAGAAGGGAGGGAGACCAGAAGTTTTGGCCAGGAGGAGTGGAGTGGCTACAGATGCTTGAAAAATATATAGTTCTACCTGTGCCCTTTTCCTCTCAGGAACAAAAGTCGTGAGCCACTGGAGAAGAACAGCAAACTCTTTTACCCTGATGACACAAATGAAGGTAAAAGATGACACAAATGAGGGTCTGCAATGGGGGAAGGAACAGGCAAAGTGGGGAAAATGTCCCTCCACCCCTGGGAATGTAGCAGAAACATTTCCTGGGCCCAAACCACAATTTTTAACAGTGAGAGAAGGCCACAACCTAAGACTTGGGGCCACAAAGCCTGCCTGAGGTGGGGAAAACCAAGAGGAGAGAGAACACTTCTACCCCAAAAACTGCAATGGCAACACCTGGGAACTGGAAATAGCAGCCTGTTATTAGAGGAAGGAGCAAGGGTATGAAGGGTATTTAGAGAGGTGCTTTCTAAGGTGCAGTTTTAAAACTTAGATTGAAGAAGAGCAGTGATGAAGACCCTCTGGCAAACCAGTGTGTATCCTAAGCCCAAGGTAACAGTAGAGGAATAACATCGGATGTTCCACTGAAGCTTGCAACAAGAAAACCTAAAGACAGATCTACTCTGGATTACATTGAATCAAACACCCGTGCCGATGACCTAGTAGTCAAAGAGAAGTAACCCCTAAAATCCAGAAAGTATTCACTTCTGTCTCTCTTGTTCTATATAAAATGTGTCAAAATCAGTTAAGAATTATGATACATTTAAGAGCAATTAACTGAACCAGACTCCAAAGTTACTCAAATATTGAAATTATCAGGCTGGGAATTTAAAATACTGTAATATACAAAAGGCTCTAGTGGAAAAGATGTACAACAAACAATAGGTAGGGAATTTCAGAAAATGAACTATACAAAAGTGTCAAAAGTTAAGCTTAAAACAACAGCAAAAGCAACCTGGTAACAGAAACAAAGATTTATTTTAACAGGCTCATCAGTAGACTTGACAGAGTTGTGGAAAGAGTAAGTGAAAAGTTAATTTAAAAAACAATAAAAGGGCCAGGCACGGTGGCTCACGCCTGTATCCCAGCACTTTGGGAGGGCAAAGCCGGTGGATCGCTTGACTTCAAGAGTTCAAGACCAGCCTGGCCAACATGGTGAAACCCTGTCTCTACTAAAAATACAAAAATTAGCTGGGCATGGTGGCACATGCCTGTAACCCCAGTTACTCAGGAGGCTGAGGCAGGAGAATCACTTGAACCTAGAAGGTGGAGGTTGCAGTGAGCCGAGATCATGCCACTGCACTCCAGCCTGAGCAACAGAGTGAGACCCTGCCTCAAAAATAAAAACAAACCAAAACAATAAAAAATAGCCAAATGGAAAGACAAAAAGAATGAGAATAATAAAAAACCCCAGAGCATCCAAGAGATGTGCGGCAATATTAAATGGTCTAAGATATACACAATGGGAATCCCAGAAAAACACGAAAAACACAAAAAACATATAGAATAAATATTTGAAGAAACAAAGACCATTTTTTAAGAATAACGAAAATCATAAAAAAACTCAAGCAGAATAAGTACTTTCAACAAAATGTATCAAGAGACATAACATTCTAAATGTTGAAAATTCAAGATAAATTAAATCTATTGCAAGCAATAAAAAAGAAAGATGGGAAGCAGCAGATTATATATACAAATAAATATAAGAAGTATAGCAAATTTCTTACTTTAAAAGTACTGGAAGACAGGGTATTGGAATATATAAAATAAAACAAACAACACAATAGCAAAAAAACTCTGCTAACCCAAGAGAAAATATATTTCTTTCTTTTGTTTTTTAATTTGAGACGGAGTCTTGTTCTGTCACCCAGGCTGGAGTGCAGTGGCGCGATCTTGGCTCACCGCAAGCTCTGCTGCCTAGGTTCACACCATTCTCCTGCCTCAGCCTCTCGAGTAGCTGGGACTACAGGCACCTGCCACCTGCCCGGATAACTTTTTTGTATTTTTAGTACAGACGGGGTTTCACCACATTAGCCAGGATGGTCTCGATCTCCTGACCTCGTGATCAGCCCCACTCAGCCTCCCAAAGTGCTGGGATTACAGGCGTGAACCACCACACCCCGCCAAGAAAATATATTTCAAACATGAATGAAAAATATATTTTTCTCCTTCAAAAATGAGAAAATTTATTACCAGTAGACCTAGGTTACAAAAAACTTAAAAGAAGGTATCATGGCAGAAGTAACATGATTATAATTGAGAACTTGCTTCTGCAGAAAAAAAGAAAAAAGATAATTCCTGACAATAGGTGAAATAAATGTAAACAAAAAAGCTTTTAATAAATTATTATTTTGAATCTCTAAAAAAATTGAGATTAAAATTTATTTATATCTAATTGATTTTTCTGGAGATTTTAGTGTTTATTCCATAAATGTTTTATGTAATTATTAATATATTTGATTGCTTTGCCTTTAATCCCTTTTTGTTATTTTGTTCTCTTGTTCCTCCTTTTTGAACTCATTTGGATTAATTGAGTATTTTATTAGTATTCTACTTATTTTATTTTTATTTACATCGAAATATTTTAGTTATCTGTAGAACTGCTAATCATGTAGAAACTACTCAGCTATATCAGAAGTAAGATTTACTTGTTAAACTGACAGAAGGTTAAGCCCTCACAGTTTATTATGTTACCTTGTTCCTGTATTCCACTGGAATGTGATTAAGTTAGAAAAAGGCAAAATAAAGAAGTGATATGTGTGTTTGGAGTGATGAGTGAGAAGGTGGATGGAGGAGCTGGTGTGAATGTAAGAAGATATTAGTTATAATTGGCTTTACGGAATAAATGACAATAAAAATGCCCCCATATGCTTGTCCTCCATCCTAAAGACTGCTTACACTTACAGATAAATTATAAAGCCTTACTTATACAAATATTAAAATGTTATTTTCAATTTTTTTTCGAAATCTATGCAATCCTATTATCATAGTAAAAGTGTCACGGCTTGTAAGATTGGTGGTAGAGGAGGATTTTCTAAAATGTAGTGTTTGCTACGTTTTCAAATAATTTACATTCATTGCTAATGATTCTCTTTTAAAGGTTGTAAAGAGTAGAATGTAAAATGTTTCAGTTTTTAATGAATATACCATACTTCATCTACTCATCAATTCATGAACATTTGAGTTGTTACCATTTCACTCTTAGAAACTTGGATTAAATATGTGTATATGCACTGATTTTTACTGATAAGCTTTTATTCAGCTCTATCAGTGTTCACATGTTTGTTTCAGGCTGTGTTGGTAAAAGCCCATCCTGTTTGCTTATATTATCAGACAGTCCTCCTCATTCTTCCTTTCTTCCCTTTTGCTCACTGCAGGTTAATTTCTCTCACGGGATTGTGGTTGGTTTTTATATCAACAGAAATAACAAGAAGGAAAACTCAATTTCTACTATACTAAATACTGGAGGCTGGAAATGAAGTTGGCGGGGGAATAGAGGGAGGCATGTGTGAAGGAGTCTAATTTCTGGGATGCATGGAATGCTACAGGGCTTGGTGCCACAAGCACCTTGTGCCCTGAGCCAGTCTCCAGGGTATGCCCAGTGCTCACTGTATCTCAGTACCTTGCATTCTGCCTGGCACTCACGTGAAAAACCTGCACACAATGACCAAGGGCCAAGGAGCTATCTGAGATGCCATGTCCTGTTTGGGAATTGTTTCAAATGAAATCAATGACCCTTCCCTGCATTAAAACAATGTTTTGTTTTGTTTTTACTATAGAATATTTTTATTTGTATGAACTTATGGGATACAAGGGTAATTTTGCTACATTGACATATTGCATAGTGACAAAATCAGGGATTTTAATGTATGCATCACTGGACAAATGTACATTGTACACATTAAGTAATTTATCATCCACTTCTCCCTCACCCCAAAGTCTCTATTGTCTATCAGAATGTAAGAATTTTCTATGCTTAAGAAGTTTGTTTAAAGTGGAGTACAAAATTATTTTGTCCACAATGATTCATTTATAGAGTTCTGCAAGGAGATTGGAAGAAAATGTGGGGACTGAACCCATAAGAATATTTTTCCTTCTGTTTTCATCAGGGGGCATTTTAACCATCAGCATTTTTATTAACTTGCTCTGGCTTTGGCATGATTTGCTATTGGAGAGATATAACAGTATTGTTTTTCTTCTGATGGAGACAAAATATTCATTTATAATCCTGCTGGTAAGTACAATGCAAATAAATGGAATAGAGGTCAATTAAATTTTGTCCCTTCTTAAACGCCATGAGTAGAGACATATTCAAAATTCAATAAGTTAATGTTTTGGAGTTCTGTATGTGGGGACAAACTTATTCCTATAAGAAGTTGCATAGCAATTGCTTTTTAATAAAATTGATGTATACTCTGAATAAGTGAATGTGCTATATTAACTTGTATTTAGCAAATTATATTAAAGGTATTGAAAATGCCTTTCTGAAAAGAGGGTATTAAAAATCTAAATACATACCTATAAAAATAAAAAGAGGGTATTTTATTCATTCTTGTTGATACCTTTTTTCTAGCAGCATAAACAAGTGATAACTGAGTGGCTCTGTTCTCTGTTCTCCTTTAAAAATTTATTATTATTTTCTTTGTGGCTTTTCTGATTTCTGACATTTCTTTTTTTCACTTTACAGTGTCAGTTTCTGTCTTGTGGTTTTACATTTGGCCAAATTTAAGCTCCTTTCTGTACTCTTTAAACTATCTTTGCATTCATCCCTAAGATTTTATTGTTCACTCTTTACCAAAAATTGAAATTTCTATCCCTGTAAGCTAATCCCTGCTCTCAAAATTACCTGTATTTACACTTATTTTAATTCCAGTAATGGGACCATTTTTGAATAAAGTATTCAAAAATATGTATTCTTGATAAAATAACTCTTTTACACTTTTGTTCATTTTCAAACTGAACACAAATGGGACTATATTAAGGTTCAGTAAAAATATGATTAATGTTCTTATTAATTATTTTTCATTTTCATGCTATTTTGAATTATTTGCTAACATGAAAATGTAGAAATAAAATACCAACGTATTAAATAAATTTACATCTTTAACACTCATTTTATTTAAGAAATAAAACTACCCATAATCTACTGAAAATACATCTTCAAAAGATTTTACTCTCATTTAGTGATTTCAATATATTTGGAAAGCATAATATTAAGCTTAATACTTTGCATATTTAGGGTATTCATTTATGTTTCAGCGTTTTTTTTGTTGTTGTTGTTGTGAAAGGTCTAGATTCAGAAGGCAAAAGACAAAGTTGACATTTCAGTCTCTGTAATTGCCTAGGTGTTACCATTTATATCTGGGTAATAGCTATTGATAAAAGAAATACATACACCTTGGAATCTGCACGAAGTCTGTAAGCGCATTATGACACCAATACTTTGCCTAGAATTGTGCATCATCGGAGCAGAAACATTTGTAAATTAATGTGTCCTTTTTCAAGGAGCGTTCACAACGTCTCCATGAGGTAGTTAAATTTTGCCAGTCTAAGATTAAAAGGATCTGGGCCTCACCAACCAATATTTACCTTTTATCCACAGCACCCCCCCCGCCACGCCCACCAAGTGACCATCCAGCTGACACTTGAGGAACTTTGATAATGGGGAGTTCATCAGTCTTTGGTCAGTCTGTTAAACCTTTCCACAGCTTAGTGAGTTTATCAGAGTTTTCTTGATGCGTAATTCTGCCTGCTACAGAGATAGTATTACTTAAGGATGTTTGAAATACAGGTATACCTCAGAGATACTGCAGGTTTGGTTCCAGACCACCATAATAAAATGAATGTAACAATAAAATGAGTCACACAATTTTTTTAGTTTCCCAATACATGCATATAAAAGGTATGTTTATACTACATTGTAGTCAGTTAGGTATGCAATTGCATTATGTCTATAAAAGAGCACATTCCTTAATTTAAAAATACTTTATTTCTAAAAAACGTTAACAAACCTCTAAGTATTTGAAGAGTTGTAATCTTTTTGCTGGGGGAGGCTCTAATTGAGGGGTGCTAACTCTTAAGGTGGTGGTTGCTGAAGGTTGAATGGCTATGGGAATTTTTAAAATAAGCCAACAATAAAATTTAAGGCATCAATTGACACTTTTACAAAAATATTTCTGCAGAATGTGATGCTGTTTGATAGGATTTTATTCACTATAAAACATCTTTCAAAATGGGAGTCAATCCTCTCAAAACCTGTTGCTACTTTATCGAATAATTTTATGGAATATTCTAAATCCTTTGCTGTCATCTCAACAATGTTTACAGCATCCACACCTGGAGCAAATTTGATCTTAAGAAACCATCTTCTTTACTCACCCACAAAGAGCAAATCTACATCCGTTCAAGTTTATCATAAGATTGTAGAAATTCAGTCACATCTTTAGACTCCAATATCTTACTATTCCCATGACATCTGCATTTCTTCCTTCCACTGAAGTCTTGAACCCCTCAAAGTCATCCATGACGGTTGGAATCAACTTCTTCTAAACTTCTGTTGATATTGATCTTTTTACCTGCTCCTATGAATCACAAATGTTTTAATGTCATCTAGCCAATAAGTTAATTCTTTCCAGAGGTTGTACATTTTCTTTGCTCACATCTATCACAAGAATCATTATTTACAGCAGCTAAGATATTGAAAAATGTAAGTCTTAATGACACCTGAAATTTGAAATTAATCTTTGATCCACAGTCTACAGAACGAATATTGTGTTAGTAAACATGAAAGCAATACTAATCTCCTTGTACATCTCCATCAGAGCTCTAGGATGATTAGGTGCATTGCCAATGATTATAATATTTTGAAAGACTGTTTATAGCAGTAGGTCTCAACAGTGGGCTTAAAATATTCAGGAAACCATATTGTAAACAAATGTGCTGTCATCCAATCTTTGTTATTCCATTATGGAGCACAGGCAAGGTATGTTTAGCATAATTCATAAGGAATCTAGGATTTTCTGAATTGTAAATGATCACTGGCTTCAACTTACAGTCATCAGCTGCATTAGCCCATAATGAGAGAGTTATCCTGTCCTTTGAAGCTCTGAAGCAAGGCATTGATTTTTCTCATTAGCTATGAAAGTCCTCAATAATATCTTCCAATATGAGGCTGTTTCAATCACATTAAAAATTAGTTTTTTAGTGTAGCCTCTTTTCTCAATCACCTTATCTAGATCTTCTGAATGACTTGCTGCAGCTTCTCTATCAGCACTTGCTGATTCACTTTGTACTTTTATGTTATGGAGATGGATTTTTCCCTTAAACATCATGAATCTGTCTCTGTTAGCTTCAAATTATTTTTTTTTCTACAGCTTCCTCATCTCTCTGAGCCTTTATAGAATTAAAGAGTTAGTTCCTTGCTGTGAATTAGACTTTGGATTAAGGGAATGTTGTGTTTAGTTTGATTTTCTATTCAGACCACTAAAACTTCATTATATCTGCAATAAGGCTATTTGGCTTTCTTATCATTTGCACGTTCACTGGGGTAGCACTGTTAATTTCCTTCAAAAACTTTTCCTTTATGTGACTTTTGGACTGTTTCAGCTTTCAACATGCCTTTATCACTAGGTGTATTAGTCAGGGTTCTCACTCTGCTAATAAGAAATACCCAAGACTGGGTAATTTATAAATAAAAAACGTTTAATGAACTTGCAGTTCAATATGGCCGGGGAGGCCTCACAATCATGGCAGAAGGCGAATGAGGTGGCAGGCAGAAGAGCTTGTGCAGAGTAACTCCTGTTTATAAAACCATCATATCTCGTTAGACTTATTCACTACCACGAGAATAGTATGGGGAAAACTGTCCCCGTGATTCAATTATCTCCACCTGGCCCCACCCTTGACATGTGGGGATTATTACAATTCAAGGTGAGATTTGGGTGGGTACACAGCCAAACCATATCACTAAGCATAATTATTTTTAACATTTATTTTAAAATGAGAGATGTGAAATTTTTCCTTTCGCTTGAGTATGAAAGACCCTTGTATAGTTTTCACTGGCTTAGTGGCAATATTATGGTGTTTCAGGGTCAAGGAAGGCCTGAGGATTGGGAGAAAGACGGGTGAATGGCAAGTCAGTAGAGCTGTCAGAATGCAAACAACATTTATAGATTAAGCTTGCTGTCTCATATAAGCAGGGTTCATAGAACACCAAAATCATTACAATAGTAACATACAAGATCAATGCTTACAGATCACCATAACAGACATAATAATAATGAAAAAGGGAGAATTTCCAAAATGTGACACAGAGACACAAAATGAGCACTGTTGAAAAATTGCTATTAGAAAAATGGTGCCCGTAGACTTGCTGAACATAGGGGTAGAGTTGCCAGAAACCTTCAATTTGTAAGATATATAATATCTGAGCAGCACAATAAAGTGAGTCAAAATATGAGTTATGCCTGTGGTAAAATCTCAGTGGCCAATTTGGCTCCCATTTGAAGAATTTATGATTACGAAGTATATTTGAAATGCTTACTTATTAGTAGTACAGAAACGTATATGGAAAATTATGAATTTTGGAAATATTTTCATAAAGGAGCTCTGTTATAATCTGTGATTCATGAATGCAACTCACATCTAAAAATATAAAACAAAATTAAGAAAGGAAAATAATGGTACACATAATTAGTTGCTATAGAGGTTCTCACATCTCTGATTTTCCTGTTGTTAATATCTTCCACATATTTGCTTAGTTTTCTTAAACTAAACCGTTTCTGCATATGGGGAGTTACTTGGATGGCTGTTCCCCTAGATTCTCATGTTTAAATACTTGTACGAATAAAAGTTAAAGGAGCAAACTGAAAAATTGACTTTGGCCTGTTTGGCAATAAAGTATTAACAGTAGATCCAATTAATCTCCATAAGAGCTCTTGAGTCAGGCTGGGAAGCTTGTGGCCAGGTACTGGCCAACCAAGGCCACATTTTTCCACTGATGTCTGTAGATCTGCACCAGAGGTGGCAGTTGCTATAAAGCAGAGAGATCAGAACTTCTGGCATACCTGTACTTGAAAGCCACACTGCTGTGCTATACCTAAGGCTAGAATATGGCTTCTCTGTGGCAACAGAGTTCTCATAGTGTTTATTTCTAATTGACATGTTTCATACTGTGTTTGACTGGCAAACCTTTAAATGTATTCCTTTGATTTAACACAAGTAAAGCTGGATAAGTGAATTCCTAACTACTGCTTTTGGGGAAGTAGTATTTATAAGGCAGAGATTTTTATAATACAAGATTACAAACAAAGCATAAGGTCTCACGCCCATTACTGAACTATTCATTATTGCCCTTATAATGGTGAACTCTGATTAGATCACCTTATGTTAAGAGTCCACTCTGTGACAAGAGTCAGAATTTATGCTTGACAGTCTTCAAGACAATAACGTTTTGTTCTAGACATAACTTTCTCAAATTTTCTATATTTTTGTACTGACAATAAACATTCAAAATGTACTTTGTAACCATAAAATCTTAGAAATAAAAGCCAAATTAGTCACTTCGGTAAATATCTTTTTACTACTTCGTTTTGTTTGCTAGCCTCTAGATTCTACATCATTAAGGATGCAGTCTATTACATTCACTAATGAATCTCCAGCATCTAGTTGCCACAAATCATAGAGTAAGAATGCAAAAAATTGAATAAGGAAAGTATGAATAAGAATAAATAGAGATGTCTCTACTTCCTTCTTGGTTTGCTGCATTCCCAGTAATTAGGAGTGTGCCCCCAAAGCTAAGGTGTTTAAAATAATTTAAATCATAGCTGTTATTTATTTTTCTAATTTTTCATTATGACATGTGTTCTGAAAAAAAAACCTGTAGAAAAGTTGGTGATATATAATATTACATTGGTAGTATGACTAGTATTAAAGCAATCATTACATGATTGGGTAATATATAATACAGCATACTATATTATGTAATATTTTAACCTAATGAGATATTTCCAAATGTATTAAAATAAATTAGAAATGTATTTTAAAACAGTCCTGCTTATTATTTACACTTTGCCACAGGCAAGAGTGTCTTTAAGTTCTTACTACAAAATACAAGTCAAGTTTTACCATGCTGAGCCATCAAAAGTTTTCAAGTTTCTCTATACTCACAAATGTTTGCTTCAACTAGCAGTTCAATTATTTAAACAGAATTATTATGGTAGCTTTTTAAATTGTTCTAGCAAAAAGTCTACATTTTCACATTAAAATAAACAAAAGCAAATAATAATCTGCATCAGTAATTATCACAATTTACATAGCCCAGATCTTAGTATTTCTGCTTTGGAAATGTCGATATTTATTATTTCAGTACAATATTTGTCAAAGATTATATCTTTACCTAATATATTATTTTACCAGTAAAGGATTAGTTCAAAATTGCATCATTTTACCATTTTAATCATATTGTTCATTTTATTATGTAGATAATAATGTATACTTCTCTACTATTTCAAAAGCTAGCTCACTTAAATGTTATTAAACCTAGAGACTGCTATGTGTCATGTTCAATGGAATGCAATGGAATCATAGCACATAGAAACATGCCACACATCCTGTAATCCTAGCACTTTGGGACGCAGAGGCTGGTGGATTGCCTGAGGTCAGGAGTTCAAGACCAGCCTGGGCAACACGGTGAAACCCCGTTTCTACTAAAACACATAAAAATACAAAAACTGCAGATGTATGCCTGTAGTCTCAGCTACTCAGGAGGCTGAGACAGGAGAATTGCTTGAACTCGGGAGGTGGAGGTTGCAGTGAGCCAAGATAGCACCACTGGGCAACAGAGCGAGACTCTGTTGGGCAACAGAGCGAGACTCCAGCCTGGGCAACAGAGCGAGACTCCAGCCTGGGCAACAGAGCGAGACTCTGTCTCTAGAAAAAAAAAAAAAGTAATACATGGAATTGAAGACCTGCTTTGTATCCAGTAGTCTGAGTATGTATTGCTTCATTGCTCTGAAATAAAAAGCAGAAGTTCTAACTATTTAGGAAGTAACAAACTTAACAAACTATTACTTAGAAGGACAAGCTGATTGATAATGAGATTCCAGCTCCAATTATTGAAACACCATATAAACAAACTATAGTATTTGGAATCAGGGAGATTTTGAATCAGAAAAACGAATATTTGTATTACAGAAGCATAATGTATGCCTCAGGTAAATGTAATTGCTAAAGGCCTAAAGAGATGAATATGTAGATGAATGAATGCAATTTGGTTTTCCAAAAATTTAAGATTTTTGTAAAAGGGCAAAAATCTCTCCTCTTCCAAAGTATTAAGCAGACATAGCTTAATAATATGAGTGATTTAAAAGATGCTTTAGAAATGCAATTCATCAATCATCTGTTGTTTTCTGATTTAATCTTGCAATTGAGAACATTGAAAGTTCACAATGTCCTACTTTTCCAGGAATTTGCTAGTTCCCTGAAAAGATTGTCTTTCATTGTAATCCATTTCAGAAAAAATGAGATAATTGAACTCAAGAAATATGTGTATGATTAAAACGCTACAACCCAGAACATTTGGATTTTTCATTAAAAACAAATAAAAATGGTAGATTTAGTTCAGCATGATTATTTTATTCTAACATGAATTATAATTTATGTTATTCCCTTAATGATATTTTCAAGTGCCTAAGCAAGTAACAATTATAGTCTCTTTTCACTACTATAACTTTCTGTTTTGTTTTAATAATAATGAATTTGAAAATTAGCTGTATCCTGTCAAATGCCAGTGTCTTCAGTTTTTACTTTTAATGAATAATCTCAGTTTAGTACAGGCATAGGAATAATAATATAAAGAAATTATGTCAATTACCTTGTTTTCAGAAATTTATGTATAGTTTTAGGCTCACTGGTTAGTCCTGAGAGAAGCAGGGAAGAAAATTTTTGGTCACAAATACCCATGTAACTGTAGAACTATATCAAAAGGAGAGATGATTTTAAAAAAGGAAGAATTCACATTTTATATGAGGCAATGAAAAGACTCTTTTTGTTTCTTCTTTTAAAGTAAAAAACCTATACAAAAAAAAGCTGTGTTTGAGTAAAGAGAGAAAATACAAGGGAGTAGTAGAGGAAGTAATGTTTATTGAAAACGTACCTATTTTGGGCTAAGTCCTTCATAGATGCATTCCAATATTTAATTTGATAATAGCCATGTGAGGAAGAAATGTTATACCCATTATGTATATGATGAAATTATGCTGTTAGAAATCACTAAACATTCAGAACATATAAATGACACCCCTGATATTTGAATACATGGTTGTATGAGTTTTCAATTTTGTTTCTCATTATACAACATGTTTTATAATGTATCTAACTGCTTTACTCCTGGAGAATGAGAGATATATATTCTAATAAACTTCACATAAGACACATGTTATCTTAACATTGAAACAAATGGACTTATTTTGCCTTCCTGCAGAGGAAATACAGGGAGGCTTTGTTGGGGATGGGTAGGGAGGATGGTGGTGGATGAGAGAAAACATACATTTTGGAATTAAAAGTTAGTACTTTAATAGCCATTTCAAAAAATCTCAGTGTATTTTAATCTGTTAAAAATTTTATTAATTTTGTTTTCATACATAGAATTTTAGAAAAAGTTGTGGCCGTAAGCCACCTTGTTCTCATTTCATTTCCTTCAGTCTGTAGAATTGTATTGATTGAACACCAAAAGGGTTTTAATCTAATTGGACATTAAGGAGACAATTATGTCTCAACTTTTGTCATTTAGAGGCATGCATGTAGGGGCTACTCAGAAAGTAATTATAACATCAAAGTTTTTTTATAATTAATACTTGGGCACTGTTATTGTTTCATTATATTCTTCATTCATCAGGGAAAGCACTTAGTGGTATATCACTGAGGTCACTTAAAAAAAGTAAAAATTCAAATGCTGCAACACAGTGTAAAGAAATATTTTTCAAAGGTAAATTGAACCAAAAAAACTAATAATTCATTACTACTATCACTAAATGAATTTTTTTTTGTCTTCTAGCTTTGAGATTGACAATATGATATGGAAATCTGAAACTAAATCTTGTTGAGAAAAGGCACCAATGGTTTTATGTTAAATTACGGGATCTCTGTGATAGATTTACCTGTATTTTCTATATCCTTATATTAAAGGAAACGGTTTCTTGTAAAACGTATCAGACTTTTTAATCCAATTTGACAATCTGCATTGAACTGGAATATTTATTCCATTTACATTTAATGTGATTGGTGATATATTTGATTTTAAACATACTCTTACTATTGGTTTACTATTTGTTTCATATGTGATACATTTTATTATTCCATTAATCCCTCTATAACTTCAATAATCACATAATTGTTTACTACAATTTTAGTGGAAATTCTAATTTATATTAGTATACTTGACCTTAAAGATTGATATAGATTAGTAATTTTACCACTGCTTGTATAATGCATTAGAACACTTTATGAATATTTTCTGTCTTCACTAATTTTTAATAGTCACATATCTTGAGTTTAAATATATTTTACATGTAACAAGTAACTATTAGTATTATTTTATTACATCAATACTCATTTAGATTTATATTTGTATTTATAGTCTTTTATATTTCTATAAAAATGGAAAATTGGGGAAATCTATTTTTTTTTCTATATTTACATACTTCCATTGGGGATTATTCTTTTAGCAAAAGAAATACCATTAGGAAAGATTCTTACATTTTTTGGTTTCTTAGAAAATATTTTTGTTTAGCTTTCTATTTTATTGATATTTATATGAGTATTACATATAAACACATATATTTACATATGTTGACATAGGACAATGTCAGCATCTCAGAATATTCCCTCCTATCACTCCCTACTCATTGCCCTCACCATGGAATAGTCTCCCTTCAGGCTTCTGTAACCATGAAAGTTGCTTTGCCTTTTTTTTTTAATTGAAATTCCTATAAACATATTTTTATAGGTTGAGATATTTTGAACTGGGTCTTTCAATGTCATGTGGTTTTATGCAAAAGTAGTTCAATTTTAATTATTACTTTGTAGAATTTCAAAATATGAACCTACATAATATTACTCATTTTTTAAGTGTTGATTGACATTTGAGTTGTTTCTAGTTGGGGCTATCTTGACAAAGCTGTTATTGTTATTCTTATACATATATATTCATTTCTATTCAGTATATAAGTAGGCAAACAATTGCTGAATCATAGGAGAGGCATATTTTTAAGTTTAGAGGATACATCCATGTGTCTGTGTTTTTTTAAGACTGTTCAATTCACACTCCTATGAGCAACATGTTATAGTTTCTGTTGCTCTACATCTTCAGTAACACTTTGGGGTATAGTGAGGCTTTTATTATAAAATTTCACCATCTGGTCCTAGAAGACAGTTGATGTGATTTCTATTTTTTTTTATCTTATTGTGATTTGCTTTATGGCTGAGCATATGGTCAATTTTGGAGAATGTTCCATGCACAGATGAGAAGAATGTATATTCTATGCTTGTTGGATAGACTGTTTGGTAAATGTCTTTTAGGACTGTTGCATCTATTTTCCAGTTTAAGCCAAGATATTCTTTGTAGATTTTTGGCCTTAATGATCTTTCTAGTGATGTCAGTGAAGTGTTGAAGTTTCCCACCATTATTGCATCAATATCAGTCTGTTTTCTTAGGTCTGCTAGTATTTGATTTATGAATCTGAGTACTCTGATATGGGTGCATATATATTTAGGATAGATATATCTTCTTGCTATCTGGATGACAGAGGAGTAAAATTAGAGGTCAATACAAAGAAAAAACTCAAAACTCTCAAAACTACACAAATACATGGAAACTAAAAAACTTGCTCCTTAATGAATTTGGATATACAATTAAATAAAGGCAGAAATTTAAAAAAGAAGATCTTTGAAATAAATGAAAATAGACACAAGATACCAGAACTTCTAGGATATAGCAAAAGCAGTACTGAGAAAAAAGTTTACATGTCTACATCAACAACATGGAACGATCTCAAATTAACAACCTAACATCACACCTCAAGAAACTAGAAAAACAATTACATGTCTACATCAACAAGATGGAATGATCTCAAATTAACAACCTAACATCACACCTCAAGAAACTAGAAAAACAATTACATGTCTACATCAAAAAGATGGAACGATCTCAAATTAACAACCTAACATCACACCTCAAGAAACTAGAAAAACAAGAACAAACCAAACTCAAAGCTAGCAGTAGAAAAGAAATAAAAATTCAGAGAACTAAATTAGATTGAGATCCCCCAGAAAAGAAGGATCAATGAAACAAAAAGTTGGTTATTTGAAAGAATAAACAAAATTCACTGACTATTAGCTAGACTAATGATGAAAACAAGAGAGGAGATTCAAATAAACATAATCAGAAATGATAAAGGTGACATTACAACTGATACCACAAAAATACAAAAGATCATCAGAGGATGCTTTGAAC
This sequence comes from Nomascus leucogenys, assembly GCF_006542625.1. Classification (NCBI taxonomy): domain Eukaryota; kingdom Metazoa; phylum Chordata; class Mammalia; order Primates; family Hylobatidae; genus Nomascus; species Nomascus leucogenys. Next base: position 82,215,522 of record NC_044385.1, on the reverse strand, counting down.
ATCTCTATGCGCACAATTAAAAAACCTAGAGGAAATGAATACATCCCTGGAAACGTACAATCTCCCAAGATCGAACCAGGGAGAAATAAAAATTCTGAACAGACTAATAATGAGTTGATGAGTAAGAATTAGTAATAAAAAAAAATCAACAAGAAAAATCCCAGGACCAAACAGATTCACAGCCAAACTGGAAAAAGGAGAGAAAAGTGGAAAGGATTTTGTCTTGTGGCTTAAATGCAAACTTAGCCACAGTAAAATAGTATATCAGGACATTTTCTAACATTTTTAACTCCAATCTATGGTTCCCAGATGGCATTTAAGGATCCACTTAGAGCCTAGGGACATTTGAGGCTCTGAGGGGAAGAACACAAACCTACCTGGTTCACCAACTGGTGATCATGGAGCTCAAGGTCCTGAAGTGAACATAGGTGGTAGCAAGTAGTGATTATAGCAGGCCTTGGACAAGACCCAGTGCTATGCTAGCTTAAGGTCTGACCCAGCACAGCCCCAGTGGTGGTGGCCACAAGGGGTGCTTGTATAACCACACCCCTAGCTCTAGGCAGGTCAGCACAGAGAGACGACTCCATTTGTTTGGCAGAAAATAAGGAAACAGAACAGTCTCTGCCTGATAATCAAGAGAAGTCTGTATGGAGGGAACATCCAGACCAGACCTAGCCAGAGAAGAATCACCCATGCCAGTGGTTGCAAATTGAGTGAATTTCTCAGCAAGTTTCTCCACCACAGACCAAAGAGCTCTGTGGTTTTAGATAAACTTGAAAGGCAGTCTGGGACACAAGGACTGCAATTACTGGACAACTCAGAGTGCTGGGCTGGGCTTGGCTTAGAGTCAGTGGACTAGGCTTGCATGAGACCTAAGGATATACCAGCCGGGAAGCTGAGGGAGTGCTGCTATACCCGTCCCCCAGCCCCAGGCAGCACAGTTTGCAGCAACAAAAGTGACTCCTACTTTCTGCTTAAAGAGAGGAGAGCAAAGAGTAAAGAGGAATTTGTCTTGCTTCTTGGATACCAGCTCAGCCACAGTAGGATAGGGCACCAGTCAGAGTCACGAGGCCCCTATTCCAGGTCCTAGCTCTTGGATGACGTTTCTAGAAACACCCTCAACCAAAACGAAAACCCCTGCTTGAAAGGAAAGACCTGGCCCTGGCAAGATTTGTCACCCACTGAATAAAGAGCCCTCATGCTATGAGACAGGCTGGCTTCAGGTGTGACCCAGCACATTTCCAGCTGTGGTGTCTGTGGTGAAAGATTTCATGTGCTTGAGAAAAGAAGAGGGAAAAATAAAGGGGACTTTGTCTTGCGCCTTAGTCACGAGCTTAGATATGGTGGGGTAGAGCAACAAGCAGGCAACTGGGATCCCCAAATCCAGGTCTAGGCTCTAGGACAGCAGTTCTGGACCTGCCTGGGGCCAGAGAGGACCTTAGAGAGACCCGAAAGGTGAGTCCCCGGCTGGAAGCATTTACTGCAAGCTGACTGAAGAGCTGAACCTCACATAGAGGAAAGGGGAGGGAAGAGTAGAAAGGACTTTATCTGTGGAAAGGGGAGGGAATGGTAGAAAGGACTTTCTGTGGCTTGAGTTCCAGCTTAGACGCAATAGAATAGAATATCTTATCCGTTTCTAAGGTTTTGACAACAATCCCTGACTCCCAGACAGCATCTCTGGACCTGCCTGGAGCCTGAGGTAATTCACTGCGTTGAAGGGAAAGACACAAACCTGCCTGGTCTCACCAACAGCTGATTATAGAGTCCAAAGGTCTTGAGTGAACATGAGTAGTAGCCAGGTAGTGGTTACAGTGGACCTTGGGTGAAACTTCGTGCTGTGTTGGCTTCAGGTTTGACCCAGCATAGTCCAAGTGGTAGTGGCCACAGGGATGCTTAAATCACAACAAGGGTGCTCAGCACAGGAAGAGAGATTCCATTTGTTTGGGAGAAAGTAAGGGGAAAAAACAAGAGTCACTTCCTGGTTATTTAGATTAAAGTCTTCCAGATTTTATCCAAGAACACCAAGGCAGTTCTTCTACAAGACTTCCAAAACCACAGGATTATTGGGCTTGGGGCCCAAGTCCCTTTAGGTATCTGGACAGTCTTCCCAAAAGGAATGGGCTCAAAGAAGACTTGACTGCAGCGACTACAATAAATGCCTAACTCTTTAATGCCTAGACACTGACAAACATCTACAAACATCAAAACCATCCAGGAAAATACAACTTCACCAAACAAACTAAATAAGGCACCAGGGACCAATGTGGGAGAAATGGAGATATATGACCTATCAGACAGACACTTTACAACAGCCGTTTTGTGGGAACTCAAAGAAATTAAAGATAACACAGGAAAGGAGTTCAAAATTCTATTAGATACATTTAGCAAAGAGATTGAAATGATTAAAAAGAATTAAGCAGAAATTCTAGAGTTGGGAAAAGCAATCGACATACTGAAGAATGCATCAAAGTCTTCTCTATTAGCAGAACTGAACAAGCAGAAGAAAGAATTAGCTTGAAGACAGGCTGTTTGAAAATATGCAGAGAAGACAAAAGACAATAGAATAAAAAAAAGAAGCACACCTACAAGAATGAGAAAAAAGCCTCAAATAGGCACATTTAGGAGGGATTTGCCTTAAAGAGGACTTAGAGAAAGAGATGGGATCGAAAGTTTATTCAAAGAAATAATATCAGAGAATTTCCCAAGCCTAGAGAAAAAATATCAACATTCAATACAAGAAGGTTATAGAATAACAAATAGATTTAATCCAAAGAAGACTACCTGGAGGTATTTAATAATCAAACTCCTAAAGGTCGAGGATCCTAAAGAAAGGATCCTAAAAGCAGCAAGAGAAAAGAAACAAATAACATAAAATGGAGCTACAATGTGACTGGTAGCAGGCTTTTCAGTGGAAATCTTATAGTCCAGGAGAGTCACATGATGCATTTAAAGTGATGAAGGAAAAAAAAACAAAAACAAAAAACTTTAACCCTATAATAGAATATGTGGCAAAAATATTCTTTAAGAATGAAAGAGAAATAAAGACCTTCAAAAAAGAAAAAAAAAAAGGCTGAAGATTTCATCAACACCAGACCAGTCCTACAAGAAATGCTAAATGGAGTTCATCAATTTGAAAGAAAAGGATGTTAATGAGCAATGAGAAATTATCTGAAGGTACAAAACTCACTGGCAGTAGGAAGCACACCAAAAAATAAAGAATATCATAACACTGTAATGGGGATATGTAAACTACTCTTATCTCACACAGAAAGACTAAATGAGCTAATCAAAAAAAAAACTATTACAAATTTTCAAGATATAGACAGCATAATAAGACATAAAGAGAAACAGCATAAACTTAAAAAATGAGAGATGAAGTTATAGTTTAGATTTTTTATTAGTTTTCTTTTTGTATATCTGTTTATGCAGTGTTAAGTTGTAACAGTTTAAAATAATGGATTATAAGATAGTATTTACAAGTTTCATGGCAACCTCAAATCAAAAAACTTAACAATGGATACACATATAAAGAAATAAATCAAATCATTCCATCAGAGACAACCACCTTCACTAAAACGAATCAGGACAAGAAGAAGGAAGAAGAAGACCACAAAACAACCAGAAAACAAATAACATTCCAGAAGTAAGTCCATACTTACTAATAATAACATCAAATATCAATAGAATAAACTCTTCAATAAATAGACGTAGAGAGGTTCAATGGAAAAAAAAAAAGACACAATTACCTCATACCTACAAGAAACAGACTTCATCTGTAAAGACTGACAGAGACTGGAAATAAACAAGAGATAAAATATATTTCATATGAATGGAAATGAAAAAAGAGCATGAGTAGCTTTACTTCTGTCAGACAAACGAGATTGCAAGATAAAAACTACAAGAAGAGACAAAGAAAGTCATTATATAATGATTAAAACGTCAATTCATCAGGAGGATATAACTGTTGTAAATATATGCCCCCAATACTGGAGCACCCAGATATATAAAGGAAGAATTATTAGAGCTAAAGAGAGATATAGATTCTAACACAAAAACAGCTGGAGACTTCAACACCTCGTTTTCAGCATTGAACAGATCTCCTAGACAAAAAAAAAATCAACAAAGAAACATAGAACTTAATTTGCACTGTAGAATAAATGGATCTAATGGATATTTACAGAACCTTTCATCCAATGGCTGCAAAACACACATTCTTCTCCTTAGTACATGGATCATTCTCAAGGACAGACCATATATTAGGTCACAAAGCAAGTCTTAAAGCATTCAAAAATTGAAACATCAGACACCATAATGAAATAAAACTATAAATCAATAACAAGATGAATTTTGAAAACTATACAAACACATGGGAATTAAGCAATATACTCCTGAAAAACCAGTGGTCAATGAAAAAATTAGGAAGAAAATTTAAAAGTTTATTGAAACAAATAATCATAGAAAAACAACATACTAAAACCTATAGGTTACAATAAATGCAGTACTAAGAAGAAAATTTATAGCTGCAAGTTTTCACATGAAAAAGAAGAAAAACTTCAAATAAATAACCCAATGATGCATCTTAAGCAATAGAAAAGCAAGAGAAAATTAAAACTGAAATTAATAAAAGAAATAAGATCAGAACAGAAAGAAACTTGAAATGAAAAAACAATACAAAAGGTAAATGAAATAAAAAGTTGGTTTTTTGAAAAGATAAACAAGATTGACAAAACTTTAGCTAGAGTAAGGATGAAAAAAACTGAGAAGACCAAGATAAATATGATCAGAGGTTGTAAAGGAGACATTACAGTGGATAGTGCAGAAGTTCAAAGGATAATTAATGACCACTATGAGCAATTATACACCAAAAAATTGGAAAATCTACCAAGAATGGATTAATTCTTAGACACATATAACCTACCACGATTGAACTATAAAGAAATCCAAATAAAAAGGCCAATAAAAAGTAATGAGATCAATGCCAAAATAAAAAGTCTCCAAGCAACAAAAGCCTAGGATCTGATGGCTTCACTGCTGAATTCTGCCAAACATTTAAAGAAGAATTAATACCAGTACTACTCAAACTATTCAGAAAAACAGAGGGGGTAGGAATACTTACAGACTCATTCCACAAGTCTAGTATTACTGTGATACCCAAACCAGACAAAGACACAGGAATATTGATGCAAATATCCTTAACAAAATATTGGCAAACTGAATTCAACAATACATTAAAAAGATCACATTCATGACCAAGTGGGCTTATCTTAGGGATGCGAGGACCATTCAACATAAATGAATCAATTAATGTGTTACATCACAGCAACAGAATGAAGGACAAAAATTATATGATAATTTCAATTGATGCTAAAAAAGCATTTGATAAAATTTAACATCCATCCATGATAAAAACCCTCAGAAACTATGTACAGAAGGAACATACCTCAGGATAATAAAAGCCATAATGACAGACCCACTGTTGGATTCATACATAATGAGGAAATACTGAAAGCCTTTCCTCTAAAATCTGGAACATGACAAGGAGGCCCACTATCACCACTGTTATTCAACAAGGTACTGAAGTCCTAGCTAAAGCAATCAGATATGAGAAAGAAATTAAGGTCATCCAAATTGGAAAGGAAGAATCCAAAATATCCTTGTTTGTAGACGATATAATCCTATATTTGGAAAATCCTAAATACTCCACAAAAATACTGTTAAAACTAGTAAACAAATTTAGTAAAGTTGCTGAATACAAAATCAACATACAAAAAGCAGTAGCATTTCTATATGGTAAGTGTGAACAATCTTAAATAAAAAAGCAAGCCCATTACATTAGCCACAGATAAAATTAAATACCTAGGAATTAACAAAAGAAGTGAAAGATATCTACAATGAAAAGTATGAAACATTGATAAAAGAATTTGAAGAGGGCAGCAAAAAATGGAAAGGTAGTCCATGTTGATAGAAAAATCAATATTGTTAAAATTATTGTTTATTACCCAAAGCAATCTACAGATTTTCTGTAATCCTTATGAAAATACCAATGACATTCTTCACATAAATAGAAAAAAACAATTCTAAAATTGATGTGGAATGACAAAAGACCCAGAATAGCCAAAGATATTGTGAGCAAAAATAACATAACTGGAGGAATCCCAATACCTGACTTCAAGTTGTATTAATGTTACAGAGCTGTAGTAACCTAAATGGCACTGCACTGGCATAAAAATCGAAATATAGAAACAATGGAACAGAATAGAGAACCCAGAAACATATCTATGCACCTACCGTGAACTCATTTTTGACAAAATTGCCAAGAACATACACTGGGGAAAAGAGAGTCTCTTCAATGAATGGTGCTGGGAAAACTGGATATTCACATTCAAAAGAAGGAAAGTAGATCCCTATCTCTCACCATATGCAAAAATTAAATTAAAGTGTATTAAAGAATTAAATCTAAGATCCCATACTATAAAACTACTATAATAAAACATTTGGGAAAATTTTTAGGACATTGGTCTGGGCAAAAAATTAGTAAGCAATATCCCTCAGGGACAGGCAACCCAACAAAAACTGTACAAATTGGATTATGTAAAGTTAAAAAGCCCCCGCACGGCAAAGGAAACCATCAAAAAGTGAAGATATCATCCACAGAATGGGAGAAAATATTTGCAAACTACTCATCTGACAAATGATTAATAAGCATAATAGGAGCACAAACAACTCTATAGGAAAAAATATAAAAATCTGATTTAAAAATTCAGCCAAAGGTCTGAATAGGCATTTCTCAAAAGAAGACATATAGATGGCAAACAGGCATATGAAAAGGGGCTCAGTATTATTTATCAACAGAGAAATGTAAATCAAAACTGTAATGAGATATCTCACCCCAGTTACAATGGCTTATATCCAAAAGACAGGCAATAACAAATGCTGGTGACAATGTGGAGAAAAGAAAACCCTCATATACTTGGTGAGAATGTAAATGAGTACAACCGCTATGAAGAACACTTTGGAGGTTCATCAAAAAACTAAAAATTGCTGCTGGGAGCAGGGCTCATGCCTGTAATCCCAGTACTTTGGGAGGCCATGGCGGGTGGATCACTTGAGGTTAGGAGTTCGAGACTAGCCTGCCTGGCCAACATGGTGAAACTCCGTCTCTACTAAAAATACAAAAATTTGTCATACATGATGGCATACCTCTGTAGTCCCAGCTAGTCGAGAGGCTGAGGCAGGAGAATTGTTTGAACCTGGGAGGCAGAGGTTGCAGTAAACTGAGATAATGCCACTGCATTCCAGCCTAGGTGACAGAATGAGACACCATCTCAAAACAAACAAACAAACAAACAAACATGACAAAACTAAAAATTGAAACTAAAGCTAAAAAACTATAAAAAATGGAAACTAAAACTAAAAAACAAAAAAAACCCAAAAAACTAAAAATTGAGCCACCATATAATGCCACAATTCCACTGCTTGATATATGTCCCAAAGAAAGGATATCTATGTAATAGTGATATCCATACTCCCAAGTTTGTTGTAGCACTGCTTACAATACCCAAGACTTGGAAGCAACTTAAGTGTACATTGACAAATGAATGGATACAAGCAGCACGGTGCATATATTGAATGGAGTACTATTCAGCCATAAAAAAGAATGAGCTCCTGTCATTTGCGACAACATGGATGGAATTGGAAGACATTATGTTAAGTGAAATATGCCAGGCACAGAAATATAAACATCACATGTTCTCACTTATTTGCAGGATCTAAAAATCAAAGCATTTGAACTAATGGAAGTACAGAGTAGAAGGATGGTTACAAGAGGCTAGTAAGGATAGTGGGGAAGTGGAACATGTGGAGATGGTTAATGCATACAAAACATTAGGAAAAATGCATAAGACTGATTATTTGATAGCACAACAAAGTGAATATAGCCAATAATAATTAATTGTACATTTAAAAATAACTAAAAGAGTACAATTGGATTGTTTGTAATACAAAGGATAAATGCTTGAGGGGATGGATGCCCCATTCTCTATGATATAATAATTACACATTGCATGCCTGTAGAAAAACACCTCATGTATCTACAAATATATACATCTACTATGTACCCACAAGAATCAAAACAACAACAAAAAAACTTATAAGAGATAAAAAATTCACATAAAACCCCCACCAATTTTTTATTTTGGAATTTAAACCCCAAGGTGATGATGTAGGTGGTAAGACACTGGAGAGATAATTAGTCCATAGGGGCTACATTCTCAGAAATGGGATAAATGCCCTTATACAAGAGGCTTCCAGGAAGTTCCTGGTCTTTTCTCTCTCTTCTGCCAGCAATTGTTCCTTTGGCCCTTTCTGCCATGTAAGGGAGGATGCTTAGCAGCCACCATCTAGAAGGAACAGGCCATCACCAGTCACTGAATATGATAGTATTTTGATCTGAGACTTTCATTCCCCAGAACTATGACGAATAAATGTCTGTCTTTATAAATTATCTGACTCATTATTTTGATAAAGCACTAGGAACAGAATAAGACATTGGATATTGTCTTAGTCTATTTGTGTTGCTATAAAGAAATATCTAAAGCTGGGTATTTTATAAAGAGTAAAAGTATATTTGGCTCATTATTTTGATGTTAGAAGGTTCACAATTGAGCATCTGCAACAGGAGAGGGTCACAGGGCTATTTCCACTGGTGATGGAAGGCAAAGGGGAACTGGTGTGGGCAGAGATCACATGGCAAGAGAGGAAGTAAAAGAGATGGGGAAGGTACCAGGCTCTTCTTAAAAGCCAGCTCTCATGCGAACTAATAGAATAAGAACTCACTAATCTCCTTCCAAGGAGGACATTAATCTATCTATGAGAAACCTTCTTCCATGTCCCAAACACTACTAGGACCCACTTCCAATATTGGGTACCAAATTTCAACATGACATTTGGCGGGGTAAATAATCTATATCCAAACTCTAGCAGGTTTAGAATCCCAGATAGATAGATAGATGATAGATAGCCAGATAGATAGATAGATAGATAGATAGATAGATAGATAGATAGATGATAGATAGATAGATAGATAGATAGATAGATAGATAGATGATAGATATATAGATAGGATAGACAGATAGATAACAGATAGGTATATATTGGATATATATAAAACCTTTCAGTTTGTTTAATATATCATATCTTGGCCAGGCACGGTGGCTCACACCTGTAATCCCAGCACTTTGAGAGGCTGAGGCGGGCGGATCACCAGGTCAGGGGATTGAGACCATCCTCGCTAACACAGTGAAACCCCGTCTCTACTAAAAATACAAAAAATTAGCCGGGCTTAGTGGCTCATGCCTGTAGTCCCAGCTACTTGGGAGCCTGAGACAACAGAATTGCTTGAACCTGGGAGGTGGAGGCTGCAGTGAGCCGAGATCACGCTACTGTACTTCAGCCTGGGTGACAGAGCGAGACTCCATCTCAAAATAATAATAATAATTATTATTATTATTATCATATCTTAGATGCTATCATTTCTGTTAGGTATTTCTGTTTTACAGCTAAAAATGTCCTTCCACTAATTAATTTTAAAATGTTTTATTTACTTTTGATTTTTAGTACTTTTAGTATGATGTGCTTAGTCTGGTCTTTATGATTATTCTGAATTTGTGTTATAGATCCTTTTAGCAGTTTTGGACATTTCTTATCTATTAACTTTTCAAATATTGCTTGCATTTTATTATCTTTGCCCTCTCATACTAGAGCTCTAGTTACAATACACTGGATCTTTTACTGTTTTGTTAGCTCTGATATGCAATTTTGTATTTTCACTCCTTCTTTTGCTCCATGTATCAATCTATTTTCCACTAATCTATTGTTCAGCTTACTAACTTTTTGTTTTTGAGACAGTGTCTTGCTCTTGTCACACAGGCTTGAGTGCAATGGTGGGATCTCAGCTCACTACATGCTCTGCTTCCCAGGGTCAAGTGGTTCTCCTTCCTTAGCCTCCCAAATAGCTGGAATTACAGGTGCCCACCACCACGCCTGGCTAATCTTTGTATTTTTTTTGTTAGAGATGAGGTTTCACCATGTTGGCCAGGCTGATCTCAAACTCCTGACCTCAGGTGATCCACCCACCACAGCCTCCCTAAGTGCAGGGATTACAAGCATGAGTCACTGAGCCTGGCCCTCTTGAGCTGTTTCTAATTTCCTATTGAACACAAACACTGAGGTCTTTTAGTTTTTAAAATTTGACTTCCAGGATATTTATATGATTTCATCACCCCTGTAGCTAGCCTAGCTTTGCCATGCAAAGCTAGTGTTGTTTATCCTGGTGATGATAAAGATAGAGAAATTTCTAGTCCTTTGAAAGATAAAATGGAGCTAAGATGTACCACCAACCAGAACAACTTGCTTACTTCAAATAATTAAAAAAAAGAGAAATAAATTTCTGTCATATTTATGCTAATATACCTTGAGGTTTCTTGGTCTGTGTTCTATTTAACACATCAAATTTCATACATTTAGTAGGCTGGTTATATTATATTTTGGGTATTTTAGTCTGATGATAAAAGCTAAGTAGATGCTTTTATTTTTCTTTAATGTTGTAATTTTTGAGACAGAGGAAAACGCATTTTTTTGTTATAACGTTTTTATATATAGTGTCCCATTACACTTTAATACCCAAATTCTTATTTATGTTAACACATTTAGATGATGGTGATGATAATGATGACATACTTTCTGTAAAGCTATTTTCATCTGTGCCCTGGAGAATTAATGCAAAATGGCACAGGTGGGCTTATGATAAGCCATTCATTGAGGTTCAATACCTGAACTGGTTACGGGTCAGGATGAAATCAAAGTGATCTCAAGAGTGAATCTCTATGGTACACCAGGAAAATCCTGGATCGTAATTCATTTGCCTTAATATTTATTTCAGATCTCTCCAATAGGTTTATATTGGTATTTCTTAGAATGTAGATATCTTTTAAAAAACAAGTAATTAATTATAGCAATGTATTTGATAAAAGTAGGTAGACAGGGGAGTGAATCATACCAAATTTACTTATTTCTCAGCAAAATAATCAGCAGAAAATATATTTCAGCATTTGATATAAATACTTATAAAATTTAAATATACTGAGGAGTTGACACATATTGGTTTACATACTTGGCCCAAGTAACTGATTTTATTTAAGTAATCAAGTCAAGCTTAAATATTGAAAAGCAGTATACAGAAAAAAAGAGTCAATATTTCATCTATATTTGCCTTTCAAAAGTATCAATAACATTCCCTTTTTTCTGTCTTGTCAGGTTTTTTATTAGAGATTGATTGTTCTATGTTCTAATATTAAATATTGATGTTTTCATTGGTAATCCCTCATGTGGATTTTTCCAAACATTTTGTAAAATGGTATTGTAGTCTTCTGTTGGGACTCACACAGAATACAGAATAAAGGAACTTAAATGGATGAATTAACTGATACTCATCATTCTCTACAATCATAATTATTTTTTAATTTTTTCTGCTTTTAAATGTTGTGAATAGTATGAGACATTTGATGTACAGAAACTAGTTACTAAATATTTAATCTCAAATTATTACCTGTTTTAATTTGATTGTACCTATGCACAGTCAAAATAAAATTTAATTTAATGGCTTTATATAACTACTTTCTATTTACAAATATTTAATATATCAAAGTCTTTTATCATTCTGATAAAAAACTAATGTACTTCTACTTTGTCAGAAAATATTAAGGTATTAGTTTATTTTTGTTCAAAATAAAAGCATATCTTAATTTTGAATAAACAGTACATTATAGTTTTTTTCTAAAGAGCACTATTAGTATGAGTTGTTATTTAATACATTGTAGATACAACTGGCGGTATACTGGAGTACTTTTTTTAAATTTTTGAATAAAGATATACAGGAAATTATCAGAAAGATCAATCACTTTTTTATAAACGTGTAGAGATGAGCAGAAAAATTAAACTACCAGCATTTTCTCACTAATAAAATTTCTAAAGTTTGGTAAGCTATACTAAGTGAAGAAAACATACTTTTTCCATAGACATTAATATAGAAAAAAAGGCAATTTATCTGTAAATCTCATCAAGAAGAGGAGCATTTTTATTTAATAGTTGCATACGATGATACAAAGGAAAATAACATTTTTATTTTTGCTAGCAACAATGCATTTTTTAATTTTATGAAATTAAAACTATACAAAGAATGAAAGTAGATGAAAACTATAATATAAATCAAAGTATGAAATAATAAAATGTATTAATTATTCCAGTTGTAGAAGCATAAAATATTATACAAAATATATGTTCGAAGATGAATAAGGCTGCACTCTTGACTGATTAGTGGTGAAGGCGATTATCAAAATAGAATATCCACAATGTGAAGGTTTGAACCAGCAAAAATGATGCCTTCGTTATCTCCCTATATGGAGGAATTCAATTCAGTGGAGAATTCTCTCAGGAGAAAATCTATGACATAATTTTATCCTAGCAGTAGGCAATTAATCTATTTTATTTTTGAAATGCCTTTTGAGAAACTCACATAAAAAAATTTAAACATAAAGTTATTATTGTTAGCTCATCTATTTGCATCTTACAGAAAAGACTGTAATTGTTTCTTATGAAATAAACATAGAATTTTGTAAAATATCTAAAATATCTAAAATATCTATCATTAATGAGAAGTTCCTTTGCCTTAATGAAAATGGCCTCACTATCATAAGATTTTTGTTTATATCCTACTTATTGTTCAGTCATCTACAAACATTTACTGAACAACTGGATTGCATCAGTGAACAAAAGAAGACTTGCTAACAAGGAGTTTACATTCTAATGAGGGAAGACATATTAGAAATTTTATAAATATAACATTATACAGTATGTCTGAAAATTATACAGGCTGTGGGAAAAAATACAATAGGCTAAGGAGGAAGAAAGTATTGAAATAAGAGATGATGGTTTGGTACAAGATTAAATATATATCCATTATTTTATCCCCTTTTTTGTTTTGGCTACTCACATAATGCATCTATGTTTGAGTTGGAATTATCTCTATAACTTGAATGGATTATCACCATCTATTCATCCCATTCTATGAATTATTTATCCTTATTCTTTAGGTCCTTTTGTATTGGTATGTTGCTCTTTATCTCTTATTATTTTCTAGGAACTCTTTATCCCTAATACAGAGAGAGACCCTTCGATGTGATACATGATTCTAGTGTTTGCTATGAGATAGATATATCTGATTATATTAAGGAAGTGATAGAGACAGGAGACAGACAAATTCCTGGGCAGACAAGATGGGTCCCTGGTGAAACTTGACCTTCAGGCAAAGGAAAGGCTGAAGCCTGAAAACCAAGCTACCAGTTTCAGATAGTATCCATGGATTGGAGTGAGAATTTCTATCTCTTTCTTATCCACTCTCTCTCAATTGGTTCTTTCTAAATGATGCTTTTTAACCAATCAAATGGTGATTTTTCCAAGCTCTCCCACGGACCAATCAGCACACATTCCCCCATTCTAAGCTCATAAAAACCCCAGGCTGACTCTCACAGATGGCAACCCACTTTCAGGTCCACTCTCATCGCTGAGAGCATACTTTCTGTTGCTCAATAGAATTATAGTCTGCCTTACTCACTCTCCAGTGTCCACGTAACTTCATTGCTCTTGGTCATGTGACAAGGACCCGAAACTCACCAAACTAAGGAGCAAAAGCAGTAATGCTCCTGCTTGCTGAGATGTGGGTGAGAGGAGTAAAAGAGCTGTAACCCTCCCTCCCACTCATAAAGCTATGGAAGTGAAAAAGCTGCAACAGAAGTACCTATCTATTTTTGTTTTTTGTTTTAATCACAGTTTTTCTTCCAAATATCTTTAAGTATCTGTGGGAATAATCATTACTCTTCTCTCATGTTATATTAAATGATTACCTATTTTGGTAGTTTTCCTAATATAGAAGCATTCTTGCATCTCTTAAATAAAGCTTACTTAGTGTTGATGTCTAATTATGTCAATATGCTGCTGATTTATGTTCATTAGTATTTTCTTTAGGATGTTTATCTAGTGTTCATTAAACATTTGATTATACAATTCATTTTGTTTAATACATTTTCCAGTTATTGTACAATTTTTTTAACTTTTAAGTTCAGGGGTACAAGTGCAGGTTTGTTAACATAGGTAAACTTGTGTCATGGGGTTTGTTGTACAGATTATTTCATCAGCCCAATTTTTTGGAAGTGTTTATCACTGGTATCATTTGTCTCAGACATTTAGGTGCAATTACCTTGTAACACCATCTAATACTATTTTTTTAAAGAAGAGGTATGAAAACTCTGACACCTTTCTTAATTCCAGCTAAAGAAATTGCTCTAAATCTCTCTTCTAATGTTATTTTTGAGAATTTGATTTTACAAAAAGTATTCAATTTAACCAGAATTTCATATTAATTTGAATAGACTTGATTAATTTTTAAAAAACATTTTCCTTTCTGGATGAGATTACTTCTATATCAGTTATTTTATAGTTTTGAACATTCTATTTCTAATGTCAATAAAGGAATTAAGCAAGAAGCCTATACACCAACAACCACTGGAGCAATGTTAACAGGGGAAAACTGATGGATACAATGTTAGTGACAAGTTTTCAGTCCAATATTCATTGTAGGCCATCCCACAAATATCATGGAGGGCTGGATTTCAGAGCCAGATAAAGGAACTGAATACTTAGCTGTGAAGTATCAAATTTGCATTCGAGGCACACTAGTTTCTTTGTGGTAGGAATAGGAGCCACCGTTCAATAGTATTATTATGTGGAATACACTTTAAAGATTTTTTAAATTTCGTTTTCTACATTAATACACTAAGACTCCCACTTCATTGCTTAAATGAAAGACTGAAAAAAAATCATTGTTCTCTCATTCCAGACCCTAGAAGGAAAGCATTTGGCTTTTCACGATTAAGTACTATTTGATATTTTCATAGCTATCTCTGTCAGATTGAAGAGGTATACATATTTTCCTAGTTTACTGACAGGTTTTCTGCTGAATTTTGTTCATGAGGGCAGAGCTTTCAAGACCTAATTATCTCCCAAAAGGCCCCACATCCTGGTACCATCATACTGGGGAGTAGGACTTCAACATGTGAATATTGATGGGACATAAACATTCAGACTATAGCACCCTTCTTCCTTTAAATATCTTTTAAAAATTTATATGTAATTTTAGAATCTTGTTTCCTGATCATGCTCTCTGTGAATATTTTTCATTCTTCCTTTCCAATCTATTTTCTTTTATTTTTTTCTGCATTAATACACTATCAAGAACTCCCAGTACAATGCTGCAATGAAGAGGTGAGAACAGACATTATTGTCCTGCTCCTGACCTTAGAAAAAAAAAAGAAAACATTCTTTTTTTTTCCTAGTATGTTTTGTGAGGTATTTCAACTTCATACCCTACAATCATCTACCTTTTTTTTCCTCTTCTTTACCCACAATTCTACAAATTATTTTATTTCGTTCCATGGTTTTAAATAAAACCATTATGGACTCAACTGTGGGCCCCCCAAAATTCATATATTGAAGTCCTAACTCCCATTGTGACTTTATTTGGGTACTAGATTCCTTAAGGAGGTAATTAAGTAAAATTAGATCATAAGGGTGAGGGTCTAATTTGATAAGACTGATATCCTTTTAAGAAGAGGGAGAGACACTAGAAATCTTCCTCTCTCTGATGTTGCACGGAGAAAAGACCACGTGAGAATAGAGCAAAGGCAGCAATCTGCAAGCTGGGAAGAGAGCCTCGGCCAGAAATTGAATCTGAGTGCACTTTGCTCTTGGAGTTCTGGCCTTCAGCACTGTGAGAAAATAGGTTTCTGTTTTTTATGACACCCAGTTTGTGGTTTTATTATAGCAGCTCAAGCAAACTAATGCAAATATCTGAACACAAAATACTACATTTCCAGGTCAAGGTCTCTTGAAGAGTCTCAGTTACATAGAACCATCTGCCCATTCGACTACTTTCTAAACATCCTCTATTTATTTCCTCCAGATAAATGTTTTCTTCTCCTGCGTTCTCGATTCCTTTTTAACAGTAATACTACCATGCATTAACATATTACGATATTGACATTAGCCTCTGGTCAGCCCCTTGTATTTAAGCATCACATTTTTAATTCTTTCTGAGAAATACGTATTTGGCCCCTAATTTAACTTCCATTTTTGTTACTGTCAACAAAGATTAGATCCTTTTAAGATACCATTTATTTGCATTTTTAAAGAGCGTTATAAAAATTCCCCTCAACTTTATTGTTTGCTATTTATTGCTGTGAGATGAATGATACTAATGCACCATTGTCAAAAATATCCACTGGATTCTCATTCAATGTAGAACAAAGTTTTTAAAACTGTTAGCTTCACAGTCAATGTTTACTGTGATCCTTTCACTGCCTAGTATTTGCCTTCTCTTCTCCTGCCAGTCTACACACATACCTTAATCTTCTCATGAACTGCTACTTATTTTGCACACGTAATATAGACTTTTTCTATTTCCCTACATTTGCTTGTACTATTCCTAAGGTCTGGTTTACATTTCACTTTTTACATTCATCACATGTATTTCACATCTTTATAGGCCCAGCTCAAATTTGAACTTTTCTGTGAAAACTTTTCTATCAGCTTCAGTCAGAATCAAAAGTCACTATTTTAAACATGTATATCTTTTAATAATACACGTTGTTCTTATTTGTCAGGACAGATACCACATCTAGCATAGTTTTGGGAAGAGTGTTGGGATTCAATAAATAAGTTGTGAGTTGAGTGATGCTTCATATTAGATTATTTATATGCATATTTAAATTCAACTCTAAATTCATGTGGTTGAAATAGATGTTATCTGTGATACTTTGTCAATTTAAATAATTCCAGTATTTAAATAAAAAGAGGTGATTCAAATTATTTTCTTACACATTTTCAAAATGTCTTTCTGTGTGTTTACTATTATTAAAGATTGGTCTATTTTATTTAAATAGATAAACTTATACATTTGAAAAAATATATTATTTTCATTATATATGTTTAATGTCTTTATTGCAAGTAAAAATGATAGAAATTATGACATATAAGCAGTGTTTGAGTTATTAAATAAATGAGTTATGATATCCTTGTCTGAACATTATATCTAAGCAATCATAATTCAAATATTTAATTTAATATAACCTCAATGCTGTAATAATGCACAAATCAATATTTAGCTTTTATTAATTTAATACATTTCCATTGATCATTAATTTCAACCTAATTAAAATATTAAAATCATCATACAATGAAGACTGCCTTCAATTTTGGTACCAATCTCATTCATAATGTCAAATTTCCTAATAAAATCTTCTAACCAGTCTTCATATAACTACAGAAAAACATTTGTTTTAAATTACCACTTTCAAGTAAACATTTGAATAAACAAATGAGTTTTTATGTCATGCCTTGAAGGTAAAAAAATTTAAGGATACAGAGGATTAGAAAATTTTTAGAATTAAGAATATCCTTCAATCACTGTCCTTCCTCTATTCCTCTAGAGGTTTTATCTTTAATTTATGATGAAGTAAGCTTTTAATTATTTCTGTACTGAAATGTGACAGAAGAAACGATTGAGATAACATTCATGAAAATGAACACATTGCTGATTATCTGTGTATTTTACAATGTATAATTTGAACAAATTTTGCTAGTAAAACACTACGTGGATTTCAATAAACAAATTAGGGGTAAAATTACTAAGCAAACCTCTGGGTAGTAAAGCACCCAATGCATAGGTATATAAAAATATTATAATTGTCTTATTGAAGAATAAATAAGAACTTCTGTTTGTTTATATTCCACAATAATAACTGACTTTTTGTTGTATTCGATTATTTATTCTATATTGTTTTTATGATTAATTTATACTAATCAAATTTATAATCTTGCTGCCATGCTTTTATTATTAAAATAGATCAAACAAAATGTTAAAATTTTGAATTTATACTCTACATATATTAACTGAGAATAATAAAAGTGTTATTTATAATCTATTCTATAGTTAATAAATCAATTTTATAAGTGAAAAGGGTATAATTACACAGCAGTTGATTTTGTAAATTATGAAACATCTTTCTTTTATTTCCTAAATGTTGCTTATTTATTTCTCATCTGTGGCCATCTTTGACTAAAACTTTGCTAACAAGAAAACTATTTTTTTGTTCTGTGAATACTTACAGATTTCATACAACAGCCTGACACAAGACTACATTCTTCTTAAATTAACTAATTTGCATATTTAATTTCAGCTACATGCTTAGGTTTTTTAGGCTAACCTCTTTTTTTTCATGTTTTATTTTTCTAAATATTAGCAATACTAGAACTTCAAACTTTTGTTTTAAAATATATAAGTTATTCAAGATGAATGAAGTTTGCCTAGCAAAGACTATTATATGGCAATTAATTCGATGCAATTGTCAATATTTTAAAGGTAGATGAAAACTAAATTGTATATTGAGCATTCACACGGACTCATTTTTAAACAAAGATTGTAACAGAATATTTTTATTCCCCTCAAAAAGTTATGAATATTATATTTCTATAAAGTAGCGACTGTTGTTTTTACCTTTAAACCATTGCTTGTAGTAGTTAATGCATAATTCCCTTTCACAGACATATTGCTATCATAATTGCTTGAGTCATATCCAGTATTCATATAGTAAGTGCCTTTACTAGTTTCCAAGCTAACATAAAGGTGATTTAATAATATATATTTTAAATCTTAGATATAATGGGTACAGCATGTAATGTGCAGTACTCTGAATTTGTCGATCCTCTTGCAAACATTTATAATTTTGAAGCACTTTCGGAGCACTGGAAATAATTCATGTCTTATAAATAATAGTTGATTTAAGTATTTCGTTTGTTTGTTTTTTGAGATGGAGTCTCCCTCTGTCACCCAGGCTGGAGTGCAGTGGCACAATCTCGGCTCACTGCAACTTCCACCTTCCGAGTTCAAGTGATTCTCCTGCCTCAGCCTTCAGAGTAGCCGGGATTACAGGCGTACGCCACCACACCTAGCTAATTTTTGTATTTTTAGTAGAGACAGGACTTCACCATGTTGGGCAGGCTGGTCTCTAACTCCTGACCTCAAGTGATTCACTCTCCTTGGCCTCCCAAAGTGCTAGGATTACAGGTGTGAGCCAATGCGCCCGGCCGATTTAATTTCTTTAGCACTATTTTAAACCAAGTACTATTAATTCAAAAATTAGATAATCTAGTGCAAAAAAAAGAGGAAAACACTAACATAAGGTGGCACAGTAAATAATTGACAAAGAACAACACAAACTTTTCTCCACATGATGAGAAAGCTACTTCTTTCAAGCTCAACATGCATCTTAGAGACAGCCTGAAATAGATAGGCAGATGCCCACTGAGCTGTGCAAGTCTCTGTTGGAAGCTTGTACTCAAGAGAGCCCAGATATTCTATTAATATGTACTGAATTAGTAAATCTACCCATTTTCCCAACTAACAAATATTAGAATATTTAACAAACAAATTTATAAGTGCTCAGAGCAGTTGCAAATTTTTAATTTCAACTTTGTCCAGCACTCTAATAGCTAACCATTTCCTCAATGAAGTCAGCACACACTATAGATATAACAGATTTTGGAGGGTTGATACAGCAGATAGGGATGGGGAGCTAAAGAACAGAGAAGTAGTAGAGCGTCTGTATTTCCCTGAACTCTGATCATTCCACAGCATTGGTTTGGTAGAGTAGTCCATGCTATCATGGCCAACATCCTGGCTGAAAGGGGCAATAAATTATTCCAAGAACAAGAGCTAGCCTCACCCAGACACTACAGTACATATTTATAAGTTAGCAGGCTAATAAAGGCTTAGACAACACCTAGAAACAAAACGTGTAGCACAGGTTCTCTGGCTCAAAAACAGTGCTTTGGTAGTATGCATACTGAGCGTCAGGGAATTCATAGCAAGGTCCTGGCAACAGTCCTACCAGACAAGAATGCTGACATTAGTTCAGCTGGGTCAGCTCTCTAAGTGAACAAAAAAAGAAATGAAATGAAGTTCTGGGACCATCAAGTTTGTCTCTCATTATCTATCTTATTCTTGTAGTTGTATATTGCTAATTGTCAATGCTATACATCTACTTTTGTGAATATAAGACCATTTATTTATTCATTCCTCTGCTAATGGGTATTTGCATATTTGCAATTATTGATTTTTACTAATATTATTGCAAACAACAATTTAGTGCATGTCTTTTGATATTGTCAATGCTATATATCTACTTCTCCGAATATAAGACCATTTATTTATTCATTCCTCTGCTAATGGGTATTTAGATAACTGCAATTATTGGTTTTTACTAATTATTATTGCAAACAACAATTTAGTGCATGTCTTTTGATTAACACACACATATAATATTTGTATTGCACTCTTTGGAATGTAATTAATAGATCATATGGTATAAACAAATTCAAGTTAGAAAAATAATGCCAGAGAATTTATCCAAATAGTTGTAGCAATCAAGACTCCATCAGCAGTAAATAAAAATTTCAGTGGGTCCACATCATTGCTAAAACTTTCTGTTTTCTGTCTTTTTCACTTTATCCATGTGATGACTGTGGAGCATCACTGAGTTATGATTACTAATGAAGCTGATCACCTTCGTGTAAATGTATTGGCAATTTGGGTATTTTGTGAATTTTTTTTCTATTCATTTTCTATTATTTTAAATCTTTTTATTGTTGATTTTTAAAGTGTTTAAAATGTATTCTGAATGTGATTTCTTTTAGGATATCTACAGTAAATATCTTCTTCAATTTAAAGCTTTTCTTTGTATTTTCTTGAGGATTTACTTTTAACAACCTTAGTATATAATCTTATATATTTTATATATGTATCTATGTAAAATTTAAATTATATGAAACATATACAATGATTCTTCCTTATACCCTTTATTATATTAAGAGTTTCTCTTTTTATAATTTATTGAGAATTCTTATAAATATTTTAATTTTTCAGATACATTTTTTGTACCTATTAGAATGAATGCTGCTACCTTATTCTGTTTGTGTTTTGAATTACAGTTTTTGATTTTCAAATGTTAAATTAATCTTTCATTTTGGCAAAAATCTCACTTAATTATTTAGGCATGGTATATTCACTTATTTGACTGGCTATTTTGTTTAAGATTATTCACTTTTATATCCAAAGGGCCTATAATTTTTCTTTCATAAAATGCTCTAAGGTACATATCAAATTAATGCTGGCTTCATAAAACAATTTAGAAGTGTTCACATTTCTCTTTTTCAGGAAAACTTTTTTTTTAAATGGTTGTTAGTACAACTGTCCCTTGAACAACATGGGTTTGACTATGCAAATTCACTTATATGCAGTTTCATTCAGTAAAAGTTATAATGAGTGTGCCTCCTTCTCCTACCTTCCCTTCTACCTCTCCCACCTCTTGTGTCTCTGCCATCTCTGAGACAGCAAGACCAACCCCTCTTCTTTGTCCTCTTCAACTCATTCAATGTGAAGACAATGAGGATGGAGACCTTATCATGATCCACTTCTACTTAATATATTCTCTCTTCCTTATGATTTTCTTAATAACATTTCTTTTCTCTACCTTACTTTATTGTAAGAATAAAGTATATAACACATATAACATACAAAATAAGTGTTAATCAACTGTTTATATTATCAGTAAGGCTTCTGGTCAAGAGTAGGTTATTAGTAGTTAAGCTTTTGAGGAATTAAAAGTTATAGGTGGATTTTTTATTGTGTTTGGGGTCAGTGCTGCTTCATGCCATTCAAGGGCCAAATGTTTCATTTCCTTTAGTATTGTGAAAAAATACAGTTAAAACAGATAGAGTAAATAATTAATCCATTCCATCAATAGGTATTAGACCAGGTCAAGGCAATGTTTCAGTTTCAGTAAGACTCAAACCACCTCTGGTTTTTCCTTGTTTATTGGTATGACCCTCATCAACTTTTGAAAAGATGTCAGAAAATTATTTGTCTTCTCAGTTCTGAAAGACTTCTGAAGTTATAGTCATTATTTCCAGAATGTCCTTGCTCCTTCAACCTACCACTCCCCTCACCTTAAGTCTGTTAAATACCTATTGAAAGATCAGCAATTGTTTTGTCTGAGGCCCTATTTCAGAAAGGGATTTTTGTTTTGTTTTGTTTCTTTTCTCAACATTGTATAATGGAGGAGGCTTTGCTCTTCATTGCAGAAGCTTTCAGCCTACCTTTCCACCCTACTGAAATTCTTGATTAGCATTATTTTACTTAAGGCTGGTCTGTTTCCTAAAACCAGAAGGAAGTTTTCACATTTGATTAAATAAGGAACGCATGTGTTATATAAAAGTAAATTCTATGTAGTTTTCATTTTTTATATATAATCCTTCAATTCTATAACAAAGATAATGAACGTTTTTTAGATTTATTAGATTGTTTATAACTGAGGAAACAATCAGTGAACTTCAAGATTGTCAATAGAAATCATACAAATTAAAAATAGCTGAAAAACACAAAAATATAAAAAAGGAGAAAAAAGATACAAAAAAAAAACCAGAAGACAGCATCCAAGAACTGTGGGATAATTTTCAATGGACTAATGCATATATAATCAAAATTCCAGAAGTCCAGAGAAAGAATGTGGTAAGAGAGTATTTCAGAAAATTATGGATGACAGTTTCTAAAAATTAATGAAGGATATAACACCACAGATCCAAAAATCCCAAGGAATTTAAGAGATGACAAATGATAATAACAACTACAACAAAACTAAAACAAACTGAAATAATAAAGTATCAAAGATTAAAAGAACGTTTTTTTAAAAAGAAAAAACTTTTATTTTAGATACAGGGGATACATGTGCATGTTTGTTACATGAGTATATTTCACACAGGTTATAAGTGTAGTACCAATAGATAGTTTTTTAACCCACCCCCCTCCACTCTCTTCTAGTCTGTGGTGTTAGTGTGTATTTTCCCCATATTTGTTTGCCCAATGTTTAGCTCACACTCATAGGTGTGAACATGTGGTATTTTGTGTTCTGGTCCTGTGTTAATTCATTTAGGATTATGGCCTCCAGCTCCATCTATGTTGCTGCAAAAGACACGATTTTCTCTTTGTTATGACTGTGTAATATTACATGGCATATAAGTACCACATTTTCTTTATCTAATCCATTACTGATGGGCATCTAGGTTGATTCCATGCCTTTTCTATTATGAATAGTGCAGTGATGAATCTATGAGTGGATGTATCTTTTTGGTATAATGATCTATTTCCCTTTGGGTATATACCCAGTAATGGAATTGTTGGATTGAATGGTAACTCTGTTTTAAGTTGTTTGAGAAATCTCCAAGCTGATTTCCATAGTGGCTGAAGAAATTGACGTTATCACAAACAGTGTATATTTATTTGTTCCCTTTTCTTCACACCCTCACTAGCATGCTGTTTTTTAACTTTTTAATAACAGGCATTCTGAATGGTGTGAAATGATATCTCATTGTGGTTTAAATTTGCATTTCTCTTACAATTAGTGATGATGACAATTTTTTCATATTTCTTGACTGCTTTTATGTCTTTGTTTGAGAAGTGTCTGTTAATGTCCTTTGCCCATTTTAAATGAAATTATTTGGGCTTTTTTGCTCATTTATATAAGTTCCTAATAGTTTATAGATATAAAGCCTTTGTTGGATGCATAGTTTGTGAATATTTTCACCCTTTTTTTATGTTGTCTGTTTACTCTCTTGGTAGCTTATTTCACTGTGTAGACCCATTTAGTTTAATTAGGTTCCACTTGTCAATTTTTTTTGTTACAATTACTTTTGGGGACTTAGTCAAAAATTCTTTGCCAAGATTGATGTCAAGAAGGCTATTTCTTATAATTTTTATAGAGTTTTTATAGTTTTTTAAAGTTTTTTATAGTCTTACATTTAAAACCTTAATTCACCTTCAGTTAATTTTTGTACATGGTGAAATATAAGGGTCCAGTTTCATTCTTCTACATTCAGCAAGGCAACAATTACTGAATAGGGAGTCATTTCTAAACTGCTTGTTTTTATCAGTCTTATAGAAAATTAGACGGTTGCATTGATATATATTTATTCCTGAGTTTTCTATTTTGTTCCGTTGGTATATGTGTCTGTTAGCCTATGAGTATTATGCTGTTTTGGTTACCATGGCCTTATAATGTAGTTTCAGATTGGGTAGTATGATGCCTCCAGCTTTGTTCTTTTTACTTCCAGTTGCTTTGGCTATTCAGCTCTTTTTTAGTTACATATGGATTTTAGAATAGTTTTTTTTTTTCTGATTCTGTAAAGAGTGACTTTTGTAGTTTGACAAGAATAGCATTGAATCTGTAAATTTCTTTGTGCTTTTGGCCATTTTACCAATATTAATTCTTCTTTTTCAAAAGCATGATTTTTATTTTTTTTTCTGTTGTTGCTAATTTATTTCAACCGTGTAATGTAGCTGTCTTTATAGAGATCTCTTACCTCCTTGGTTAGCTGTATTCTTAGATATTTCATTTCCTTTATGGCTGTTGCAGACTGTGTTCTCAATTTAACTCTCAGCCTGGAAATTATTGGTATATAGAAATGGTACTGATTTTTGTACATCGACTTTGTTTTCTGAAACCTTACTAAAATAGTTTATCAGTTCTAGTTGCATTTTGGTAGAGTCTTTAGGGTTTTCTAGATATAGAATCTTATCATCAGTGAAGAGAAATAAGTTGACTTCTTTTCCTGTTTGTATGCCTTTTATTTCTTTATCTTGCCTGATTGCTCTTGTTAGGACTTCCAAGTAATATGTTAAATAGGAGTGGTGAGAGTGGGCATCTTGTCTTTTTCCAGTTCTCAAGGGGAACATTTCTAGCTTTTGCCTTTTCAGTATACTGTTGGCTCTGATTTTGTCATAGATGGCTCTCATTATTTTGAGATATGATTGTTCAATGCCCGGTCTGTTAAAGGATTTTATCATGAAGGGATGTTGGATTTTATTGAAAGTTTTTTCTTTCTATTGAGATAATCATGTGGATTTGCTTTTGTATTCTGTTTATATGGTGAATCACATTTATTGATTCGTGTATGTTGAAACAGCCTGGTATGCCAGGAGTAAAGCCTACTTGATTGTGGTGTATTAACTTTTTGATGTGCTACTAAATTCAGTTTGCTAGTATTCTGTTGAGGGTTTTTGTGGATATTTGCCTGAAGTTTTATTTCTTCATCGTGTCTGTGCCACAAGTTGGTAGTAAACTGATACTGGCTTCATATAATGGGTTAGGAGGGAGCCCTCCTCCTCAATTTATTGGAATAATTTCAGTAGCATTGGCATCCGCTCTTCTTTGTATGTCTGGTGAAATTGAGCTGTGAATTCATCTAGTCCATTGTTATTTTTGTGGTTGTTAATTTTTTTTTAATTCAATTTCTGAGCTCGATATTGGTCTATTTAGGGTTTGAATCTCTTCCTGATTCATTCTTGGGATATTACTTGTTTACAGCATTTTATCCATTTTCTCTACATTTTCTAATTTGTGTACATGGTGTTCTTCATAGTATTCTCTGTGGAACTTTTATATTTCTGTGGGATCAGTTGTAATATCATCTTTGTCATTTATGATTGTACTTCTTTGGATCTTCTCAGTTTTTGTTTTGTTTTGTTTTTACCTAGCTAGCAGTCTATCAATCTTGTTTATGTTTTCAAAAAAAAAAAAAACAAGTCTCAGTTTCATTGATTCTTTGTATGAGTTCTTGCATCTCAATTTCATTCATTTTTCTCTAATTTTAGTTATTTGTTTTTTTCTACTAGCTTGGGGACTGGCTTCTTCTTTCTTTTTCTAGTTCCTTTAGGTGAAAAGTTAGATTGTTAATCTGAGGTCATTCTAAATTCTTGATGAAGGCATTTGGTGCAGTAAACTTTCCTCTTAACACTGTGCTAGCTGCATCCCAGAGATTTTGGTAAGTTTTGTCACTGTTTTATTAATAGGGACAAACTTCTGCTTTAATTTTGTTCTCCCAGGAGTTACGCAGGAGCAAGTTATATAATATCCATGAATGGTCTGAGAGTATGTTTGGTATGATTTCAATTTTTAAAAATTCATTGAGACTTGCTTAGTACTAAAGTGAAACCCATGTTCTGGTCTTTTATTTCTGTTAACAAGTGTCACTTGATAAACTATAATTCCTTATTCTAATGTGTAACAAGTTACCATTTTAACTTCAAGTCCTTGAAAATAGTCTCATATTTCATTTTGTTTAAGTTTTATTGTTTTCTTATTCAAACTTAGAACTCTAGTTCTTGAAAATTTGATTTCATTTTTTGTAAGTAAGGTATCAATTTACATAGTTCTTTATGTGAGTATGTTATTAACATAGCAGCATCTACTTAAAAGTTTGTTCTCTCTTTCCTGCTACTTTGCTCTGCTGTGCTCAACTTTTGCAATAAGTTAAGTGCTTCATATATTTGAGAGAACTAGCCCATATATACAACTTTTCTCCTTTTGTTCTACTCATGACCATACCACTTTATATACCAATAACTGAGTAGGGATGACATAAGAATATTTATGTCTCTTTTCCCTTAAACTGAATGTATAGCTCCTTGGAGATCCAGCTGAATATGCAGATAATATCCTCTAAACTCTTCCAACTTGAATGGGTCCCAAATTTTGATTGGTATCTCTTTGTTGTGAAAGGTTGTCACAGTTATCAGGCCTTTGGGGATTCACAAATGCTGTCAGGACTTTTTGTCTGCCTTTTCTGCCTGGCCCTCCTCTTTGGTTTCTATGTTTTTCCTAGTAATTGGTTGAAATGTTCTCATTTTCTTAATAATATTAAATTATTTTATAAATGTATCTTACTGTATTTTTATACATTTTCAATTAGAGAATGGGTCCAATAGTCCAATCTATCATATTACAGAAACAGAAGTTAAATCAGTACTTTTCTTTAATCTGAATGGCTCAAGATACTTAGAATAATTGCTTTCTATCTTAGATCTTTGATAAACACCTATTAAATGAATAAAAGAAGGCTCTCATCATCTTTCTTGACTTTTTATAGAAAAATTTTCTCTTCATTTCATCATGTTATATATATGTGTACAAAAGCAACTCATGTTAAACCAGAGCTGTGAATTTGTTATTGGTATAGTGATAATGTTGCTACCTTATTGTTAATATTTAACTTACTTATGTGAAAATGTTATTAATGACTAATAAACCAGGCAGGCTTTATTAAAATTCATTAGTGTGATGTGAATTAACAGGAAAAAGAATTATGTTTTCCAGGCTATTTTTTCATTTCCCATAAGAAATTATTCTACATTGCTTTTGAAGATGTAATATATTAAACAGGTATGACATACTGTTTCAGTAACATTTAAACAATTCAAAGGAAATGCTCTTATTTATATTGAACACTGACTACAAAATATAACTAGCCGATTTCAGAATACATAGGAACAATTTGCTAAAGCTAATCTCTAATTATGTGAAAAAAATATTTTGCAAAGCCTTTCCCTTAATTATGTCTACAGCTGATGAGATGAAGAAAATAAACAAAGGGGATTTAGAAGGCACACTAGTATGTTTAGTATTTGCCTATCAACACCTGGGAGATCAAATGATTTAAGTAATAATTTTAATTTAATACTTAGTAAATGTCTTAAATCTGGCTGAGTTCTTACTTGCAGAAAAGAAAGAATGCATACCTTGGGATAAACCCTACTGTGGACACATGATTTGAAGTTGAACTTCAAGTCAAATATTCATTTATTCTCATTGTTGAAATGAAATGAATAGACACCAAGTAGCTTAGTATAAAATGGTATTTTTTCCAATGTATTTGAATGGATTTTGCATAATTTAGTCAATTTATTAGTTTTCTTTGAAAAACATGGGAGGGTGAGAAGCTGTGCCATAGAGAATTAGTTAGAGTGTGTTATCTGGGTTCAAACATGGCTAAGTCACAAAATTCATAAGTAAAGCTTATATCAAGATGTTGCTTTGTATGATAATGTAAAAGCCAACTAATCATTTAAAAATAAGAGAAAACATTGTTAACAAGTAGTAAACATAAATTAATTCATTATTTATAAAATTACTTGCCATTTTAAATAGTCTTTTTTTCTGGTTAATTGAAAAATACTCCATATTTGAGCCAAACTTCTGCAGCTAGTCAGCAAATAAACCAGGTCATGCTTTGTTTTGTTATAATCGTATTAATATTTCGGTATCTGGGATGATAGCCCAGGTGGAAATAGAAAAGCTACAAAAGCATAGAAAGCCACGTCCAAAATAAAATATAAATTATATTCTCTCTTCCTTTCCCAATAAGGTTTTAAATGAGAGATTCCAAATTAATACTTGTTGCGGGAACTCAGGGACCCCGAATGGAGAGACCAGCTGGAGCCGCTGTAGAGGAACATAAATTGTGAAGATTTCATTTTAATATGGACATTTATCAGTTCCCAAATAATACTTTTATAATTTCTTACACCTGTCTTACTTTAATCTCTTAATCCTGTTATCTTTGTAAGCTGAGGATGTATGTCACCTCAGGACCACTGTGATAATTGTGCTAACTGTACAAATTGATTGTAAAACGTGTGTGTTTGAACAATATGAAATCAGTGCACCTTGAAAAAGAACAGAATAACAGCAATTTTTAGGGAACAAGGGAAACAACCATAAGGTCTGACTGGCTGTGGGGTTGGGCAAAAACAGCCGTATTTTTCTTCTTGCGGAGACCCTATAAAGCGATGTGCAAGTAGGGAACGGATCACTAAATTATTTTCCTAGCAAGAAATATTAATATTAATACACTGGGGAAGGAATGTGTTCCTCGGAGGAGGTCTATAAACGGCCACTCTGGGAATGTCTGTCCTATGTGGTTGAGATAAGGACTGAGATAAGCCTTGGTCTCCTGCAGTACCCTCAGGCTTACTAGGGCGGGGAAAAACCCAGCCCTGGTAAATTTGTAATCAGACCGGTTCTCTGCTCTCAAACCCTGTTTTCTCTTGTTTAAGATGTTTATCAAGACAATATGTGCACCCCTGAACATAGACCCTTATCAGTAGCTCTGCTTTTGCCCTTTGCTTTGTGATTTTTGTTGGACCCTTATCAGTAGTTCTCCTTTTTGCCCTTTGAAGCATGTGATCTACTCCCTGTTCTTACACCCCCTCCCCTTTTGAAACCCTTAATAAAAACCTTGCTGGTTTCACAGCTCAGGTGGGCATCACGGTCCTACCAATATGTGATGTCACCCCCGGTGACCCAGCTGTAAAATTCCTCTCTTTGTACTCTTTCTCTTTATTTCTCACTGGCAGACACTTATGGAAAATAGAAAGAACCTATGTTGAAATATTGGGGGTGGGTTCCCCCGATAAATACTAAAATAGTTCCTTACCTTCTTAGGTCCCAAAAGCAAAGGAACCACTTTATTATGTGTGTTCCCTCATTAAAAAGTGTTTATAGTAATAGTTAGGCAGGAAATCTTTCCAAATAGCCTTTTAAAAGGAAACAATTAGAGGAATTAAGAAAAATTACATCAAGAATACACTTTGCTATAGACTTTTCCTGACAAATTTGATACTGACATACCTCTGGAACCTATTTAAATGTCCTGTTGGCATTCAAGAGGGGAAATTTTCAAGCATTTGGCCCTCATGACATATAACTGCAGATAACATCTACACTTTCAATTTAGGCTTATTCCCCAGAAATGGACAATTGAGAATTTTTTTCTATAAAAAAAAGGGATTAATCCTCTAGCACCTGAAATAAGAGAGTCTTATTTTGTCATAAATAATAGAGGAATGTTTTGTCATAAACTGTCAAATTACTGTGAAAAATATCTTATTGTTTATTAAAGACCAATGACATATATTAGTATTATCCTCTATGTTTCAACTGCGGTCATTTGTATTTTTTGCATTTAAAGTCATTTGTACTTAAAAAAATCAACAAATTAGAAATTCTATGATATTAGAGCACCCTGTCATGACATTTGAGCTGATTAAGTTTTCCTTTACCCCATTTAAACCTAAGCACTTGCACATATCCACTTGCTGGGAGACTATTTGATATGAATCTACTCTTCATTGAAAGATCAATATTGACTTATCGTCTACTCCAGGTTCTTTTATTTTGATTCCCTTATTATATTTTACCAGGAGGCTTAAATACATCATGCATATTACCTGTCACTACAAGTATTTGTCAGTATTTCCTAAGAATTTGCTCAGATTTTTATTTTTTTTATTTTTTTTATTTTTTATTTTTTGAGACGGAGTCTTGCTCTGTGCCCCAGGCTGGAGTGCATGGCGCGATCTCGGCTCACTGCAAGCTCGCCCCGGGTTCACGCATTCTCTGCCTCAGCTCCGAGTAGCTGGACTACAGGCGCCGCCAACACCTGGCTAATTTTTGTATTTTTAGTAGAGACGGGGGTTCACTGTGTTAGCCAGGATGGTCTCGATCTCCTGACCTCGTGATCCGCCCACCTCGGCCTCCCAAAGTGCTGGGATTACAGGCTTGAGCCACCGCGCCCGGCCAGATTTTTATAATAGTAAATGTCACACAGCACGAAGTACAGCTGGACATAACTGTGCTTTAAAATTCTATCCCACTATTTTGACCAATATGAAGAAAATATTCTAGGTTTTAAGTCTCTCATATTATAAACAACAGCTAAATATAAATTGTAAATATAAAATTTCTATCACCAATAAACTGTTATTTTAGTCATTATACTTGAGAATGCTCTGTTATGACATACCAGCTTTTCAAATATACACAGAAATTCCATACGCTAACTCAGCAACAAACCATGCATCATAATTTCAAAGAAGGTACAAATTCAGTCTTATAGATCAATTTTTAGGGGCAAAAATAAAAATGGAGACACTATGGGAATTGAAGAGTCATCCTCCCTCATAAAAATATGAAAAAAATGCCTGTAAAGAGTAAAAACAGTGAAAAAAAAGCCAACAATTTGTTTGCCATTGATTGATTATGAACAATCACACACAATGCACGCACACTCCCCACACTATGGTCATTATTAGTTGCAGTCACACTGTACATACTATTTTAAAGTTTATTTGGGGGTATCTTTTTCAATTTATTTGAAATACTGAACTATAAGATGTATAATTTTTTTTTATTTTCTTTGGTTTCGATGTATTATTATTGAATTTAGATATTTGGTAAAGAGCCTTCCTATTTGTCTTGTTTATATATTTTTGCTTTTCTTTCAGAATAGTGCTTGTGAAATTTTATATTTTTCCACATTCTTATGATAATTTTGCATTGTGATACATCAACAATCTTTGCATAGTCACATAAATAAAACAGTTTCTGTTTAACCAGTATTGTCTTGTCATCTAATCACAATACATGACCAATTAGGACAATTAAAGGTAGGCTCCCAGAAATTTAATATCCTGAGTTTCATGTGATCTCTCAATTAGAAGCCAATTTCTCATGAAAACAATCTGGTGGAAAATTAAGTTGCCATATGCACATATACCAAATAAATATTAGAAAATAAATGATCAAATATCCAGGAGAGGGATGTTCAATCTTTCTTATAAAAAGAAAAGATGAGACTATACAGGCAAGGTTGTAATGCAGAAAGTTCTAACAGGCTTAGCTTCAAGTTTAAAATGAGTGATGAAGATCACATTTCAGTAATCATTCTAAGCAGAACCATATCTCTATATGGGAGAGTAGAATGCAATTGAGTTGGGCATTAGAATATAGAGCCAAAAATTTAGCCGATAGAAAAATATTGTGCTCGGCTGTAATACTACAAAAAAATGTAATACTACAAAAATGTACTACAAAAAATGTAATACTACAAAAAAGGTAACTACAAAAAATGTTCAAAGATACTGTATAAATTCATTCTCTCACAGGCTATATACAAGATTTCCCTCAGCTCCACATCTCACCAAATCTTGATTTTTACAATCATTTTAACTATTCTGAAGTTAAGTAGTCTAATCACATTTCAGTTTTAATTTGCATTTTTCTGATAACAAATGATTATACTTTTTCAAACAACATGTTAGGATTCTTAAATTAAGATCACAGTTCATGTATAGATTAATGTTGAGAATACATCTTTAAAATATTGAGACTTCTGATCTATAAACATGAGTCTTCCATTGGTTTGTGCTTTATGTAATTTATTCCATTAATTTATAACTATTTTAGGAGAGAAATTGATTTAATGGATTTAATAATTGGTATATGATATTTTGCATGCTATGATAATTATTTAATTATATATCTTATTTATTGCTAATATGTAGAAAAACAATGATTTGTTTAAAATGAAAGACCATTTCTAGACTCATCTCTCAGCAGTTTAGCTTTTGAAAGAGATTAAATGCAAAACATCTGCATTTTAATTAGTGCATATTTATCTCAACCTGAGCAACCTCATACAATCAGATGCACACGAAGAAGAATGGTAGTCATAGCATTTCCTATTCCAGTCCATGAACACATTCTTTCCATGTTGAGTGGTACACTGGACTTCTTCGCATGGCATGAATTAGTCGTTCTCCCTTTTTGTTCACTATATAAGTTATTCAGTGTCATGGTTGGTTAAAAGAGTTACTGTAGTGCTACAGTAGCAATCTGGAAACGGAAAACTGAAAACTTGAGCTTTCAGGAGTGGGACAGGCATTACCAGTTTTAAAATATGAAATGGAAGAACATCAAAGATGAATGTTCTGGAATGGGCAGATCTTAGTAAGTGTGGGTGGAATTCAGCTTTAAATACACATTCTATATCTACATGTGATCTATCAGCATATAAAAAATAACCAAATAAGTTTTGGAAAGGCTTAAAATCACTCAGCTGAGTTGGAAAAGCATCAGCAAATTCACAGTGGTCTCGGGATTCAGCCAAATTTAAATTTGCTGAAGAGCTGACTGCTTCTTTCTACTGAAAACCCACTGCATGTAAGTTCCTGTAACATTTGGTATATCACAGACACTTATGGTAGATATATTATTTTATTGGTTTACAAAGACACAATTTGACTTTTAAACTCTTGCTCCATTCCCATTTCACACTTCTAGAAGAAAAACCTAGGGGTGAATATTTCACACCAAGAGTTTTAAGGGGTTTTCAGGTTTCAAAACACTTAGGCTCAGCTATGTACTTGAGGACATGTCTCATGGGTGCACATTGATTTCCACGCACTTTCAGCACACAATGTTTGCAAATGTTGTTGTGGTTGAGTCCAGAAATAGATGAAGAGAATAGAGCTGAGATAGAGTGGTGGTGGTAATCTCAAGTGATCTTCCTTCTGATCGTCCAAGACTCAATAAATTTGGAATGCAACATTCACACTAAGCAAGCACCAAAGACCAGGGCTGCAGTTCGAAAGGGTGAGATCCCTGAATTGTCACCAGGTTATTGCAGTCAGCAGGCACACAGTGTCACCTCTATGCTCCCATAACACTGCTAAGTGCACAATAGAGAAGATGTAAATATTTATTATAGGAGAGATAGTGGCTCTCTACCAAGATAAGAAAGAAGGACATAGTCTCAGTTCCTCTCCTGCTCCTAAACTCCGCATTCTACCATTGGGCTGCAGTGAGAAGAGGATCCAATATAAAAGACCTAGAAACACCACCTTGGAAGACTAACTAAGCCAGCCCATTTTTATAAATAGCTACAAAGTTAATATTTAACCACTTTAAAACACATGGCAAGTTAAAGATTTATTTTAAAATAGATCTCAAAAATATCTATTTACAGTATAGAAAGTGGCGCATGTGCAAACATCTGAAAGGGGAAAAAAGTCAGTAAATGAGCTGAGGAAATGATCACAAGACACCAGGAGCTGAACTGAGCTGTGGTGGCCAAAGGATGGCATTCAGCTCATTCTGGACTCAGAGTTAGGGATGTTTGTGTGGAGGGGGTGTAGAGAGGAGTCCACACTGGTATCCTTGTATTAAAGGAGGTAGTGATGAAGAAAGAAGCCACTAGAAGAGACCCAGTGTGACCAGATGGCTCATTTCACAAGATCTCTCACTCTCCAGTCCAGGTAGACATTTGGAGATGATCTTCCCAGTCAAGTTGGCTTTGTAGTAGGAGGAATAGGGGTGGCCAGAGCCTAGAGATCGAAATCCTCTTAGAAAATAAAGTTGAATAGGAAGTAGATAGTTGAAAAAAAAATGAATCTGAATGTTTTTCACTCCCTCCTTTGTCAGATGATAAGCAGCCATCAGGTGATATCCTTGAGTAAATAGTATCTAAGTGGACTCTCATGCAGGTGCAGCTGGCTGCACAATACCTTTGCACCTAAATGGTCAAGTGTAGGTCTCTACTTCCAACATCAGTGCATTAATACTTCCACATGAATCTAGAAAGACCAGTGGTGTAGCCCTTGAAGCAGGAAGGTGTAAAGTCGAGTCCATAGACAAGATGGAAGAACTATGTGGACTTGTTCAACTGATTATAGGGCATGAACTTGTGCAACAGACTCTTTTCACAGCTGTGTGGTAATGGAAGGTGCTGAAGCAGGTGAGGCTAGAAAATATGAACACTGGATACAGATGTTGGTGGCACCTGGATGGTTCCAGAAAGTTGCCCAAGATGGATGACGTCTTCTCTGAGCATGCCCCATCTCATATCATGGCTGAGGGTATTGCCGGTTTTATACCCCAGGTACCACCTGGCTCTCTGAGTGCAAACACTGAAGGATATTCTGTTCTAAGAGGGACAAAGACAAAGTCTGGATTCTTCCATATAGTTCCTCCTTATTTCAGGACACTGCATTCCCAGAATATTCTACAGTTATTCTGATAACTGCAAGCAAGAGGAGAAAACAGTGTTGGCCAATGCTATCTACAGACTAGTCCTTCCATACACATAAAACTACATAAGCCAGAGTCAATAAAAGGAATCTACTTGGTGCAGGCTGAACAGAGTCAGGGTTATCACCCACATGTACGTTTTACTGACTGTCATCTGCTTGCTGGGGTGGTGTCTACTTTGACTTCATATAATTGCATTAATTTGAGAAATTAGTCTTATAATATTTTGTGCTCATTGAACTAGGCTTCTCCATGAATCCAGGGAGAAAGGCTACCTTAACTCGCTGTGGCTTCTAGATTAGAGGCATGGATGTTGTGAGAAGCACTGACATCTTGTCCTGACTTATGGGAGAAAGAGAGAGGCACAGCTATCTCTGGAGCTAGGCTGTCTGCATTCTCACTGTGCCTGCTGACTCCAGGAGACCAAGACCAGTGCCCACAATTGACTTTTCATGTTCAGCAATCTTGCTAAACTCACTTTTTAAATCCCATAATATCTTATTAGATTGTTTTTAGATATTAAGAAATAAATAATATTATCTTTATAAATGTTTGTTTAGTTTTTTTCCCTTAATACTCATCCTAAATTTTGCCTAATTTCACTAAGATTTCTGGGAAAATTGAATGGATGTGATAATACCAGGATTTTTGACTTGTTCCTAGAGAAAGAAGAACATTTTAGAAAATTTTAATATTAAATATAATGCTTACTGTAGACATTTTGTAGATCCCATTTATCAGAATATGAAATTGCCTTACTATTGGTCTAAGTGTTTAGTCACAAATTAATGTTCAGTTTTAACAAAAGTTTGTTCTTGGTCTATTGAGACCATAATATAGCATATTTATTTTATTTTTTCAACTGGGTGACTTTTAAATTTATATCAATTTGTATTTTGTATAATTTTTATTTTTATACTATTCTTACCAGATTTTGTCATCTATATTACCCAGGATTCTCCAGAGAAACAGAAACAACAGGATGTGTGTGTGTGTGTGTGTGTGTGTGTGTGTGTATGCATGTACATGTGTGTATGTGTAATATATAGACTGGCATGTCCCAATTTGTAGGGTAAGTCAGCAAGCCTGAATCTGAAGTCCTGAGAAAAAGGAGAATTGATGGTATGTTTTTACTGCAAAGGCTAACAGAATCAAGTTTCAAAAAAAAAAAAAAAAAAAAATCTGATGTTTCAATTTGTGTCTGAAGACCAGAAAATCTAATTTCACAGTTTGAAGACCATCAGGCAGGAAGACTTTTCTCTTACTTGGGGGAAGTTGGCCCTTTTATTCTATTCAGCTTCTAACTGGTTGGATGAGTCCCACTCTAATCAATAAACGGCAATCTCCTCTCCAGTCTACCTATTTAAATATTAGTCTCATTCAAAGACACCATAATCAATAGATGACAATCTCCTCTTCAGTCTACCTATTTAAACATTAATCTCATTCAAAGATGTCCTTACAGAAACACATAGAATAATATTTGACCAAATATCTGGGCACCCCATAGTCCAGTAAAGTTGATACATAAAATTACCCATCATAGTACAATTGTTATAATGAACTCAAAAAAATAAGTTAACCAGTATTTATATTTTTCCATTTTCTTTAATTCAGGCTAAGATTGGCATATATATCCACTTTTAACTTTTTGAAAAATTCAACAACGAAGCCATGGGACTGATGTTTTTCCTGTAGAAATCTTTTTGAGAATGAATTGATTTCTGCATCAATTCTATCTAGTTCGTGTATTTTTCTAGGAATTTGCTCATTTTATTAAAAAAATTCAAGGTAATGGGAAAAATATGTACATAATCATCTTACGCACTTTGACT
Organism: Nomascus leucogenys; assembly: GCF_006542625.1. NCBI lineage: Eukaryota > Metazoa > Chordata > Mammalia > Primates > Hylobatidae > Nomascus > Nomascus leucogenys. Next base: position 82,178,762 of record NC_044385.1, on the reverse strand, counting down.
GCCATTAGGATTTCTAGTAATGTCAATTTTTTCTCATATATAATGTCAGTTATTTGTGTCTGCACTATTTTTTCCTTGATGAACTTGCCAGCTCTGTATCATTAATTAAGAATTTTAACCACTGAAATGTTGGTTTCAAGATTTTTTCCATTTCTGATTTGTTCTTACATTTTATAAATTTTTACAAATACTTTTATGTTATTTCTAAATTTTAATTTTCTTTGATTTTGAGAATTTCTTTAGTAATTATTTTCTCCTTGATTTTTAACCTTTTTTTCATCTACTCAGCTAAGACCACAAATTTCCATCTGAGCATGGCTTTAGCTGAATCTCACAATTGTGAGGTATTTTTTCTTCTTTCAGTTCAAAATATTTTCCCATATTCACTGTGGTTTTCTCTTCATTATTGTGATATTTGTAAGTGTATTAGTTATTTTTGAAAGACATGGGGATCTTCTTCATATATTTTTAAATTGGTTTTTAGATTGATTCCATTGTGGTCAAATGATACTCTTTGCATGACTTCAATTCTTTGCATTTTTTGAAAACTCCTTTAAGGTCCATCTTACGGTCAATTTGTGTAAATGTTCCATGTGTGCATGATGACAATATGCATTCTGCAGTTGTCAGATACAGTTTCTTATAAGTCCCAGTTATCATGATTTTGTTTATATGGCTTTTAATATAAACTGTATCCTCAAAGTTTTTGATCCTATTCGTTCTATCAGTTTCTGGGAAAAGTTTGTTAAAATATCTAATTATTCCTGTGGCATAGTCTGAATATATATAGTACATATGTATGCATATATATGAGATGTATTATACATATACACACACATGCAAAAGTATATATAGTAGTTTCTTCTTAAAGTCTAATTTGTAGAAATTAATATAGCATGATCTACTTTCTGTTGGGCATTTTTTGCTTAGTATAACTTTACCTTTCCTAAGTCACAGAAACTAAAACATTTAAATTTCCTTTATATATTAAAACTCCATAATATATTGCTAATATATTATATAGTCAATGCTTCAGTGCTCATTTATATTCACTTATAGAATTTACTGTTTTTACTTTTCAGTCTGTAGCTACTAGTTTCCATCAGTGATAATTTTCTCTCTATCTCAAGAAAGGCATTCAATGCTTCCTTAGTTTAGACATACTCTCACAGTATTTGTCTTCTTTTTTAAATTTCATGTTTAGTCAGTGGATCTAGAATCTAGATTGGCACTTGTTTTAGCCCTTTGAAAATATACCATGATCATTTGACTCCTATTGTTTCCATTGAGAAGTCACATGTTAGACTTATTTTTATTTACCTGGGGATAATGTATCATCTTCTTGCTGCTTCAAAAGCAGCAAGACTTTTCTTGAGACTTTTCTCTTCCACTATGAATGACAAAAGTCTTGCTATGATATTCTGAGTTATTTTCTCATGGGTTTCCTGCTGAAAGTTTATAGTGCTTCTAAAATAATATAAAAAACTTTATGTTTTAGAAAATTATCTGATTCTTTTTCTTAAAAGACTGTTTGTGCCTTATTTTTTTCCTTTTCTCCTTCTGAAGCTCCATTGTTGAAAATTTAAAATTAATTTCACTAATTATATTCTAGTTGTATTTCGTTATTACTATAGGTTTGTTAACTCCTATTCTTAGTTTCACTTATTTTATCATTATATTATTATTTTATATTGAAATTTAATTTACTTTTTTCTGTATAGCTCTTTTTAATCTTAGTTGCTTCTAAATATATGCTGGAAGTTTCAAGTAATAAACACAAATATTTTAGAATTTATTTCTTAAAATCCCAAGATCAATGATCCCACTGATCTGTTTTTTATTTTTACTATGCAATGTGTTAGACATTGAATATGTGCTGATAATTGTGAAAAATTTTAAAGATAATTTGTGACTTAGAGTGTACTTATGACATTACTGTGATGTGTATGTATACTTCTGGAAAGTAGGCAGTGGAAGTAATGGTCCTGGCCATATTCTAAAGAGAGTTTGTGATAATTTTATGCTTGATATCAGTTCCTGTGAAAGATAGTCCTTTTTGATTTACCTTTACTCCTGTAGTAGAACCCTTTGGGATTTCTAATCCAAAATATTAGGGTTTATCAAATCTTTTTCTTTTGGACATTAAAATCCAATTTTTATCACTTTAAGCTCCACACATCTGCCAAAACTTTCATTTATACTCATTCCTGTCTGCAGTCTCTTCTCGAAATAGACATTTCTAAGTGAAAGTTATATAAAGCTATTGTATGTTTTCTTATTTTCTTAAACTTGAGTCATAATTTTCAATGTCTTTTTCTCAAAAAATTTCAAAAGGCCTTTCATTAATATTATAACTAGTCTTATTTCTTTTCTTACTCTACCTATACATCCTTAGGAAACACGTATTTACCCTGAATCTGGCAATAAATGCAAAGAGAGGACATAGTGAGGGCATATGGTGAAATCAGAATGTTCTCTTACCAGTTTCTGGTCACATTTTCCCTGGAATGCATTTAGTACCACTGGTACTAAATGTGTATGTTAGTCCATATTGGCCACACATTAGTCTATATTCTCCGGAGACCACATCATTCCCATATTCCTCACACAGTCCAGATACATCATTATAAGCCTCTTAGAGGACTGGGGTTGGTAACAGGATAATTTTAGCAGCATTGCCTAATAACGTAGAAATTCCTGACCCAAAAAACTCGGATAATACAGAGTCAGACAGTGACACTGGTATTCAGAGTTCTGTTTTGAATGTGTTGAGTTGAGGTCCTTCTTGGATGTCATAGTGGAGATATTCAGTAGGTCATTGAATAGCTGGCTTGAAAACACAATAAAGCCCAAATATTGCAATAGGTACTTCAAAATTATTAGCTAAAAAGTCATAGTATAAAACACACTAGTGGATATGAAAATACATTTAGAGGTAACTAGAGAAAGATGTTGAAGAGAGAATATTGAGCTACACTAGTATTTAAGAGATTCTGTGAAAAAAAAAAAATGAGCCAATAAGTGAGTGAATAAGAATGGCTCTGATGGGAAGCGGGCAAAATGAAGAGAAAGATCTCTTAGAAAATGGAGGCTGATAATGGTTCTAGGAGAAGTGAGGGATCTGTTTTATAAAGTTCTCTAGACATATGTGCTAATGTTTATGCACACCTGGACATCTTATTTTTGATTGGAAGGATTAGATAAAGTGAGATTGGTTAAGTCATTTTACTAAAGGCCTCAAGGCAGATGAGCTGTGTTGAGGACTAAGCAAAATGAAAATGATCGAAGAAATCTATATATTGATAGAAATTTTAGTTTTACCCAGGATAAAATGAGTATATGTAATTGCAGTCTCTTTTGAAAGCAAATAAAGCATAGGGATCCCTTATGTATACTTGTTTTTTTTTTTCCAGTGTAACCTGTGGAAAAAAATTGTAACTAATTCAAATCATACAAGTAATTTACCAAAATGAAAAACTCGTGTTTGGAGTGATAGTTCTCAGTAGCAAATTTCCTACCTGTCAGGAAATTGTAGAGTTCATCGATTATTTTAATATTCTCTAAAGTTAAAAGTGAACATATAAAGTAAAGACAAAATCTTGTCAACAAGAAAAAGCTCTCTAGTTGGAATACTCCTTAGGGAATACCTTATCAGCGTGAAAGATGATGAATTAGAAAACCCGATAAACTATGATGTATACTACGATTCATAATATTTTTAACACTTAAAATTCTCTTAGATATCCTGCCAGCATGGAAAGGAAAAAAAACTTTAAAATACTAGACATAATATATGCAATTAAAATTTTGTATGCATATGTAATTTAAAAGATTGACAGATAAATCAGTATGACCAAATATATTCATTTCTACACACATGTAAGTGAATCCTAAATATATGATGTAAAAATTATTTTTTAAAGGGTAACTTTCAGAAAAACCTGAAAACTACTGTGCATTTTAACGTATCAAATGAGAGGTAAATAAAGTTTATTGAGTAAGTTTAGAAAATGAATGTGAAGAAATGGATGACTTGAATAAAATTTAAAAATCAATATTTAGAAGGTAAAGGGTGTTTTAAATTATTATTTGAACAAACTCATAAAATTACGTGAGGAACTACAAGACTATAATTTATTATCAACATTACTGGCAATCTTAAAAATAAACAAATTGTGGATAACCAACCATTGTCTTGATATTTATGTCATAGGTTAATTTGATCCCTTTCACCTAAAACAAAAGGTGATCCAACTTAACCCCAGTGTCATCTGTGGTCAATTTTAGTGTAGGATAAGTAGCTTAAAATGATAATAGCAACATATTTTCCCAAAAAGAGCAACACTTTTTAGACCTGAAAGTATTTATAGTGTGTAACCATTATGACAATTCAAAGTCTAAAAGAAAAGTTTTTACATGCTGATAGAAGATATAAAAACTAGAAATATAGGGTAATAAATTACAAATTGCTCATCATTGATTTTTTCTTCATTGTGTCTTTCTTGCTTATAAAAATTATTTACATTTTTTTTTCACCCAGATTCATAAAGCAAGTCCTGAGTGACCTACAAAGGGACTTAAACCCCCACACAATAATAATGGGAGATTTTAACACCCCACTGTCAACATTAGACAGATCAACGAGACAGAAAGTTAACAAGGATATCCAGGAATTGAACTCAGCTCTGCACAAAGTGGACCTAATAGACATCTACAGAACTCTCCACCCCAAATCAACAGAATATACATTTTTTTCAGCACCACACCACACCTATTCCAAAATTGACCACATAGTTGGAAGTAAAGCTCTCCTCAGCAAATGTGAAAGAACAAACTGTCTCTCAGACCACAGTGCAATCAAACTAGAACTCAGGATTAAGAAACTCACTCAAAACCGCTCAACTACATGGAAACTGAACAACCTGCTCCTGAATGACTACTGGGTACATAATGAAATGAAGGCAGAAATAAAGATGTTCTTTGAAACCAACGAGAACAAAGACACAACATACCAGAATCTCTGGGACACATTCAAAGCAGTGTGTAGAGGGAAATTTATAACACTAAATGCCCACAAGAGAAAGCAGGAAAGATCCAAAACTGACACCCTAACATCACAATTAAAAGAACTAGAAAAGCAAGAGCAAACACATTCAAAATCTAGCAGAAGGCTAGAAATAACTAAAATCAGAGCAGAACTGAAGGAAATAGAGACACAAAAAAACCTTCAAAAAATTAATGAATCCAGGAGCTGGTTTTTTGAAAAGATCAACAAAATTGATAGACCGCTAGCAAGACTAATAAAGAAGGAAAGAGAGAAGAATCAAATAGATGCAATAAAAAATGAAAAAGGGGATATCACCACCAAGCCCACAGAAATACAATCTACCATCAGAGAATACTACAAACACCTCTACGCAAATAAACTAGAAAATCTAGAAGAAATGGATAAATTCCTCGACAAATACACCCTCCCAAGATTTACATTTTTCAACTGCATTTTAGATTGTTAACTATATATGTATTTTTCCTCTGGATCAAGATGACAGAGTGGAACAGAAGCTTACCAAAGCCCCACTATAAATACAGTGAGATGAATATGATCACAATTATGCATACAGGGAATCTCACTTCAAAAGACAGCTCAGGAAGCCTGCAGATGTGTAGAGAGGTTTGGAGTTTAGAAATCTTAGGTGAGATTTGAATGAGAGTGGTATTGAGTAGAGCAGAAAACAAGGATTATATTAAAATATAGCTATGAAATAGTAGATCATCCTTGCCAGTCCTTCTTCATTGCTACCCTTACACCTCAAATAGGCACACAACAGCAATCATAGCTTCTACATCTGTATTCTACCAATAGCTCCCCTCCACTGTAGGGGAATTCTATTAATAGAGTATTCCCCACTCTCTTAATCTAAATTGGATCCTCCAACAAGGTCATCAAACACCTACCAAACTCATAAGCATTTTTTTCAGGATTAAGACTTAAATTTGAAAAATAAACAAGGATTATCTGTGTGGTGAACAGTTTTCAGTCATTTTTACTCTCCAGGATTATAAACGTTTTTTATGGAAATTATATTCTCTCTTGCTCTCTCTCTCTCTGTGTGACAGTTGTTTAGGTGGCCACTGGTTCAATTTTCTGACACAGGAGTGTTTGAAATTACAGTACCATTGTAAAATTGGAACATCTCATTTCAGGGAACACATATTTTTGGAATCAGCATAGATCTTACATCTTCAGTTCTCAACACTTTTTTTTTTATTTCTCAATGTGTGTTTAATGAACTATTTGTTTAATCACACAGAGTGGGTTGTGGTTATTTACAACTAAGATCATTGACATAAAAATGATAAACTGAATTAATGTAGGCAAGAAAATGTTAAGCATGCTATAGGAAGTTGCTATTTATTATCTAGTCTGTTTGTGGCTAAAGGCAGAGCATATTTATGTTGAATTAAAACATAGAATTCCAGCAGCTTGTGGCGTTCAGCGGCAAAATAGCTAATTAAACTATTACCTGTGGTTACCTAGAATAAAATGTGTATTAATGATGATAATTTGAGAGATTAAGTCACATCTTAGAACAAAATGAAGCATATAAGTAATTCAAAGCTCTAGGGTGGGCTGGTTTCTTTTATTTTTTTCTGTATAACTTGAAGAAAATGCATGACAAGCTCAAGGTCCTAAATTCTCAGCTCAAAACTAAGACAGACAATCAAGGATTTTAAGCATCTCTCATTTCTTTTTGCCTGTAGGCTGAGACAGATGAAAATCAAACTAAAAGGTTTATCCTAAGGGTTTACAATTTATGTAGGTTGAATTAACAATCTGAAAATGCATCAAATGTGACAGAGCTTTGATAAGGAAATAATAAAACAGCAAGTGTAGGTATAAAGACATACTGAAAGATTTGGCTGTTTTAAAATATACCAAATAGCAAGACTCCAAGTCAACCCCTATTTTCAGCTAAGGCATGTCTGATGTGACTATTCCTGCCTTACTAAAAAATCCTAAAACTATTTGATCAAAGCAGTTTCTTGCAGAGAATTCAATTCTTCCCATATTCTCTAGTCAAGAACTCTCTTATTGTCTTCAGGCCTGTAACTAAAATCAGATACTAGCAAATGCATGAAATTACATACTCAAACATGGCAGAAGAAAAAAGCTTACAATCAAAAAAGAAGACAGAATTTTGCCAATATATGTATAATTTATTTAAAAAATAGAAAATACAAGAGACAATTGGTGAATATATTGTAAGCATGCCAAAGAAAAAAATGACCATAATTTTTGGTAAAGCTTAACCTACAGTTTTGGATTCCCTAACTAGGGAACCTGAGGTTGTTGTTCTAACTCACACATCTACAATCATTTGCTTGGATAGTTGCTCAAATCTTGATTCAAAGATGATCTACTTTAATATGAGGGAAGGAATCTAGAAAATTCTTTGCATATGTAGAGTAGGAAAGCAAAGGACTTAAGAATACATTTGTCATGTGTAATATCTAAAGTATTTTTCAAACTAAGAAAGCCCAGAAAACATTGCCTTTACCAAAACATTGGGGACACCTTTACTGAAGAAAGTACATGCATCTATGAAATGGGCAGGAGCAGCAATTGTGAGAATTAATGTACCATTTGAAATTATTATCAGTTGAAAAGTAGACATTACGGGAATGGGACAGAGAGGTAATCAGAATGATTTGATACACAGGAATCTTTGAAGGTGGCTAATTCATCATAGAGTTCCTATGGCAAACATTAAAATTTTTCCAAATAGATTATTCTTTTATTAATAACCAAAAATTATGCTACGTGTGGCAAGCACAGCATCGACATATTTTGGAATTGTTTCTACACCTTATTTCAATCTCTAAACCTGAATTACTTTATAGAATTAGACTGCCCAAAATTGAGATGATGGCAGGTGGTATGGAGAAATAACATTCTACATATGTACTATAAATTATTCTGTTATTACTACCAAATTTCACCTGCAAACATTCATCGGGATCATTATACATTGCTGAAAGGGAAATAGTCAACACGCGGGGTGAACTAATTGGATTCGGCACTGGCTCTATGGTAATGTTAATTTTTGTTGCTCAAAACAACGTTGTCACCCACTGATGAGAAAAAGGTTATAGATGTCAGGCAATAAATGGAGTTTTGACCTGACACGTAATTGGCATGAGAGATTGTTAAACCTCCAGTTCCTATATTTATAGTTGAAGTAGTTATACAATATTACCAGAATTGGCATTTTGGCTTCCTAACCCACAAATAATGACATTTCTGTCAGGAAGAACATAGTGAACCCTATGGAACGACACTACTTTTTCCAAAATAGAAAACCAAAAGCAACAACGTATTCCTGGGGGATACTCATTATTACTGTTGAGTTTTAGAAGATCAAAGAAAGGTGATGATTTCTATTTCATCTCCATGTAACTCCTCTGTTTTACTAAGCAGTACATAGATGAGAAAGGTTTTTAGAAACATAGTGGATTATTACAAGCTTAATCAAGTCAATTCAATTGCACCTGTTAATTCTGACATCTACTTTTCCTGAGAAAATTACCACAGAGCTTGATTGATATGTACCTATTGATCTAGAATGTCATTTTGTACCTATCCTAATAAGCAAAGTCTTTTGGGAACTGTGTACTTTCACCTGCTGAGACAGAAGTAAACACTCATAGAAGTACACACTCCCATTGGCTCAGGAATAAAATCAACTCCCTAATTTGGGACACAATTTATTTCACAGAGACTTTGATCATCTTACTATCCCTTAGAATATCACAACATTGGTTACATTGTGACATCATTTTATTACTTGAGTAATGAGAAGTAGTAGACATTCTAAATGACACCAAAGTATCCCAAGTTATAAGTCAAATAAAATGAAAAAAAGATATGTCACCTAATTCAATGGTGATTTTCCAGTCCAATTATCTTGGGATAGATATATTGTAATGAATTTTCCAAAGGCAAGTATCAGTTGCTTCACTCATCATCTTTTGTTATTGTAAAAGAGAGTCACAACCCGTTGCATATTTTAGGAATTTGGAGACAACATAGATAACATGTAAATATGCTATGCTGACCCATATATTAGAAAACCTGGAATGCTTCTACCTTTAAGTGGGATCTAGAGCAATGGAAGGCTCTCAATCTGCCTCTGCTGCTTCTGAATGCGACATACTTATATTTTCTACTTAACCATTTGGAGACATCAGATACACTGTTCAGGCTACATAGTTCCATTCATTGTGCAACTCCAGGAACACCATTCAAAATTGATTAAAATGTGGAAGTTTCCTCTGGGAGTGTTCAACCTTCACAATTACAAAAAATGGTCCTGACAGTATTATTCATGATGGTTCTGGCAATTATACGGTAGCATAAGATTTTCATTAAGTATGTAAGAAACTCTTAAAGAAAATCCAAAGTAGATTCCACTAGAGTTTTGAAACAAATCTATGGACTCTTTGGAATAAAATAGTGAACTTTACAAAAAATATTATTAGCCTTTCTGGGCACTGATAGATTCCAAATGCTTTACTCTGGGACTTCAAGTGCTTATACTACTTTGTGGTCCATCTCAACTTGGTATTATCTTATCCTTAAATACAAGGTTACCTAGCAATATTCAGTATTGAATGTTATAATTGAAATTATGTTCAAACAGTTCTTGAAGGGACAAGTAGATTGCATGAGCCTGATATACCTATCTTACCACTCTTCTCTCAACTTGCACTTATGCCTTCATGGACATTACATATATGTAGTTGGATCAAGAAAACAATGTTGAGCTAGCTTATTTTAAAGACAGATTTACAAAATTTTCTAACACCAGCAAGGAATAAAATGTTTGATATTAAAGCTTGAGTGAGAAGATAGTGGAGAAGGGAAACCTTCTGGGTTGGAGACATTAATGAACATATCTCACTGCTAACTTTATCAGAAAGAAGAGATGGCTAGAGGTAAGAATCTCTACCAATTGGAGATAATAATTTAATTATATTTTAAGTGGGTTGGCAAGAGTAATACTGGAGTTTTAATGATGAGCTTTGGGTAAAGGTTAAGTAAATGGTCTACTTACATGTTCCAGGAGTATGATAACTGTGTCCTGTGTAAATGCTCAAGACAACCATCAGCTATGGGGAAGGTGTTAATTATCCTTTTTTTTTGCTATATTCATTTGTATAAAGGGCTCATGAACCAAGAGATATTGGAGGAAAGGGCCAAAGTTATACATGTGCCCAACAACATCGACTTCTTCTTACCATGGCTGGAAAAGTTAACACCATTTTTGTAGAGGTGCAATTTGTTGGTGACATGAATCAATCCTAAACGGCACCATATTCTCAGGGAATTAGCTAGTATAGTGGAAATATATTTTGTTTATTGAATATTTATCATGATAAAAAGGCCATTATTGGTTTGAAATTAATATTATCATATAGTTAGTTTTACCTTAAGAAAATTAATGATTGTATTGTTTAATATCTAATCTACCCCCAATATTGATTATGAACAAAAAAAAGATTTTGAAGATACAAGGTTGTATACTATTGTTCATATGATTCGTTGATCTTAATATGTACTCCATCTTTCAGAAGCAGCTGACTTTGGAGTATATTGGAATTGACATAAAATATTTAATATTCCAACTGGATGACAATAGCTTTTAATTTTATGTCTTATCCTCAAGAATAGCAACTGACTAATACAGGATGTCATTTTTATTCTTTTCAGCCAGGATGCATGGGTTCAGGAGGAAAGAAATGCAAACGGAAGAGGTGCATCTCACTGTCACATTCATGACTTATTTGAAAATGCCTTGTGAACTCTGTTCATTCACAGGTCTTATAACAAAAGAAAGATTGTATACATGAGGTAATACCATAATAATTCCTTTGCAATATAACATTTTAAACAACACATGCCTTTAGAGGAGTAGCTTAAAATGGAATATTTCCTAAAAATTAATTGGTATATCTACAGTGGAAAAATACAGCTCCTGCTAAACAATAGGAAAAGGAAGATTATGGATAGTCATGACTCTCAAGAGCCATGTACTTCTGCTATGTCCCATAGTTACATTTAAGGGAATACCACACCCATCCCATGTAGGCAGAACCACCATTGGCTCAGAAAACTCAGAGATGAAGACCTAAAATAGCCTCCGGATAAAGAAGTCTGTGGTGCTAGCAGAAAGCAAAGGACCTGTGGAGCAGTTGAATATACTGTCTAAGGCCTCATGGTCAGCTACAGTGTCGAAGTTATAGTGACCAGTTCTTTCCCCTTTTTTTAACATTTAAAATTATTTGTTTGGTGGCTTTAAAGACCATTAAAATATTTTTGATTTCCAAATGCATTTCCTAATTAGAATATTACTATTTAGATACATAATAATTATTATTGTATGCTTAACTACACAAGCCCATAGTAAGTGGAAACTACATGCTTCCAGATACTCAGGCCAAAAATCTTGGTAACATCACTCATCGTTCTCGTGTCCTGTGGCCAATCTATCAAAAAAAAAAAAAAAGAAAAAAAAACCTGTGAGATTAATCTTTGAAGTATACCCAGAATCATACAACTTCTTAATACCTTTTTTATTACCACCCAAGTCCACTTCACCATCAACACTCACTGAAACAATCACAAGCCTCTAGACTAGTCTCATAGATTGGCAGCATGTCAGAGTTTCTTTTCAAAATGGCAGCCTGTATGTTTTTTTCAAATGGTAAGCCAGGTATTTTACTCTGTTTAAAGCCCTCCACAGGCTTACTATTTACAAAGAATTCAACATAAGTCATCTGACTTTCTATGTAAACATCTTCATCTAAAAATTCTCCACAATTTGCCTTTCTTTTACCAATCTGATCTTTTCTCCTACAATCCCCTTTCTTTGTCATTCAGCTAAGGGAATGTTGATCACTTTTTGGAATTAATCTGTCTCCAAATTTTTATTGTTTTCCTTGTGGTTAGAATGAAAAATATTAATGTCTACTCTGAATGCTTTATTTTTAACTTTTTGAAGGCTAGAGGCAAAAAATTAGTGTCACAAGATGAGATTTTTTTTCCTCCATATCAACTCAACATTTCATTAAATAGATGTCTGTACTCTGAGATTTAATGGAGCCTCCCATATGAGCAAGGCAAAAGGATATTGGAGAGATATCAGTCAAAATGTGATATAGAGAATATTATATTGGAAACAAATATGACTTTGAGTAATGTGCAGAAATTAGATTAAAAGTAAGAATTTGGAGAGTTTTTCAGGAAACTTAAAAGATTTCAGATTGAATAAGTAAAAATAGTTTATTTATTTTTACATCTGAAATGAATATTAAAGTCCTTTTCCTCAACATGAGGCAAAATAGTATATGAGGACTGTGATAGATTACATTAATGACCTCAATATTTTACCCAACTATATATTCACAGTCTTTGTTATTTGACTTTGCAATTTATTCCATTTAAAATGCTTAACGTTGTTTTCCAAGCATTGGAAAACAACGTTAAACATTTTTCCAGTGCTTGGAAAAATACACCAAGCATTTTAGGCAATAACTGGCTTTAGCCAATGGAATGTTAATGGGTATGAGTTGAACAATGGCTACAAAAGTCCATGAAGTTTCCTTTGGAATTTCTATCTTCTACTACAGGCAATACCGTGAGAAGAATAGTTTTTGGCTAGCTTACTGGTCCCTGAAGAAGGAAGAAAGCCATGTGGAGCATAGCTGAGATCAGCCAAACCTCCTGTAAGAAAATGCCCAGGATTGTTGTGTGCCCGAGAAAAAGGTATTAAATCATTTTTCCTTACAAAGAAAATTCACAGTCTTTACAAATGTATTCTGTGATTAAAGATAAGGTGTTAAATGCACAAAAATTTTGTCTCCTATTTTTCATTTTTTAAAAATAGAAAATGAAACAAAACTTACATTTTAAAGTCCATGATACAGATTTCAGAAAGAAATTTTAAGTGAAAAAACCATTGACTATTTTATTGAATAAAAGTCTTAACGTGAAATGAAGCTTTGTGATAACCAAGGATGATAGCATAGGAAACTCTGGTATTCATTCGTTGGGATTATGAATGGAAAGGAAGAGAAAGGGACCTACTAGGTAGGCAGATGAAGAGTTCTCCTCAGAAAGATAAAAGAGACCTATTGAGTGTCTCCTAATTTCTTCCTTTATTTATCTGTTCAGAATCCAGTCTGCTTCTAGATTCAAAGTCTTGCTGTCAATGATTCATTTTCCTCCTCCATGAATTCTGTGCCTATCCTTGCTATCAAGACCTAGTTTAAGCTGGTAGAGATCAATTAAAAGAGCTAGTAAGACATGTCGAGGGAAGAGCTGATGGTATCAGTGATTAGGGGAGCCAAGCAGAATTTTGAATTGATGACTATTCTTGCTGAATATAAATATATTTTGTAATAGAAATAAATTATTTCTGGTTGTTTATATTTTAAAGCACTCACGTCACTATTGCTCAAGTTCACTGTTGAAGATATTGACTTTGGCAGGCAAAACAATAAAAGTTTCAACTTGTGTCACACATTGTTGCAATTTCTACACAATTTACTTGCTTTAGAATTCGAACTATTCTTATTTAGGAATGATTTGTGTATATAAAAGAATGAATTAAAAACATGAATGGGCTAGATGCATAAAATTGCTAATAAACAAGTTCTGTGGATGAAATGAAAAGAAATATTTTCACAAGACATTTTATATTATTTAATAGTTTGTTCTGATTATTTTAATGTTATAAATTTGATGATTCAAAAATACATAGATAAAAACACAAAACAGATTAATTTTAAGGAGTTTTACTTGTCACTACAAATTTAGAAATAGAGAAGTATGGAATAGCAATTTATTGTAATTAGCAAACATTAAAATTCAGAGGCAAATATAAATTATACATTTGTAGTGTCAACATAGAAACTAGGTGAGCAGCTATTTACATTTAAATACATTTATTCATTTCAAGTAATCCTAATTTAATTCAAATATTATTTGCATATTCTTTTGCTCCATTATTGAATTTCTATAAAATAACATACTCATTATTTCTTGAGTAGAATACTATAATATCTTGTACTGATTGTTTAGTAAACATATGTCAGCCTTTTCTGCTACATACAGCACACCTGGAAACAAAATCAAGATTTATATTTTATTTGTATTTATCTCAGTGCTCATAATTAAAATATGTCAATTTTTTTCCTAAATGTATTTTTTGAATACACAAATAAGAAATACATGAATCTTGGTGGTGATTTTTACCCAGGATTAAATTGTGTACATACATGTTTGTGTCTGTGTTTATGTGACATAGTGCATGATTTTGTGATAGTTTTTACTTCGGTCAAGAAATTTAGGGTTTTTGAAGTTGTTAGCTTGAGTTCTCCATTTTAGTTAGCATCTCTTTTTAATAATCATTAGGATCACGCATTTAGACATCAGGATTAAAGTACAAAATAAGTAAAATTGCATGTGAGTGTTTTAAATGAGGTTTACAATGAATGAACTTTGGTATTTGCCAGTGACTATATCAAATGATCCACTTAAATTTTTGCATTTGGATTTCAGAATCCTAAAAAACAAATACAACATATATTTCTTAATTCAGGGAATGAGACATCTGAAATTTTTTAAGATAACAAGAAATTTGTAAATCTCAGTTCAGGGATGTTCACACATGATTTTTTAAAATTATTTCTACCATTAACATATTTGACTTTTATATTGTGCTGATTATTTTCGTATTTTAGCACTTTTATTTTGGCATTTCTTTTAGTATTTCTTATGGGAAATGGCAAAATTAAGAGAAAGGAGAAGCTTATGTTATTTAACTCATATTTAGCTGGGATATTTAACTTACATATCAGCCATTCCTCACCAAGTATAAAATCATATCTGCTAAATTTTGTGCCAAAAAAGCGGAGCATAATTAAATGGCTGTAGTATCAAGGGATAGGTACATAAGAATACTATGAAATGTGTCCAGCAGGACAATATGGACACACACAAAATTTACCCAGATGCAAAGCCCTTCTCTCCAAGAACAGCCTTGCAGATGATATATGGTTGATGAGGCAGTTACCTCTTAATGTCAATCTGTGTCTAACACAGGATTGCAACAGCTCTGTGACAGTAGGAATTACATTGTATTTGCCTTTGTGTCACTAGGTCTCCCAGTGATGAGGTGAACAATAAATGTCACTTGTTGAATGGTGAACATTCAATAAGATTGATCGATAATTGTCTTGTCAGTTTGAACAAGATCCAGGTTAGGATCGTAGATATGGTGACAAGATCAGGTCATAAAAGAGAAAAATTATGATCCCAGCAGAGATTTATTCTCTGTCATTGTTAAGGGCTTCAGCTTTGGTCTCTAAACTGTAAGGACTAACAAATTGACTATTCAAGGAGTAGGAACAGAAACTTAATTCTAGAATTACTGTGCCAAAATGTGAATAAGGTAAAATATAAATTTGTAACAGCATTGAATAAAAGTTTTCCCCTAGATTTACGATATCGTATGTCTGATCATCTAAGGTGACTCAATGGTATAGAAGCTCAGAAAGTCTGAATGTGTCAAAATGTATATCCCTGATGAATGGAGGTGGAGGAAAACTGAAGCTTTTGGACATATTTTCTTCCTGTTTCTGTACTGCTTCAGAAACTCACATAAGGATGATTTGAATGCAGCAAATTTAATTTTCATGTCTTTTCAATTAACTATTGTATCATTCCCTTTGTACAAGATGACTCTAAACCCAAGTTTTCATGTAAACCTGTTGAACTGGCATAAATTATTAATTGCATCATTTTCACTCTGAAAAGTGTCTCAGTTTGAATAATAAATGACACATTGACTTTTCTTAAGCTTTATTTTGTTTACTTATAAGACTTGTCTTACCTCCTATAAAAGAATCACATTTCTAAACAAGGATTGTGTATCTTTCATGAAAACACATGATATTATTGTTGATTGCATTAGGCTTTTTGATTTGTATTAGCCCGTTCTTGCACTTCTATAAGGAGATAACTGACGCTGGGTAATTTATAAAGAAAAGAGGTTTAATTGGCTATAGTTCCGTAGGCTGTACAGGAAGCACGGCAGGATCTACTTCTGGGGAGGCCTCAGGGATTTTTTACTCATAGTGGATCTCACAATAACTCACTCGCTCACTATCAGGAGAGCAGCACCAAGGGATAGTGGTAACCCATCCATGAGAACTCCACCCCCATGATCCAATTACTTCCCACCAAGCCCCTCTTCCAACACTAGGGATTAGAATCAACATGAAATTTGGGCAGTAACACAGATCCAAACCATATCACATTTCAAATCTTGACTCTACTGGTATGTAAGTTTGATCAAATTATTTACCTCTAAACTTTAGTTTCTTCATCTATAATATGTAAATAATTATAGTATCTAATATATAGGGTGATAGTTTTTTAAAAAGATATATGCAGAATGTTGAGCACCATGCTTGGAATGTATGTTACTTAGTTTCAAACACATTTTAGTTATTTTAACACAAATTAATATAACATGGTACAGCATATTTTATAAGTCCAGGAGAAAAGTTGTATCTTCAGAGAAAGGAGCTAGGGTTGAGTCAATTAAAAATTCATAGATAAAGGAGTTAATTTAACAACTGAATATGTAGACATAATGAAGATATGCCTACTTCACTTTCTAATTAATTAATTCTACTTTATAATTAATTCTGAGAGAACATCATGATCTTAATATTTGTCTGGTCTGAAAAGCCAGACAAATATTAGGTATCAGCAAGAAAAAAGATACACCAGTCTTACTCAGGAGCACTCATGACAAACCATAGTATAGAAGCCATTGGCCATTCCTCCATTTTGAAGAACGAAAACAAATAACACAATAAGTGTGCTTTTCAAAACAACGTATCTTGAAGTGCTAAACCATGTAGCCAATATTTAAAAATATTAGGCACATGTAGAGCCATGGGAGTGGTTCTTGAAGAAATTTTCATGAGGAAAAGACGGACGAAACTAGGTTTTAAAATAAATATATTTTGTTTTTGTCTTGGAGAGGAGGTAAATATAGGAGTAAAAATAGGAAGCTTGGTGTATGGGGTGAAAAATAAAGAAATCTATATGGATAAATTGGAGTGTATTACTGGGGAAAATAGTGAGAAATGAGGTTAAGAAAGAAACTGGAGACAAATGCTAAATCACAGTCAATAAAGAATGATTTGTTAAGAAAAAGAAAACATTAGTAAAAATATAAAATAAAAATATACTTAATACAGAAAGTAATAGGTGATTGATATGACAGAATTTCAGAATAAATGAAAATGAGTAAAGAACAACGAGACTTAAATGTCAGAAGTAGGAGGTCATACTTGCTTTTCTAGCTGTAAAAGACAACTCCTGCTCCAGTTTGAACCGTATCTTTTTCACTAAGTAGATGTATATTGTTAAGTATATCATGAAGGATGCTGACTAAAGACACAGTGTTCATTTCTGGCACAACCTCTGGCCTGTGACTACGTTCAATGATGATAATGAATGAAGTGGTGACTTTGAAGGATTCTACGTGTCAAGTGAGAAAAAAAATGATGTCTGACCTCCTTACATATGCAAAAAATATACCTTCAGAGTACTTCAGTAAGCTGAAAGAAGTGTATCTAGAAGTTCTTAGCATCCATAGTGAGTTTTCAGTTGTTCATTCATTGACCAATGGTAAAATAGTTTAATTCTAAATCAAGGTCTATTATTTAGCCGTAAAAAGAATAAAACTCTGTCATTTGCAACAACATGGATGGAACTGGACATTATGTTAAGTGAAATAAGCCAGGAAAAGAAAGACAAATATAGCATGTTCTTACTCATATGTGGGAGCTAAAAAAAAGTTAATTCAACAGCGGTGGTGAGCAGAATGGTGGTTGCCAGAGAATGAGAAAGGTAGTGGATGGAGGTGATTAGGAGAGAAGTTAATTAATGGGTACAAAAATACTGTTAGATATAAGGAATAAATTCTAGCGTTTAATAAGACAGTAGGGTAACTATCATTAACAAGAATGTATATTTCTAAATAACTAGCAGAGAAAATTTGGAATGTTCCCAACATAAAGAAACAATAAAAGCTTGAGGTAATTCATATCATAATTACTGATTTTTTCCTTATATATTGTATGTATGTATTAAAAAAACTATGGTTCCTATAAATATGTACAACTACTGTACAACAATAAAAAATTAAAAGTACATTATCATTAATGACAATTAATTTAACATATTACTTAAGGGTCTTAAACAGTACGTGGTGTATAGTCATCATTTTATAAATAATAATTATTTTTGCCATTGTCATTATTAGAAAACCTTCAAGGGATAGCATGTGTTATGAGAAAACAAAGTGCTTAAGATAAGATCCTGGGGAATGACAGCTTATGATTTCAGACAAAAGTTACATACACACATATTTACAGGTACCCATTAAACAGGCTATCCAGACATTCATTTTATTATGTGCTTTATAATTTTAAATACAAAGGCTGTCTTTGATGTTCTTTGGAAGTAGTATTTTTACTGAAGACAAACTAACATCCTATTGCTTTAAAAAGACATTAAATTTAAGCAACAAACAGTATCTAAAATAATTCTACATTGATCATATAGAATGCCCTTCTAAACTTGCAGTGTGATTTATGCCTTTAGATTTTTTTCAGTAATACACTGTGGATGATCTGTGTTCTTGAATATATTTGCAATAACTCTTTTAACATAGACCAGTAAAGGTATCCAACTATACACGTTTGGCATTTTGTTTCTACAACATGAATAATTGTATCTCTCACCAGTTTAGTAAAAAGCAGTAAACACAAAAAGATAGAGGCTCATATGCAGAGGAGAAATTATGTTTTCAATTCAGTTGTAAATATTTAAACAGGATAATTTTTGAAGACTTTTTATTGTAATTACAGTAATTACTGATGCTGAATTTTGTTAGGTACATCTCTATTTTAGTGCTAAAAATAAGAGTAAAATATGAGTTCCGAGTTTAATAGTCTGTTTATCAGATGTCTCATGGACAGTTCTGTAATGTGGTATCCATGAGGAACAATTGAATCAGCAGTCAACAGAAAGGAATAAATTGATAAAGTGATTGAAATGGTTTAGTAGATTAAGCCAGATTTAGATTATTTCAGCTAATAGAATGTGGCTTTAATTAAATATCCTGAAAATCAAGTAGCTTCTTTTAAATTAGAATGTTACTGATTTAAGTCCTACTTAAATCCAATAAAGATGCAATTGAAAATTCAGATATCTTTTCTTTGGAAAATTCCAATGCAAGGGGAAAACGTATGGCTTAAAATCAAACTTCTAAATTTGTAAAACTCTAAAGAGAATTGGAAATTAGGGTAAACATAAAGATTTCTTTTTAAAACTCAAAAATATAATTTATAGATATAAAGATAGTAGCAGTATGCATGGCAAAACCAAAACAAAACAGAGTTTAGCAGTAACTCCTTAAATCCACTAGCAGCTTTTTTTTAAATTAAATTCGATTGCACAGGTATTTTTTGACAAACTACTACTTGCACATTCCAATTCAGTTAGTAGGCCTTTGAAAACAGTGTTTATATTAATGCAACGGTGTTTTAGCTTCTATGGCATACAATTGATAATGTAAAATTTCACTCAATCTATAATAAAATACTTTTTATTAAATGCTTACAATTAATTGAATAGCACGTCAATAATAGAATTTTGAAAGTCCTGTTGTGCAAAATATATTTATTATATGATTTTTGGTTTTTCTTTATTTATAAAGATAATATAAATTTTGAATTCCTTTCGTACCCCTACTTTCAACCACATTTTTATTTTTATAAATCTATCTATGTATAGTTGACATATTTGTATATGATAGCTGTACAATTATATCACAATGGGAGAATTTTTAAACTGAAATTGCTTTTTACCTGCCTTCTTCCTATCATATTAACAGATCAATAAACTTGAATTTAGAAAACTATCACCATGGTCATATTAAAGAGATTAACATTAAGAAGAAAAAAATATATATGTATATATATTAACGTATATTTGTGGTTAAAATATACATCTTTAAAACTGGGGCATTTGAGGTCATCAATTATACTAAAAAGCAAACAAAGAAGAATTATTTTCGTCTTATTTTCAAAAGAGAAAATGTGCATCTCATGAAATAAATTATAATCCATTCAAAAGGAGAGCCCTTTAAAACTACTTCAAAATATGTGCTTTTCTTACGACAAATCTGAAGTAGACACTGGGGACACAAATGCAATTTGAGACATTTCATTTCTACATTACTTATGTAGCCTCTGTTATTAAAGCTTCTCTCATAGTTAAAGAAGAAATGGAGTACTGAACTTCGTGTCAAGCAAAGGGAATAGGAAAACAACCCCAAAACTCAATACTGTTTAGTCCAATTTATGAAGTGATTTGAGGCAGGTAATTCAGATACTGGAAAAACGGTCTTTCACTTAAGTACCAAAAAATCTAATTTAATGCAGTTGATATCTTCATTTCAGCCAGGAAAGCTGTTTCATCTTCATTTTAGTCTAGATTGCTACTATATGAAGTGACAGTGAGTTTACATGCTCTGGTTGTATATTTATTTTCTGAAAAGAGTTGAGATGCCATCATTTTTCAAATTTATTTGCCATTTTATTCCTTATTCTAGGAAGACTCAAAGTGTGAAATGGACACAGTGATCTCATTATTTTAAATACACTCAACTTCAGAAATAGGGAATTGTGATTAGTTAAATAATGAGCACGTCTGAAAACTGATGATGTTAACACACTTCACATTATGTCATTTTAAACGATTAAAAAATATTTACTAAAACCAATTCTTTGAAGCCTTTTGCATAACAGCTACCAAGGCTTGAATAGTTTTTCACTCTTCTGCTCTGTCACTTTCTATTTTTGTTTTCATTTTAATCTACTTTTTAATCTGTTTATCTCTTTATATCTCTGTCATCATCATCTACATCTCTCATTTAACAGATAATTTATTATTAAAATGCAAAAACACACGAGTAGTAGTAGTTTCTAGAAACAAGAAACTTAACTTTAATACAAGTGACATAGATAAGCAAGTTCTGTCTACACATATCAGAATCAGAAATAAGACTTAATTTGAGCGAAGAAGTCAGACAACTCAAGTAAAAGAATGGTAGGAAAATGAGAAATGGGTTTTTAAAACATGGAGTGTATCAGGAATGTGTCAGGAAAACAGCGATACAATTTTATTGTGATCTGCATTTCTGTCCATGTTAATTCACACATAATTTATTCCTAAGTTATTTTTGAGGGTCTTTTCCAGCACAAAACACTTCCTTCGTAATACACTCTGTATTTATTTCTTTCAGGTGTAGTCCAGGCCCTCAGTGCCTCAGGGCTAGCCTAGATTCATGTCATATTTTTTGTTGTTGTTGTTAACGCTTCATCTACCCATGATTAACTGATTATTCTTTTCTGGAATAGTTACACTTTACCCTTAAATGACCCTTATCACTATTCCATCACCAGCCCAAAATTGCTTAAAAAAAAAAAGTGAAAACATGCCTAGAATTCAGATCATTCTCCAAGTTAGCCAATTTAGTACTGATTTTCATTTTCAAGATTCTTTTGTCTCTATTTTCAGATATGTTTCAGATCTTTCATATCTTGAAATATAGATGTCAAATATCAAAACCCTATCATTTTAAAAGAAATGTCACAAAAATTTCAGAGAATCTATAAGTATAACAAGGCATCAACTCTCAACATAAACAAGCAAATAAACAAAGACACTAACATCTAGTTCTTTGAATATAACACTCTGATGTTCACTCCCTGTTGTAACATATTTACTGTTTCACATTCATCATTACTAAGTTTTGTTCACCTACTGGGATAATGTAGTTCATTATTTTCTATCTGTTATTGACAATAATTTTGTTGTACTTCTGGACATGTGATTCTCCTTGAATTAGACATTTGTCAATCCATTACCTGGGAGTGTTCAACAAACTCCAGGCTTAATTTCCTCCATGTCTGCTAAATCATGTTTTAATAAATGATGTTTATGACTTCCAAATAATGAAATTTTTTGGTGTGGCAATTTCGTTAGTTAATAAAATATGCTATACATACTAGTTATCAAAGAAAAATAGGTGTTATTATCCCAGGAAGTTTTAAGGGTCAGTGAGAAAAAATATGGTTGGATTTAAAATGATTTGCTTCAGACTAAACAACAAAAAGAAATGAAGAAAGGAAGAATCAAGGCATTGGATATCAGCTTATTATCAGGGTCGAGTACAACATATTGTGACTGTGACTATTCCATGAGCAGGCATATTCTGTTGTGAAATGAGACTACTACTAACACAGTTTCTCAGACAGAGATTTAATGGGATCCTGTTTTGAGAACTGTGCTATACAGTAAAAATAATTAAAAACTCAAATAAAATAAAAGAAAAATAGGTAGTAGTATTTTTTTGCTGAGAGAGTATTAAGACTGTCAAATTCCTTCTTGTTAATATCTTTATTGGTCCTGAGCACAATATTCATAGCACTATATATTAAGGTTTCAATGAAATATATATATATAATATATATATGAAAATAAATGTATATTTTTAATATATGTATATTTTGTATATCAAATATTTTTATATTTTAAATATATATATTTTTAACAAAAATATATTATATATTATATATTCAGTGAAATATACACATTTACATATGGGCATGTAAATTATATCTCTCTTTTATATCTAATTATATCTATCTTTTGGATTTTTTTTCAGTTAATTTGAGTTACTACCCAAACTTTCACTATCTGAGTTCCCAAATCTATAGATATTCAGATGGTTACCCACTCTCTTAGCTTCATCAGTAATGTTTTCAGGTAGTGTTTGCATGTACCTTTTGCTACCTACTTTAAACAAGATAACACATAAAAGAATGATTTTTTATTATGAATTTAATTAATCTAGATTATTTTTTGCTTGACAATGCAAATACATTAGTCTTGCTCTTTGGTGTGTTTTTTGGTAGGGGGAGTTTGAGGAGGTGATAAGTCACACTCAATTGAGCCATCAAACACAAGACTTCTACAGTCAAACTATTCATATTTAAATCCTAATTCCAGTTAACCACTAACCTTGAACAAGACCACTAACTTCCTTGAATTTCAGGGTCTTCATGTAAAAAATAGAAATAGTACCTATCAAATATATTGGCTGTAAAGATTAAATGTAAGTTTTTTTTTCTTTTGCAGTAGTTGTTCAAAATGTTAACTATTTGGGGTTTTGTGTTTTATTTTTTCATCCTCACCTTTTGTTACATGACAGTTTTATTTTTTTATTTTTTTTTAATTAGTTGGTGGTATGGATTCGAACATGACAGTGAAGCAGAATATTTTCCTGATGCCTTCATGAGCGGGAAGTGTTGTGCATGGGTGCCGGCAGGGGTGAACTGCACTCACTCGCTGCTCCACCCCCCATGGGAGGGAGAGTGCATGTGAGCAGGTGCAGGAGCTGGGGCAAGCACTTGTGGGCTCTAGCAAGACTGAACTCTACCCACCCTGCAGCAGCATCTAGGGGAGAGTGCCTGTGACCCCTGAGGCCCCAGAGGAAGTGTTACAGTGCCCTTTTAGCTTTGCCATTCACGGACGGTTTAAATGTTGGCAGCTCAGTGGAGAGTCAGGGTGAGAGCCTTTTGCACCCACACTCGTAGCAACTGAGTCCTTGTCCAGTGTCCAGGAGGAATAAGGTCACACGAACCACTCGAAAATGGTACATGTGGGGGATTTTAGTGCTGATTAAAGTGGCTCTCAGTGGGAAGGGGAGCTGAAAAGAAAATGGAGGGGACAGGTAATATTCTTCATCTGGACAGCTGGACTCCTCTCTGAAGCTACACCATCAAGCTGTTCTTCTGAAGTCAAGCCACTTCTCTCCAACATGCAAGCGTAGTCTCTGACATCAATCTGCTTCTCTTCTCTCTGCCGGCTGAACCTGGGGTTTATATGGGCACGGGATGAGGGGGTGGGGAAAACACGGATGTAATTTCTCACTTTGGATCGCACTATTAGGCATTTTGGCTTGAGAGTGGGGACCTTGCCAGGAACCTACCCTCTTCTGCCCAGAATTTCCTTACCTCCTGTTCCTATCAGTAGCTATATTGGGCAATAGGTTTCTAATGTGGAACTTTCTCTAATTAATTAAATTCCAGTAACTGCAAATTTAGATGTTATTGAATGTTCAGATTAAGAGGAGTCTTCTCCCTTTCTCATTTTTTGTAAAAATTGTGCTTTAAACCTGTATCATATAGCTATTAATCTCATGAAAGCAGTCACCAGAGAGCTTGAACTTTATCCTAGTTCCACAAATTCTTGGGTGTGTTACTCCAAGCAAGTTAGTTAGTCTCATTTGAATCAATTTTTTCCCCTTACAAAATGTAGATAATAATACCTTTTATATAAGAGGTTCATGGCAAAGCTAAGGTAAGATAATTTATTTAAAGCACATGGTTTGGCAATTCGTATGTAGCAAAATTTATAAACATTGACTTCTAAAATTATTCTAATTTTTAATTAGAGGCCATATAAACTTTAAGCAAACACCTCAGTAGTTTGTACAAATGATGCACAGGCGATGAGACTGGATACCAGATATTTTGATTTATTTTATTCTTTATTTTACTTTAAGTTCCAGGATACAAGTGCAGAACATGTGGGTTTGTTACATAGGTAATACATGCGCGATGGTGGTTTGCTCCACCTATCAACTCATCATCTAGGTTTTAAGCCCCACATGCATTAGGTATTTGTCCTAATACTCTCCCTTTCCTTGCCCCCCATCCCCTGACTGGCCCCAGTGTGTGTTGTTCACCTCCCTGTGTCCATGTGTTCACCTCCCTGTATCCATGTGTTCTCACTGTTCAACCCCCACTTATGAGTGAGAATATGTGGTGTTTGATTTTCTCTTCCTATGTTAGTTTGCTGAGGATGACGGTGTGTCCGGAATTGGTGGGTTCTTGGTCTCGCTGACTTCAAGAATGAAGCCATGGACCCTCGCTGTGAGTGTTACAGTTCTTAAAGATGGTGTGTCCGGAGTTTGTTCCTTCAGATGTTCAGATGTTTCCAGAGTTTCTTCCTTCTGGTGGGTTCGTTTCTTGCTGACTTCAGGAGTGAAGCTACAGACCTTCACGGTAAGTGTTACAGCTCATAAAAGCGGCGCTTCTGGAGTTGTTCGGCCCTCCCAGTGGTGGTTCTGGTGGTGTACTCATTGGCCTCAGGAGTGGTCCATGCCTCAGGCAGACCTTTGCGGTGAGTGTTACAGCTCATAAAGGCGGGGCGGACCCAAAGAGTGAGCAGCAGCAAGATTTATTGCAAAGAGCGACAAAGAACAAAGCTTCCACAGCGTGGAAGGGGACCCCAGTGGGTTGCCGGCTTGGGTGGCCTGCTTTTATTCCCTTATCTGGTCCGTTTTGACAGAGTGCTGACTGTTGCGTTTACAAACCTTTAGCCAGACACAGAGTGCTGATTGGTGCATTCACAATCCTTTAGCTAGACAGAAAAGTTCTCCAAGTCCCCACCCAGCCCAGAAACCCAGCCTGCTTCACCTCTCACTGGCACTTGCAGCGGGACTTTGCGGCTCCTAGCCCGGGCACTCCAGCAGCCCAGAGGGAGCTGGTCCCAGACAACCAACAGGAAAAGAGGGGAAGCAAGAAAGAGACAGAGACCCGCCATTGTGGCCAATGACCCAGCAAAGAGGGAACTGCGGTCCATGCACGGGACCCAGCCTCCGATCAAGCCCAGCAGGCGCCAGCCAGCCATGCTGAGTTCGGGCCCACCGAGCCCGCGCCCACCCGGAACCCGCGCCAGCCCACGAGCACCGCACACAGCCCCAGCTCCCGCCCATGCCTCCCCCTCTACACCTCCCTGCGAGTAGAGGGAGCCGGCTCCCACCTCTGCCAGCCCCAGAGAGGGGCCCCCACAGTGTAGTGGCGGGCTGAAGGGTTCCTTGAGCACAGCCAGAGTGGACGCCGAGGCCACGGAGGTGCCGAGAGGGAGCAAGGGCTGCTAGCATGTTGTCACCTCTCAATGGCTTCCAGCTTCATCTATGTTCCTGCAAAGGACATGACCTCATTCTTTTTTATGGCTGCATAGTATTCCATGGTGTATATGTACTACATTTTCTTTATCCAGTCTATCACTGATGGGCATTTGGGTTGGTTCCATGTCTTTGCTATTGTAAACAGTGCTGCAATAAATATACATGAGCATGTATCTTTATAGGAGAATGATTTATATTCCTTTGGATATATACCCAGTAATGGGACTGCTAGGTCAAATGGTATTTCTGGTTCTAGATCCTTGAGGAATTGCCACACTGTCTTCCACAATGGTTGAACTAATTTACACTCCCACCAACAGTGTGAAAGCATTCCTAGTTCTCCACAGCCTCGCCAGCAACTATTGTTTCTTAACTTTTCAATAATCGCCATTCTGACTGGTGTTGGAAGGTATCTCATTGTGGTTTTGATCTGCATTTCTTTAATGATCAGTGATGTTGAGCTTTTTCTTTATATGTTTGTTGGTGACATAATTATCTTCTTTTAAGAAGTATGTGTTCATATCCTTTGCTCACGTTTTGATGGGTTTTTTTTTTCTTGTAAATTTGTTTAAATTCCTTGTAGATTCTAGATATTAGACCTTTGTAACATGGGTACATTGTAAAAATTTTCTCCCATTCTGTAGGTTGCCTGTTCACTCTGATGATAGTTTCTTTTGCTGTGCAGAAGCTCTTTAGTTTAATTAGACCTCATTTGTCAATTTTGGCTTTTGTTGCAATTGCTTTTGACATTTTCATCTTGAAGTCTTTGCCCATACCTATGTTTTGAATGGTATTGCCTAGGTTTTCTTCTAGGGTTTTTATGGTTTTGAGTTTTACATTTAAGGCTTTAATTCACCTTGAGTTAATTTTTGTTTAAGGTGTAAGGAAGGGGTCCAGTTTCAGTTCTCTGCAAATGACTAGCCAGTATTCCCAGCACCATTTATTAAATATGGACTCATTTCAATATTGCTTGTTTTTGTCAGGTTTGTTGAAGATCAGATGGTTGTAGATGTGTGGTGTTATTTCTCAGGTCTCTGTTCTGTTCCATTGGTTGATATGTCTGTTTTGATACCAGTACCATGCTATTTTGCTTACTATAACCTTGCAGTATAGTTTGAAGTCAGGTAACGTGATGCCTCCAGCTTTGTTCTTTTTCCTTAGGATTGTCTTGGCTATACAGGCTCTTTTTTGGTTCCATATGAAATTTAGTTTTTTTCTAATTCTGTGAAGAAAGTCAGTGATAGTTTAATGGGAATAGCATTGAATATATAAATTACTTTGTGCAGTGTGACCATTTTTACAATATTGATTCTTCTTATCCATAAGAATGGAATGTTTTTCCATTTGTTTGTGTCCTCTCTGAATTCCTTCAGCAGTGGTTTGTAGTTCTCCTTTACTACCTGTAGAGGTCCTTTACTGCCTTTGTTAGCTATATTCCTATATATTTTATTCTCTTTGTAGCAATTGTGAATGGGAGTTCATTCATGATTTGTCGCTCTGCTTGTCTATTGATGTATAGTAATGCTTGTGATATTTGCACATTGATTTTATATCCTGGGACTTTGCTGAAGTTGCTTATCAGCTTATGGAGTTTTGGGGCTGAGGTGATGGGGTTTTCTAAGTATAGAATCATGTTGTCCACAAATAGAGACAATTTGACTTCCTCTCTTTCCATTTTTTTTCCTTTATTTCTTTCTTTTGCCTTATTGCCCTGGTCAGAACTTCCAATACTGTGTTGAAGAGGAGTAGTGAGAGGAGCCATCCTTATCTTGTGCTGGTTTTCAAAGGGAATGCTTCCAGCTTTTACCCATTCAGTATGATATTGGCTGTGGGTTTGTAATAAATATATCTTATTATTTTGAGATATGTTGCATCAATTCCTCATTTATTGAGAGTTTTTAACGTGAAGCCATATTGAATAACATCGAAGGCCTTTTCTGCATCTATTGAGATGATCATATGGCTTTTGTCATTGGTTCTGTTTATGTGATGGATTACATTTATTGATTTGTGTATGTTGAACCAGCCTTGCATCTCAGGGATGAAGACTACTTGATTGTGATGGATAAGCTTTTTGATGTGCTGCTGGATTCAGTTTGCCCGTATTTTATTGAGGATTTTCACATTGATGTTCATCAGGGATATTGGCCTGAAGTTTCCTTTTTTGTTGTGTCTCTGCCAGGTTTTTGTATCAAGATAAAGTTGGCCTTATAAAATGTATTAAGGAGAAGTCTCTCCTTTTCAATTGTTTAGAATAGTTTCAGAAGAAATGGTACCAGCTCCTCTTTGTATCTCTGGTAGAATTCAGCTGTGAATCCATCTGGTCCTGGGCTTTCATTGGTTGATTGGCTATTAATTACTACCTCAATTGGAGAACTTGTTGATCTATTCAGGGATATGACTTCTTCCTGTTGTAGTCTTGGGAAGGTTTACGTGTCCAGGAATTTATCCATTTCTTCTAGATTTTTTAGTTTATTTGCATAGAGGTCTTTATAGTATTCTCTGATCATAGTTTGTATTTCTATGGAGTCAGTAGTGATATCTCCTTTATCATTTTTTATTGTGTCTATTTGATTCTTCTCTCTTTTTTTCTTTATTAGTCTAGCTAGTGTTCTCTCTATTTTGTTCATTTTTTTTCAAAAAATAAAAAAAGCAGCTCCTGAATTCATTGATTTTTTTTTTGAAGAATTTTTTGTGTCTCTATCTCCTTCATTTCTGCTCTAATCTTAGTTATTTCTTGTCTTCTTATAGCTTTTGGATTTGTTTGCTCCTGCTTCTCTAGCTCTTTTAATTGTAATGTTGGGGTGTTGATTTGAGATCTTTCTAGCTTTCTGATGTGGGCATTCAGTGCTATCAATTTCCCTTTTAACACTGATTTAGATATGTCCCAGAGATTCTGGTACATTGTCTCTTTGTTCTTATTGGTTTCAAAGAACTTCTTGACTTCTGCCTTAATTTCATTGTTAACCCAGGAGTCTTTCAGGGGCAGGTTGTTTAATTTCCATGTATTTGTCTGGTTTTGAGTAAGTTTCTTAATCCTGAGTGCTAATTTGATTGCACTGTGGTCTGAGAGATTGTTATGATTTCAGTTCTTTTGCATTTGCTGAGGAGTGTTTTACTTCCAATTACGTGCTCAATTTTAGAATGAGTGTCATGTGGCACTGAAAAAAATGTATATTCTGTTGATTTGGGGTGGAGAGTTCTGTAGATATCTATTAGGTCCACTTGATCCACAGCTGACTTCAAGACTTTACTATCCTTTTTAATTTTCTGTCTCATTGATCTGTTTAATATTGACTGCAGGTTGTTAACATCTCCCACTATTATGTGGGAGTCTAAGTCTCTTTATAGGTCTCTAAGAACTTGATTTATGAATCTAGGTGCTCCTATATTGGGTGCATATTTATTTAGAATAGTTAGCTCTTCTTGTTGAATTAATCTCTTAGCCATTATGTGATGCCCTCCTTTTCTTTTTTGATCTTTTTTGGCTTAAAGTCTGTTTTGTCAGAGGGTAGGATTGCAATCTCTGGTTTTTTTTGCTTTCCATTTGCTTGGTGAATTTTCCTCCATCCCTTTATGTCGAGCCTATGTGTGTCTTTGCACATGAAATAGGCCTCCTGAATACAGCACACCAATGGGTCTTGACTTTTTATCCAATTTGTCAGTCTGTGTCTTTTACTTGGGGCACTTAGCCCATTTACATTTAAGGTTAATACTATTATGTGTAAATTTGATCCTGTCATCATGATGCTATCGGTATTTTGCATACTAGTTGATGGAGTTTCTTCATAGTGTCATTGGTCTTTATATTTCAATGTGTTTTTGCAGTGGCTTGTACTGGTTTTTCCCTTTTCCTATTTCCTTATTCCTATCAGGAGCTCTTGCAAGGCAACCCTGGTGGTAATGAATTCCCTCAGCATTTGCTTGTCTAGAAAAGATTTTATTTCTTTTTCACTTATGAAGCTTAGTTTGTCTGGATATGAAATTCTGGGTTGAAAATTATTTTCTTTAAAAATGTGGAATATTGGCCCTCACTCTTTTCTGGCTTATAGGGTTTCTGCTGAGAGCTCTGCTGTTAGTCTGATGGGATTCTTTTTGTAGGTGACCTGGCCTTTCTCTCTGCCTGCCCTTAACATTTTTTCCTTCATTTCAACTTTTAAGAATTTGATGATTATGTGTCTTGAGGTTGATCTTCTCATGAGGTATCTTAGTGGAATTCTATGTATTTCCTGAATTTGAATGTTGTCCTGTCTTGCTAGGTTGGGGAAGTTCTCCTAGATAATATTCTGAAGTGTGTTTTCCAACTTGGTTCCATTCTCCCCATCTCTTTCAGGTACTCTAATCACTCATAGGTACGGTCTTTTTACATAGTCCCATATTTCTCAGAGTTTTGATCATTCCTCTGTATTCTTTTTTTCTCTAATCTAGCAGGAAGAAAGACTAAGTCAGCTTATCTGCAGAGACTGTGGCTATCACTACCCCTAGGGGCTCAGGCAGATCGGAGTTCTGTCCTGAGCCCCTGGCTGGAGTTGTTGGAGTTCCTGCAGGGAGGCCCCACTCAGTGAGGGGGGATGGGTCAAGGTCAGGCCTGAAGAGTCACTCTGTCCTCAGTCCACCACAGCTCAGGTGTGTTGGGCTGTGGAAGATACCTCTTGGGACCAAGCCGTCCAACCTCCCTGGCTCCAGCAGGGGAAAAGTGCAGCCTGGAGCTATAGAGATGGCTGCCATCCTGGGAGCTTAGTATGTTAGGCGGCTATCAGTCCCAGGGTTGGCTGCTGAGGATCTCAAAAGGCTTAGATCTCGAAGGGCTTAGAGAGCTGGCAGCTGCAGCTATGGTGCTGGTCACCCCTCCCTCCAAGAGCTCAGCAGGCTTAAGGTTAGTGGCTGTTGAGAATCTGCAGGGCTCCATGGTTGGGACCCTAGGCCCCAGTTGCATGGACTCACCAGTGGGCTCTTCCAATCTGTGGGTTTCACAGTTCCTTGGAAAGAGCACATTTTCCAAGGCTGAGTAACACACTCACTCCCCGCCTCCTTTGGCTGTGGGCTGCCCTGCCCCATGTGGCTCTCAGGTGGGCTGCCACACAACACTCCTTTCCTCTTTGTGGGTCACTCCAGCCACCTAGTCTGTTCTGATGATAGAACCTGAATACCTCAGTTGCTGGTGCAAGGTTCACATGTGGTTATGGTTGTTTTCAATGGAAACCTCCTATTCCCACTGCTTCTAGTTGGACATCTTGGCCCTGCTCCCCAGTGTTTTGGTTTCTAACATACTATCTTTTCTGTTTTTTCATACTATCTTAATTAATAGGGCCAATGATTAATCAGATGCTAATGGTTAAAGCTGGGGAACTGTCTGTTGTATTGCAGAGAGTGTATGCTTTGCAATAAGTGAGATCTGGGTTTGATTTTCAGTTCTGAGGATTTTTAACATGTATCTTAGAATTGGCTTTCTATCTGCCTGAATCTCAATTTCTTTATAAGTAAAATAGACTGGGGAGGTGGGGAGTACCACACTTCAGGGTTATTGGAAAGATTAAATGCAAAGTACAGTGAACAGTGTTTTAAATGCTATATGTTAAGGATACCTATGATATCATGAATGATTACAACATGAA
This sequence comes from Nomascus leucogenys, assembly GCF_006542625.1. NCBI lineage: Eukaryota > Metazoa > Chordata > Mammalia > Primates > Hylobatidae > Nomascus > Nomascus leucogenys. Next base: position 82,146,955 of record NC_044385.1, on the reverse strand, counting down.
TGATTACAGCATTTGAGAAACCTAAATATATATTCCAAAGATATGGAAAGCTGACCAAAGATATATCCGGTTTTCCAGAGACTTTTGCAAATGCAATTCTTACAACTTAAAATATTTGTTCATCAATTATAATAAGGAATAATAATTTTGCATTTAACAACTGTGTAGATAATGAAGATAGAGTTGTCATTTATAATGTAGGGCAGTTTGTGACCTTGGGTGCTTTGTAGAAGCAATTGTTTATGTACATTAAAAAAATTAAAGCGTAACAATTTGACATTAAGTACAATATCAGCATTCTCAAAGTTGACCTAACAGTAATGTTAAAAAATACAAATTACCTCTATGAATATTTTAATATGCATTTCCTGAAAACCTGAAGAACCTTAATTTTTTGAGAATATCTAGTAAGGGAGCTATTTTATCCACCTAAGATTGTTTAAAATAAACTTTTTTGTTAGTTTAAGATAAAAATAAATAAATAAATATGATGCCATATTCTTAAATGATGCTCCTTCTCCAAAATGAATATAAGGGACACGAATAAAGAATATGTGAAGTTTATGTGTGTACGTGATGATAGCAAGCTTTTACTGGTTAGCATATGTCAGTTTTAATTTAAAATATGTGATAAGGAGTAACATTTTCTGGTCAACACTAGTTTCTCTAAAGCTTTATGTTAGTCCTTTAACTGTAACTATTTTCATTTTAAATGTAAAGAAACTAAGATTCAAATAAATTAAGTAACTTTTCCTTGATCACTCTGGAGGTAAATAGAAAAACTTGAGTTAAACCCTACAGGCTTGACTTCACAGTTGTTGTTTCTTCCATAGTATGTTACAGAGTTGATGACACCGTTGTTTTATATTAATCATAGAATATTTTTTAAAAGTACTTTAAGTTACAACTTAATAAAAATAATTGTGTGAATTAATGCTGAAGAGAAAGGTTTTTGTAAAAATATGCTTAGAGAGATTTCATTAATCATGTTAAGCAGAGTGGGTCGATTTTGATATTGAAAATTATTTCTTCATTAGTATGTATTTTGATTTCCTAGTTAACATGTGTTTGAATAAAGATATGTTACAACGTAGCTTTTTAAAAATAATATTTATTTTAATAATTTAAGGATACAAGTGGTTTTTGTTTACAAGAATGAATTGTGTAGTGGGGAAGTCTGGGCTTTTAGTGTACTTGTCATCTAAATAGTGCATGTTGTAAACAATAGGTAATTTTTCATTCCTCACACCCCCATACATAATCTCCAATGTCCATAATACCACACTATATGCCTTTGCATACTCATAGTTTAACTCTTACTTATAAGTGATAATATGTGGTATTTGGTTTTCCATTCACTTTATTTCACTTGGAATAATGGCCTTCAATTCTGTCCAAGTTGCTGCAAAAGAGATTATTTCATTCTTTTTTTATGGCTAAGTGGTATTCCATAGCACATATAAACCATATATTCTTTTTCTACTCATCAGCTGATGGGCATTTAGGTTGATTCCATAGCTTTACAATTGTGAATTGTGCTGTGATAAAAATGCATGTGCAAGTGTCTTTTGATATAATTATTATTTTCATTTGGATAGATGCTCATTAGTGAGATTGCTGGATAGAATGTTAGGTCTACTTTTAGTTCTTTGAGAAATAGCCATTCTGTTTTCTATAGAGGTCATACGAATTTACATTTGTACCAGCAGTGTAGAAGCATTTCATTTTCAGCACATTTGTGCTAACATCTATTGTATTTTTGTTTGCTTTTTTTTGTTTGTGTGTTTCTCTGTTTGTTTGAGACAGGATCTCACTTCGTCACCCAGGGTGGAGTGCAGAGACATGATATTGCCTCACTGAAGCCTTGACTTTCTGGGCTCAGGTGACTCTCCCACCTCAGCCTCCCAAGTAGCTGGGATAAGAGGCATGCCACCACACCTGGCTAATTTTTGTATTTTTTGTAGAGACAGGGTTCTTCCATGTTACCTGGGCTCAAACTCCTGAGCTCAAGCAATCTGCCTGCCTAAGCCTCCCGAAGTGCTGGAATTATATGTATAAGCCACTGTGCATGGTCTATTTTATTTTTGACTTCTTAATAATGGCCATTCTGATTCTGACAAGGTGGTATCTCATTGTGTTTCAATTTGCACTTCTCTGATGATTAGTAATGTTCAACATTTTTTATATGCTTTTTGACCATTTGTGTATCTTCTTTCGAGAAATGTCTATTCATGTTGTTTCTCATTTTTTAAATGTGATCTTTTCTTTTTTTCTTGCTAATTTGCTTGAGTTCCTTGTAGATTCTGGATATTAGTACATTGGAGGTATAGTTTGCAAATATTGTCTGCTATTCTGTAGGTTGTCTATTTACTCTTTTGATTATTTCTTTCGTTTTTCAGAAGCTCTTTAATTTAGGTAGGTCTCATTTATTTATCTTTGTTTTTGTTGTATTTTCTTTGGGAGTTACCATCATAAATTCTTGGCCTAAGCCAATGTCAGGAAGTATTTTTCCTAGGTTTTCTTCTAAAACTTTTACGATTTCAGGTCTTAGATTTAAGTGCCTAATCCAGTTTCAATTGATTTTTTTTATATAGTGAGAGATATGGATCCAGTTTTATTCTTCTACACATGGCTATCCAATTTTCCCAGAACCATTTATTAAATAGGGTATCCATCCTCTAGCATATTCTTGTGTTTAGTTTGTTGAAGATCAGTTGGTTGTATGTATTTGGCTGTATTTTTCTATTATTTTCCATTGGGCTATGTGTCTACTTTTTACCAGTACCATGCTGTTTTGATTACTATAGCCTTGTAGTATAATTTGAAGTTGGGTAGTGTGATCCTTCCAGATTGGTTCTTTTTGCTTAGGATTGCTTTGGCTGTTAGGGCTCTTTTTTGGTTTCATATGAATTTTAAGATTATTTTTTCTAATTCTATGGAAAATGATGTTAATATTTTTATAGGAATAACATAGAATTTGTAGATTGCTTTGGGCAATATGTTTGTTTTTAAAATATTGATTCTTCTAATCCATGAGCATAGAATTTTTTTTTGTTTATGCCATCTGTGATTTCTTTTTGTGGTGTTTTATAGTTCTCCTTGTAGAAATCTTTCACCTTCTTGGTTAATTGTATTTCTAGATATTTTAAATGTTTTGTCGCTATTGTCAATGTGTTCAAGCTCTTGATTTAATTCTCAGTGTGATCTTGATTTCATTCTCAGTCTATGGCAATTCTACTGATTTGTATACATTGATTTGGTAACCTGAGGCTTTACTGGCTTTATTTATCAAATCTAGGAGACTTTTGGAAGAGTATTTAGGGTTTTCTAGGTATAATATTATATTATAGCTAGAGATAGTTTGACTTTCTCTTTTCTAATTTAGATGTCCTTTGTTTCTTTCTCTTGCCTGATTTCTCTGGCTAGGACTTCCAGTACTAGAATAGAAGTGGTAAAAGTGAACATCCTCGTTTTGCTCCAGTTCTCAGTGGAAATGCTTTTAACTTTTCCTTGTTTAGTATGATGTTGGCTGTGAGTTTATCATATATGGCTTTTATTATTTTGAGGTATCTTTCTTCTATGCGTAAATTGTTGAGGGATTTTATCGTAAAGGGATGCTGGATTTTATTGAATGTTTTTTGTTTGTCTATTTAGGTTATCATAAATAGTCAACAAAATGCTATCAAACCAAACCCAACAGCACATTATAAAGACGATTTCCCATGATTAAGTGAGTTTAATCAAAGGCATGCAGGGATGGTTCAACATACACAAGTCAATAAATATGATTCACATAAGTAGTATTCAGTACAGCATAGTTTTGATGAGAAATATACTACTAACTTGAAGTAAATTTAGAAGCCCGTATAGAAATATTTTTCATTTTTCCCACTTGCTTCTACTGTCATATTCATATTCAACTAGAAGCCTGTTAATGACAATGTTTGTGCCTCCAAAATTTATTTGTTGTGGCCTCATTCCCCAGTGTAATGGCATTAGGAAGTGAAGCATTTGGGAGTGAATCCGATTCAGATAAAGTCATGAGAGTGAAACCCTCATGATGGGTTTAGTATTCTTACATGAAAAAGAGACATCAGAGATTCCTCTCTTTGACCTGTGAGGCTACAGCAAGTCATCAGAAATCCAGGAATTGAGTCCTCACCAAAACCAAGTCTTAGCATTTTGATCTTCAGCTTCCCAGACTCCAAAACTAAGATACATATATGTTGCTTAAGCCATCCAGTCTATGATATTTTGTTACAGCATTCCCAACTAACTGAGTCAGAAGTCTACTTTTAAAGTCATGTAGGTGGGTAACATTAAAGTGCTTACAGAAGAATGGAATTAAAAGATAAAGATATATACATTTAATTTTTCAACATAAGCTGTGTCAAGATAAAGAAACTTTATATAAGTCATTTACAATCTATTTAGTCTATCCCTAAAGAACTCAGTGGCCTGGGAATTAAACTATGCCAATGTAGTCATTTTTGCATTATTAATTGAAGAAAAATAGGTTTATAGATGTTTTAAGTTTAGGAAACAAAAATCAATCAGAATGAGCCAAATCAGTACTATAAAGTGAATGCTTTATGATTTTTTATATAAACTCTGGAAAAATTTCTCCTGATTGATAAAAAGAATGAGCAGGATCATTGTCATGGTAAAGAAGGACTCTCTGATGAAGTTTTCCCAGCATTTTTCTACTAAAGTTTTGGCTTTCTTAAAACACTCTGATAATAAACAGATATTATCACTCTTTGGGCCTTCAGGAAGTCAAAAGACAAACTTGGGCATCCAAAAAAAAACTATTGCCATGACTTTTGCTCTTGACCACTGTACTTCTGTTTTGAATGGGCCACTTCCACCTCTTTGTAAATTTTTCTTGAGAGACATTCATTTTAACATGCACGTAAGAAGGATCACTTTGAAGAATGTTTGGGTTAATGTTTTCTCCTTTTTATTTTCAATAATGTTTATTTTTATCAAAGTCTTATACAGTGCTAGATGTGTTTACTGAATGGGACATACATCAAGCACTAACACCAAAAATGTTTCTTCTACTTACCATGTACAAATTCTATAGTTACTATATACAAACTCTATAGTTAGTTTTGAACATAGACAAAAGTTCTAACATAATGTTGTTAAATGTTTGAGTTTGTTTACATGAGGCAATAAATTACTTGTTAATTCCACAAAATGGTCAGCTTTTGTTTGTCAGAAATGAGCATTTCATTTCTTTTCTGTACCTCTGTTCTCAAAACCTCACAAAGCACTGAATGATTTAGACCTCCTCGTATCTGAAATTGTCATATATTACCCAGTGTTTCTTTTTTTTTTTTCAGTTGCAAACTCACAGTGCAACCAATAGTATCACTAATGCTAAGATGATTAAATAGAAATCTATACAAATCTAACAAACACATTTCAATTATGAACAAATAATTCCAACAGTGTATACTAGAGTTATGGGACAACATGTGAATTGCTATGAAGGTAGAATGTATGTGTCTGGATGTGCTGTTTAGTGAAGTCACTATTAAGGAGCTGGTCTTTGGAATAATTCTTCAGAACTAAGCCTTTATCATCAGAAAATGAAGTTATCACAGGCATTCTAGTCATAGACTTATGATAGAATAATGTGGGTTGTTTTTAGTATAAGTTGTGTGTAAAATAGGTACAAAGTTGGCAAAAAAAATTTTTTTTGAAGAACAATTACTTCATTGTAACTGGCTAAATATTGAAAAAATGATCTACTTATTGAAGTATGCTTAGACATAATTGGTATCGTTTCCAGGACACAAAATAAAATAAGAAAAGCTCAATACATTTAAAACATCAGATTCCCTTTGATATACAAAGTAAGTAATCCAGAGGCATAACTTTTCTATCTGACCTATACATCTCAAGAGACACTATTCCTCTGCCTTAATCATCCCAGGGCCAGGTACAAGGCAACTGGAGACAATCCCTGTAACCCAAAGCCCACTGAAATTCATCATTTAATTAGTCATTTAGCCAATCCTAAGCTGTTTATCCTGCCCTACATTTTTTTTTTTTCCCTAGAAAACACCAATAAAGGCCCTATAGCCTCGGGCTTTCCTTTTTTTTTCTTCTACCACCTGACCCAAATCTTGTGCTTCCGAAAATGCTCTGCATCACATGCTGTGGCCCCTTCTCTGTGACCTGTGAGTATAATATATAATTCTTTTGGCCTTTCCTTTAGGGAATTATTTAGAGCCTAGTTTGAAGTTTTCTTCTTCCAGAAACAATTTGTAGTTAGTCCTACCAGTCATTTGAGACACTACTAACCTGGGAGTCTGTTAAATTAAATTTTATCCATGAGCTGTTTTTGACTGTGTGGTAGTACAGATTTATACACAAAACTAAGGGAGGGCTGGCTTCATTATAAATTATCCTGGAAGAAGCTCCAGCACCATTCCATAAACAGAGCCACTGAAATGATAACTTGTTTTTATCATTGTATTTTGAATTTTTTCACTAACCTTTTTACAAAGGGTATAGCCTATTGAATCCCAAAGTCTGAGTAATTTTGAATTAGATATCTAAAGTTGATTGATCCCTACATTTTTCCTTCCATCTTCTGCACCCTATGGAGTTGTGAAAATACAAGATCAACAAATCCAGGGTTTTTCATGCATTATCAAAATAAAAACTGGCTTTTGTGTCGTGTTGTCTCCCTAACTTCACTTTGTTTTTAAACTCTTATAGTTTTATTTATCCTGCAAATTTCAGATTCATATTTATTTCAGACTAGCTAATAAAATATATTATTGGAGATTGAAATATGCATTTCAAATAATTATGACCTTAAATAGTTAATGACTTTATCTGGTGTGTATTTGTTTATGACTTCTAATTTGAAGGGAGAATTATAGCTGTTTATCAGTATATAATCTTATGCTATGTAATCCTTTATACTTTGAACAGGAAATATCCTGTGTATATAAGTGCAACGTGCTTTAATGTGTTTTCTTTATTTGCTTTATTTTAATATTCTCTTGCCTCCTTTATGTCAACATTTATTTAACATTTTACTTTTCACAAATATTCCAGAGCTGTTTCATTTTACTAGTAGTATCAGACATAAAGAATAGAAACTTCTTATCAGAATTTAACCTTCTCTATTATCCAAGAAGTGTCGAAATCCAGAAGATCTATGATATTCCATTTGGTCAGTTTCAGGCTTATACAGCCATGTTGTTCTGCTATATTGGGCTTTCATCTTCAGGAACGTGATTGGTCCCAAAATTACTGTTGGAGCTCTAGCAATTATATTTACATTCAACCAGTAGGAAATAAGAAAACAACTTCCAATGCTCCTTTTATTTAAAGCCATTCTCCAGAAATTATACATAGACCTAATTACATTCCTTTGACAAACTTTAGTAACATGACCACACCAAGCTGTAAGTCAGTCAGAAGTATTTAATCATATAATCTGCTAAATCTGCTGATTGACAACCACAGCTTATAATGATATAATCTGGGAAACAGAAGCCATTGGATTTTCAACCTGTCAAAGTTCCAAATTGCATGATATTTAGCCACTGAGTGTGCCTCCTTTAGCAGAAAGCTACATCCCCACTTCAAGACTGAGTGTCTAATCTTGGCTAAGTACCTCTCTCTTGAAGGACTCTAGTAGAAGTAGCAAGAAATGGACAACTGAGACCAACACTGTTAATTTTCCACTATTCCCTCTACTGCTGCTTTTTACTGTATCTGAAAATGTAAAGATATAGCTTCCATTATATAACAGACATCATCAGATTGTCAGCCTGCAATATGTGCATACTCGATTCTTGCCGCCCATCTGCTCCTATTATTCCAATGTTACATATTTTTGGCTCTTTCATGTTCAGCATTCTACTTCTAACTTCCAAATTTGTAATCATTAGGATTATAGTAAACTGAGAGTTTCAAAACATACAAAAGAACTAGAGTTTAAACAAAATAAACGTTTATTTTTCTGTGATATTGCAAAAGGCCGGAAATAGGCATGCTAGCAGTGATATGTCACTCCAAATCTATAGGGACACAGACTCCTTTAATCTTGTTTTTCCTCTTGGAAAAGTTTCTATTCTGAAGGTCACACTAGGGGCTAAAATGGCTGGTACATCTGTATCCAGTACATCCACACTCTAATTGGAAGGAGGAAGAAAGCATGTCTTACGGTGTTGAGGTTACTGCCAGGAATTCAGAGACACTGCATCTGCTTACATGTGTGGGAAGAAGAGTTAAGAATCCAATATGCATTTAAAGAAAGAAAGAAGGCAAGTGACGTGTTTTAATATCCAATATCCCTTTATATATGTCAATCACAGACTTCCTGGCCAAAAAACAAACAAACAAAAAAAACTAATGATATTGGATAGCAGCAAAGTCTGTATGCCTTGGACACTTTCAGAAGGAAGTACTTGGCAGGCCGTTTAGGATTGTTTATAGGAAACAAAAATAAAATATGTGGATATATGGGCAATGGCTCCCTGGAAAATGTCACTAAAGCTCTATCACTATCTTAATATAAAATGGAAGTGTTTCATAACTGGTATGACTCCCTCTTGTGTAAGTACTGTGGTTACACATATCAGTTAGATGCCTTATATGTAAGTCATGACCAAGCATGTCTAATGTAGTGAGAAGGAGCCAAGTAACCACATTAAGAGTCCTGTATCACTCTTTTTAAAGTGCCTTGAGATTACTTGTGTAACTGAAATTACTAGTAAAGTTTAATGCAGGGTAAGATCTCTGATTTGTCTGGGACTAATTTGGCAAACCAGTGCTTCATAACATTTCATTCACTTGGCCAGTACTTACACGTGGATGCAAATTAGGCTAAAGCATACTTTTATTCTAAGGGATCATGTATCCAGTTAAATATCAGGGATTCTGATTTACCTTTTAAAAAGGGACATTATTAATATTGAGGGACAATTAGGAGTCTCTGTAATTCACTTCCATTGTATGTAATGTATCTCATACAAACTCATAAATATGCATCAAAAGACATGTACAAGAATATTCACATATTGGAACTGATAACATACTGCGTATGCCAAACGGTTGTGAAAATGGTTGCCTTTGTTCCTTTCTCTCCTCGCTTGCAAAGTTCCATCAACAGCAGCCTTAGAGGTAGAGAGAGCAAAACCTGATGCACAGCCCTAGAATCACTGGAATCAGAGATGTCAGATCTTTCCAGAAAGGTTTAATCTGGCCAGAGCAGCTCTATTTCTTAGTTATCTTCAAGAACCTAAATATCTCCAGAAAATGCCATCTTACTCTTGTTTCAGGGTTTTTCACAGCTGGTTGTTACGTTTGATCCCTTGGTGCCAACTGTCTCCTCCCAGCTTATAGCACAGTCCTCAACTTCACTCACCTCATGATGAAGTATATGAATGGACACTGAAACTCAGGATCACAGTAGGCTGGGAAGGGCAGCAACCGTGCATTCACAATGCCAAGACTGTCCTCCAACAACCATTCCCTCTCTCCATCATTTTAAAATTAAAAGTATAGCATACATAATATGGTCCTGTCTTCATAAAAGCTTTCTGTTAGTCTATCCAAATAAATGTATAAAATATACCTGGCTGACAATGACATCTACTCTTATTTTTGAGAGTTAGAATTAAGGCAGATTTTAAAAACCTATTCTGTAAGTTCCTGACAATGTCTTAATTATTAAAATAATCACATAACTTAAAAAGTAACGTTTTTTTCAAGTGCCTTAAAAAATAAAAGTATATTTTCTCTAAAAACACAGATTTAAGATAATTCTCTTGTAGATAACCTTAAACCCATACGTACAAGATATGGAGATACAATAGTTCACCTTATAATTTCTTAGAAATTTGACAGAATTAAACATTATTTTCAAAGATTTTATGCTAAAACACTCTATCTTATGTACATCATGCATTTCTATGCAAAGAACTCATCAGCAAAATGAACTGCATTTCAAATTAAGCATAGCATGAACCTCTTTTGTAAAAACAACACTTTTATATAAAAAAGTTAAAATCGAATGCTGCTAAAATAAGTTTCTGTTTAACTCACAACATATCTAAAGTCAAAGCAATCCATATTATCTACTAAATCAGTTTTTTCCATTCAGCATGAACCTTCATAATCGCTTTACAATATGTACTTTTGGAAGGAGGTAAATTTTTTGCTAATTAACTACAGATTCTATATGCCTGAAAGATCAAGGGCTTATCTACATTTGCACCTATATAAAAAAACAACTTTTTTTCCTTTATAAACGGTATTTGCTCTTCATGCTTAATCAGTGCACATATAAAACGGCATGAAGTATCCAATTCTCTGCACACAATTTTCAGTAGCTAAGGTGAATTGGCTGTCCTGTTTCTTTGACTCAAATTAATAACTAAGAAAGTTCTTCAAAATAAAATATGTTTAGTTATCTTTAATCAAGAGAATAAATTGACTAATAAGAAGCGCCCAGTGATCACTCTCTGGAGAAATACATTAATTCATGTATACACTTGAGCCTTTCACCCAGAGAGAGGCCATTTATACTAGCTGCACTGACTGCCATGTTAAGTGCATTTTGAGCTGGGTAAACATTCAACTTGCTTCATGAAATGATGGTTTAGGTCCCTGGATAACTGTTAAGATTGCAAACACCAAATGAGTATGTGAGAGACTTTCTATTTTAAAGCCAAATAAGCAGGTTATGAAATGCTTAGCATTTTTTTCTAGTTCAGGATGTGAGTTTATTGACATGAAGTTTTCCTTTCAAAAGCAACAGACATAACATAAAAAAATAAAATACATTTTATTATATTCCTTTTGATTTAAGCATTTTATAATTTACAACAATATGCATAATAAAATCTAAACAAAGAGTTTTAGACAGGCAATCATGTAATGTGTCAGAGTTAGACTACAGAAAATTCTCTATAAAAGGGAAAAAAGATGTTTTACTTTTTTTGATTATTTGTCATAATATAACAATTTTATAAAAGTGGTGCATTCAAACTTAAAAGCTATAAGATTCAAATCCATTCAAATTAAACAAAGAGAAAAGAATATAAATCTTGAACAAAGTACTTGGATGTGTGTTAAAACCACAATGCCCTAGGGACAACTCAAATGAAAAACATAACATTGTACTTCTCAGTGCTACATCTCAAGTCACAGTCACAGGCTGCATATAGGATAAGTTTTGCTCTCATTCTACAATCTACTTAATAATCCAACACTTAGTCTTTGCACTTTCTAAACAATACATTCCACAGGATCTTGGGATGTGAAAGTCAACTTTCCACAAGACTGTGAGGCAGGCGTGAGGCACATTTTTTGCATTTTTAAAGTTGATAAGAAAAAAAGACAATTTATATTTGTATTTTTTATGAAAAATTCCTATTTCTCACAAATAGGAAAAATGAGTTGTAATGATGGAACCTAACTTACTTAGGTTCATGCAAGTGGTATGGCACAAGAATATTCAGCTTTAAAGTTCGTGCCCTTATAACCAATTGCAAGTGGAACTGAACAATATGTGAGTGTAATTAGTATGCCATGACTACATATGTCCATACTGGGACACACTGTTTCAGTTATCTCTGTATCAGATAGAAGTTTTATTTCATATGAACCCAAGATATGAGTCTTTTAATTTCAGAAGTTGAAGTAGAGGACAAATTTTATATTATTCACATTGAGGTAATATTTACATTCTACGAACAGCTGAGAAGATTGAGAGAGAGTATGTGAATACAGAAAAAAAAGGAGCATAAAGTATAACCCTAGTAAATGTCCATGTATGAAGGTAACAAAGAGTTGTAAATATCCAAGTTAGAAGAAAATCAAAGCAGAAAACTAGGTGCCACAGAACCAAATCAAGGAAAATTGAAGCATTAAAAATTCATTAATGATGAAAAAAGAGAGGTCAACAATGAGAAAGAATGATTGGCAATGAAAAGACAGAGTATGGATTCCTCAAAATGAGGATACAGAGCAAGTACAGAGCCAAGCAGAAATTCTTCTGGACAGCAGAGAAGCAAGGGATAATATGAGAAAATTTACTCACATTTGCTATTTGCAAAAAATATCCCAGGTAGAAAATGTGATGGAAATAATGATGAAAAGTGTCTTAGGGTAGATCTATCTAATAGGAAATGATGCCAATCATTAATTTAAGAGACAATGAAGATCTAAATAAAACAATGTGTGTAAAATAGGAAAGCTTGATGTTATGAAGTAAATCAGATTTCTGGATAGGAGATTTAGTTTTGTTGTTTACTAAGTAATATCTCAAATTTTGAAATTAAGAGACATGGCTCTTTCCTCCCATCTAATTCTCAAAAATTGATGTAAATACTGCTACAACAAAAGTTATGCATGTTAGTAGCATGATAACCTTGTAGACTTAAAAATTAACTTATATGGATAGCACAATTAAGGTTCTAAAGCAAATATGTGAGGAGAGATATATAAAAAATAGGTGATATGGAAGAGATGAAACTTATGCTTGGTTCATTCCTATATTTAAAAACTGTTCATATGCATATGTGTATACTTTTTCAATTTATACAAATTTAATCTCTACTGTAACACCTGTAACTCAATGGGACCAGAAGTAGACCTAAGGAGAGATAAACAATACAGTAAAAGTCTCATAGCAGAATGCAAGTAAATTTCTCCCTCCTCTGTCACTTTCAGCTTTGATTATAGTTATACATGAGGCAGTAATGCTATTATTCCACTCAAATTAAGATCCACATCCTTTATTGGATGAAATATTTTCAATCTGGTTAAATAGGTCAATAAACATAAGATTCACAACTTCAGCAGGTATAAAAAAGCAGAAATTGAAATCACATTCGCATACCATTACACATACATCAGAACCACTGAAATTGAAAGTTCTGGCAATGCCAAGTGCAGACAAGGTGGTGCAACCTGGGAGCTTTCCTACAGAGAGAAAGAGGGAATGCAAATTGGCTCATCCAATGTGGAAGACTTTTTTGGCAGCATCTCCTAACACTGAATATATGAACCCAGTAATTTTATTTCTAGTTATATACCCAATAGAAATGTGTGCATATGTTCAGTTAAGAAATATATAAGAATGTTCATAGAAGTAACATTTATAATTGCCCCAAACTAAAAACTACCCAAATGCTCATAAGTGGGAGAATAAATAATTGAACTGTGTTATATTCATCCAAGGGGTGATGCAAAGTAATGGCAATGAGTGGACTGCAAATATGTGCAACAAAACAAATGAATTTCAGAAGCTAATGTTGAGCTAAATAAGCTAGTGACAAAAATGCAGTTATTGCATCTCTCTCTCTGTGAGACACACAGAGAGAGCGAGTTTAAGAACAATGTAAGCAAATGGTTGCCTTCAGTGTGATGTAAATGGAAGAATGCTGATATGATTTGGATCTGTATCTCCACCCAAATCTCATGTTGAAATGTACTTCCCAGTGCTGGAGGTGGGGCCTGGTGGGAAGTGATTGAATCATGGGGTCATGAAAAATTCTCTGGCAATGTAAAATGAGCCTGCTTTCCCTTCGCATTCTGCCATGATTGTAAGTTTCCTGAAGCCTCCCCAGAAGCCGAGCAGATGTGAGTATCATGCTTCCTATACAGCCTGCAGAACTGTGATCCAATTAAAACCACTTTACCTTTTTTTTTTTTTTTGAGTCGGAGTCTCACTCTATCCCCCAGACTGGAGTGCAATGGTGCGATCTCAGCTCACTGCAAACACTGCTTCCTGGGTTCAAGCAATTCTCCTGCCTCAGCCTCCCAAGTAGCTGAGATTACAGGCGCACACCACCACGCCCAGCTAATTTTTATATTTTTAGTAGAGATGGGGTTTCACCATGTTGACCAGGATTGTCTCGATCTCTTGACCTCGTGATCCACCTGCCTCAGCCTCCCAAAGAAACCCACTTTTCTTTATAAATTATCTAGTCTCAGTTATTTCTTTATAGCAATGTGCATTCTAATACAGAAAATTGGTACTGAGGGGTAGGGCATTGCTATAAAGATATATGAAAATGTGGAAGTGACTTTGGAACAAGGTAACAAGCAGAGGCTGGAGGAGTTTGGAGAACTCAGAGAACAGGAAAATGAGGGCAAACTTTGATCTTCCTAGAGATTTGTTAAATGGCTTGACCAAAATGCTGATAGTGATATGGACAATGAAATGCAGGCAGAGAAGGTCTCAGATGGAAATAAGGAACTTAGTGGGAACTGGAGCAAAGGTCATTTTTGTTATGTATTAGCAAAGAGATTGGCTGCAGTGGCCCTGCTCTAGGGAATGTGTAGAACTTTTGACTTGAGAGTGATGATTTAAGGTATCCAGAGGAAAAAATTTCTAAAGCAAAATGTTCAAGGGCTGCTTCTAACAACCTATGCTCATATGTATGAACATAGAAATGAACTGAAACTGGAATTTATATTTAAAAGGGAACCAAAGCATAAAGCTTTGGAAAATGTGCAGCCTGGCGATGTAGTAGAAAAGAAAAACCTGTTTTCAAGGGAGGAACTCAAGCAGGCTGCAGACATTTGCATAACTAAAAGAAAGGCAAGTGCTGATAACCAAGACAATAGGAAAAAGACCTTAAAGGCATTTCAGAGACCTTTGCAGCAGCCCCTTTTATCAACAAGCCTAGAAGCCTAGGAAAGAAAAATGGTGTTTTGTGGGCCAGGCCCTGGGCCCCACCACTCTGTGCAGCCTAAAAACACCGCTCCCTGCAGCCCAGCCACTCCAGGTCCAGCTGAGGTTAAAAGGGGCCCAGGTACAACTCAGGCCACTGCTTTAGCGAGTATAAGCCATAAGCCTTGGTGGCATCCATGTGGTGTTAATCCTGTGGGTGCACAGAGTGCAAGAGTTGAGGCTTGGGTGCCTCCACTTAGATTTTAGAGGACATATGCAAAAGCCTGGGTGTCCAGGCAGAAGCCTGCTGAAGGGGCAGAGCCCTCGTGGAGAACCTCTAAAAGGCAGCGTAGAGGGAAAATGTGGAGTTGGAGCCCCCACACAGAGTCCCCACTGGGCCATGGCCTAGTGGGGCTGTGAGAAGAGGGCCACTGTCCTCCAGACCCAAGAATGATGGATCTTTTGACAGTTTGCACCCATGTGCCTGGAAAAGCCACAGAAACTCAGTGTCATCCCTTGAGAGAAGCCATGGAGGCTGAGCCCTGCAGAGCTATAAAGAGTGAGCTGCCCAAAGATTTGGAAGCCTACTCATTGCATCGATATGACCTGGGTATGGGGCATGATGTCAAAAGAGATTACTTTGGACTTTTAACATTAAATGACTACCTTGCTGAGTTTCAGGCTTGCATGAGTGCTTTAGCCTCTTTCTTTTGGCCAATTTCTCTCTTTTGGAAGGTTCGTACTTATCCAGTGCCTGTATCCCCTTGTATCTTGGAAGTAACTAAGTTTTTTATTTATTTATTTTTATTTTTTAAAAATTTTACAGGCTCATAGGCAGAAGGGACTATCCTTGCCTCAGATGAGACTTTTGACTATGGACTTGAGAGTTAATGCTATAATGAGGTAAGATTTGGGGGGACTATTAAGAAGGCATGATTGTATTTCAAAATGTGAGAAAGGAGATTTGGGAGAGAACAGGGGCTGAATAATATGGTTTGGATTTGAGTCCCAACCCAAATCTTATGTAGAAATGTAATCCCCAATGCTAGAAGTGGGGCCTGGTGGGAGGTGATTGGATCATGGTGGTTTCTTACAGTTTAGCACCATCCCTCTAGTGCTGTTCTTGTGACAGTTATCGTGAGATCTGATTGTTTAAAAGTGTGTAGCACCTCCCCACTCCATCTCTTTTTCCTGCTTCAGCCATGTAAGAGGAGCCTGCTTCCCCTTTGCCTTCTGCCATAATTGTAAGTTTCCTGAGGCCTTCTCAGAAACCAAGAAAATGCCGGAATCATACTTCCTGTAAAGCCTGTGAGCCACTTAAACCTTTTTTCTTCATAAACAATCTGGTCTCAGGTGTTTCTTTATAGCAATGCAAGAACGGAGTAATACATCTGTCTAATGGAACTCCTAAAATTGGCAGCAAACATATATTGTAGTGTGTAAACTAAATTAATGGGTTATGTTCTATGTGAAAATCATCAAACAATGCTTATAATTTATGCACTTTTCTATATGTGTATGTTATATATTAATTATATTAGTATGCTAGAACCGCCATAACAAAGCACCATAGACCAGTAATTTATTTTCTTTAACTACTGGAGGTTGAAAGTCCCAGATCAAGATACCAGCAAGATTTATTTCTTCTGAGATCTCTATCCTTGGCTTACAGATGGGCATTGTCTCACTTTGTCCTCAAATGGCCTTTGCTCTGTGAATGCACATCCTTGGTATCTCTTCTTATAAAGATACCAGTCATACAGGACTCCACCCTTAAGACATCATTTAACTTTAACTGCCTTCTTAAAAGTACCTTTGCCCGGCCAGACACAGTGGCTCATACTTGCAATCCCAGCAATTTGGGAGGCCAAGGCGGGAGGATCACCTGAGGTCAGAAGTTCGAGAACAGCCTGATCAACATGGGGAAACCCCGTCTCTACTAAAAATACAAAAATTAGCTGGGCGTGGTGGTGTGTGCCTGTATTCCCAGCTATTCAGGAGGCTGAGACAAGAGAATTGCTTGAACCTGGGAGGCGGGGGTTGCACTGAGCTGAGATCATGCCACTGCACTACAGCCTAGGTGACAGAGCAAGACTCCGTCTCAAAAACAAAAACAAAACAAAACAAACAAACAAAGTATCTTTGCCTATCTCCAAATGAGAACATCACCAAATCAATTTTGGGGATACCATTTAGCCTATAACACCAATAAAAATATAACAAAAATGAAAGAAAAATAAAGAAACAACATCTAAAATCTGAAATATATCTTACATGGCAATCATCTACCCTCGCTCCTTCCTTTGCTACCCTTGTATTTCCATTACACATCTCAGTATAACAGATTTTAGTAGCCTCTTCCTTCCTTGCTTCTATGTCTGCATCAACCATATTGTGCATCTGCCATTAATCTAGCATCATTTCTCCTGTTATCATTGGGAAGAGTTGGGAATGTTTATTCTCAAAACTTTAAGCAAAATATTGAAAATATAATTATATTTGGATTTTATTGAGAACAAGAAGCTTCCCTTTGCCTTAAAGAAATAAAATTGCATTAAGAAATGTATCAAATCCTATTTTTTTCAAACCACTTTCAAATGTAGATCATATTTGGAAACTCAAGTAAAAATGTAGCATCATGTTAATTAATACATACTTGCTATGGAAGTAATTAGTAAGTAATTTAAGTGGCAGGAACTTTATAAGCCTAAACAATTTTAAAGATCAAATTAGAAAATGATTCTTAAGAGTAAATATTGCTTTTAATGACTAAATGTGTTATAAATCTGAATTGTACACAAATATGTTTGTGCTAGGACTTAGTTATTTTACCAATATTCCACACTATCCAATTCTGTTGCTGAACAATACACAGGAGCAGTGCCTGACCTGGGATTATACAGTTGGTTCTTGGAACTTGGCAAAGAATTTTAGAAATTTTAGATACCCATGATAACAACTTTGAAGTTGGATGAACTATAATCCTTGAATGAAATCAATGTCACATTCAAGATTTTCAATACAAATCATACACAATACATTTTAAAAGTATACCCAAAGTAAAGGACTGAAATACATAGCAACTAATCCAGCCCCAGGGGTATATGAACAGCTGGCTTATTTTTCACTGCTCATAAGCCTTTGAATTTAGCTGTACTGTTTACTGCATTTAAACATGTAGTGCTTATAATATCCTTAATAAGGAAAACAGGATTGCTTTCATAAGCACAAGCTCTTAGTTACATCATATGAAACACATAAATAATAATATTAAATACACTTAGCTATTCAATAATATGGAATACCTTGCAAATTATGTTATATGCTGAAAAAATGATACTTTGAATATCTGTCATTTTTCTTGTACAACTGTATTCTACATCTATTTTTCTATTTGGTAGCTAAAATTAGAATAAAGGCATGCCCTGAATATAGCATACATAAAAATGTGTTACATTTACTCTAAACTAGTCAAATGGAAGAAACTCATTTGATATTTTTACATGTCAGTTCAATTTTCTGAGTTACAGAAAATAGGACAATTTACAGATTATTCTGTAAGCCTAACGCACCTGCTTATGTATACTGTAATAAAGTTAAAAGGCTATAAACTGTGTCTTAACCAAATAATTTTACATAGAGAGATGTTGACATATGTATACAATCCTTCAGAAGGTAGACATAAATATTTGGTGTATTTACTGATTTCTTTATTGATTTAATAGTAAAGTTAATAGTAAATGCTTAAAAAATTCTAATTTCTTCTGTTTCATTTTTTAAACTGCTTTGTTAAGATATAATTAACATATCATCATACAATTCACCCATTTAAAGTGTACAATCTAATGATTTTTAGTATGTTCGCAGAGTTGTGCAACCATCACCACACTCGATTTTAGTACATTTTCACCTCCCAAGAAACTCCCTAACGTTGGCAGTCATTCCCAGTTTCTCCCCTATTCCTCACCTATCCTTTGTCCCCCACCCCACATACTTGCTATGAAAGTAATTAGTAAGTAATTTAAGTGGCAGAAACTTTATTGAGCCTAAGCAATTTTAAAGATCAAATTAGAAAAGAATTATTAAAAGTAAATATTGCTTTTAATGACTAAATGTGTTATAAATCTGAATTGTACTTAAATATGTTTGTGCTAGGACTTAGTTATTTTACCAATATTCCACACTATCCAAATCTGTTGTTGAATAGTACACAAGAGCAGTGCCTGATCTGGGATTATACTGTTGGTTCTTGGAACTTGGCAAAGAATTTTAGAAATTTTAGATACCCATGATAACAACTTTGAAGTTGGATAAACTATAATCCTTGAATGAAATCAATGTCACATTCAAGATTTTCAATACAAATCATACGAAATACATTTTAAAAGTATACCCAAAGTAAAGGACTGAAATACACAGCAATTAATCCAGCCCCAGGAAGCCACTTATTTATTTCTGTCTCTATATATTTGCCTATTCTAAACTTGTTTTCCTCCCATATAACTGTAATTATACATGCTTGTAGAAAATCAAACATCTCCACCTCTCTCACTCCCCACCCAACCACCTCAGCCTCTGATAACCACCATTTTACTCCACCCTTCTATGAGATCAGTGTTTTAAGATTCCACATGTAAGAGAGGTCTTGTGGTATTTTTCTTTCTGCACCTAAATTATTTTACTTACAATATATTTTCCATGTTGATCCACATTATCACAAATGACAGGATTACATTCTAATTATGTTTAAGTAGTATTCCATTATGTATATATACCACATTTATTTCCATTCCTCTGTTCATGGACACTTCTGTTGATGCCATATCTTAGCTATTGTGAATAATTCTGCAATAGACATGAGAGTGCAGATAGCTCCTCAACATACTTATTTCATTTCCTTTGGATACATACTCAGTAGCAAAATTTTTAGATCATATGGTAGTTGACCTTTTAATATTTTGAAGAAATTCCGCAATGTTTTAAATTATGGCTACACTAAGTTACTTACATTCCCATCAAGAGTGTATAAGGATTCTATTTTCTTCACATCCTCACCAATACTTGTTCTCTTCTGTTTTTTTGATAATGACCATTCTAACAGGTGTGAAGTGATGTCTCATTATGGTTTTGATTTGTATTTTTATAATTATTAGTGATGTTAAGCATTTTCTTCAAATACCTGTTGGTCATTTGTCTGTCTTCTCTGAGGAATGCCTATATGGGTCTTTTGCCTATTTTGTAATATGGCTAATTGTTTCCTTGTCAGCGGGTTGTTTGAGTTTCTTGTATATTTTGAATATTAACTCCTTATAAAATGCATTAGGTGATTTCTCTAAATCTGTAGATTTTCTCCTTACTCCATTTATTGTTTCCTTTGCTGTGCAAAAACTTTTTAGTTTGAGGTAATCCCATTTATATTTTGGCTTTTGTTGCCTATGCTTTTCAGGTCATTTTCAAAAAAAAAATCACTGGCAAGACTAGTGTTTGGATGTTTTTATCCCTAAGATTTCCTCTTGTAGTTCCACAGTTTCAGGTCTAACATTTAAATTAGGTTCAACATGAAATTCAAACATTTATTGAACTGGTTTAGAATTAATTTTTGTATATGGTTTGAGTCACAGTTTAGCTTCCTTCTGCATGTGTATATCCCGTTTTCCTAATATCTTTTACAGAAGATATTTCCCTTTCTTCGTTATGTGTTTTCAGCACCTTTGTCAAAAACCAGTTAGTTTTAAACATAAGGATTTATATTGTAACTCTATTCTGTTCCATTGGGCTGTTAGTCTGTTTTTATGCCAGTACCATGCTGTTTTGCTTATTACAGCTTTGAAGTATACTTAGGAGCCAGGTAGGGTGATACCTTCAGCTTTGTTTTTGTTTATGATTGCTTTAGCTGTTTGGGCCTTTTATGGGTTCCATACAAATTTTAAGATTTTTTTTGTGAATAATGTCATTAGTATTTACATAAGGATTGCATTTAACTTATAAATTGCTTTGGGTAGTATGGTATGAATATTTTAACAATATTCATTCCTCTAACACATGAACATGAGGCAGCTTCCCTCTCATTTGTACCTTCCTCACTTCCTTTTATCAACGTTTTATAGTTTTGAGTGTTGAGATTTTTGCTTACTTGGTTAAATTTATTACTAAATATTTTAATTTTTGTAGCTATTGGGAATGGGATTAATTTATTGATTTCTTTTACAGATAGTTCAATTTTGGCATATGAAAACACTAGTAATTTCATATGTTAACCTTGTACCCTGCAATGCTGCTAAATTTGTTTATTAGAGCTAACAGATTTTTTGTGAAGTCCTTAAAGTTTTCTACATATAAAATCCTATCATGTGCAAACAGAAACAATTTAAGTTTATCCTTTCCAATTTTGATACCTTTTATTTTTTTCTCTTGCTTAATTGTTCTGGCCAGGACATCAAGTACTATGTTGAATAGAAGTGATAAAAAATTAGGTATCTTTATCTTGTTTTGGATCTTAGAAAAAAAACCTTTCAGTTTCCTCATTCAGTATGATGTTAGTTATGGGTTGTCATATATGGCCTTTATTATATTAAGGTACATTCTTTCTATACTTTCGGTAAAAGTTTTTATTATGAAGGGATGCTGAATTTTCTCAAATACTTTTTCTGCAATTATTGAAATGATTGTATAACTTTTGTAATTCATTCTGCTAATGTGATATATAATATTTATTGCTTTGTATATGTTGAACCATTCTTGCATCCCTGGGATTAATTGCACTTGATTATGGCAAATGATATTTTTAACATGCTATTGAATTCAGTTTGCTAGTATTTTGTTAAGAATATGTGCATCTATGTTCATCAGAAATATTGCCCTGTATTGTCCTTTTTATATTGTGTCCTTGTGTAGTTTTAGTATCAGGGTGATGCATGCCTTGCAGAATGGGGTTGGAAGGATTCCCCCCTCCCTCCTTAATTTTTTTAAATAGTTATAGAAAAATTGGTATTAGGTTTTTTTAACATTTTATAAAATTCGGCAATGAATCCATCAGTTTCTGTACTCTTCATTGATGAGAGACTTTTATCACTGATTCAATTTTCTCACTCATATTGGTCTGTTCAGTTTTTCTGTTTATTCATGGTTTAATCTTGGCAGATTGTATGCATCCAGGAGTTTATTCATTCATTCTAAGTTATCCAATATGCTGGCATATAATTGTTCATAACAGTATTTTATGAACGTTTGTAAATCTGTGCTATCATTTTTAATGTCTCCTTTTTCTTACCTGATTTTTTTGAGTCTCCTCCCTTTTTTTCTTAATCTAGCTAAAGGTTTGTCAATTTTGCTTATCTTTATAAAAAACCAATTCTTCTTTTTTTAATTATTTGTAATGTTTTTACAGTCTATTTCATTTATTTCATCTCTAATGTTTATTATTTTCTTCCTTCTATAAATTTGGCGTTGAATTTGTTTTTGTTTTTCCAATTCCTTGAGATACAACATTAGGTTTTTTACTTGAGATCTTTCTGTTTTGTTTTCTTTTCAATTTGTATAAATTTGTGGCATACATGTGCATAGTTGCGGAGTTGTCAAGTCAGGGATCTTCTAATATATCAATCACTTGAGTAATGTACATTGTACCCATTAAGTAATTCCCCATTATCCACCATCATGACAACTCCTTCAGCCTTCTGAGACTCCCTTGTCCATTATTCTACTCTCTACATCCATGTGTACACATTAGTTAACTCTGGCTTATGAATGGGAACATGTAATACTTGTCTTTCTTTTTTCTTTTTTTTGAGACAGTCTCACTCGCTCAGACTAGAATACAGTGGCCCGATCTCGGCTTATCACAACCTCCGCCTCCAGGGCTCAAGGGACTCTCTCGCCTCAGCCTCCCAAGTAGCTGGAATTACAGGAGCACGCCACTACCACCTGGCTAATTTTTGTATTTCTAGTAGAGACGAGGTTTCACCATGTTGGCCAGGCTGGTCTAGAACTCCTGACCTCAAATGATCCACCCATATTTGTCTTTCTGTTACTGACTTGTTTCACTTAAGATAATGGTCATTTGTTCTATCCACATTGCTGCAAAAGACATGATTTTATTATTTCTTATGACTGAATAGTATTCCATTGTGTATATACACCACATTTTTTTAAATTCAATCATCCATTGATGGACACTAACACTGATTCCATAACTTTGCTAATACTGCTATAAACTTCCCTTTTAGAACTGCTTTTGCTGTATCCTGCAGGTTTGGAACTGTGACGTGTCTTTCCTATTTGTCTCAATAATTTTAAATTTCTCTTTTAATTTCTTCATTAAATCATTGGTTATTCAGAAGTATATTGTTTAATTTTGAAGTATTTGTAAAGTTTCTTAGGTTCTTCCTGTTGTTGATTACTATTTTTATAACATTGTGGTCATAAAAGAGATTTTATATTATTTCCACCTTTTCAAATTTGTTAAGATTCGTTTTGTGGCATGTTATATAATCTACGTTGCAGAATATTTTATTGTTCCATGTATAGTTGAGAAGAATGTGTATTCTGCAGTTGTTGGAATGCTCTATACGTGTCCATTAGGTCCATTTGTTCTAAAGTGCAGTTTAAATTTGATATTTATTTGTTGATTTTCTATCTGGATGATATTTCCATTGCTAAAAGTGAAGCCTTGAAGTCTTCAACTATAATTGTATTGCTTTCTATCTCTCCCATTAGATCTAATAATATTTGCTTTACATATTGGGGAGCTGCGTTGTTGGATGGAGGTATATTTACAACTTTTATATCCTCTAACTGACTTAACCTATTTACAATTATATAATGACCTTTTCTGTCCTTTTTTTTTTTAACAGATTTTTACTTAAAGTCTATTTTTTCTATTGTAAGTATAGCTATTTCTATTGTCCTTTTGTTTCCATTTTCATGGAATATCTTGAATATCTTTGTCCATCCCTTCACTTTCAGTCTACTTGTGTACTAACAGTTGTAAACTGTACTAACAGTTTCAGTCTACTTGTGTACTAAAACAGAGCGGAATAAGTGGTAAGCACCTCAGTAGGCCATCTTGTTGATGTCACCTTCTGAAGCTTTTAAAACTATATACATTCACTAAACCGATGTAAATATTAATTCGATAAAGTTTACTGGGCACTTTCTACATAACTGTAATTGCCAAGTCCTTGTTATATGTAACAGTCGGCAAACTATGGCTTATGGACCAAATCTGGCCTGTCATGTAGGTTTTCTTGTTGTTGTTTGTTTTTTTTATTTTATTTTGTTTATTTATTTTTGAGACAGAGTCTTGCTCTATCACCCAGGCTGGAGTGCAGTGGCCCTGTCTCAGCTCACTGCAGCCTCCACCACCTGGGTTCCAATGAGTCTCTTGCCTCAGCCTCAGGGGTAGCTGGGATTACAGGCGTGTGCCACCATGCGCAGCTATTTTTTGTATTTTTAGTAGAGACGGGATTTCACCGTGTTGGCCAGGCTGGTCTCGAACTCCTGATCTCAGGTGATCTGCCCTCCTTAGCCTCCCAGAGTGCTAGGATTACAGGTGTGAGCCACTGCTCCCAGCCTGTTTTTTGTTTTGTTTTGTTTTGTTTTGAGATGGAGTCTCCCTTTGTCACGCCCAGGCTGTTGTGCAGTGGCGCAATCTCAGCTCATCGCGACCTCCACCTCCCAGATTCAAGCTATTCTCCCGCCTCAGTCTCCCAGGCAGCTGAGATTACAGGTGCCCACCACGAAGCCTGGGTAATTTTTTTTTTTTTTTGTATTTTTATCAGAGACTGGGTTTTACCGTATTTGCCAGGCTGTCTCTAACTCCCCACCTCAGGTGATCTGCCCACCTTGGCCTCCCAAAGTGCTGGGATTACAGGCATGAGCCACTGTGCCTGGCCCACGTGTGTTTAGAAATAAAGATTTTGGAACACACTGCTCATTCATTTCTTTCTTATGATTCTCTAAAATTCCAGAATTATAATAGTTATAGTAGGTATTGCATGATCAGCAAAATAAAAATATTTACTATGTGTCTGTTTACCAGAAAAGGTTTGTTAAACCTTCATGTAGAGGATTTTGTGTACATGTAAAAAAGGTAAGGTACTAGCTACGGTTTGTAAGATATCCAAATAATATCAATAATAAGTGATACCAAAGTCACAGGTTTTCTTTACCTTTCTCAGTGTCTTTACATGCAATCAGGGGGATAGAGCACTGGCAATTCTTAGGCAATTTTTGTGTGAATCAGAAGAAACATTATGTGTAAGCATCCTAGTGCTAATATTAGCACACATTTAAATATTTTGTAGATATTTATAAAGAAATTGAGCTAAAACATATCTAGTAACATGCACTGAGCACATATCAAATGCAAATCAGTCAAGTGCTTATACAAACGTGAAAAAGAGATATTATGAGTTTCATTTACTATCTTACTTAAAATATAGCAATAAAAACCATAATAAATTTAACAACTGAGTCAACTCTTCATAGTCTGAATAGTCTTAAAAATTAGACTTTACTTTTATATCCTGCTCTAGTCAGGTCTCTTGTTTTTAAATTCACAGCTCCACTCCTTCCTATCTGTACGGTTTTGCTTAGCTTAGGATCTTTAGCATGCTAACAGAGTGGTAGTGATGAAAATATGTGATCATATTAATTGGTGGGAAGAGGTTGGATTCTGGATATAGAGTTTGTCCTTTATATTCACAGGTTCCACATCCACTAATCTGACTAACCGAAGATCAAAATGTTTTTTTAATCCAGAAAATGCTTTGTTTTTTTTCTGGAATGTTCTATGTTTTTGAGCCTATGATGGTTATATAGGTACTGAACAAGTAAAGACTTTTCTTTTCCTTGTCATTATTTTCTAAACAATAGAGTTTATCAATTATATTTTCTTATTTTGTTATTTTAGATAAATACCCAGTATTGAGGTTGCTGGATGATATGGTAGTTCTGTTGTTAGTTTTTATCTAAATTATTGTAAGTAATCCAGAGATTGCTTAACATATACAGGAGGTTGTGCATAGGTGATTTGCATATATTATACTATTTATATAATGGACTAGAGCACCCATGAATTTTAGTATCCACAGGGTTTCTGAAACCAAGCCCCTGTGGAGACCAAGGAATGACTGTATTTCTAAGGTAAAGTCAATACAGTTTACTGACTAATAATGTGAAATGTGAGAGGAAAAAAGTCAAGGATAATTTATATATACACTGTTTTTCCTGAAAATCTAAGATGATAGAGCAGCTATTGATTGACATGGTAAAGAATGTGTGGGATCAATTTTAAAGGAATAGATCAGGAGTTTATTTTCAAACACGTTAACACTAACTGCTTAAACTTTAGGTGATTTTATGTCCTAGGTACTTAACGCCTTAAAGTACATGGGCAAATGACACCTAGACTTTTCTCAAATAAATGTCTGCATAAGTGCATTTAAACAGGACAGGAAAGGTAGGATGACAGAAAGGTGCTTATTTTCCCACACTTTAAAAAAAGTCATGAAAATAAATATCAGAAGCAAAATTAAACATATGTGATAATTTCATGATGCCTCAGTTTTCTATATTAGAACATAAACTAATTTGAATATTTCCTGAGAATATCAGAATGACAGTAAAATGATATATATTAGAATAAATTGCTTTTATTATATGTGTAGAGACATGAGATGAATATTTCTGGAAATGCATACATAAATTTAAATATATTTTCAAAACAGTAAGTATGTAGCATTTTCCACTATTTCACTATCGTATTTTAAGTCAATTTGATTTCCCAACTGAATGAGCATTCTCACACCCTTTTACTCATGCAATGAAGAAGTGAAAGGACTGTAATTTATGGCTACATTGTGTAGTTTTCACTGGGGGAAGGAAAGGTGTTATATAGAAATGTATACATTTTTTATTTCCTTAAAATTTCATCTCAGTCACCTTCAATGAATATTATTCGTTCCATATTACTGTTTTTTTGGACTAAATTAGAAGACTGTAAAGCTGCATTAGGTTTTTCAAAGATGGCAAAACAAAACTTCCTTTAAAATAAAATTAAATCAACAAAGCAGAGTTCAAGGAAAGTAATAGAAAAGAAGGGTCTGTTCTTTCAGGTTAAATAATAAACTAATGCATTATCTTAAGGAACAAAGTGTTCCAATAAATATTATTTGAAATGAAAGTTTACAAGCTATCCATTTGCAACTTAAATATAATCTGAAGTAATAAAATCAGTGGGATTGTATATTTATTACCATCATGCTAGAAATAGAAGAGAATATCTCCCATGAAAAAACTTCTCAGAAGAGCATCACAAACTTCAATTCCTGTCTGGTAGGTGATCACTTAATATATTTAAATTTTAGATTATAATCTCAAAAACAAAACAGAACAAAACTATCCCCTGACCAGGCAAAAGTAAGAAAATGTACACAAAGAACTGTAAAACTTCTATCATTTTATTTGGGCATAAACTGGAGTCTAGAATTATGAGTATTTTGTCATGGTCATTGGACAAAATTATTTGGTTTATAAATACACTTTTTTCATATTTGAAGCACTCAAGTCCAGAAAACGTTCAGTTTCTAATAGGATAATATTGTGAGAGAGAGACAGAGTCCTAGAAGCAGCAAACTGTGGGTCTGTTGTACTGTTACTACCTCTCCAAACTCTCAATTCTTATATTCATATAATCCACTGATTCTTGGCCTTCTCTACCTCAGCA
This sequence comes from Nomascus leucogenys, assembly GCF_006542625.1. Taxonomy (NCBI): domain Eukaryota; kingdom Metazoa; phylum Chordata; class Mammalia; order Primates; family Hylobatidae; genus Nomascus; species Nomascus leucogenys. The sequence goes on along the minus strand of NC_044385.1, from coordinate 82,119,569 downwards.
GTCCTCAACATTTTTGGTACCAGGGACCAATTTTGGGGAAAACAATTTGAAACTATTCCACCTCGGATCATCAACCATTAGTTAGATCTCATCAGGAATGTGCAACCTAGCTCCCTCACATGCGCAGTTCACAATAGCGTTGTTGGCACTTCAGTGAGAGTCTAATGCTGCTGCTGATCTGACGGGAGGCAGAGCTCAGGAAATAATACTCTCTTATCGGCCACTCACCTCCCAGTGGCACCCATTTCCTAACAGGTCATAGACCAGTACCCGTGTGTCCCAGGGCTTAGGGACCCCTGCTCTATCTCAACACTTCCAGGCAGCTACAAACCAATGATTACCAAATAGTTATGTAATTCCACCTGAAAACATAAATATTTTAACATATGGCAATTTAACATCATAATAAAATGCACAAAACAATATTAAAATATATTGTATTATAAAATTTTTGCATTTTGCCACATAAAAATAATATATTTCTTATATTAATGGTAATCTAATAATTATTTGCCTCAAATTGTTTATTTATGTCTATTTTTAATTTGCAGACTTGACAGCTGCTCAGGATTGTATTTTTTAGGATTATTAAATATTCTAAAGTTTTAATTTATACTAATGCAAAAATGTACCTTTGATAAGAAAGTAATACATATATTAAAATGGGTAGAAAATTAATTTTAAAATAAATTTTAGGGTAAGTGGAAGTTGAAGACACTTTTTTCACGTTTGCATGAATTTTGTTTAGTTTTAGATTTCCCAAAGAAAACAAAATAATTAATCTGCTTCTTACTTTCTCCAATAATTAGCCAAGATTCATAGGTCACATTATTTTTACTCAGCTTAAAACAAAAATATCTACACTGTGATTTTGTGGCCAGAATACTCTTTATTCTGCTAATTTGACAGAAATAAATTATTTAACTGTAATAATAGAATAGTAAAATATAATAGCATTTCATTTATTAAAAAATCCAACTATCTGGAAATCTCCACATCATAAAGTTAACAATTATAAATATCATTTAAAAGGCTTAATGTGCTCTAACATAGTAAAGGTATTTCTCCTTATTTGTTTTTTATTGTTTTGTTTTTGCATAGCCAACCTCAACTTATTTTGTAGTTTGAAGATATTTTGTTATCGGAAGTATTATATGTCATATATGATCCATAAATGGCAAAAAAATTGTTCTTTTAAAATTCTTTCCCTGCCCAATCTGATTTGTGTGTTGTAAGTCACAAAATAAGAGTTTTTTTTATTTTTTTTCCATGATTCTTCATGTTTTTGCTCTTGTGTTTCATTTGTTGGTTTCTGTTGGAGGTGTAAATGTTTTTCTCTATTTGATATGCTTTCTGATAACTGAATGTTTGGAAAATTAATAATCAATAACCTATAAATAATTTCAACAATTTATTGAATAATTGAAAGTGAAAATTGATGTTACTTTCAAACATTTGTTTTGTAAATTATTTTTCTGCACAAAGAAGTAAAATTCCCCATTGCTTTTTGGTGGATAATTTTAGTGATTTAATTATGTTCACAGGAATATTTCAAAGGATCAATTTTACAAAAAATGTTTAAAAAGAACCTTTCATCTATCTGTTTTTGTGGTTTATATAGAGTTCACCTATAATAAAATTAATAATGTTTTATTATTGCAATCAAAGATAAACACTTCTTTTTTATCATTCTATGGTTAATAACAATATATTTCACAAATGTTACGTAATTATGAGCAGTTATTTTATACCATGTTGTTTCATTGTTCTTCACAAACCCACAAGAAAATATCAAGATATTTCACCTTCTTAATTTTATTAGAAACAAAAGTGCTTATTGTGAAAAAGAGAATTCAAATATTACAGTGCAAATACATCATTTGTGTTTACAAATACATCATTTGTGTTTACCAATACATGTGACTAAGTTGCAGTTAAAAAAAGTCCATTTCCATTATTAGTGACAAAATATAAAAGTATACTTACAGAAAATAGTCAAAGTAGTGTTATATTTGTTTTCAAACAGTAAAATGGTATAATTGTACTGACACTTTCCATCAAGACAATCTAATAAGTATCCAATTGTTTATCCTATAAGTAGGTTTATATATATATATATGTATATGTATTATATATATTCTTTCTTTCACATGTTGTGATGCTTATTTTAATGTGTCACCTTGGCTAGGCTACAGTATTCAGTTATTCAACTGAACACCAATATAGGTGTTGCTCTGAAAATATTTTGCAGATGTGTCTAACATTTATCATTAGGTGACTTTGAGTGAACAAAATTAACCTTGATAATCTGGGTTGGCCTCATCTAATCAATTGAAAGACCTTAAGAGCAAAAACTGGGGTTTCCCTGAGGAAGAAGTTATGCAAGCTGACTGCAGCTTTAGCTCCTAACCCAGAGTTTCCAGTTTTCCAGTCTGTGGCTGGCCCACCCCACAGATTTGCCTAAATGGACCCCAACAATTGTATAAAATAATTTCTTGAAAAAAACCTCGCAACTCTCTCTCTCACTTTCTCTACAAACACACACACACACACACACACACACACACAATGTTAGTTTAGTATAACCCAAACTGATACACATGTTTTCTACCCTTATTTGGTAATAATTAGAAAAATGCAATCTGTCAGTCATCATTTCTTTATGATTCTGATGGTTGAGAAAAGTGTTTTAATATGGCACAGACAGGAACCAAGCTCATAAAAGTCATAACTAAAATCATGCAAACTCATTTGTAAATGTTTGTATGCATTGGGAGCTAGTAAGCTATGTCTTCATTAAACAAAACAAATAAGTCAATTATTCATATAAATAATGTTCCCCTATATTTTAATTACCAAATCCAATTTAAAAATTCACTTCAGTGATTTGGAGATGGAACAATAAAAATACTTAACACAGAATGGAGATATTAAGTAGTTTTACCGCAAACATTGCAAAAAGATTTTTCTTATCTAATTATAAACCTGTAAAAACATATTATTGTAAATAATTACAAATTAAAACTGTATCTGTTCTTTACATCCTCAATTTATTATAATACTGTGTGTTAGTTGTATATAATACCTACTATCTTGATAATGTTTAATTATAAGACAACAAAGTAGGAGGTAGAATTATCAACTTTGGGTTATAAAATTCTTTAAAATAAATGAATGTAAGATGTCTGCTGGTCATCAGTTACATAATCAGCAAATATAAACATTCAACTACATAACAAAATTAAAATATGTTATAAAGTTTACTATGTTTTTAATCCATATATTAGATTACAATATTGCTTCTTCTTGATTTCTTGATCATTATAGAAACCCATAGGAGGCCAAATTATTACAGATTGAATGGAATGAAATAGAATTATACTTCCCTTGGTAAGTATTTAAACACGGTAACAAACTAACAAAATATTTATTCTCAGACAATACCTTTTGCTGTCTTCACATATCATAATACATTTTTAATTACAGACATACATTATTGACTCTGAAGAGACAATTCCACATATGAAAGTATTCAAGAAAACTAAAATATATAATGGGAAGTTTGTATGTAAGAAAAAGTACAATAACTGATTATAGAAATTTTACTTCATTTTTTGGGGAAAAAATCAGATATTACCCAGTATTTAGGCATTTTAAGATAGTTTATATTAGTATGATGACTCTTTAAATGGTTCTATTTCCATTGGCCATAATATACATGATGATGATGAAATCTCACTCTCAATCATGAAGCATTTTTTTCCTTTTAATAAAATTAATGAGGAAAATACTTATGGTGATATCTAATATTAATAAATACAACTAGTATAACATGTATATATTGCAGCACAAGATAGTGAAAACATATCCAATGCAGTAGTAGAGTAGTATTACTACATTATATATATATACATACATATAATTCCATATATATTATATATAATGTGTATATATATATGTAATGTTATATTTGCAAATAATGGAAATACGACAAAGAGTTGATTTTAAAAGGTCTAGAGAGCATTCTTAATTATGAAACTAAAGATTCTGGAGAGTAGAAAATAATTTTGATCCTTAAATTTTCTTTTATGTTTAGAAAGCATGTTGAAAAACCTTAGATTATCTAATTTTTATGTCAGAATTATATCCTACCTCCAACAGACTTTCTTCCTTAAATTATTTAAATAATATTTTACTTTCTGGATATTCATGTGTGTTTTTACCATCATTGTAAGATAGCTATTTCCAGCATTAAGTGAAATTTTGCAACCTTTCTTTTTGCAGTTTTTATTTATTCAATAAATATTTCTTAAAGGACTACCATGTCTGAGGGAATATTTCTAGAAAAGCAGTGATGAAAAATTTAAAGTGCTTATTCCTATTCAGCTTAAGGTTTTGTAGAAATCTGTAAGAACTAATAATCAATGAACCAACTGATCAATAATCTAAAATGGTGGCAAGTGCATCATGGTAAGAGAATAAGAGAGTTACTAAGCAAGTGGAGGCAAATTTACTCTAGAAGGGGAGATTTGTGAAAATCTTCACCAAAGAAGAGATATGTGACTTGTAAGACTGGATATAGCATAAATATGTCTTTTAGATTAAGAGAAGAATATTTTGAAAAAGGGAAACATCATGTGCTTGCCACAATCATTTTGTTGCTTTTGCGGCTAATACTTTCATTTCTTCTTTGACCTTGATTTTAATGCATATCCACTGGGTCACAATTATACAGTTTGAAATAATTAATAAAGTATTGAAAAAGAAACTATTATACAATAGTTACACTTTATACTTTTTTATGATATTATGACACTAAATATATCAATATATTTTTCATCATGTGAAAAATAAAAGACTCTTGAAAGGATGGCACACTGATTTCTAAATTAATTTCTTATTGTACCCCTAAAGAGACAGAATGGTCATAGCAGCTTGTTTCTTTAAGGTTAACAGCAGAGTCTTTCAAAATAGTCAGCTATGACAGAATCTTAAGCAATGCAAAGTACTCATAAGAGTGACAGCCTGTCTGCTTTTCTATGTTCTATTGGTTGCAAGAAATTCACAGTGTCCACCTTCACTCAAGATGAGGGTGCTGAACAAAGGAGTGAATCATCAGAGTTATATCCTAGCACCTTTTATTTCCTCGTCAATCATGTAAATTCATTCATTCTTTAATTTGGGAAAAAAGTTAGCTTTTGTTAAATTTAAGCAGAGAATCTATAGCTATCTCATATTGCATTTCATATTTTCAAGTGCTAAAATTTTTCATAGGTAAACATTTTTTAAAGTATAATCAATATCTATTGTCAGGATATTTTCTTATTTCATCAGATGAACTTAATCACATGTTGTTTTCTGTCTTCCATTATTTAAAGATAGGATATTACAAAGACACTGTGTGTTCATGTGTGTTTATACACATATTTGTGTATATATACATTCTATTTCCTTTTGCTATACATTTTTCTTTTGTTTATCATCAACATTGTAACAGAAAGGGTTGAAATTAACTTACAAAGATATTCAAATATCAAAGATTAATTGCCACATTTACTACCAGCTGAAGTTCTCACAAGTTGGAAGTCACCCCAATTTGTGTATCAGCAGTGCTTAGTGCACAGACAGCATTGAAGGTTTATTTGTTGAACTGAACTACAAAGACAAAAGGTAAGTGAGATTTTCTTTCAAAAGTTTAAAAGGATGAAATACTGTTTATTTTGGCACACTATATTCTCACTGATTAGAATGCTGGATAAGCAATTTTAAGTAAGAAGAAAATTTGTTTACTCATAAATCATTTGTCTTATGTTTTCACGAGTGTGGTGTGTGTTTTTAAATGACAGGAAACCAGTGTTTCTCAAAATGTAGTTTGTTCTTTAAACCTACATCACTAAATGTACTTAATCAGAAACATCATGGTTTGGCATATAGAAGCTGGCACTACAACAAATTTACAATCTTCCAAATGATTAATGTAAACAATATTTTGAAGGACATTTATGGGACTAAATTATATGCACTGCACAAACTATGTCATATAAATAAAGTTGATTTTTATTATTCTCACTATATTGACAGGGGCAGAAAATCTACATTGAAGACATGGTCTGAGGAAAGGGAGAAAAGACATAACTATTGATTCTGTACTCAATATTTCCAACATGGTATGACTCTACAGTGCATAACATTCTTAAACCAGACTAATTTATAATGACATATAAGAATATAATTAAAATTCACACTGCTTTATCTACATACAAAAACTAGAAGATGCATTTCTTACCATTCTAGTTAATAATGTTTGCTGGGGGATATATTAAAAGGCACTATTGTCAATGAGTCTTTCATTTTTAGCTGTCACCAAAAATAAAAAAAAAGTGAATAAAATAATATGTATATTTCTAAAATGTACACTGACATTTCATATTGAATCTATTATGATGGTCTATTTAATGCTTCATTTTTCTCAAAACATGTTTATATTCTAGAATTAAATGTCACACAATAGCTCTTCTGGAAGTCTTTTATTGAGTAACTTGTAAACAAGCTAAGTTTATCTGAAATTGAACATCTCTGAAATTTAGGTAGAAGAAGCAGGCCAGCTTTCAACGTAGCAAAAAAGCAACATAGCTTTATCTGTTATTAATATGTGGGCTTTATTTACCAAAATAGCAATTTTCATTGTATTTTATATCTGCGTGTCTGTGTGATGAAGATTAATGTTAGCGTATAGATTAGAATTAGATTTTCAGTTTGGTGTAGAAAAAAAAACTTAAAGTTTTCTAATGAAAATTTACAAAGGCATTACAAAGAAACCTTCATAGGTACGTCCTGTCCTCTGATAGATCCCATTCGGATTTAATATGTTTTAAATAAAGACTCAGGAGTTGGCTTCTGCGACATTCTTCCTTTTGTGGTATGAAACTCTTAAGTGGGATATTCAGCCAATGGCATTAAACTTTGTGCTTGTATTGTTAAGACATTGAAATATTCTTTACTCATTGATATCAGACACTGTCTTTAGTCTCTTGAGTGCCTCTTCTGTTACTCTATCTGTCCTATTTTCTAATAACGCTATCTGTCCTATTTTCTAATAACCTCCCAGTTTTCCCCATGATCCATTAACATTTGAGCCATCAGGGAATCCCCATGACTGTATTTCAGAAGTTCTGAAGACTCAGTACTTCAGGCTTCATTCATTTTAAATGACAAAAGTCAATGCAATTATTTTCTTAAATTTTAGGCTACTTTGACTATCCAGGGAGACCTAAGACAGCCAACTTCATTTCCAAGGACCCTCCCCTCAGAGCTTGGGCAGCCCACTTTCAACATTGGTAAAGAAGAATATTTATAAATACTACCTTTCTTCTTCAATTTCCCTAGTCAGAGCAGGCTCAGATGCCAGCAACAATGATGGAATCCCTTTAGACAAATACCTAACACTAGGCATTTAACAATACCTTATTAAACTTACGCTAATTTTAATTTTTTAAAAAACTTTTGCTTGTGCAAATAAATTATTATTAGATCATTTATTCTGTTACAATATAATCTTTACCTCCCTTTCATTTCCATCATGTCCTTTTATACTTTTTTTTTTTTTTTGAGATGGAGTCTCACTCTGTCACCCAGACTGGAGTGCAGTCATGCAATCTTGGCTCACTGCAACCTCCACCTCCCGGGTTCAAGTGATTCTCCTACCTCAGCCTCCCCAGTAAGCGAGATTACAGGCATGTGCCACTTATTCCTGGCTAATTTGGTATTTTTAGTAGAGGTGAGATTTTGCCATGTTGGCTGGGCTGGTTTCAAACTCCTGACCTCAAGTGATCCACCCACTTCAGCCTCTCGAAGTGCTGGGATTACAGGCGTGAGCCACCATGCCCGCCCTTCCTTTTATACTTCTTCATCTTTGAACTCAATACCTTATATCTTCCCTAATTTGTTGTGTATATATCTGATTCTGCTCTTGGATTATAAGTCTCTCTAGAATAGATGAACTTTAATTATAATTTCACTAAAGCTATAGCTCTTGGATGCTCAGCATATGCTTTCAGAATAAAAATAAACTAATTGAATAATTGTGTCTTTAACACTGGGTAAGTATAATGTCTCACTTTTAAGTATTTTAATTTTAAAAACTGCAATTGAATTCCCAAATCTCTCTACTATGTGCTGCTACATTGACCAAGATACAAGCATATGGATATATTTTCAAAATGCATCATTCATTATGAGGTTATATTTACAGCAATTCAACAATGTGACGGGCTTCTCACTCTCTTCAGCTTCTTGTTGATTTTTATTAGCTAATGTGACATTCAAAAATCAGAACACAATATCAAAGAAATAGACCAAGGAGAAAGAATCAAATGTATCAAAAAAGAAGAATCTTGTTAATTGAATTGCATTTCCATCCCCTTGTTGTGTGATTTAATTAGAGTTTGATTATTAGTTCAGAAATCTTAGATGCTACACAAGCAAACATTTATATTACAATTTAGACTACAATTTATTATCATAAAAATTTCATTATTTTCAATAGTGGTCTACTTTTTTCACATTTTACCTTACTTTATGTGGATCCTTTGTGATTGGCACTTGCCCATAATCTGGACTACTAGGGAGGTTGAGGCAGGAAGATTGCTTGAGCCGAGGAGTTCAAGGCCAGCCTGGACAACACAGTGAAAACCCATTTAAAAAAAAATTAAAAATTATCAAATTGAATCTACAGTGATCACAAGTACATGATATTAATTAGATTAAAATTACATTCTGTCTTTAGTTGTTTGCATATGTAAAATCCCTATCATTTATACAATATTTTCTTTCTTGACTATTTTTAATGTGATGTAATTTGCCAAACTAAAATATGTGTGTGTTATGAATATACACACACATACACACATATATATACACATATTTGTCTATCTATATACATATATAATACACATATACAAATTTTTACCTATTTTAAATCTTTTAACTATAAGTAGGATATATTCTCATTTCATAAGTACATATTTATATAATTTTAATTAGGTAAAATTCAAATATCTGAGTAAAATATTTGTACTACCAAATGTAAATGGATGTACTCTAATTCAATATACTTGCTAAATCAACTTTTTATGGAGGTAATTTGTTAAATAAACATAAATTTACCAAAGTCTTCTTATGTTCTTCTCATGGTGTTAGGCATGGATGATGTGTCCAGGAACAAGACAAATGTGGTACCTGCCCTGGTATTGTTTCTAATCCAGGAAGTTCTCTTTAATTTCAAGGCCTCCAACCAACTCAATTATTCAACAATTAGTAAGGATTATGTTAGATGCAAGGGATAGAACAGGGAATAAAGCAAGTAAATGTGCTATATTTCGTAAGTGTTGTAGTGTGAGAGGAGACAGAAAATAAATAATTACATTAGGTAGTATATTTAGAAGATAAACATGCTATGGGAAAAAAAATGTAATAGAGTAAGTGGGGAGGATTATACCGAGAGTCTTGTGATTTTAAAAGTAGTCAGATGAAACTACGCTGATTAGGTGAAAGATGAGCAAAAATGGAAGGAAATGAAGCAATGTGTCATGGGTATTTGGAAGAGTCAACAGCCAGTACAAAGACGGAGAGCCATGGGGAACCCTGGAGCATTGGAAAACTAGTGAAGCCCACCTAAACAGAAATGGATAATCAAGGAAGACAGTAGTATACAATAATGTCACAGACAGAAATTAACCCTACATATTATAGATTTTACAGACTATTTTATAGACTTTTATTTTACTCTAAGTAAAATGAGAAGATGATGTGGATGAACATACATTTATAAATGATAACTTTGGCAACTATGCTAAGAACTGACTGTAGCAAGAAAAGAATTTAGTAGGTAGACTAGTTAGCAGATCACTATAACTACTTAAGTTAAAGATAATAGCTTTTTCTAGGATGAAAACAGTGGTGGAAGTGGGAGGTAGATTCATCCTGCTATATTTTTCAAGGAAGAGTCAGGCAGATTTGTTGATATATTAGATTTAAAATGTGACAGAAAGAGAAGACCAGAGGCAATTTAAAGATGCTTAATCACAAACTGAAATGATGGAGCTACCACAGTCTAAGGTGGAGAAAAGGGAGCATGGAACAGGTTGACCCGCCTGATTGGAAATTTAGATTTTGACATCTTAATTTTGAGATAACCAAGCGACTAAAGTTGACACTTTTAACAATAAGAGATTTGGGGCACTGACCCCTAAATAGTTGAAAATTTGTGTTATTTTTGACTTTCCAAAGACTTAACTAATGATTGCGTACATTTGGCCAGAAGCCTTACCAATAACAAATAGTAGATGGACATATATATTGTATGTTATGCGTACTATATACTGTATACTTTCAAAAAAATTAAGTTGGAGAAAAGGAAATGTTACAAAAATCATAAGGAGGAAAAATATATTTGCAATTTATTAAGTAAAATGGATCATCACAAAGGTCTTCATTCTCATCATTTTCAAGTTAAATATGCTGAGGAGTAGGAAGAGACGGGGTTGGTCATACTGTCTCAGGAGTGACAGAGGGAGAAGAAAATTTGTGTGTAAGTGGATACACATAGTTCAAACCTGTGCTGTTCAAGGATCAACTGCATATTGAATATTATTTGGGTAAACAAGGTGAATTTTAAGGGAGAACTATGAGCCTAAGATATTTATTTTAGAGTCAGATAAATTTACCAAGTGAGTGAATGTGGCTAGAGAAGTCTAAGATCTGAGATCAGAATCCTACTCCTGTGTTAAGCAAAGAGGCAGATAAAAAGGTGAGAATGAAGTAGAAAGGGGCAGGTACTAAGAAAAAAAAAAAAAGAGGAGCAAGAAAATGTGGATTCTTGAAAGCAGGGCCAAGAAAGTGTTTCTAAAAGCGAGTGATAAAATATTAAATAATGTTTAGAAGGTGAGATGGTTAATATTGAGTGTCAACTTGATTGGATTGAGGGATGCAAAGTATTGTTTCTGGATGTGTCTGTAAGAGTGTTGCCAAAGGAGAATAACATTTGAGTCAGTGAACTGGGAGAGGTAGACCCACCCTCAGTCTGGGTGGGCACCACCTAATCAGCTGCCAGCATGGCTAGAATAAAGCAGGCAGAAGAAGTTGGAAAGAGCAGGCTTGCTGAGTCTTCTGACCTTCATCTTTCTCCCTTGTTGGATGCTTCCTGCCGTTGGACATTGGACTCCAAGTTCTTCAGCTTTTGGACTCGTGGACTTACACCAGTCGTTTGCCAGGACCTCTTGGGCCTTTGGCCACAGACTGAAGGCTACACTGTTGGCTTCCCTACTTTTGACGTTTTGAGACTCAGACTGGCTTCCATAATCCTCAGCTTGTAGATGGCCAATTGTGGAACTTCACCTTGTGATCCTGTGAGTCAATACTCCTTAATAAATTCTCCTTCATATATGCATCTATCCTTTTAGTTCTGTCCCTCTAGAGAACCCTGACTAATAGAGAATGCAAATGAGATGAAGACCATGAACAGAACGTTGAACTTAGCATGTAGAAGTCAGTTCAGATTTTCACGAGAGCAATAAACCTGGAGTAGGATGAGTACAGAGCAATTCAGTGGTTTAGTAGAGAATGAGAGGAAGGAAATTAGAGAAAAGTGACAATTATTTTAAGGATTTGAAAAATGACGGGCCATTCTTCCCAATTCTGTATTCAATAGTAGGTAAACAACAGCTGTCTCACATATTCAAAACATATGAATATTAAGTATGTAAACCTTTTTTGGGAGCAACTGAGAATTTTGTGAGTCAAGTCTACAAAATCATTTCATCTCAACCTCCACCACTTACATATTAAAAGATTGTGTGTCTTCACCTGGAGCTTCACTTACCTTTTAAAAACACAAAATTTTTTCAGCGAATATTGCATGTAGTCACATTTGTCAACGTCTACCTACTTAATTCTCAGGATAAATTCTTTCACTGAGTTCCAGAATGACTCAGAATAAATGTTCCTATATTTCTTTTGTTGTTCTCATCCTCTTTACTGAGTTCCAGTTACACTTTGGAATCATTTTCTTTGAAGACTATTATCCAGTTAGCAGTAGAGGTGATTTTTTATTGGCTTTATCTCTATGGAAAGTTCATCATTGGACATCAATATGGTGTGAGTTATGGTTCTGTAATTTTTGTGGTTTTTTTTCTGAATGTTTTCCCTGTCTACATATTTTGAAAGAAACCTGGAATATGTGCCTGGATCTACATATACCCAGGGAATTGAACTTTATTATATGCATTTCAAAATACAATTAAAAAATTCTCCACTTGGAGAATTTAGAAAAGTATTTAAAACAGCATAATTACTTCAGAGGAAAGTGGAGGAAGAGGAGCAAAGAAACATGCACCTATATAATAGAACAGTGGTTAAGAATAAAACAACAATGGATTGCAACAATTCTCAGAAAACACAAGAGGATTACCCAATGTCATATTTATGGTCATGAAATATATGACATAAGTATATTTTATACATTTTAGTGAGGTAGATGTTATTAGCAAACACAATGAGATCGATTTTGTCTGACTGGTGGAGAGAAAAATATGCAGTAAAAAAGGTAATTAAAGAATAAACAGAGTTTAATTAGAGAAGTCAAATAGGCAGCTTTGAGGTAAACTTTGTATTAATATGTTTTCATACTGCTGACAGATTCATACCTGAGACTGAGCAATTTAAAAAAGACAGAGTTTTAATGGATTTAATTTGATTGTCTGGGGATGCTCACAGTCATGGTGGAAGGTGAAAGGCACATCTCACATGGTGGCAGACAAGAGAAGAGAACTTGTGCAGGGAAACTTCCCTTTATAAAACCATCCGATCTCATGAAACTTATTCACTATCATGAGAATAGCATGGGAAAGACCCAATCCCATGATTCAATTACCTCCCACTGGGTCCCTCCCACAACACGTGGGAATTGTGGGAGCCACAATTCAAAGTGAGATTTGGATGGGGACACCACCAAACTGTATCATTCCACCCCATCCCCTCCCAAATCTCATGTCCTCACATTTCAAAACAAATCGTGCCTTCCCAACAGCCCCCCAAAGTCTTAACTGATTTCATCATTAACTGAAAAGTCCACAGTCCAAAGTCTCATCTGAGACAAGGCAATTATCTCCCACCTATAAGCCTGTAAAATCAAAAGCAAGTTAGTTTCTTCCTAGAGGCAATGGGGGTACAGGCATTGGGTAAATACAGCATGTCAAATGGGAGAAATTGGCCAAAACAAGGAGTTTGCAGGCCGCTTGCAAGTCTGGAATCCAGCAGGTCAGTCAAATCTTAAAGCTCCAAAATGATCTCCTTTGACTCCACATCTCACATCCCCGTCACACTGATGCAACAGGGTGGGTTACCATGGTCTTAGGCAGTCCATCCCTGTGGCTTTGCAAGGTACAGCTTCCCTCCTGGCTGCTTTCATGAACTGGTATTGAGTGTCTGTGGCTTTTCTAGATGCATGGTGTAAGCTGTCAGTGGACCTACCTTTCTGGGGTCTGGAGGTTTAATGGACTCAGTTCTATGTAGCTGGGGGGGCCTCACAATCATGATAGAAGGAGAAGGGTATGTCTCACATGGTGGCAGACAAGAGAAGAGAACTTGTGCAAGGAAACTCCCCTTTATAAAACCTTCAGATCTCATGAGACTTATTCACTATCATGAGAATAGCATGGGAAAAATCTGCCCCTATGATTCAATTACCTTTCAGCAACTCCCTGCCACAACATGTGGGATTAGTAAGAGCTACAATTCAAGATTAGATTTGGGTGGGGCATAGCCAAACCTTATCAGCTTCATCTAAGCAGCAACTATATATACTTTATTCACTATATATCCCTAGTACCTATCACCAAGACTAGTAAAGTAGAAGCACATTAATATTTGTTGGTTAAAAGAGTAAGAGAAAGAAGACTTTCTCAGGAACTTTATGCAGTAATTATCATTTTTATTTAATAACCTGAGAAATTCCAGGGCTCTTAAGTCCTTGTCTACATTTAGAAATAAATAACTCTTCTGGCAATCACTGATTGTATGTTTGAGAGATCAAATATAACTTGATGTTTTATATCAGAAAGGCATCTTTGATAATATAGCAATTTAACAAATATAATATGACAGATGATAAATAAAGAGAAGTAAAAATAACCAGTCAAAATAAATACTGTTAATGTTAATATATTTTAGCCTTAAATATTTTAACTCATAAAGGATATTTTAATTTTTTAAGACTAAAATAAGTAAATAAAATAAAATGAAATAATTTTTCTATCCATTTATAAATTCTAGTCATGTTTTTAAGCAATATACAGTTAATATTAACATAATGTTTGTAATTAATTTAGATAAGCTATTAATCAAAAACAGCCTGTGTCATTAATATGTGTTTTCTTTGTTGTTAATTAAACCCCTATCAAGCACTAATTGCAATTACTCTAGAGAATCCTCAACATATTTATACTTGTGTTCTACTAGAGAAAATGTGTCTGAGTAGCAAAATCATTTAAAATAAAAGTACTAATATCATAAAATATATTTAGTAGGCAAAAATACTTTTGAATAAATTCTCTTGAGCCATTTTAGTAACAAGTTTTGGTCTTTTCTAGATTTATCAAGCTTGTTTCTGAATTTTGTAGCCACTAAAAATAAAACAACATGATTATTTTGAAATAAAAATATTTTCATTCATATATTTATCTGCTTTTTGGAGACAGATTATGCTCATCTCTATTGACCAGTATGATTCTTAAATTTAGGTTTCTTAGCAGTGAATAACTCATCTAACCAGAATTATATTTTAATACTAAAATTTTGAAAACCTACTCATTGATTGCAAACTATAAAAATGTAGTCCCTATGTAAAGTAGATATATTTACTTGGATTATTATGTGAAAAAATTTAAATAATATTGTCATCATTTCATTGTATTTCTACATAAAGTATAATATGGACAATAAAATTATCCACCTGTGGGACTCTTATCTCAGTCACATAGAGCAGATGGAAGAATAGAAATTCTCTGACCATCCATAGGTAATACTGCTGCTTTTATCAACTCTTTCAGAGTTATATATTACATTAGATTCAATGACATTCAAATCTTTGGACACTGATTCTAAAATAATACCAACTCCTTGATATTCCAGAATGTACCTATTGTCCATGGATCAGAGTGAACATTATGGAATGAGGTGACAAGTGGGGTTTGGATCAAAACGTGGTAGGCTAGATCATATCTATCACCCATGGTATATTTATTTCCCCATACCTTGGGTTTATTATTATGATAAATATTTTTACCAACTGGAAGAACATCTACAATGTCATCCTGACCCAGAGATAATGGTTATGGTGGTAGAAAAAGTCAAGACGAAAAATTTGGAACTCTCACTAACTACCAAAATAACAGATAGCGAATCAATTTCAATGCTCTAACTTCAAGGGAATTATAAGAATTAGTGTCATGTTGAAGGATTGTAAGGCTCAAGGCTATTGAGTCTTCTCAGATCCACATTTCCACTGTCTAGGGATAGATTATTTGAGAATGGCAGTGAATTGTTTTAAGATTAATCATCTGCAAATGCAATTATAGCTATTATTTGTGAGGTGAATTTATTTGCTTGAACAAATCAAACAGTCCTTGGCAATCAGTATGCAGTTTTTAGGATGAAAAGTACTGTCATATTTAGTGCAAGAAATGGAGAATATTATGAGTATTATGACATGCTGGCTTTTATCTGGAATAGATAGCAATACACGTTTTCCACCATGCCTCAAAGTTCACTTGGCTGTATCCTATTATAAGTTCAATGTGCCTTTGTCATATCAAGGTTAAATAAGACATTACTACCATTCATTATTAGTTTAAATAATGTTATTTGGACCTGTATATCAGTTCTTAATTTCTTTTACCTTTGCATGCTAAAGGTCTGCTACAAACATTATGACCTGCTACCTTGATGAATTTAGTTGTTTCTTTGCTTAAGAGATCCTAGATATCCCCTCCAAAGTGAACAGCTCTGCACCTTGAATCTTCTATCATTACAAAGTTGGGATATAGGAGGTGATTTCCTTGGATTCTTGAAGACAAAATATTTCTAATGCTCTCATTTATCCCCTAAGTGGCCTAAAAGATTGGCTGCTTTGAGTGGGTTTTAGAGCAAGACAAGATTTTCCAGCTGGTTTGGGAAATACTGAAAGCATCATTGCCATGCAGTACTTATGGCTCAGAATATCACAATGTCTGTAAGGGAAAAGGAAGTCGTAAAGAGGCCATAAAAATCCCTGATAACATAATTACAGTGAAGTTCCCTAGGTTTTGGAGTCAAGCATCTAAAAAATAACTTCAAAAAAAAAAAAAAAAACAGATTTTGTCCTAGCCAAGACTAAAGACTGAGTGAATAACCATGGAACATTAGGGGATATGGCATCTGACCTGCTTGAGTGCTATATGATCTATCTAATATGCTTTGTACCTCTACCTGCATTCTAACATCTGGTTGATGCATATTCAGTCACATAAGCAGCATCCTTACTCTCTCCCATGTGATGTCAAGTTCAATTGCTTAGGACTAGTTTACCAATTTTTTTAATTTAAGAATTTTTAATACAAACCATTTAAAAATAAAATTTAAAAGACTATAATCTGGTTTACAGATTATTCTTCATGGCATTCTGAAACTAGTCGGAAGAACAGTATGTCTATGGTTCAACTCAATGCAAAGGTGATCTCAAACCTAAAGGGAATAAATTTGTGAAGAATACATTATTGCTAATTTGTGTGGAATAAAGAGGTTGAGAAAAAAACTGGGATAAATTCCCATATATATTCCGTGTAAATAGATTCTTTAACCAAAACATTCATAGAGAAAAGATAAAATCTATAAATAAACTGATTCATATTTTTTTAAAAAAGAGATTAAGGTAAACATCTGCACTAATGCATCAGAAGTAACTAAAGGCTGTGAAGCAAGAACTTGGAAGAAATAAAACTGGAAGGCTGGTGAGAAAGACACTGGAATTTTTTGAGTGATAACTACCCAAAACAGTCTTAATTTGTAAGAATATTTTTTTCCCACATGAATTCTCTCCATAGAGCCTTGCTATGGAACTAGATCACTGTAAAGATGATGTCAGTAACTCTCGGCTTCCAGCTTGTGTGATAGGCATATGCACAAAAATAGGTAGAATGGTGACAATGGAGACTGTGAATTGAGTAAACAATAGAGATTGTCCATATCCAGGCCAATCAAGTTACAAGTTCTTCCTAGTGCCCGAGTTGCCAATGGCAGGGAACAACCTGAGCACCTGATATGGTACCATAAACTAGAGTGGACAAACCAACTCTTCGGTATCAAATTGATTATACTGAATCTTTTCTTCAGTAAAGGGTCAGTAATATGTTCTCATGGAAAGAGATACTATGTTTGGATTGGATTCTTTTATCTATCATAATTCCAATTATCTATGTAACAAAATCTGCTAAACTGGGCAGTTCATTTCTAAGTCATGTGGTGTCTGCTTGGATGGGCTTGACTGGAGTATCCACTACAAAGTTGGCTTCCTTATTCACATATCTGTTTCCTTGGTGTTCCTTAGTGTCTCTCTCCCTCTCTCCCTCGCTCTCTATCTCCCTCTCCCCCTCCCTCCCTTTCAATCTCTTTCCCTCCATGTAAAACAATCTAGAGAATAGATGCCATATGGAGAGAGGCATCTATTCTCTAGATCCTTTCTACATGCTTTGGACTTTTCACAGTTCAACAGTTTTAGGGTTGTCAATCTTCTTAAAGGTGGTTGATTTCCCAGATACATTGTTTCAGTGTTCCAAAAGCATAAACTCCATGAATTCTAAGCAGAAGCCATGAGGTTTATTATGAATTAGTCAGGCATGCAAGATTCTCCTGGAGAATCAAGTTCCTATGGACAAAAAGTGGAAGGAAAGAATAAACCCCTTCTCTCAATTGCAAAATTACATCCACATACCAGAAGGGAAGAAATTATTTGTGGCTGTCTTACAGATGAGCTACCATAACCTCTTTTTTCTGCCAACAATAGCATATGTTATTCAACATAACAGTACCCACACAATCAATCAGTGAAAAAATACTATTTTTGTTATGTACAAAATATGCAGAAGATAACCTTATTGAAATGGCTTATTGAAGACACAGCTATGGTTTTAGATGGATTTTTTTTTCAAAATTGAGATTATATGCCTGGTTTTTTTTTTTCAAAATTGAGGTTAAAGCACCCCCACTATTTATCAATAGTGAGCTTCCTTATATAACTAGAATATATGTATTTATATATCAAGAGACAGAAATTAGAATTGAATCTGTTACTCTTGCACCCATTGAGCCTTTCATGGACACTTTGTTTCATTTTCCTAAAATTCTGCATTCTGCATTTGTGAAGATACAATATTCAAAAGAGAAATTCCCTGTCCAGAGATATACAATAATTCCACTTAAATGGAAATAAAACTACCTCCAAGACTTTTGGTTCCCTTCCATCTCTGAGTGAGAAGAAATCAATGGAGGTTATAGTTTTTGACTGGGGTGATTGATCTTAATCATCTAAATCAAATAAAGTTGTTTTTATACAACAAAGGGAGGAAAAGAAATATAACATAGGAATCTCCTTACGAAAGTTAACTTTAGTTTTATATAAGTTTGACCTCTAAAGGTTTATAATTGCTGAAGAATCAAAACTTCCATATTCAACACAAATTCTCTTTTTTTTGTGATCTCAACATTTTTCTCTACATGCTGAAGAATATAATGATGGTACCAGAACTAAAACCAGAGATGAGGTATCACCTAGAGCTCCTAAACTTCAACCTGAATGCAGCAAGATATATATTTGTATACTGTTTGTTTGCTTGCCTATCTTTCCTTCCTTCCTCCCTCCCTTCTCCCTCCCTCCCTCCCTCCCTTCCTTCCTTCCTCCCTTCCTTCCTTCCTTCTCTTTAGAAAGGGAGTTAATTCTTATTCAGTTTTGTGAGGAATCGTTTCAAAGAGATTATTCTCTTTTTTTTCTTGTAATTGACAAATGTACATTGCATATATTTATGGGGCACAAAGTGATATTAAGATTTACGAATACAATGTAGAATATATCAAGCTAATTAACATATCCATCACCTCAAATACTTACCATTTTTTAATGGTGAGAACATTTGAAATTTACTGTTTTAGTTATTTTGAAATGTACAACAGACTGTTATTTATTATATTCACCGTGCTGTGCAATAGATCACAAAAAAAAAAAATCCAAAGTATTCCTCCTTTCTGAGGCTTTGTGCCCTTTGGCCATCCCTCCATTTCTCTGTCGACCACTACCCCCTCCCTCAGCCTCTGCCTCTAGCAACCACCATTCTATTCTTGCCTTCTAAGAGTTTGATTGTTTTAGATCCCACATATTTGAAGACTTGTACTATTTATCTTTCTGTTCCTGGCTTATTTGACATAACATATTGTTCTCCAATTCCATCCATATTGTTGTAAATGGCAAAACTTCTTGTTCAAAGCTAAATAGTATTTCATTGTGTATATATAGTACATTTTCTTAACCCATTTGTCTGTTGATGGACACTTGATTTCATAACTTGGCTATTGTTGAGAGTGCCGTGTTTTATTAGGAATGTATTTTGTTTGCTTTTATAAATGGAATTGAAACCTAGATAGAATGGTGGAAATTGGTTTTGGCATCCCATAATATGGAGCAGACTGGATATTTCTCCTCATTTTGGTGCAAAACAACTGAATCCTCTTCTTATGTATGGAGACTCTCCCTACTATAGAAGTTTTTGTCAGACATACATGCTCACATGGAGCTTTGAATCTTTCTTAGTGATTAAAATAAGCAGGCAAAACTGCACATATACACACTGAATCTAAAATAGTAGTTAAAATTATAAAAATAAAATAAAATAAGCAGGGACAATGAAGATATTCAACAGCGGCAATGATGGCAGCCATATCAATTTTGAGGGACATCTGTAGCAAAGGTACCAGCATAGGCAATTATGCTTGGTGATATTTGTGGTGGTGATGAAAGCTGAGGCAACCTGTGTATATTTGTGGTGAGTTGGTCCTCATCGATTGCTTCTATCATATGATTGTGACAGCAGCTCTTATTCTTTAGAATCTCCATTTCCTTCCTCTTTTTCTAAGCCTTGTCTTCCTGTTTTACTGGCGACTTTATTAGCTATCCTATTATCAATCAGCATATTAACAATCAGCATAATCTCCTAATGTTTACATTAGTCTGAAACCATTTCTGTTGTGTGCAACAGAGAATCCTATCTTGTAAACATACATTCACAAAGACATACATTTTGTAATGTACATTCTATATCTAAGATCAATAAAGTAAATGCACATTAAGAATTTTTGGTGTTTTTTTTTATCAGTGTGATTGTTGTTTATCTCACACAAATATGCAATCAATCCCATGCATATAAATCAGAAAGAATTACATTTGACTGAGGATGATGAAATTATATCAATTTTTAACAAGATATAATAAAACATTTTTCCATTGTGGAAAAATAGACATTCATTGGTATTTTCCGTGAAAGAAATGCAGGTGTTTCATAGAATCCCAAACAAGTACTGATCTCTAGCAGTAATATGAAGAATGCAAGAACTGGTATTATATCAGTGTTGCTTTACTCTGCAGTATTGGCAGTATATTTAGCCATAAAAAAATTAGATCACTTTGAGTTGTCATTTTCTTGTTATTCAAGGATAATGATATCTTTTGAACACTTATATGCACAAATTGATAAAGATTTGCCTTAAGATGATATAGTGGCCAAAATGTTTTACAAGTACTTGGTTTAGTATAATCCTTATATTGATAATTTTACCCTTTACAGCTCAGAGGAAGTTCGCTTTAAGGTTATGTTAACTGGAAATTGCTTTTTATTTTTTTAATTACTTAAACTTGAAAAAAAACTGTATTATAATACAACTAAAAATAGAATTCAAAGTTGGCAATAAAAATACCTCAACTCAAGTGTATTACTTTCTAAATTTCAAATTTTGTCTGTAAGAACTTTACATATTTTTGTATCTGTGGTCCAAAATATAGGATAATATTTAGAACTTTGTTGCAATAAAAATTTAGCTCAATTTAGCCATTCCACAATATATATATTTCAAAACAACACGCTGTATGTAAAAATATATGTAATTTATATTTATATATTAAAATATACAAAATAATACAGTTAAACATTACTGAAATACTATGTCAAATAGTTAATTTCATGAATTTAATGTAAAATAACTTATTAAGAAAATGATCCAAAAAGAATGTGCCATTGTTTTGGCACAGATTAGAAAGAAACTTTGTAAAAATAGACGATGCACACTTAGCATAATGACTAAAGTTTTAATGATGGTAAAACCCTCCACACTGAGGGGTGGATAACTAATTCCTACCAAGTAAGATTTTGTGACTTGTAGTTTTGCTTTTTAATATATGAAATACGTCATATAAGGGTGTTTGCCTTCATAACAATTTGTAGTCACTGGAAATAGGCATATTTCAATATCTCTATCATTATCTATCTATATCTACTCAGATATTATATATTATACTAACAATCATGTTAAACAAAATGATGCATATGTGATTGCAAACATTTATTAAGAGCAAAAGCCTTTTAAAAACAATCAGAAAATAAAATGACTAACAGAATCTCAATATCTAACATGACCATAGTTTTTATATATAGATATTATATCCTTAAATATATCTTATTCAGCTACCCTATGCTCTTTGCTGTAGCAAAGCATTGGGATAAGAGTTCAAAATTTTGTCTAGTATTTTTATTTTTCTTTAGTTACTTATAATTTATGGTGACATCAAACTTTCACCAGTGTAGTACTCATTTTATTGACAGCAGATGACATATAGCATTCTTTATTCCTTTGAATGTTTATAAGCTTCAAAGGGACAGAAATATGCTGTGATAACTAACATTTATTGGATAATAACTATGTGCCAGATACTGAATATTCTACTGATAATAACCCATCTAATCAATAAAACAGTGCTATTATTGCTCAAGATTGTTATTCTGTGTGTTTAAATATTAGGAAAGTAGGACTCAGAGTGTAAATAGCTTAGGAAAGATCATAGAGTTAGTGTTTAAGCTGGAATTTACTAGGCAGTCTGACTGTGGAGTTAATATTTGTAGTTGATACCCTTAAATGATGAAGGATGCTGGCTTCACTTGGTAGATCAGGAAAATTGACTTTTCATGATTTTGCCTTAGTTGTTCCTGATAACTTTAAAAAGTAGCCTTAAAAAATTAAAATTATGATGCTTTCCAGCAATCTCCATTTTTCTTTTATCTTTGTCCCATTTTCTTCTCTCCACCAGACAAACTATCAGCGTAACCACAAAACAAGGGTCTTACCGAGATAGATCCAGTAGTTCCTCATAAGCAAAGTCTGCTTATTTAATAGGAGTGGTATATGTCCCAGCTAGAGGTGTTTTACTCATCTTGGAATAAAAGGTACAAAAGAATTCTTCTTGGACCACTCACCTCCCCCAAAAAAGCTATATATGGTATTGAGTGCTGAAAGTCTCAGAAACCTGAGCAAGAAAGACAGCAGGAATTGAAACACTGAAACTCAGACTTAAAACTGGAACAGGTGTCAACAATTACATAGTTATCTGCCTTTAATGAACTGAACTGAAGGTCAGATACTGTGTCCGGAATTGGTGGGTTCTTGGTCTCACTGACTTCAAGAATGAAGCCGCGGACCCTAACGGTGAGTGTTACATTTCTTAAAGTCGGCGTGTCCAAAGTTTGTTCCTTCTGATTTTCAGATGTGTTCAGAGTTTCTTCCTTCTGGTGAGTTCGTGGTCTCACTTGCTCAGGAGTGAAGCTGCAGATCTTCGCGGTGAGTGTTACAGCTCTTAAGGCGGCGTATGTCTGGAGTTGTTTGTTCCTCCTGGTGGTTTCGTGGTCTTCCTGGCTCAAAAGTTAAGCTGCGGACCTTCGCTGCGGGTGTTACAACTCATAAAGGCGGGGTGGACCCAAAGAGTGAGCAGCAGCAAGATTTATTGCAAAGAGCAAAAGAACAAAGCTCCCACAGTGTGGAAGGGGACCCGAGCAGGTTGCCACTGCTGGCTCGGGCAGCCTGCTTTTATTCTCTTATCTGGCCCCACCCACATCCTGCTAATTGGTAGAGCTGAGTGGTCTGTTTTGACAGGGCACTGATTGGTGCGTTTAAAATCCCTGAGCTAGACACAAAGGTTCTCCTCCTCTCCACCAGATTAGCTGGAAACAGAGTGTCCACACAAAGGTTCTCCAAGTCCCCACCAGAGTAGCTAGATACAGAGTGTTGATTGCTGCATTCACAAACCCTGAGCTAGACACAGGGTGCTGATTGGTGTGTTTACAAACCTTGAGCTAGATACAGAGTGCCGATTGGTGTATTTACAATCCCTGAGCTAGACATAAAGGTTCTCCACGTCCCCACCAGACTCAGGAGCCCAGATGGCTTCACTCAGTGGATCCTGCACAGGGCTGCAGGTGGAGCTGCCTGCCAGTCCCGGCTGCACGCTGGCTCTCCTCAACCCTTGGGTGGTCGATGGGACTGGGCGCTGTGGAGCAGGGGGCGACACTCGTTTGGGGAGGCTCTGGGAGCACAGGAGCCCACGGGGGCGCGGGTGGTGGTAGGGGAGGCTTAGGCATGGCGGGCTGCAGGTCCCGAGCCCTGCCCCTCAGGAAGGCAGCTAAGGGCTGGTGAGACATTGAGCACAGCAGCTGCTGGCCCAGGTGCTAAGCCCCTCACTGCCTGGGGCCAGTGGGGCCAGCCGGCCGCTCAGAGTGCGGGGTCCGCCGAGCCCACGCCCACCCGGAACTTGCGCTGGCCCGCAAGTACCATGCGCAGTCCCGGTTCCCGCCGGCGCCTCTCCCTCTACACCTCCCCGCAAGCTGAGAGAGCCAGTTCCGGCCTTGGCCAGCCCAGAAAGGGGTTCCCACAGTGTAGCGGCGGGCTGAAGGGCTCCTCAAGTGCCGCCAAAGTGGGAGCCCAGGCAGAGGAGGTGCCGAGAGCAAGTGAGGGCTGTGAGGACTGCCAGCATGCTGTCACCTCTCAATACTACAGTTTATCATGAGCCATTTAGCTATGTTTTTTCTTAAAAATATTATATTTAGTAACCATTCAAGGGCAAATAAAATATATGTTTAATCAAATGAAATAAATTTCCCCGTGTACCTCAACAGTTGACTAATGGCAAGTCTTTGTTGTACTGAGAAACACACAACCAAAGGAGTTCAATCAAAGCTAAAAGATACATAGAGGGAAATATATTCTAAACCTATTGAAACTTAAGAAATAAAAGCAAAATATTATGCAAAATGTGCAAAAGTAAATGAATACAACATTTTCCATGACTTAAATATATTATTATTTTACATATTACAATAAACAGTATTCCCCTAAGGAAGAAAACAGTCTTCCTATCTTGTAGGAATTAAGTGTCTCTTATATTTTTAACCAAGCAAATATTCATATCTGGATGCTCTGAGAATATTATTTTTAGAAACCCATGCTTCATACATAGTAGAAAAATTAGGATGACTATAAAATACATATTACAATGTTGTATACCATAATAACATTATGTACCATGATATTAACTATATATTTGAATTGTTATAGGTAATAGACAAATGTATAAAATAATAGTATAAAATTTAGAGGCTGAATGCTTCCATTAGCATAGTATTCAAATATTTTTGGGCATACTTTTCTCAGGTAAACAGCTTCAAAATAGGTAAACAAAATATACACTTTTTAGTTTCTTAGTTAGACTTTTATTATTTGCTGCTTTGCAATAAGTTCCAGCTCTTTATGATTTTATAATGTTTTCAGTAATCTCATAATGAGAATTATATTAACTACAGACATGCTTATATGCCTTTGCTGAATGCCAGAAATAAGCCTAGATATATCTAGCCACTGAGATAAAACTCTCTTTATGCCATTCATCAGAAGCATAGGAAATGTAAGCAATAAATAATTTGCAGTTTATTTAGCAATAGGTCTTCCCAGTGGATTATCTAGGACTTATTAGACAATGTGTTATTTCTTCATCTAATATGACTCATTTGGATATGGATTTTGTGTCTGAGAAGAGCTAATGAATACATCTGAGTCTCCATTTAGAGATAAATGTGATGGACAATGAATATCAGTATTTCAATGTTATGTCTTAGCATCAGTGAACTGAACTGGTTGGTGAATATGTTTGTTTTTCATATGCTTTATGTATATATATATGCTTATAAAAATCTCAGATATATGTATATATGTGTGTGTATGTATGTGTGTGTATATATACACATATATACATATATGTGTATATATATATATATATATATATAAAATCTCAAAATCTGAAAGAGGTGTGAAGTGTGGATACAGTAAAGTAGCATATACAGAAATCCTGTGTGTGTATGTATGTGTGTATATATATACACATATATACATATATATATATATATATATAATCTCAAACTCTGAAAAGAGGTGTGAAGGTGTGGATAACAGCAAAGTAGCATATACAGAAATTCCCTCTGTATAGTTTCCCTTATTTCATGGTTATTGGACTATTTATTTATCATTATAGGGGATCTTCAACAAGAATCCATTTTGTATTATCTGCTACATTGTCTTTTCAGACTTACATTGAAATATCAGAAAAGAAATAACCATAGACAGCCTTAGAAGTTAAATATTAATGAAAATAAAAAATAAAAATTTGAAAACTCACCATGCAGTTTTAGAAAATATAAAGTTTACCCAGTGAATATACATTAACTAAAATATAGATTAATTGTTAAGAGTAGATAAAACACACTTAAATTTTATTAAGTTAAAAACATATTTCACTGATGATGCGGTTAGGCTTTGTGTCTCCATCGAAATCTCATCTTGAGTTTTAATCTGCATAATTCCCCTGTGTTTAGGCAGAAACCTAGTGCGAGGTGATTGAATCATGGAGGCAGTTTCTCCCATGCTGTTCTTGTGCTAATGAGTGAGTTCCCATGAGATCTGATGGTTTTATAAGGGGCTCTCCTTTCCCTCTCACTCCTCTCTCCTGCTGCCTCCTGAAGAAGGACGTGTTTGCTCCCCCTTCTTCCATGATTGTAAGTTTCCTGAGGCCTCCCCAGCCATGCAAAACTGTGACTCAATTAAACCTTTTTTCTTATAAATTACCCAGTCTCAGGTATTTCTTTATAGTAGTGTGAAAACTGACTAGTACAACTGACAACTGTTCAAAAGAATGCAAACAAAAAACAAAAAGGAGAGGATGAAAACGAGTAAATATCTGTCCATATGACAGATTAACAAACATGAGTTAAACTAAATAAATAGACATTTTTATGAAGAAGAAATCCTACTACATTAACAAATCTAAATAGTGTAGAATAATTTGGTGCTAATTTTTCAATATGAAAATGTGTTTTCCACCTCCATGTTCTGTAATGTTGTTGCAAATATCAACAGACTTGAATTATCACTTGGCAGTTTTGTTTAAGGGTATGCGATATTTTGTGATCAATTTGAATTCTTACCTGTGCAGGGATAGAAATGGTGACCTAGGTGTACAGGCGTCCAGTCCCCAAACTGAATCCTGAGTGGTGTTTCATTTGAAAGCAAGCAACGTTCATGCTACATAGGATGATTGTTTCTATATTCTTAGAAAAAAATGACATTCAACTATTTCAGAAACTAAAAGTAATTACAGTTGAATAAACAGCTAAATTATCCCTTAGACTTCTTGATGACTTTTGTTTCCCCCTCTATGTCATCTCTTTCTGAAGTATTTAGAAAAGACTCTGGTTAATTAATTTATACAAATGAAAAACAAAGTGTGATTCATCTTTAAAGTTTTTCCATTATAATTGAGGTGAAGTTCTAAGCTTAGGACTCAATGAAAAGAATAGCAAAATATATTTAATATTATGAGCAACTTTTGGAATCTCAGAAAATATCTCAAAGCAGCTGGGTACACCAAGACCAGAGGAAGAAGTTCCCAAAGATGAGACAAAGGGCCACCAATAGATAAAGTTTGCAGAATATGTGGTTTGTTCAAAATCTAAGACAAGAATGCAGGAAACAGGAAAGAAGGGATTAATTTACTTTACATGTCCGGGGTGAAATTATACTGAAAAAAAAATCTTTGAAAACAGGAAAATAGCATGAAGTAGTCCCAATAATTTCAACCCATTCTTCATTCACACAGTCATTTATTGACCATATTCTAAATGGAGCATCTGCTGTGATTTGGGCATTCTGCCATTCCTAGATACACAAATATGAATACATTATAACCAGCCCCTGCCCCCGTGGTGGTGATGGCATACCTTACTGTGGAAGACAAATAATAATGCTGCCTTTAGTCTGCATAACTTATATTTGAATCTTTTTATACCACTTGTTTTCACAGAATGTTCGTTAAATCTGAGATCTACTGTTATTATTTAGAGCAACCCACCATAATTCTCCTATGAAAAGAAAGTCTAAACACCTAATCTCATTTTAAAGGTATTTTCTAACTGTTCTCATTTGTAAGGAATGTATTAGTCAAATATAAAAATCTTTCCTTCACTACTAACATTTCACTCTTTTCTGACCTATGCTTTAGATGTTAAGTAGCTTCTAATTATTCTCCAGCAGTTACATCTAAACCTACAAAGTATGCTTTTTCAAGTGCAAAGTGTGGGCATCTTAAGTTATCGCACTTCTTAAGAAGTTGTTGCTGGCATTTAGTTGGATAGAAGCTGATAAAGCCAGGCGATATGCAATATAAGACAGTCAAAACAGTAAAGGATTTTTTCTCTTCTTCAGGAGGCAAAGAAAAATTAAATAAAAATAGGCATATAGCAAAGAATCGTCATATCCAGAAGGCTAATAGTGCCTCTGTAGAAAATCACATGCAAGTTCTCCCTTCTCAAAGAGTTCCCTTTTTCTCTCCCTTGGGAAGTAATCCTTGGAGATGCCCCATTTTCCAGAGAGATTTCCTCCTCTTTCACCTGTCAACACATCAACAAATCCATGCGCTTTATAACAATTATGTTAGATATAATACATCTTAGGAGAAATGTTTAAATTAATTAAATTATTCTCACTCATTTCTAATTATTCTCACTCATAGGCATAATTCTCAAATCCTACCATATATGTAAATCATCTATGGGTATAATTTTCCTTGCCTGCTAATATTTTAGCAAAATACATTTTAATATCTTAGTTGAATTGAGCATATATTTTCAGACTTGATGTCTCATAAAAAGCATTAAGATAGGTTGTGAAGACCCAAAGTTTATCCCCAAGGACTCATTAAAAACTTATTAACAAAACCACAGTAAGATACCATTTCACTCTTACTAGGATAGTTATAATAAATAAAACAGCAAATGACACGTGATGGCAAGAATATGGAGAAATTGGAACCCTGGAGAGTTGCTAGTGGGAATGGAAAATGGTGTTTCTCCTGTGGAAAACAGTTTGGCTGTTCCTCATAACACTAAATATAAAACTGAAATATGACCCAGCAATTCTAGGTACATAACCCAAAGACTTCAAAACAGGAACTTGAACAGGTACATGTACACCTATCTTCATTGCAGCATTTTTCATAATACTCAAAAGGTATAAACAACTTTAGTATCAATCAATAGATGAATGAATAAACAAAATATGGTACATACATGCAATGGAATATTATTTTATTTGGCTAGGAGTGAAGTTTAGAGACATGCAATAACAAGAGTGAACCTTGAAGACATATGATAAAATAAGCCAGACACAAAAGGAAAAATAATGTATGATTTCACCTACATGAAATTTCTACAATAGATAAATTTATAGAGATAAAAAATGTAGATTAGAATTGACCAGGGGCTAGCGGGAGAGAAAGGAGAATGGGGAATTATTTCTTAACAGTTATAGAATTCCTGTTTAGGGTGATGAAAAAGTTGGAAATAGATAGTGGTGATGGTTACATAACATTGTGAATGTAATTAACGCCATGGGATTGCATGCTAAAGAATGGTTAAAATGGAAAAATGTATGTTATATATGTCTTACCACATCTTTTAAAAAAAGTAATTGACAGATTCAATAACAATTTACCATATGTTGTGACAAATATATCATTTACTTATAAATCATTTAAAGTGTTTGAAAATGAGTTGAAACATGCTTCTTATCTTCTTGTGTGATTTTGCATAAGTTGCTTACCATCTCTATCTACTAAAAAGTGTTTAAAAAGATTTATGTAAAATTACCTAAGAAAATGTTTAGGGAATAATTGTTTGGTAAATTATACTTATTGTGTTTAAGATTATCTGAATATTAAAACAAAACAGTCTCAGATGATTTTCCACCTGCCCTACATAATAATCATAATTGAATTGTGAAGATGAATATAGCCTAGGGTTTCCTGGCATCTCTATCACACCACACTACTGTCAAACAAAATTTTAGGTGATGAGAAATACTAGATGGGACATTCTATTATAGAATGCTATCTGATATTTTTCAAAATACATTGACAGGTAGGTTTCTAACTTCCTGGCTGGGAAGGTCACGCTTACATAATACAATTCTTAAAGCAAGGACAAGTAAAATTTCCAGAGTGTGTTGCAATTTAAATTTAACAGATTTAAGAATAATGACCATGGAATACTGCCATTACTACTGATAATAATAATATAAATAGTAATAACAGAGAAAAACAGACATAGGCAGAAAGAGAGACAGAGAAACACAGGCAGACAAAGAGGCTGAGTGAAGGGCACATGGGAACTAATGCCAATCATTCCTAGTAGAATGGCACAGGTCCAAGTTTGCTGTTTGGGACTCTGCAGAAAAGGGCTATGGAATAAGAGAGAAAACATGACAAAACACACTTTCTCACATTTAAAGAATGGAGAAAAATGACAACTGTTGAAGTGACCCATTGCTTTTGGTCTTCCTTTAGTTTTATATTAAATATTCTTAGAGTCTCAAATTAGGTAAATGAATGTAAACCATACATAAAATCCCAAGAAAAACTAGGAGTAAAAAATACAATCAACTTCTAACAGCTTATGAATTTTGTCCTTCTACATTGGAAAATTCAGTGGGAACCAAGATCTTTATAATAATATCAGTTGGGATAAATTTAGAAGCCTTTTCTTATGCACATTGATAAATGTAAAAGTTAAGAAACTAATTATGATGTGCACTAGGCTAAGTGTGTTAATTGAAAAGATCCTCTTATATAGATGCTATTTTATCTACATATTACAGTCATGGAAATAAAAAATTATATTGAAAAGCATAAAATACATTGCAAAGGTGCCTTTAGTCTCTAAGAATAGCAAGATACTTTATTTCACTTGATGGCTAAATATATAGATCAAAGAAACACTTCATTATATTTACTTTTGATGCACTTTTTTTCATGGGATTCTGAAGTTCCTGCAGATGTGTGTTTCCTTGAGCTTTTAGAAATTCATGAAATCACCCTTGCCATTGAGGTAAGTCAGCAACAGAGAGCGACTCTCTTCAAGAAAGCTCATTTTTACCATACCATCTTTAAACAGGCCCTTACCTTTTATCTCCTCATTAACTCCCCTGTTAACTCCACACTTAACTTTATTTATAACCAGCTTGCAAAATAACACTGAAGGTTAGCAATGTACTTCGTAAGCATCTTCATGAACACTTAGAATAAGTTTAGGGCCAGGTAAGGTGGTTCAGGCCTGTAATTCCAGAACTTTGGGAAGCCTAGGCAGGAGTTCAAGGCCAGCCTTGGCAAGATGATGAGATACCCCCATCTCTACAGAAAAATTAAAAATCAGCCAGGCATGATGGTGTAGATCTATAGTCCCAGATACTTGGGAGGCTGAAGTCAGAGGATACCTTGAGCCCAAGGGTTTGAGGCTACAGAAAGCTATGATAGTGCCACTGCACTCCAACCTGGGAGATAGAGACCCTATCTCTAAAAATATATAGTAATAAGTCCAGTAAAATTTACCATAAATGGCACTTGTATCTCACATTTATTGTATTGAGAGCCCTACAATTACAACACATATGAAACATGAGTTAATTATATAAGAGAACAAAACTACCTAGAATATTACCTGTAAATTATGATATAAAGTCATCCTTTCTGTTTTATTTTATGAATAAAAACATAGTTGGTTATGAAAAATGTTGCATATATTTATATTATCAACTGTCCACAGGAAATTTCCATTAAGAAATAAAACCAACTGCACAAATACAGTTTGCTTTCTGCCTACTTTAACATAACATTACTATTCCACTGTGCTCATTGATACAACTTCATTATTTCTAAAAGCATTAGCACAAAAGATTAACATTTTAAATGACTTTGTTTTACCAAAAACTTCTGGGAAGAATAAAAAAACACATTTAAATATATATGAAACCTTCAACTTCTTTACAAATAACATCAAAGGACTGTTTTCTTACCAAGAGTTTTTCAACCCCTTGATCAGAACAAAAAAGTGAAAAAAAATCCTACCAAAGATGTGCATTTGTATTTGTTTGAGAATACGTCCAGAAGAGATTCAGCTTAAAAGTTATTGCGTTCACCAACTCAAAGGAAAACTAAACAAAACAAAACAAGACAAACAAACAAAATATCTCTGTTTTAAATCATCTATATAATAATTAGCAGCTACATTTCTTTATTTTATTAAACTTTTTCCCCATTCTTTGCTTGTACATTTCCCTCTGCCCCTAGTCCTCCCTCTGAACTGGTCTCCTTCCTTTTTGACCTAGCAAAAACCCCAAAACACTTGATTGCTCAGTAAAGTTAAAACATGATAAGAACAAGGAAGAACCATTTTAAGACTTTGTCTTGTTCTGAACTGGAAGCCATAAACAAATGTTTTTAAAAACCTACAAAAGATAGAAATTATTCAGAGAAATAGAAATTAGTTGTAAGAATATATAACCCCAGGCTCTTGGATATATATCTGTTAATTCATATGTTAATAGAAATCTCAGTTGCAAAAATTGAATGGAAAATATAGAAGATTCTAGGAGTGGCTTTAAAAGGCTATGAACTGAATAGAACATCAGAAGTGGTTAAGAAAAAACTGATAATGTTAGATATGTTATTTCAGATGTTATCTCCAAAGTCTTTCCCATGAGGCAGTTTTGCCATGATTAAGTCCTATAAGCAATAAAAGGTTAAATATGTTGAAGACTTTAGGGGAAGGTCTTTACCATTTTTGAATAAACACTGCTCAGGTGTAAATCCTAAAATATGTATGATCTGTTGCGTTCCTCAAGTTTTGCTAATGGTTTTAAGTAAGAAATAGAAAATTAAATATGGAAGAAAAACTGAAATCAGAAGTCATCTGATTACCAATCTTCCAATACCTTTCTGAACTTTTTGAGAGTCCTAGAACCAAAACAGGATAGAATTCAGATAGACTGATGGCTTTACAGATAAAAACAAAACAAAAATAAAATTTTTCACCCTAGTCAATAAACATTTTCTCTAGATACTGTAAATGGGATATTGATTTTAAAAATAGTGTAAAGTACTGCCAAAGAATATAAGAGAATTCATGGCCAATGAGGATGGTAATAAGGAAATTAAACACCATGCTTTCCTGTTCTCTTAAACTTGAGAAGACAATCTTCTCAAAATATTTAAGGACAACATTAAAAAATTAACTTCCAGAATGGCTGAATGAGAACCTCAGTGAACTTGCAATTTTGCTACAACAACAAAAATGTGGGAAAGGCAATTAAATTAATCATATCACAATTCTAGCAATTAATCAAAGCTATAGAATGAGCTGAAAATTATGTGTGCACTAAAAATTACTAAATCTCTGTAAGAGAGTAGGTTCTGTAAAATTTCTCTTTGGGCTTTCCCCAGATATTCTCCCTCCCCAACTCAGTGATGTCATAGCCAAAAGCCAGTAGCATTGCAGAAAAGAAATAGAATTTCTTTTTTTAGAGCTTCGTTAAATACTGTCAATATTTTGTCTGAACTTACAACCCTCAGGAAAATCTCTGCCTTGAGAATGTGGTAGCTATTTGATTTGACTCAGAGCTCAGCATAGTGGGTAGTAGGAAGGTGAGGCAGAGGTAATTATAGTCTCTGGGTATTACCTGAAATCATAGCAAATTTACCTGCATAAGGCTGTGATTTCATTTGAGGAAAACAAGAATCTGTGCAGAAATTTAAAAGGAAATCCTGATGACAATAGGGAACCTTGAAAATCTCTGACATATTTCTGGGGGTCCCAGGTTAAGTTGTATTTCTTTTTTTTTTTAAGACGGAGTCTCGCTCTGTTACCCAGGCTGGAGTGCAGTGGCCCAATCTTGGCTCACTGCAAGCTCTGCCTCCTGGGTTCACGCCATTCTCCTGCCTCAGCCTCCCGAGTAGCTGGGACTACAGGCACCC
Organism: Nomascus leucogenys; assembly: GCF_006542625.1. Classification (NCBI taxonomy): domain Eukaryota; kingdom Metazoa; phylum Chordata; class Mammalia; order Primates; family Hylobatidae; genus Nomascus; species Nomascus leucogenys. The sequence continues at coordinate 82,086,043 of NC_044385.1, read as the reverse complement.
ACCACCAAGCCCGGCTAATTTTTTGTATTTTTAGTAGAGACGGGGTTTCACCATGTTAGCCAGGATGGTCTCCATCTCCTGAACTTGTGAATCCGCTAGCCTCAGCCTCCCAAAGTGCTGGGATTACAGGCGTGAGCCACCATGCCTGGCCGTTAAGTTGTATTCTCACCCAAATAAGACCTGGGAAAGGAAAAGGCACCACTCACTCACCTCTAGTTGGCTTCAAAGTGTTGCGAAAACTGCAAGTAAAAGCTAAGACTATCTTGTAAACTGCCTGAAGTTTGAAGAGGTATCTTTACACAATGGATCTCCACTGCGAAGAGAGTAAGACACATAGTCATTTAAGAAAGATTTGATCAATCATTGGCTGATCATTGATCAAGCCAGCCTTAACATTTCCTTCATCTTAGCCACACTAAGATAGACTTCTTTTTAAACAGCCTCTTGTCAGTTTCATAACCAGAACTGTTTTGCAATGACCTGGGAGCTACCTCTTTGAAAGTAGTCATCAAGAAAGATAGCGCTATTTATCAGTTTCTATGGAACAGTAGAAGCCTAACTTCAATAGATACCTTGATCAAAGCTGTAAAACTACCCACTCCCATAAAGATATGAGAAAGTTTGCTTTACCTTTGTGTAAGACCAATTATCAAATACAGCCTGTGGTCCACCTCATCCCCAGCTCTTAAAACTCCTCCTGCCTCTTATTTTATCAGAGTTGAGTTTAGACTACACTCTGGTCTCTTGCTCCTATTATGGTAGCCTTGAATAAAGTATTTCTTACCTGTTTTACTTTTTCCGAGACAAAAGAAACAAACAGAAAGCGCTGCTGGGGAGGTAATATTTTGGACTCAATAAAAAAAGACTTTAAATCAGCTGTTATGGATATGTCAAAGAACTAAAAACTGTGTCTATGGAATGTATAATTACAATATCTTACAAATAGAAAAATATTTTAAAATTTAAAAAGTTAAACCATTTAAGAAAAATCAAATAGAAATTATAAAGCAGAAAAGTAAAATAATGGAAATGAAAACAAAATGAATGAAGTTTAACAATAAATTTTTAATAGTCAAGGAAAGAACCTGGAAACTGAAGATAGTCAGTAGAGAATATCCAGTCTGAGAAGCAGAAAGCAAAAACAGCAAATTAAAATGAACACAGACTCAGAGAACTGTGGGACACCATCAAATAGAACAATGGAACAGAATAGAGAACCCAGAAATAAATCCACACATTACAGTTAACTTATTTTCAAAAAAGTTACCAAGAGCATACATTGGGGAAAGGACAGTCTCTTTAACAAATGATTCCAAGAAAACTGGATATCCATATGTAGAAGACTAAAACTAGACCCCCATCTCTCACATATATATAAATCAAATCAAAAGGATTCAAGACTGAAACTTAAGACCTCAAACTATGAAACTACTAAAAGAAAACATTGCAGAAACTCTCCAGGACATTAGTCTGGGCAAAGATTTCTTGAGTAATGCCTCAAAAGCATAGGCAGCAAAAGAAAAATGGGCAAATCTGATCATATCAAGATAAAAAGCATCTGCACAGCAAAGGAAACAATCAACAAAGTGAAGAGACAAACCACAGAATGGGGGGAAATATTTTCAAACTATCTAACTGACAAAAGATTCATAACCAGCATATATAAGAAGCTCAAACAACTAATAAGAAAAAATTAATTAACCTGAATTAAAAATGGGTAAAAGATCTCAATAGATATTTCTCAAAAGAAGCCATACAAATGGCCAGCAAGTATACAAAAAAAATTTTTCAACATTATTGAGCATCAGATAAATACAAATTAAACGACAATGAGGTATCATCAGAACTCATTAAAATGGCTTTTATCCAAAATACGTGCTATAATGAATGCTGACAAGGGTGTGGAGAGAGGGGAGTTTTCATACACTGTTAGTGAGAATGTAAATTAGGATAGCCATTGTGTAGAACAGTATGGAAGCTTCCAAAACAATGCAAATACAACTACTATTCGACCCAGCAATCCTGCTGCTAGGTATACATCCAAAAGAAAAGAAATCAGTATATCGAAGAGATAGCTGTGCTCTTATGTTTATAGCAGGATTGTTCACAAAATCCAAGATTTGGAATCAGCCTAAGTCCATAAACAGATGAAAGGTAAAGAAAAGGTGTTATAGACAATGGAATATGATTCAGCCATGAAAAATAAAATTCTGTGATTTACAACAGCATTAGGGAACTGGATGACATTATATTAAGTGAAATAAGCCAGACAAATTTGCATGTTCTCATTCATATGCAGAACTAAAAATTAAAACAATTTATTTCATGGACATAGAGAGTAGAATGACAGCAGACACTGAAAGAGGTAGGGGTGTGGTGGGGGTCAGGGAGGGAGTGGTGATGGATAATGGGTGTAAAACTATGGTAAGATAGAATGAATAAAATTTAGTATGACAGCAAAACAGGGTGACCTTAGTCAACCATATTATATTATATATTTTTAAATGACTAAAAGAGTGGAATTGGAATGTTCCTAACACAAAGAAATAATAAATGCTTGAGTTAATGGATACCTCAATTACCCTGATAAAATTATTACACATTATATGCTTATATCAAAGCATCACATGCTACCCCATTAATATATACATCTATTATGTACCAATTATAATTAAAAAATTTTAAAAGTTAAAATGCAAAAAAATAAAGTAATTGCCAAACTTAAAAAAAATGTATCAACAAATACATATTGGAATTCTCGGAAGGAGAAAAGAAAGGGGGACATAAAACATATTTGAAAAAAAAATGATGACAATTTTCTAAATATGATGACGAATATTAATCTACACATAAAACAAACTCATCAACCTCATAGTAAAATAAACTGAGGCCAGGTGCAATAATTCATGCCTGTAATTGAGACAGCCAAGGCAGGAGGATTGCTTCAGGCCAAGAATTCAAGACAAGACTGGGCAACACAATGAGATGCTGTCTCTAGTGAAAAAAGCAAACAAAAAGCAAAACAAACAAACAAAAACTGACAGAGTGTTTCACATAGTGTCATAATACTCGCATTAACAATAAAGACAAAGGAAAGTCTTGCAAGCTGTAAAAAGAATGGTTTTTCATGAATAAGATCTCCAGTCAAAAATTCTAAATTCAGCTGAAATCTCCTTCAAAAATAAAAGGTAGATTGAAATATTTCCAGATAAACAAAACATGGGATAAATATTTGCTGGTAGATCTGTCCTACAAAAAATACTGAAAAGAATTCTTTAGGTTACAGGAAAAGTCACTATACAGTAAGTCAAATCCACATGGAGAAATAAAGATCTCCAGTAAAGGTAACTATAAAGAATTTACAAAAGAAAATATAGACATATTATAGTTTTAATGATTTCCTTTTCTTTCTATTTTAAAAAACAACTACATATACTTCATAAAACTGCACTATAGTCTTAAAATTTATGCATATTCAACTTATATGGCAATAAAGAAAAAGAAGAGGGAGAGAATGATAAAATATTTAAGCAAAGTCCTTCTATACTATTGAAATTATGTTAGTATCATTCCAAAATGGATTGTTTTAAGATGCTAATTTTAATTTTCAAGGCAACCACTGAGAAAATAATTCAAAAAGATAAAGGAAAGAGAAGCAAAATAAAAGGGTGCACTTGAAAATATCTATTTAACGCACACACAGAAAGAAGGGATTGAGAAATAAAGGAACAAAGATGACAGAAGACATATTGAAATCATTAACAGAATAAGAGACATAAAACCTACCTTTTCAGTAATTAAATTAAATGGAAATGGACTGGCCACTAAAATAAAAATATAGAGCTTATCAGGAATAGAATGAATAAAAGAATGAAAGAATGTATAACTATGGAAAGAGCATTTAAAAAAGAACTGGGACAATTATACTAAAATCAGATAAACTAGACTTTAAGTGTTAAAGTTCCCTTAAGTAACTAAAAGTGTTATTTAAGTAGTTACAGAAAGTGTTACTAGACACACAAAAAAGGATATTTTATAATAATAATAATAAGGTCAATTGATCAAGAATATATAACAATAAATTATGCAAGCCTCTAAAACAAAGACTCAAAATATGTAAAGTAAAACCAGACAGAATTAAAGGAATAAGAAAACAATTCAAAAATAATAGTTGGAGACTTAAATGCCTAGTTTAAATAAGAGAAAAACCAGACAGAAGATCAAAAAGCAAATGGAAGACTGGAACACTATAAACCAACTAAACCTAACAAACATCTTCAGAACACCGCACCCAGCAGCAGCAGAATATATACTCTTCTCATGTATTTATGAAACATTCTCCAGAATAGACCATATAAGGTACCGTAAAACAAGCCTCAATGAACTAAAACACATTAAAATCATATTTATTATGTGTTCCGACCACAATAAAATTAAGTAAAACTTCAAATGACAGGTAAACTTAGGTAATTCACAATACAGTCATGTATCACTTAATGATAGGAGTATGCACTGAAAAATGGCTCATTAGGTGATTTTGTAGTTGTGCAAACATCATAGAGTGTACTCAGAGAAACCTAATTAATACAGGCTGCTATGCAACTAGGTTATATGGTATAGCCTATTGCTCCTAGGCTGCAAACCTATATAGCATGATACTGCACTAAATACTGTAGCAATTATAACATAATGCTATTTATGGACTAAATATCTAAACATTATAACAAAATGGCATTCATGTACTAAATATCTAAACACAGAAAGATAAGTATATTATATGCTACAACATTATGACAACTACAACATCCCTAGGGAATAGAATTTTTTCAACTTCATTTTAATCTTATGGGACAACAGTAATATATGAAGTCCCGTGTCAACCAAAACATTCTTATGTGACAAGTGACTGTATATAAAAATTAAAAATATCCTCTCAAATTGTCGGTGAGTCAAAGAATCTGTCATAAGGGAAATTTAAAAATACTTTGACATTAAAAAAATAAAACCACAACATACGAAATCTTATGCAAAAAAATAGTCATGCTTACAGGAAAATTTATAAATATAAATTCCTATGTTAAAAAATAAGGACAAAAAAATTAATAATTATGCTTCCACCACAAAAACTAGAAAAAGAAGAGAAATTTAAACCTAAAACAATCAAAAGGAAATAAAAAAGTTTAAAACTGATATTATTAAAATTGAGAATGGTTAAAAAACTTGAGAAAATTAATAAAGCAAAAATGTATTTTTTGAAAAACTAAAATAAATATAATAAAATACCTTTAGCTAGACTAAGGGGGAAAAAAAAAACAGAAGACTTGAACCAAAGTCAAGAATTAAAATAGACATTTTATTGCCTTTAGAAAAATACAAAAATTATAGTAAAATAATACTATCCATAATTCTATATTAACAAGTTATAACTTTTATGCTGTGGCCAAATTCCTAGACAGATTCAAACTACCAAGTCTTCCGAAGAATAGATAGGTAATCTGAATAGATTTAAAACAAGTAAAAGGTTGATATAATAATTTTAAAACTTCCAACAACAAAATAAAATTTCAGGGTCAGATGGCTTCAATGCTGAAATCTACAAAACATTTCAAGAATAATTAGTACTAACATTTCACATTTTCTTTCAAAGTATAGAAGAGGAGGGAACACTCTACAATTCATCCTATGAGGTTATTATTACCCTGATACCAAAACCCAGTAAAGACTTCACAAGAAAAATACAGACCAATATCATTCATGAATATAGACATAAAAATCCTCAACTAAATGCTAGCAAACTTAAATCAGCAACAATTTTAAAAGGAATACATATAATAATGAAGTGGCAATTCTTCTTGGCATCTAAAGGTACATTTAACATCCCAAAATAAATTAATTTAATACATAATATATAGAATTAAGGACAAAAATAGACATGATCATTTCAATAGACACAAATATTGCACAAAATCCATCACCCTTTTATGATTACAAAAATTTAGGAATAGGAACAGAAGGGGATTATCCCAACCTACAAATAAGCCACAACTAAAATTAAATTATACTTAATAGTGAAAGACCGAATGCTTTATACTTAGAACACGCATCAAGCAAAAATATCCAATCTTACCATTTCTATTCTGCAATAAACCTGAAGTGCAGATTCAACACTAGGCCTATCATACTTTCCCTAGTTCTTATAGTATTTCTGCTCTCCCTGTCAAACACACAATGGGAAGAGCAGAGATATAGGTTTGTTTATGACCCGAGGGTCATAAATCAATATAATAGTCATTTTGTTTTGCTATACTACAAAGCCAGAATTTGAATATTGTCAGTACCTCCTGACTGTGACTCTGCATATTTTGCAGTTGTAGATCTCTGTGCTGCTTTTTGGGGTATCTCTTTAGAATTAGATCAAAATAACCAATATTTCTTTGCCTTCTCCTGGGGCTGGGCAGGGGTTGGGGGTAGGAAACTAAAGTAGACTATTATGCCCCATGAGTATAATAAGAAATCCTCTCTTTCACAGTTCCTCAAATAAGAAATAATAATTTCCCTGTGTTTCTGCCCTTATTCCATAGGTGTATGACTATTTGTTGTGTTTTAAAGATAATGATAGCTCTGCAACTGATTTTATATATGTATTTAATATTTTAGTTTAGAAAGATCATAAGATTTTTTTTAAATCCTAATTTTTCTAAGTAAAGTTTATAACTTAGGCATGATTTATTCCAAGGACGTAAGTCAGTTTCTTAGACTATAAGCTATTCATAACTTCCTCAAGTCAATAAGAGGGACAGTTAAACAAATCCTAGATTTTATTTTCTACAGCAGGGAGTGGGTGTAAATTTTTCTCAATCACCAAAACCTGTGTGACTTATCCAAGTCCTTGGTGTCTGAGATTCTTCCTTGAAAATCTAAAGAGAGACAGATTGTATACATATATGAAAGAGAGCTAAAATTAGTTCTTCAAAACATTGGATATGGACTTACCTAATCATTGTAAACTATTCTGTCTATTCATACATGAGAGTTTCTTTGGATGAGCCCTTAGTGTTCTGGATTAATGATTTGGGAATGACCGAAAGCAAACTATAGTCTCTTTCTTGACTCTGTGGCAAAAGCCAACCAATTGTGTTTAAGGGTAATAATCATGGCAGACAAATTAGCAAAGGCTTCTGACAATATTATTCCAGAATCTTCTTTATACTTGATTGTCCTTTATATTTTACATTTGTTGATTGATTGCTGAAAATACACATTTATCAACAAGTAGGCTTACCTCCTATAAAATTCGATTATTTTATTTTCTCACACATTTTCATTCCTTATTGTAATACTCAAAGCTCCTGTTACTTTTATTCCATTATAAGAAGAAAAGGAAACTCAAGATTATCTAACCTTTATCCATGAACTATGATTCAGGTAGATTTATTAGAAAAGTCTTTACAATGTTTATATTATTGGTTAGTTAATCATAAGTTAAGACTTAAAAAAAAATCAGTGGGTCCATCCTTTGACAGATCCTCCTTCATCCCTAAAATATGACTCTCTGCCAGAGGCAAAATCTACTCAGAAAGCTGAAATCGACACATTCGCCAAAGCTTGTCAATTAGCTGGAGACAGAAGGGTTACTGTACACAAAAATAATAGATCAACTTTTTGATTGGACAATAATTTTAGAATTGCTTTAAAATCAAGGCAGGTTGTTGATCTCATGTAAGAACAGTCAATGCATTAAAGGACTTTGTGTGCTCTAACGCTTCATTAAGAGGTGAGTATAAGAAAACAACATGAGGTCAGGCCTGGTGGCTCACACCTGTAATCCCAGCACTTTGGGAGGCCAAGGCAGGCAGATTACCTGAGGTCAGGAGTTCAAGACCAGGCTAGCCAACCTGGTGAAACCCCCGTCTCTACTAAAAATACAAAAATTAGCCAGGCGTGGTGGCAGGTGCCTGTAATCCCAGCTATTCAGGAGGCTGAGGCAGGAGAATCACTTGAACCTGGGAAGCGGAAGTTGCAGTGAGCTGAGATCGCACCATTGCATTCTAGCCTGGGCAACAGAGCAAGACACCATCTAAAAAAAAAAAAAAAAAAAAAAGGAAAAAGAAAATAACATGAAGAGTAAAAGAGTAGTGGAGTAGTCTTGCCAGACACCCTTCATCACCAAAATCCTAGCCCTTCTGATACCTAACAAGGAAAATCCTTGAAAAGCTCAGTTATAGTTATAGTTGATATGGTTTTGCTCTGTGTCCCCATCCAAATCTCACCTTGAATTGTAACCCCCATAATCCTCAGATGTCCAGGGTGGGACCAGGTAGAGGTAATTGGATCGTGAGGGTGGTTTCCCCCATACTTTTCTTGTGATAGTGAGTGAGTCTCATGAGCTCTGATGGTTTTATAAGCATTTGGCCTTTCCCCTGCGTGCCCTAATTCTCTCTCCTGCTGCCTTGTGCAGAGGTGTTTTCCACCGTGATTGTAAGTTTCCTGAGGCCACCCAAGCCAAGTGGAACTGTGGGTCAATTAAATCTCTTTTCTTTATAAATTACCCAGTCTTAGGTATTTCTTCTTAGCAGTGTGAGACTGGGCTAACACATTAATATACCAGCATTTGGCTCCAGAGTCATAAAATGGATACTGGGAAAAATATAAATGCAGGTCACATAAGAATAATCTTCAAAGATGGCTGCTTAAAAACCCAGGAATATCAAAAATGAAAGTGTACAACTCTAAACAAAATTGCTCACAACAGACAAAGTAGCTATTGCACTCAGTAAACATTGGTGGAAACACTTTGATATGAGGCTGTGTATGTTGGATATTGCATTAGTCACTAACACAATTTGGTAAAACTGTAAAGGTGGGATGTAGAAAAGTCTCGAACTTCAGTTCCCCCTTGATCACCTTCAAATAGATTTCATGTAAGTATCTTGAATGCCTTTTGTACATGTGCCTGTCATTGTTTCCTTATTCTTAGCATAAATTGAAGCCTTTCATTGCCTGAGAGTTCTAAAGTGATAAACAATTACAGTTGTCTCTGTATCCATGGGTTCTGCATCTGCAGATTCAAACAACCATGGATCAAAAATATTTGGCACAAAATTCTACAAAGCTTTAAAAAGGAAAACCTGAATTTTCCATGTGCCAAATATTATGCTAAATTCATGTAAATGAAATGATGTGTAGGCATTGTATTAGGTATTGTAAATAATCCAGAAATAATTTAATGCATACAGGGGGATATGAATCGAATGTATGCAAATACTACACCGTTTTATATCAGGAACTTGAGCATCCATGGATTTTGGTATCCACTGAGGGTATTGGAACAAATTTGCCATGGGTATACCAAGGCTTGGCTATACTTGATACTTTGTTACCAGCCCAAGGATTTCAACCTGTCCCTTGGGTGCCCCTAGTGAAAGTTACCCTTTTTTTTATTGAAATGATGTAATAAAAGCTTTGCAATTTTGAGAGAAGTAGAAAGATCAAATATAACTCTACAATGAAAATAGCAAAACTCTCAGAGATTTTCCAAATTTCACGCATTAAATTATCATTGGATTAATAACAACGAGAGCAGCTACTTCTGGGTTTCATCAATTCTCTCCTTTGGAGATAGTAACAGGCATGATCATATGTCTTGTGACATCATCTCAATTTTTATACACCACATTACTGCAAGACCTGGCTAAAATTTGTAGGGTACTCAAGCCATGTACTCAGGGCTGTTATCAACAGATATGAGAAGGCTTTTCTAAATAACCTTTCATGACTTAAAACCTGGAGACCTCTCTTACTGAATGAGGCATCAGAAATGGACAGATCTTACCCTCTGATGGAAAAACTCCATTATATACAATTGACAATAAATACAGTAGTAAGTTTTCAAGGCGTTATCATCTCCCAATCAAAAGGGCTTAAACCTTCTTTGAATCATTGGAAGATAATTTCTTCTGGAGTCTTCAAGCTGAGGTTGATTCAAAAAACTCTAGAATTATATGGTCTTCATAAAGAGATACACTCCATCCAAGACCCCTGGACAAAGTCAAAAACTATATGAGATGTAGATGGCTTCAACTTAAGATTCACAAAATAAAACTACCAATTGTCACATTTTATTCTGCATTCTTTTGTTTTTTATTTACCTGTTTTTCTCCTTTCCTTTCTTGTTGTGTTAAGGGAAACTTTAATTTTGTTAACTGTAAAGCAAGCCTATATTCTTAATATTGGCTTTTTTGCCTCTTTAAACACTCTTTGATATGAATTCAATACTTGGCTACAGCTGGCATGTGAACTAGCTATCTCATGCAAAAAACTGTTGAGTTTGTACACATGTTTTTGAGAAACACCAGCTTTCTTTAAAAGTAGTTAGTTGTAATAAATCAGTTGATGTCCTGGTTAACTGGATTCAACCTATGCATAAGTTTACAGATGGGAAACACAATAGGCTAACCATCCATATATCTAAAAATTTTATCACATCACTTATAGAAAAGTGGATTACTTTCCTCAATAAAATATGACTTGAGGACCTCATGTGTGAACTAGCTTTTGTAACTGAACTTTTAAGAAATAGAACTTGGAAGAGAAAGAGAGAACAGATGGTGTATATTTGGAGCCTGTCTCATTTTCTCACAGATCTCACAAGTAAGACTTCTCTTTGGCTTTAGATCTTCCTAATGATCTCTCTATTACAAGTTTAATTGCCTGGCACAGGAACATTTTGAATGAGTGGTACCATAACATAACAACACTATTTAACAATTCTACAGGGAGTATTTGACCAATTACAGATCATTGTATGACTTCAGATGCCCAATATTAGATTTGTGGCACAAAAGCCAACTGGTCCCTACTTCTTTTTGGACACAAACTTGGGGATCTAATTTCTTTCCTCAGACATTCCCTGATATCAACCAGGGTACATTTTGCACCATCCGTTTACACTCTTATTAAAAAGAAATTATTAAATAACTTATTTAGAAAGAAAAAAATGGGTCTTGATTTGAGAATCAATATCCAACAATTCAAGGGAGATTTTGGATTATTTTTTGTTCTAATCAAGCTCATTATTCATGCTTTGCAAGAGGCTCACAAGGTAGGATGAAACCTATGTGTTATGGTTTAGAGAAGATCAATGCCCCCAAGACTATAAAATACCTTTTTTGGGAGATTCATGAAGTTGAAGAAGCAGTAGTTCATAGGAGAGTCACTTTAGGTAAAATTTCAAAAAGATCTAAAAGGTAGATCTTCAGTATCTTCATTTGTGCTGAGCAGCACCTGTCACAGTAATGCAACTAAATAAATAATTGTGTGCGTGTGTATACGTACACAATGAGGAAACCTGGCACATGAAAATTTAAATAATCGCACCAAGAAATTTGATGTGACAGCAGGACATTTCATGTAGTAATTTTCTGGATAACTCATGTTGCTATATTTTAATGATACATAATTTGGTTCAGGTTCTAGGATGATCACAAGGGAAGACAATAAGGTCTGGATCTATCCAAAAGCAAAGATCTTTTTGTATTAACATAACTTTTCTTTTCCACTGTCTCTATCAACATGACTGTAATATTGCCAGAAACTCATACCAAGAGTGAAAAAACGTTGAGAATAATTTTACTGTTTGTTCTACAAATTCTGTCTCCCTATGTAATCAAACTGTTCAACTCTGAAAAATGTATTATCAAATCAATGTTTTCTTTCTGAGACTATTTTAAGCCATCAAAATAAAATTCTTCCTGTGCTGTACTCTGTTAATTCTAAACCATTATATCATGATTCTTCCACAAACTCCTAGAGTGAACAATTCACTTTAAGTCAAACCACAAAACCTCATAAATATCCCAACTTTATTCTCCCTCTCTCGGAGATGCTACTAAAATCTTAAAAAGTAGTCCTGTTCCCTAACTCAATAATAATAAACTTAGTGTTCTCCTATAATTTGGCTATTGTGCTTGTATTATCATAACTGGTATTCAGCAGTATTTAGATGCCCCATAATGAAAACAAACACGTTCATCATCAGTGCTAATTTATGATAAATTCTTTATTTTATGTTTAACTAATTTAGACCAATTGTCTTATATATGGAGTAACAGAAATAATAAACCTAACAAGTTGAGCACTTACTACATTCAAGACTCTGTGTTAAGCACTGTGTAACACATTTGTTGTATATCTCAGGAACACTTTTGTAATGTAGCTATTACCTTACTCATTTACAAGTACACTAACTGAGGCTTTGGATTAAGTGAGTAGATCAAAGTTAGTGAGATCATAAGTAGAGGGGTTGGAATTTGAATTCTTTCACCTCTAAATTTCCATGGATCTATAATTTAAATATACTGAATAGAAAATAAATACACAATGGCACTCAGTGTGTTTTTTTTATTCATCAGGAAGGAGGAAAAATTGAGAAGCCCCTCAGGGAACACTTTTTTGAAGAGAGATTGTGTTTAAAAAGAAGGGCCAGAACTTAATGTGAGAAATTTCATGTATCATCTTTTAAATATCATACCTGATATAGTTTGGATATTTCTCCCTTCCCTAATCTCATGTGGAAAGGTAATCCCCAGTGTTGGAGGTAGTGCCTAGCATATGGTATTTGTGTCATGGGAGGAGATCTCTCATACCTTGGTGTTTTCCTTTCAATAGTGAGCAAGTTCTCATAAGATCTGTCTGTTTAAATGTATGCAGTATCTTCTCCCACTCTTCCTGTCCCCATTCCTGCCATATGAGATGCCTGCTCACCCTTTATCTTCGACATAATTTAAAGCTTCTTGAGGCCCTTACCATATACCAGACAGATGCCAGCACCACACTTCCTGTACAGAATTCAGAAACAGGAGCTAATTAATATCTTTTCTTTATAAATTACCTGGCTTCAGGTATTTCTCTGTAGCAATTCAAGAACAGCCTCACATAGAAAATTGATACTGAGGAGTGGGACATTGCTATAAGATACCTGAAAATGTGGAAGCAACTTTGGACCTGGGTAATGCGTACAGATTAGAAGAGTGTGGCGGGTTCAGAAGATAGAAAGATGAGGGAAAGTTTAAAACTTCTTACAGACTGGTTAAATGATCATGACCAAAATGCTGATAGTGATATTCAGAGTGAAGGCAAGGCTGATGAGGTTTAAGATGGAAATGAGGAATTCATGAGGAACTAGAGCAAAGATCATGTGTATTATGCTTTAGTAAAGAATTCTGCTGCATTGTGTTCATGCCTCAGGGATCTGTAAAAGTTTGAACTTAAGAGCAATGACTTAGGGTATTGGGAGAAAAGAATATCTAAGCAGTAAAGTGTTCCAGAAGTGATGTAACTGCTTCTAACAAGCTATGCTCAGATATGGGAGCAAATAAATGATTTAACATTGTTTAATATTTAAAGAAGCATAAAAATTTGGAAAATTTGCAGCCTAGCCATGAAGCAGAGTCAAAGAAACCATTATCAGGAGAAAACTCCAAATGGGCTGTGGAACATTTGCTAGATATATTGACATGACTAAAAAGGAGCCATGGGCTAATATCCAAGACAGTGGGGGAAAGACCTAAAAGACATTTCACAGAACTTCTAGGCAGCCCTTGCCATCACAGACCCAGAGGCCCAGGAGGAAGCCAGGTCTGGGGCTCTGATGTCTGATGCAATCTGATGACACTGCTCCCTACATACAGGCTTCTTTGGCACCAGCCTTGGCTCAAGGGGTCCCGGGTACAGCTCAGGCCACTGCTCCGGAGGGTGCAAACCTTAAATCTTGGGAGTGTCTATGTGGTGTTAACCTTGCAACTGCACAGAGTGCAAGGGTGAAGGAAGCTTGTCAGTCTCTACCTAGATTTCAGAGGATGTATGAGAAAGCCTGGGTGCCCAGACAGAAGACTACTGCAGAAGTGGAGTTCTCACAGAGAGGCTCTACTAGAGTAGTTCTAAGAGGAAATGTGGGGTTGGAGTCCCCAAACAGAGTCTTCTCTATAGCACTGTCTAGTGGAGCTATGGGAGGGGTTCACTGTCCTTCAGACCACAGAATGATAGAGCCAGCAGCTTTCAACCTCAGTATGAAAAATCCAGAGGCAAAGCTGCCCAAGGGCTTAGGAGTGCAACCTTTATGCCAGCATGCCCTGGATTGAGACATGGAGTCAAAAGGAGATTACTTTAGAGCTTTAAAGTTTAATGACTACCCTGCTGGGTGTTGAACCTGCATAGGGCCTGAAGCCCCTTTCTTTGGCCAAATTGTCCCTTTTAGAACACTCATGTTTACCCAATACCTGTAGTCCCCATTGTATATTGGAAGTAAATAATTTGTTTTTATTTTACTGGCTCATAGATGTAAGGAACTTATCTCTAGATGAGACTTTGGACTTGGTTTGGTATTTTGAATTAATGTTAGAATGAGTTAGGACTCATTCAATTTGGGAGAAAAATGAGGGACTCCTCTGGGGCACCATCGGAAATGTATGTTTGTATTTTGCAGTGTGAGAAGAACCAGGAGCCAAATCATGTAGTTTGGATATTTATCCCCACCAAAATTTCAGATTGAAATGTAATCCCCAATGTTGGAGGTGGGGCCTGGTAGGAGGTGTTTGGGTAACAGGGATGAGTCTCCCATGGCTTAATGCTGTCCTCATGATAGGAGTGAGTTCTCATGATTTCTGATTGTTTAAAAGTGTGAGGTGCTTCCACCTTCTCATGCTTGTTTCCATTCCTGCCGTGTGAGATGTCAGTTCATCCTTTGCCTTCTCTCATGGTTGGAAGCTGCCTGAGGTCCTCACCACAACCTGAGCAGATGCCAGTGCCATGTTTCCAGTGCAGATTACAAAGCCATGAGCCAATTAAAATTTTTTTCTTTCAAAATTACCCAGCCTCAGGTATTTCTCTGTAGAAATACAAGAATGGACTGATGCAATACCCAAAGCAAAGCATACCACAAAGCATTTTGTATGCAAATGTTAAGTGGGCAGGATTCCTTCTTTTAAATCTATGGACATATAAAATTGAATGTTAGACATATATATATATCCATGTAATGCCATATATATATATATATATAGAGAGAGAGAGAGAGAGAGAGAAGAGAGAGAAAGAGAGAGAGAGAGAGAAAGCATATAACCACTGGCTAAACAGAAAAATGTTTGTGTCTATCATTGCAATTAGTTTAGTATAATTCATTATATAAAATTTAGCCACATTTAATGTTCTTAAATGGTTAACTGGAAAATATTTGCTAGCAATCTAAATATATACATATTTATTTGACCTTTAAAGACATCACAGTGTCAAACAAATGGGTCCAGAACAGTGTTTGTTCTTCCAATCTATCATAGGATGATGAATTTTATATTAATATACTCACTTTTATCAGATGGAATAGTGCAAGCATGGGTCAAAAAACAATGTTGATAGCTTTGGCCTGGGGGTAGGAGAAGGAGACACAGACTACAAAGTAAGTGTTAAATCAAATACTAATTGATTGCCTAAATCAGGATAACTTTTAATGAATCTTCCAAATGATTTAGAATATAAGACATGAAACTGGAAAGTGATAAATTGCCATAGGAGAGTATGTAAAATGTAATATGACTAAATATAAAAATAGCATTGATAGTTATATACAAACTATAAATATTAAAAATAGTATACACCTAAAAGTGTGATAAGCTTGCTCCACTGTTTCCTGGTAAAAATTGGTACCTGCAAATACCCTTCTAGGATTTGTTAACTGAGAGGATTGAAACCATCCAAACACTGAGCAGGGACAGCATTTATCACACTCTTTCAGGCTCCCCAGATAGGAGAAAGCCAGGAAAAAGTTCAACAGCCAAATGGAGTTGTTCTCTAGTATGTGCTCAAGTCAGTACTGTCAAACCTCTCCTAACTCATCCCCACTTCCTACAACACCAGAAGATCTCAAGCACATTTGAAGAAAGGTGAAAGTCCTTCTTATCCAGGTGCCAGCATAGGTGGATGTAGCTCTGACTGAAGGAGATTAGACTCTTCATAACTGGGAAGATATCCAGGGAATGACATCTCCAAAAAAATGAGTCACTCATATTTATGTTCTTAAATATCGATTTGTTAAGTATCATTCACTGAAAATCAAGTTTTTGTATTTTCTGTGACCTTCTTTAAAGTTTACAATTGCAAAGCACACATAAAAATAAATTTTTAAACTTGAAAATTAAAACAATAAAGTGGATTTCATATGCTGTAATATATGACAAGAACCAAGCAAACAGATGGAATAAACAGTAGGCAGATAGAAGTTTAAAAATCTTATTTGATTAGCCCAAGTAATGCCATCTGACATCCAGTAGTAAAACTTTAGAACATTATATTTTCTGAATATCTCCATAGCAAAATTATTGGTAAAATAAAGCAATAACATATTGAACAATGAGGTTTTCTTTCTGATTCTGTCAGTTCTATGACACTTTGGTTGATACCTACTTCTCTTCCTCAGAAATTAAGCCCAGTAATGTAAACAAAATGTCATACATGACAACCCCTTGTTAAAATTATGCTTAGGAAAATAAGTCTAATGTGTTGGCACAAATCAACTGTAAAAAGAGTAAAAAGTGAAACCCCCATATGGTTACACAGACAATAGTAAAACCATGTCATGTTATGAATTCTTTAGAATGGTTTCAATCTGATACTAATTATTAAAAGAATCCTAATTATCAAATCACTTTTGCAATTCCAACTGAATATCAAAGTTTAAAGCAAAACATGTGCATATTTCCAGTGCTGTGTTAATTGTTCTCCTTAGATTTAGTAATAGAAACCAAAGAGACGGAATATTATATCTTTGGAGTAATTTTAATTATATGTGTTCTGTGATATGCTAAAATAATATGGTTAATTTAGTAAGGATATATGAGTTATTTTAAGGATTTCATAATGTCTAGCTCTAGATTATAATAATTCTACACTACTTAAAAAATATATCCACTGTAACTCACTTGAGTCTCCAACTTTACAAAATTCAGTCTTTAGCCTGATATTCAAGGTTGATTAACATTTCATCTCACCTTTATCCTCCAAATACAATTTTAAATATTCTGTTCCTTAAATCTGGCAGTGAAAAAACCTATGAATATTAAAAAAATACTGAGCTTGCTATATATTTTTAATTAATAGAGGATATGATTATCATAGTAGTTATAAGGGTGATCCATGGTATCTAATCTTTAGCTTCATGTATGATATAATCTTACCAATCCATAAAAGACTAATTTATTCAGAAGTTACTTATAAGAAACCTACAAGATCTTTATCTTCTACCTGACTCCCACCCACCAAACTTGAATTTTCTGCTTTAAGTCCCTGGATTTCAGTATGACTTTTACATGTTTTCTTTATGGCATTTTAAATAGCACATTAAAATTATTTGTTCATATATCCATGCCTCAAAAGCCTATGAACTCCTTGAGATTTACACTTCTTTTAAACCCAGTGTAATATAATGCTGCATTTTGCAGATTTCTAATAAAATTAATTTTATTTTTCTACTTCCGTATTCAGGTAGTATTGAAATGTTATATAAAGTAAGAACATTAGATAAGAATCAGCCACATATCTCCTACAAGTTTTGTATAAATGTACATCTTTAGTAGCCTAATAGAAATAAATTTTAGCTTAAGCTACTATCTACCAACTCTCAGACTGTTAGACACGTTTTAAAGAAATGAATTTTTGGAAAGTTTGTATTAAAAGGGCAAGAATAAATATCTTCAGAGTTAGGAAGAAAAAGAAGGAAGACTAATAAAGACAAAAATTACCTGAGCCTCTTCTCTGGATATGCATAATTATCCTGCAAGTCCTTTAGAGAAAGGGTTACTAATAAGTTTTTTATACTGCAGCCAATTATATATTTTAAGCACAAATTTTTTCATGTTTGTCCCTAGATAAAATCTCCCTGTTAAGAAAACCTCCTTGAAGTGGAACAAGGTCAATAAAATAAAACGTTTAGAAAAAGAGACCAAAAAACATTAGAGAAGAAAACATTTACCAAAGAAATAATATAGAATAATTTTAATGAACCCAAAAATAAAATTCTATATATTGAAAGGGACCAACGAGCACATAGAACACAAAGACACACACAGCCACATTAAAAAACTCTACTCATATATAGTGACGTTTCAGCACACAAATCAATGATTATAAAAGCTTTTATAAGGAAAATGTTCTTAAAAATCCTAACAAAATTAATGATTCTACTACTAGATTACTACAAAATTAAATGCTGACCAGACTTGAATTATACTTCTCATGAACTACACTGTATGCTGCAAATCAGCAGTAAACAGGAAAAAAGAAAAAAAAATCATAAAAATTTTCAATGTAGAATTATAAAATTAAACTAAATTACTAAATAATAATGAGGACAATATGAAAACATTTTATGTACATTAAAAAGTCCTCAAAGACTCAAATTTTCACAATCTGTTTCTTGGTATGTTATTCATAATATGCTTAAGCAAAATAAGGGTTTACTTACGGAATTGAGTTATTAAAAGGTTCCCAAGTCAGGAAAGCAGTGTAGTGTATGAACCATGGACACATCTCTGCTGCTCTGCTATTAAGAAGGCAGTTAAGATTACACCAGTTTAATCAAAGATTTACAGGAGAAATATATGCAAAGGAAAGGATATTATATTCAGAATTTGAAATAGGTTAAGAAGGTTTTAAAAAATATGAGAACAAAAGAAGACATTTTAATCAGTATTTTAAATAACTTTGCATTACCCATATTTACATTGACATAATATTTATACGATTTCTATTTTCAAATGTAAGATTTAATCTACAGGTTTAATAACATCAGGAATAAGACAAAGAATATTTTATAAAATCTATGAGTTAATTCAATCATAACATACACCATTATTTCATTTACCACAAAGAAAGAACACTAACAGCTATAATATGATTAACAATCCATAGTGAAAGAATGTGTATTAGAATTGATGAACAAAAAAATTAATAATAATACTAATTAAGAATTTACTACATGCCAATTTCTTCTAAGTTTTTTCTTAATTTATTAATTCTAATATTCACTCTATAAGTAATGTTCTATTCTTTATTGAGTGATTTGTGTGTAGTGAATTGTGTTAAAATAAGCTAAACTCTTATTTATTATAACAGACAGAATCTCCAATAGTTTAACCATATTTTTTAGTAAAATGGAGGTAATGAAAAAATACAGCATAAAAAAATCTAAAACGCTTTTCTCTGTAGAGCAGAGGTAAGATAGATGGGGTAGAATACTATTGATTCTCATTATAAAGCTCTTTATTAAACCTTTATTAATTTTCTAATATTTTTGGGTATCAATTTCATAACAACTAAAATATATCAATTTTAAAATATATTTATTATAATTAAAAACAAAATAGTTAACACTCTTTTAGAAGTCTCATTTATCATCAAAACTTAATATAATTACCTAGCCTTTTATTATTTGATTCTTATTTCTTTTTCTTATTTTTTATTTATTTTTGGAAATAATGTTTTAATGTTTCACCCAGCCTGGAGTGCAACAGCTAGGTCATAGCTCGCTGCAATCATGAACTCCTGGATGTGACCGACCAATCTTCCCGCCTCAGCCTTCCACCACCTAGTTAGGACCGGGACTACAGGCCAGCACCACCATGCCCAGTTAATTAAAAAAAAAAAAAACTGTAGACATGGGGTCACCCTGTGTTGTCATTTGATATTATTAATTCTCCACCCTCATTATTTTGTTGATAATAAACCAAATTCCTAATGAACAAATGCTTAAACAAGGTTGATAAAGCTATGGTAAGAATTAGTTATACTAATATCAATTCCATCACTCCCCTAAAGAATTTTCAAATCTTGTATACTGCTCTGCTACTTATATCTCCTTATGAAAATTCCTCACCTTGGGTCTTCAAATTTGTTAAAATTATTTTATAACAGATTGCCTCCTTGATTTGATGAATGTTTATTCAGCTGTAATTTAATTTCATTTTTCCTTTGTCTCTTAAACCCTCTCTCATTCTCAGCTTATGTTTTTTCCCAAGGTTAGCTGGGCATGTTGGCACATGCCTGTAATCCCAGCTACTTGGGAGGCTGAGGCAGGAGGATCACTTGAACCCAGGAGGCGAAGATTGCAATGAGCTGAGATAGTGCCATTGCACTCTAGCCTGGTCAACAAGAGCAAAACTCTGTCTCAAAAAGAAAGAAACAGACAACAGTTATAGTTTTAAAATTGCCAACTCACCAATCATTAGGGAAATGAAAATCAAAACTATAATGAGATATCATCTCTCTCTAGTCAGCATGGCTAGTATCAAATAGCCAGAAGAGCTGGTTATATAAATGTTGCTAACAAAAAACAAATGATAAGCGTCTCAGGTGATAGATATGCTAATTACCCTAATTTGATCCTTACACATTGCATGCATGTATCAAAATATCACCCTAGACCCCATAAATATATACAATTATTATTTGTCAATTAACAATAATAAATACGATAATAAAAATAAGAAGACTTGTTTGAAATAACGCTAAATATGCTAACTGATAACTTTAAAATCTACCAAGTGATCACATTATTTCCAGCTTTAAATTCTATCTCAGTTCTTATATCAATTTAAGAGAAAATTATTTATTTTGTCCAATCAATAATTCGATTTGAATACTCTCAGCTGTTAAAAAAATTGTGAGTGTCTGACATGAAGATGTGAGGATGTAAGGTGCTTTTATTGAAACTGAGTATGTTATGTATGGTCATTATTCTTTACATGTATCACCCACTTACTTATGTGTAACTGGATAGTCCTAAATCTGCTTTGTTGAAATCATTTAAAAATATATATTAAATAAACAAGCCTCGTTTTAGGGTGTAAATAAATAGCAAACACTGCTGCCTTTCCTGAGGGAAAATAGTATCTTTTTACTCGTTATATTTAATATTAAGTATAATAGAAAAGATAAGCAAAAAAATAATTACTTTACTTTTAAACTAAATGCAGTGCATCATAACATACTTAAAATAGTTATCTTCTTATTGCTTTATTTCATGAGATCTGAACTGCTTCACTTTGCCTCTATGGGCAACAAAAAATAGAAATTGTTTATTATGTTCTCAGCCAAGAAAAATTATGACTTGTGGGATCTAAATAACAATTGCACTTTATATTTTTATTTATGTCATATGAAACAAAATATGTTTCTTTTGAAGAAAGAAAAGTTGTACTAATTTAGTAAAAGTTTCCACATCTCTCTATGAGTCAAGTATTCAAAAATGTTGAAACATAAAATATGAAAGTGATAAACAAGCTATTGAGACTCATGACTTCATTATTTAATTTACCAATTGACAAAAGTTAATCCATATTTTGAACCATGTCTAAAAAGCATGTATAATTGCTGTACAGTCTCACTTTTTTTAAATAACGACTTCAAGTTTTAATTGGTAATAGACATAATAGTTGCAGTGCTTACTTGCTTTTTATAGCCTATATAGTTTCTATAGTCTATATAGGATAGTTTTATATGTTAATGTGTATTTGGAAGTTGTATACAGAATAATATGATGAAATCCATACTTCACGTAACAGGAAATTTCAAATATCCATAAACCTGTCTATGATTGTAGTCCCTGGATCAGCTGATATCAGCCTATACCAAATACATTAGGAAAATTTTCCAAAGATACTTCATGTTTTGCTATAACAAATGATATTTCCCACAAATACTGACATTACTCACATGTATGTAATTGAATAAATTACCAGTTGTTGGTGTAAAATAATTGGTGAACCGTTTCTTTCTTTTTATTATTTTTATTTTTATATGAGCTAATATACGCAATGTTATAGGATAAACTATGTGAAAGAAAAGTTCTGATTTTAGTGTTAGATATGTTAACAATTCTGTGTGTGACTTTGTCAAACTCATGGCACTTTTCTGGAATTCAGTTATATAACGAACTCCAAGGACTCTTTTATATCTAAAGGTAAAATACAGCTTTAATAGAAACAAATCTTTCTTCTAAAAATTTTACTCAACTAAACTTGTTTTGTAAAACCGATTTCAAATTTTTTAGAAAGGTATGATTTAAATATAATTTGAAAATAGAAAAATAGGAAATAAATTACCTTGCAAATAATATGAATTTTACTTCTAATTGATCAGCACTTAAGAATATATTACCATAAAGAAAAAGAAGAATTTATTCAATTCAAATTCAATAGCTTTTATGGAATGAATAACAAAATAATCTACCAAAATAACAAATGCTGGTAAGGATGGCGACAAAAGAGAACTCTCATGCACTGTTTAGTGGGAATGTAAGTTAGTATAACATTTATGAAAAACATTATGAATATTTCTTACATAAGTAAATACAGAACTATCATATAATCCAGCAATCCTACTGCTTCGTATTTATGGAAAAGAATGAAAATCAGTATATCAAAGGGACATCTGCACTCCCACGTTTATTGTGGCACTATTCACGATAATCAAGACACAGAATCAACCTTAGTGTTCATCAATGGACCGATACATAAAAATAATAGTATGTCATTGTGTGTGTATGTATAGATAGATAGTATACAGATAGATAGATAGTATATATATATACACACACACATCTATATCTATCTATGTCTATATCTATATACATATAGTTAGTTTCTTGTCATTTGTAGCAACATGGATGGACTGGAGGTCATTATGTTAAGCAAAAGGAGCCAGGCACAGGAAGGCACAGGAAAACAAATATCGCATTCTTACTCATATGTGGGAGCTAAAAATGTTGGCCTCTGAAGTCAGAGTAAAATGGCTGCTACTAGAGGCTGGGAAGTGTGTGGAAAAGGGAATTAAAAGAGATTGGTTAATGGATATGAACAGACAGAAGGAAAAAGTTCTAGTGCTTGATAGTTTAGTAGGGTCACTATAGTTAACAACAATATATTGTACATTTTAAAATAATAGTTAACAACAACATATTGTACATTTTAAAATAACAAGGAGATTTGAAATGTTCCCAAAATAAATGATTAATTTTTGAGGTGATAGATATCCTGTATACCCTGATGTGATCATTCAATATTGTATACAGGCATCAAAATACCACAGTTACCCCATAAAATGTACAAATATTATATATTAATTAAAAAAATTAAGTGTCAATTTGATGTTGACTTTGGGAAACCCATTGATTTATTGTCAACCTAGCTGTGCAATTTAAATAAGAATATAGCAGTTTTAGGTTAGTTTCAGACATCAATTTGTTTTATGTAAAAATAGAAACATGACATGAAGACCGCAGATAGTGAATATAGATCAGGCTTGTGAATAAGAGCTCTAACTCAGAGCAAATGGGTAATTCCTCCCTTGCTACCATACCTTAATTATAATTGTCACATGCGACAACAAACTGTAGTCTCACTGTCTTTGTCTTGCCTGTTTTTTAATTTAAGTATCCCCAAGGTTTTTTTTTTTTTTTGCCGCACCTGAGTTATATTAAACACTAGGTAGATTCTGATTGAATAAAATAATTAAATAGGATTAGGCTTTTTTTTTTTTTAGACAGAGACTTGCTGTTGTCAGCCTGGCCTAGAATGCAGTGGCATGATCTTGGCTCACTGCAACCTCCACCTCCTGGGTTCTAGCAATTCTCCTGCCTCAGCCTCCTGAGTACCTGATATTACTGGTGCCTGCCACCACTCCCAGCTAATTTTTGTATTTTTAGTCAGATGGGGTTTCACCGTGTTGGCCAGGCTGGTCTTGAACTCCTGACCTCAGGTGATCCACCTGCCTCAGCCTCCTAAAGTGCTGGGATTACAGTCGTGAGCCACCGCGCCTGGCCCACAATTTTTTTTTTTTTATCATGGCTAATTGGATTTATGATGCATTTAAAATTATATCAGATTTTGGCCAAAAACAAAAAGCTAAAGAGGACAAAACCTTTATAGGTGCACCTAAATTAAAATATTCATATTTGTTCTGATAAAAACATTCAGAAAAATCTTAACCTGCTCTGAGATTTTACCATCAAATAGAAAAAAAGAAGTTTAATTGGCTTACAGTCCTATACGTTGTACAGGTAGCATGGCTGGGCAGGACTCAGGGAAATTACAATTATGGCAGAGGGCAAAGAGGAAGCAGGCACATCTTACATGGACAGAACAGGAGGAAGAGAGGGGGTAGATGCTACACACCTTTAAACAACCAGATCTAGCGAGAACTCACTCACTATCATGAGAACAGCAAGGGGGAAATCTGTCCCCATGATCTAATCACATCCCACCAGGCCCTGCCTCCAGCATTGGGCTTTATGATTTGACGTGAGATTTGTGTGGGGAAACAAATTCAAGCCATATCATTCTGCCCTTGGTCTCTCCCAAATTTCATGTCCTTCTCACATTGTAAAATACAATCATCCCTTTTTAATAGTCTCCAAAATCTTAACTCATTTCAGTGTTAACTCAAAGTCCATAGTCCAAAGTCTCATCTGAGACAAGGCAGGTCCCTTCCACCTATGAGCCTGTAAAACAAAAAACAAGTTAGTTACTTTCAAGATACAATCAGAGTACAGGCATTGGGTAATTGCTTCCTTTCCAAAAGGGCGTATTGACCAAAATAAAGGGGCTACAGACCCCAGACAAGTCTAAAACCCAGAAGGGCAGCCATTTAATCTTAAAGCCCCAAAATAATCTGCTTTGATTCTATGTCTCACATCCAAGCCACACTGATGCAAGTGGTGGGCTCACAGGGCCTTGAGCATCTGCACCCCTGTGGCTCTGCAGGATATAGCCCCCATGGCTGCCTTCGTGGGCTGGCATTAAGTACCTGTGGGTTTTCCAGGTGCATGGTGCAAGCTGCTGGTGCATCTACCATTCTGGGGTCTGGAGGATGATGACTTTCTTATCAAAGCTCCATTAGGTAGTTCCCTAGGTGGGGGACTCTGTCTGGGGACTCCAACCTCATATTTTCCCTCTGTACTGCCTTAGTAGAGTTTCTCCATGAGGGCTCTGCCCTTCCAACAGACTTCTATCTAGACTCCAGAGACTTCCATACATCCTCTGAAATCTGGGCAGATGCTCCCAAGCCTCAACTCAAGCCTCAACTCTTGCCCTCTGTGCACCTGCAGGCTTAAACCCATGTGGAAGCCATTAAGGCTTACAACTTGAAACCTCTGCAGCAGTGGTCTGAGATGTATCTGGGGCCCTTTTAGTCATGGCAAGAGCTTGAGCTATTGGGACGCAAGAAGCAGTGTCCTGAGGTTGCACAGGGCAGCAGAGCCCTGGGCTCTACTTTTCCTCCTAGCCCTTTGGACCTGTGATGGGAGGGGCTGCTGCAAATGTTTCTGAACTTTCAGAAACCTTTCAAGGCATTTTTCTAATTGTCTTGGTTGTTATCATTTGGCTCCTCTTTACTCATGCATATTTCTGTAGCCAGCCTGAATTCCTCCCCAGAAAAGGGTTTTTCATTTCTACCACAGAGCTGGGCTGCAAAATTTGCAAACATTTACACTTTGCTTCCCTTTTAAATATAAGTTCCAGTTGCTGGCCATTTCTTTGCTCATGAATATAAGAACAGGTTTCTTGAAGGAGCCAGGTCACATCTTGAATTTTTTTCTTGCTTAAAAATTTCTTCCACCAGATACTCTAAATCATCACTCTCAAATTCAAAGTTCCACAGATTTCCAGGGCAGGCGGGGTTGCAAAATGCCTCCAAGCTCTATTCTAATGTGTAACAAAAGTGACCTTTGCTTCAGTTTCCAGTAAGTTTCTAATCTCCATCTAAGATCTCCTCAGACTGAACTTCATTGACCATATCACTATCAGCATTTTGGTCATAACAATTTAACAAGTCTCCAGGAAGTTCCAAATATTCCCTCATCTTCTCGTCTTATTCTGAGCCCTCCACACTTCCAGTCCCTGCCTGTTACCCAGTTCCAAAGTCGCTTCCACATTTTCAGGTATCTGTATAGCAATGCCCCATAGCTGGTACCAATTTTCTGTATTAGTCCATTCGCGCATTGCTATGGGTAATGTATAAAGAAAAGAGGTTTAATTGGTTCATGATTCCACAGGCTGTACAGGAAGCATGGTTGGGGAGGTCTCAAGAATCTTATAATTACGGCAGAAAGCAAAGAGAAAGGAGGTACATCTTATATTGCCAGAGCTGGAGGAAGAGAGAGAGGGGGAAAGTCCCATACACTTTTTAAACAACCAGATCTTCTGAGAACTCATTCACTATCATGAGAACAGCAAGGGAGAAATCTGCCCCCATGATCTATTCACCTCCCTCCAGTCCCCTATTCCAACACTGGGGATAATAATTGCACATCAAATTTGGGTAGGGACAAAAATCCATACTGTTTCAGGGCTCATTTTACTATAAAAAGTTATCGAAGTTAACTTGACAGCTTGATAAAACAGAAGTGATTGAAATTTCATTTCTTATGTTGGGAGTTAACCAAAATTAGCCAAACTGCAAAGATTGATGGCACACTACCCCATAAAATCAATCTCACTTATGAGATTTATGACACTATTTGCAAGTTTGAGGGGTTTCCAAAGCCACTCTCAGGTTTAATAATTCACTAGAAGTTCTCACAGAATTTGCTGAAAGCTGTTATAATCATGATTACAGTCTATTATGGAGAAATGACAAAAATTAATTTTAGCCACAAGAATAGGGCAGTCCAGGAAGGGTCCAAATGCACTTTCCAGTCATCCTTTTCCTCTGGAGCGATGGAGGTGATACTTCCTCCTGGTCATGATGTGTCACAATACTCACAGAATATTGACAACCAGAAAAGCTCACTGAAATCATTTGTATTAAGATATTTTACTGGGGATCAGTCATACATCAGATGCCCGTATGAATGATCGTTAGTCTCCATACCCTTCCAGAGATCAGGCAAATATATCCAGTCATTGGTTTCTTTGAGAGTCAGAACTCTCTGGTGGCCCTATGTCTCCAACATAAATCATGATCTTAGACTATGTAGTAACCAGCACCCCCAGGCAAACAAAGAACCTTATATCAGAGAGATTGGAGAGGACACTCCATGGGCCTACAGATCCCTTCAGAGTGACCAGTGGTAAAGACCAAATTTATCCTTGTGTAAGGCTAATTAGTCACTACACAAGAGTCAAAATTGTTTCTGTCATGATAGAATATTATTAGATTAATTACTGTTAAACAATTTTATACTTATTAGGAGCAAGAAAAAAAAATCAATGAGCATTTTAACAACACACTCCCAATAGAAAGAAAAAGATGTGTTTAGATGTGATATGTCATCAACTATTGCCAAGAAAGAATTTAGAAATGGATGAAATGATCAGTATAAATCAAGAAAATAGTTGAGCTGAGCTGAATTTATTTTATGAAATTTCAGGAATTTTCCCACAATCATCTGAGCACTTTTGAAATTCTAATTATAGTTGTACACATGTAACATTCCTAATATCGTGCCTAAAAATATGATAGCCAATAAAAGAAATTATCTCATGTGTAAAATGATGTGCAAACCTTGCACTGCTCAGAGCCATTCAAAATCAGGGGCAGCCTGTTCTTCAATCATTCCTTAGTACCTAAATATGCAGTTCCCTTCTCTGGACATCAGGATGCTAATTTCAGAAATATGGCATCAAATGATTTGTATATAGAAATATCAATGTCTATGATAAATGGTTATTGCATAATTCATAGTATAAATTTGAATAGCTACTTTCTGATAAATTTTTAAATTCATTTTTTATATAAAATCTTATTGTTTATTTAGACAATGAGTAAAAGCTACTGTAAGAAATAAATATCTAAATTTTATATAAAATTGAATTAAATTTGTTTCTGCCTAAAAAGCAAAAATGTGAATTTGAATGATCAGATATTAGTTACTGATTGCTAATAGCTGAGCATACACAAGTAAGTAAAACTTTCTAAGCCTCACTTATGTTCATTTTTTAAACCATTACTTTAAAACTAATAACATTATCGTTGGGAAGACTAACTGAGATTGTACTCCTCATTTATTCTATCAGAGCCTCAGTTGAGACCCTGAACATTTTTTTTTTCACCAAGATTGACAAGTCTCTTAATTTGTTTTTCTTTCTCCCAACTCAGTTCTTTTCTCTGATCATTACTGATATTAGAGTAGTATTATTTCACTGCTTTCACATTGTTTTCAGGTTAAATTTCAAAACTATTGGCTTAGTTTCCTGGTAGCTTTAATATCTTGCGCTCAACTACTCTCCAATTTACAAACCAATCTGCATCTCTCATGGGAAAAATCTCACTCATGGAAACTATCTAGATCTAGTCCATGTTTTTTTGTTTGACTCTTTCTCCATCTAGGTTATAGGTTTCTTCAGGACTATGGTCTATTAGTCAGTATGTTTTTGCACTTGGTATACAGTTATTGAAATATAAATTCTTCATATGTATTAAAGTAATTAGCTTTTATGTATCTAGCATAGTTCCTAATACGTATTACAGTCTCAAAGCCTTCAATCTAGGAAGATTCAAGTGGCCACTGTAAGTGGATCAAGGGGTTAGGAATTACAGTAAAGTAATTTCTCTTGTTTGATCTTTCTAGCAGTCTTGTAGGGGGAAAAAAGATGTTTGCTCCTTTGACTCTGGACCATAGAACACACTATTCCCTTTGCTAAAGCTGCTTGTTCAACTCCATCTCTCTCTCTCTCTCTCTCTGTTCTTTCTTCACTACTTTTCTGTCTCTTCCTTTGTCTTTTCTTTTTCCTTTTTTTTTTTTTTTTTTTTTGCATTTTTTTTTTTTTTATACTTTGGTTTTAGGTACATGTGCACAATGTGCAGGTTTGTTACTATGTATCCATGTGCCATGTTGATTTCCTGCACCCATCTTTTTCCTTCCTTTATTCCTTCATTCTTCCTTCTTTTCCTTTCTTCTTTCCTTTCTCCCTTTCTTCTTTTCTAGTTTCTTTCCTTTTTTTTTTTTTTTTTTCTGTAGGGGAGAAAATATTTGTTTTCTCACCCATCACCAGGTTCATGGCTGAGACCCCTAAAACAAAAGACAGATTAACAACAACAACAAAAAGCATACAAATGTATTTAAGTTTTATGTGATGTAGGAGCTTTATGAAATAAAAACCCAAAGAAACAGGAGAACCTGTGTTTTGATGGAGTCTCAGGCAGTAGTATGATTGTTGTAAAACAGAGTTTCATCTAATGGTAATTAATGGGGAACTTAGCAAGTCCTGTTTGTTCAGATTCTTTTTTGTGTCTCTGTGTCTCTGCCATAAGAGATAAGGACATTCCTTCCCACCTGGGAGAAGGAGGACTACTCTGCAATGAGAGTCTTATGATATACTTCAGGGGAAAGTCAGCTAGGTTTTATTACTCATTTCAGGGGAAAGGGGTAAAGGGAATTCTTTCTAGTTCCTACGTACATTCTGTTTCAGGGGAGAAGGGCAGGAGAAGGTCAGAATAACCACCCTCCTTCTGCTATTTTCTCAGATACCAATGAGCTGTATTTTGGGTTAGCATATCCTGAGTTCCATCGCTTTATTCTTTTCTTTCTTTCTTTTTTCCTTTTTCCTTCCTTCAATCCTTCTTTGCTTTCTTTCTTCCTTCCTGACTTCCTGTCTTTCTCTTCTTCCTCTGTTGCCAATTTTATCTTTTCTATTATACCAAAAGATGTTACCTTATCTAGGAAATTACCTCTGACTCTTCAAACTGGCAGTGCATGCCCTTTTTATGTAGTCCTATAGTTGTCCTCAAATCACAATGGTTCATGTTACAATTTTTCAACTTTTCAATGATGCAAAAGCAACAAGAATTTAGTAGAAACCATATTTCAAATTTTGGATTTTGACATTTTCCCAACTGTAGACTAATATGTGTGTTCTGAACATGTTTAATGTAGGCTAGGCAAATGTTCAGTAGGTTGGTTGCATTTTCAGTTACAAGATTTTTAACTTACATTGAGTTTATCAGGATGTAATTCCATCATAAGTCAAGGAGCATCTGTATTTTTAATTAACTTGTACTTTTTCTTATTTGTTTTGTATTTATTTTCCCTTATTAGAATGTAAATTTCTTCCAATATGAATTATTTACTACAAAATCCACACTCTTCCCCATGACTTCATGAGCTACCATCAGTCTCTCCAACATCGTCTTGATCCACTGATTCCCCTGAGCTCCACACTCTAGCCACACTTACCTTCCATTTATTACTGAAAAGTGATGGGCTTGTTCTAGCCTCCAAGTCATTGGCTTTTTGGATGACTTTTTTCTTAAGTTGTCCTTTGAGCCCCCATTCTTACCTTTACTTTTTTTTTTTTTTTTTCCCGAGACAGAGTCTTGCTCTGCCATCCAGGCTGGAGTGCAGTGGTGTGATCTCGGCTCACTGCAACCTCCACCTCCTGGGTTCAAGCAATTCTCCTGCTTCAGCCTCCCAAGTAACTGGGATTACAGGCACATGCCAACATGCCCAGCACTTACCTTTACTTCTTACTTCAAACT
This sequence comes from Nomascus leucogenys, assembly GCF_006542625.1. NCBI lineage: Eukaryota > Metazoa > Chordata > Mammalia > Primates > Hylobatidae > Nomascus > Nomascus leucogenys. Next base: position 82,055,524 of record NC_044385.1, on the reverse strand, counting down.
TCACCTCCTCTTAGAGGCTTTGCTAGATGACTAAAGTAGCAGCTTCTTTAACACTTCACCTAACTTGTTTCATATTTTTTCAAATTCCTGTGTTTTTCTTCTTCTAGTCATATATTTACTTTTTAATTTTTTCATATATTTGCAACCAGGAATTTTCCTCAGAGCGTGAACTTATTTGTCTTACTTGAAATCATAACTTCAGTGTCAAGGCAATGCTTAATTACAACTTCTATTATGACAACATTTTTCTGAATACATAAATTAATCTCTGTGTAATTCTAAATAAATAATAATATGTTAGCCCATTTTCTGTTGCTATAACAGAACACAAAAGGCTGGGTAATTTATAAAGAAAGAAGTTTATTTTAGTGCACAGTTCTGGAGACTGGGAAGTCTAAGAACATGGCACCGGCATTTGGTGAGGTCTTTCTTGCTGTGTCATACATAACACGGAAGAAAACATCACATAATGAGAGGGTAAGAGCTTGCCAGCTCAGGTTTCTCTTTCTCTTCTTATAAAGCCACAAGTCCCATCATGAGGGCCCTAGCCTGATGACATTATCTACTTCCCAAAGACTCCACTTCTAAATAGCACAAACATATAAATTTGAAGATTAAGTTTTCAATATGTAAAATTTGGGGAACACGTTAAAACCATAGCAAATACAGGGACTAAAAGAAATGTAAAATTGAAAACAAGTTTATATGTATACCTTATTTCTATGAACATGATATCACTATTGCAATTCTGTAGTAATGAAGTAACCTGCATTATTGGGACTTACATACTTTATTATGGAATAATGGAATTATAATTAGAAATGATTTAGAGAAATGTTCAGTATAGTTCCTAATGAAATTAATCTTGTTTATAAATCCACAATTAGCAAGGCCAACATTATAACTCAGGCTTTCTGCCTTTTATGTTTGTGATCCAACAATGATGTTTATAATACCAACTGAAAAATGGTAGAGTAAAAAATGTAGTTCTTACCATCATCTTATTTTTGTTCTCTGAAATTGCGGATGAAGAACCAAAGGGTTAGGCAGTAGCCCACCAGTTCCAGATATTTTAAATTATGTTGCTGCCCTCATAACGTTTAGGCCACTTTTCCATAGTAGCATATTTTTTATTTCATTTCCACTTTTCATTCCTTTCTCTGTTGTAAACGTCAAACACAAAAGGAATGCATAATCCTTAATAGAAACAGAGAGTGGGAAAGTATTACAAATTTATCTTTACAAGGATCACTCTCCATTCTTTCCCTTCTTTGTATTGTTGGCAGTTTATGAACTGTAGTGCTGGTGATTAGCAATATACAATCTAGATTTGTGTGAATGTTTTGCTCTCTTGATAGCCTATATGCCACTTTTATTTTAATTTCATTCCCTGAGAAAATCCTTTTTATCTGACCCAATGAAATGTACTTTGTACATGTACTATAATCCTTTAAATCATATGTCAAATGCAAAATATGAACATTCACTTATCAATTGTTCATACACACAATGATTATGGAATCAACTGAAAAACATTTTGCGTATTAGCTTTATGGTACTGCAAGTCAGTAACGTATGTGTTTTGACATTGTTGGTAGAGTAGTGAGTTACTATGAAATTCTTTGTGTATTTTACTGCATTTTGTTCTTTAACTGTTACTAAGTAGTAGAAAAACATTCTAAAAGTTTAAGCAGTGATGACAAAAATACTAGAGTAAATCCACAAACTGAAAAGATTTGTCAGAAAATATAAATAATGAACTTTAATGATTTGGGCAATCTTTTAGTCTTAATTTAGCTTTCCTTTTAAGCTAGTCCACTGTGTGTCTTAAAGTAAAAAGGAAAAAGAAGAAAAGCTAAAAACATATATGATATTCCAAAATAACATTGAAGTAAAAATGAGTATATGCTCTCTCTCTCTCTCTGTCTCTCCCTAAGAACAGAACAATGATCTGTCTCCCACCCCACTCCAACCATAGGAAAAGGCTTTGTTTGGCTCATTTTTCTATCATTAGTGTTTTAGAAATGTGTTGTGCAGAGAAGTAGCAGATTGCTGGTAATCTAATCACAAAGAAGTTTATAGCAACCTGCTAGAACTCAAAGACTGCCTGCAGGCAGCCCTCTCCCTAGATAAGGGAAAATGCAGAACTCAAAGAAAGGTATTCTCCATTACAGAGGCCTTTAACAAAGAGTACAAAGAAAAGAAAAAGGTCTATTAGGCTTTAGATATAGAAATATTGCCTTAGAGAAAGTATTATTCATTTCAGAGGATGCTGGAAAAGAGAAAGAAGGAAAAAGAAACACTTAAAAAAGCAGGTTTGAACCCAGAAATCATCACTCTACAACAAAGTAGTTTAAATCACTTTTGACCATTTAAACTAGAAAAATGTTAATTTGGGATATGATTATATAAAACTAACAACATATAAATATTATTTACTGTTAATATAAATCTTATTTCACTAGGAATAGTGATTGTTCTTAGTGTCATTTCAAAAAACGGTTTTTTTTTCTGCTTTAAGATTAATACAAAGAAGGTGTTAAAAAAAAAGAGTGGACTGAGGTTCAGGCAGTAAAGAGGGCTAACAGCATACAGTGCTGAAGATGTGCCCAGAGAAGAATAAACTGAGCATTTCACACTTTCAATTCTCATAGCACTCCCATGTAGAAGGTGTGTTGCTATAATATCCATGTGTAGAAACTGAGGCATAAGGAGGTTAAGTAAAACTGGTGTAAAATTGTGGTAGGGAATACTTTATCCTATAAGTAGAGTCAGAATTCAAATTCCAGCAGATTGCCTCCTTGCATTCACTATACTCTGGAAATGCACTTGTGTTGGCCTTTAGCTAGTTGTGCTGTCTGGCAGCAAGTCTCATCATTTTTTTGCTTGCATTTCTTCATGTATAAAATTATAGGGTTTAAATTAACATATCTTTTTCTTAAATTCTGTTTCTCTCTTTTTGCTCTATTTCCTACTCCCCTTTTTCTCTGTGTCTCTAAAATATCCCTGTGTAATTCCAATTAAATCACTCCCTCCATATACATCTATGCTATATGCATATGTATGCAAGTATACATTTATATACCTATATCCAATCCATGTCAAAAACTTACATTTATATCATCTGTATCTATATCAACAGCATTATATATTTTGTGCTTTAGTTACAGAAATCCCTAACAAACAGATGTTATTTCATCTCATTCCTCTCTACCTTTTCCTGTTCTCCATTGCGAACAGAGGCTGAATGTTCCATCAGTGTAAATTTAATGAACATGATGTTTTATTTATTCCGTTTAAAGGCAGACTTAACTTGACCTTTGTGTTACTAAACCTTTTTAAAAATGAAAGTTGCCATTTTAACTGTTTCCAAATGATCCCAAAAGATTTCCAGTGGTAGGGCAGAGGAATTTGGCTTTTCAAAGGAAAAGGTATACTATGGCATGTCTTGACCTATAGGTAGGGTACCTGCATGTACCCCCCAGAAACGTCATGTTACCCTATGTGCACCACATAAAGAAACTTAATGAACTAAGTATTTTGGAGAAAGGAACTTTAATAAATTTTATATTAATACTAATAATCAAAAGTATTAGGAGCTCTTCTCTAAAAAGTGAATATAATTCCTTGGAAATGATTAAGATTATAAAATAATTTGGAAGACAAGGCTGCTAGTGACTGTAAAGCATTGTTTCATTCTTCTGAATAAAGAAGATAAAAATCTAATCCATTAATATGACTGTGGAGAGGGAACAGGAAAGGAACAGAGAAGTCTAGATATAATAAGTCATTATAGCATTTTAAATTGGAAGGTAGGAAAGGAACTCATGGGGGAAGATGAGATAGGTAGAAATAATCACCCAGGAGGCCTTAACATTCAGACTGACCAATTCAAATCTGATTTTAAGGGAGAATACAAGTCACTTTAAAGATGTGTGTAACACAGTCAGTGTGATATGCAATAATGATTAATTTACCCTTTTTGAATGGTTGGGTGGGGGGTGAAAAGCCTGCAGGGTAGAAGGTTAATGAGAGGAGAGCTGCTGGTTCACAAGTTGAGTGCCTTGGGATCAATTGGTTAGGAGTGTCACAACCTTCTGAACATCAGGAAACAGTCACCCAGGGAGTGCGCAGAAATCAAACTCTCTGTTCATTATCTGTACTACCTATAAAGCACTTTTTAGACAAAGAACAGTATATGTGAAAACACTTGTCAGTGCATTTTCTTAAATGGCTGATTTTGTGTGTCTGTGTAATATGAAAAAAATGTGAAAAATAACTAAGTTGTTTTTGGAATAAAATTGAAATCTTCTGTATTTATAAGTAAAAATTGATGTTCATTGGCACCTTTCTCAGTCATAGACATGAACAAGTCACTTGTGAGGAAGGTGTTGATAAGACTTCCCTGGATCCATAAGACATTCCTCTCCAAGGATGTTTATCTTGCATCTATCATATAACCAGTGCTTTGAAAATTTCTTGATCTGATCTGGGCTCTTGCCCAGATTAAGAAAAGGCCCAGGAAAGGGAAAGATTGAGGTGCACAGTTAATGTAGGAATAAGCTACATGTTCCTGGTTAACTGCCATAAATATTGTAAAGACAGAATGAAAGTAAGTTAATATCAAATATAAATATTTACCTAATAATTAAGAAGTTATAAACTAATATATGTGTTGCATATATAACCTGAATAATTTACACATATGCATATGATAAAAGTAGTAACTGATTGTACTTGGAAGAATCCAAGTATCTCTTAACTAGAATTGACTGGATGTTTGTCTTTAAGTTCTAATGTATAATTTATTTCTGGTTTCTTGCCATTTTCACCTTACTTATATTTTGCTAAACAAAAACAAAATAACAACAACACTACCTGCACAAATAAACAAAAAACCCTGAGTTTATTTTAATATGATTTTTAAGGAAATATATTATTACAACTTTGTCTATTCTTGCTGTGTATGAAAAGGCTAGAAGCAATGCACTTTATTTTACTCCAGGAGATAAAGGCAAAATAATAAATAACACAGAAAATGACAAAACACCCAACTTGTTATCTAAAACTGCCTAGGACTTCTAGGCATACATAATGCCAAGGAAAATTGTGATCCTGAATGGATGGATTTCATTATAAAAATAAAGTGTACTAGACAAAGAAGAAAAAACAATAAAAGTAATGGATAGATATTACTAAGGAAATTAATGTTTGTTAGTAATTTTTTCAAGTCACCTATAACCTGAAAGAATATAGTATTTCTTTTCCATTATCAATGGCATTTTAAAAAGTTTGTAGCAAGATTTTGAAGCAAGGCAATTTATATATGTATTTATTGTTTTCCCAAACCTCATCACTTTTATAGAGATAAAATTAGATTTTTTTTTGCCAAACCAAACAAAAACTACAACATCAGAATATGTTGGCTCTAAAGGGTGTTTGGTGGAAGTAAGGAAAATAAATTTAATGCATTTTTAAAAGTCTAATAATATCTTAAAACAGAGGAGAGGTTATGAATTCAATGTTGATATTTATATGCATTTTAGATCTTTTTGTTATTTTAATTTTGTGTATTCATTTATTTATTTAGGTGCATCGCAGGAAGTAACACAGTTGTATTACTCTCTTCTAGATGGTTGTTTTGACAGTGCAGTAAAATGAAACATCCCAAAGCAGCTCCAGAACACAGAGCTCCTTGTGTTAACCCCTAATATCCAAGCTCCTTCTGCCTCCACTTCCCTTTGTTACTTCTTCCTCTTACTATAATTAACATGGCTATAAGTTTTATGATTGTTTTCTGAGGACACTTCCTAGCATACAGAAAAGCAGAAATACTAACCTGGAACCTTATCCACCATTGCACCATCCCAGATATTTAGTAGAAATTTTTGGTGACAGTAATTATGATAATAACATTTTACCAAAAAGTGTAAAGGAAATACAACTAGTTTAACAATTTATAAAGTTTTTATACTAAAAATATATCATGAAATTCCACTTAAAATTTTGCTTCAAATTTTTACAAAAATGCTTCATGTTCTACTCTAGCCTAATGAGTATATATTACTGCATTGACATTTTTGATAATTTAAAGGCCATAAAGAAGAGAGTTTAAAAAACATCATCAAATGGGCTACCGTGAATGATATGGTTTGGATTTGTGTCCCCACACAAAACTCATGTCAAATTGGAGGAGGCGTCCTGTGGGAGGTGGTTGGATCCTGGGAGAGGATTTCCCCCTTGCTTATCTTATGATAGTGAGTGAGTTCTCATGAGATCTGATGGTTTAAAAGTGTGTGACACTTCCCCCTTTGCTCTCTCTCTCCTGATATCATGTGAAGAAGGCGCTTGCTTCCCCTTCACTTTCTGCCATGAATGTAAGTTTCCTGAGGCATTTCAGTCATGCTTCCTGTCAAACCTGTGGAACTGTGAGTCAATTAAGCCTCTTTTCTTCGTAAACTACCCAATCTCATGTAGTTCTTTATAGCAGCATGAGAACAAACTAATACAATTATAATGCACATTTTCAGTTAATTTTTAAATTTTAGTTTTCTATAATTTTTGGTATGTATTTCTTTGTTTTTGTATTGATTTCAAGAATCCTTGGTAAATTGAAGGTTTCAATATCTTATCTGTCATATTTGGTTAAACTCTGCTTCCCATGGTGATTTGTGCCTTTTAATTTTGAGTATGAATGTGGTTGTCTAAGTTCCTTTTTTATACATTCTATAAGTTTTCCCTTTATAATTCATCCAACAATTGGTAGTTTTAGAACATTCTGCTCCATCTCCAGTGTTACAAATATATTCCTGTATGGTTCTAATTATTTTTTTTTCCCCACACAATACTTTTCTGGTGTTTTTTGAGATTTTACATGATGTAACGACCTGGCTTATATTATTTTGTTCTACGGAAGGGTAACTTGCTCAATCATTTATTTCAATACTCTACATTTCTTCAATGGTTTTAAAATCCAACTCTTGTATACTTTAAATATTATATACTATACCATGATCATGTTCTTGAGAATTTATAGCAGGCAGAATAATGTCTCTATGAAAGATGTCTACAGTCTAATCCCCAGAACTTGGGGGTATGCTAGGTTTCATGGCAAAGGAGAATTAAGACTGCAGATATAATTAAGCTTGCTAATAGGGATACTACCTTGTGTTATTCAGGTGGGCCCAATGTCATCACAAGGGAAGCAGAAAGGGAGGTGGAAAAGAGAATAAGGGAAAGTGTGACTACAGAATAATAATAAAAGAAATGCGATGTTGATGGACTTGAAGATGAAGAAAGAGGGCCATAAGCCAAGGAATGTGGGTGCCCTCGAGAACCTTGAAAGAACAAGGAAACAGATGCTCCCCTAAAGCCTCCAAGAAAACGTAGTAATACCTGATTTTATTTCAATGAAACCTATTTTAGACTTCTATCCTATAGAGCTACAAGACTTAAATAATGTGGTCTCGAAGCTGCTAAATGTGTGATAATTTGTAATATCAGTATAGAAAACTGATACAGTATTGCATTCAATTAATCTTTGTGTTGTGACAACGTCATTAGTATTATTTACTCTCATTCTCTTTCACTTATTCGTTCACTGAGAAATGTGCACCAGGCTGTCTTCTAGGTCCTGTGGTACAGGGGAGGTGGGGAAACCAACACACATGCTTGTTACTTCAGGTGACAACAGCTCTGAAGAACAAAACAAAATAATTGAAAGTGCATAAGATTATATTTACTCAGTTATATATGAGTGATATATAAACAGTAAAGGCAGGATTTGGGGGGTAGGGAATAAGGATTTCAGTTGGAGATATTAAAATGGAGATGAGATTATTCGGAAGCAAAATCTGGTCTGGAGATATATTAATACATTTTTGAATCATTAGTGTATTAGGAAGTGTCATAGGTCTGGGTTAGTCCTAGGGAGTAAAAAAATCCTGGGGCACCCTTGAATTTAGAGTTCCAGAAAAGAAAGAATAGTTGACAAAAAGAGAAGCAAGTGAAAGCAGAGGTAGAAGGGGAACTGAGATTTTACCACAGTAGCAGTGGATAATACAAGTAAAATTGTTCATTGTGATTGCTGTGAAAAATATGTCCAAGTTTCTTACTTTGTTGGAGCTATTGAATGGTTGGATACAGTAATAAAAAACACAGGAACAATTGGTAATCCCTTTTCTTTCTATATCCATCTCTCAAAATTTTTGGCTCATTTTTTAGAAAAAGTACTATTGTTGTTTTCATGACCCAGGGCATTAATGTGATATATTTTCTTTTAAATTTATTTTTGTATAGTAATAGCATTCATAGAATCCAAAATGCCAGTGCTAATTCATGTTATAAAATCTAAATTAATCCTGAGGTGCACCTTTATTTTAATAACCTATATACATCGATGTACATGTAAGCTTTATGTCCCTATATTTTAGTTCAGCTTGATATGTTAGTTTTAATAGATTAGTAATGATAATTTCATATGTACATATAAAATGTACTAATATGTCCAATGGCCCATGTGATACTGTGCCTGAATTTTCCACAAATAGTTATTTTGTGTTTTCAGAACTATTCCACAATATAATTTGTTGGAAGTGTATTTTTTGCCAATATTGAATACGGTAAAATCTGACAAGCAGAATCCTTACTGTTTACAGACACACACACACGCATGCACACACACACACACATATGTGTGTGTATAATTAAAATACAGAATTATTTCTAGAAAATAACACCAGCCTGTGATGCTGAGACTATATTTTAGTGCCACAAAATAGTTTCATAAAATTAAAGTTCAGAACTGGGTTGTTAAATATTTATTTATTATTAATAAAAATTAAGATATTACAAAGAAACTTGCAATTTTAAGAGGGTTAAAGCAGATGGCTTATCTTTTTAAAGAAAATTGAAAAGCAAGAAGGGCGAAGAATATACTTAGTTTCATGATTTCCCATTGAGGGTCTTAATGATAGCATCTGTTAGTGCTGCTATAAAAGTGGTTGAACAGAGGAGGACAGGAAGTTACATTTGTCCAGTAATTGAGCAATGCAGACAGCATGCTGACTGGGACAAGGAGAGAGAAAGAAAATGAGAGAAATATAGACAGAGAAGCCTTGAAGTCAGTTTTAATAATATCCAGAAGCAAAGAGTAAGAGACATCTGGCATTTTGACAGAATGGATCAACTGCTCTGCAGTAACATTTTATTTTCTTCAATATTTTTCTTATAATCTTTAATGTTAACTGTTGGTTTGCCATATAGATGGTAACTGACATGCATGAGAGGTCAAAAACAATGTGTGTGTGTGTGTGTGTGTGTGTGTGTGGTGTGTGTAACATGTATTGGAGAGCTTCATTTAGAATTTATTCTGTCAGGAGACTTTCATTTAACATTCAGCCAAATGCCACCTATATGCCAGGAACTAGTTTTGAAGAGAAAAATAAATGCTCTGCTTCTTGGTTGGGAAAATAATAATCCTATACAGTCATAATATACTTAGAAATTTACAAAGCATTTTCATTTATATTGTCAGTTTCCTTCTTAGTAAAACTTTGTAAATTAGGTGTTATTTTATTCTTTTCTAGGTCAAGAAGATGCAGCTCAATGAGGTGCAAAATGTCATTAATAAGCAATGGAGATAACCCCTTGAATTCAGATTTCCAAATTCTAATGCTATTTTTGCTCAGACTTAATTTTGAGAAATATAGAGATCTTACAATGTAAAATTTACTCATTCAGATATTCTTTACATATTTCATTAAGAGCTCATAATAATCAGTGCAATGTTAGGTTTATGAAAGTATAGTATATTTTATGAACTGTAATCCTACCATGAATTTTCTTACATGGTAGTAGAATATGTTGAGCACGTATTTAAATATGAAGAGTCTTTTTTTAATTAAAAACACACTTGACAGTTAAGTTTAAAATGGTAACCATGACAATAAATCACTGAGAAGCATTTATTTAGATTTCACTAACTGAGAAGTAAGTGATAATTTAAACAGCATCTGGCTGAAGTTTCTTTAGTTAGCTAAACAGGCTTTTGTGGTTTCACCAAATAAAGTAAGTAAGTTTGCCAGACAAGATTCTGATATTTAAGGTAAATATATTTTGAAGATTCTAATTGTTTTGATTGTGCTTATAAAATCATTATGTGCTAATTTATTGTTAACAGTTTTTAGTGTATATCATCAAGAGGTTCTCTCAGGTATTATACTTTGAGAAAGTTACAAAAGAACATTCATATAATTCAGGTTTTATTTTTGTTATGTCAATTTGTGTTTTCCTAGGCCAAATGCATTTTCTTTAATAAATAAATGGTGTAATATTTTTATAGTCCCCAAATAAATTAAATCATTAATTCATTTCTTAATTCATTAGATAGTATGGCAGTTTGAAAAAAATACCATTTTTTTCTTTACAGAGGGAAACAAAATAATGCTTTTTTCCTTCTATCAGTAGAATTCCAGCAATGAAAAAATAAGTAAAACTCACATTTCTCCTTTTTCTATCCAGTGTGCTAACATTTAATCTGAGTTTATTTAAACAGTTCAAATCTTACTCACCTCTATGTAAATGTTAAATGGGATTTTTATTTTTCTATGTGTACTACTATCTAAATTCATGGTGATTATTTTCCAGTTCAGATTTTCAAAAGACTTGTTCTGATGCTTGTGTTGATAAAATAAAATGAGTTAAACATTTAACTGCAGAGTAAAATGAAACTATTAAATTAGCTTTGAAAAAGCAAGGTTAAGAAAACTCTTTTTTAATAAGCATTGACAATTTCAAGGCAATTATTGATGAAGGCTAGATGTTCATTTTGGTAGATCCTATGTGATGCTACTGCTTGCCTTCCCTTCTCTTACCACCTGTGTGCCTTATTGCCTTTACCCTAGTTTTGGCCCATGCACTTACTATATTCCTTACTCAAAGAACTTTGGTCCTAAGGGCCAAAGCAGTACTTAGCTCTTAGGAGCTCAGTTTGTATTTTTGAATAAAAGATTAAATGAATCTAGTAATATTCTACAAAACAATACATACTCTGCTTTCCTTCTCTTGGTTTATAGATAGAGAGGCCAGAATACTACTTTTCTTCTCAGGAGGCCTCATACTGGAGAGATAGGTCAAGGAGAAAGTTTCAGGCTTCCAAACTGGGAGATCCACATTTATGTAGTCATTGAATAAACACATATTCACATACAGTATGCCAGATGAAATTATAAGCACTGAGCATACAGATTTTAGGAAGCACAGTTCTTGTTTTGAGGAACTAAAAATGTGATGTGCTATTTAGTTAAGAACATGGCATTTGGAATCAAATTATACTGCGAATCTTCAGTCTTGCTTCTAGTAGCTATGAACTTTGGCAAGTTAATAAAACTAAGTTTCAGTCTTCCCCATTCATTACATGGGGGTAATAAAATTGATCTCATTGCTTTTCTGTTTAAAATTGGATGAGATGAAGTCTCTAATACACTGGACACAGCAGAAATGCTCAAAAAATATCAGTGAATTATAATAGTAACTGTCCTTGTAGTAAAATTTGTTGATTAGAGATTCAATGGTTGCAATAGATTACTTCTTATTTAATTTTAATTTTTTTTCATACATTATCAGACCTACTTGGTCTATCAGTATCTTCTGTAGGATATGGGTTTGTGATTCTCAAATATTGTCTCTTGCATTTGAAGCACTTACTTATTTACTATTTTCCCCTGGGAACCATTGCCTTAAGTGACTATGAACTGCACAAAGTTAGCATTTGCCCAGGATTTCTTCTTTCAGAGCATTCTACCTTTTCTATTTGTAGACCTGGTGGAGCATCATTCAGACTACTCTGTTCTTAAATACATTCAGTGAGTGAGCACTTAACTCATACTATCTAATCATGGTTTCATATGTATTGGATCATAGTGATTTGTTCAGATAAAGACACCTAACTATTGCCAGGCTAATGAAAATTCCTTCCAATCGGTTCTGCTGGATCCAATTAATAAGACATCAATTGCATTTGAGGACCTATTATTATAAACATGTATTGACTTCACCCAGAGAATCTTCAAGTAACTATCTCCATTACAATGTAGATGAAGATGCTTACAACACAAAAACATGAAACTGATATGCAGAAAAAGGCAGAACCAAAAGATGACAAAAAAGCAATGGCAAGAAAGTCCTCATCATATCATCTGCTCCCTACGGTTGAACAATGCCTGAAGCCTTCGTTAGGCATCCTATTTAATAGTTGTATGAGGCAATCTTGACGTGGATTTCTGCTACAGAGATTTCTATGACAGCACTGAAATTGTCCTGAAATTTTCTAAGAAATCACTTCTCTCCAGGGTCTTGCCCTTCAGTTGATAACTCTATCAATGTTCATTCTACCTCTAATATCTAAACAATATAGGCCTACTGAAAATACCCGTAGCTCGGGATGTCTTTTCCTCAGAAGATTACGTTATAAAGATATTCAACCATTGGTCTCTCTTGAAAGTGCTCAAAAGTAGTCATTGAGTGTATTTTCCCTCAGTCACTGAGGTATTATTAAACAATGAGTTTTTATGGATGATTCTAACATTTCCCTGGGATAATTACAAAATGTAGAAACTCCTTGTAGACCATCACAAATAAAATGGAAAGTTCTTTTCCAAATTCACAGTTTGTTTTCTGCAGATAAGTTTTAAGAAAATTTTGCCCTGCTTTCCTTTTTTGCTTTGAATGCTTTTCTATTTAATATTCATTAGTAAGATAGGTACTTTAATACTTATGTCAAATTCAGGAGACATTAACAAGAAAACCTATTTTCATTATATGAACTGCACACATACATAAGCGTAGAGACAGAGCTGTATATTTCTCTCATTTTGTTCAGGAAAAAAATGCTTAAATTTTTCTTGAACATTCTCACAATGAGAAACAATTATGCAAGTCTCTGGAAATTCTTGCGATTATACCCATGAGATCTACTGAGTGATTCAGGACCATTTAGTCTTGTGCAAGATTATCTGATTGCTGCTTTTTTGTGTTTTTGTGCTCTCCTATTTTTGTTGTCAATGATCACATTCATGGTATGGTTTATTTTGTACTAGCATTTCTTACTTTTTTAAAAGATGTTCCTATCATGCTTATGTGATTGGAAATCAAATTATTAAACTTATTAGAATTCTCTTCAAATTAAAAAGAAAAACTTTCAAGTGAATGATGGAGGAATAGTGGTACAAGAAGATTGTTTATGTTGTAGTAAAGGGATATTAAAACAATTATTTTCACTGTCTAGAATTATTTTTTAAGCTAAATTTATGTGAGTGATGTGTTGCTGTATTTAATTTCTCATGTAACTATATACATTCAAATATATCCATAGACATGACTATAGACATGACTCCCTGCTTATCGTCCCAGGAAATATTTCTCTCAATGCTAGTGTAAATTATTGTTTGACCTCTAGCATTAAAAAAAATAGATTTTGAGGAATGCTTACATTTACTCATCCTTTCATTACTGAGATCAAGGATCCATTAAGAGTGCTGTCAGTATTTGGATTTATTTTTGGATGCACAGCAAAATCTGCAGGAGTATTAAAACTCAATTCTGTTGGGAAACACAGGAAAAAGCCACAGGTTCAAACCTTTTAAAGGTGTTTCCCCCTTTAGTTTCATCATTCCCTTAAAATGCATAAAAATTATGAAGGGATGATTTGTCCATCATGAATCTTAAAGATAAGTTGTATGCTTAATGAGGGGTAGGGGAAATGAAGACTCATGGATCTCATCATGTTTGGGTATTACCATTTACATGACAGTCTGAATTCTGACAGTCATGTGTAATATTAAAAATAAAAAACAAGCACCAGCAAAAATCAGAAGTTAATGCTGCTACAGGCATACTGCCAGTTTGCGCCAGATACTGCTGAGCCATTCGTCTCTGAGGTTTTGAATGACTGTGGTGTAAGGCATTGCTTGAAGGAAAGTACATCTAGGATAGATCTTTACTCTCCACTGATTTACTTAGAACTGGAGATATTGATATTCAACACAGGATTATTGTCATTCACTGATACATAGGGAATTATCTAGCTGTTATGGCTCTGAGAAATGTAACAGAAACATTAGAGCACTACCAGTCTGAAGAAAGACTTTCATTACAAATTAGGTTCTACAGAAAAATAAGGATTAATCTAGATATGTAACTATTAATAATTATATTTCTGACACTGATTTAAGAGATGTACTTATATCTATAATGTCTGTTTTATTTAAGAATGAATTAAATATTTCAAATCAAACTGCAGTTTAGAATGCAAACTGACAAATTAGAGAATAAGTTTAGCATAGAAATGTTTGTAAGTGATTGATTTACATTGTTAACTAGCCAAAATTTATATTTTAATAAGCTCATTTAAATTTTCTACACTTTTAGTATTTTCTTCAAAATCTAAAAATACATTTTTAAAAATTTTCAAAAAGCTGAGAGATACTTATTTTAAAACAAAGCCATGGTTGCTTAATAATTGTTAATTTGTGTAATTATGTCTTTAAAGAACATACTACATATACGATCATTTGATTTTTATCAATCATCATTATTTGTAAACATATATTTTAAAATATTTATGTGAGAAAGGTCTTTGTTCATGGGCAATTTTCAAGCTCATTCTTTTGCCGCTTGATGAAAGTGCTTTATATGAACAAGTTCTTATCTTTTGTCACTACCTTTCTTAGCCTCTTGGGATGGAAAGCAAATACCACCTCCCACCAAAAGTATGTTCTTTTGGTACCCAAAATTTCTCACTTTAAAAAATATAACAGTAATAACTAGCAAGTCACTATCACTTTGTGTGTGTGTGTGTGTGTGTGAGATGGAGTCTCACTCTGTCGCCCAGGCTGGAGTACAATGGCATGATGTCAGCTCACGACAATCTCTGCCTCCCAGGTTCAAGAATTCCTCTTGGCTCAGCTTCCCATCTCTACTGAAAAAAAAAAAAATACTATTGTTGTTTTATCCAACCTTAGATGTCACTTTAAAAATGTATAATTATCTTTTATGAAGATATTTTGGTTATGATCAGTCTTGAAATATTATTGGCATTTCCCACAATTCAGATCATTGCATACTAAAAAAATCCCATTTATAACAAACATCACTGAAGATGAGATACTACATTAGTGTACTCGCTCACCACCACATTTAACCTACTGCTTTTCTCATTGTCTAAGCATTAGAGTAAGCCCTTTACATTCTCAGGAGGTAAAAATAGAATATCTTCTATATAGCCACACTTGAAGTTATTGCCATGCAACAGTCTCTAAAACTTTCTTATGAGTCAGTTTTTCTTCTTTTCTTTTAGATCACAGAGTAGGCATAGTCATAATATGCCATACTTCTACCAAATTAGAGATTCTATCCTTTAATTTTTCTATCATGTGCTCATCATGTTCATGATCAACATTAATAATGGACTTTCTTTGGGAGAATATGTCTTAACTAAAAAAAACTCAATTGTGCTCACTCTTAAAAGATCAATGTGAATGTAAAAATAAATACACTTCATTGCATTATATGAGCTCTATAAATAGCTGGTTACACAAAACTCACATTCATCTCTCAGTAATATTCCAAATGACTGTAAGCCATAAACATGTGGGGGCGTTAAAACTGAATGTCCAATCCCAAACTGCCAAGATATCACTATATCTTTTTTTAAAAAATTATACTACCATAATCATAAAAGGAAAATTATATTAGTATTAGCTTGCAAGAATCTGAATTAGATCTTATTGTTCCCCATTGACTACTTACAAATTGTATTTTCTACTGAAAGTATAATGGCTCTTGGAGAGAGCTAACAGCAAAAGAAGCCCAAGAGTGAGTGTTCATTTCAGCCGACTGTGAGCCATGGACCAGTGAGTTTTGGGACTTGCGCTTTATACTGACTCTACTCTGCTTTGAGAATTATATTCTTGCCATCTTCTCAGTGGTTGCAGAAGATTAAAAGAGCTCCTATGAGATTTGGCTCCAGTACAACAGCTGAGCTACATGAGCTGGAAAATTTGTAAAACAGCATCAATTGTAAATTTGGAACAGCCTTTGTTGGTTTTAAGGCCTTATTTTTTATAACTCAGAATAAGAAACAAATAACAGTTCCCTATTTTATTTCTTCCCTGGTTCATGCAGCATTATAGACATGTTTATATTATATAAAATAGTTAATATCTTATGTAATATTTTATAATTTAATATTTTAAACATTTACTAATAATCATTGATTTTAAGTGACAGTAATACATTTTTTAAAAACACATTAATAAAGGATACAGCAGACCAATCTTTACTCTCTGAATTGAAACAACCCAAAATGGATTTTTTTCATTATGCCAACCTTTTCATCAAATTGCAAAGATTAAATCTTATTACTATTAAACAATTCTTATTGCCTAAATGTACAGAAAATATTCTCTAGGATTTGAATGTAAGAAATTTTCCCCATTGGAATATGTCCAGAAAATATATTAATAAAATTGATGAAATAAAATCTAGTCCTAATATTGTAGACACTTCCTCTCTAGAACAATCCTATTTGGAAGTAAACCTGGTTTAAGCAATAGAAGACTTTCTTGATAGGATTAAGCAACAAACTTAATTAGTTTTAATCAGTAAAGCAAGTGAAGCAGATTTTAACTTAATTAAAACTAGCAGAAGTAAAATGCCTTGTAAGATAATGGGAGATAATGGAATTTGAATTCCCTTTCTTGGCAATATTATTACTAGGATTGTCTATTTGGAAGAAGACCAGTACAAAGGCTTTAATAGTTACTTGGATAGTATCACTGATTAAAAGCAAATAGGTACAATGAACATGTTAAAGAAATATATACCTACCTTCTAGTTAGTACTTAAAAATCATCAAATTAATCTGATTGCTCTTGTCACATTTTTACTAAAAAAAATACCTTTTGTAACTAAAATATTATAATATTAAACATAATATGCTATTAAACATATCTTTACTTGTAGATATGGTTAGGTAAAGCCACAGCAGTTTTGGATATGTTATCATTTTCCATAAAAAAGTTATAAAGACTTAATTCTCCTATACTTATTTATGAAAATAAAGTAATATATAAATAATTTACAGTCAGCAGTAATGTTTGATCATCAATGAGATAAATAATATAAATATCTTACAGTTATTTGACAGATTACAGCTTTCAAACTTCAAGGACACAGAATTGATGTATATGTCTTCATTTTACATATAACAAAATGAGAGTCTTTGAGAGTTTGATTCAAATTCTATCTAAAAATAGAACAAATAAGCATGGAAAATGAAATTCATAGCTTATTTTTTACTTGCACTTTATTTATTAATTTATCTCCTCTACTCCTGCTTTGACTGCCCCCACCCCCAAAAAAGTAGGGCTGGTAAATTGAAGCAAAAAAAAGATATTAGGCATTGATATGATAATTTTGGTGTGTGGGTGAGATGTGGTACATAGCAATCACTTTCCTTAATCCAGAGATAAATCAAAGTAAGTATCTGAAGATTATTTTGAGAGGATAACAGTGATTTGCTTAAATTGGACTAACAGTATGAAAAACCATATTTTGTGAGTATGTAAGACCCAATAATTCAGTAATATGTAATGAGCTAGTTTCCTCACCTCAGATAGAGATTTATAGCACTTAGAGAAAAATGGAATAAACTATCTCTATAGTTCAATATAATATACTAAAACATGAATAAAAGAGTAAGTACATTTGCCCCAGTATAAATGAAACTTCTGCATTGTTTCAAACAATTCTCTGTTCCATTATACTCAGTGACTTTGTGAATATCTATAGCATAGACTGAATCAGTCAGGGCCATTCTCTGCGACAGTTTTATTCTATCTGCATAGTGAAGTATAACAAATTTTCTCAAAGAGAGAAATAGGAAATAAACCTATCCCTTGTTGCATCAGACAGATGGAAAGCATAATTACAAATGAAAGGTTATGTTGATTGTTTAAGAAAAAAATAATAGAAAAACAAGTATTCTTTTACACAACTCTTTCTCTTCCTATCTTGGTTCTTGACTTTCTTCCCATTTCTTGGTTCAGGATCTTGTGTAACCGACTGTTCCTTTTGTCACTGATTTGGGTTCTGTGAAATATCCAGGTATGTTTCCAATATAATCTTTTGTCTTTTGTTCGATTCCTTTCACCTATGTTAGTCTGGTTTAAATATGTTTCTATTTCTTGTTTCAGACCGATTACATGTCTATGTAATAAAATGGACAATAATGTAAATAAAGTCAATAATTTGTGTATAATTTAATTTTTTTTTTTTTTTTCTGAGAGGAGGTCTTGCTCTGTCGCCCAGGCTGGAGTGCAGTGGGGAGATCTCAGCTCACTGCAACCTCTGCCTCCCTGACTCAAGCAATTCTCGTGCCCCAGCCTCCAGAGCAGCTGGGATCACAAGCACCATCACACATGGCTAATTTTTGTATTTCTAGTAGAGACAGGGGTTTCACCATGTTGGTCGGGCTGATCTTGAACCCCTGACCTCAGGTGGTCTGCCCGCCTCAGCCTCTCAAAGTGCTGGGACTACAGGCATCAGCCACTGAGCCCTCTAATTACATCTTTTTTTAAAAAAAATCCCATGTCCCCATATACTATACAATACCTTTATATACTTTAATTCTATTTATTATATATGTGTATTTAATGCATTTGTTTATGCATATATTATGTATATAATGTATGTACGTGTAATGTCATATATGTATAATGTATGTATATGTATGTGTATGTTTATATATATTTAATTTTATGTACTTTTTTGCAGCATTATTTATCATTAACACAATTACACAGCAGTTATTTGTCATTGAATTTTTCCCACAATATTGAGGGATGAATTACTCTCCCTTCCTTCCTTCCTTCTTTCCTTCCTTTCTTTTCCACCCTTTTTGCCTGCCTTCCTTCCTTCCTTCTTTCCTCAAATATTTATTGAATTCCCTCTACTTGCTAGCCACTTTTAAAGTCATTGGAGGAACAGGAGGACCAATAAACATAAGAACCAAATTATCTGCTCTCATTGACCTTTCACTTTTAAGTTGAGGAAGGACTGATAAAATAAATAAACTCAGAAATGATTATCTAATATTTCAAATGGAAAAAAGTGTTATGAAGAAAAATAAATGGAAAGGATTACAAATAATGGAGTGTGATACATGGTGCTGTATTAATACTTTTAAGCAAACTTGAGTGATATAATTAGAAGAGCCATGTGGGAATCACCAGAAGAGAATTCCAGAGACACCTGAAATTGAAATGCCCTAATCATAAATGGATAACTGGTAACAAACTTGTATGTGGTAATTAATAAAATGGACAATTCTAATGAATAGATTAATATTAATTAGCTGAAGATTTGGTGTTTAAGGATATTAACGTGTAAAAACAACAGATATTTATGACACCATGACTAAGCACAACTAACCTTTGTTTTGCAGGTTGAGGGCACCTTACAGATCATATTAGGAACAACTTCAACAATAACAGTTTTAATGAGTATAATTCATGTTCTTAGGTGCTATGCTTATTATTTATCTAAATAAAGATTAAAACTGAGAATCTTAAGGAAAAGACATCTCAAGTTCATAGTGGTTGGAGATGCACAGAAAATACTTTGCTACATATGGAGAAATAAGAACACAGATTACAATTTAAGCAAAAAAAAAAAAAATCTTGCCACAATTCCTTTGTGAGTTAAAACTAAAATTTGATTCTGAATTGATTATTGAATTGAGCTTCTTATATAAATGTACACTTAAGTCAATGTCTACTATGTATGTAAAATTTACAACTCATTATATGTTTCGAATTCACTATGAATTAACTTTATTTTTGTATTTCTCTTCAAATACCAAGTGAAAGGACAGCCCTAGAGACTGTTTTATCCATAAAAATTGTCTTTCCACTGAAATTAAACCCCAAATTATTATTTTCTAGTTGTTTAGAGCTGTGGGGTTCTATTTCCTGTAAGCAACTTGTGGTCTACATTTGGTTCATGTGGTAATTTATTATCCTTTTTGATTGGAAAATTACTTAGAAGACGAGTAAAGTGTCCATTGAACAGAAAGTGGATGAATTGTCCTTCTATAGCCAGTAGCAAACACTATCGGCTATAGCAAGTTAATATTTTTATAGTCTAGCTGCTGCATGCTCATCATGTAAGATATTTTTTCAAGGATTTTCTACATACAAGAAAAAGGAAAAAAAAAGTCACACACCTGTTGAGTGATTCTGGTCAAAAGAATTATGCATTTTGGGAAAAGCTTTTCCTAAACAAAAAGGGAAGAAAAAATGTTATGTCTTCAGAATCTCAAAAATTTTATTACTTATATCAATAAAAATAGCATATTTTAGTACACTTAGTTAAAATATGAGAAAATCTAGGAATATGTCCCATGATCAACATTAAAAGCATTACCATATAAACAAATCTGTTGTTATTATAGGCATTTATTTTAATGGTAGAATCTCTTTTCAAATTTTCCCTTAACTGTAATCTTTATGGCTGTACCAAGTGCTCTAGTGTTCATACACATTTCAAAAAACTTTTAATATATTAATCATTCACTTTTGTTATAAACATTGCTATTTTATAGTAATATTTGTTCTTATCAGTTTATCATTTTTCAAATTATACTAGTGTGATATAAAATACTGCTGCTTCCTAAACAATAAATGTAGCAGATTTTATTTTCCAAAGTGCCCACTGCAATATTTCTGGTCCCTTGTGCTCTTCCAGAACTTTGCCACCCAGTTTTCAAGAGGTGAATATGATTGCTCTTCTCTTGCCCGAGTGAGACAACTCATTCTCCGTTCAGGGGAAGTGACACAGTGTGACTTCCAAGGCTAGGTTATAAAAGACAATGTGGATTTTATGTAGTTCTCTCCTTCTTGACATGCTTACTTTTGAAACACAGCTACCATGTTGTAAGGAAGCTCAGGCCAAATGGAGAGACTGCATATAGGTCGCCAGCCAAGAGTCCCAGCTGACAGCCAGCATCAAACATTAAACACATGCGTAAACAAATCTTCAAATAATTCCAAACCCTAATCTTCAAATCTTGCAGCTGAGGCCTCAGATATCATAGCTCAGAGACAATCTATCCCCAGAGCAGCCTGTCAGAACTCCAGACCCAAAGAATCTGTGAGCGTAACAATGAATTGTTTTTACGCCTATAAGTTTTAGGGTGATTTAATCAATAGCCCTAATAAAAAGAACCACAAATTTGTATTAATTTGTAGACGTGGAGAACTTTTCACCTGCTCATATTTTTATTTCTTCTTTTGACATTAGACAACTGACAGAAATGTGTAACATCCTTTGTGTTAATGGTGCACTTCAGTTTCTTCCATGTGTTAATCCTTCCTGTCAATGTGTCTGCCTACTTTATATTCCCTTTATTTATGTCTCTCAAATATGTGCTGTGGGAGGCAACATTTTAAAATTCACCTGCTCCTGAATTCTATGCTCAGACCCTGAAAACCTGTCAATACGATGACATATAACTTCCATGGTTGTTATGTTAAACACTACAGTTGACCTTAAAATACAGAGATTATCTTGGTGGGTATAATCCAGTCACATAAATCCTATGAAGCAGAAAACTTTTTATAGCTGGTGAAATGAGGAAGACAGAAGAAGGCAGAGAGATTCAAAGCATGAGAAGGCCTTCACACAACTCTGCTGGTTTCAAGATGGCCACATAAGAAGAGATGCAGGTGGTCACTAAGAGCAGCTCCTGACTGACAGTGAGCAAGAAATTGGGGAACTCACTCCTGCATCAGTAAGGAACTGGATTCTCACAACCTGAGTAAACCAGGAAGTGGATTCTTACCCAGAGTATCCACATAAGAGCTTATGCAGCCAAAAGCTTGATTTTGGTCTTAGGAGATAGTGAATAAAGAATCCCGCTGAGCTGTGCCGAACTTCTTACTCACAAACTTATTCCTTGTGAGATAATACAAGGATATGGTTTTAAACCACTAATTCTCTGGAAAATTATTATACTGCTATAGAAAAATAGTACATGCATTTTATTTTTTCAATTGTTAAAATTTCTGTAAATTTGCTAGAGAATTGCATTACTGGTTTTACTGATTTACTCCACTTCTTGAAACAGAGCATGTAAAGTACAACCATGGGCAAACTACTGACTGCTCCCTATTTTTGTATGGTCAATGAACTAAGGGTGATTTTTGCTTTCATATGGTTAAAAAAAATACCAAAAAAGGAATAAAATATGGTAAATGTGAAAATTACATAAATTTATATGGTAAATGTGAAAATTATATAAATGTAAAATTTCAGGGTCTATAAACAAAATGTCATTGGAACATCGCCATGCTTATTGGTTTACAAGTCATCTATTAATTTTGTGCACGATGGCAGTATTTTGTGCTAGACATCCCTTATAGTTTCCTGCCTCTGCACATTCTTACATTTTAAAAATTCAAGGCTTCTTTTCGATTCTACCCTTCATTTGACTTAGCTTAAATTCTAATACCTTCATATATCTTTCCTGCGCATCTTATCCATCTGAAATTGCAAGTTAAATATCAGTCTTGATACCATCAAGTACCGTCACTTGATACTTAGCTTATTTTTAATATTATAATTACTGTTTTCTTGTCTTATCTCCTGAGATGCTTAATACTTGGCGTCAAGTATATATACGTGTATATATACATATATACATACATATGTGTGTATGGAACTAATGGAATAGATATATATGTATATATGTATATATGTATATACATGTATATACGTATATACATGTATGTATGTATATATACATACATACATGTATACATACATACGTATATACATGTATATATGTATGTGTATATACATACATATACGTGTATATATGTATGTATGTATATACATATGTATGTATATATGTATGTATACATGTATACATACATATATACATGTATATACGTATATACATATATACATATATATATCTATTCCATTAGTTCTGTCCCTCTAGAGAACCCTGACTAATACAACCCCTCAACCAAAATACAAATTTTGGGAAATCAAGGACTATGCCCCAATTTTTTAGAATAATTATAATGTTTAGCAATGTGTTATGTACATAATGTTGGTAATGATAAAATGTTCAATTTAGTTGTTAAAACTTCTTAAATTAGCACCAAATCATTTTAATTTCTGTCTCTTTATGAAAGAGATAGTAATTTAATATCTGAGCTTTTACAAATTTTGTTTATTGAATAAGTAAAAGATAAAACATATTTTCTCCCAAATGAAGAATCTTTCTATTTTATATACGTATGCCTGGTCTTCCTCAACAGTTCTGCAAAAATAAATTGATTATTCTTAAACAGGAACCTAGGTAAACAAATGAAATTTATTTGTCATGTAACAGTTTAGATACTACTGTTCCTATATTTGAGGTGCAGTTAGCTTGTGCTATATATGTGAATATGTAGTGAGGCATTAGCGTAAAATCAAGTTAAGGTTATAATTTTTAAAATGCATCATTTCTCAGTGTACAAACTATTTTCTACCTAATTGAAGAAAAAAATGGTACTTTAAAACAGCAATATTTGGAACTGGAATAAGTTGATAGTAATACTTTGGTCACTGAAATGTACAACACACCCTGATTCTTCGAGAATGCCAAATATTTTCCCTCCACTATCCTCAATTTTCTCCCTAGATTTAAGCTTTTGATCCACCCTGAAATATAATGTAACAAAATGGTAAATGCAATTTTCCTCTCTTCTTCAGAGGTTTGAAGAAGGCTCCAAAAATGGAAATATGAGTACCACATGCCAACTTTTTCAAAAAAAAAAGGAGGGCGGCTGCACCCATCTCCATCTCTGAAGGATTTGCTCAGAGACAGCCTAACTGAACTTTCACCCATTCACCTTGTGGCCTTTTCTCTTGTCCTGTCTCTACATGTAAGGGGAAGCAAGTGGTTCATTTAGAAGGAAGAATTTTTTTTTTTTTTTAAATAGGAAACTTGTAGAAAGAGAGAGCTCCCTGCTAGGGACAATGTGTTTCCTCTTTATTTAAGCCAGAGGATGCTGTTAGGAAAATCCTTTAAAGAAAGCAATGGGAATGATCTGCAAGAGGGACTGGCCCCTTTCTCCAGGAAGCGGTCCCACTGGGGCTGGGCAGGAAGATGCCACAGAGCCAAGAAGAGACCAATTGGGAAAGTGTGAAGCTGTTTTCTGATTTTGCCCTGTATAGTTCAATCTATTCAGCAGACTAGTTAGTGAAAGCAGAAATGTTAATAGGACATGGTAATATTTAGTAATTAACTTACAGATTTCAGAGGCTTTATTTCATCTGTTGAATAATACTTCTGTGTTTCAAGAGCGATTGACTATGTGGGTTTTATATTTTGACATTAAGCCTCAAATAAGATGCAGTCATATCTTTACTAAGAGTTTATTTCTGATTACATATTTCAAGAGTGAGCCTTGATTAGTTTCCTTTTCCATCCTTGCCTAAGAAAGTTGATTAGAAAACAATATACTTTCCCTCACTCTCTGAGTTAGTATCTTGATAAATGGAGAATGGGTTTCTTATTTATAGCTGGTGATATAATAAGCAGTTTCTATCTTTCCATGTATGTTTTGGCCAGTGCAATATGTCTGCAGGAATAGTTAATTATTTGTTGAAAAAAGAGAAAAGCACACATATACATTCTCTGTTATTTTATTTGCTTCATTCACAGTCAGTGCTATATTGGTCATTTATGAAAAAACTAACACCAAGTTTAAGATCCCCTGGTACAATACAGGAAAAACGCTGTCATTATTATTGATAACACAGAATCTATCTTATTTTTAAATAAGCCTACATCAGACAACACATTTACAGAATAGTCAAATCAACTCAAATCCAGGTTTATGGACAGTTAGGATTTTTAGTAGAGTTCTTTTTTTTCTTTTAAGTAACTAAAATATTGCAGAGAAGACAGCCTTAAGTAAATAATATTTTTAAGTTTTTCATGAGACAGATCTTGTTCAAATTCCTTTTAAATGTCAATATGACAATACGTGGTGTAGAAAAGGTGCATAAATGATAAAAGATGACATTATTGTGTTTAGTGCAAAGGTACAAAAATCTTGGAACTGTAAATGGCCTGTTCACAGTATTCAGAGGTCTGCAGAATAGTTCTACTTATTTCTTCATCCAAAGAAAAGTGTTATAATGGCTAATTAGTTTGAGTGAATTTCTGGTGGTAAATAATAACAATAATAATTCACACCTCTACATACTGTTCTTAGAATACAATCGCCACTATTTTCTCAAGAAAATGTGCAATAGTTTGCTTAGAGACCAGTACATTTATTAGTGTAGCAGATACTCTCTCAGTTTTACTTTTGGAAGTCTGAGAATAAGATTGAGTATAGATTTCTTGAAATTATAATAGATTTAATAGCTATATTTGTATTTTTGAAAACTATGTTTGTTGGTAAAGGGAAGAGTCTTGAGAGAAAAAAAAATACCAATTCTTTAAAATAATAAATTCTAAAAGGAAAACAAATACAAACTTAACTCTATATTATATCACTGTGTCAAATCAGATAGTGTGCATATTAAATATTCTATACATTATTATTCCATTTTATAGTTACTCTCCTAAATTAGGAGTTTGGTACTTGTCACTGGTTCTATACTTGGTACAAACAGAATACAACTTAAAACAATTGGGTAAACTGTTATTGGAGAGAATTTAAAAATAATTAGTAGTTTGTCAGATTTATTAATCCTTGGTCACGACTTTGGTGTCCTTTGTAGAAATTATATGGTCTATAGCATTGAACAATTTGAAGATTTAATATGATGATTCAAATGTATTTGTTTCTGGGTTCATTATTTTGCATTCTTTTAAAATATGTTTACAATAAATTTTAAAATGTGAAAGTTTGTATGAAAACTATTAAATGTTTCTTTTAGTAAGGAACCACATATAAAAACCTCTGAAAAGCACATTGTATTGTCAAGATGATATAGGTTATAGATAAACTAACTCTCAAATAAAGCTAAACCAATCTTTCAAAATAAACATCAATTATACAAAAGACAAGAGAGATATTTCAATGTTTTTTCTATATAATTTTTAGAAAATTGCAATGCCTTTAAATAAAAAGAAATTTTACTTTTGCCCTAATATTAATTCAAATGCATATAAATAAGATCTTTGCCATTTCTAATTTTTGTTAAATCATTTGCCATTTCATTAACATTACTGTTGTTAACATTGCTTGTTATTTTGGCAATATCATGTGTTGTTCTCGTAACAGCAATAGAAGGGAATTTTTATCAGTGTAAAATACAATTGCTTTGAAGCAAAATGATTACAAAAATATAAAATACCTAGCCATGTAAAAATTATCTGAAAATAAGGCTGAAATTGCTTGAAAGTTTTTTTCTTTCTTTTTTTTTTCTTTTTTGAGACAGGTCTTACTCTGTCATTCAGGCTAGAGTACAATGGAACAATTACAGCTCACTGCATCCTCAAAATCCTAAGCTCAAGCAATCCCCCCACCTCAGCCTCCCAGGTACCCAGGGCAATAGGGGTGCACCACCATGTCTGGCTAATTTTTAAGGGTTTTATAAAGATGGGGTCTCGCTATGTTGCCCAGGCTGATGTAGAATCTCTGGCCTCAGATGGTTCTCCTGCCTCAGCCTCCCAAAGCATAGGCATTCCAGATGTGAGCACCTAGCTGCTACTTGAAAGTTTCAATAGCAATTGCCTCAGATATCTACTACAGAGTAATGAATCCCCCCATCATTTTTTTTGTTGTTGCTACATTTCAATTTCCTCAGGTTTATTGTGCTCTGCTAGTGAGTTTCCTCTTAGTGTTTAGAAATTTAAAGTTTAGAGTCAGTGAGAGCATTATATGTTACATGTATACATACACACGTGTGTATACATACATACATATATACACATAATAATATACACACACATATATGTGTAGATAAAAATGTGGCTCCCGCTTTTACTGACTCTAACTTTTAATACTGGTAAGAAGACACTTTGTACATTTTGTAAAATCCATCTACCAGATATATTTTACATCTAAAAACAGAGATAAAATAGCAGTTTGGCAAAATGGGCCATTAAAAAAGCAGATGAGATTTCATGAAAGACAGAACTTGAAATTAATCTGCATCTTAAAGGAATTTTATATTTTAACAAATATCAAAAGAGAGTAAACAAAAATAAAATAAAAAGAAATGTGACCAGGATGAACTCGATGTATCCAGAGAAAATTTGCCTACAGAATACCTGGTATGGAGTGACAGAATGTAGATTTATTTCAGTGTTTAAGAGCTGTCTTTTGAAAGTGTTCAAATCAGGATAAGAATGTTGGAAAAAGTCTTGACAGCAGTGTATGCCAGAAAATAAGTACCGAGAAGCAGGCAAGAGATCAGGAAGATGAAGCAGCATTTCATTAATTAAAGACAGCTCCCCCCACATCCCAGCTTTGCTGACACTCACAGTACCAAAGCCGCGCAAAACGAGAGCTCTCTGTATATTTTTAAAAGGGGTTCACAGTTGTTTTTACTGTTGCTGCTTTCTAGAGTGATAGTTCTTTCTTTAGTTGGGTTTGGTACATCTATTTCATGATGCAGATTTTCCTGAAATATTTTGTTAATCTGGACTATGTGTACAGCCAAATATTTCACATTAATTTTTTAATTTTCTCCAAATGTTTATATTTACTTCTACCAAAAATCTGGGAATAAGAATGAGTAAGCAGCCAGGTTTATTATTCCAGCAGCTCACCTGCCCTTTCAGAGTAAGGGGTAGGTAAGTTTAAATCTGTTTGAAAAGATACAGTCTCTTATTCATGTCTTAGAGATATAAGAGTCAGACAATATTTTGTGTGTTGTTTTCATCTTTAAAAAATTAAACATTTCAGTTTATCCTTCTTTATATTAGATTTAAATAAAATCATTTGGCTTTCAATAGACATTTTATTACTGAAATTCTTTTTAAAAGAACATAATCAAAAATTGATTTAATTACCTTCTTGAGATTAGCAATGTTTTGCTTTTATATTAGAAGCCTTGAAAAACAGAGCATCAATAATAATATGGTTTTCTTCAAGATACTATAGTTTTCAAGATACAGTTCAAAAGTTCATTACCATTGTTAACAAAACTGACTTTTTCATATTTAATCATTTAACCAAGCATAAATTAACCAATGAAATAAAGGAGGGTATTTTTTCTGACAGTTTTGTTTTATACTCTTAATCATTCAGTAGAAAAAAAATCATCATCATTTAGCTCTCATAAAAATTAGCTCTTTTTTCAGATAAAATAAGAGGTTGTTGATGTAAGATTGCCTTAGATCTAATGTTTATTAACTTTTTGATTAAGCCCTTGTTTTTTCTCTGTTATCAGATTACTTTTATTATTGTCATTAAGGAAATTCAACTGATTAAAAATATTAAAATCTGTCATTAATATACAAGGATAAATGAAAATGAATAAACTCTGTAGTGTCTTTGCATTCTTCTTTATCATTGTTATCACCATCAGTACTTCTTGTTCCTTTTCGGCATGCTCAGAAAGCATGTAGAGTTTTTAGAGCACATGGGATAAACTACCTAGCTATCATTCATTTTGTCTTATTAATGATATAAGGATATAATTTTCTTTATGATGCCATGAAAAATAATAATATGTTTGGAATACTCATGGTGAATTCAACCAGTTTCTATGCTCAATGCATATAATTTACTCCTTCACGGACCTTGTTTTTTCTGTTCCTTTAACCATCTTTCCTTCCAATAGGTTTGAATAACTAGATGACAGCAAGATTCATATTACTTTTGCTTGTATAAATGAAATAGAGTGTGACTGACTATACTGACACAAAATGACACAATCATTATAAGAAAATTCAAAGCTGGGTTAGCATGACTTTTGATAAATAGTCGTCTATTTTATTTATGCAATAATACAAAAATGCTATGCCTTTTTAAATAACTTTTTGTAGAGCTAGAATTTTTCAAACATATTTATAATCATATAAGTTTTATGGCTGAATTTCTAAAGAATTAATGTATTTAAGATTACAAATAATTTAATAAAAACATAATTAGTCTCTTCTAATTAATGCTACATGTTAAGACCCCAGGAAATATTTTCTGGGTATTATCTGTGCTATTTTAAATTATTCATCAATTTCTACTTTATCCTCAACTCTATAAGAAATTTTTCATAAATTCATTATTAGAATGATGGAGTTTATAATGACATTGAAGATTACTGAAGTCAATATACTTATATTACAGAGTGGGGAAAAACTCTCAAATTTAATGACTATTAAGATAGTAGCAGTAAGTCTCAAACGGAGTCAAGTTCTAGTACCACTCTTGGTTTTTCTCTATCCCTTTGTTTGCCTGAAACTTTACAGAAATAAATACTCAGTTACTTTGTTTTGTACAGAGGAGCTGAATAAATAAAATATTTGACAACAAGGTATGCAGTCATTACTTTAGAATGACACCATTTTATATGAAACAATGTCTGTCTATCACAAATTTAAGACAAATATTCAGCTAAAGTCAGTGATTTTATTAATTAAATTTCATCTGAAAATGGAGACAGACGTCAGAACAAAATGTAACGGCATTTTTGTAAATAAAGAAATATGGCAACATGCAAATGTCTTACAAACAGAAGATTAAATGAAGTTTTATATGTTATTATTGAAGATTCAGGGCTACAATGCATTAGAGATACCATTACTTTTTTAGAATTTTAATATCTAGAAAAACTTTTATATAATATCATTGAAATAACTCATTTTTAATCTCAAAATAGGGAACACATTTTTATAAGATGTAGTACAAATGTAAACTTAACAAGGTTCCTGCTTTTCTGCTTACTGTTTAGTCCTGTTATTTAAGGAAATTTGTCTTCAGTTTTATCATAAAGGATTTTAATTACTACTCAACAGAAAGTATCTGAGTAAATAAAATTATCTTAGCAAGGAAATGTTTCCTGGATGACTGTTAATTAGAGTTGCACAGGCTTTAACTCCAGTTCATATTTATTAGTAAACTCTAAAACAAAAGGTTATTTGTATGACAAATAAAAAGTGCTGATGAATAAAGGGATTCAGGATTACTCTTTTGATATTAAGAAAATGTGGGTAACTTTTTTGTGCTTCCACATTTGTTATTTTAGGAAAAAAATTATATGGATAATATTTTTTCCCAAATGATTTTGGCTTTTTTCCCTGATATTTACATTTATTTTACTGACATAAAGTAAAAGCAAGCAAACAAACAAAACTCAGCAAGAAAAACTCTAGTTTATATAGAAAAGGGAGAAAAGACAAACATCCAACATTTTGATGTATATTGGAATGTTTCTTTCTCTATGCCTATTTATATAACAAAATGGAACACAACCTACAATATTATATATGTGTGAAATTACAAAATTGTATGCTAGATCTGTTTATATTTATTTGCCCCCAAATATAATAGGAACCTACTTTCGTATGTGGAACTTTAGAGAAAATATTTCATATTTTTACATGTAGGATTTCTGAAGAAAAAATTGCTGGAACCAGGATTAACTTAAGAAGGCAACACACAGAATTAATTGAGGATTTGGATTTCTCACTATTCTGAAGGCAATAGCAGCATTATTACTTATAAAAATAGCGTGTATATTTGTTGGGAGATGTTGGGGATAATCTCTTGTATGCAATAGCATTATAATTATGGAAGTTTTAATCAGTGGTAAATTGGTTTGAGGTACAGTTCGTTGGAAGGTGAAGTAGTCACGTACATACTGGGTATGACACTTATTTGGTAAAGGTACAATAATAATGATACAAATTGTGATGTGAGCTTGTTGCACTGAAAATCTTTGTAATAATAAGATTAGAGGTCACTCAGGGAATTTAACCATCAACTTGAAGCATGCTATGATAGGCAGAGATCCTATGTAGCATCTTGATAGAGATTCTTATTTCTCGAAGCCACATTGTAAACTATGCACAAAATTAGGACTATGACATAAGTTTGAAAGTGGGAAAATGACAAAGGAGAGGATGTGTTTAACAGAAACAGGTCCTAAAGAGCAAAGGCTAATGTCAGGTTCCAAGAGACAAAAATAGAACACAGCAATGTGAAATAAGGAATTGTCAATTGATGAACTTAAGAATGAGAACCACTAAATTTCCTCAATCCCTCGATGTATCTGTTTCTCAGATCTCCCTGTCACCTCAATTTTGTCTATCTAGAAAACCCATTTGTCATCATTTATGAATTAGTAAAGATTCATACCACTGTGTGAATAAAGCCATTCACAAAAATGGCAACCAAGAGTATTTCCCAAAGTTATGCCCAATGAGATAGTTCCCCTTTATGTCCTTTACTTATTATTTATTATCTTCATGGCCATTGGTACGTGGAACTGTAAGGTAGCCTACATTATTTTAATACCTGAGTCAAGGTCGAGGATTTTAATAACAAATATGGAGCTAATTAGTGGAAGGTTGAAGGCCATATCTAGAGGTAGACAGGTTAAGAGTCAATTTTCTGTTTTCATGTATATTTCAACTCTTCAGTGAATGGGTCTTCTCTCTCGTAAGAGATGTAGTTAGGAAGACGTGGGATAAAGTTTGTATTTAATAAATCTGTTTTATCAATCTTATTATTATAAATCTTTAAATTTAAATGTCTACATTTTACCAGAAAAGTTATAGCATGTATACCTCATTAATAAGCCACTATTTTCAGGCTTTGTTCATCTGATCAAGGAATGTATGTGATCAATTTTAAGATATGCAAGGTAGCTGATATTAATTCCTGAATCAAGGATAGTGGATTTTATCAATAAATGTGGAGCTAATTAGTGGAAGGTTGAAGACCATATCTGAAGGTAGACAGGATAAAAGCCAATTTTCTGTTTTTATGTATTTTTGTCTTGCTGTCCAATTAATGGATTAGGTCAAAGAGTAAGGCCACCACTCCCCAGGTCTTCCAGTTGCAAGTTAGCCATAGTTCTATGTAAGTTCACCTTTTTTCATTTCTAAACTAGGTACCATTTTTGTTATCTTCTCAAACACATTATTCAAGCAATTTTCCTTTTTACCTTTCTTTTTTTTCTCTAACTTTTGCATTTTTCTCCCATTAAAGAAAATAA
This sequence comes from Nomascus leucogenys, assembly GCF_006542625.1. NCBI lineage: Eukaryota > Metazoa > Chordata > Mammalia > Primates > Hylobatidae > Nomascus > Nomascus leucogenys. Next base: position 82,023,283 of record NC_044385.1, on the reverse strand, counting down.
AAACCTTTTTGTGGCCTCACAAATTCTCTTAAAATCTCTTTGCTCTTTATGTCAAAACTCTTCCAAAAGGTCATTGCTTTCTCTGTGTTTATCTTATTTATTCCTTAAGCTCACTTCAGTCTGGATCTCACTCCTTCCCACTCAATGCCTTTAAGAGCAGTAGTCTCCTTTTTGTATATGGAACATGATATAATGGCTCTTACTAAACCTTTCAATATACTTGTGACTTGCATCTCATCTCTTTCATGCCTTTACTCAATGTTATCTTCTTATTGAAGGCTTCCTTGACCACCCTTTTAAAATATTAATTCATCGTTCTTTCTCCAAAAATGCTACATAATTTCCTTAGTTTTTATACTGTCTGTTTTTGCTTGTTAAGAAAACATGTTCTATTAAAACAAAGGTTTTTATCGATTTTGTTCATTGCTATATCTCTAACACTTAGAATAGTTTCGGCACATGATAAATTATCAGCAAATGTTTGTTGAATCAACTTCAAAATGGTAAATTTCTAATGATAAAATTGTGTTAATAGATCATAAGAAAGTTCTAATATTATTTTAAAAATTGTAACTATTTCAATGGCTTTACAATAGTCTGTTATATATGTATCCTATTAGATATTTGAGTACACAATAATTGTTTGATATTAATTTTACTATTTTATCTTATTATAAAATAATATATATTTTTTGCGTGTGGTCTGTGCTTTGACATTTAAGATTTGTAGAAATCTACATAACCATGTAGAATTATTTTAAAATTTAATAAATATTGAAAACATTGGATTACTAACAGAATACTCAAGAAAAACTAATCAATTGAAAATAATAAAACAAAATGTTGATATAGGTTTTATATCTTGAGATTTTTTTCTTCCTAGTATGATCTAAAATTTTTTTAATGTTAAAAATAAACTTGTGATGTTTTGGTACAATATCTATATTAATAATTGACCAGAGTTTTCAGTTTCTTTTTTGTGTTGTTTAATGTTTGCATCTCATAATCACACCAAGAGCTTGGAGTTCAGTAAAAATAGAAGGTAGTGGAAAAAGCCATTATATTCCACACATTTTACCATTCGTAAAGGCCTTTCAAAATCAATTTATCTAACTTGCATAATGGCACTTAAAATTAAGATTATATAGTCTTTCTTGTAGTTGATCAAATAAAACTCTAAGATGATAAATAAAATTAGTACAAAACATGGTCGTACTCCATTACAGAGTACAAATACACTGACTGTAATTCAAGTATTGTTTGAGTTCACTTTTGAGAGTAGTATTTCATATCTAGGGACCAATATTTCATATGCATGATATAATATTCTATGTTAGAAAGAAAAACTACAATTCTTTCTGTTCACAAATATAGAAATCAGTGACTTAATTTTTCACTTTCAGTCATTTAAGTTTATGAACATTGCTTGTTTTGTGATAAGCCGTTCCCCATCAAAATATTTTGTGCTATGTGAGGTGATGCATTTGTAATTAGCTAAATTTAATCATCCTACAATGTATATGTACTTTAAAACATCATGTTGTGCATGATAAAAACATGCAATGTTACCTGTCAATTTTTTAAAAATTAATTTTGTGTTCCAAATTTATGTTTTTATTTAGGGCTTATAGTATGATGTGGCTTTGTAACAATTAGGTGTTGAGTCTATTTTTGCAGTTTAAAGAGCTAGTCTGTTATGATATTCATAATATATTTTATTTGTATTATTTTGTCTAAGAAACAATTTATCATGAATTTTAAAACTTATTATATAATGGAAATCACATGGTCAAAGTGTTAAAGGGGTCATTTTTGATACAAATTAGCAAAAGATATAGAAAATAAAAATAGTAAGTTGTGGTGCTTTAGCTAAATGAACAACTGCTACTCTCCTCAAATGGATTCTTACTCACTGAAATTGTGAGCCTATTTTTGCCAAGTATTCTGAATTTTGGAGAGAAACAAAAAAGCATGCTTTTATATGAAATAGCATATTTTTATGTGTGTTAATTAAGTTTCTTTTTTAAAATACTAAATGCCAAATAGATTACTTAGTGAAGTGCTAGTCTGGTTCTGTTCACTGGCAACCAACTTGCAAAACTGTCATGTAAGAAACTAGGATGTTTGTTCCAGCCTATGTCATTTCTACAAGTATGGTAACAACATTTAAAACATCTGCCAAATGATAAGAGCATATCTAGTAATTTTAAATTGAATGATATAGTAATTGCAATGTTATCTCAAAAAGATAGGATACTCTGTTAAGGATCTCACTAAACATGATGGAGATTTAATTATGGCCAAGTGCTGTAAATACAAAGTCACAAGGCTTGACCCTGGATTTCTTCAGAAATTCAAGTAATCTTTTACTCTTCTTGAATAGTAGTCTTATTTGGGGAGGGTTAAAATAAGTAATGTTTAATATTTCTAAAAGACAAACTGAATAGTATTTTTGTAGCTCATAATTTAAAAAAAATTATTTTCTATTATATATATAAACATGATAGTGTAAAATGTTTTTAAAAAACATTCAAAACAGTCTCACAAAACTGTTGTTCAGTTAATGCTCAATTCTCAGTGTTTTGTCTTTTTCTTTATTTCTCTTTCTTTCTTCTCTTTCTTTCTTTCTTCCTTTCTTTCTCTCCTTTTTTTTTCTCTCTCTCTCTCTGTGTCTGTTTAATTATGTTCATTCTATAAGGGTAGTAGAAATTACACTGAAAGAATACCATTGATATTGATAGTCAAAAAAATCAAACTTTTGGGGGTTAAATAATTACTCTGAAAATATAATCTCTAAAATGGAAAAATATAATTTAATATTACAGGCTTTCTTTGATTCTCAATCAGTTGTTTTGATACAGCCAAAGTTTATGCTTTACTCAAATAAGAATTATGTTTAGACTGACATCATGATGGAGTGATCGTGTCCTATTGAGAGACAGGAGTAGCTGGATTTCCTAGGTCGACTAAGAATTCCTAAGCCTAGCTGGGGAAGGTGACCACACCCACCTTTAAACACGGGGCTTGTAACTCTGCTCACACCCGACCAATCAGGTAGTGAATAGGGCTCACTAAATTACAAATTAGGCTAAAACCAGGAGGTAAAGAAATACTCAAATCGTATATCACTGAGCGTACAGGGGGAGGGGCAATGATCGGGATATAAACCCAGGCATTCGAGCAGGGAGTGGCAAACCCCTTTGTATGGGAGCTTCCCATTGTATGGGAGCTCTATTTTCACTCTATTAAATCTTGCAGCTGCACACTCTTCTGGTCCGTGTTTGTTATGGCTTGAGCTGAGTTTTGGCTTGCTGTCCACCATCGCTGTTTGCTGCCTTCGCAGACCCGCCGTTGATTGCACTGCTCCGGATCCGGCAGGGTGTCCTCTGTGCTTCTGATCCAGCAAGGCGCCCATTGTCGCTCCCGAGCCGGCTGGAGGCTTGCCGTTGTTCCTGCATGGCTAAGTGCCCAGATTCATTCTAATAGAGCTGAACACTAGTTGCTGGGTTCCACGGTTCTCTGCCGTGACCCACGGCTTCTAATAGAGCTATAACACTCACTGCATAGCCCAAGGTTCTATTCCTTCGAATCCATGAGGCCAAGAACCTCAGGTCAGAGAACAAAAAGCTTGCTGCCATCTTGGGAGCAGCCTGTCCCATCTTTGGAGCTCTAAGAACAAAGACCCACCCGTAACACTATTTATTTATTTATTTATTTATTTATTCATTTATTCTGAAACAGGATCTCACTCTGTCTCCCAGACTGGAGTACAGTGACGTGATCTCGGCTCAATTGATCTACCTCCTGGACTCAAGTGATCCTCCCACCTCAACCTCCCAAAGTGCTGAGATTACAGACATGAGCCACCACACCCAGACCCTATATATATATGTTTTTTATATTTTTATAATTCAAACAGTCCTTTTAGATCACACAAAGGAAATACTTTGTTTCCTATTGACTCAATAGCTTGATTCTAAACCTACTGTTCACTACAAGCCTCGTCTTTACTTTTAGGATTATAATAAGAAATTAATACATAAACAAGCACTTTGTTCTATAGAGTTGCTATAAATCCTAATTTTTTAATAATTATCTTCAACATTTTCAAGTTATAGCTACATAAATACCAGGCATGTCAAGTGTCACTTAACAGTCTACACACTAGACATACGAGAGCAGTGCAATCTAGGGTAACGATACCATACAAGAGCTTTAGTGCATTTCTAAATATCTGAAATATTATCATATATTGATTTGACAGTGGTTTATATAGTTAAGACATACCAGAACATTTTAAATTTCGTACATAGAATATATTATTTATTATGTGAAAGCATAGACTAGAATATAACCGTTATAAAAAATAATCCAAAATTATGGTTGCAATTTTATTAACTAGCTAACTCAAAGGATGTCTACTACCTAATGAAATATGCTATATACTTCATGTAAATGATCCCCCTTTTAAAAGTTGCAAATCATTTGTACAAAATGGCATTTGCATGATCATTTACTTTAAGCTTAAAATTCCAAGTGAAAACACCTTGTGCATAAAAGGGAATTCACTGACCCATAGTCAGAGATTACCATAGATTACCCCAATGCTGTGTGTTTAACCCAATACACACACAGGATTGACATCAAGAATCTCCCTCTTCTTTCTCTTTTAATGCTTCTTTTCTGAATGTTGGTTTCCATCCCAGCCAGATTTTATCTTTTAACCAATGACAGTCTTTGAGGTGTGAATCTAACATATAGCAAATATAGATAAAAATTTTTTTCTCCCAATTCCAGTTTAACGAAAATAATTCCTAAGACGGGAAACTGACATGAGTCAGTTTGAGTAGGATAAAATTTATGAGTTACCAGGCCACTGGTTCTATCCATCTTATACTTTATGATGCTTCAAGATACGAGATTTAGTATTTCCGGGAAGTCCCACTTGTTGTCATAAATATACTTGCCCATTTCACTGAGAGATACAACAGTATTTTGTCTCTTAGGAGTAGTGACCTAATATGCTAACCACACTGGCCTCCTCTACACATGAACCTATTGTTCCTGAAATCACTATAAAAAGCATATTTGAAAGAGAAAAAAGGAGAAAATACCTCCAGGTTTCCACTGAATAACTAGAGCTGCTTTTTTTTTTTTTTTTTTTTTTTTTGAGACGGAGTCTCACTCTGTCGCCCAGGCTGGAGTGCAGTGGCGCAATCTCGGCTCACTGCAGGCTCCGCCTCCCGGGTTCACGCCATTCTCCTGCCTCAGCCTTTCCGAGTAGCTGGGACTACAGGCACCCGCCACCACGCCCGGCTGATTTTTTTGTATTTTTAGTAGAGACGGGGTTTCACTGTGGTCTCGATCTCCTGACCTCGTGATCCGCCCGCCTCGGCCTCCCAAAGTGCTAGGATTACAAGCGTGAGCCACTGCGCCCGGCTAGAGCTGCTTTGTTAAAATGAATACAGGTTGGTTTGCAATATCTGATATTTCAATCAGATGCAGTTGGATAAAAAATTGAATATATTTTGAATCTATAAGAAACATGTAGAAATCATAATAACCTATCTGCTAATTCACACTTAAGTGTGAATCATGGAGCAATCTTCATGTAGCCTCTTTTCCTTACTACCAACATCCCTCAACAGTTCCATTGTTTTGCTTCCTAAATCTCTTCCTAATTTAGCTATTGTTATTCAATTTGCATTGAAATAATCACTTTTATTTTTCTTGAATACAGTAAACATTTAATTTGTCTTTTTATGTCTCTTTCAACTTAGTCTCTGTGTTGCTACTAAGGTGATCTTTGCAGAAAGGAAATTTGATCAGGACAGCTTGTTGATATATTTTCTTTAAATTAGGCCACATTCTATGATGACCAAATTAATAATCCCAGCCTAGTTGTATTCAGGGCCTCAGATTAAATATACTCTACTTCTAATATTTCTCTCCCTTTAAATATCATTTTGACATTTCTGAGTTAACACAAACTTTCTAACACACTTTTGTAGAAGATTTCCCTTTGAAATAATTTGGAACATGCCTAATTTTCAAAATACTTCAAAACATATAACGGTAGGTGTTTATTCCAATTACATAGGACCTTGCTAATCACAACTTGTCAATAATAAATTGGAACATACAGATCTATTGTTGTATTAATGTAGGAGAAAAAGTTATTAGTTACAATAAAAATGATTATGGAAGGTTCTACTTTCAAATGATCAATACATGATTTTGTTTGTGGGAAAATAAATATGTTTTTTTGCTCACTTTCATCTACCAGAATCTAAAAGGGGAGGAAATATTTATATTGCCAAATTTTACAGTTCTTTTACACATGAAGTGATGACTCTGATTAACTGATTCTGTTCAGCAGATCCCAATATAATGACTGTAAACAGAAACCCACAGCTGAAGAGTACAGGGGTATTTTATTTTATTTTTTTAACTTATAAGTTCAGGGATACATGTACAAATTTGTTACACAGGTAAGCGTGTGTCATGGAGGTTTGTTGGAAAAATTTTTTCATCACCAGGTATTAAGCCTGGTATCCATTAGTTATTTTTCCAGATTCTCTCCCTCCTCCCACCCTCTACCCTGCAACAGGGCCCAATGTGTGTTGTTCTCCCTCATGAGTCCATGTGTTCTCATCATTCACTCCCACTTATAAGTGAGAACATGCAGTATTTGATTTTCTGTTCCTGCATTAGTTTGCTAAAGACAGTGTCCCCAAGCTGTATCTATATCCTTGCAAAGCACATGATTGCATTCTTTTTATGGCGTATAGTATTCTATGGTGCATATGTTCCACATTTTCTTTATCCAGTCTATCATTGATGGGCATTTAGTTTGATTCCATGTCTTTGCTATTGTGAATAGTGCTGCAATAAACATATGCGTGCATATATCTTTAAAATAGAATAATTTACATTCCTTTGGGTGTATAACTGGTAATGAATTTGCTGAATTGAATGGTGTTTCTGTCTTTTGGTCTTTATGGAATTGCCACAATGTCTTCTGTAATGGTTGAACTAATTTACACTCCCACCAACAATGTATAAGCATTTCTTTTTCTCCACAGCCTCACCAGCATTTGTTATTTTTTGACTTTTTAATAATACTCAATCTGAGTGGTGTGAGATGGTATCTCACTGTGGCTTTGGTTAGCATTTCTCTAATGGTCAGTGATTTTAAGCTTTTTTCATATGTTTGTTGGCTGCAGGTGTGTCTTCTTTTGAGAATTGTCTGTTCATATCCTTTACCCACATTTTAATGGGGTTGTTTGTATATATATAAATTTGTTTAAGTTCCTTGTAGATGTTGGATATTAGACCTTTTTCAGGTGCATAGTTCACAAAATTTTTCTCCCATTCTCTAGGTTGTCTGTTTACTCCATTGATAGTTTCTTTTGCTGTACAGAAGCTCTTTAGTTCAATTAGATCACATTTGTCAATCTTTGCTTTTGTTGCAATTGCTTTTGGCATCTTCACTGTGAAATCTTTACTCATACCTGTGTCTTCAATGGTATTACCTAGGTTGTCTTCTAGATTTTTAAATTCACCTATATGATAAATTAGAAAGAGGAATGAAAGCCACAGAGGAATGGAGAATGTAGAAGCAGATTAATTTCTTGTTCAATGGCACAGCCACCTCAGAAGGGAAAGCACTAGGAAAATAGATAATGAGAACTTCATGGTAAGATGGCTGAAGGACTTGACAATAGTTTCACTTTTTTTTTTTTTTTTTTTTTTTGAGACGGAGTCTCGCTCTGTCGCCCAGGCTAGAGTGCAGTGGCGCAATCTCGGCTCACTGCAAGCTCCGCCTCCCAGGTTCACGCCATTCTCCTGCCTCAGCCTCTCCGAGTAGCTGGGACTACAGGCGCCCGCCACCACTCCCGGCTAATTTTTTTGTATTTTTAGTAGAGATGGGGTTTCATCGTGGTCTCGATCTCCTAACCTCGTGATCCGCCCGCCTCGGCCTCCCAAAGTGCTGGGATTACAAGCGTGAGCCACTGCGCCGGGCCAATAGTTTCACTTTTAAGAATTTTGATATGGAAACCATTATGATCCTTTATATTTCTCCCAAACCTTTGGTAATATCTAATACATACAAATAAACATTTTGTATGAGTGTTGTGTGGGAAAACACGATTACAGGGGTTATGTTCTTTGCCTAGTTTTGAGTGGTTAGTTCAATTAGTACAATTAATTACTGGCATAAAATTACTGATTAAAAACAACCACAGAATCTCAGTGGCATACATAATTTAATATTTGCTTCTTGTGCATAAGCAGTGCTTAGTTGATGCAGACTTACTTGTTTGTATTTGAAGTGTGTTTCATCCTTCTGGATCAGTGAGCTAGCTTGGGCACATGTTTTTAAAGATGATAGTGAAAATGTGAAAAAGCGAAGGAAAACATGTCATAATTCTTAAGGTGTAGGGTTGAAACTGGCATACCATCACTATTACCTATTCATTATTTTAGGGGCCAAAGCAAGTAAAAAGCATGATTCCAGATTTAATAGGCAGATATCTTCACCATTTTAGGAAAAACTACAATGTCCTATGGAAAAAGCCATAGGGAAAAGGATATTAGAAAGAAAGATTATATAATCCGTTTCACATTCAACTCTTGTCTCCACATGGGAATGAAAGTAAATATACTTTGTTCCAAGTTCTTCTCCCTTGTCTCCCCCTAGAATGTGCAGTGGCCCTGGAAAAGGACCAGGCTTCAGAGCAAGGGATAATAAGGAGTCTAGATGGTTTTAAAATAAATCTCAAAGATGAAAGTGACCAGGAATTTCATTTTAAATTACATCTGAAGAATAGATTTCAAGTGCTTATGAGTTTATGTACAGCCCAATCTGTGTCTTGAACCAATGATTTTCTTAATAATTGAAGCAGCCATGCATGCATCTTCAAAATACCTATTTGTAAAAGAATGGTGCAGGGTATTAAAACCTGGCTCTTGATTTAACATTACATTATATTCATAGATAGCTATCTGAAATCATTTTGACTCTGAGATTGCATTTTCAACCCTTATCTTTTAGACAAGAAGAGAATACCAAAATTATGGCATAAACTTTTAACAGTACATATATTCTTTTTTTAATATTACAGGCAAATAATGGTCTATATGTTTTTACGTAATTCAACATCAAAAAGATATGCCCAAATATATGAGTGGTTACAAGCTTGTTTTAGCTAAGAGTGATTCTGAAAGAGAGCAGTCTCATATGTTGGGACATTTCAGTATAGTAGAGACTACATCTAAAAGAATTACTGGAAGTAGCTTCAACAAATGCCAGAGAGTGAATGGGAACTGTAGATTTACAATAGTAGTCAGTTTACCATAGCAAGATGTAGAAATTTTTAAAAAGAACATGAAAGGTGTCAGACACATAGAAATCAAGTATGTTATTTGAAATTTCTGAGGCTATTCTCTAAAAGTCATTAATAGCTTACAATTTCAAGTGTTTCAGAGTATGTTACCATTTGTGTAACAACTCTTAAATATGTATGAGCTTGTAGGTTGAGAAAAGGAGAATCAGATTTCAGATTTCTGAATGTTTAAGCGGTAAGAAGAAGGTGCAGATGTTGCTTCATGGATATTAATATAATGTGTAGTGCAAAAAAAAGAATGGAGATGCATACCATTAAATGAAGAAAGGAAAAACAGGAAGGATCTGAGTAAGTTACCACAGAAGCTCTGAAGAGTGTCATTTTGGGAAAAGCATAATATAATAAAGCACTTTCTTTCAGGAAGTTAATTGAGGAAGAAGAGAGACAGTAAGCCATTATTGCTCTCTTTAAGAAACAGCACAGGAATGAAGTATGCTGGAAATTGCTGCTCAGAATAGGAGAGCTTATGAAAGATGACTCAACTATATAAGGTAGTGTCCCCAAATCTCAAGGAGAAGGTGTTTACTTACCCCTAATTAAGTTATCTTCAAGTCAGGTGGCTACTTGAAGAAGATGTTCACTTATTTGCTACTACTTTCCAGGGACTGTCACAAGTTAAGAGATTTGTAAGCAATACCTGCACCTCTAACATTTAGATAAATTTAGCATATACTAGGTGAATCTAAGGCACAATACCTTTGAGTCACATACTGCCAGAAATTCAAATCTCTGGTTCAGAGATGGCAAAGAATTTTCAACACCATGAAAACGATAATGTAGAAATCCAGATAAATTAATCCACACGGCAGGAAGCTGGAGCCTTCAGAAAGCTTCCCAGTGAGAAACTCTGGATGGCAAAGTGCAAGACAACTTTAAGAGGAGAGATTCTAATAAGACACTTTTGCTTTATTTGACAGTTACTTTGAAAAACATAAAGAAAATGACTTTGGCTTTTGTCTGATTCAAAGCCTGAGTAAGGAGATTAAAAGCCATGGGATATTAGATATTAGTAGGTGGACTGGGAAAAGGAAATTGGATGGAGAGGTGACCATGATTTTGTAAATTTGTGGCAATTAACAAATATCTTGCAGAAGACATCCATTTCATTCTGATTGTGAGATAAAGGGAATTGAGCCAACTACGTTCCTACCTTGAAAGTCAGGGCAAACTCAGCTAATATTTGCTTTACAGAGCTTAATGTAATATATGTTAATTCCCTAAATATTAATGCGAAGATGAAGTATATTATGTGTTAAATTACATCTTAATTACATAGTGCTTGAAATATATTTCTAAAACTGCAGTAGTTGTTTTTTTTAATATAAACCTTGTTTAATATTGTTTTTGAGTACTCAAACGGCACTCAGTAACCAGAGTTTTACAGCTAAAGACACTCTCAGTATTCTAAATGCCTGTGATTCATTTCATAAATAAAAAAATGCTTATAGACATTTAGAGCTTTTTCAACCATCATGTTGAAGATTTTATAATGTTTTTGAATTAAAAACCACTAAAAATGAATAGAAAAAAATTATAGAATTGGTGAATTCAGGTGGAAAGATTAAAAATTATATATATTGTATTTGCACTTGGCTGTTTGTTTGATGAGGTTCTTACTTGAAAAAGATAATTGTTTAGACATAAGCTAGCAGTCATCTGTTATACCAGATTCAAATAGTATTTAGTGTAGAAAGGCCAAATGGGCAGTAAAGGAATTTTTTCTTTTTTTTTTTGAGACGAAGTCTCGCTCTGTCGCCCAGGCTGGAGTGCAGTGGCTCGATCTCCGCTCACTGCAAGTTCTGCCTCCCGGGTTCACGCCATTCTTCTGCCTCAGCCTCCCGAGTGGCTGGGACTACAGGCGCCCACCACGACGCCCTGCTATTTTTTTGTATTTTTAGTGGAGACGGGTTTTTACCGTGTTAGCTAGGATGGTCTGGATCTCCTGACCTTGTGATCCGCCCGCCTTAGCTTCCCAGAGTGCTGGGATTACAGGCGTGAGCCACCGCGCCCGGCCAAGGTGATATTTTTAAAATGATGTATTACGAAGTTCTCTGCATTTTTATATTTAAGAGTAATAATGTGCTCATAATCGATAATTTCTGATCATCCATGTTGTTCTGTCAGTATAGTAATATTCTAATTGACGAGCATAATGGTTGAATTAGACCCTCATTTTAAAAAGAAAAATTATTAACATACACTAAACTACATACATTTAAAATGCACAATCTGATAAGTTTTGACAAATGTATGCACGCCTGAAACCAGCTAGCTACAAAGTTAGATAATAAACACATCCATTACTCGTCAAAATTTTCATGTTCCTTTCCATTCCCTCCCCCCATTTACTACTGCTTCCACCCAAACTGCCCTCAGTAAACTACTAATTTTCTCTCTGTTATTACATATTAATTTAAATTTCCTAGAACATAAAAAAAAACAATTATACAGTGCATGCTCTTTTTTGTCTTGTTACTTTCACATATAAATATACTAATTTTGAGAATTCATCAGTGTTCCCATGTATTTGAATAGTTTATTCCGTTCTATTGCTGAGTAGCATTCTACTGTGTAAATATAACAAGCTTGTTGATAAACCTGGTCTGGACTACGCCTTGGCTATTGATGGGCATTTAGGTAGTTTTTTCTTTTTTTTTTTGGCTATGATAAATTAAGATGTTATGAACATTGGTACACAGCTCATTGTATGGATAGATATGTTTCATTTCTTTTGGGTAAATGTCTGGGGTAGAATGGTTAGACCATATAATACATTTGTTTAACTTTTTCAGAAACTGACAAGTTGGCTTTCAAAGTTGATGTTCTAATTTACACTCCCTGCAGCACTCTAAAAACTTTGAGTCCTCCTTCAGTCTCACCAGGTCTATCTAACTTCACACGTTTTAATGGATAGGTAATGATACTTCATTGCGGTCTTAATTTGCATTTCCCTAATGACTAATGATATTGAACATCATATCATGTGCTTACTTGCTATATCTGTATCTATCTTTGGCTATGTGCCTATTACTTCTTTGGCTATGTGCCTGTTAAAATGTTTTGCCAGACATTCACTGGTTTATTTTCTTTTTTGTTGAGTTTCTTTTAATATAACAGCTGTGTTGAGATATAATTCACATATCATACAACCCACCCTCTTAAGCTGTACAATTGAAATTTTTTTGTATATACACTGAGTTGGGCAACCATCACTATAGCTGACTTTAGAATATTTTCATCACCCGCAAAACAAACCCCATATTCATTGGTAGTCACTTCCAAAAACTAGTTAAATCATTATTAAATAATAAATTTTTGAGACAGGGTCTTGCTTTGTCCTCCAGGCTAGACTACAGTAAAACAATCATAGCTCACTGTGCCCTTAAAATCCTAAGCTAAAGCAATCCCTCCTTCTCAGCCTCCCAGGTAAATCATTATGAAAATAATGATCACTATTTATCATCACTTATTTTCTTTTTATAATTGAAAATATTCCATTGTAATGATATACCACATTTTATTAATCCGTCAATTGATAAACATTTATTTTGTTTGCACATTGGTGCTATTATGACTAGAGCTACTATGAACTTCCATGTACAAGTTTTTATGTGAACATATGTTTTCACTTCTCTTGGGCCTAAATTGCTAGAACATATGATAGCTCTGTAAGTTTTTGAGAAACTGTCAGACTGTTTTCCAAATTAGCTCCACCAATATATATTTCCAGTAGCAGTTTATGAGGAGTTCAAGTATTCCTCATATTCACCAATACTTGTTTTAACTGTCTTTTTTATTTTAGCCATTCTAGTGAGACTAAAGTGATATCTCACTGTGGTTTTGAGTTGTATTTCACTAAAGGCAAATTGTGTAGAAAATATTTTATTTGTTACAGAAGAGTCCAATTTTATATCTGCTTTGGAGAAATATCTAACACCCTTTTTGTTCATTTTACTGGATTATTTGTGTTTTTATTATTGAGTTGTGAGAATCTTACACATTCTTTCTATGGACAGAAAGTCTGTGTCTCTCAAAAGTCATGTGTTAATATTCTAACCACCAATGGTATTGAATGATATTAGAAAGTAGAGTCTTTGGGAGGTAATTAGGTCATAAAGTTTGTAAATGGGATTTTGGATCATATAAGTAGACATGTGAGAGCTCTCTCACTATGCCATGTAAAGGTTCATGGAGCAAAGAACCATCTACACATTAGGAAAAGGAAGTGCAGGCACTTAAACGTTGGACTTCCAGCTTCCAGAATTGTGAAAAATAAAATTTTGTTGTTAAAGTCACTCAGTCTATGACATTTTCATTATAATAGGTCCAATCGACTAAAGCATACCATTTGCTTATATAATGTGCAAATACTTTCTCCCATTCTATGTTGTCTCTTCCTTTTCTTGATAGTGTGTATTGAAGCAAAATGCTTTTTAATTCTGATGAAGTCCAATTTATTTTTCCTTTTATTGCTGTGCTTTTGGTGTCATATCTAAGAAACCATTGTGTAACCCAAGTTAAGAAAGTTACTCAAATGTGTTTTTCAAAGATTTTTATAATTTTACTTCTTACAATTATGCTATGATTTACTTTGAATTAATTTTCTGTATAATGTGAGGAATAGGCCTAACTTTACTCTTTGGCATGTGAATATTAATGGAGTTGTCTCTGCCCAATTTTGCATAAGACATTTGCATCTATATGCATAAGATATATTAGTTTATAGTTTTCTTTTCTTATGATGTCTGTTTCTCGATTCTTATTTTGTTTTGTTGTTGTTGTTGTTGTTTTTAGAAATGGGGACTGTGTTCATCTGCCAATACTTTTGAAAGGTAATTTTGGTTGACTTGTTGCTTTTTCTTTTTTTTTTTTCACTACTTTGAGTATGTCAAGTTACTGCCTTCTTGCCTCTATTTTTTTATGAGAACTTTGTTATTAATCTTACTAGGTTTTTCTCATATATAAAGTGTTTTTCTCTAATGAATTCAAGATTTTCTCTTTTGTCCATGTCTTCAACATTTTTACTGCAGTGTGGCTGGGTGTGAGTCTACTGGTGTTTATCCTATAACAAGTTTATTGAAGTTTTTGGATTCTTAATGTTTTTTATTAAATTTGGGAAGTTTTCAGCCATTATTTCTTCAAGTATGTTTTCTAATCCTCTTTTTCTATTTTCTCCTCATATACTCCTTTTTCACTTTGTTGGAGTGATTAATGATGCCTCACATATTACTGAGTATTTCTTCATTGTTAGTTTTTTCTCTCTGTTCTTTTGCTACCATAGTTTCTATTTTCATGTTTGCTGATTCTTTCTTCTGCCAATGAAATTTACTGTTGATACTTTTTATTGAAAATTTAAATTTTAGCTAATATAGTTTTAATTCAAAATGTCCATGTGTTTCCTTTTTTAATAATCATTTTTTGTTAATATTCTACATTTAATGAGATATTTTCATCACACCCTCCTTTAATTCTTTAAGTATGGTTTGCTTTAGTTCTTTGAAAATAAACTGGCTGTTTAAAGACCTTTGATAAGTCTGAGAATTATGCTCTCTCACCAAAAAAAATTCTGTTACCTGCTTTAATTCCTGGCTATAGATTCCACTTTTCTATTTCTTTGCATGCCTAATAATTTGTGAAAAATTGACATTTAATTAAATATTTAGCACCTCTGAGTACTGATTCCACTCTTTCTTCCACGGGTTGTTGCTGTGTTACTTGCATGCCTATTTCTTTAGTGACTTTGCTGGTATTTTAGTAACATCTAAATCCTAAACAGTGTGAAGCCTCTGATAGTTATTCCTCAGAAGGCTCAGTTTCTGAGATTTTGAGAATGATCTTAGGCTTGAATATCCTCACATGCTGTTTTAAATAAATTCAGTTCCTGGCCAGGCTTGGTGGCTCATGCCTGTAATCCCAGCACTTTTGGAGGCTGAGGTGAGTGGATTACTGGAGGTCAGGAGTTCAAGACCAGCCTGGCCAACATGATGAAACCCCATCTCTACTAAAAATATGAAATTAGTCAGCTGTGGTGGTGTGTGCCTATAATCCCAGCTACTTGGGAGGCTGTAGCAGGAGAATCACTTGAACCCCGGAGGAGGAGGTTGTGATGAGCCGAGATCACGCCATTTCACTCCAGCCTGGGCAAAAAGAGTGAAACTCCATCTCAAACAAACAAACAAACAATCTCAGTTACTGTGGGGATAGTTTTGGAGGTGTCTGGTCTTAAAGTTTGCCTTTTCTCTAGGACAAAATTTTTTAGCAGATGCTCTAGAACTGAGTACACACACAGTGGATCACTTCTCTTTGACTGACACCCATATTTTACAAGCAGGGTCTTGGGAGCACATAGTAACCAATGGCCTCCTTGATTGGCCTCTCCTGGCATTGAGCCTCCACCCCAGCAGTGAGCTGGGGCAAGCACAATCGGGACCCAAGTATACTCTGCCTGTCACACCCAACAAAAGGGAACTGAATGGATCCCTTGATGTTTTGACTGCACTAATCTAGACATTGGCCTTTGCAGCATCAAGCTGGGAGAAGGAGGGTGAAAACAATTTGTGGTCTACCACCCTTAAGGAGATATCATGGCACTGGACAGAAATCTAAGCAGAAAGAGAATCCTGTCTTCCCAACCACATCCACCTATAATAGAGTTTACTCCACACTGAGCTTGGTGACGGGGGTAAAAGGAGCACGTCATGGCTTGAATGGCACATTGTAGATATTCTTACTGAGTTTTAAAATGTTTTGTTGAATAAATGTTTCCTCATTTGGTGTTTGCCCTTATGACAATTTCCAGTGATTATTAAATGATTGGGTTTTTTAATATAATATATCTCAGTCATGGTTGTTTTATTGGAGAATAGATCCTCAGAGTTCCTCTCAGCACACTTCCAGTAGTTACCCATTGTTGAGAGTTCATCCTCCTCTGCATAAATTGATAATCAGATAATGATTTCACTTTTTTTTCTCAGATTGTGGCTTATCTTTTCCATCTCCTAATAGTATTTTTAAAGACTACATTTTAAAAATGTTAATAAAACCCCATTGGTCACATACTGTTTTTATAAATTGTGCTTTTGATGTCATATGGAAGAATCATTGTCTAATTTAAGTTGAAGAAAAAAAGATTTTCTGTGTTTTCCTCTAACATTTTTATAGTTTGAATTTTTATAATCAGGTCTATGATTTATTATGAGTTAACTGTTTTTGTTTGTTTTTTAGTAGAATTTGACAAAATATACTGTTCTAAAACTATTTGGTAAAAGCTGTCTTTATTAAATTTTCTTTGCACATGATTTGCAAAACATGTGTCCATATATGTGTAGGTCTATTTTGGGCATTAATCCTTTTCATTAATCTGTATTCTCAAGTTAGCTCTGATATCTTGTTCTCTTAATTACTGGAGCTTTATAGTAAAAGCCAAAATCAGGAATTTTGATGTTGATTTTATCGAATCTATCACACACACACACACGCACACACACAAGCAACATTTAATCTTTGACCCTTTAACATGATTTTTTCCATTTAATTGTATCTTAATTGCTGTTAACATTGTTATACAGATGGCAATGTCCTAGTCTTCCATTTCTTTTGTTAAGTTTATTTCTAAGTAATTTATACTTTACGTCATTAAAAATGGCTTTATAGGTTGAGCGCAGTGGCTCACGCCTGTAATCTTAGCACTTTGGGAAGCCAAGGCAGGAGGATCACCTGAGGCCAGGTGTTCAAGACGAGCCAGGCCAACATGGCAACACCCCATCTCTACTAAAAATACAAAAATTAACCTGTCATTGTGGCATATGCCTGTAGTCCCAGCTACTTGGGAGGCTGAGGC
Organism: Nomascus leucogenys; assembly: GCF_006542625.1. Taxonomy (NCBI): domain Eukaryota; kingdom Metazoa; phylum Chordata; class Mammalia; order Primates; family Hylobatidae; genus Nomascus; species Nomascus leucogenys. Next base: position 82,006,033 of record NC_044385.1, on the reverse strand, counting down.
AGGAGAATCACTCGAACCCAGGAGGCAGAGGTTGTAGTGAGCCAAGATCCCCCCACTGTGCTCCAGCTTGGTTGACAGAGTGAGACCCCATCTCAAAAAAAAAAAAAAAAGCATTGTATCTTTAATTTGAATTGTTTATCTTTGTTACTACCATATCGATGTTACTAAACACTAGTTCTTGAAGCTTTGTATATATTTATTTTTCTACATTGCTAAATATTTTCTTCAAGAAAAGAAAGTGTTAGATTTTCCTTTCCCATTTGGATGCATTACTGTAGGTAGGTGCTATACTTTCTAGTGCACTGTATAGAATCTCTGGTGCAACATTAAACAGTGAGAGCTGACATTCTGAAGTTATTCTTGACCTTATGAAGAAGCTTATAGATTTGCATCTTTAAGTATGATTTTAGACTAAATGTTTCAGTGATGCCCATTTTCATCTCTGAGGGAATATTATTTTATTCCTACTTCCCAACAGAAGAAGATATTGGATTTTTTCAAATGCTTTCTCAGGATTATTGAGATAATTATAATGATTTTCTTTTGCGGTTTGTTAATATAACAAATTCCTCTGATTATTTTTGAAAGTTAATGCAACTTACATTCGTGGGATGAACCCTGCTCAGTGTTGAGATTATATATATAAAGATAATATTATATATATATACTATTACATATAGAAATATAGATAATATTACATATAGAAAGAGATATTACATATGTAATATATGAAGAGAGATAGATAACATTATATTATATAGAGATATATATAATATATAGCGATATATAGAGATATAATATAATATTATATATGATATAGAGAGAGATTCTTAGAATTTTGTTTACATTATTTGCATCTATGCTCATATGGGATAAATAAGTTGTACTTTTCTTATGTCTTTGTCTGGTATCACATCATGGTAATTCTGGCATCAGAGAATACTTTGTATTATATTCTCTTTATATTGTTTATATTCTCTTTAATTTTCTGGAAGAGTTTGTCTAAATTTATATTATTCCTCCCTAAATGTTAGGTAGTATTCACCAGTAAAACCATCTTGACCTACAATTTTCCTCGTGGGAAGGCCTTCAATGAAATGTTTTAGTCTTTTTTATGCTGCTATAACAAAATACCACAGACAGGATAATTTATAATTAGCATACATTTATTTCTCACAGTTCTGGAGTGCAGGAAGTCCAAGATCAAGAGGATGGAATCTGCAAGGGTCATTTTGCTACATCAGAATATGACAGAAGGTATCGCATAATAAAAAAAAATAGAGCAAGAGAGACAGAGAAAGAGTGTGCAAACCCACTTTTGCAATAACTGTATCAACCTACTCCTGAAGGTGAAACCCTCATCACCTAAACTCCTCTCAGAGGTCCCACCTCATAAAACCATCACCATGGCAATTAAATTTCAACATAAGTTTTTGAGGAGACAAACCATGGCACCATGAATTTGATGTCTGAATAGATACATTTGTATTCAAGTTATCTACTTATTGATTGAGTTTAGTAGTTTGTGTCTTTAAGAATTTATCAATTTAATGTAAGTTTTCTGGGATTTTTTATATAAAATTATGATCATTATATATTATCCTCTTAATATCCATAGAATGTGTAGTAATGTAAATTATTTCATTTCCAATATTGTTAAATTGTGTATACTCTATTTTATTAGCCTGGTTAAATTATTATTTGCTTAAAAAAAAATCTCAAAAACTAGGTTTTGGTCTTACTGATTTTTCCCGGTAATTCTCTTTGGTTTTTCCAATTGACTGGTAAAGTCTACTGTTTTATTTTCCTTTATTCTGTTTACTTGGGAACTAATTTATCCTTCCTTTTAATTTATACTTACTTTATAGTTTCTTAAAGTGGAATTCGAGTTTGAGACCTTTCTTTTATTTCAAGATATGTGTTTATATCTACAAAATTTCCCCTTAGTGTTGCATTAGCAGCATCTCACAAATTTTCATACACTTTATTTTAATTTTCATTAATTTCATTTCTAATTTTTTGGTTAGATTTCTGTTTTGATGTTTCAGTCATTTGGAAGTCTGTAAATTTACTTTCACATATTTCAGGATTTTTCAGAGATATTTCTATTATTGATTTCTAATTTAATGCCATTATATTTGATAATAGACTTTGTATGATGAGAATACATTTAAATCTATTGACTTATATTATTCCCCCAAATATGTATGTCCACAAATTATATTTTGAGGTGACTTAAATGAGTTATCATTTCGAATTGCATTATTTTTAAATTATCTGATCAAAATTTATATGAAAGCTAAAAGGCATTATTATATGTCCCAATCTTTATAAAGGTACTAATTTTATTTATTTCTTGTGAAAATTGTCTATGGAAATAACATTGCATGTTTTCATTATTCCTGTAATACAGATTTGTTATCCCCATTTACTTAAAGAAACACATGAATACATTTCCTAAATAAAGCCTTCATTCTAGAAGAAAATCCTAACTATATCCCTTTTCTTTTAAGGTACTTGATGCAAGTGAAGTTATCTCTCCGTCTTTCAGAGAATTTCTTTCTTTCTTTTTTTTTTTTTTTTTTGAGATGGAGTCTTGCTCTTTCGCCCAGGCTGGAGTACAGTGGCGCGATCTCGGCTCACTGCAAGCTCCGCCTCCCGGGTTCACGCCATTCTCCTGGCTCAGCCTCCCAAGTAGTTGGGACTACAGGTGCCTGCCACCACGCCCGGCTAATTTTTTTATTTTTTTGTATTTTTTAGTAGAGATGGGGTTTCACCATGTTAGCCACGGTGGTCTCGATCTCCTGACCTCGTGATCCGTCCGCCTTGAACTCCCAAAGTGCTGGGATTACAGGCGTGAGCCACTGCACCCTGCCTCAGAGAATTTCTTGAATGTTATTCACGAAGGAGTAGAAAAATTTTTGTTGTCAACCAATATACTTCTGGTAGTTGAGTACAGTTTTATCTCTCTCAATTGCTACCAAGCTGACCCTGGTTTACTGCAAAAACCGTCTATATGCTCTCCCTACTTACGTTCTTGGCCTTACAATGTTTCCTGTATACAGCAGACAGACTAATCATTTAATAACACAACTCACATTACATTATTCCTCTGCTTTAAACTCTTTATTGGCTTCCCTTGCCCTCAGAGTAAAATATAAATTTTTAACCTGAATGTACAATCAGAAAAGCCAATTTATGTCACTCTACATTCAAATATATTATTTTACTTACTTTATATCATTTGTCATGATCAGAACTTATTTATATACATGCATATGTTATTTACTCATTCGAACATTTTTCTATTGCTGTACACAAGAACATATCTCTTTGTCTAGCTTGTTTACTTCTGTATCATTTCTGTATCATGTGCACCCACCACTGTCACATAGTATAATATGATTTATGTATGCTGAATGAATGAAGAATGATGGATACAAGAGAGAAAAATACACTGAAGAGATGGTAAGAAATTGACCCAAGACATGAGATAACAGAGTTTTGTTTCTACTGCCTTGAGATTATTACAGGAATCAAAGTTGTAATTTTTCTACTTAAACATAAAATTCATATGTAGTAGAGATTAGGTAATTAGATTATATATTGGGTTAGATGATTAATTAGATTTTATAATTAGATTTGATTGGTCTATATTTATCTGATATATAAATAGATTATAGTGCATTATTGGATTATTAGATAATAGGATTTATATAAAATTATTCCATCAACTAACTGCCATTTTATAATTGTTCCTAACATATAAAAATGTACTTCAGGCTGCACATGATGGCTCACGCCTGTAATTCCTGCTACTTGGGAGGCTGAGGGAGGAGGATTATTTAAGGCCAGAAGTTTGAGGTGAGGTTAGCCTCAGTAACATTGCAAGACTCTGTTTCTAAAAAAAAAAGGAAAAATACATTTCATCCAAGTTTTGGAAAATCATATTAAATATAATTTAAGTATAATCCTTTGGAACATAAATTGGAACTTGTCAGATGACTCTATAGTGTTCAATTTCTGTTTCCTATTATTTCCTAACACATTTCCTAATACTTAATAAAACATGAACGCTGACTAGTGAAGAAAAAAAAGAGAAAGATTTGTGTATTATGTCTCACAACAATTTTAAACATTCTGCTAAAAAACAATAAACATGATAGTTTGTGACTGTTTCTTTTTTAGATGGTTAACAGGTATTATGAAAGTGAATGTATCCAATCTTAACTTTTTAGGAGTCAATAATGTATAGAATGTTCTCACATGTGGTCTTAAATGACTTTTAGGTGCAAAATGGAGTCACCAATGTTGTGGCTAAGAAGTTCAAAAGCTATCTGTTACAAATAGAACAATGCGGTTGCTTCCTTTGTATTTAACTTTTAAAACATACTTTGGAAAATTTCAACTAACAATACTCTGTACGCTCAATCTTATCCACTTAAATTTTCTTTAGTCCTGTAAAAAAATTAGCTGCAAACATACACATATACACAAACACATATACACTTATTCCAGTAGTTTCAGTAATGAAGACTTGTCTGTTCCTCTTCAGTGTTTCAAACAGCATATAGCACATCACTTTTGAGACTACCCTGTAACTTAGGCTGCATATGCAGTAATATTTAGTGGAATCTCTCTAACTTACTGTTTACAGTGCTTCATAGATCCTTTCTTTTTAACATAAAGTGGATGATACAGAACTGTCACCTTTCACTTAAAGATGTCACTTAAAAATGTCACCGCATACATTTACAATATTTCTAAAACCTCCCAGTTTAACTGTGAACATGAATTCTAATAATTTCAATTTAAAATGTTAATTTTGTTTGTTTACAACGTTGTAATTTACTCTAGTGGGTATCCACTTCTCTTTTGTTCCTTGGCAAAGTATATATATATTTTTTAAGGCAAAGGCTTCTGTCCTGTTGAATCTCATATTTTTTGATAAAGAGATGACATTTTTTAACCTCAAACTGTTATGCTGTTAAATGGAACTTTAAAAATTGTCTTTCGAACTTTCAATTTTTTATATAGGTTTCATTTTACTTTGCATGGTGTGCAATAAGTAACATATTTGCTGAGATCAGAGCTAAAGAGAAGTCAAACTGAGATTATAATGCATATTAAAAATGACAACCTGTGTTGACTTAGTACTAGCATAAAGCAGTAAACTAATCAAATATTAATTCCATTCAACAAATATTTACAGCTATATTTTAGTAATTTTGAAAAGATATCTGATGATGTTTAGCCTTATTGTCTACTTATAGACACAAAAATGTAAATTGTTAATGAAAATATTAGTAATATGGGCATGAGTCCATAACATAAATAAAATCAAATAGATATAAATTCAAATAAATTAGATTAATTTTGATATCATTTTTGGAAAAAAAGTATCACAGGTGAAGGGGCATTTAAGTTAGCACATAAAGTAGGGGCAGAATGTTGATAAATCAAGGAGTGGAAGAAAAGAACTACAACCAAGCAGATCGCATGATCAAAGAGGTGGTGTCCAGTTTTAAATGATAATTAAAGTTTTGATAATTATATTTTCGAGGTGTGAATGTGATGCTAAGATACTAACACATTTTGACTTACTTCTTTTATTGCTTCTTATAATTATTTTGTTAGAGGAAAGATATTTGAGAGATTATATGATTAGAGTTGAGCTTTTTGCAGCTATTTCTTGTTACAATGTGAAAGATGGAATGGAAAGAAAAGAGGTTGGTGCAGGGAGGACAATTCTAATGTTACTATTATTATTAATGATAGAAATCATGAAGCCATATTTTGAACTAAGAATAACAGATTTATTAATGCTATTACATTTGTATTCAGAATAGAGAGCAAAATAATGTATCTATAAGTCATGTAAGGTATGTAAAATTTGATAAAGAATTACAATAGTATTTATTTCCAGTGATAGATACTATTTCTTCACTTACTATATTAATACATGTTTTGGTTGCAAGTGACAGAAATGCAAATCTAACTAACTAGCAGGCCAATGAGAAATGTATTAGCTGATATATACCAATTGCAGGAAGGACAATAATGGGGTTAAACTTGGACATGGTTGATCAGGGATTGAATATCATCAATACTTTTTATTTGTAATTTTTCACTTTTGCTCATTTCTGTGCTTTGGATTCATCTTTTCAAACTACAATGCTAAAACTATAGCTATTAGCTAGTTTAGTTTAATGATGTCATTGTTTCAAATTAATGAGAAAAGAGCACACCATCCCATGTTGCATTTTAAACTAGAATGACTGCCTCAGCATGGGTCATAGTCACGTGACCAGGGACATGGGGTAATGTATAAGGAAAGAAGCTCTCATATGATCATATATACAAAGCAAGGGAGACAGTATTTTCATAAAGAAAGATGTATTTCTTCTCTATTATTGTTGTAACAGACTTTCAAGGTTTTCTTTAAGAAATTTATATCAGGCATATGGACATAAGAAAAATATTCGAGTAGGACTCTCCATACTGACACCACCACAAAAACATCAATTTGAATAACTATCCATGCATGAGAGTATCTTCATAAAGTCTAAGGAAACCAAATGAGAGATCACAGTACCATACCGGAGAGTAGCACAGAAATAAAAAAAGATGCATTGAAGAGGACAGAAAGGGCAGGTTTACATTACCCATGTCACACCTCTGCTAACCCGGGCAGTACAGTGTAAAGAGAGATACCCTGCACATGTGGGGAGAAAAAGGAAATAAACACACAACTTCATTTCAAACCCCCAAACTGAGACACCCACAGTAAAACCCAGCACTAAGCAGGTCCTCATAACCCCAACTCCAGTTTAGCACTCATAGACTGAGCCCCTGGACCTGCCCTAGAATGAGGTCAAATTTTGAAGCCCCATGCTCCAGGACTGCTTGGCAGTCAGTCTCTGTGCTGACCCACTGCCAGGCTGACCTCAGTAGTCCAAAGCTCAGGACCACTTTCAGCTTCAGGCTAGTCCTAGTGCCTTCTGTCTCCCTTTGCCTTCTGCCTCAGTCTCTGGAATGCCCCTACTGCCTGCCCAACCTCAGTGACCCTAGGCTCAAGACTGCTCCTAGTACCCAGTTGGACCCCACGGTCTCAGGATCCAGGCCTGCATCAGTGATTGCAGGTATCAGGCCAGTACTCATGACCTTAAGCTCCATACCAGATTCAGAGGCCAACGTTCTATGTTAGCCCCAGCACTGGGCTGGCCCCAGGCACCAGAGAGGTGCCCATGGCCCCAGGCTGCAGAGGACCCAGGTTACGACTTGCTCAAGTAGACCCAGGGTCTAGACCTTGGTACCAGGCCAGCCTCTGTGACCTGAGACTCCAAGACCACCATTGCAGACCTAGGCTCTAAGCTAGACTCTGCAAACTCAGGAGATATATACATATGCAGATTCAGGCTCCAGGCCTGCTCCAGTGTCAGGTCAGTGTCCATGGATTCAGGCTCCAGGCACATTCCAGTAGACCTACAAACCAGGCTCACTCTGATGCTTGGCCAATCCCTACAGACTCATGTTCAAGTGCAGCCCCAGCACCAACTCAACCCCTGTGGTTGCAAACTTCGGGCTAACCTCATGAGCTGATATAGTTTGCATATGTGTTCCCACCCACATTTCATGTTTAACTGTAATCCCTAATATTGGGATTACAATATTAGGTAATCCCTAATATTGGGATTACCCGGTAGGAGGTAATTGGATTATGAGGGTGGATTTCTCATGAATGGTTTAGCACCATCTCTGTGATGCTATTCTTGTGATAGTGAGTTCTCATGAGATCTGGCTATTTAAAAGTGTGTGATACCTCCCCACTCCCACTACTCTTGCTTCTGCTTTTGATGTTTCTGACTCTCTTTGCCTTCTGCCAAGATTGCAAACTTCCTGAAACCTCCCAAGAACTCAAGCAGACATCAGCACCATGCTTCCTGTAAATCATGAAGAACGATGAGCCAGTGAAACCTCTTTTCATTATAAAATACCCAATCTCAGTTATTTCTTTATAGAAATGCAAGAATGGCCTAATACATGGACACAGGCTCCAGCTCCAAGCTTGTGCACCCAGACTCAAGGGCCATTCTGTAGACCCAATCAACAGGTCTAAACCAGTGGATCAGGCTCCAGGCCCAATGCCATGGAATTAGCATCAGACCTACTGTTCTGCTGACACAGGGACCAGGCCAACCTGCCCAAGGACCCCAGCAGCAAAACTGTCCTGGTACCACAACAAACAGCCTTCCCAGAATCTCTGGATCGTCTGACTGGTGAAGAGTTTTCCCAGAAAAAACTATTTTACAAACATTTGAATAAGTCCCTTCTGCAAATATGCACACATCAAAATAAGGCAATAAGGAATACAAAAAGAAAAAAAACTGAGACATAGTACCACCAAAAGAACACAATAATCTCCCACTAGCTAACACCAAATACATAGATATGTTAGAACTGTCAAAGAATTTAAAATAATTTATTTATGTAAGCTCAGCAAATGTGAAGAAAATACAGAGAAAAAATTCAATGTAATCAGACAAACAATAAATTATAAAAGCTAGAAATTAAATAGAGATTGAAATTATATTTTAAAAAAAATCAAACACATTCTGGAGCAAAAAAATATAAAAATGAAATATAAAATGCAATAAAGAATATCAACAAAAATTGATCAAGCAAAAAAAGACTAAATTAAGACATTATGAGAGGAGAAAAAAGAAAAAACAATCAAAATGAATGATTGGCTTGATGAAATGGCATAAAAAGAACAAATGTTCCAGTTATAGAACTTCCTGAGGAAAAACAGAAAGATATAGGAGTAGAACACATTTAAAGAAATAATGGAAATCGTTCCAAATCTGGGGAAATATATAAATACGAAGATACAGGAAGGTCAAAATTCACCAATCAGAATCAATCCAAACAAGACTACACTACGACATAGTAGAATCAAACTGTCAAAAATCAAAGACAAAGAGAGGATCTTGAAAGCAGCAAGATACAAGAAACCAATAACATAAGAGAGTTCCCATATGGCTAGCAGTAGATTTCTCAGCAGAAATCTTACAGGGCAGAAGAAAGTGATATGATATATTTAAAGCAAACTTGTCCAACCTGTGGCCCATAGACCGCCTGTGGCCCGTGGCCCAGGTTGGTTTTGAATGCGGTGCAACACAAATTCGAAAACTTTCTTAAAACATTATGATTGTTTTGGGGGGGCAATTTTTTTTTTTTTTTTTTTTTTTTTAGCTCATCAGCTATTGTTAGTGTTTGTTAATGTATTTTATGTGTGGCCCAAGACAATTCTTGTTCTTCCAATGTAGCCCAGGGAAGCCAAAATATTGGACACCTCTCATTTAAAGTGTTGAAGGAAAAACACCAGCAACAACTGCCGACCAAGCATACTGTCCTTGGTAACCTAGCAAAGCTGTCCTTCAGAAATGAAGGAGTGTTAAAGACTTTTTCGGCTGAGGGAGTTTGTCACCATCATACCTCTCTAAAAAGAAATGGTAAAGAGAGTTCTTCAATCTCAAAGAAAAGAATGCTAATTAGTAACACAAAAACATATAAAGGTATAAAACACACTGGTAAAGGTAGTACACAGTCAAATCTTTCTGTCTGTTTTTTCCTTTTTGATATTTACAGTAGCTTGGCTGCAACCACGTTGTCTTTTATTAGGTGAATAAATAAACTGTGATACATACAGTAAATGGAATATTATTCAGTGCTAAAAAGAAATGAGCTGTCAATCTCGGAAAAGACATGGCAAAACCATAAATGCATATTACTAAGTAAGAGAAGCACATATAAAAAGACCACATTTTGTATGAACTAAACTATATGGCATTCTGCATAAATGCAAAACTAAAGGGACAATAAACAGATCAGTAGTTGCCAGGGTGAGGCTGAGAGAGGAGGAATAAATAGGCAGAGCACAGAGAATTTGTAGGGTAGTAAAAATACTTTATATAATACTATAAGGGTGAATACAGGTCAGTGATGAATGTAGGTCTTGAATGTATATATTTATGTCTCTCAGCAAATTTGAAAAGTCTTCAGGCGTTACTTCTTCAAACATTCTCTTTGACACTTTCTATCATTCCCCTCCTTCAGTTTCTCTTGCAAATCTGCTATCAGACTTTTTGAAAGACATTTTCTCTTGATTTATTTTTATCCTTTGACTATACCATATGTTCCTGTTTCTTTATATTTCTTGCTATTTTGTGGTTGTTGTTTTGCTGAAAACCAGACAATGGAATCTAATAATGTGATAATTAGATTCTGAAAATTCAGTTCTCCTTCTTCCCCTGAGTTTTCTGGTTTTTATTATTGTTTCTGTTTTTAATTGTTTTAGGCTGTCTCTGTACTAAGGATCAGACTGAGATGTAAACTTAAGGTTTTCTCCTATCTTTTCTGAGACATTGGGCATGAATGCTCACTTTCAATTTTCCAGTATATGTAATTGTTTTTGAATGTTTTATTGCTTAATGTCTGGCACCCAAAAGGGAAAAAAAAAATGAAATGGAAGAGGACATCTGGCATTTAAATCTCTTGGAAGTCACATTAGTCAGAGAAGAGGCTTGCAACAATGGGGGGAGGTGCATCAATGGTTGCCTGATTTTGTGTCTGTGCCTTTGTGATCAGAAACAGCAATCAGCAATCAGATCACAGATCTCAGTATTTGAAGGGCAGAGTTCTTTTTTGCCTACTCTGGCTCCCACAAGCTGTGTTCAAGCTGTTCGAGAAATAGGGGTATAGCTGTCTATCCTGTGGTTGAAGACTGGGGGATGGGTGGCTCTTAGCCACTGTGCTAACTGATGAAACTGACTAAAAATAATGACAATTTATCATCTAAGTCTTCACCTGGAAGTTGCAAGCCTTCATTAGCCTCTAGAGTTCAAAATAGTTTCATCAGACAAATTATGCCGTGGAATTGTTGCCTAGGTAGAAACAAATTCCTGGTGCTTCTTATTCTTCGCATCTTCCCAGAAACCTCAGTGATTTACATATTTTGAAGCTACATCCTTTTCTAAATGTATGCTTTTATTTTTGTCATTTTAAATGGTGTTATGTTAAATTTTTATGTTTCAATTGTTTATTGCCAATGCCTAGAAACAAAATTGAAAAGGTCAAAATATATTGACCTTTTATCCTAAAACTTGTCAAAGTTATTCAGTTTGAGTAGCTTCTTTGCATATATCTTGAGATTCTTAAATGTATCTGAATATGTCAACCTGAATAATGGGAGTTTTGCATTTTTTGTTTCTAACATGACACATAAAAATTTTATTTTCTTGACTTAAGAGACTGACCATTCTTGCCTTACCCTCAATCTGGGGAGAAGAAATTAATACTTCAACCTTCTGCTTGATATTAACTATACATTTTTTGTGGCTGCTTCTTTTTCTTGCTCAAGTTTCCTTTTATTTCTAATTTAATGAGAATTTTTACCATGAATGGGGTTGATTATTTTTGCAATTGTTTTCATGAATTTTTGAGATAATCATATGTTTTTCTCCTTTATTCTGTTGTTAATTATATTGGATCATTTAAGTATGACTCTACCTTTCATTCCTGGTATAATACTCCCTTGGTCATAGTGGGTTTTCATTTTTATATACTGAATTAGATTTGCTGATATTGTTAATGATTCCATCTGTGTTCATGAGGGATGTTGATATATTGCATTTCTATTTGAAAGATCTTTGATCTTGGCATAAAATAATTTTGACCTTACAAATGTGTTGGAAAGTATGTCCTCTTACTCTCATTTTGTGCAGTATTGGCTGTATTTAATTATAAAGCATTTCATAAAATTTCCTGGTGAAGCCATCTTTAGCTGAAGGCTAGTATGACAGCTTGTTTGGGGAGTTATATGCACTTGTGGGTTCTGAGCTCTTGTCCGGTGTCCAGGAAAAATGAAGTGAATGAGGAGGATTTTACTGAACAATGAAAGTGGCTGTCAGCGGGAAGAAGCGCTGGAAGAGGGGATAGAACAGGCAGGTAATCTTCCCCTCCAGTCCAGCCATCTCTGGACGGACTCTTCTCCGAAGTCAAGCCATTGATCTGTCCCTCTGAAGTCACAGTGCTTCTCTCTGATGTCCAGCTGCTTCTCCTCTCCGACTGAGTCTGAGGTCTTCATAGGTACAGGAATAGGGGTGGGGTGGGCCATGGGTAGTTTAGAAAAAGGCAACATTCAAGAGGGAAAACAGGGATAGAGGTTGTAACATTGGGCCTCGGGTTTCAGGCTTTTTGGCTTGAAGGTGAGGTTTTGTCAGGGACCCACCCTTGTCTGCCTAGAATTTCTTTGCCTCCTGCCTCTAACATTGTATCAAAATAATCTGCTAGTTTTTTTTCTTTGTTGAAAATTTGATTCGTAGTATATAGTTATTTAAGTTTTTATGGGGAGCCTTTTTTAGATGCATCTAATTATGTGTTTTTATGGGTTATATTTTATTTACTTTGATGAAGGTGCATCGTACTTCAGTATCTGAGAATTCTTGTCTTTCATCAATACAGGGAATTCAAAAATAATTGTCATTTGCACATGGCCTCCTTCACCAATTCTTGTTTTATGAAAATTGTACTAGCTGTGACTGTATATATGTTTTTTTCTCTCATTTATACTTTTTCTTTGTTAATGGTCCCTAGAAATTCCTTTATTTTATATCTGTGTCTTTAAATATGTGTTTATTGTATTTTAGTAGTTATTTGCTTTGGGAAAGTTTTTATGTCATCTAGACTGCCATTTGGGCAAGGCTGCTATTCAAAATTTTATGTTCATGTATATTTTTGTTTGAAAAACATACAATATTTTCATAATAGACAAATGTTTGATTATATTCAAATATTTTTGCATTCTTGTCGTTTTCTTAAAAAAGTAAATATAATCAAAACATTCTAGAGGTATAAAAAGTTCAAAACTTTGAAAGTGAGCAATTGTTTCAATCAATCCATATATGGAATCTTTAACCACATAGTTAAGAAATTAGAAGAAAATTAAAATTTATTAATCAGTTTGCAATTACTCAAAAACACTTTTCCATCTACTATGTATAATACACTTTGGTTATTGATATAAATATTTCAAATGTTTTAACACTAAATCCTTGCCCTCTTTCTCAGTGAGATAATGATTAAAATGAATTAATAAAGTAAATACATACCTACTCCCCTCCCACACTTATGCACACCAACAGCAATCTGTGAATGGCAGTCACATAAAAAAAACTGATAGTAAAATATATTCAGTAATAATTTATAAACATTTTCTTATCATTCACTATATATGTTAATATACATTTAGGAAATTAAAGATTACTTGATTTGCATTTCTACAGTCACACTTCTTTATCATGAGAAAATAGTTTTTAGTTCACTTAGCAAATATGTAGGGAATGACATCTTTGCATGAATTTCTAATATAAGATTGTAATAGTAAGGAGAAAAACAACAAGCATAATAACTATATATTTTATTTCTTTTTCCAAAACTAGTAAATTAGGCCAGATTTTACCAAAAGTAAAGAGACACAAATGATTTTATCATATGCACTTACATTATAAAAATTTAATATCATGCTATATAATTTTACTTTTAATTGTAGATGGCATAAAGTTTTGCTAGATTTTAAACTAAATACAATATAAACCTTTATTCCAATAAAAGACCTTTATAAAAGGACAAAAAAATTTCTATATAGAGTTTTAGGCTTGTCAGGAAAAGATTTTAATATTGTAACGAATCAGATAACAGGTAGAGATTTATTGTCCCAGGGGACCTATAGCCTTTTTAGGTGACTTCTAAAGGTCTTTTTTGAGTGGAAGATGTAGAAGACTAAGGAATAAAGAAACGACTGACTGCTCATGATTCATAATAATAAAATAGTAGAGTTGGAATACATACACACATTACAAATGCACAAAAAGCAGCTCAGCTAATTCCTCCAAGGTGAAATTTACACATTTCTTTGCTGCAGAAGTATAGCTAAGGGAGTGATAAATTGCAATGCTCCTGGAAATGAGAATAGAGTCCTGGTTCCACAGTCTACTGCCAGATCTTTTAAGATGTGTAGGGATTAGTGAAGGCCCCTGAGCGTTTTTCTGTGAGTGGATTTCCCCTTTATAATGATTAACTATAAATCTCAGAAACAGACAGTGCTGTAGTTGGATGTTCTGTATAGATCCCTATAACTGACAACTAAAACCTAAGCAGAATCTTGCATTTTGGAGGATAGATATGAATGGATGTTCAATCCCCTCACCACATCCTCAGACCTCATGCACATCCTAATTGACAGGAAGCAAATTGAGTAGCCCAAAGAAGAAATTACACAAATGTCATTAGGTCCCTAATTTTTAGGGTACTGGTTGAGTTACTGACTAAGATGAGTTGATATTGTCAAATATGGTGCTAAAATAATTTTTATACAAGCATTTTCAGTTTAATAATCTAATGTTTAATAAATTTACACTGAGAACAACAAAAATAGTGTACAGAAAATTATTGCTATAACTTTGCTTCAAATGATAATTAAGTGCAGGGAAATTAAATAGATCAGTAATTCTCAAAATTCTCTAAATTTTGATTGCAGGGATATTTGACTTCTTTTAATAGTTGGAAAGATAAATAGATGCTGTTTCTTTGGGTTTCAGTTCTTGAAAAGATGGTCAAAATTCCAGAAAAGTGCATTTAAGGAATTAATAATTTTAAGTCCTCAAAAGATAATCTAGGGTTAAGTAAGTTCAGAAAAAGGACATTGCAGTTTTGCATTTATCTGTCAGTTTAGGTCAGTCAATGAAAAATGCATTCTCTTGTGTCTTTGTTACATGACGGTTGCGAAAAGGTCTTAGCTCCTTCCACTTATAAATTTTAGTTATTGCCCATTATTTCTACAACTTTTTTTCTATACTAGTGTTTTTCTTCTTTCCTTGTGGTAATCAAATGACCAGACTAGTAGATCTTTTTGATATTTTTCCACTGTTTCCAAGGCTCTGTTTATTTTTTAAAATATTTTATTTTTTCTCTGTTTTTCAGGTAGGATAATTCCTACTGTCAAAGTTTAGTGACTAATTTCTCTGTCATCTTCATTATTCAATTGAGCCCATCCAGTGAATTTTTAAGTCAGACGTTACAGTTTTCAGTTTTGAAATTCATTTTTTTTAACAGCAGTTGGATTATCCTCTTCCCAGAGAGGATTTATTTACCTTCTCAAATCAAGGTTTGTTTATTTGTTTGCTTATTTTTCTCTCTCCATCTCCCTGAAAGGGATGATGGACAGATGGGCTGCTGCCCTATGTAAACTCTGGGTCTGAACTTCAGTGTTCCTCCCTGTAATGCTAACTCTGCTGCACACACAGGCATGTCTGGCCTTCATTACATTGCCTCATGAGGAATCTGCATATGGGAAGCTGGCACTGCTAAGATGTTCCATAAGTAAATACAAGTTCCGTTATCTTCTCTAGAGAGCTCTTGTTTCTTGTCCCAATAAATAAATATGGATGTAAAAACTTAGCAAGAGGTTCTAACCTATGAATCTAGGTTACTATTGTAGGAATTGCCAAATGTTAGCTTCAAAAACAATATTCTCTGCCAAAACTCTAAATTTGAAGTGAGAAGGGTGGATATTAGAGAATGCCTATGGAATTATTTTAAACCCAACCTGGTAGACATTAAAGTGCATTATTGTTCTACCCAGCTTCTGGCATCTCCTTGAGCAAATTTTGTTTGTTTTCTTGTTTTTTGCTGTTGTTGTTTTTTAATCTGCCACGGTGTTTCCATAAAATTACTGGTAGTGTTCGTTTATCAGTAGCAGTGTAACTCATCTGTCTTATATCAGGGCCATGTCAACACTCTGACTCTCTCCTCATGTAGTTTGCAAAGATTTTCGTAAATGGACTTCCTACAAGTCCCCTACATTGATGATATTTTGGTAAACCAGAGATGGAAATTTCTCTAAATCTTCACTTCTCAGAGTTTGGCCACTGACCAGTTGCCTCAGCCTCTCTTGAAAGGTTGTTAGAAATGCAGAATTTGAGGCCCCACCACAGAATTTCTGAATCAGAATCTGTATTTCAATAAAATCGTCACATTACTAATATACCTATAAGATTTGAAAAAGCATTGACTTAGATGACCCAAATGTCAGAGTGTAAAGATAATTTAAAGTTACAAATCATTACATTTTAACAATAGGAATGCACAAACCAGATGTATGATTACCCTATCTATGGCCAAATGGCCAGTTGAAGGAAAAAGAAAAGTATATGGGTGATGGTTACTCTAAAAGCCCAGACTTCACTACCACACACTGTAGCAGTGTTACAAAACTGCACTTGTACCCCCTAAATCTATAGAAATACAATAAAATAAAGATAAAATATGATTTATATATAGTTCTACTTGATGTTTCTTTTTTTTTTTTTGAGCAGGAGTCTCACTCTTTCACCCAGGCTGGAGTGCAGTGGCGCGATCTCGGCTCACTGCAGGCTCCGCCCCCCGGGGTTCACGCCATTCTCCTGCCTCAGCCTCCCGCGTAGCTGGGACTACAGGCGCCCACCACCTCGCCTGGCTAATTTTTTGTAGAGATAGGGTTTCACCGTGTTAGCCAGGATGGTCTCGATCTCCTGACCTCGTGATCCGCCCACCTCGGCCTCCCAAAGTGCTGGGATTACAGGAGTGAGCCACCGCGGCCGGCCGATATGTTTCTTCTACCTGGAAGCAGATGGGTGTTGCATTACAGCCCAACTCAGGGTTAGCTCAGAAAGAAATTGAAATATTGGTAAAATTTCAAGAAGCACATTTGATTATCTTCCTTGTGTAAAGAAAAAAGTCACCTGAGATAAAGATCTACATTTCCTAGATTAGAGATTAGGAAAGAGCAAGATTAAATTATCTGTCACATGGAGCTCTGGGGAAGGTTAAATGTATGGAACCGTAAGCGTATGCACAGGATGTGAGGATATCTGTTTTTCATGTAACTTCTCATCTACTACCAAGGAAACTTTCAATAGTCAGGTGGACAAAATGACACATCCTATGGATATTATTCCTCCTTTGTGCTCAGCTTCCTCAATCTTTTGATCGTTTGGCCCATGTACAAAATCGCTCAGTGACAGGGTTTGAATGTTGAGGCCTTTAATGTCTTTAAAATAAGATTAATTTATTATTTAATTTTCTAGTTATTCTTGGGGTTGTCCTGCCATGCCATCCTACTCAGTAGCCAAAGTCTTACTCACCTCTACTATTTATTATATAAATATTAGAAGCGTATTTTCTTATCTGATGAAAAGCCTGATTACCATCTGGAGATCCTGAACTTTGAAATGGTTAATAATTGATTGAGAACGTGTCTTCTCTTTCTGAAGAAGATACGAATGTCTTTATATGTTGAATAGTTGTTTCATGTTAGATGGAAGGATGAAAGATAATTCTATTTGCATATATAGGGAAATTGTTATATTAATGATAAATAACAATATAGGTGGATCGAGCTAGTAATGTCCCAGTGCCTATTCCTTGCCTCCCTAAGGCAATGTACCAGAATATGCTAACAGTGCAAATTACGTTTCCCAGGATTTCTTGTGAATATGCTTCCAGCTAGATTCAGCCACAGGGAAATCTTACCAGAAAATTAGAGTATATTAAAAGAAAAAATATGGCAGATTTCTTTGCTTATTCTGCTTTGGATGGTGTTTCTAAGCAAGTCTGTACCTCTTCCAAAGTATCGAATAATGATTTTCAAGGGCACTATGCACTTTTGCTTCTGTGCACCCCTTTGTCCATAAGAAAAATAAATAAATAAATAATGATTATATTTTCTGGCCAGGTTTGTTGGCTCACACCCATAATTCCAGCACTTTGGGGGGCCAAGGCAGGAAGATTGCTTTATGCCAGGAGTTCAAGGACAGCCTGGGCAACATAGCAAGACTCTGTCTCTACAGAAAATAAAATAAAGAATTAGCTGGGCATGGTGCCATACACCTGTGGACCCATCCACTCCAGATGCTGAGGCAGGAAGACTGTTGGAGGCCAGAAGTTTGTCTCTCTTTATAAAGGTATCTCTCTGTCAAAGAGAGAGAGAGAGCTCTATATATCTCTATCTATCTAATTATCTATCTATCTATCTATCTATCTATAACTATCCATCCATCTACAGTGAACATGGTATAAAAATGATTATAATTCAAACTGCATTTATTATTATATCTTTGCAAATATTGTATTCATTTTTTTCTTTCAATTTTAAAGAAATTAAAATTAAAATTTTTTTGTATCTCTAAGTGATCCCAAGACCAAGACGTGGTACCTTATGAACAAAATGAATAAGGTGACCCTATTTCTTTATAATTCCACTTTCCACCAAACCATACCTTATGAAGAGCAGCCCTGTCATAATTCCAGCATCTATACTATGGTCATAGCTTCCAGGATCTAGTAATACAATTTTCTCTCCAGCCTTGAGTTAATTAGTGCTATTTTAAAAATGACAGACACAAGAAATGAACAAACATAAGAAAAAATTTAAAACAACAGTAAAAATAAATTTAGAAGGATTTTTTTTGGAACTTAAGCCAAATCTTCTCAGATATACTAACTGAAGAAAAACATATAAAACTTTAAATACAGCATAGTCCTTTTTTAGTTTATCTACCAAACACATCTACCAGTGCAGGATTGAGGTTAAGTATTTTTTTCTGAAAAGAATTTACAAATTTTTAAACATTTGTTTTAAATATTCCACCATTCAGTTAAATATATTAAATGAACCAAGATTTGTGAAACTGCAGGTCTCTTAGTTAAAGATATGACACCCTGCAATTTTATTCAAATTATTGACTTACTCTTTGAATGATCTTAAGACTGCCACTATCCTCTATAAAACCATTTGCATCTGGGAAATCTAGGCAAATGATATTTTCGCTTCTAATTGTGATCATTTGTTAGTGTTTTCCAAAGTACTTTATAATGTAAAATTTCATTTATTATTATAAGAAGACAGACCCATAAGTAAATTTTAAATATAATTCTTCACCCCAATGGGAGATTTAAAAGACTCAGAGATTAAATTGTCTGATGTCACACAAATAATGGTACCAGCTTTTAATTTGGATCCATGTCACCAATATTTGTTGTATTTAAAGGACAAATTTTATTTAACTGTAATATTGTATTTCATTGTTTGGAAACGAAAGCAAATTGTGGGAGAGCACTATGTTCCAGTGACTAGATGAATGAGCCCTGGTAGGAAAGAAGAATTATTCTATGGTAGGCACTCCGTAATAAATTTGAATAAGCAATTGAGTATATATATCCACTTATAATCCATGAATAACCAGAAATTCTCTTGAGTGATGCCATCTATTATGTTAACTTCCTGATTGTTTTAGCCTTATCCAAACCTAGATGCCTGTTACACACGCAAATTTATTTTTTACAAATTTTAGTTGGTATTCCAACCACTAACAGCACTGCAACTGGATCCAAGAATTCTTAAAAATATAAAGAATTCCAGTGCTCAATTGAGCTGTGCAAGTGTTATGGACTTTCTATATATTTGGTTGATTGGTTGTTATGAACTCTCTATATTTGGTTGGTTGGTTGTCAAATTATTGGCTCTTCTTTTTTTTCCTTGCAGTTTCATGTTCAATAAAATTACTTTAATGGCTTTGGTATAACTCAGATGATGCTGGAGTGTCTAGAGGTGGTATTATAAATGACCACCTCTCACTTCTACTGTTTATTGCTAACTGAAGTCTTTCATTCATCACTTGTATTAATTAAGATCATAATTGCCAGGTTTTAAAACTTTTTCATCTGATAAAGGGATAACAATTTTTTCTTCATGTTTTTAGAGAGGAAACATTGGTTGTACTTTAGTATATATTTTCAGTTTATTTTTTAATAAAAAGCTGAAATCAAAAACTTAGATTAACTTATTGATAATGTGTGCATTTGTTGTTGGCATTGTTGTTTGTTTCCTATAAATAGATAATAGATATCCTGATGAATTTTTAAAGTTTATACTAAAATGTGGATTTCTGTCTGGGGAATTTATATTGCCACAACCCTCCACAGTCTCCTTCTTTCTCTCTATCTTTAACTAATTCTTTCTTCCCTTTTTCCTGTGTTCACCTTTCTTTTTGTATATCTCAGTACTGGAACTTCTGCTCAGAATTGTCTGTCAGCTAAGGATTTTTCTTCTTTGTTATCTAGAATTATTATTATATATACTGTATCATAATAGATTTATCCTATCAAATATTCAAATTATTTTGTATGTATATAGAGTATGAAATGTCTACCATATTTTTCATATTTGGTGAATTAAAAAGAAAAATAAAATTATAAAATTATTGAACATGTTCAAATTAGTTTCTTATTAAAAGTGAACAACCAAAATGTGAAAATTTGCTCATGAAAATATGTAAAATTTTTCATTAGAATGAATAAGAGAAAATAAAATACATATTTAATACCAGTTAATTACCCCCAGTGAGCAAACCCATCATAAAATTAATAGCATTGTGTTTGGGGCTTTTAGTTTTAGGTAATTCATGAGAGAAATTTCCATTTTATAGAATAACGTTTTATCTTCTATCAGATCTTTGTTCCTTAGAATAGCTCTTGTCCTTGAAATAAATGTTCTAAGACCCCCATTGGATGCATGAAACCACAGATGATAAAGAACCTGATTGCCATCAGTCAGAATACTTTTCTGTTCATATCTTCCATTCCCAAATTTACTGCCTTTTCCTTCTTAACTAAGCACTTGTCACACATTGTGGCTGTAACTTTTGCAGTTTGAGGTGTGACAGCAAAACCAACATAATTTTTTCCTCCTTCTCAATTTTACAAATAGAATATTTATTTTTACCCTACATCTTAGCAAAAAGTACAACCTTTTTTCTTTTTTTATTAAGTTGAGAACTTTCACTTTCAACTTTATGTACTTTAAGCACCTTATGGCCTCTCTTTGGCATAGCCAAATTTCTGGCATCATTGTTCTTGCACTTTGGAGCTATTGTGAAGTAAAATGGAACTACTTGAATGCAAGCACTGTGATACTGCCACAGTTGATCTGATAATCGAGATGGCTAAGTGACTCATGGGCAGATAGCATATATACCATGGATGCATTGGACAAAGGAAGGATTCACATCCCAGGGTATGAGATTCCATCATGCTACTCAGAATGGTGCCCAATTTAAAACTTATACAGTTTACTTCTGGAATTTTCCATTTAATATTTTCACACCATATTTGACTGTGGGTGACTGAAACTGAGGAAAGCAAAAACGTGCTGAAGGGGTCTTCTGTACTTACATTTCACAGCATTACACCAGTTAACTGGATGAGGATATTTATGAAATAAGGAATCTTCTCCTTTAGTTTGAATGTTTGAAGATGAAAAAATTTCATCTATTCTTGTGCCTTTTTAACATTTAATTATATCTGTAACGATAGAGACTTTTGGGCTTATGTCATTTAGAGGCTTTTCACTTATTTGCAGCTAGAATACTATAAACTTAAATAGGAGATGTGATTGCTGTAGTTTTAGTAAAGTGCCTACGGTTTAGGTGGTATCATTAGTAATGGCCTTTGCATGCATTTATTCATTGCTTCATAAGATCAAAAATAGTGTGTCCGTGATTATTTATTCTTTCTCCATAATATGGATTAAGTAGATTAGCGAGTGCTCCAGAAATACGTTTATTACAGAATTATTACAAAAATGACCAGGTGTCACATTTTCAAATTCAATTGTTCTCCATTACTTGGAAATTAATTTACTTTCTATTTATAGTAAGCACACACTTGCTTTTGCTTTTGTGTTTGATTGTGTGTGTGTTTTAATCATTAGGAAGTGTACAGGGCTGAAAGCAATCATATTTGCTTTCAGTGGTTAATCAACCTCTGAAAATTTTTAAAGATTTGATGTTTTATTCTCCTCACCCATTACACATGTGATTATGCACATTTTCTTTGGCTTTCCATTCAGTCCAGGCTCATCTTGTATAAATCCTGCCCTGGGTCCAGAATCAGCAATTTTGCCAAGCAGCACTGGTTCCTTTTAATGAAGAATGGTAGTCAAAACCAAGAACTAAGAGCCACTTCTGCTGATTTCTTTTATTCATTCTCAGCTATCACAGCAAGAAAATAGCTCATACACATCTGTGTATAAGCTAACACATGTATATACTCATGTCTATAAACATTTCTGTGTGTAGACATATGTATCTATATTAACATAATTTTTTTATGTCTTCAACTTTAATATATTGCCACATGGATCATTTTAAATTTCTTGTCGTGCTAAGCTGTAAATTTCCACACCATTGGTAAGAAACAAGCTTCCCATCATCTGTCACATCCATTTATTGTTTTCAATTTCATACATATTTTAAGTATTTCATACTGATATATTATATATATATAATATATATCAGAATTGTTTACCCACACTCCCATAGGAAACAATTTTATCAACTATAGTACAGTGTTTATGTGCAATTCCTTTTGTATTTTATCTTATAGGCCTCATTCATTTTCAAGTTACTTAGGTCAGCAGCTTTTTCTCCCACTCCATCACTAAGGTTTTTTCATACATTTGCAATACAGTTAGATTCTGTTGTTACAGTCTGCATTCCTTCTTTGGATCTCTAGGTCTCCTAAATGATTTTTTAAAATTTGCACACATTATTGTTTATTTTCTGTGATGTAAAGTTTTAGGGCTATTTTCAAATACACAGTGCCAGGTATCCACAATTATAGGACCATATACACTATTTTTACTGCCTTAAAAATCCTTATACCTCTTAATCAATCCTACTCTCATCCTCATAATCCCTGATAACTACCAATCTTTTACCTGTATATAGATTTGCTTTTTCCACAATATCATGTAATTGAAATCAAAAAGTATGCAAGATTTTCAGACTAGCTTCTGTCCCTTAGTGGTATGGTTTGACTGTGTCCCCATCCAAATCTCATCTTGAATTGCAGCTCCCATAATTCCCACATGTTATGGGAGAGACCCAGTGGGAGATAATTAAATCTTGGTGATGGTTTCCCCCATACTCTTCTCATGGCAGTAAAGAAGTCTCATGAGATCTGATGTTTTTATAAGAGATTTCGCCTTTTGCTTGGCTCTCTCATTCTCTCTTGTCTGCTGCCAGGTAAGATGTGACTTTCACCTTCCACCATGATTGTGAGGCCTCCCCAGCCACGTGGAACTGTGTGTCCATTAAACGTCTTTTATAAATTACCCAGTTTCACGTATATCGTTATCATCAGTGTGAAAACATAAAGTAATACAGTAAATTGGTATCAGGAGTGTGGTGCTACTGTAAAGATACCCAAAAATGTGAAAGTGACTTTGGAACTGGGTAACAGGCAGAGGTAGGAACAGTTTGGAGGGATCTGAAGATAACAGGATAATGTGGAAAAGTTTGGAACTTCCTAGAGACTTATGAAATTGCTTTGACTAAAATGCTGATAATGATATGGACAATGAAATCCAGGCTGAGAGGATTTCAGATGGAGATGAGGAACTTGTTGCAGATTGAAGTAAAGTTGACTCTTGCTATGTTTTAGCAAAGAGAATGGCAGCATTTTGCCCCTGCCTCAGAGATTTGCGAAACTTTGAACTTGAAGGAGATGATTTAGGGCATACGATGGAAGAAATTTCTAACCAGCAAAGCATTGAAGAGGTGAGTTGGGTGTTGCTAAAAACATTCAGTTTTAAAAGGGAAATGGAGCATAAAAGTTTAGAAAATTTTCAGCCTGACAATACAATAGAAAAGAAAAAAACCATTTTCTAAGGAGAAATTCAAGCTGGCTGCAGGAATTTGCACAATTGCTCCTTGTTAGGAGCCAAATGTTAATCACCAATACAATGGGGAAAATGTCTGCAGGGTGTGTCAAAGACTTTTCTGGCAGCTCCTCCCATGACAGGCCTGGAGGCCTAGGAGAAAAAAATGGCTTCACGGGCTGGGCCCAGAGCCCCGCTGCTCTGTGCAGTGGCTGCTTGGTGCTCTGTATCCCAGCTGCTTCAGCCATGGCTAAAAGAGGTAAGGTACAGCTTGGACCATGGCTTCAGAGGGTGCAATCCTCAAGCCTTAGTAGCTTCTATGCACAGCAGTCAAGAACTGAGTTTTGGGAACCTCCACCTAGATTTCAGAAGATGTATGGAAAAGCCTGGATGTCCAGGCAAAATTTTGCTGCAGGGACAGGACTATCATGGAGAACCTCTGCTAGGGCAGTGCTGAAGGGAAATGTAAGGTTGAAGCCCCCACACAGAGTCCCCACTGGGGCACTGCCTAGTGGAGCTGTGAGAAGAAGGTCCCCATCTTCCAGACCCCAGAATGGTAAATCCACCTATAACTTGCACTGTGTGCCTGGAAAAGCCACAGACAATGCAAGCCTGAAAGGAGCCAGGAGGGCAGCCTGCAAAGCCACAGAGGCAGAGCTGCCCAAGACCATGGGAACCCACATCTTGCCTGGATGTGACACACAGAGTCAAAGGAGATCATTTTGGAGCATTAACATTTTACTGCCCCATTGGATTTCAGACGTGCATGGGGCTTTTAGTCCCTTCATTTTGGCCAATTTCTCCTATTTGGAATTAGTGTATTTATCCAACCAATGCTGGTACCTCATTGTATCTTGGAAGTAACTAACTTGCTTTTGATTTCACAGGGTCATAGGTGGAATGGAATTGCCTTGTCTCAGATGAGACTTTGGATTGTGGACTTTTGAGTTTATGGTGAAATGAATTAAGACTTTGGGGGACTGTTAGGAAGGCATGATTGATTTCAAAATGTGAGGACATGAGATTTGGGAGGAGTCAGGGGCAAAATGATATGGTTTGGCTATGTCCCTACCCAAATCTCATCTTGAATGGTAGCTCCCATAAATCTCACGTGTTGTGGGAGGGACTCAGTGGGAGATAATTGCATCATGGGGGTGGTTTCCCACATACTGTTCTTATGGTAGTGATAAGTCTTATGAGATCTGATGTTTTCTATGGGGTTTCCCCTTTTGCTTGGGTCTCTCATTCTCTCTTATCTTGCTGCCACATAAGATATGCCTTTTGCCTTCTGCCATGATTGTGTGCCTTCCTCAGCCACGTGGAACTGTGGAGTCCATTAAACCTTTTTTTTCTTTATAAATTACCCAGTCTTGGTTGTGTCTTTATCAGCAGTGTGAAAACAGACTAATACACTTAGCAATGTACATTTTCATTTCCTTTATATTTATCAAGCCATAAAAAATAGAAAGGAAATGTAAATTACTTATTTCGATCACTGAATGACATTTCATTGAATGGATATTCTGGAGTCTGATTATTTGTTCACCTATTGTAGACTTTAGTTACTTGCAGTTTTTTGGGATTATGAATAAAGCTTCTATAAGCATTTATGTGCAGGTTTTTGTTTGAACATAAGTTTTGAAGTTAATTTGTCTAATATCTATGAGCACAATTACAGGATCTTATGGTAAGACTATATTTAGCTTTGTAAGAAACTGCCAAATTGTCTTCCAAGATGACTGTGCCATTTGCATTCTTATCAGTAATGAAAGAGATTTCCTATTGCTTTGATTTAGTCCCAGAATTTGGTATTATCAGATTTTTGGGTTACAGCCATCATAATAGATATGTAGTGTTATCTTATTATTGTAGTTTTAATATGCAATTCCATCATGGCACATGATGTGGAGTAGTTTCATATACCTGTTTGCCATCTGTATATATTAATTTGTGAAGTGTCTGATTAGATGTTTTGTCTATTTCTCAATTGGATTATTTATTTTTATTGAGTTATAAAAGCATTTTGTATATTTTTATACAAATCCTTTATATGTGTTTGCAATTTTTTTCTACCAGGGTGTGACTAGCCTCTTAATTGTCATTATAGTGTCTATCACAGAGCAGAATATTTCAACTTCAATAACTCTTCACATCATCTTTTTTTCTTTCATAGACTGTGACTTCAGTTTTGTATTTAACATCACATCAGCTAAACAAAAATCACATATTTTTGCCTAAGTTTTCTTCTGGGAGTTTTATAGTGTGTTTTACAATTAGTTTTGTGATGTACTTTGGACTATTGTTTCTGAAAGGTATGAGATCTTTCATCTATCCCTAGGTTTACTTTTTGGCAGGTGATGTCTGATTTTTCCTGACCATTTGGTAAAATGACATTCATTTCTCCATTGGATTGCCCTTGCTCCTTTGCCAATGATCAGTTCACTACATTTGTGTGATTCTAGTTAAGGGCTTGCTTCCATTAATCTATGTGTCTATTCCTTGCATCAAAACCATAGTATCTCGAATACAATAGATTTACAGTAATTCTAGAAATCAGGTAGTGTCAGTTCTACAGCTTTGCTTTTTTTTTTTTTTTTTTTTTTTTGGTTTATTGTGGATTATTCTGGGGCTCCTGTCTTTTCATGTAAACATTTGAACCAGTTTGTCAATATGCACAGGATAACTCACTTGGATTTCTACTGGAACTGGAATTATGTTAAATCTGTAAATCAATTGAAAAATAATTCTCAAAATTGTGGTGCCAGATACCGCGGTTGAGGTGGATGGAAGGGACCTGCTGCAGGGAGATGAGGCGGCTGCAGGGCAGTGACTGCAGCTCCAGAGCTCCGGGAGTGGCTCTGCGCAAGTACTTCTGCCCCAGAAAGGACAAATATGAATACCCAGACAACAGTCTCATCTGTCTTTGTGCTGTATGCGGGTCGAGGCAACAGGAAGACACTGTGGGGCATCGAGCTGTGGTGGGTGCAAGGGCTTCTTCAGATGCAGCATATGCAAGAGTCATGTTTATTCCTGCAGGTTCCGTCGGCAATGTTTTGTTGACAAGGCCAAAAAGAATCAATGTAGATACTGTCGATTAAGAAAGTGTTTTAGAGCATGAATGAAAAAAGAAGTTGTGCATAATGAATGCAATAGAACAAGCACCAGAAGAAGCGCATGTGATGGCAGCAATATCCCCTCCATTAACACACTGGCACAAGCTGAAGTTCTGTCTTGCCAGACCTCAGTCTCAAGCCTTGGGGCAAGTACTGATATACATGTTTAAAAAAAAAAAATGAAAGTGTTGGTGATGTCTGTGAATTTCTGAAACAGCTGCTCTTAGTCTTGGTGGAATGGGCTAAATATATTCCTGCCTTCTGTCAGTTACCATTGGATGATAAGGAGGCACTGTTGAGATCTCATGCAGGGGAACACTTAACTGCCTGGAGCTATAAAGAGATCCACGATGTATAAAGATATTTTGCTTTTGGGAAACAACTATATTATTCATTGCAACAGCTGTGAATTTGAGATTAGCTGTGTAATCAGTCGGGTTCTAGATGAGCTGGTTCAACCATTTCAAGAAAGCCAAAAGGCAATTGTATTTTTTGGCCCAGATGTGAAAAGACTACACTTAAATGGGCTACGTAGATCCAATAAACATTGAGAACATGCAATTCCAAGGGCTGATGGGTTTGGAGAACTCCATCAACGATCCACACGCAGTGTGGCTCCCTGGGGGAGGTTTGGAGAGTTGCTTCTGCTGCTGCCCACATTGCTGCGCATCATTTGGCAAATGATTGAGCAAATACAATTCGTTTAAAAAACTTTTGCCGATGACTTAAATTAGCCACCTACTTCAGGAAATGTTAAATGGGGCTTCCAATGATAGTAGTCATCTCCATCATCCAATACATCCACATTTATCTCAAGATCCATTAACTGGACAAACTGTACTTTTAGGTCCCATGTACATACTGGTTCTGATACAGACCACATTTGAACTCCTGAAACCCCACTCCCTTCCCCACCACAAGGCTCTGCACAAGATTACAGAACAGCTACAAATCAAGCTTCAGTCATTTCACCAGCCTTTCTTCAAAAAAAAACAATTGTGAAAATGTGTTTATTTCTGAATAGCACTGCATAAATGTGAAAAGCTGTTTGTCTTGAAACATCTCAAGATAATACTTTTGGCAAACTCTGATCCAAGGCTTCTTCATGGAACTGTTATAAGACAGTATCCTATGTTCATTCTGTTTGTTGTCGCTACTGTGTGAAACTTTCACATGAAACCAATGTATATTTGAGTTTGAATATGTTTATATAGTGTATTTGTTCCATCTGCCCTTGCATTCTGCCTGAATCTGTTAAGCCTAATAACACCTTTGATTTGTTTCCTTAATATTGATTGAAATGCATAAGTAATTGCTTTATTGTGATGTGATGCAGAACAAAATGTACTTTTTAAGCCTTGAATAGTGGATCAGAAATCTCAGTTTAATACAAACTGAAGGTTTTTTTTAAAAATAAATTAAGAACTTGTTGATCAGAAAAATAAAGCAATTGCTGTAGAATAAGGTATACCTTTTTGAAGAATCTCCTATGGGTGCTCTGTGCAAAGAAACATCTCTTTGGTCTACAGTTAAATATGCCTATCCTAAGTTTAGGAAATTATAAAAAGCCATTCCAAGAAAGAATGGATATTTTTTGAAATGTGACTGTCTTTGAAGATTTATGTTAAGCTAAGACATATTAGTTAAGATACAGGCTAAACAGTAACAAAGAAACTCCTAAAAGATTGACTCCAATTAGACAGACATTTATTTCTTTCTCCTGAAACAATCTAGAAATAATTCTCCATTGACTAGAAATCAGCACATGCCTGCAGCTGGGTCCCAGGGCGGCCAGGAGAATCATCTATAGGTGCAATTTCTGTGTCAGCCAAAGCCATGACACTCCAAGAAAGCTGATCCTGGGGACAAATTAGCTATCTACCACCAATGTGCCTTATTTAGTCCTTACAACAACACTTTAGGAGAGAGAGTATTATCTCTCTTTTATAAATAAAATAAACTTAAATTGAGGGTTTAAGAACATAACCGAAGTTCATAAATGTAAATCTAGGTCTGGTTGGCTTTACTGATTATAAATTTTTTTTATGGAATAAAAAATGCAAACTTCTTACTCACAGTGTGTTTTTTAAATATATGCAATTGAGTGGTTATTGGATATTATCTATCATGTTGCCTATAATATATTTACATGTAAGCAATGAGTATAAAATTGTTGCAGTTTTAATAAGAAACAACTTTTGTAGTTTTAACTAGACTTTCTTCTAAAAAAATTAAAGAAAATAAAATATTCACCAAGTAGATTTGATGAAAACAAAAACAGATTCAAATAATTGACTCAGAAGACTTTTTGAAATCCAGCAGCTGAGGGATGTACCATTGTCTAATTCCAGACTGAGGAATATACTTCATTGAAGCCTTAAACTACTTGATACCATCTCCAAGCTAGAGCTTATTTTAAAACAAATTAATCATGGGCTACCTCATGAGTCAGTGGTTCCTCTCTGCTTGATAAGAGGGAAAACTGGCTGTGTAATTATTAATATCAATGATATATTTTAGAAAAACTATTCCAAGCTGTAAAAGATTGAATTAAATAATCTTTCTCAAGGTCTTTAAGCAATACTAAGATTATGATGTCATAAATCCCACTTACCCTACAAGTAAAAAGATTATATTAATGTTAACTTAGTGGCTGCTGAGGTAAAATTAAACTCAACGTAGAAAAATGGTTACTTAAAAGCTATAATTGGTTTAATGAAACCAGTAAAATTTCTCCAAGACCTGCTACCCTTGTGAAACCATAAAAGATATTATTGTTTGATGGGGGTTAAATCTTATTTTTTGAAAACTTACTGTAGTGTCTGCTTCACGAATAATAATTTTTTTTATTTATATACATACAAATATCCTTTTGCAGGTTTTTGTTAAGATTGCCGGGCTTTCTCTTAGAAGATATAAAAAAATGTCATCTTGTTCCATGCAGACTGCTATAACAAAATACCATAACTTGGGAAGCTTATAAACAACCAAAATTTATTTCTTATTGTTGTCAAAGCTGGGAAGTCCAAGATCAAGGAATTAGAGGAATTGGCAAATTTGATCTCCAACTCATACCTGCCATTTTCTAGCTTTGCCCTGATACATACAAGAAACAAGGCAGCTTTGCTGGGGTGTCTATTATGAAGACACTAATCCTCATGACTTAATCACTTCCCAAAGGCCCCTAATCACCTTCCAAAGACCTCCTAATAGCATTACCCCGAGGAATAGATTTCAACATATGAAATTTAAAAAAACACAAACATTCAGAACATAGCAAGTAACTTTAAAATACAAAAAAAAGTTGATTTTTAATGAAACCTCTAATTTATCCATATATGTTTAGCAAACAGCTATGTTTTAGAAATTTTTAGTAATGATTTGGCTTCAATAACTATAATTAGGAAATTTGTAATATAATATTTTGTATACTGAACTGTCAAAAATGCTGGACAAAAAAGAACTAATTTTTTGACATATTTTCAAAATATTGATAAGGAAATTTATTCCTTTTATGTAGCATACAACTGTTTTCAGGTAATATGAATGAATAACATGTTGTGAAATAATGATTCATTTTATAAATGTAAAATTATTTTTATAATTTTGTTGTTGAATATCAAAAATTAGATTTTTAAATGTTAATAGTGAGATTAAAGTATTTCTAAGTTGTGATGCCATATTGCTTCACTGAACTTTGTAAATAAAAACAAAAAAATTAAAAATAATAAGTTTCTTATAGTTAATATTTTTTTCTATAAACATAAGAATTAATATCTATTTAGATGCTTTTTGGTTTATTTTATGGTTCTAAAATATTCTACATATATATTCTTTACCTATTTCGTTAAAGACATACCTACAATTTTTTGTGCTGTTGTATTGGTATACCATGATATACCATGGTAATGATAATACAAGTCTAAAATTGCTATATTAATTTCAGATAGAGTAAACCTCAGAACAAAAAAAATTATGAGGGATGCAGAGGGAAATTACTAAATGATAAAGGAGTCAAGTCAATGATCTGCAGTGTGGCATGATATTTTAAGGACATAATATTTTAACCTATATTTTCTTGGAGGCTACCTTTTCCAGTTTAAACTATTACAGATTGTATTCTGGAACACTAACATGGTACATGAAGATTACCAAAGGATGAGTATATTGATAATTTAATCTAATTTATTATCTATATCATATTATTAATCAAATAACTAACATATAGTCTTAAATAATAGTGTGGGGAGCTAAGCTTACTGAACAGAATTTTAATGTAATATTTATAAATAGGAGACATTAGAATCCTTGAAACTTATTAAATTGCCCATTGAATAAGTAAAAAATTCATAAAATCACTTCATTTTAAATGTTATAGATACAGCCACAAATATAGTAATTTTGAAAATGTGTGTTGTATTCTACCTAATTCAATTGTAGTTAAAAATATGTCAAGATATATCTATATTCATATGAAAATTATTTTTGTGAAAATTTGGTAGGATAACAATAAAAATTACTTAGCAGAGTGCCTGATGCTACAGAATAAATTTTTTTTTTTTTTTTTTTTTTGAGACGGAGTCTCGCTCTGTCACCCAGGCTGGAGTGCAGTGGCGCAATCTCGGCTCACTGCAAGCTCCACCTCCCGGGTTCACGCCATTCTCCTGCCTCAGCCTCTCCCAGTAGCTGGGACTACAGGCGCCCACCACCATGCCCGGCTAATTTTTTTTTGTATTTTTAGTAGAGACGGGGTTTCACCGTGGTCTCGATCTCTTGACCTTGTGATCCGCCCGCCTCGGCCTCCCAAAGTGCTGGGATTACAAGCGTGAGCCACCGCGCCCGGCCAGAATAAAATTTTTTTTAAATAAATGATGTGATTTTTTTTTTCTTAAGATGCCAGTTGACGTACAGTTACAATTGTAACTGTATTCACAGTATTATTTACAGTATCAGTATTAACTCTATTTGGACCACTCTCTGAATTATGCATGGATACAACCAGGCTTATCGAGAAACACACTTAGTTGTTTCTACACTTCCCTTTCTCTGGTTCTAGATGTTTTTTCAGATTGTTGATTAAATAAAAAATAAATGGACAACTAAAATAATAGTAACAGGAGTTATTAGTACAGGTTGCCTTCAAACCAGGAAAGGTATATAAAGCTTAATATTCAAATTGAAAATCACAGTACAAATCCAGTTATATCACAGGAGTAAAGAACACATTTTACTTAAAAAATATTGGAACATAACATTGTTATGAAAATACAGTAGCTGTTGTGCCAAAAGTTACCTCCTACAATTGCAATTAAATTGAGCTATAGTGACATTTGTGATCCCAAATGAACATATAAACATTTTACAATTTCCTACTATGTCTGTTGTGTATTTCACAATGTACATTTTAGAAATGTCAGGGAAACCTTCTAAGTTTGAAAACTGGAAGTACACATTGACCAGCTCCATCTAAAAGAAAGCAAACATATTGTCAAATTGAGTTACTATCTTGCATGTAATGTTTCCACAGAGTGAGTCTTTGATGAAAGGCTTGAATTTTTTCCTGCATACCTACTACAGAATAATGCATTAAAAATCACAAAAGGATGCACACAACGAAGGCTCCATTGCCCTACACACAACAGGTACAGACAGTCCTGTGTAAGAGATTCAGATTATAATGAGATAATGAAAAACCCTATAAAATGTAGCTCTAATTGTACTCTTTACTTTGTATAAATGAATTTGGAAAACTTCCCAGACAATTATTGCTTTTATAAGGCAACATCTGTTTGAAGGGAGTGGCTGAATAAAATAGCTTAGTCTCATCACCAACACAAAGGCTGAGGACAATGATTTTTTCTAGGGTTGCCGAAGTATTTTCAAATTTTTTGCACATTTTGTTAGTCCACCTGAAAAACTCTTTGCCTGATATCTTACTCAAAATGGACACCTAAAGGATTCATGATTTCAAAACAGTTTATTAAGAAAAATAATCTCGCCGGGCGCGGTGGCTCACGCTTGTAATCCCAGCACTTTGGGAGGCCGAGGCGGGCGGATCACGAGGTCAGGAAATCGAGACCACGGTGAAACCCCGTCTCTACTAAAAATACAAAAAAAAATTAGCCGGGCGTGTTGGCGGGCGCCTGTAGTCCCAGCTACTCGGGGAGGCTGAGGCAGGAGAATGGCGTGAACCCGGGAGGCGGAGCTTGCAGTGAGCCGAGATCGCGCCACTGCACTCCTGCCTGGGCGACAGAGAGAGACTCCGTCTCAAAAAAAAAAAAAAAGAAGAAAAATAATCTCTCATTCAAATCTAAAAATAATGAAATAAATTTTATGACATAGAGTTAAATAATTCTTCAAAACTTTGCAATTACATAAATTAAAGGGAACATTATCACTGGTCTTTGACCCTAAATTAGACTTCATTTTTTTTGCCTTGATTCTTGAACATTAGCAAGAAAATGATCAAATCATCTGATAATGTGTTTTTGTAGTTTGTATCATCCACATAAAATTTAATTTGTACATAAAAATAAGCATAAAAATTTAGGAACAAACGCAATTGTTTGGCATATTTAAATTTAGCCTAAGCGTTATAAAACAAAACCTTAAGACCATTATAATACTTTCTGGTCAGTTTCGCATTTTTGGCTAGGTTACATTACAAATATTGGATGATCCTCGTTGTAAATATTGGTGAGTAGTAATTTTTTTAATTATCAAATTTAGCCCCATATAATTCCTAGATAAGAAAAAAAATTTATTGTGCCAAAAATATGGAATGCGTTTTTTTTGCTTTTTTTGGGTTTTTTTGCTTAAAAATATTGGTCAGAGTTGCCTGAATTTTCTTCACTTTTAAGTATTAAAGGAAGTTTTTTCCTTCCTAAAGTGGTTCAGAGACCTGAAAATGAAATGTCGGTTATTTTACACTACTAAGTGAGACTCAAGAATTATGCTGGCTTCAGGCAAGTCAGAGAATAGGAGGTTTGCCTTGAGCATAGGTAATAATTTAGGCTTAGCTCCTGTGGTCAGTGGTTTACTCCCTCTTGACAGAAAATCTATGAGAAGCTTCCAGGAAGACAAACTCTTTGGATTAAGATCAGAATCCAGACTTTTCACTGAAGACCAGATATACAATTAAATTAAAATGAAAGATACATCAGACCCATAGATATAAAAGATATTAAAAGATACATATATTAAAGATATATGGAGAGAGAAGGCTTTAGAATCATGGTACAGAGTGACTAATTTATTTAAATAAATTGCTCAGTATATACCTCTAATAATTTTGTGAAATATTATTTTAATTTATTAAGTTCAAATTTATTTATAAATTGTTTAAAACTTAAAGTGTTATTTTATGGTACTCAGAAATAGCAGTTTACTGAAACTAACTGTTATTTCAAATTTTGAAAGAAAACATAAATTTTCCAAAGTGAAACTTTTAGGAAAATATGTTACATGAGAAATGTATTATGTTACAGTCATGCAAAGAAATGTTGCCAACAATATATAATTTTGCATTATCCACCTATAGAAAAATGCAATGGTTTGTATTAAAAATAAATGTTATTGTGTATATTTAATATATACAACATGATGCTATAAAATACACACACACACACACACATATATATATAGTAAAATGGTTACTATATTGTTACAAATTAAATTATCCATCATCTCACTTAGTTACTAATTTCCCATTCTTTGGCAATAGCAGCTATAGTCTACTAATTCAGCAAAAATTCTGAATACAACTCTCCATTATTAATTATAGTCCTCATTTTGTACATTAGATCTTTTGACTTGGTCACACTAGGTATTTACTGCTTTTTGTCCTTTGACCCCATTCTTGACACCTCAGCTTAAATGGCAGTCTTTCCTGATCAACCTAAAACACACTCAAAAACACACAGAAAATATTGAGTAGTGCTTCTCTTCTGCATGTATTCTCATGATATTCCCTACCACCCCATCACTAGCTCTAATTGCTTCATTATTATTTCCTGTTTACTCAACTGGAACCTTCTCTAGTATCTGAATGTAATGAGGCAAGGAGAGTTTTGGCCCTGTTCATCATTATACATAATGTATGCAGCAATGGTGATTAGCACATAGAACAAAATGTATTTTTTAAACTTTTAAGTTCAGGGGTACTTGTGCAGATTTGTTACATAGGTAAATGTGAATCATAG
Organism: Nomascus leucogenys; assembly: GCF_006542625.1. Taxonomy (NCBI): domain Eukaryota; kingdom Metazoa; phylum Chordata; class Mammalia; order Primates; family Hylobatidae; genus Nomascus; species Nomascus leucogenys. Next base: position 81,970,901 of record NC_044385.1, on the reverse strand, counting down.
GGGTCTGTGTTGCAGAAAAAATAATTTGATTGAAAAGTAATAGCATTTCAAATTTGAAAGTAAATACTAAATATCTGTTTCTACTAAGTATTTTTAAAGAACCCTGGTATTTAATCTTGCTCATTTTTGGTATCACATTTTGGTAATCATGATAAATATGTGAATGTTTAACCTTACTTATTTATTCTCTTTTAAAATTACCCTATTTGGAAGAATGATATTCTAAGTAATGATATCATTGTATCAGCTAATAATGATTAACCAACATTTTGACATTATTCCCAGAAATTCTATTTTTAGTGTTAATTCTTCCAGGAAATATGAAGATAATGTTCACATACTTATTGGAATAAAACATTTTGTAAATATTTCAAGGTCACAGCCAACAAAAGCAGGAAATCAAAAACAGAGTACCCTACTTATAACATCCAAAAAATTATATCTTATTATTTTGCAGTAAACAAAATAAAACTATAAGAAAGAAAATAAGCTCACTAAAAACGTCAAATACCTGTATTTTATAATAAAATTTTGAGCATTCTATTTTTGGGATAACGTAATTTAAGTTGCATTATGGAATTCCATTTTCCAATGCATGCAATATCATCTTTACCTTAAATATGTCTAAATAATACAGATAGTTTGAAAGAACAGGGAAATAAGCAAATGAAGGAAAGGAAATATATTAAAAATTACGATAACATTTTGAAGAAATCCCCAAAACAGGCTCCATATGTTACCAGTTGAGAAACTACTTATCTCTTATAATTTTTTTTTGTTTATAATAAGAACATTTGTGTTCTTTGTGAATTTTGTTTGTGCATAGAACATTTTAGCCTTAAATCTATGCAGGCTGGGGAAAAAGACCGAATCTGTTTAACAACAACAACAAAAAAATCCATCACATTGTTACTCAATTATATTTTTATCTTAATAGGACTCCATTACTTATTGCCAATGGCTTGAGTATTAGGCTTTAACAATATGCCTTCAGTTTTCCATTGCATTTTTTCTTTTTTCTTAATTAATTAATTAATTATATATTTTATTATACTTTAAGTTCTAGGGTACATAATCTAAAAATTACCATTTCATTATTTAACTTCTAATTTTCTCATAAAGATTTTTGTTTTAAACTTTCTGAAATTAAACCTAAACCTCCCTTCTTCAATTTATTATCTGTTAGTATACACTAAGCTTGGAGTTTTACAACAGATTCATATATATTTGGTTTTTTACTCTATAACAACCCTTCATTACTAAAGACACATTTCTTATTAATGATTTTGTATTATGCATCTTGTATCTAGAACCAGAAATACCATTTTACCCAGCAATCCTATTACAGGGTATATACCCAAAGGATTATAAATCATTCTACTATAAAGACACATGCACATGTATGTTTATTGCAGCACTATTTACAATAGCAAAGACTTGGAACTAACCCAAATGCCCATCGGTGATAGAATGGATAAAGAAAATGTGGCAAATATACACCATGGAATACTATGCAGCCATAAAAAAGAATGAGTTCATATTTTTTGCAGGGACATGGATGAAGCTGGAAACCATCATCTTCAGCAAACTAACACAGGAACAGAAAACCAAACACCGCATGTTCTTACTCATAAGTGAGAATTGAACGATGAGAACACACGGACACGGGGAGGAGAACATCACACACCAGGGCCTGTCAAGGGGTGGGGCCAAGGGGAAGGAGAGCATTAGGACAAATACCTAATGCATGCAGGGTTTAAAACCCAGACGACTGGTTGATGGGTGCAACAAACCACTATGGCACATGTATACCTATGTAACAAGCCTGCACACTCAGCACATTTCCCAGAACTTAAAAAAAAAAAAGGAGACGCATAATAAAAAGCAAAACTGCTTTTTATTAAAGCGTAAAGGCACTTCCAATATACTGTGGAGATATAGAATTGTAGAATAGATGAGTGAGATACTAAAAGAGAAAGTAGTAAATCATGAGAAAGATTTGGAGAAAGTACATATAATTCCATATAGAAGGAATGAAAAGCAATGTGAAAGAAAAGGTAGACTGCCCATTTAAATGAAGTATTATGAAGAAAGTCTTGAGATAATGGAGAAAATGTTGTATTTAAAGAGAACTTGACAAAGACTTCTCTAGAAAAATCAGAAGTTCTGGTGTCTCAGATGATTAAAATTCAATAAGTTAAGGATAGGATGAATAAAAGTAAAATCTTAAATAGACACTTTGTAAAAATCTTGCATTAAAGAGCAAAATAAATAATAAAAAAACTGCAGAGAAAAGACAGAGTAAGTATGAAGTATTTACACTGTTATTTACAGCAAACTAGAAAACAGAAAAGTAGAAGTTAGGAGGTAATGGAATGAGGGAATATAACCGTCAAACAAGAAAATAAGCAGAATAGTTTTTAAAAATTAATGATATATTCTTGCTGAAAGAACTGCTATAGGGCTGTCTCCAGGAATAAAATTAATTCCCAACACAAAGAATTGATAAATGCTTGAGGTGACAGATACTCCACTTACTCTGATTTGAACATTATACATTATATTCCTATATCAAAACATCATGCATACCTTACAAATACATACAATTATTATGTACCTATAGAAATTTAAAACTAAAAAATAAAAAATAGACCCTTGTAGAAATCAATGTGGTTTGGAAAAAATTCTGAGCAATTAAATTGACGAGCATATGTGTGAACCTGACTAAACATCATTTTTAAAAACAATAATAATATCTGTGTTTCTGGTTATAAGAATTCTAAAGTGCTACATGGTTCTGCATAATAGTATATATATTGAATAATGTTCTATTTAGTTAAATCAAGTATATATTGTAAATATTGATAAATAGTACTATCCATAAATAACACTAAACATTTATAAACGATTATAGAAATGTCAAATTGACAAAGAAATAAAGGCAACTTTAAAAATTCAATAGAGCGTGTAAAAGATAGAAAGTAACTTGGTAAGTAGAAAGCACAAAAAGATGGGAAAAATAAATCACAATGCATTAGTTTATTATAAATGTTAAGAGCTTACACAGGATTAAAAACAAAAATTACCAAATCAGTTTACAAAATACAAAAATGAAGTTTTTACATTTGATCTTAGCCAAAAGGCCGAGAAGCGATCAAAAATGAAGTTTTTAAAATAAATTCATAAATATAATGTCTAGATAAATTGAAAGTAAAAATGAAGGTGGGAAATATATATCAGAAAAATTTGAATCAAAATAGTTTTCAAAGATTTAGTGTATAGTATTAAAAGACAAAATAGGCCTTAAGCAAAACAGATATTATAGACAAAGAAAGATATTGAACAAGGATAAAATACAGGATTTCTTCAAGTAGAAGGGCCTCAACTTGGGAAAAAGATACAAAGTCTACAATCCCTAAAATTGTTTCTATTTCAACTATATCAGTAGTTGGTAGCCTAGAACAAGCAAAAATAATTATAAGTAAACTCATTACTTACGTAATAAAATTAGTGTGCATAATAATAAGTCTAGTTGCAGTATAAGTGTATAAAACACTTGACAAATAATTGATCAATTCTAGCTCATTATATAGATTATATACACACTGAAGAAAAGAATATCCATTCCATTTTTCCAGGTTTATTTAGGTATATGTGACAAAGATTGTCTATGCTGAAAGTATACAAGTGACATTTTGGTTTACATACACATTGTGAAATGATTACCACAATGAAGCCCATTAACATATCTATCACTTCACACAGTTATCTGTTTTTGTATGTGTGTGTAAGAACACTTAAGATGTAATGCATTAGTAAATTTCAAGTATAGAATGCATTATTGTTAAGTATAGTCATCATGCTGTATATTAAGTTCCCAGAATCTGTTCATCTTATAAGCAAAAATTTATGCACTTTGACCAGTTTCTTCCCATTTCAGCCTCTGGTTATCACCATTCTAATCTCTATTTGTATGAGTTCAACTTTTTTAGATGGTGCATGTAAATGAGACCATCCAGTACGTGTTTTTCTGTATCTGGCTTATTTCATTTATCATAATGCTTCCCAGGATCATCGATTTTTTTGTAAATGATATTTTTAAGGTTATATGCTATTCTATTTTATATCTAATATAAATGTATTTTTGCATTTTCTTTATTCATCTTTCTGCAGACACTTGGCTGTTTCTCTATCTTGGATAATGTGAATAGTGCTGCAATATGTCTTAAAGATGGTTACTTTATTTCTTTGGATATATACCCAGAAGTAGGATTATTGAATTATATGGTAGTATTTCTTTTAATTTTTTGAGGAACTTCCATACTGTTTTCTGTAGTGCTACACCAATTTACCTTATCACCAACAGTGAATAAGACTTCTCTTTTTTCTACATCCTCACCAATACCTCTACATCTTGGGCATTTTGATAATAGCCATTCTAACAGATGTGAGGCAATATCTCATATTTCACTGTGGGTTTGATTTGCATTTCCTTGATGATTAGTGGTACTGTACATATACCTGATGGCCATTTGTATGTCTTCTTTGAGTAATATATTCAGGTTCCTCGCCCATTTTTAAAAACTAGATTGCTTGGGCTGGGCATGGTGGCTCACGCCTATAATCCCAGCACTTTGGGAGGACAAAGTGGATGGATCACGAGGTCAGGAGATCGAGACCATCCTGGCTAACACAGTGAAACCCCGTCTCTACTAAAAATACAAAAAAAATAGCCAGGCGTGGTGGCGGGCACCTGTAATCCCCAGCTGCTTGGGAGGCTGAGGCAGGAGAACGGAGTGAACCTGGGAGGCAGAGCTTGCAGTGAGCCCAGATTGTGCCACTGCACTCCAGCCTGGGCGACAGAGCAAGACTCCATCTTAAAAAAAACCTAGTTTGTTGTTTTTTTTTTTTTTTAGCTTCTGAGTTGTTTGATTTCCTTATGTATTTCTGATATTTATACCTTAAAGCATTTGACAAAAGTAAATGTCCATTTGTGACTAAAGCTCTCAGCAAATTAGGTATACAAAGAAAGAATGTACCTCAACACAATAAATGGCACCTATGACAAGTCCACAGTTAAAATCACATTTAATTTAGAAAAGATAAAAGCATTTTCTCAAGGATCAGAAATAAAATATGAATGCCCCCTTTTACTACTTCCATGCAACATAGTATGTAAAGTCTTAGCCAGAAAAAATTAGGCAAGATAAAAAAATTAAAGGCATCCAAATCAGACAGAAAAAACAAATACTGTCTCTGTCTTCAGATGACATAACCTTATGTGTAGAAAAATCCTAAAGACTCCACCAAAAAACTGTTAGAATAAAGAAACTCAATAAAGTTGCAATATACATGACCAATGCAAAAAAAAAAGCAGTTACATTTCTATACACTAACAACAAATAATCTGAAATTAATTTTAAAAATATTTTTTAAAAAATATTTAGGAATGAATTTAAGCAAGGCAGTGAATAATTTGCACACTGAAGATGATAAAACATTGATGAAAGAAATTGGCCAGGTGCAGTGGCTCACGCCTGTAATCCCAGCACTTTGGGAAGCTGAGGTGGGTGGATCACGTGGTCAGGAGATTGAGACCATCCTGGCTAACATGGTGAAACCCCATCTCTATTAAAAATACAAAAAAATTAGCCAGGTGTGGTGGCAGGTCCCTGTAGTCCCAGCTACTTGGGAGGCTAGGCAGGAGAATGGCGTTAACCTGGGAGGCGGAGCTTGCAGTGAACCAAGATGGAGCCACTGCACTCCAGCCTCGGCAACAGAGCGAAACCCCATCTCAAAAAAAAAAACAAAACAAAGAAATTGCAGAAGACACAAATAAATGGAAAGATATCTTATGTTCATAAACTGGAAAAATTAATATGTCAAAATGTCCCTACTACCAAAAGCAACCTACAGATTCAATACAATCCTCATCAAAATTTCAATATGTTTTCTTAAAAAATTACAAAAGACCGCAAATAACTCAAGCAATTTTGAGCAAGAAGAATAAAGATGATGGCATCACACTTTGATTTCAAATTATAATACAAAGCTATTGTAACTAAAACAATATGGCAAAAGCATAAAAGCAGACACATAAGCTACTGGAACAGAATAACGAACTCAGAAACAAATATGACACTTATAGGATCATCTATTTATGGACAGATTTTCCAAGAATACACAATGAGAAAACTGTAGTCTTTCACACATGGTGCTGAAAAAAACTGGACATCTACATGCGAACAAATACTAATTTTTCCATTATTTTCTGACACAAATTTAGCATTTATATAGCATGTTCACTTTTTTATTTATGTAAAAATAAAAATTGCATGATATCAGAGATCCCTATTCTGAATAAAATACAATAATAATGAAATTTTTAAAATAGAATAATGTTAGTTTCTAAAAAACGATTAATTGAGAGGTTAAGTCTCTAATAAAAATGAGAGAATTTTTAGATCAGAGTGACAAAAATGTCACTAAATATTAAAACTTCCCATTGTCACTAAGAAAATAATTACTTTGAATGCTTAGGGATCAAATCGTATAAAAAGAGATAAAAAACTGAAAGTCAATAATTCACACATAAAGCTCAAGAATATTAAGAAAAATATATTAATCCCAAATAAAGACAAAGTATGAGAAAAAAGTTGAAGAAAACAAAACAAACAAAAATAAATCCAAAAGCTTATGCTTTAAACAGATTAATACAATGGGAAACACATCAATTAAGAAAAGAAACAAGGCCAAAACAAATATTTTTTAAAAGTTTATACTGGAAAATGATAATAACACATGATACAAAAATATGAATATCTTTCTGTATATTCATTCAGGAATATTTTATATACATACATATATATGTATTTACAAAATATATATAACTAAATACATTTACAAAATGTGAAAATGTGAATGCTTTGAAGAAATAGAAAATTTTCTAGTAAGATATAACTATAGTCATATTTAGTTCATTGAAATTTGAACACATAACTTTCATTGCCAGTAATTAGAATTTACCTATTCTCCAAAATACAAAAACAAACTAATATACTACTTTTTGATAGGTTTAAAATAGCCTTTTATTGCAAGAAAAGGTAATCGTAATTTTTACAACATTCTAAGGAATTCTAAGGAATGTTTAAAAACACTAAAAATCACATCAATGTCACAATGCCTATATAGCAAATCAAAATCTAAGTATTTGCACAGTACTTAGTGTAAAAACACAGTACAATTTGTGATTGTTTCAGAAATACAAATGTTATTAAACTTTAGAACAACTTTTAATATAGTTATCAATTAAATACCTTAAGAAAATAAAAGTTTTAAAACATCTCAGTGCACAAAGATTATTTTACAAAACTCCACTTCAATTTATGATTATATCTCTGGGAAAACAAAGAATATTATAGTAAACCTACCCAAACTTTTATAATGTGGTATCATGAATGGTAAATTCTTAAAATTTTCTTTATATTTAAAGCAAATGCCAAAAATGTGCTCCATGACGATTCCAACTGAAATGTAGTTTCTTACTAGCACTATATAAGACAGAATAGTAATCAACTTTTAAATGTGTCTTTTTTACTATGTTGAGGGGAATAAAAATTAATATTCATAAATTTATTATATTGTACATTGACTATCAAACATAGATTTAAGGATTAGAATGTCTAAGAGAATCCAGCAGGGTTTCTAGATGCAATATGAATGAACAACCTTTAATGAGTTCTATACATGAGTAAATAATCAAATACTTATATTTTATGGGATCCAATTTACAATAGCACATAACAAGGCACACTGTATGGTAGGAGTAAGTACAGAACATTCTATATTTGTAAAAAGAAATTCAATATATTAAATATGGCAGCTTCATTCATATGTTTTTAGAATAACAATATAATCTTTCATAAGGATTCTACAGGGTTCTTCGCAAACGTTTTTTTTATTCCACATGAGTATATTTTCCAAAAAGGCCAGGATAATTTTGAAAATTAAAAGCAATAAATGTGTGATGTGCACACAGATAACATGCTATAATGATTTGGTAATTTGTATGTGTTCCGTTGGTTTAGTGATACCAAAGATATAGAAGACAGAGACAGGGGACAGGCCCTTATTAACTTGGTACATAAGATATCAGTGGAGAAAGGTTGACTCTTAATAAATAGTTCTTAATAAATAGTTTCAGGTCAAATAGCAATCATAATAAGAATATATATAGAGAGAGACCACATGTCAGATGGATAAAAATGCTAATATATTAAAATGGAAATATAAACAATAAAATCAATTCAACAGAAATAGAGACCATGTACTCCATTAATTGAAATATATATGCCCTAAACCATACACAAATATCAGGCAGTTAAAGGAAAATGCACATCTTAATTCATTCTATATAGCAATATTATTTATTTATTTATTTTTATTTTTATATTTTTATTTTATTTTATTTTATTTTATTTTTGAGACAGAGTCTCTCTCTGTCACCCAAGCTGGAGTGCAGTGGCACAAGCTCAGCTCATTGCAACCTCCACTTCCCAGGTTCAAGCAATTCTCCTGCCTCAGCCTCCCAAGCAGCTGGGATTATAGGTGCCTGCCACCACGCCTGGCTAATTTTTGTATTTTTAGTAGAGACGGGGTTTCACCATGTTGACCAGGCTGGTATCGAACTCCTGACCTCAGGCAACCCACCTGCCTTGGCTTCCCAAAGTGCTGGGATTACAGGTGTGAGCCACCTTGTCTGGCCCTATATAGCAATACTATAAAGAATGTTCAAGACAAACCTTTGACTGAGTCAATGTGTTCGAAAAAATTTCAATCACAAAAATACTAACTATGGTATAGACTGTAGCATTTTGAATAATCAAGAAAACCTGCTGGACATAGTGGCATGTGCCTCTAATCCCAACTACTCGGAAGGCTGAGGCCTGAGCATCACTAGGACCTCATGGGTGGAGGTTGCAGTGAGCCAAGATTGCGCCACTGCCTTCCAGCCTGCTCAGCAGAGCAAGACTGTATCTCGAAAAAGAAAAAAAAAAAAAAAAAAAAGAAAACCACAACCATTTGAAATATAGACACTAAATTGGAGGAGGTGATTTTAAATTTGAATTCCAAAGTACTAATACAGTTATGAAATCATGCATAAAATAATAAAATCTCAAATAATTAGGGAAATGGAAATTCTAAAAGAATGAAATTCAAGTTTTACATCCAAGAGACTGGAAAAAGTAATGAATTGTGACATTAAGTGTTGGTGATTACTGTTGAGAATGTCAACTGTTACGCCTACTTAGCCATTTGGCAATTCCTAGAAAATTTGAAGATAGTTATCTTACATGATCTATTAATTTTACATCTGATAACTGCACAATGGAGAAACTCTCACGCATATATAAGGATACACATAAAAGTGCTTTCTGTATTCTTAAAAGAAAAAGTGCTAGGAAAAAAAGTCCTTAGTATATGATGAAACATAGCAGTTATTAACATGTTCCTTTTATGATACATAATTTTTAAATCAGTGGTGTATGTATACATGTATCAATATGAGTTTTATTTCATAATAATTTTGAACAATAAATGAAATTTATAAAAAGGCTATAAAATATAATACAGTATAATACAAGTGTTATAAATTTTACAACACAGTAAACAGTAGAACACACTGGAGACATAATTTTTGTATTTAGAAAGAACTAATGTTAATTAGAAGGAAAAACTTACACTTCAGAATAATAGTAACTTGTAATGGAAAAATAAAGGGGAGTGATAGATCTGTTCATAGCTGTATCTGTTACAATTTATTCTTTGAAAATTACAGTACTGTAGCAAATGTGGCAAAATGTTAACATCAACTATATATCTATACATATATATATATATATATATAAAGAGAATACATTTATCTGTTACATATCTTTTGAGCGTTCCACATATTCAGTACATTTCACAACTTGAAAAAAGTGGAATATGATGGAACACATCTTCAGGTTGTTGTATTCCTTGAATATAATCTTGTGTACTGTTCAACTAAAATAAAAGAAATATACAATAAAATCCAACCCATCAATGAATTTATTCCACAATATTAAATTTGATACTGAAAGCATAAATTCCTAGACCCCAGAAAAATTAATGTGAAAAGTCCAAACATATTAATTTTAAAAATTAATTTGAAACTCATCCCCCATTCCCCAGTTCAAAGACATTCTCAGAGCATTGAAATCACCTTAATTGCAATTTTCAAATATGAACTAAATGAATTACAGTGTATCAAAATGATATAACACTATGCAGCTTCCTCGCCCCGAATAGAAAAAAACCTTCTCACATTGTAATAATTTTCACAATATGCTGAAAATTTTTTTTAAAAAAGGCAAGGTGCAAAATAATATTTTGGATATGTTATTACTTTAAGTAATTTCATATTGCCTGAGAAATAAACTATAAAAAATAGGTATGCAACTTGGTTTATTTTATTAACATTTTATTGAAGCCTGACTACTTGAGTATGAAAAAAATATGAGGTATGTTGAAGCATGCAACCATCTGCTATTGAAAATCTATCTTTTCTTAGTAATTTCCTGGTGTCAATGTCTCTGGTGATATACTAAATTATAGGAGATCTGAAGTATGGCGATTTAACAACTCTCTAATTAAAACTGCAGCATTTGTGCAATAGATGAAGACTATTTCAGAATAAATTAATATCAATAAAAACCAAGGAACTAGCCGGGGTGTTTTGTGGGAAGCTGCCAGAGCAGTCATGAGGGGTAGAATAATTTGTTTAATGGCAATAGCACCACAAAAAGTATACAATGACTACCAGTGTCAATTAGAAGAAGTTAATGAGATGTAAAAAGCAACATAAAAAAACAGGTATCCTAGGACCCTCCAACTTTTGATTAAACAGAGAAACTAAATTCTTTGTGGTAAATAACACAGACAATGTGTTAAAGCTTAATGAACAAATGCACCATCAAAGGGAAATAAATGTAACAACTTATTTGCATATGATTAGAATGCAAACAGCAGGGAAAATGTATCTAATAAGGAGAGCCTTTTTACTTCTTAAATGCTGAATATCGATAAATATTTTGGAAATTTGGCATATAGTAAATCCATGCATGCTGAAAATTATTCACAACGAAAGTTCATGTATGAATGCACATATATTAAAAGATAATTTGTTTCATCTCAGACTTTGTGAAATATAATGAAATACTGAATTATGTACTTTGTTTCAAAAACATTACTATGAATTGAATATGAAGATTTAAAAAAATTGCTTGTAGTAAAGTGATACCTTGGAAACTAAACATGAATCTTGCACTATACTTTAAAACATTTAAAATTGATGATGGGCTGATAAATTTAATTTTCTCAGTGCTTTGTTTCCTGAGTGACATTTCATAAATAAATATATTAAAACGAATACATGCACTTAAAATGAGCAATTAATACATTAGGTAACAGCAGAATTTTAAAGATTGCCTATGAAAACTGTTATAGAAAAGCATTACGACAAGGAATTTAACATAGCTTCTTTTCATAATGTAACTGAAAACCTCTTAATGTTTATAAAAAGTGGTGAAACAACGTGGATGGGACTGAAGGATATGGTGTTAAATGAAATAAGCCAGGCACAGAAAGGCAAACTTTGCATGTTCTCATTCATTTGTGAGATCTAAAAATAAAAACAATTGAATTAATAGAGATGGAGAATAGAATGATGATTATAAGAGGCTGAGAAGGCTAGTGGGGGATGGAGGTTGGGGGAGTGGGGATTGTTAGTGGATACAAAAATACATTAGACAGAATGAGTAGGATCTCAACAGGGTAAATACAGTCAACAAAAATTTATCGTACATTTAAAAATAACTAAGTGGGACAGGCACGGTGGCTCATGCCTGCAATTTCAGCAATTTGGGAGGCCGAAGCAGGAGGATTGCTTGAGACCAGGAGTTCAAAACCAGCCTGGCCAACATGCTGAAACCCCGTCTATACTAAAAATAAAAAAAATTAGCCTGGCTGTGGTGGTGCAGGCCTATAATCCCGCTGCTCAAGAGGCTGAGGCAGGAGAATCACTTGAACTTGGATGCAAAGGTTGCAGTGAGCTGAGACCACACCACTGCAGTCCAGCCGGGGTGACAGAGTGAGACTCTGTCTCAAAATAATAATAATAATAAATAATAATAATAATAATAATAATAAAATAAGGGTATAATTGAGATGTTTGTAACACAAAGAAAGGCTAAATGCTTGATGCCCCATTTATCTAGATGTAATTATTACATATTATATGTCTATATCAAAATATCTTATATATCTCATAAATATACACACCTACTATTACCTACAAAAATTAAAAATTAAATTTAAAAAATATTAGATATAATATGGAGGATCTAGTGCTCTCTCACATTCTTTAACTAAAAGGTAAATTCCTTTAAAATAGCACTCAAGAGACTTTGTCTTTTGGCAACAGCAGGCAAAGACACAGAGAGTTATCATGGCAGTGAATAATTATGAGGCCAGTCAACTCAGTAAAAATGGACAACTAATTGGTTGAAATATTCTAATATGTGAGACTGTGGCATTTATATTTAAACATTGCTTGCAAGTTATCAAGTTTTGCAAAAATATATATCCTTCACATTAGCAGATAGGAAATAGTTGAAAAAAGTACATAAAACACATGCAAAATAAAATAATCTATAACCCGTGGGAATTAAGCACAGCTAAAAGACCAGAAAAGTTTTATTAGAAATCAGAATGAGAAAAAATAATAAGACATTAGAAACTTTATGAAGCAAAAGAGTTCCATTTTTGTTTTCTTTTTCTTATTTGTATTTTTACAGGGGATGGTGGACATCTTATGCATTCAGTACTTGATTTTGGACTAATAAATTAATGAAAAGCAACTTGGTATAGTAACAAAGAAAACAAGCATCAAAGACACTGCACAAAGTAATTGCATGACCTTGGAAAGATTACTTAATTTCTCTGTGACTCCATGAATTGGGCTCACCGACAAAAGAATAAAGCAAACATGGACAAATGCTTTTAGTTTTTTTCTGATAATTAAAGGAATAACTCATTTCAGGAAGTTGAGTTTACCGGATAAAATACATTGTTCAATATTAATTCTTTTATTGACTCATTATCTGTTTTCCATTCATACTTCCAGCATATTAAAATCATATCTTTGGGATAGAAATTTTCTGAATGCTGCTTCTGTCAAAATTCATTGTTTTAAATTACAGTCATTTTTTTCTTCTTACCTCTAACAGCACCTATTGCCATACAGGGTCTGGAATTGAGATTTGGTTTTGAGTGATATAGAGAATTAAGAGAGATAGGACTTTAGTGATGATAAAAGTTTCAAGTAAATTATTGAATTTTAAATAAATAGCTTAACACAAATTGTTTTTAGCAGTAATTCTCATCGATTTTAGAAAAAAAGAAACAAAAACCACCACTCTATTGTTTGTCTTATTACAAATTATCCAATAATTTTGTTCTTCTTTCTTTTTATGAAAACAGTAAATTTTATAGCTGTTTTTCTAAACCACTTACAGGTTTTTAACAACTCTTGTAATTTTGTGCTTAATCTTTAGGACATTTAATTAGTAAAAAGAAAATCTGCTTCTTGAGTTTAAGACTAAAATCTTTTGACTTTGCATTTAAAAAAATTTCCCTCAATTTCCAATTTGTTTATACTTTTAAAAGTCAACTTGCTTTTCATTATAAAATGCTTATTTTTTATGTATCTTACAAGTGTGTTTTAAAATTATTACCTTGTTGAAAACCAGATTAAGTATATTTTTAAATAAACTTTAAAAAAATTTTGGAAGGCTTATATATACAGATAATTTATGAAGCTAGTACAGAGAGTTTCCATAACTCCTACATGCATTTTCCCTTATTATAAACATCTTCCATTAGTTTGGTACATTTATCACAATTGACAACTGATTAGCTAAAATCTATAATCAGTTTTCCATAGTTTCTACATACCTTTTTTTGTTGTTTATTTATTTCGAAATTCCATCTGGGATGTCACATTACAGTTTAGATGTCATGTGTGCTTAGGATTCTCTTGGCTGTGACAGTTTCTCAACTTTCATTGGTTTTGTTAAACTTAACACTTTTGATGAGTACTGGTCACTATTTTATAGTATATTCCTTAACTGAAATTTTTTCGGATGTGTTTTTGGCACAGGATACTTTTGGTGCCTCTTTGCCAGTCAGAAATCTCTGCGGCCCCCAGGGCCTCTTCCGGAGCTTTGCTCAGGCCCACTGGGCTTGCTCTGCCCACTCGGCTGGGCAGGCTGTGCTCAGCTCATGCTACCTGCCCGGATCCCATGCCCATCAGGCCTCAGTTCTCAGCCCCAGTCCAGGTGTGCTGCCATGAACATCTTCTGTCTACCTTGAGTATTGGCGTCTGGACTTGGGGGGACACAGTGGTGCCCAAAAACTCGGAGATGCCAGTAACTGTGGGGCCCCAAGGGGTGTTAGAGCTTTTGTTCAGGGAGTCCGAAGGTCTGAGCCCCAGAGCAGTGTTACAGCTTATGTTCATTCCTTCTGCCTGCAGCTTCAGAGGACAGGGATGTGTCATAACTCCTTTAGTCCCACCTCCCAAAGCTTGGTGAATGGGAGCATGTGGCACCCAGTGGCTTTTTCTCCCAAGTTGCTCATTCAGTGGGAGGGAGGATTACAGTGTTACAGCTCTTTTTGCACAGGCTGTTCAGAGGATTCCAGGTTCTTGTCCCACATCCAAGAGGAATGAGGTACTTGGACACCAGAGAGGGAGCAAAGTGAAGAAGTGTTTTATTGAGTGACAGACGTAAGAGCTCTCCACATGAGAAGAGACCCAAAGTGGATAGCCCTCTGTGAGAGAGGGGGATCAGAAAGCAGGTAACCCAAGATGTGGCTGAGTCAAGGTTTTTATGGGCTCAGAATGGGAGAGTTTATGCTGATCGGTCCATGGGCAGGCTTGGAAAAAGCACTATTTGATTGGTTAAAAGGCGTCAAGGAAGTTCTCATTCCAGTGGTGGACTCTACAGAGAAGGGCAGTTCAGTTTTCAGGCTTCAGGCTTTAAATTGTCTTTGGTTTGAAGGTCAGGTCTCACCAGGGACTAGCCCTTGTCTGCCTAGGAATTTGTCTGCCTCTTGCTGCTATTATTTTCACATGATTGAACTGGAATTACAGATATTTGGAAGGAAGACTGCAGACAAAAAGTGTCATTCTCATCACATCATATTATCTCAAGGGTATATACAATCAACATAATTTATTATATTTATCAGGTTTCTCCACTAGAAAGCTATATTTCCCCCTCTTTCTATATGGCACTGTTTACAGAGAAGATAACAACTGCAGGCCACACTTAAGAGTGGTAGTTATGTACCACCGTCTTGAGAGCAGAATACCTGCATATGTTATTCAGAAATCTTCTGCAAGAGAGATTTGTCTCATGTCCTCTATTTATTTATTTAATCAGCTATTGATATCAGTATGGACATGGATGCATGGGTATTTTGCACATTAGGCTATTACCTTGTTCCGCAAAATATTTCAACTTTGTAAATCCTCTCAGTTGGCTCCTGTGTTCCTTTGCTCTAACCCTCATCTCTGAGAGTTGTTTGGTTTATTTGTTTGATTGTTTTCAACACTTCTTTCTGGCAGCATGTGATGCCTCAGATTTCTGCTGTATATATCTTGCTCCAGAACTATAATCATTTATTTATCTAGGGAGCTTTGGTTGTTTATATTGAGGAAGGGTATTAGAAACCAAGATTTGTGCACAAAATGTAATTTTATTATCTTATCTGAGTTAATTTCTTTTGCCTCTAGTGACCTTTTTCATTCTCTGTTCTCTGTGACTTCAATTATTTAATATTCAATTGTTATTATCTATTGAGATTATAAACATTTGAATCAGTAAAACAATAATCTTATATTTACTAAGTACTGCTGCATACAATTGAAGAAACTGCTTTATTTAAATGAGCTTCAAGTACAATTAAGAGCTTAAGACAAATTCCTTCTCTTCATTTTAACAGATTCAATGTTTTACAGTGAGCCTCTATTTTCTTACTTACACATGTATACCAAAAAACTTTAAGAGCTAGTATTTTTGTTCCCAAATTTTCTGCCCTGAATGCAACCAGAACTCTACCGTTGAGTCCAGATTCCTAAAGTATTATGATTAATGTGTAACTTTAATCAAAGTTTAAAAGTGACTTCTAGTTTAAGTAGTATCTTATTAACACCTGTTGCTTTAACTTCTACCAATTTCCTACTAAAATAAAAAATAAATTGCTGAAATATAAGCAATATAAAAACTCACAGATAAACCTGAATAATTAAAATGTATGTACAATGTTAAAATACAAGATGAATTTTCACTAAGTATTAAGGCATGGAAGAGAAGTTAAAAATAAAACAATTTTTTATTTTGTATTCAAATAAAAGATATATAATAACTTTACAATTTTCTCCCTCCTTAGTAAGACAAAAATTATAATGTGTCCATGGAAGGTATATTGTTTCTTCATCAATTGCACTCATGTTTCTTTCTAAACCTTTTTTTTTTTCATTTTATCTACTTTCATTCATTTATTGTTTCTATTTTAATTAACAGCTCAAATTGTGTTTCCTTGAGGAGATTTGCCAGAGTATTTTCCCTAAAAGAATAAGCTAAATATTTTGTACTACATTATTCTAAATATTTCCTTAAATATATATAATACAATCCAAAATTATCATGCTTACTTAGTACCTTTATCTACTAGATTGCAAATTCACTGAAGAAAGAGCATCTATCTTATTCACTATTATATTCCTTGTATATCAATATATCCCTGGTATAACTAATAAGTGAATAAACAAAGTAAAATATAAGAATATAAATATTAAACAGCATTCAAAAATAATTAAAATTATTTATGCATTAATATCAGGGACCAGTTATAAGGTACTCACTGTGATCAGTTTAATGTGTGCAAATTTACCCTTAGTAGGATCTCTTTGACTAAAAATTTCAGTCACTTTCTACAGTTCCAGCAATGGTTAAGCTTTGAAACAAAAAAATTGATCCCAGAAAATGCTTCATTGTGAAAGGTAGATTTCAAACTTCAAATGATTTTTAACTTTTACTTAATGTCATTCCCCTATATAGATTTACAGTTGATATTATCAAAAGTAAACTTGAGACTTCATTTAATACGTACATTTATTTAATTTTGTGTTTCCTAATAGTTCTCAAATATATTCAATCACAAACTGTTTCTTGCTTTAAGTATTGACTGTAATTCTCACCGAAAAAATGTATGCCAGAATATGAAGGAGACTCCTTAAGATGAAGGCTTTGTACTTACGTAGTGATTTTTTTAATTCAATGTAATTTTTTGCATCTGTTTCTTTTAAAATTTACCTTATAGTTTCAGGTAGTCCTGTTTATTAACATTTTTAATTTTGTAATCCATCATACATTGCTATCCTTCTCAAATCTATACATCCAGCAAAATTGACCAGTATATTGCATTTAGCTTATTGATAATATTATTGAGTGGGAAGCTACAAACGACAACAACAAAACAACGGTCAAAAGGCATACCAATAGAGAGTTTCCTCCAGGCCTAATTAATTTATTAATAATGAGGAAATTGTTTTCTCAGGTCCAGAAACAGCTTTTTTTTTTTTTTTTTTCTGTAATAAGGCCCTGGTTTTCAATCAATGGACCCTGTCATAAAATTGGAAATAGCTTTTTTCTTTGACGTATTTTTCATAAACCATAGTAATTTTTTTTTTTTTTTTTTTTTTTTTTGTTTTGTTTTGTTTTGTTTTTTACGGAGTCGCTCTGCCGCCCAGGCTGGAGCGCAGTGGCGCGGTCTTGGCTCACTGAAAGCTCCGCCTCCCGGGTTCACGCCATTCTCCTGCCTCAGCCTCCTGAGTAGCTGGGACTACAGGCGCCCGCTGCCATGCCCGACTAATTTTTATTTTGTATTTTTAGTAGAGAGGGGGTTTGACCGTGTTAGCCAGGATGGTCTCAATCTCCTCACCTCGTGATGCGCCTGCCTCGGCCTCCCAAAGTGCTGGGATTACAGGCGTGAGCCACCGCGCCCAGCTGAACCATAGTAATTTTTAACCCTAGTGATATTTTCTTTTTCTAGATACTCAGTTACCATCGTTTTAGAAACAATATAGTTAAAACTTTTCTATTCACGAATATCAGTTTCAAGGCCACACTCACCGGATGTCTACTTGAATGCAGCATTTAATTGAGAATTTCATTTCTGTAAATAGCACCGTCATTCGCTTAGTTAGAAACTGTGCTTCATTATACCTTATTCCCTTTGAATTATGTTCTATATGATTTTGCTTATTTCTTCATTTGTTCAAGTCATGATTTTTCTTCAAGTTTCTGCTTAAGTATCCACCGCCTTGCTGATTTTCCAACATTATCTAGGTACGTAAGTAAACACTACTCTGTATTCATTTCATCTTTGCCTATCTTTATCTGAACTGATATCGTATTTTAAAGATTTACATATCTTCTTATTAAACCATGAATTTCTTTTGGGCCAAGCTTGGGATCTCGTTTTTATGAGAACTGACTTTATGCAAACTATTTTACTCAGCATTTTATCTAGTTTACATTATTTGACACAATGATAAATGACATTTTACCTCCATACAGGTGAGGTACAGTATTATTGGGATAATAAATTTGCTCAAAGACTTGGTGGCTTGGCACTACTATTTGACCCACAACATGTGGCTCTAGAGATCACATTGTTTATCATTCAGCTGCATTATTTTACATATAAGGCAAAAAATATTTACATAGGAAATTAGAAGAGAACTTAAAGTATCGAATCAAGTGATATGAGGCCAAGAATGGTTATTCTACTTTATCCAAAATAATTCTACTTCATTCAAAAGACAATATGTTCTAGGTCTTTTGTAGGCTCTTTTATTTTTAGAATGAAGGAATAAAGAAAATGTTAGAAGACAGTGTAGAAATGTATACAGGTAGTAGGCAATACATTTAAGGTTTAACAATATATGCATTTGATCCAAAGAAACATTATTTTACACTTAATTTATTCAGTTTTTCAGGTGTGAAGCATATACTTTGTCAATCCCACCTGTTCCAAAAAGATTTATCACTAGTTCTGTCTACTGACCCTACATGCTATTAATTACTCTATGAATAATCTGATTTGCATATCTGTTAACAGTAACAAATATTGAATTCAAAAGGTCCTAAACAAATAATTCTTTAGTCATTTTTACAAGTTAAGCCAGATTATTTAACAATACTTAATTATTGCTTACCCTGTATTAGATCTCTATAGGTAGTGATGAAATAGTGGTGAACAAAGAGTTAGGGTGGTATCTGGCTGCCTGAAGCCTGTATTTTAATAAAACTTAGATATTAAATATATAAAAATAAATATTATAAGGCCAAAGAGGTATCATAAGGTATTTTTTAATAAATAATTTTAACTTTTATTTAGATTCAGGGGGTACATGTGCGGGATTTTTTACCTAGTATGTTAGGCTATTCTTGTATTGCTATAAAGAATTACTTGAGACTGAGTAATTTATAAAGAAAAGAGGTTTAACTGG
The DNA here is from genome assembly GCF_006542625.1 of Nomascus leucogenys. Lineage (NCBI taxonomy): Eukaryota > Metazoa > Chordata > Mammalia > Primates > Hylobatidae > Nomascus > Nomascus leucogenys. The sequence continues at coordinate 81,951,241 of NC_044385.1, read as the reverse complement.
CTCCTGGTTCTGCAGGCAACACAAGCATGACACTGGCATCTGCTTGGCTTCTGGGAAGGCCTCAGGGAGCTTTTAGTCATGTTGGAAGTCAAAGCAGGAGGATGCAAATCACATGTCAGGAGCAAGAAGAGAGTGTGGGGGAAGTGCCACACACTTTTCAGTAACCAGATCTTACAAGAACTCACTCACTTTTAGGAGGACAGCAAGCAATGAGGGATCTGCCCCCATCACTCAAACCCTCTCACCAGACCCAATTTCAACATTGGGACTACGATTCAACAGGAGATTTGGTGGGAACACATATCCAAATCATATCACTTGAGTATATTTTGTGATGCTGAGGTTTGGAGTATGATTAATTGGATCACCTGAGTAGTGAGCATAGTACCCAGCAGGTAGTTTTTTTTTTTTTTTTTGACCCTTGCCTCCCTCCCATCCTCTTCCCAAGAATTTTTCATTGATGGAATGTGTAGATTGATGATTCATACATGATACATAAAGTTATGCCATGGTAATATCAATAATAAAAACAAACTCATTAACTTAAAAAATAAAGGTTCAATTTTTATATAAACATCTGTCAATTTCAAGATGGCTGGGCATTCTACTTTGTATTACCTTAACTCTCAGACCCAGGCAGATGGAGCAGCCACTATTGAGAACTTGTCTGTTCTGTTTGGCTGATTAAAAAAAGAGAGAGAGATTGGTGGAGGATGATAAATTGAGTACTGGCCATTATCACTCATATTCCATTGTCCAAAGTAAGTTTCATGACAACACCTAACATAAAATCAGTTGCAAAGAAAATTTTAAGATGTGCATCAAAGAGAATCAGACCATTCTTGAAGAGTATTAATGCCTATCACAAAGGTTTTAATCTGAGCATATGTAAATGATGGGATAGATGAAGTTACAGAGACATTCTAAATAAGAACAAGCTTTGGAACTCAGATGAAAGTTCTGATTCATTTTCCTGGTGAAATTTTGAAAATTTTCTATTTCCCATAACATAAGATAGTAGTTTGCAAAAATAAATCAATAAAATAGAGAAAAGAACTTAAGTTTTCTTTGAAGTATTTTTTTCTCCTATCTTTTATTTTAGTCCAGGAGTCCCAGATAGATCAGTCATGATATTGAACACTAAATATGTTCTGAGTCACCAAATGTTCTTGGCAACATGTGAGAAACTTATAGCCAATCAATTTGTAGAAGATAAGTTTATAGAAGATATAAGAAGCGTTTCCAAGAGATCATCTGTGAAAAACTAATATATTTTACTATTTAATTTTTCAAACATTTATGACTTTGATTCATCATCTATTCTGTGCCTATGAATTTTTGGTAAATAAAAATTATATTACTGGGATACAAATAAGACACACTTAAAAATATTTTGCAAGAAAAGAAATAATGAACACACCCATTCCTAGTGGATGGATTTGCCTTATAAATAGGGGTAAACCATTATCACAGAACCCAAACATGAATTAAAATTAACAAACAAAACAAAAAATAACCTTACAAACAAAAAATACATGAGCTTCTGAGGAAAATAGTAGACTTAATGTAATTAAGGATCATTAATCTGATTCAGAAATAGGTTAGAAGAGCAGTTTAATATGTGTCACACACAGAAAAATAACTACATGGCATTCTCCCCTTTATTGTGATTTATATAATTTCACAAGTTAGTTTCATCTCTATTATTAAGGACTTACCACGATCTGTATGGGAAAGTACTATTCTCCCATTTTATTACGAAGATTCTTACAAATATTTGCATATTGTAAGGACAGAGTTATAGAGATGTGCAATTTTAGTTTAATTAGTTGAGTTTCGTTTTAATTCAGTTTTGCTAAAGAACAAAACTGATGTTTTGCTACTTTTATGTGGAATGGCATGTGTGGGCTTTCGGATTGTGGTGATATTTCCCTTGGAATTATTTTTTTCTTTTTTGTTTGTTTTTGACGCTGCCTCATTTGGACTAAATCTCCTTGGAATTCTTTAGGTATAGATTACTGAAAAGGTCCTGAGGCTGCTTTTGATTTGAGACAGGTTTCGTTGACTGATATATTTATATAACTGGATATATAAACTTTTCAAAATTTGTATAAATATAAGGGTCTCAAGTGCAATTTTGTTGCATGGGTATATTGTGCAATGGTGATGTCTAGGCATTTCGTGTATCCATCACCCAAATAATGTGCCTTGTACCCATTAAATAATTTCCATCACTCATCTCTCTCTCACCTCCCCTAACCCTTTGAGTCTTCATTGTCTATCATTCCACAGTCTATGTTCATGTATACACATTATTTAGCTCCCACTTATAAGTGAAAGCATGTGGTATTTGTCTTCCTGTGTTTGAGTCTCACTTAAGATAATGGCCTCCAGTTCCAAACGTATTGCTGCAAAATACATGATTCTATTGTTTTTTATGGCTTAATATCATTCCATTGTGTATATACACCATATTTTATCTAATTACCTGTTGATGGACACTTGGCTTCCTTTCGCATCTTTGTTTTTGTGAGTAGTGCTACAATAAACATATGAGTGCAGTTATCTTTTAGTTGGAATGACTTATTTTCTTATGGGTAGATACCCACTAGATTGAATGGTAGGTCTCTTATGGTGGAGCAAAAGTAATTTCTGTTTTTGCCATTACTTTCTATGGCAAAAACCGCAATTACTTTTGCAGCAACCTAATATTTTGAGTTCTTTGAGAAATCTCCATTCTGTTTTCCATAGAGGTTATCTCAATTTACATTCTCACCAATAGTGAATTAGAGTTCCTTTTTCTCCACATTCTGGCAATATCTGCTATTTTTTCACTTTTTACTAATAGCCATTCTGACGGGTAGGATACTATCTCATTGTGTTTTTAATTTGCATTTCTCTAATGATAGTGATGTTGAATATTATTTCATATGCTTGGCCATCTGTCTTCTTTTGAACATTTAAGTAAAAATTGTGCATATTATGTACAATATGTCACTTTGAAATATCTATATATTGTGAAATGGCTAAACTGAGTTAAATAACATAAACATAACCTCACATACTATTATTTGTGGGAAGAACACTTACCTATCCTCTTAAAGATTTTCAAGTATTCAAGACATTGTTATTACATATAGTCACTATATTTATGCTGTATCTTAACCAGTCTGTACGTTACTGATTCTTACTTGCATTATACAATGTGATATTAATCCTGAGTCACAGTTCTACCCATACTCACAAACACTCACACTCCAACCACACACTCACATTCTAACACAAACACAGAGTTAAAAACTTTGCAGCAAATATAATTTGTATGTTAAAGGATTTATAAATTGACTGACCATATAATTTATTCTCTAAATTGAGACATTTTAAAGAATAAAAGCACACCAGAGAAGCAATAATTCCAAGACCACAGGCCTAAACCAGGATTACTGCTAAGGGAGGAGTCAAAAACAAAATAAATGTCTTTGGTATAGTGTTCTTTTGGTTTCTGTTTTAATCTTCGTATATTCACTCTAAACCTTTCAGGTTCAGTTCTGTGTCAATACAGAATTGAAATTGCAACTTAAAATGTAGTGTTTTTCACTCAAATATATTCTCTCCCTTTTTTGGGTTTAGCAAATATATGAAAAAAGCAACAACAAATCAACAATATCTTATCACATAAACTCATTTAAATAGAAAATATAAAGAAGATAGAAAATGGTAAAGAGTTTCTATCACCTTATGAAAAAAGAAAATAAGTCTATATCTTAAAAATGCTGGGTGAAACCCCGTCTCTACTAAAAATACAAAAAAATTAGCCGGGCGTGATGGCAGGCACCTGTAGTCCCAGCTACTCGGGAGGCTGAGGCAGGAGAATGGCATGAACCCGGGAGGCAGAGCTTGCAGTGAGCTGAGATCGTGCCACTACACTCCAGCCTGGGCGACACAGCGAGACTCCGTCTCAAAAAAAAAAAAAAAAAAAAAGAAAAATTCTATGTCTGTTTTCTCATTTCTTCTCTACATTCATAGAATAATTTCCTATTCATGGGAAATTTATTTAACTTTAGGTATTCCATTTGGTTTTATTTTATTCAGCATCTTGCTGTCTTTCTTTTAAGATAAACTTTTGTCAATTGTTCCTATTCTAAAATAAATAAAATTTATTTTAGTCTAGTTTTATTTGGTAAAGATTACATTCTCACCAATAGTGAGATTACATTCTCACCAATAGTAATATTACTATTAGCAATACTGATACCATCTTTTAAATTAGTATCACCTCCAAACTCAACGAAATTACTGTTCATAGCAATTCTAGGGAATAATATGGCAGCTGAAATCACAATGCCAAACTTTATAAGAATGCTGTTTAATTAAATACACTTTCTGTTTAAATAAATTTAACCTATATTTTCAGAATATTTTATTTTTCAGTACACATTAAGTGCATTTATGACTGATTTTTATGTGTTCAATGAAATCTGGTAAGCTAAAATTGTTGGCATATGTAGCAAAATATATTCCATGATTCATAAAAATCACGCCCAAACATTTTGTAATTTTGAATACAATTCACAATTTCAGTCTATATAATTAAGAACAATCTGAAGGAAACTGTTCTGTTCTTTTTTATCTTGCAGCACTGAGACTCTATATATATTCAACGGCAATTCCCCTTTAAAAATTCTCCCAGCCTGTTTCTAAGAGTTTGATGATTTTAGATACCATGTAGAAGTATAACATGCAGTATTTGTCTTTTTTGTTACTAGCTTATTTCATACGGCATAATATCCTCAAGTTTCATCCACGTTGTAGCGTATAACGGGAATGAGTTCTCTTGGAAGGCTAAATAATATTGCATAGTATATGTATATTACATTTGCTTTATCCATTCATCTGTTGATGGGCATTTTGGTTGTCTATCTCTTGGCTATCGTGAATAATGCTACAATGAATATGGGTTTGCAAACATTTATTTGAGATTCTGCTTTCAATTCTTTTGTATATATACTCAAAAGTGGGATTGCAAAATTATGTGGTAATTCTATTTTTAAATTTTTGCTGAATGTTTGTACTGTTTTCCATAGTGGTTGTACTGTTTTATATTCTCACCCAAAGTGCCCACATATTCCAAATTCTCCACATCCTTGCCAACACTTGTAAGTTTTTGTTTTTTAGATAGTGCCCATCATAAGGAGCATGAAGTAATCTTTTGTGGTTTGGTTTGTATTGCTATAGTAATTACTTATGTTGGGCATTTTTTCATATAATGTATGCCATTTGTATATCTTTTTTTTTTCTTTGAGATGAAGTCTTGCTCTTGTCCCCCAGGCTGGAGTGCAATGGCATGATCTCAGCTCACTGCAACCTCCACCTCCTGGGTTCAAGTGATTCTCCTGACTCAGCCTCTCGAGTAGCTGGGATTACAGGTGCCTGCCACTAGGCCTGGCTAATTTTTGTATTTTTAGTAGAGACAGGGTTTCACCATGTTGGCCAGGCTGGTCTCGAACTCCTGACCTCAGGTGATCTGCCTGCCTCAGCCTCCCAAAGTGCTGGGATTACAGGCGTGGGCTACCATGCTCGGCCTTGTATGTCTTTAAAGGGAATGTCTTTTCAAGTTCTCCTTTTTTTATTTGAATTTTTGTTGTTCTTGAGTTGTAGAATATATGTAGTTATTAACTAGGTATCAACTCTTTATCAGATATACAGTTTTCAAGCAATTTTTCCCATGCTGTGAGTCACTTTTTCACTGTGTTAATGGTTTTATTCACTGTAAAAAAATTGTTTTTAGCTTGATGTAAATCCATTTGTCTATGTTTGGTTTTGTTGTCTGTGCTTTTGGTATCATATGCAGGAAATCATGCCAAATCCAATATCATGAGGCTTTTACCTTATGTTTTTTCTAAGAGTTTTATAGGACTGGGTCACATGTTTACTTCTTTAATCTATTTTGTATTAATTCTTATGTATAATCTAAGGCAAAGGTCCAATTTATTTTACATGTAGAAATACAGTTCTTCCAACATCATTATTGTATATGCTATACATTATTTTATTTTATGTGTAGAAATACATATATTATTTTATATGTAGAAATACATTCATTATTTTATATGTAGAAATACAGTTCTTCCAACATCATTCGTTGAAGAGAGATGATCATTTTCCCATTATATAACGTTGGCATTTTAGCTGAAGACCATTTGACCATATACACAAAGGTTTATTTTGGGGCTCTCTGTTCTGTATGGCATTGGTCTACATGCCTGTCTTTATGTCATTACCAAACTATTTGGTAAATATAGCTTTGTAATATTTTTTGAAGTCACAAAGTATAAAAGCCTTCAACTTTGTTTTTGTGCAAGATTTTTTTTTTTTGGCTCTTTCTAGCTGTTTGGGGTCCTTTGTGGTTTTCTATGAATTTTAGGATTTTAAAAATTTCTAAAATAAATGCATTAGGAATTTGCTAGAAATTGTATTGCATTTCTGGTTGGGTATGGACATTTGACGATATTATATCTTCCAATCTGTGAACACAAGATTTCTTTCCATTTATTTGTGTCTTTAATTTCTTTCAGCAGTGCTTTGTAGCTTTAAGTATAGAAGTCTTTCACCTCCTTTGATACATTTGTTTTTAATTTTTTTGATGCTATGGTAAATATCAAATTTTCTTCTTGGCTTATTCGTTCTAAGTGTATGTACAAAAACTAATTTACACATATTGACTTTGTATACTGAAACAGCTACATTTATTAGCTCTTATGGTATTCCACTGAAAGGGGGTTTTCTACACACAGAATTATGTAATTAGCAAACAGAGATAATTCTACATCTTTCTTTCTTATTTAGATGACTTTTATTTCTTTTTCTTGCATGATTGCTGTGGTTGAGACTTCTACTACTATGTTGAATAGAAATGGTGAGATTAGACATACATTTATTGTTTCTGATCTTAGAGGTAAATAGTTTTTACCATTGAGAATAACTTTAGATGTGAACATATTTTGGCTTTTATTATATTGACGTAATTTCCCTCTGTTTCTACTTCATTGAATGTTTTTATTATGAAACACTTTTGAACTTTGCCAAATGCTTTTTCTGAATCAATTGAAAATATAATGTGGTTATATTCTTCATTATTTTAATGTGTATTTTACTGATTGATTTCAGTATACTGAAACATCTTTGCATTTTATAAATAAATCCCACTTGGTTATAATGAATAATCCTATTAATGTGTTGTTAAATTTGGTTTGCTAGTGTTTGGTGAGGATTTTTGCATTAATATTTATCTAAGGATATCAATCTTTAGTGTTCTTTTCTTGTGAAATCACCTAATTTAAAAAATGTTTTAATTTTGTTTTAGGTTCAGGGGTACATGTGCAGGTTTCTTATATAGGTAAACTTGTGACTCAGGAATTTGGTGTGCAGATTATATCATCACCCAGTTACTAAGCATAACACCCAGAAGTTTTTTTTGTTTGTTTCTGAACCTCTTTCTCCTCTCACCTATCATCCTCAGGTAAGCCCCAGTGTCCGTTGTTCCCCTCTTTCTGTCCATGTGTTCTCTTTATTTAGCTCCCACTTATAAGTGAGAACCTGTGGTATTAGGTTTCCTGCTTCTGTTAGTTTGCTAAGGATGGTGGCCTCTAGTTCCATCCATTTTCCTGCAAAGGACCTTCCAGCACTGAGATGCTCTCCTCGGCTTTGTCTATTCTGCTGTTAATACTTGAAAGTGTGTTATGAAATACTTGTACTGTGTTTGTCAGCTTTATCAGGTTAATTATGGAAAACAACCTGGGGATCTGGTTGGGTGAGACTGCCATATCCGTCCTCTGTGTTTCCAGGGAAAGAGTAGGCTGCAACCCTTGGCAAATTCAGGCACACAGGACCACTGGGCTGGGAGCTCTAGCAGGTATTGCCTGCCTGGCTATTAGGTCATACCCCCTGCCATCCTGGTGTTTCCTTGGACAACAGGACTGTCTATTCTCCAGCTGGATTTGTGTAGAAGAAAAGCTGCTGGGCTAGAAGCTCCAGCAGGCATTGCCTGCCTGGATACCAGTGGTGGAGGTGGGTGTGGTCTCTTGCTCTGTTGTCTGGGTGTTTCCTGTGTCAACAGGAAGCTACACTCTCCTGCTGAGTTCACACAGAAGTTGGGCCATTGGGTCAGAGGCTCTAGCAGGCACCTACCACCTGACTGCCAGTGGCAGGGGTGGGTGGGGTCTCTTGCTCTGACATCAGGATGTTTCCCATTACTACAGGAGACTGTGCTCTCCAGATGAGTTCACACAAAAGTGGGACTGCTGGGCCAATGGCTCTAGGTAGAGTTGCCTGTTGGTTACCAGTGGCAGGGGTGGAAGGGATGGCAGGCCAAGTTTGGGCCAAAGCAAGACAGCTGGTCTGGAAGCTGGTGCAGAGCCCTGGCTAACAAGTGGTGGTGAAGCAATGTTAGTTTTCCCAAGCACTGCAACTGCAGCCTCTGTGGTGGCTGTGGCACCAGTGCTGGTCTGCTCTGGGGCCCAAGCTTTGTGGAGGTCTGCTTGGACTCAGGATTTGCCCTGCAAAATGTCCAGGTGGCTCTCTGCCTCAGTCTAAAAGTGTGGTGGGGGGCCGGGTTGATTCTCCCATTCTCTGTAGAAAGCGTGAATCCCTGGGGTCTCTCACTCACTCACCCTTTCCCATGTTGGAGAGGTTTTTCTGGCTCTGTGCTGAGCACAGACAGGCTGGTGTCCAACTTTGCTCCTCTCTCTTCTTTGTGTTCCCCTGCTGCCTTGATGGATCCTAACATAGTTTCTCAGATCTTTCCTCTCTACAACAGTGATGCACATTAGCTGTCTCTAGTCCGCCATCTCTGGCCCCCTTCCATTGTCTGATTTTGGTATCAAAGTAAGACTGGCCTCATAGAATAAATGTAAAGCATTCTATTTATTTATTTATTTATTTATTTTGGTGGATGTGATGATTAATATTAAGTATCAACTTTATTGGATGGAAGAATGCAAAGTATTGTTTCTGGGTGTATCTGCCAGAAGAGATTAACATTTGAGTCAGTGGACAGGGAAAGGAAGACCCACCCTCAGGAAGACCCACTCACAGTGTGGTTGGGCACCATCCAGTTTGCCAGAGCAGCTAGGAAAAGCAGACAAAAGAAGGTGGAAGAATCTGACTTGCTGAGTCTTCCCCTTCGTCTTTCTCCCATACTGCTTCCTGCCCATGAACATCAAACTTCAAGCTCTTTAGCTTTTGGACTGTTGGACTTAACACCGGTGGTTTGCCAGGGGCTCTCAAGCCTTCCACCACAGACTGAAGGGTCTACTGTCGGCTTCCCTACTTTTGAGGTTTTGGGTCTCAGACTGAGCCACTACTGGCTTCCTTGCTCCTCAACTTGCAGTCAGCCTATCATGGGACTTCATCCTGTGACCGTGTGAGTCAATTCTCCTTAATAAACTCCCTTTTATATATACATAGATCCCGTTAGTTCTGTCCTTCTAGAGAACCCTGACTAATACAGAGGGCTTTAAATATTGGCATTAATTCTTCTTCAAATGTTTGGTAGAATTATTCCTTGCCTTGGGCTTTTCTTTGATGAGAGGTTTTTGTTTTTACCGATTTAGTCTCATTATTAATCAGGTTTGTTCAATTTTTTTTATTTTTCATGATTGAGGATTGATATGTTGTATGTTTCTACAAATTTATCCATTTCTTCTAGGTTATCAAATTTAGCATATAATTGTCCCTAGCAGTCTCTTATAATGCTTTTTCTTTCTGTGAGATCTGGTGTAATGTTTGCTCTTTCATATCTGGTTTTTGTTGTTTAAATTTTTTCTCCTTTTTTCCCTAGTCAATTTAGATAAGGGTATGTTGATTTTGTTGATCTTTTCAAAACCAAATTTATATTTCTGTTAATTTTTTATACTTGGTTTTCTTTGCTTGCTTCATTATTTCCTAATTTGTATCACCCTCTTACTCCTGCTTACTTTGGTTTAGTCTATTCTTATTTTTCTAGTTCCTTGAATTATAAACATAGGTTTTTGACTTTAGTTCTTTCCACTTATTATGTTTTTCTTTCCAACTTTTAAGTTCAGGGGATACATGTGCAGGTTTGTTACATGAGTAAATTGCATGTTGCTGAGGTTCGGTGAACAATTGATCACATCACCTAGGTGATGAGCTTAGCACCTGATAGGTAGCTTTTTAAACTTCACCCCCCACCCTCCTTCTCTCCCTCTCTAATAGTCCCCAACGTCTATTGTCCTTATCTTTATGTTCAGGTGTACTCAATATTTAGTTCCCACTTATAATGGATAACACGTGGTATTTGGTTTCCTGTTACTGCATTAATTTAGTTAGGATAATGGCCTCAACCTTCATCTATGTTGCTGCAAAGAACATAATTTCATTCTTTTTTATGGCTGTGTAGTATTCCATGGTGTATATGAGCTATATTATCTTTATCTAGTCCACCATTGATGGGCATCAAGGTTGATTTCATCTCTTTGCTATTGTAAATAGTGCTGCAGTAAACATTCGAGTTCATTTGTCTTTTTGGTAGAGCAATTTCTTTTTCTTTGGGTATATACCCAGTAATGGGATTGCTGGGTCAAATAGTAGTTCTGTTTTAAGTTCTTTGAGAAATCTCAAAACTGCTTTCCACAGTGGTTGAACTAATTTATATTCCCATCAACAGTGTATACACATTTCATTTTCTTTGCAACATCGCCAACATCTGTTGGGTTTTGACATTTGATATTAATCATTCTGACTTGCATGAGATAGTATCTCAAACTATTCTAAAATTCATATGGAAACCCACAAAAAAAGTGAAATAACCAAAGCAATCTTAAGAAAAAAGAACAATGCCTGAGGCATTACCCTACCTGAATTCAAATTATACCGCAAGGTTACAGTAACAAGAACAGCATAGTACTGGGTACAAAAATGAAAACATAAACTAATGAAACAGGGTAGAGGACCTGGAAATAAAGCCATACACCTAAAATCATCTGATCTTTGGCAAAGTTGACAATAATTAATGGGGAAATGACTCCGTATTTAATAAATGATGCTGGAATAACTAGCTAGCTTTATGCAGAAGAATGAAACTGCACGCCATTTGTTACCATATACAAAAATTAATGCATGATGGATTAAAGGCTTAAATATAAGATCTAAAGCTATAAAAATTCTAGAAGAAAACATAGGAAATACCACTCCAGACATGAGTCCTAGTAAATAACTTATGACTAAGTTCCCAAAAGCAATTGTAACCAAAACAAAGTTGACCAGTGGGACCTAATTAAACTAAAGAGCTGCTGCACAGCAAAATAAACTATCAACAGAGTAAACAGACAACTGGGAAGAAATATTCACAAATATTCCCTCATATGAGGGAGGTCTAATATATATAATCTATAAGGAACTTAAAAAAATTCAACCAGCAAAAAACAAATAACCTCACTAAAAACGCGCAAAGGACGTAAGTAGACAATTCTGGAAATAAGACATACATGTGTCCAACAAGCATATTTAAAAAAATGCTCATCAGAACTACAATGGTATGCCATCTCATACCAGCCTTATTTTTAAATATAGGCATTTATCACTACCAACTCCTCCATTAATACTACTTTTGCTGCATCCCATAAGTGTGTTAGATTTTTATTTTCAGCTCTCATCTGTTACTTCTCTTATTATTTCTCCTATGTCCATTGTTTTTTCAATAATGTTTTGCTTAATTTTGACGTATTTGTACATTTTAAAGTTTTCCTTTTGCTATTGTTCTTCTAATTTGAGTTACTTATGGTCACAAAGTATACTTAAGATGATTTCAAACTTCTTAAATTTGTTAAGCTTTGTGATGTGGTTAACGTGTAATTTTTCTTCAGGATGTTTTATGAGCACTTTAGAAGAATGTGTATTCTGCTGTAGTGGGGTAGAGTGTTCTGTATATGTCTATTGGGTCTGGTTGGTCTATAGTGTTGTTCAAATCTTCTACTTAACTGATTTTTTTTTGGTCCGGTGAATCTATCCATTATAGAAAGTGTTGAAATTGTCTACTATTTCTGTGTTACCACTTATTTCTCCTTTCAGTGGTGTAAATGTTTGTTTTATATATTTGACTGCTTGCTGTTATGCACATATATATTTATAATCATTATATCTTCTTATTGACTTGACCTTGTATACTATATAATGACCTTCTTTGTCTAATGTGACAGTTCTTGACTTAAAGTCTATCTTTTCTAGCGTAAGTATCACCACTTCTGCTCTCTTTTGGTTAGTATTTCCATGGAACATTTTTTTCCATCTTTCTATCCTCAGCCTATGAATGTTCTTATATCTAAAGCTAGTATCTTGTAGACAGCATATATTTAGATCTTATTTTTTAATTTATTCAGCCATCATGTCTTTTGATGAAGAGTTTATTTTTTAAACAGTAATTATTAATAAGAGAAAATGTACGATTGCAATTTCTTTATTGTTTTCTCTAGATCTTGTGGTTATTTTGTCTGTCTTTTCCTCTTTTGCTGATTTGTGTTTCATTAATTTTTTTCTTAGTGACATCCTTTGATGCCTTTCCAATTTTCTCTCAGGCATTTCTATAGGTATTTTCCTATTGATTATCATGAAGATTAAATAAATCATCTTATAATTATAAATATTTATTTTAAACTGATAATAAATTGAATTACATATAAAAACTGCTTTACATCTCTCCTCTTTTATGTTTTGATGCTACAAATTACATCTTTCTAATATTTGTATCATTAATATACATTTATATTTAGTTATTCTTATGCTTTTATCCTTTATACTTGAATTACAAGTGTTTTATGCATCATTATTGTAGAAGTATAGAAAATTGTATTTGTATGTATATTTACTTTTGCCAGAGACCCGTATATTATTGTATGCTTTCATTTTACTGTCTATCATTCTTTGATGCTTCAACTTGAAACACTCTTTTTAGCTATTCTTATAAGGCAATTCTAGTGGGGATGAACTCCCTCAACTTTTGGAATGTATTTATTTCTCCTTTATTTTTGAAAGTTTTACAGGATAAAGTGTTCTTGGTTTAAAGTATTTTTTTTCTTTTAGTACTTTAAGGATATTACCACACATTCCACTTATGGAAGCTCCTTTGTACCTGACAAGTCACTTTTCTATTGCTACTGACAAAATTCTTAGTTTGGTAATAAATCTGTTTGACAGTTTGATTATAATAGTTCTTGTTGTGAGCATCTTTGATTTCACTTTAGTTTCAGTCCTTTGAGGTTCTTGAATTCATGTTCACATTTCCTTCCTCAGATTTGGAAAGTTTTTGGCCATTATTTCTTCAAATAAGCTCTTTGCCTCATTCTCTCCCTCTTTTTTTTTTTTTTTTCCTGAGGCTCTTGCTGGTGTCCCATAAAATCCTTAGCCTTCTTTCACTTTCCTTTGTTCTTTTTTCATTTTGTTCCTCTGAGTCGATCATTTCAAATGATCTGACTTTGAACTTTCTAATTCTTTCTTTTGCTGGGAAGTCTGCTGTTAATTCCTTCTAGTGAATTTATAAATTTAGTTATTGTATCCTTGGGTGCCAGAATTTCTGTTTTATTTTATTTTTAATATAGTTTCTATGTCCTGGTTGATGCCCTCATTGTGTTTTCATTGTTTTCCTGGTTCGATTTAGTTGTCTATCTGTATTCTTTTCTAGTACATTGAGCTTCTTTGAGTTGATTATTTTGAATTCTTTGTCAAATAATTCATAGATCTATGCTTCCTTGAGATGGGCTTTTAGAGATTCGTATTTTTTCCTTTGGGCCATGTTTTTCTGTTTCTTCACATGCTTTGTCATTTTTTGGATATGATTTGCGTATTTGAAAACAAACAAACAAAAAGCAACCTCTTTTAATCTTTGTATACTGATTTTGTACAGGGGGAAGACTTTCTTCAATCAGACTGCCTAGAGAGATTGTTGGCCTTACAAACCTTGTATAGAAGTACATCTTCTCTGGGCTTCTGTGTGCAATTTACCGCTTCGAGAGGTTTTGTAGTTTCTTCTCAGGAACTTGTATTCTCTTATATTATTTACTATCTATTAAACTACAGGTTTTCCAGTACTGCAATAAGTAACTGAGCTTTCTTTTGCCTTCTGTGACCCCAAGGCATCCAAGGTAACTCACTTCTGAGTTAAAGTATTTATACACAAAAATAATGAGCCCCACTTTAGGTCATGCTGAGTTTGATATGATTATGGTTATTCACGTGTAGGTATACACTTTTCATTTTAGAGATATGACAAGGAGATGAATCCATCTGAAGATAAAAATAGCTTCAAATCAGAAAAATTTCTTCATTTCATTATTTGATAATTGTTCAGTCTCTGATTGTTTCCATTCTTTTGTTGGAATGCGATAATGGAATTCTTTTATTTTATCCATAAATGATAGATCTCTTGGATTTATCTTTTATTGCTGCTGTTTTAAAAATAACATATTCAATATTTTCATCCTTTTTCTACATTTTTAATTTCTTCAAGTTATCTTATAAATAACAAATGTTATCTTTAAGCCTATATTTTACATCAGTCAGAACACATCTTTCTTTTAGTTGTATTAAATAATATTTCATATTCTGATTTTTTATTTTTAATAGAAAAGTGCTCTGGTTTTATGGACACAAAATTTTCTCAATGTTTAGGCCATTTGCTCTCCTGATTCTCAGACATTAGGACGTGGACTGGAACTACACTATTAGCGTTCCTGGGTCTACAGTTTTCCAACTGCATATGGTGGAACTGCTCAGTTTATATGATCACATGAGTCAATTCCCTCTTATATAACATGCTGAAGAGGATCTAGTTGGATGCACTAAGAAGGACACAACATCAGTTTGAAAACAATCTCTATTAGAGAAATACAAATTCTGCTACCATTGGAACAAGAAGCAAACATCAAATTTATGGTGAAGCTTGAGTGGAAAAATAGTGCAATCATTGACAAAAGTTCACAAAAAGTTTATTAATAAAATGCCACAATAAACCAGCAGTTTACAAATGGATAACTCATTTTAAGAAATAAAAAGATGATTTTTGACATGAAGCCCACTGTGGCAGACAGTCCACATCAATTTGTGAGAAAAAATTAAAATAGTTCCTGCCTTTTAGCCCGTTCTGGCATTGCTCTGAAGAAATACCTGTGGCTGAGTAATTTATTTTAAAAAGAGTTTTATTTTGGTTTATAGATCTGTAGAGTAAACAGGAAGCATGGACTTCTTTTTGTTTTCTAACCTTAAAAAACAATTAAAGAGCACCCATTTTTCTTCAGTTCATAATGTAAAAAAGACTGCATTGATGTTGCTAAATTCTCTGAACCTTCCATTTTTTAGGAATAAACTAAATGGCTGGTATCGTCACTTATAAAAGTGTCTTGAACTTAGTTAAACATGTTGTGAAAAAAGTTTATACTTTTACTTTTTATCTTTTAATTATATGTTTATGAACTTTTTGAAGTTTCCTCATGTGAGTGTGTGTATATAATATTCATATGTGTGTGTGTGTGTGTGTGCGCGTGTGTGCGTGTATGTGCCATTAAATCTGTTTCTCTGGAAAACCCTGAGTAACACATCTGGCTTAGCAATTATTCCTTTCATAGATTATGCCTTAGGTATTTCATCTAAAAAGTGTTTGCTATACCCAAGGTCATCTAGATTTTTTTCTATGTTATATTCCAGGAGTTTTAGAGTTTTGGAGTTTACATGTTCGTTTATGATTCATTTCGAGATAATGTTTGCAAAATGTGTAAAATTAGCATACATATATATATATATTTTGCATATAAATTTCTAGTTGTTCCAGAACCATTTGCTAAAATGGCTACCTTTGCTTCTTTGTATTACCTTTGCTTCTTTATCAAAGATCAGTTGGCTAAATTAATGTGGGTCTAGTTCTGAAATCTTCATTCTGTAGCAATGATAGATTTGACTATTCTTTTGCCAAACCACACTGTCTTGATTACTGTAGCTTTATAGTAATTCTTTAAGTTGGATAGTATCAGCCCTCCACCTTTGTTCTTCTTACTTTTTTAATGCATTGACTATTCTGGGTCTTTTGACTCTACATGTAAACTTGAAAATGAGCTTGTCAATATTCATAAAATAACTTGCTAGGATTCTGGTTGGTATTGTGTTGAATCTGTGAATTAACTCAGGAAGAAAAGACATCTAGCCAATATTGAGCTTTCTTACTCAAAAACATGGAATATGTCTTATTTAATTCTCTAATTTTTTTATCACAATTTTATAATTTTTTTATATGTATCTTGTGCATATAAAGATCTGTATGTATTTTATTTGGAGATGTGCTAATGTAAATGGTATGATATTTTTAATTTTGAGTTTCAATTGTTATTTGCTGGTATATATGGAAGTGATTGATTTTTATATATTAGTTTAGTATCCTGCAAACTTGCTAAAATCATTTTATTGGTTAAGGAGGTTTTTTGTTGATTCTTTTGAATTTTCTGCATACATAATCATGCCATCTGTAAAGAAGGCAGCTCTATTTCTTACTTCTTGATCCACATAATTTTTATTTCCTTTTCTTTTTTCATTGTATTAAATACAACTTCCTGTATAATATTGAAAAAAGTGAATGATTGCAGTACTTTTGATGACTCTTTTGCTCTATTTTATGATTATACTCCAGATTCGTCTTTTAAATATTCTGTTTCAGTTTATGTGTCAGTCACCTCTACTAAAACTCCTGATCTCTTTTAGTTGGAAGTGGTATTTAGACACCACAATCTCAACATTGCCATTGGGTTACTAGGCCTTTTCAGCACATAGCAAATAGTTAATCCTTTTTTAAAGAAATATGCTGCAATTTTATTCTAATATTCTTATTCAAACTTAGAATTATGTGGGTTCAATTAATACATCCTAAATTGATGCTTTCATTTTATAATAAAGCACTAGTACAGTAAATCATGCAGAGCAAATGCATAGGTAAATTGGAATACAACTTTATGCAAATAAAGAAATGTAGCTTTTTTATGAAGTAGAATAAAATATGTGAGAGAGTAGATTTTGAAAAGTAGATAATAAATTTCATCGAGTTAGAGTTGTCAATAAGATACACACTTTGAGACCTCTCTTAACAGCGGAATTATGTAGTCATTAGAACAAAGATGCTACAAACAGAGACATATATAGGGCTGAAAATATCCCTGAAGCTTTGTAGAGTAATAGAAAAGAGGGCAAAAGGTGAGTTTCTGTGAGTTTGGACTATTTTATGATTTGAAATTTGTAAATAAATAAAAGAGAACCAACCATAAAGATTAAAGCTGGCAAAAAGGAGGTATACATCAGGAGCTTGTAGTGTCATGGAAATATAAAAATATACAAAATGTAACAAGTCACACATTTTTTATACATAATTATTAATCTAAATACTAATTTCTCCTAAAATTAAAGCTACTTTTACTTTTCTCACTTATAAGAAGCAAATTTTCCTTCAGTCTTCCAAATGCTAAAATATAATAATGTTGAAAATTTCTGAGTTGCACAGGTAGTATTTGCTAAATTTAGTTACTTTCGGTCAGTGAAAACAGGCGGTGTAATTCTCTATCATTACCTCTCACCTTTCATGTATTCTTTATTCTTTCAATTAAAAACAAGAAAGCATGTGAATTTACATTCAAAAATAAGGCAAAATAAATTGATAAAAATAAAAATGTCATTTAGTTAATAAAAATTACCATAAAATATTAATTTTAGTGATATGTTTAGATAAGAATATCATACTATAGCATCCTCAAATGTATACAATATTTGAAAAAAAGCTTTCTGTAAATCTGTCATTGATAAGTTGACTTAATTTCCTACCAATATAAAAATTTTCCCCAATCACTATTTAAAAATTAGGTCATTGCTTTGCAAATTATTCTGATGACAGTTATTTTCGTTCTTTGTGCTAAATGTAGCAGTTACCTGAACACTTTTTCTTCTGTTTAGTTTTTTTAAAGTGTTTGTTAAACAAATACAATACCAATGTGTCCACTCCCTTCCCTCAACAGGTGGTCATCAGCAGATGGCACAGATGATTGTTCATATTTTTTCCAGAACCGAATCAAGAAAAAAAAATCCAGCTGTGTGCATTTGTTAGCAATAAACCCAAATTTAACCCATTAACAACACTTAAGAGTCTCTTTGAATTTAACTCCTCTTCTATTATCCTAAGAAACATACTTATTTGCAGTCTCCTCTTAATCAGTTCAGCAAGTTTCTTGTTAGTTTCATTCTTAGCAATCTATGACTTCTCTTTGATAATTTTAAATATTTCCACTTTTAAAAATTGACATAGTTTTAACTGAAAAAAAAAAAAAACTACAAAAAGATACATATGTATCCATGTGCCACGTTGATTTCCTGCACCCATTAACTCGTCATTTAGCATTAGGTATATCTCCTAATGCTGTCCCTCCCCCCTCCCCCAACCCCACAGCAGTCCCTGGAGTGTGATGTTCCCCTTCCTGTGTCCATGAGTTCTCATTGTTCAATTCCCACCTATGAGTGAGAACATGCGGTGCTTGGTTTTTTGTCCTTGCGATAGTTTACTGAGAATGATGGTTTCCAGTTTCATCCATGTCCCTACAAAGGATATGAACTCATCCTTTTTTATGGCTGCATAGTATTCCATGGTGTATATGTGCCACAATTTCTGAATCCAGTCTATCGTTGTTGGACATTTGGGTTGGTTCCAAGTCTTTGCTATTGTGAATAGTGCCGCAATAAACATACGTGTGCATGTGTCTTTATAGCAGCATGATTTATAGTCCTTTGGGTATATACCCAGTAATGGGATGGCTGGGTCAAATGGTATTTCTAGTTCTAGATCCCTGAGGAATCGCCACACTGACTTCCACAATGGTTGAACTAGTTTACAGTCCCACCAACAGCGTAAAAGTGTTCCTATTTCTCCACATCCTCTCCAGCACCTGTTGTTTCCTGACTTTTTAATGATGGCCATTCTAACTGGTGTGAGATGGTATCTCATCGTGGTTTTGATTTGCATTTCTCTGATGGCCAGTGATGATGAGCATTTTTTCATGTGTTTTTTGGCTGCATAAATGTCTTCTTTTGAGAAGTGTCTGTTCATGTCCTTTTATCTTAATGTTCATTCAAATTCATTCAATGCAGCTAGTTTATGGTTCCTTAGATAAAAATTTAGGTAGGTCTCATAATTTTTCAGTCTCTCTCAAATAACATAATAGCTCCTACACTGTTGTTTTAAATATCCACTTTATTCTAATAGTGAAGATTTCAAACTTCATTTATAAAAACAATTTATTATCTCCCAACTTGGCCATGCTTCAAGCCACACAACTTTCAGTGAAAGAAGAGGGCATGGTTGGCTTCTTTTTTACATTTTCCTCTTTATGTTTTTACCTCTACTTATCCCCCATCTGGACTAACTCTAGTTCCTGTAGGGATCTAGGTAGGAGAGGGAAGATCAGGAAATAAATACTTGACTAATATTGTTTTGATTTGTAATTAGTAGTTTAAGGGTTTGAGGCATGTTCTAATTGATTCTTTCAGACTGCTTCCTTACAATTTCCTTAGAGATTTCTTCCTGCGGACATCTGATTGAAGTAGCTTTGATAAAGACAAAGCTGTCCTAATTGTGTGTGCCTCCACTTCAGCATCACTACCTACCAACATTTCTGTAGTATGTCCAGATTGGCCTCACTCCTGGGAAGAAACACTTTGGTTCAGGTACTTTAAAATAATTTCAAGCCAAGGGGATCCTGAGTAGACTAAATTTAGTCCAAAATAAGTGTCTAACCGTGGTTAAGAAAATGCAGACTAAAGTAGGGTCTTCTGAACATATATATTTCCCCCTTTTATTCTTTGTGTGTGTGTGTGACGGAGTTTCACTGTTTTTGCACAGGTTGGAGTGCAATGGCACAATTTTGGCTCACTGAAACCTCTGCCTCCTGGGTTCAACCAATACTACTGCCTCAGCCTCCCGAGTAGCTGAGATTACAGGCGCCCACCACCATGCCTGGCTAATTTTTTGTATTTTTAGTAGAGAAGGCATTTCACCATGTTGGCCAGGCTGGTCTCGAACTCCTCACCTCAGGTGATCTTCTGGCCTCCACCTCCCAAAGTGCTCGGATTATGGGCATGAGCCACCACACCCAGCCCCCTCTTTCTATATCTATAAAGCTTCAAGTGCATTCTTTCTCAGTCCCTGAAAATCTTAATTATCTGGCCACATTTGGTTGTGAAAACTGTTTTAGTCTGGTAATGAACAAGTCTTTGGTCCTAAAAGGTAGTATCACATGGTAATTTTATACCAAGGATTCTCTAGTTTGCTTGCAAGCACTCATGTCTCAGTGTCAATGTTTAGTAACTCTATGACTTTGAGAAAGTCCTTAACATACCTATATCTCAATTTTCTCATTTGTAAAATGAGAAGAATAATAGCACTCACATCACAAGATCTTGTTTAAGTGTTTGTAATTTTCATAGTACAAGGCTTGCATTGAATACTGTCATAGAGGTGACTGTTAATAATACTTGAAAAACCTAAAATATCTCTTTATTCCCATTTGGGCTAATTCAAATCTGGATCCTTAACTGGAAAGGTATGGGACTGCCTTGATAGCTTAATTTACATTCCCATGTATTCTATTTCTTTCTCTTATTCTAGTATATGGCTGCGGTTTTTCCCATGTTCTTGAATCATGATGAAAAAGAAGTAAGCAAATTGAAATATCCTACCTGCCTGTTTCTGGCACTAGCATGTGCCTATTTTGCTCTTTTTAAAACTATATAAATAACTGTATTCCCTTGATCTTTCTTCACCGATTGCTTAAGAAAATGAGGCTTCATTGATTATTTGAGTGTTTATTGGTTACATCATTTTGGAAAGAATTTAATTATATCAGAAAGTTAAAATTCTGTGACCTTTAAATTTCATTTCTAAATGTCTAACCTAGAGAAACTCTCATACATGTACAAAGAGCCTAATATGAGAATACTTTATTGAAGCACTTTCAGTAATAATAAAAAAGTAGGAACTACCTAACTAGACTTCATTTGACATTTAAGCTAAATTATTCACAGATGTTACTCGAATTTTCAATATAGCTGGTCAAAATTTATCCACTAATCTTTACATACCTTCTTTCTATAGTTCTATACTATTTTATTTGGAAACATTAACCTCTTCAAGTTGTAATCACTTTTCCACACCTGCCTTAGTTACGCAGAATGTGTCTGTAATTTTTTTTTTTCTTTTAAGATGGAGTTTTACTCTTGTCACCCAGGCTGGAGTGCAATGGCGCAATCTCAGCTCATTACAACCTCCACCTCCTGGGTTGAAGTGATTCTCTTGCCTCAGCCTCCTGAGTAGCTGGGAGTACAGGCACCTGCCACCACGCCCAGCTAATTTTTGTAATTTTAGTAGAGATGGGCTTTCACCATGTTGGCCAGGCTGATCTTGAACTCTTGGCCTCAGGTGATCCGCCTGCCTCAGCCTTGTGTCTGTAATTTTTAAGGGAGCATGGAAATCCAACTAACTAGTTTTAAAGGCCACAATATTTAATAATGATCATTTCATGTGACTATTACAACAGAAATTTCTGGATTAGCGTGTCCAATAGAAAATTTAAATCATATTATCCTTTCCCATATATACACAACATTAAAAGTATTTAATACCTTCTTAATGATTTCAACATGGCAATGAGGTAAGGTCCTATATGTTTGGGCTCAAGACTATATTCTTTATTCTTATATAACATAATGCCTATATTCTGATTAGATCAATAGTTTTTCATGTCATAACCTAAAAATATTTTTATATGACAAAGTCAGCATCTGCATATTCTTTCATCAAATTACCCACTTACGCACCTTATATACATACAAGCAAACTTAATATAGTCTATACCTACATAAATTTTATGTCAGTGTTTAAATATTACTTATTTAGGGAAGTCTCCCTTGGTGACATACATCAACCACAAGCTCTCATTGCAAACTACAATCTGTTTCATAGCTATCATTACAACTACAATTGGATAATTATGTTTCAATTACTTTGTTTTATATCTGTTTCTCCCACTAGACCATGCACATATTGTTAAATAAAAGGATGAATGATTCCAAGCATGAATGATTGAATGGATGGAAATCAGGCCAACCTAAATTAGAATTTCTAATTAATGTCAATAAGCCACAGATTTTTTTTTTAAAAAACTAGACTAATACAATGTATTTTACAGGGTAGCAAGGATTAAAGTAAATTATATATAGTAAAGTACATGAAGAATACATACTACATTTGATAAATCCCCATCATCTATCAGTATTAATGTTCTTTTCCCTATTTAGAACTCATTAAATGTCAAAAAAGGAACAGTAAATTTCCAAGAAAGGGCAATATGTGAGATTAAGTAATTTCAAAGCTCTCTTACTACGAGCATTTAAAAATGCTTCAAAAAATTCATTAAATGACTAGATAATTTACAAAGACATTAATTAAAATTTTTGGAGGTCAAAATTAAAATAAAAAAAAAGGTTACACTGATTATTTCATGGTGCAGGTTTTTAGTTTTAGAAATCTAGAAACTGACATTTTAATACCTTACTGGGGACAGGAATTGAGACTTTGAACATAAGAAGTCAGTGGTGAGAACTAAGACACCTACCAATATTCAGCATCTTTGAAAGTCTTCATAATAAGGTTTGGCTAGAAAATAAAAGAATCAGCAGAGAGAGAAAATAAAAAATATGAAAGGAGAGTCAAACTTTGTAAGATATTTAAAGAGGTTTATTCTTAGACAAATATGAGTGACCATTGCCTGAGAACATGTGCCCAAGATGGTTAGGCTACAGCTTGGTTTTACACAACTTAGGGAGACATAAAACACCAATGGATACATGTAAGGTGCACATTAGTTTGGTCCAGAAAGATGGGAAACTGGATGCTGGGGTGAGGTGAGGTGGGGTGGGTTGTAGGGGATAGTATTCCCAGTCTTAGTTGAATTCAAATATTTTATGGTTGGCAATTGGTTGAAAGAGTTTTATCTATAGACCTGGAATCAACAGAAGGGAATTTCTCCGTTATAATAAAGTGTTGTAAGGACAAAGGTTCTTATTATGCAGGTGAAGCCTCCAGGAATGTAAATGTTTCTTATCAGACTTAAAAAGGTGCCAGACTCTTTGTTAATTTTTTCCTACTTCAGGAAAAAGACCTGGGAAGGGGGTTCTCTACAGAGTGTAGTTTTTCTCCACAAGAAACAGCTTTACAGGGACGTTTCAAAATATATCAAATAAATATATTTTGGAATAAAATGCTTTGATTTCTTTCAGGGCTTGATATGTTGCTCTTATTTCTACAAAGAGTCTGCTTTGTCAGTCTTAAGGACTCTGTCTTAATGCTAATGTTGGTCAGTTGTGCCTGAATTCTAAAAGAAGGAGGATATAATGAGGTGTGCCAGATTTCCCATTCCCATATGGCCTGAGCTAGACTTTCAGGTTTGCTTTGGAATACCCTTGGGTGAGAGGAGGGATCCATTCAGTTGATTGGGGAGCTTATAATTTTATTTTTGGTTTACAAATTAACTACCAAAAAAAAAAAACAAAACTATCATCTGAGAGGAAGGAGAAGAAACATTCTTTTTTTTCCAGGATGAGGTCCTAAATAATGAGTTCACAATCTAAAATTATAAAATACAAAAGGAAAAAATCAACACTGGGTTAGAGTTAGCACATATTTCACATAAATTAATGGATAGTATACAAGCATTTATTTAATGATGTTAATCATATAGGAAAGCTTTTAGCAATACTCATAAATGGAACAGAGACAAAACAAAGCAATGGTAAGAAGTAAAAAACAAAAATACTATAAAATACATTCCCTTATACCCATAGCCAGTCAGTTTATTACATGGCTAGGTAAAATTAAGTTTCCACATGGAAATAAGGTAATTAATATAGATTTTAGTGCTGGAAACGGGGTGCTGCTATAATGGACAACTAAAACTGTACATGTGCCTGTGGAATTGGGCAATGGTCGGAGGCTGGAAAAATTTTAAGAAGCATGTAGAAAAGTATTATCTTGAACTTACTGTGAATAGAAATATGGATGTTGACAACTCTTCCAATGAGGTCTCAGAAGGAAGTGAGGAGCATGGTAGATAAAATATGTTATCTTCTTTTAGGGAACACCTACACGTTTATAGAGACTTTTGGTAGAAATATTGACATTAAAGTTGCTGCTGGCATGTGCTTAGAAAGAAATTGGGAACTTGTTACTGAAAACCTGAGGATAGGGACTCATATTAAATAGTGGCAGAACATTGTACTGAATTACATCCTACAGTTATATGGAAAGCAGAACTTGTATATAATGAACTTAGATATGTATCTTAGGCTATTGTCTAAGAGATATGTTGAAGATTCTTACGGTCTAATTTTGATGCTTATGAAAATGCAAGAGGAAAGATATTGATTGAGAGATCTCTTATACCAAAAGGACAGGGAAGTTAATGATTTGAATAATTTGTAGCCTATCCAGATTGCAAAAGAACTTAGAATTAGTACACTAATGATCACAAATGTATGTTCCGGACAGAAAGCCTAGGGTGTGGCTGAAAAACCTTTTGCTCATGACCTTAAAAGCATCGGGGTTCAGTTATGCTGAAGGTACTTTGAAGAAGTTAGATGTCTGATTCGTGTCCTCCTTTCGTCATCACAGAGGAGGATTAGATATGGGATAATGGGATCATCCGTCATCACACAGGAATAGATATGGGATTAATGGGATTAAGTAGAAAAGATCTGGAGAGGAGCATTCCATTTAGAGGAGATGAATGAAGTGAATCTGTCACAAAAACAGGAGATCAATGATGTTCTTAAGATTTTTTTTGCTGGCAGAAACATGGCCAGCTTGAATCCAAAAGGGGGAAGAGAGAATACAAAATAGAAAAGAATATTGGCTCCCAAGACAAGCAATAGACTGATGAAACTACTCAATTGCAAACATATGCTACTTTTAATGAAAAAGAAAGTCAAGGATGAAGCTAAGAGCCCAGAAAGTAGAGTCTTAAGCTATACAGGATTACTCCCAGACCTTGAATGCAAATGAAGTTTACCTGGCTGGATTTTGAAATTGTTTGAGATAGATGACTTTGTTTTACTTTTTTTTTTTTTGAGACAGAGTCTGGTTCTCTTGCCCAGGCTGGAGTGCAGTGGTGATCTCGGCTCACTGCAAGCTCCGCCTCCTGGGTTCACGTCATTCTCCTGCCTCAGCCTCCCAAGTAGCTGGGACTACAGGCACCCGCCACCATGCCCGGCTAATTTTTTGTATTTTTAGTAGAGACGAGGTTTCACTGTGTTAGTCAGGTTGGTCTCGATCTCCTGACCTTGTGATCCTCCCGGCTCGGCCTACCAAAGCGCTAGGATTACACGCGTGAGCCACCACACCCAGCCTCAGATGACTTTTTTTTAGTCCTCATGTTTTCTCCTTTTTGTGAACTGTAATATCTATAATTATGCCTGTACCTGTCCCACCACTATATTTTTGGAGCAGATAACTTGTGTTCTAATCTCTCAGATACACAGGTGAAGAGTGATTTGGGCAAAAGATGGATTATTTCCATAGTCTCATTCACATCTGATTTAGGTAATAATATTTGAGATATTTGAACTAATGAGATACTTGTCATTCATTTTATAATGTAGTGTGATGAGCTTTTTGGGGACCTTGGGGTGGGGTGAATGTATTTGCATGTAGAATAAACAAATATTTAGAGGGACTAAAAGGTGAACCTTGGCAGAAAGAACAATAGGCCACTAAGGATGTTCTTGCCCTAATCCTTGCAACAATTAAATATGTTATGTTATATAAAAATGGGGGATTAAGTTTGTAGATAGAATTAGGGTTTGCAATCATTTTACCTTAAAATATAGAGATTATACTGATTTATTCTGTTGGGTCCCATTTTCTGTCTGCAGAATTTTCATTATATGAGTGATAGTTCTGTTCATGTCCTCTTGATGTGCAGGATCATCATTCTGACATTTGAATCAAATTATAAGAAAAAAACACAAAATTAGTCTTTGGGAGATGACCACAAAACAGTTGGTGTTGCAGGTAAGATGTCTATACTATGTCCACTACCGCTAGCAGTCTTTCTTTCCTTGCTTTGTTTTACTAGCTGATTTTGCTGCCTGCTTGCAAGCATGCACTTTGAGCTGCTGCCTTCTAGCCAAGCCTGCCCTTTGAGCTGTGTTGCTTTATGTTGCATTTGTTAAACCCAAGGGAGGTTCTGTTACATATTTAACAAACTTAAGCTAGATGTTTCTATAACTGACTTTTAGAAAAAGAAATACTACACTGAAGCACTCCTAAAAATGCCCTGGATTGCAATTCCTAGCTTGGATCTATCTGGATATCTCAAAACGAATCATATATCTTGATTCCAGCAAAAGCCATGACTAAGGGTAAGTTCAGGTGAGCAACCTTTACCCTATGACCACTGGTTTTATGTCTCAGTCAGTTTTGGTCTTTATCTTCCAGAGCACTCAGAGGAAATACTAGTAACATGGGCAACATACAAACCCATTTAGTGGTCACCCATGTAGAGAAGGAACATTTAACATGTGGCCTTCTGAGTTGCACTCTGAAAAATAGATGGCTCACTTTCTGACCCTACAAAATGCCTTTGCTGCTGTTACTGCTACAAATCATCCTGATCATCAAGATAACAGGGAAAAACAAAACAGCATCCCTGTGGTAGAACCAAGTGGCTAATTCCAACATTGTCATGTTGGAGGCCCCTAACATGGTGACGCTGATTTGAGATGCATTGGAGGAAAAAACTCTTAAATATGAATAGAATAGAAAACAACCCCACATCCCAAAATATATCCAATAACAACTTTAAAAAAATAGAAAAGAAAAAGAAAGATAGAAGGAAGGAAGGTGCCTCCATGGTAAGATTAGTGCTTTTATAAAAAGGAAAGTGAGAATTTGGTTAGTTAGGAAACACAGCTAGAAAATATTGCCTGCTGTCAGCTCACAGCCAGTCTATCTCCAGGAATTGCCCTCAGACTAAAGCCTCTCTCTACTCTCCACCATGTGAAGACACAGTAAGTAAAGCTATCCACAAACCATAAAGCAGGTCCTCACCAGACACTGGATCTGCCAGCAACTTGATCCTGGACTTCCCAGCTTCCAGAGCTGTGAGAAATAAATTTCTGTTATTTAAGCCGTCCCACGAAATGTAAACAAGGTAACTATCAGTTTCCTGAGGTTGCTGTAACCACATTGTCACAAACAGAATGACTTAAAACAACAGAAATTAATTTTCTCATGATTCTGGAAGCTAAAGTCAGAATTTAGGGTGTCAGCAGGGCCACCCTGTCTTTAGAGGCTCCAGGGAAGATCCTTTGATCTTTTCTTGTCTCTTCTAGCTTGTGGTTGCCCACAATCCTTGGTGTTCCTCAGCTTATAGAGGCATTACTCTAATCTCTGCCTCTATATTCACAAGGCTATGCCATCTCTGCTGTTTGTCTATGTGTCCGTATCCAAATTCACCTTTTCCTAAAGACAGAAGTTATTAGATTGGGGCCCACCATAATCCACTATGATCCCATGTTAACTTGATTACATCTGAAAAGACTCTATTTGCAAATGAAGTCACATTTACAAATATAAGAAGTTAGGAATTGAATGTATCTTTGTGAGAGACACAATTCTATCCACTACAAGTATGGGTCATAGTTTTAGGGGAATAATATATATGCGTGCCTCATATATATGTGCCTCACCTGACTATTGAAATTATTGTGTTGGTCATAGCACTTATTTCCCTAGCATATCCCAAAGCAGACATGAACACTTTAAATAAATGAGAAATAAGTTAAAATTAAATCCTTGGCACTTACACGTTGGCCTGACAAAATGGGACACATGGACCTTTCCATTCTCAGTTAAAATATTGAGTATAGCCCCATTTAAATTAAAACAAAATCTTTAAGATTTGAAATCCATTATACAAGACCGATTTACAGAAAGAGTGATTATCTTCACTTTCCCTCTATTTAACAGTGCAGTTCGACCTGTTATTAAACCTAGAAGGTATAAATGGCACCTCAAAATGGAGCACTGAAACCTTAATACTGTGGTGCTACCCATTGACCATGATGCTCAATTTTATTGAAATTACTCATTTTATTTAATCAGAAAGTGGTAAATATTTTGCTATTAAATATTTGACTATGTTCTGTTCAGTGCTTAGTTTAACAGTAGCATTTTTTCTTCACCTCCAAAGGGACACAATATATTTTAATCCAGCTATGCGTGGGACACTTCAACAACCTTGACATCATGCATAGTATTTGCAGGCAAGGTCTTAACAACATTTAACTTTCACAATGAGCACAAATATGATGTCAACTAATGTCCTCTTTTGAGGGGAATTGTTTGACACACTAATGGATCATTGCCCTGCACATAATTCATGGCCATACCACTCTAGTTAAATTCCTAAAAATTTCTGGGAAAATCCAGGGCTGCTCCATCCCTGACACTGTCAAGAAACAGCCCCTGACATTGACTGCACCTACAACATTCATACAAGTGTGACGTTTTAGTTCTTTTTGAGTTGCAGAGGCAGCATACTCCTCACTGACAAGTTTAACTTATACTCATTTTCTGTTACTCACAAATTGGCACAACTTTAATGGGGCCCCTCCAGCAGAAGACTATAAAATCTGTTCAAACTGCAATACAAGAAAGTACTACCAGAAGTGCCGCCAGAGACGTCTTTCCTTTAGAGGCTTTGGACACTTCGCCTCATGCATGGTGGAGTCTCAGGTCCAACTATGGTGTCCACAAGTTGCCATTTGCTTCTGATAGAAGAAACTGCCCTCCTCAGGCCCATTTTATATCTTACTTGGAATGACAGCTGAAGGACACATTCTGAGCTACCCTGAAGTCAGAGTCTCTTATAAGCCTCTGACCTCTGTACGAAGGTGCCCTTTAATCCTTCGGATTATGGAAACAGTACCTTACATGCTAGGCATGGCTACAGAATAGAGCCAAAACTGGGCCCTCTTGCATATCTCACAACCCTGTCTTCAGTCTCTTGCCAGTCCCAGTATGAGGAATGTCATCCTTCACCCAGTGCCTTGTCACCTGCGGAGTCATTGGAAATCAACTGTGTAAAGATCAGAGGAAGTTCATATACTTTGTAGATGGCATTGCCATAATTTAACGTGATGAAGCTCAGGTGATAGTTTCTGCTTTTTCATCTCTTAAGCAGGACACCTCTAGTTAAGGACAGGACTCGGGGTGAACACTATTAGCCAAACATTGAGTAGCCATCTTGGCAATGGATGCCCTGACCAGAATTAAGCAGCATCTGCACATTTACACTGATGTTATTGGACATTGCCAAAGGTCTAGTCATCTGTTGGGCAAGGGTAGCAACAATTCCTTCTTTAAGGAAGTACTTTCAAAGTACTTAATCTCTTGCCTCCCAGATACCCCAAATAGAAATCATGGCCTTGCATATAAAGCAATGAAGGGAAGGCCTTACCAAGACACTATCTGCTTCATAGTAGTCCTGACATTATTGATAATGGCCAAGGCACTAATCTGGCTTTTTTGATTACACAATGCTAGGCTCCTGCATAAAGAAATCAATTCAGTTTTTACCTTCCTTTCTTGCATTTGTCTGTAGCTCTTATAAAGTACAATAATGGCTTACTTAACAAGTTCGTATTCAGTTAAACGAAGCACAATAGTTCATTCAGCAGTAAGAATCAGAATAAACTGTAATCAAGAGATGTAATTTTTTGATGGTTAGCTACTGATAATTTTAAGCCTAATTTCTCCTTCCCATTCTGTCCCCCATTTAGGAAACTGATAAGAAAGTTAATGGTGTTCTCTCCTTTGATGCTGGTGGGAAGTTTAAACCGTGTTTGGGAACCCTCAGCCAAGCATCACTTCTAACCATTATCTAAACCAAAAGTTGATTTCCTTTGCCCATATTTTCAAATTAATTTTTGGACCAGCTGGGCAAGACTGAATCCCACTGTGCATAAATTTTATCGTGTGATTAATACATCCTTTTACACCATTTTGTGTGTGCATCTTCACTCTCCACATTGGAACCCAATTATGATTGGGGATCCATGACACATCTGTGGGATAATAAAACACACACATACACACACACACGGACGACGTATAAAGATTTGCTACAAATCGTTAAGGCAAAGACAAAAAATCCAAAATATAATTGTTTCTGTTCAGACATTTTAGGGAAAAAAAAGCTTTAGTAGCCACTAATATAAACCTCCCAGGTAACCATGAATATGCTAATCAAAACAACAAGGTTGTATTTGTCACATATCGAACTGGCAAAAATGGAACACTGGGTGTAACACTAAGATTTGGCTAGAATGGAAATCCAAAGAAACTCAAATACGACCGGTTTTGTGACAGATTGCTAATAATTTGCCATCAAGCAATGTCTAGTTAAACAGGTATGCACTATATGACAAAAATGACTCTAAAATTCAGTTTTGCATAGAATAGTCCAGTATTTTCCTGTTATTCTGGCATAATAATTAGTACATTCTCTTTTTATGCTGAAATAATTCCAATTTGAACAGTAAATTATTTAATTGTCTTATCAATGATCCTGCATTTACACTACTATTTATACATTTTACAAACATAAGTCTACCTGAATGTTACTGAAGCATTGGATTTTCATAGAAAATTATAAACATTATTCATTTTTGCTTTTTGAGAAACTCTACTTATCTGGGTGTTGTTCGTCCAGCCAAAAATTAAAGTAAAATATCAATCTTTAATTGCTTTTAGGAGCATCCATATGATATGGTACAGGTTAAGTAAGAATACACATATGAAAAGCTTTCCTTGGGACACTTATGAAAGCTCTTTGAAAGGGAGACCCACTGACATATACCTTTATGTATTTTCCTTTTTCATAGTCTCCTTTTCAGATCCATTGGCATAAACCTTTATGTATTTTCCCTTTTTCATATTCTCCCTTTCACAGTAATTATAATGTCCATAGTTTCAGGTTCCATAGTTCAATTAAGAAGGGAAAACTAACATAATCACATAGTTCTCAGTATTAATATCTGTGAACTGTGAATTCATTACTAGCAAACAACATTATGTGGATAAACGTTACTTAGAAAAAGTAAACCTGTTTTTAGTTAAGTTAATGTTACTGTTTTTTTCTATTATGTGCAATCTACATATCCAAATAATGTAATAAATTCAATATTTATATTGAGTTCAGTGTTGTATAGTCATAGGATGGGTCGCTATACAATGGTTAAAAAAATTAACAAGCATTACTTTAACATCATAGTTATATTTTTTAAAGACCAAATTTTAAAATTATAAATCATGGAATATTTAATATTTAAAATACTGATATATTTATACTTGGAAAATTTACAGAGGTGTTTTTAAGAAAACGTCTCACTAATAATACCATTCTTATATGAGGATGGAAGAGAAGACTGAGATTAGAAAGGGGTACTCAATGTTCTTATGTTATATGACTAATTATTAATTTATTTCAAAATAATAATGAAGCTAAAATAAATATGGCAAGATATAGCTTGTCATTATGTTTTGTTTTTAGCCTAAAATATCTGATGCTAACTGATAATTGAATATATATATTTTTCTTTCTTACACACTATGTAAGAGAGACAAAATAACATAGAGATAGAATGGGCAAAATGCCTTGTTCACTACAGTGAGATTATCTTTGGATCTAATGTATTGTGTGATAGAATTAGAAAAGAAATGGTGTTTCTCAAGGTAGGGTTTTGGTTAGAATATTTCGCCTGAATGTAGTTCAGTTGAGAAGCATATATTTTATGTAAATGTATATGGAAATAAAACTACAGACCATTCTATTATTGTTAGTTTTAAAATTATACTCATTAAATCTCACATACTCAAATTTTTTCTTGCTTTGCCCTGTAATATTTGACTTATATAATTTTCCACAGCCATGTACTACATTCTACAGTTAGTGTTCTGTTTACGTATTTCTAATTATTCTGTTTACTTTTTCTGAAGACATTTTACTACATGATTATCATGGCATTTTCTCTATATTTCAATGCAACTGAGTTGCTTACTGGGTAAATGAGAAATATAAATATAAACCATGCCAAAGAGATTTATCCATTTTTATTATTTCTTGTTCTATAAACAATTACACATTTTACATTAAATTTATGTCAAGTGGAAACTGCACAAAATTTTATTTCCTTATTAGGTGAATTTCCATATCAATATCATGTTGATAAATATCATCAGCTATTTCATCAATCTTATCTAAATTAATAAAAAATAATGCTCTATTAGCATACCAAATAGGAAATAAATTAAATAATCATTTTATTCAAATGCTTCTAAATTTATTCTTTTTACCCTAAGGCTTTGATTTGCAGAACTGGAAGCATAAATGTTCTGTATGAGTTTACGAAATTCTAATCTTTCCTTTGTTTAATATCAGTGATTCAGTATCACTAATGTAGAAACATACTTCCCTACATATTGAAGAATATCATAGTTATTAATACTTAGCATTTGTACCCACTTTCTGAATATATGCTAGGTAAAAATTAGCATTTCATTTTCATCAGTTTTTAGTCCCTTGAATATACATCTTCTTAAAAAGCAGGAAATTTACATAAATCTAAATGCATTCCATTTAGTTTAATTCTGCTAACTTTATTGGATATTAAGCTAAATTTAATATTTATAATATAATTATATATTATATATGTGTGTATAAAAATGTTATATATAACATTTGTATACAAATAACAAAATGTTATATGTATATAACATTTGTTATATGTTTTTTATATATAGATATAAAAAAACATTTCCTAGATACTAGTATTTTCATCCAACTCCTAATTTCCTTATTCCTAACTTATATATAATAAACAAGTCAAGAAATTTGGAACATTTATATTTTTCTAAATGAAAACACTGTATTCATATAAATGTAATATATAATTAACAGATTGGATTACATTTATATATGTAGATAAGTGAATATAGGCAGACAGAAAGGTGATAGGTAAATGACAGGCAGTTATCTCAGGCCCCTGGGAATATTTGTTATGGCTGATATTTGATTGTTAATTATGCATATTTGTTAATTATCTGCATGTTTGCAAACAATGAAACTATTTCCGTAAAGAACAAAATTGGCCTGATGCGGTGGCTCAAGCCTGTAATCTCAGCACTTTGGGGAGGCCGAGATGGGCGGATCACTAGGTCAGGAGATCGAGACCACCCTGGCTAACACGGTGAAAACCCGTCTCTACTAAAAATACAAAAAAATTAGCCGTGCATGGTGGTGGACACCTGTAGTCCCAGCTACTCGAGAGACTCGGGAGAATGTCGTGAACCCGGGAGACAGAGCTTGCAGTGAGCCGAGATTGCACCACTGCACTCTAGCGTGGGCGACAGAGCCAGACTCCCTCTTCTGAAGTTTTGATTTTGTAATGTACATATGAGCCTTTGGTAAGCAATGTATCTATTTATAAAAACTTAAGAAAATTAAAAACTTTGAGAGTGAAGTGTAATTTAAATTTCTAAACATTAAAAGTGTTTCTAAAATTATCATACCCTAATAGAATGTGATTCTTATTTATTAATAAGGAAGAATAAAAACATAGTAGTCTGTAAATCTAGGCTTGTATTATACTGGATTTTAGCATTTGAGACTTACGGCACTGGCAAAATTAAGAATAACTCAGAATAGCCCTGTTATATTGGGTGAAAAAAATCAAACATTTGAAGCAATACCTCAAGAATGGCATTAAGTAATCTAGTTTACAAGCTCTGAATTTTCATAATTTCATATTAACAAAATATATCATTTTGGTGTGCTTTGTAAAAGCTCAATTGTGATATAATTCATATGCTTAATTTCTCACTTGAAGTGTACACATCAATGTTTTTAGTATAGTCACAGGATTAAAAGCATCATCACATCTATGATTGAACACTATAGTCCTTGAAAGGAATTTTATACCCGTTAGCAGAAATTCCCATTTCCCCTCCTTCATTCTTGCCCCAGCAGTAGGCAACCACTGATTTACTTCCCATTTCTATCTATTTGCTAACATAGATATTTCATACAAATAAAATAATATAATATGTTGTTCTGTGATTGGTTTCTTTAATTTAACACAATAATTTTAAGGTTTATCTATGTTGTAACATGTATTAATCAATACTTCATTTCTTACTACTGCTGAATAATATTCCCATTGTTTGGATACACATTTTATTTATCCATTCATCTATGGCCATTCAAGTGGTTTCCACTTTTTAGCTATTATGAATAATAATGGCACAAACATTTGTGTACAGGTTTTATATGGATATATGATTTTCTTTCTCTTGGGTGTGTACGTAGGTTTGAAGTTGCTAGGCTATATGAATTTTTATCTAATTTGCCTGGCTAAAATCTTTCCAATTAATAAATACAAGTGGCAAAAATTGACATATTAACTTTGTCTTGATCTTAGGTAAAAAGCATTCAGGTTTTCTTTAAGATGTTAGCTTTGGATTTTTCACAAATGTTTATTAATCAAGTTGAGGATGTCTATTATCCCAAATTTTTGAAAAATTTTAATCATGAAATGGTATTGGATTTATTCAATGCTTTTCTGCAACTATTGAGATGCTCATATGGTTTTTATACTTTATTCTATTATGGTATTTTACAGTACTTGATTTTTAGATGTTACATCACCCTTGCATTCCTCAGATAAATCTCACTTGATTATGATATATAATCTGTTTTATATGTTGCTGAGCAGTTTGCTAGAATCTTGAAGGTTTTTGCTGCTATATTTAAAAGAGATATACGTCTGTAGTTTTTTTATGTGAATAAATGCTAGAATCATAGAATGAATTTGGAAGTTTTTCCTCCTAATCTGTTTTCTAGGGGGATATGGGAGATCTGTGGAGTACTATTTGTTATTCTTTATACGTTTTGTAGAATTTACCAGAGAAGCCATCTCAGCCAGGGCTTTCTTTATGGGAAGGTGTATTATTATTCATCAAAATTATTTTTTAATGAGTCTATTCAAATTTTCCACTTCAGGAGTCGGATTTGTTAGTTTGTGTCCTTTGTGAAATATATCAATTTTATCTAGGTTATTGAATCTGTTGCAATACAGTTAAACATGAATTTACACACACATACACACACACACTATATATATATATATATATTAGATCAGCAATGATGTCAGCTTTTGCGTTGTTTTGATAATTTTTTCTTCTCTTTTTTTCTTGATCAGTCTGCTAAAACTTTGTCAAATTTACTGATTTCTTCAAATAACATCCTGATTTTATTGATTTTTGTCTACTTTTTCTTCTATATCATTTATGTTCAATCTTGATCAATTTATTTCTTTTTTAGTTATAGTTTTTTCTACTTTTTAAAAACTTCTTCAGTAGAAATTAAATTATTTTGATACTTCCTCTTACTTAATAAAGGTGTTTGCAGTTATAAATTTACCTCTAAGCAGTGTAAAGCTGCTTCCTATAAGATTTGCTATATTTATTGTTCAATTAATCTTTTGATTTCTTATTATAAAATAGTCCACCTTATAACTAGTTTGTGTATGTTTTTTTTAAAGTCTATTATGTCTGGTATTTGTATAGCCACTCCACCTTTTTTATGGTTTTATGATATATTTTTTCAATCTTTAGTTTCCACCTATTTTTAAACTTTATTTTACCCAATATTCAAAATAAATATTGAATTGAGTCAACAAGATAATTGGATGATGTTTTAATGTCCAACTTGATAATGTTGAACTTTTGATTAATCTGTTCACATTCAGTGTTAATATTGGTGTGCTTGTGTTTGCATCTTCCATTTTGCTTTTTTTCTATGTCATAACTTTTTTTCTCTTTTATTTCTTTCTGTGTTTACTTATTCTATATGGCTTATTTTCTAATTTTAATTCATTTAATTATCTATATTTTTGAATTAGTTTATAAATTGTTACTAAGGCTTGCAGTAATATATCTCAATATATCAAAATCAACTTTAGGTTTATACTTAGTTTTAATTAAATATAGAAAATTTTCTTTTATGTGGATATCCTACCTTTTTTTTAAGTCTGTTATCTATATTGCACTTCTATATGTTATAATTTAGAAATATATTGTTATAGTTTTTACTTTATGTGTTTCCTTTACTAAATATGAGATTAAAAATGAGAATGTCTATATCTATATCATCTATATCTATGTTTATGTATCTGTGATGAATTTCTGATTTTAATTTTTTTTATTTACCCTTCCTGGATAGATTAATATATTTCATGGATTTGAGTTATCATTGAATGACATTTTCTTACTCCAATACATCTTTGTTTCTACTCCTCTTCATTTTCTGTTACTTTTGATAATATTATCATTATGTTCATTGCTCAAGAATGCAATAATATTCATACTATTTTATGCAATTAATTTTTAAATAAATTAAGGGATAAAAGAGACACAACATGCAATATACTGGCTTTTGTAAAAAGCCTCTATTATCTTTTCTTCATGTGGATTCAAACTATATCTGTTATTACTAGCTTTCAGTCTAAGAACTTTCTTTAATATTCTTGTAAGTAGATCTTCTAGCAGTAAATTTTCTTACTTTTTGTTTATGTGGATATGCCTTTATTTTGCAATCATTTTTGAAACAATTTAACTAAATATAAGAACTGGATATAAGATTCTTGGTTAACGGGTTTTTTTTATTTTCTTTCTGTATTTTGAATATATTATCCCACTGCCTTTGGGACTGTATTCTACTAATGATAAGTCAGGTATTTTTATTAGGTTTTTCTAGTAATGATGTCTTATTTTTTCTCCTGCAGCTCTGAAAAATTGTTCAAGAATTTTGACTGTCAACATTTTGTGTTTAGGTTGGATCTCTTCCCATTTATCCTTCTTGAAATTTGCAGAGCTTTTCTTTTGACACTTGTTTATTGTTTTTATTATATTATGGGAAGTTTTCAGTTACTGCCTTTATTTCTTTGCATATTATTTTCAGTCATTTTCTCTCTCATCTCCCCTTATAATACTTTTATTGCTTATATAGTGGAATTAATAGTGTCTCACATTTCTCTAAGGCTGTGTTCATTTTTCTTTTTCTCTGTTTCTCTAAATGTATAATCGCCATTGATTCATCTTTAAGTTCACTAACTCTTCTGCCAGCCAAAATATACTGTTGAGACACTTTTGTGAATTATTCATTTCACTTATGTACTTTTTAGCCAGATTTATATTCTGTTTGATGTGACTTTTTTGTATTTTCTTTTTAAATTTTAAAATATTGTTTCCTTTGGTTCTTTGAACATATTTTAAATGGGTGGTTTGAAATCATTAGAGCCTAAGTTTACCCTTTGGACTTCTTCAAAGTCACTTTCTATTGCCTGTTCTTTTTGTCTCGTGTGTGGATTGTGCTTTCCTGGTTTGTTTTGTTTATGTTAGTTTATTTTGATTTCTCAATTATTGGTTTTAATAATGTAATGTGGCAATTCTGGATGATGCTCCTCTTCATTGCTCCCATACTCCTCATGGTGGTTGGTGACATTGTCATTTTGTTTAGTTATTTCTGTTGTTTGTTTGTCTTAGTAACTTAGCTCAATTTATTCTCATGCAGTGTGCAGTCTGGTGTAACTGCTCAGATTTTACTTTCCATGTTTTTATTTTTCAGCCTATCACCCCTGGATTATCATAAGCCATATATTGATCAAAAGTTGTGATAAAATCCTCTAGCCAGTTAAATTTTTATGCTCTGCCTTTGGATAGGTGTGTGATTTAGAGGCTGCTGTCACAGTTCACGGAGCTTACTTTTCTGCCTCACAGTCAGCCAGGGACAAGTAGCTTAAAGTTTTCCTCACTCACTGTTCATGAGAATGTTCAGCTATGGACATAAATACAATCTTCTAGACTACTAAGAATGAATAAGTATGATTTTATTTTTAGCCTGGCTTCCTAGGATTTGCTCCTGTGTCGTTTTAGTCAGGGTTTTTTCAGAGGATCTGTTTAAGCTACTTGTGCCAGTGAGGTTTCTGCCTTGTCTTGATTAGTTTGTGTGCAGTTTGGGGAATCCTTGAAAGTTTATCCCCTTGTCCTGTTTGATTGCTTCCGAGTGGGCACAGCCTCATGTGCCTGTACAGCCTTTCTTATCCTCTGAAATGACCGTGCACACTGGTCTATTCTTGACTATCATGTTCCTTGGTTCTTTCTACTAAAGCTTTAGCTTAAATCACTGAAGACCTTGGAGGACAGCAATTATGGCGAAGCAGAACTACCAGCTTATTTTTAATTGCTTTCCTCCAAGATCTTCAGTGATTTAAGCAATGCTTTAGGCATATACTTCTCTGCATTGTGTTCCAAATAAAGTCAGTCCATTTAGGCAAAGCTGCAAAGCTTTTTGTCTTTTTGACCGTGCTTCCCCCATGCAGAACCACTGCTCTGCTGCCCAGAGAAAAGGACAAAATCCCCAAATTACAAGAGCGACACTATCACTTTATGAATATAAACTGTGGAGTCTGGTGATCCTTGGTCTTTTCAGCTTTTCTATTCTTTTGCAGAAAATACACCCTACAAACAAGCTGGGAGCCAGAATGACTGAGTGTCATCTGCTTTAGCTAAGGTGTAGTTTCCTCTATACGAGTGGAGACAGAATGAGGGACCGGGCACTCCATCCTCATGGCTGCACCTGCTTGCAGTAGAGCTTCTGCTTCACATTGCTGAGGCAGTAAGAATGTCAGAAACCTCTCCTCACGTTGAAATTATAGTACCAGATTAGAAGCTTGGGGAAGAGACCCCAGCTTTTCAGTCATACCCACCCACAGTACAGTGGCTTGTGTAGAGCTTCCAGAACAGAGTTAAGGTAGAAATAAAAAAAGTAGGTCTCATGTCTCACATGGCACAAACTTTCTTGTTGTAGACTGAATGAATGATTCTCCACTATTCTTTTCTCTTAGAATGATTTCAAGAGGCTTTCAATGATTTTCTTTTTATAATTTTCACTAGTGAAATTGTTGTTTTATCAAGCAGAGGGTCTTCTGAGCTCTTTACTTTGCAATGCTGGAAGTCCCACACCAAAGTATATCACTTTAATTATCACAAAATAAATATTATATACAATAGTCCTACTTTATCCACAAAGGATACATTCCAAGTGGATATCTGAAACAGCAGATATTACCAGACTCTCCCTTCTCTCTCTCTGTCTTTATATGTATGTATATACACATATATATTCATCTCATTACATACATATTTATTTTATCATGTTGATTATGATATATATATATATATCTCTCTGTATATACAGAGAGACATACATGGTATATATTATGTTTTTCCCAGGAATACATGCCTATAATAAAATAATTATAAATCAGGCATCGTAAGAGATTAACAGCAATAACAAGTACTAAATAAAACACAATATGCTATAATGAAAGTTATGTTAATGTGTTCTCTTTTTTTTTTCTGACTCTCTCAAAATATCATATTGTACTGTACTCATCTTCTTGTGATGATGTAACATGATAAAATAAATATGTATGTAATGAGATGAAGCAAGGTGAGGGCCCTAGACATTGTGACATAGTGTTAGGCTACTATTAACCTGATGATGACATGTTGGAAGGATCATATTTTATGGGTGATTCTGGATCATCAAGCAGTGACAGTGTTGCTGGCTGACTGTGCAGAACAGGTGATGTCCATGACTACTGGATGGGTGGCATAAACATTTAAATCCTAGAAGGAATGAGCAGAAAATGTGAGATTTTATCACACTACTAACCATGGCAAGTGATTTAAAACATCAGATTATTTTACCTATGGAATTTTCCATTTAATATTTTCATACTGCATTTGCCAGGGAATAACTGAAACTGTAGGAAGTAAACTGTGAAAAGATGGTACCAGTGTAGTACATACTTGTTATTAGTATCTGCTATTTATTTGATGAACTTATATATCATGTTACTTCAGTAAGCATCTCCACATATACAGTCTAATTGTGCCCAACGCACTTCCATACTAACACATAAGTTATTTCCTCTAATACCACCTGTTTTGACTTTTATAGCAATTATTACAAATTATTACAACCTGTCTTAATCTGTAACATTTTATAATGTACTTCTGTCTCACATGAGGACTATATAATTTATTTATTACTTATTCAGAGCATACAACATATGCAAATTGACTGTATCTTAAGTGAATAAAAGAATTAATAATTTTATTATAAATCCAAATTATCCAGATTTGTATTCTATATGACAAAATTTCACAAATATAGCTTTGCTTCATTTTAATTTAATTTAAATAACATGATATTTTATCAGTGTGGTATCACTATTTGTGAGAAAATTGTTTGCGACAGACTTATCTTGAAGGTAATGAAATGTAAGCTTTAGGGCCGGTCACTTGCAAGGATCCCTTCAATATATATATATAGTATAGGAGTGTGTACATAATGGGAGTACATATACGATATGGGTCAATATATAATATGAGTGAATGTAATACCTAAGTATTCAGCTGTCTACAATATTTTGTCAATAATCAAAGGAGTTTGAATTACTCTTCCATACATCATATTATTTGATTAACTTTGTTTTATAGGAATAATGACAAAATATATATAAAGAAACTATTCTAGTTGAAAGTCAAAGCATAAACTGATGGAAGACTCACACACATTTTAAACTGTCAAAACTCAGGCTGGGCACAGTGGCTCATGTCCTTAATCCCAGTGCTTTGGCAGGCTGAGGCAGTGGGGATCCCTTGAGGCTAGGAACTGGAGAACAGCCTGGGCAACCTACAGCAACCACATCTCTAAAATTTGTCCATGGTGGCACACACCTGTTGTCCTAGCTACTTGAGAGGCTGAAGTGGGAGGATGCTTGAGCCCAGGAGTTTGAGGTTGCAGTGAGCTATGTTCACACCACTGCAATCCTAGCTGGGTGATAGAATGAGATCCTGTCTCTAAAACAAATAAATAAATAGCATCAACTCATTTGAAGTTATTTATTTATTTATAAAGTGCAACTGAAAATTTGATGGTCAATTTATACAGGTAAGGAGTGGAATCACTATAGTCACTAAACTTTAAATGATGAAAATTACAATGAAAGAGATAAAGAACATCCTGAGGATTAGAACACTGCTAAAATGCAAAATTAGAAGGAATATGCAAATAACAAGTAATACACATTTGGTAGTGTAACTCAGCACACAGAAATATACCAGCAATATATTTGTTTTCAGCAATTATTCAACTTTAGTAAGTACAGTGAACTTTTATATTTTTTATTGGAAGAATTTAT
This sequence comes from Nomascus leucogenys, assembly GCF_006542625.1. NCBI lineage: Eukaryota > Metazoa > Chordata > Mammalia > Primates > Hylobatidae > Nomascus > Nomascus leucogenys. The sequence continues at coordinate 81,909,769 of NC_044385.1, read as the reverse complement.
ATTCGTATAGTTTAAAATTCATAATAAACCAATCTGAAGAGGATGCTAAGAAAAAAAACCAGTGAATAAGTGTCAGGAATTTAAATTAATTTATATAATTACTACATAAGAATAGTTAAATAATCAAGAATTTTTATTAGTTCATATACTAAAGACACACAAAGAAAGTTTTCTACATTTCACAAGTTTAAAATATATATGAAATATATATATTACCAGCAAAGAGTTCAAAGGTGAAAGAAATTTCTCTAAAACATCAGTATTAATAAACAATCTTAGCCATGATAAAGAGAAGATTGAGTTTTCTTTCTGCTCTCTCTGTAAAATATTATTTTACAAGTTCATTGTCATCTAAACTGAAGGTAAAAAAAATTAGGCAACTGAATATAGGTATTTAGAGTTATTTAAGAACGTTAAACACTATCGTTCTTTCCTTCCTATTTTGCGGTGTTAATGGTAGAAGCATACTTCGGAAATATTGCAGGTCTGCTTCCAGACCACTGCAATAAGGTGAATATTACAATCGAGGGAGTTAACACATTTCTTTTTGGTTTTCCACTTCATATAAAAGTTATGCTTGTATTAGAATCTATTAAGTGTGCAACAGCATTATGTATTAAAAAACAATGTTCATACCTTACTTATTTTCTGATATTAATATAGTCAATTTGGTTTACTTTTGACCAGTGTTGGCATAATATACGTTTTTGTGTACTTTTCTCTTATTTGTGTGTCTAAATGTATGTCACCAACATAGACTTCAATCTTGCCCTTTCATGTAATTTAACAATCTCTGCCTCTCAATTAAGGTGTTTAGACCATTTGCATCTAAGATGATTATATCATTAAAGTTTAATCTACTATCTTTCTATCTTACTTATATTCATTCTATGTGTTTTTCATTCCCTTATTTCTTGTTTTCTTTTTTCCCAAATAATAGAATATTTTATATTATTTCATTCTATCTTGTTTTTTGCTTGTTAGATATAACTCTTTTTTGCATATTTAGTGATTTGTTTAATGTTGAGAAAATATATCTTTAATTACAATCTACTTTTGTCATTAAATTTCGGACATTGTATATTTTCTGTTTTGGTTATAGTTTTGGTAATGCTTAATTTTCCTTTATAGCATCCCCACTTCCAGTATGAAGATATCCTGTTACTCCAAATGACACGCTAATGTTTTTATTAGGGCCCTTTCTCAGAGGCTCATAAACTCCATTTTTTGATCCTTTAACACCATAAGACTGAGAAATATATCCACACTGGTCTCTACTATCTTCATATCATCTTATTTTTCTGCTCTGTGCCATTGAATAATTCATGTCTTCAGGGAGAAAGCCTGATACTTGTCAGAATTATGTCCTTGCTCCTCTTTTCTCACCAGGAGCTTGGCAATACATGTCTTGGTTTTCTTGATAGCTTGTCATGAATTTCTCTTTTTCTCATTCTAACACCATTGATAACCAAATCTGTTGGCATTTCTGACTTTCAGTATTATCCCTCTTCCCAGATCCCCAGCCTTTCACCATGAGCCTGGTATTGCTCAGGCTGGTCTTGAACTCCTGGCCTTAAGCAGTCTTTTAAGACCTGCCAAAGTGTTGAGATTAAAGGCGTAAACCACTGTGCCCAACCCTGGCATATTTTTCTGGTTTAGATATGAGAGTTATGCTAGCCTAATAAAATGAGTTGAAAAGAGTTTCAACTCATATAGGGAGAAAAGGTGGCTTGAAAGTATTGGCTTACTTCTCTGCTCCATCCTTCCCACTGGGGTCTTTTTCTCTTCAGTTTCTATTTGCTTCAGCAATACTCCAAAACCTATGCTCAGAATTGTTGTTTTTTGTTTTTATTTTGTTTGGTTTAGTTTTGATTTATATATTAACTGGCTTTTCTAGTGTTTCTTGGAGGGAACATTGTTCTTCTTCAAGTTACTCCATCATAATAAAAGTGGAAAATTGTGAATATATCTCAACACTTCCAGCTTCCAGTAAGCTATTTGTCTTTGTATTGACTATTTTAAGTGATTAAATACAAGTACATTTTTACATTATAATATTCATATTTCAATTTGACTTCCATATCTGTAAAAACTTTTGCCACAAATTAGTCCTATAGTAGGTTTGCTCCATATTAAAAAATGAACTGCTGAGAATAATTAGACAAAATCGTATTTATGTGAATTTGTATCTCTCCCCATATACTGTGATCAATCACTCAAGAGCATTCTTAGCTAGTTTTCATCATTTGCTTCATTCTTCTAAGAGTCTACTTCAGATGTTTAACTTTTGAAATTTGTTTTCAATATTCTTTCTTGGTTCTGGTGTCAATCATTTTTATCCAAGTTGCCTCAAAGAGACAAAAAGCATCAATTCCCTAGATTATTGCTGTTATGGAAACACTTTCAAATTTTTAAAATGTTAGGCCAGGTGCGGTGACTCACGCCTGTAATCCCAGCACTTTGGGAGGCCAAGGCAGGCCAGTCACCTGAGCTCAGGAGTTTGAGACCAGCCTGGCCAACATGGAGAAACCCTATCTCTACTAAAAATACAAAAAATTAGCCGGGCGTGGTGGCACATGCCTGTAATTCCAGCTACTCGGGAGGCTGAGTCAGGAGAATCGCTTGTACCCAGGAGGTGGAGGCTGTGGTGAGCCAAGATTGCACCATTACACTCCAGCCTGGGCAGCAAGAGTGAAACTCCCTCTCAAAAAATAAATAAATAATAATAAAATAAAATAATTTTTAAAATTTTATATATTTGAGGGGTACAAATGCAGATTTCTTACATGCATAGATTGCATAGAGGTGAAGCCTGGGCTTTCAGTGTACTCATCACTTGAATAGTGAAATTATACTCAATTGGTAATTTTTCAACTTATTTTTTATATTGTTACAGTCTTCAAGTATAGTGAACAATTAGTCTGTCTTTTAGGTTAAGATTTCTGGTTTCCTCTGAATACTCCATATTTTCTCTTCCCCAGCTTGGTCACTTCTTGTTTATCTTCAGCCCTTCTCTAATGGCACTGCCACACCCATTCTGTCTTCACACCCTCTTCACTCTTTTACACTCTGTCACACTCTTCTGTCCATCGTTCCAATTGAAGGACAATGTCTACCTCAACAGCTGTGTTCCAGTAAGCCATTAGATGCATTCTGATACATGAAATAGTGAATTCCTAAACACTGACCCTTTTGATAATTGTATTTGCATTCTGAAGTCTTTTTCTCTCTTCACTTCCCTTTTTCTTCTCCCTGGTGATTCTGCACAGCCTTCACCTATTAACTGCGTTACAAAGTCAGCTTGTGTTTCTGCTCCCCCAGCTCCACGGTACTCCCCTTGAGGCATATAAATTTTTTTTTGTATTACTGAATCTATACTAATCCTTGACATATAATTTCATAATAAATATATGTTAAATGAAAAATTGGTGGATTTATAGGTATATAAATAAGTTAAATGATTACCTTTTCATCTCTACGGCCCAGTCTCCTCTTTTCTATTGTTTCCTTTGTCTATTGATTTTTATACCATCCAGAATTTCACTGTGCAAATACTACTTTAGCCATTTTATCTTAAGGCATGGCTTTGATGTGTGTGTGTGTGTGTGTGTGTGTGGTTTCTCAGTTTCTAGACCACATTATAATGTTTTTCTGGTGTCCCTTTAAAGTTTTGATAGCCTCCTTGATTCACAAATCCAAATTTATGCACAATTTTTCCTTCAGAATATAATCTGCTTCATAGTATTTATGTCAAGACAGAAAGCCAGAAATCTGGTAGAAATTATTACTATCAATTTTAATTTTCTTTCTTACCACTACAGAAAATGGGTCACCACATTCTAAGAATGATAATTTAATTAATCTCTGGTTATAAGCAGAATACATGTTCACATTAAAATATCTTAAAAATAAAGAAGATAAATATAAAATAATCATATCGTTTAGGATTAAAAACATGCTTCTGATAGTCCTATTTTACCTATGCATATTTTCACTAAGTGTAATCCTTATTGACACTTAGTTCATAGGACACTTAATTTCGTGTTAGATTTATGTTATTTAACATATAAGATTTTTAAACTCTACATAATAATTTATTTAACTACCTCCCCTGAACTGAATATTTAGAGAGCTTTCATTTATTTTATGATTATAAATAATGTTTTATTGAACTTCTTTATGCAAGACACTTTTCTTTTATTCTCATTTATTTCTATCTGATTGATTACCAAAAGTAGAATAATTGTCAAGAGCATGAGTAATTTGAGAACTCTTCGTACATATTACCAGCTTGTTTCCCAAAAGAGATGTGACAATTTATACAGCCTCCAGCAGTGTCCATTTCTCTCTACCCTGGATAGTATTGACTGCTTTCATTTTAAACAAAGCCAAGCACATCAAAAATAAAATCTATTCTACCTTGATATATAAGTTACATTAATTCTACTTCTAAACACTGTCTCAAATCAATCCACTCCTCTTTGTCACAACTGCGAGTGGCTTGGATTTGGTCTTTTTAACTTGTCTATTGTGTAGCATTTTCTCCTAAATGGTGTTTTTTTACCTTTGTTCTAATTGTTCCCCATTCTTTTGTTGCCACCTTTTTAAAAATGACTTTCTAAACTTTTAATTCTACATCTCTCATGTGTATCATGCACCTCCGAGCAACTCTGTATATACAATAAGTACACAATAGACTCCCAAGCACAATATATAGAATTTAAAGGTATCTCATCTCATCCAAAAAAAGAAAAAAGCAACATTTTGGCTTTCGAACTGCTACCAAAATGCCAACTTATCTTTGTATATCAGAGTTTGATGTACTTGCATCACATTTTTATGATTAACTGTTTAATACCTGTCATGTGCCTATATTCCCATTCTTTGCTACTTTGATGGTAAACTCAATGAGGACAGGAACATGTCTATCAGGTTTGCTCACACGTTCTTAGTAGAGGCACAGTGTGTGGCACAGACATGATATAATCAATGTTGATGGAAATGAATTATCTTTATTGCCCCTTGCTTACAATTTTAGTCACATTCCCACAGATTTCTAAAAGAAATAATAACAAACAATTAGTAATTGACTGGTATGTGATAGCTTCTTGCGTATTTTATGCTGTGTCGCCGTATTGTTCCACTCTCTGAATATCCTTTTTTGCTATGCTATGTCTAAGAAATCACCTAAGATGAAGTCTTAAATTAATTCTTCATAATTTTTTCCTTTGTGACCACACACATCAGGATGATCTGAAGGATTCCCCTCTATAGTATCTATAATCCCTTTTGAGAACCTCTAGCAACCATCTAGATTTCCTCCTTCTCTGTACTTGCCAGTTTGCTGAGATTTCCTTGTGAAAAAAAAGGATTGCCTTATATATAACTGAATCAGTTGTATTTGTGATACTTTTTGTTTCATTAAGCAAAAGAAAGAAAAGGAACAAACTACTTCAAGCGTTACAAAATCCATACAAAAGAGAAGTAAGCAGCTTAAAAAAACATGATGCCTCCTATAGGAACAGAGAAGCTGGCATAAAGACTTACTAAATAAATGCCCAAAGAAGCTAGGACAGAAATTAGATAAATTATAAGGCCTATTTTTTCATAAAATAAGGTTATGAAACAGAGACTGTGTTTGTTAACTTCACAAGGTTTTGGTGAATGAAAAGAATATGTGACAGATGATTTATTCATGATTGTAATTTAAATGTGCCTGCTGCATCGCCAATCACTGGCAATTATTTCAGTATTTTGTGCCAGTAGGAGCAACTGATATTTAGGTCCCTCAAGTGAATGTTAAATATACACTTAACCCTTACAAAATTCTGCTTTCAAGTATTTCTTAACTTGTATGGAGTATATAAGCACTTCATGTAAGTTAAGAAGTAATTGAAGTTTATAGCACTTTAAAACTAAGGTGCTTATAAGAACTACTCCAGCACTACATCTTTAACTGACTCCATGAATTATGCATGTGACCTTGCTATCTAGATCACTCCGTTGTAGTTATGGTTTTGGGTGACCAGATGATCCTGAATGCTTAGGACATTTTCGGTGTTAGTCCCTTTTTAGGTCATTCACTCCACTTATGGTTAACAATTTGGATCATTCCCCCAAAATTCATGCCTCAGGACATACTAGTTAATCATAAAACTCCATTCAGCCCAAATAAGCTCAGTTTTATATAATTCTTTACTTGATACCATAACAGGAGTGGGGAGGAGGGGTAGAAAGAGGGGGTGACTTTTCCTGACATCAACTTAACCTTTAATTAATACCCATTTCAAGGGCTATAACTTGGTCTGTCGGGACAGAGAAAAGTGTGAATATTTTTGATAGGCAATTGAATATCTTTTAAGGCTATTTTGAGGTTGCAGAAATAATAGAATATGCAAACCTAAACCAATAACTGTTATTTACAAATTTTAAGGATATTTTTACTTGAATAGTACTAAAACCTATGTTGTTTTTAATTTGAAAACAGATCCATAAGAGTCTTTAACAACTGTAGAAGAAGATTAGAATAATGTTTTTTTTTAAACGATGGGGAATAGACAAATCCAGGATATGAGAAAATAGAAAATAAATGATGCTTGATTCCCAGCAGAGATATTGATATGCACATTAATGTGTTACTGGAATAGGACCAAAAGCAACAAAAGAATCAATGCAAATCTGGTCCTATATTTCAAACATTTTTTTTCTTTTCAAGGAGTGTAATGTATAATCATTCATCAAAAACCACCTTTGAACTCTTATTGGTTTCAAGTTCATTTTTCCAGATCTTTATCTAAAATACACCAGATTCAACTAGTTTTATCCCAGAGTATTTGTTTATCATGATCTTAATTTATTCTCAATATGTAGAACTATGCATTGTATAAAATAATGATTTTATTTTTTTGGCCAAAGTATTAGTTTCAGGAGACACATGAGAGTGCTAACTCCCATTGATATGGGAGTGCTGGGAAGGGAAGAAAGTGATCCCTTTAAATGATATGGAATGGGGGACGGGAAGTGCTGGGTAGAGGAGGGCATGGTGCCTGGCTACGTCTCCACCCCCACGGACCTAGGTGAGAACAGGCATTTTTGTTTTCCTGCCCAAATATTGCATTTCCCAAAATTTCAGAAAATATTTATTTTTAAAATTATCTAAGAAATTCTAATTTGTTTAAAATATTTATTTATGTATAATAAATACATTTATTATAAATTAAATGTATTTATTATAAATATTTATTTATAATGACTGCACTTACATATTTACTCTTATCACATTCCTCATTTTCTGTTGAATGAAAGCTTTACTTCCAACTTGTATTCATTTAGTCTATTGAAAATTAAAATTCAATAAAGTCTACTGGAGATGATGTCTCAAATTAGTTTGCCAAATGATGTCTGTAATTCACTTTAATTACTTTAAATCAGATTTACCAAGGTGTAATGTACATACAGTAAACTTCACCCTTTATAGGTGCATAGATCAATGTGTTTTTGCAAATATTTATAGACATGAGACTACCACCACCATCGGGATATACAGTATTTTTATCAACCCAGAAAGTTATCTCATGCATGTTTGTAACAAATTTCTTTTCCCACTTCTAATTCATGGCAACCATATGTATGATTTTGTACCTATAATTTTTTATTTACCATATTGTAAAACAAATGGAATCATATGATATAGACTTCTCCATACTTAGTTCCTTTCACTTAGAGTAATATTTTTAAGATAAATCTAAGTTGCTTGATATAGCAGTTTCTTCCTCTATAGTCCTGCAACATATTTCGTCTATATATGTATGTTCCAGAATGTTTTCATCAATTCCCAGTTGATGGACATTTTTATTGTTTCTATGTTTTATTATTATGAATAGAGATGCCATTCATATACAGTTCTTTGGTTTGGAAACATACACTCAGTTCTCTCGGAAAGAAATACCTTGCAGTCACATGTCATGTTCTTATGTTATATGTGGGTTAACCTTATAAAGAAACAACCAATTTTCTTCTAAGAAGCTATTTTCCTACCAGCAACATATGAAATTTTACTTAGTTTTGCATTTTCATTAGTATTTTGTATTGTTAGACTTTGTTGTAATTTTTGCTGTTATCCTTGTTCTTGTTAATCTTACTCTAGTGGATGCATGATGGTGTCTCATTACAATTTAAATTTTTATTTAGCTAATACCTAAGTGTTTTCCACATCTATTCATGTGCTATTTGATACCTATTTTTCTTTGGTGAATTGTCTGTTTAAATCTTTTGCCTAATTTTTATAAACTGGGTTTTTTGTCTTATTTTATTGTAAGGGCTTATAAAATCTTGCATATAAATCCTATATGAGGTATATGTTTTAAAAATATGTTCACTCTGTCAGCTCTTTATCTTTTTTTTTCCTAAAAGTGGTTTCAAAGAACAGACTTTTTAAAATTTGATGAGGTTAATATATTGTTTTGTTTTTTTACCTATTGTACTTTTTTTATCTAAAAAATCCGTATATGACTCAATGTCACAATAATTATCACCTCTTTTTTCTTTCAATTATTTTTATTTTAGGTTTTTTATTTAAGTCTATAATTTGGCTATTTTTTAGCAATCTAGTAAAAGCTGATATGTATTTGTTATTTTCGCTCAAGACGTAATTTTTCTACAAGTCTTGAAAAAATTATATTTTTCCCAGTTGCTTTAACTGTGTACTTTTGCTCAATAAATCAATCAATTATATGTGTGACAGTATTTTTAAACCATTCTGTTCAATTTTCTATACATTTATCTTTATGCCAATACTAAACTTGATTATTCTCTTGTTTTATATACAAGTAAATCATAATGTTAAGTTTGTGAGTTCTCCAATTTTTTTCTTTTTCAAAACTCTTTGGTTAATCTACCTCTTTGAATTTTACCTATAAATATTAGAATTTGCCAATTTCTTTTTAACAATAAAACTATGATAACTTTTACTGGAATGGCATGGAAACTGTAAATCAATTTGAAGAAAATTATCACCTTGAAAAATACTGAGTTTAAAAAATTTTGAGTCTTCTGTTTTATGAAAACAGTTTAGCTCCTCCGTTGTCTTTTTGAATTTCTTTCATTAATATCTTACAGTTTTCAGCATGTATATATTACCCGTGCTTCGTTAGATTTGTTATAAGAGGTGATTTACATTGGTCTATTAGTTGACTCTTTTTATGGTCAATGTTACTAGTATGTCAGCTAACTGTAATAAACACTTGTGCTAAAAAATTCCAATGTAAGAATAATATAAGAATTTTTGGCTAGTTTGGAAAAACTAATAATTAACATTTATTCAGTGCTTACAATGTACCAGATCATTTTGAAACAATTTATAAAAATTCATAAAGCCAAAATTCATGTAAAATAAAGATTCTCATCATTCTCACTTTACAGATGAGTAAGTTGAGGTGGGTTCTTATATATTGTTTGAAATGCTGAGGCCAATTTAGTGGGTGATAAGAAAAACACCTTTCAAATTAAACAAACGCTTAGTGAATGGAGACTAAACCAGTAAAGCATAACATACACACAAGCACACACACACACACATATAAAAATATATATATGTATGTGTATATATATACACATATACACGCGTATTTATGTATTTGTGTATATGTACATACATGTATAATGTGTACATATACACAAATATAAATACTTATGCATGCAGAAACACAGTAAAATCACTGTCAAATAAGGATAAAACAGATGAATTAGACTTCTTTAAAATTAGAACTATTGTTCCTCAAAAACCTCCATTGTAAAGGATAATGAAAATTCAAATCACACTGGAATAATTTACAATAAATAAATATGACCAAGCATTTGTATCCAGCCTTCTAACACAAATAGATATATGTATACATAATATGTTTATGAAAAATTGGCCAGTATTTTATCATAAAGGCAACACAAATGTATGTTAAAATCAGAATAAGATACCTCTACCCACTCACCATAATGGCTAAAACTAAAAAAATGGATAATAGCAAGTCTTGGTGAGAATGTGAAACAACTGGAGCATTTATACATTGCAGGGATAAATATAAAATTGCACAATTTGGAAAGGTGTTTGATAGTTTATTGTAAATATATAGAAATACATGCCAAATGCTTTAGCAATTCCACTAATAAATATTTAATCAAGATAAATAAAAACATATGTTAGCAAAAAAAGTTTAAGATTGATCATAGTAGCTGTATGAGTCCATTTTCAGGATGGTGATAATGATGTACCCAAGACTGGGCAATTAACAAAAGCAAGAGGTCTATTGGACTTACAGTTCCATGTGGCTGGGGAGGTCTCACAATCATGGCAGAAGGTGAAAGTCACCTTCTCAGGGTGGCAGACATTCTTCTCATGGTGGCAGACATGAGAAGAGAGCTTGTGCAGGAAATCTCCCCATTTTAAAATCATCAGATCTCATGAAACTTATTCACTATCATGAGAATAGCATGGGAAAGACCTGCCGCCATGATTCAATCACTGCCCACCAGGTGCCTCTCACAACATGTGGGAATTCAAGATGAGATTTGGGTGGGGACACTGCCAAACAATGTCAGTAGCTTTACTATTAACAGCTACAAATTTAAAACAATCTAAATATGTATATACAATAGAGTAAATGAACACATTTAATTATACACACAAAATGGAATACTACAAAGACATTCAAATTTGTAAAAACAACTACTGATACAACATTGATATGAATTAATCTCTGAAATAGTATATAAATATACAACCACAATTTGATTTATAGGATTTAAAAAAATAGGTAACTAATCTAATGTGATATAAATCAAATCAGTGTTTTTTTTCTGAAAGGAGAAATGGAAAATTGACTTCCAGGAGCTTTTTGGATAATGGAAATGTTCAATTTAATGAGTGTGATAGTTTTTAAACATGTTTGTCAAGATCCATAAATTTTTACACTTAAAATGCTTCTACTGTAAGTAATTTATATTTCAAAGAATTGTTTTTTTAAAAAAATGTTAGAAGTAAACCCAGAGTGCAATAGAATAAGAACCTAATACTACAGTTGTTATGCAAGCTCAGAAATCAATTGGCTTAATGTAGAAATAAAAATCAGAAGTTCCTAGAAAAAAAGTCTTCACAAAATAAATGAAGAAAAAGCACCATTACAATTAATATGTGATTATGAATGTGAAAGTATGCCCATGGATTGTTATGTCCCCTTAATTAAGCAAGAATATAGAAAATAAATTTTAACTCTTTCAACAAAAATATCACTAAATCTAAACAAAGTTGAAAAGTAATAGGTTTTGAAAAGGTTTTGGTATTTATTGTCACATTATAGATACTTCTATAACACATATCTGTAATAATAAGCTAATCCCAAGGGCTATAATATACGCTATTTACAAAATTGGTTTTCCTATTTAGGTAGGTCTTATATATTTGTATGGCAAATTTTTCTGTTTTATTTTTTGTTATTAAGAAGTAATTCTGAGAGAACATGCATAACTAAATATATTATTTCTTTGTAGATTTAAAGAAGAATTTTTTTTAACAATTGAAGTTGTCTTCTGATTCTTATAAGGTTGAATAAGTCTTAGTAAACGCAAAGTCAGAATTTTTCATAACATTTAGTTTAACAACCCACATAGATATTCTCATTTTTTAAAAAACTTTAGAAGAATCATTTTCAAGATAGAATATATTCTTTTGAAGAAGGTTATCTGAATTTCAGAAACTCCTTTTCTCCACTTTCTATATTTGTGTCTATTATGTATGCTTTTCGCTTTCAAATTGCAAAGCAAGTAATTTTACTTTAAAGTGTCAAGAATAATGTTTTTTACATATATAAAACATTTTATTTGTAAATACAAGAATGCTATTAAAATTTTAGGAAGGCCTACATATATTATATATAATTTTTAGGAAATCACTTATGCAAAATCCTTCACTGTTCAATATAAAATATTCTATATGAAAAAGTGCAGAAACGAGCACTAATAATAATAACCAAAATAAAATAATAGATAAGTGTTTTACCTATTTGGAGTTTACAAATATATGCAGAGACTCTCAGTACACCATTTCTATCACTAAAGAAGAGTTGCAATTACAGGATTTTTAAAAAATAATTTATTTTTAGAGTTAATGTTAAAGTGGATATACCTTTTTCCTAATTTAAGGATTCATAACATAAGTTTTAGTACTGAAAGAAGGTAATAAATTTCATTGAATATTTACAGACAAAAGAAAACACTTAAAGTTAGGATTGTTGATGTGTAATGTCAAGAAAAAGAGGAGAAAGCATGATAAGGTGCAAAAAATGGTCTTTTTAGAAAAAACAAATTTCTGAAGGCTGCATGAACTATCTAAATTTACACTCTGTTGCTGAAATTCTTAATGTTACATTATCTTTTGGGTTTTTCAATGAAATTAATGTAATGTGTTCATAAATATACTTGTATATGCATATGTTTGTGTGTTTACATTTGCATATATTGTTTATTTTCTATCTTTATCTTGCCTTGGTCTCTATAAACCAACTCTATAGTTTTCCAAATCAGATTTTATTTTATTTTGTTTTAAAAAGAAGCAAGTTGATACAGCTACACTGTCATCAATTTTTAAATACATTTTTCAAAGTGGCTTACAACAGTTGAATGCATTTGAAGAACAGATGAGAGAGGAGACAGTTAGAGGCTTGTTAAATATATAGAGAGTGATGGTCTTGGGAGAAGAGCAATGTTCACAGGACTACCCGCGGGACAGCACCTACACCTCCTCTGCAGCTAACAGGAAGAAACTTGGTTAAGAACTTCCCCTTATGCCAGGATGTTGCTCAGAACGGACTGTCCCAACTTAGGTGTGGGTGCAATAAATCACTGAAATGTCCTGAACTTGACTCAGCTCATTATAATGTCATTAATAAGACATTATATTGTGGCTTTAGTTCCCCTGTGGGTTTCACTTAGGCATTCAGGGAAAATAACCAAGATGGAGTCACTCTGGCCAACCCCCAGACATTTGCAGGTGCAAGACCCTTAGGAGGGAACTTGACCCTCCCATTCTGGGCAGAACCCACAGAAGCCTTCCTTTCTCTTGCCAAATAAAAGACCAAGAACTCAGCACCATTTCTGGCAACCTGCTTTCAGGACCCTTCTGTTTGCCGAGCACCTTCCTTCTGCTTAATAAATCCTACTGTACTCACTTTCTGGTGTCTGTGTGCCTTATTCTTCCTGGCCATGGGACAAGAACGTGGATCTAGCTGAACTAGGGACTAGGCAGACGTCAATATAGAGTTAAAAGTTCTGAAAGATGCAAAATTTCCTGTCTAAATTATTGAAGCTGAAAATATTTTGGAAGTTTACAGATATTTGTGTTAGGTTTATGTAGGGCAATAGCATGTAGAAGTGAAAATTGTTCTTTAATGATATCTGCAGTTTATCCCAAATGAGTAGAAATTATAAGATTTAAAAAAAATTAAGTAAACTATTGTAGTAAATTATTAAGTCAAATAGTAAGCAGAAAGTGTAGAAAAATAGGTAAACAAATGTTCTTACTCATCTTCAATAGGCTGCTTAGTCACCAGTATCTATTGGTACAATGAGAGAAAAGAAGCTTATTGTAAACTCCAGTAAGTGTGTGTAGACTACAGACTAGAAAACAAATGTGGCCAAATACAAATGCAGAAGGTAAACATACAACAGTTTCCAGTATGTCAGTGTTGAAGGTGTAAAGTTAATGAGATATAAAATTAAAAGTTACATACTGAAAACATTTCCAAAAAATAAAAATGAAATGTGATGTAAAAATTACAAATAGCTATAAAATTGGGTACCTTCAGGTATTTCTGATAGGGCTTTATACTAAATCTCTAATTCACTTTCATGCTTAGAGGAAAGTTTTATGCTTTAATTCTATTCCTAAGAACATAGTAATTAGTCAGCATTCAATACTATTCTAATGAATGAATGAATGAATGAATGAATAAAATTAACATTAACACATTCAGTCATCTGTACTTCTAATACTCACTGAGGGTTCCTTCTTGTTATGCAGATGATTTCTCTATTCTCATATTCATACTACTGCCTCCTTACCCTTCAGCTGTCAGCTTGGAAATTATATTCTCTACATCAATTTATCAATAATACTCCCAGGCTGGGTAAGGTGACTCCAGTGTGATTCTATAGTATTCCTCATGCTGTTTTGTTATCCTATCCTATCTGTACCTTGTACTACCATTTGATGTTAGGGATAACCAGGCCTTGTTAAGTCTTTGAACATATGTCCTAAAACAGTAAGTGGCACATAGAAGGGTTTCAAAAAATATTAGCTGAATGAAGACTTTAAAACAAAAATTTGGAAAGATAAGCATGGAACAGAGGCATGAGAGGAGACGATGGTGTCTGTGAGATAGAAAACAGTAGATACCCATGTAGTTGGCAAATAATGAAGCCCATGAAAGCCAGGCTGATAATGTTCATGGTGGAGGATGACAAATGATTTAGTGATGAGAGGTGATAATCTAAGTATCAAGAAATGTTATTTAGATTAGAATTTTGGAATTAGAAATTACAGGAATGATAGTACTTCAGGCACTTTTTGAAATAAGGACATTATTACTATCCAAAGGTTAAATGTTGAGGATAAGGAAAGAGAGAGGAGATAAAATTTAGTTAAAGTATCTGTAATTAATTATGGTTAAAAAATTTTGGACTCTACTTTTAACTGGTTGAATAATAAACATCAAAGGCCACCCCTTCAAAAACAAAAAACATTCAAGACCACAAAGATTACCAAAAGTTTGACTCTCTTTATCTCTTTTTTCCTTTCATAATTTTTATTATTTCAATAGCTCATGGGGTGCAGCTGGTTTTTGGTTACATGGGTGAATTGCCTGTTAGTGAAATCTGAGATTTTAGTAAACCCATCACTCCACTAGTGTATATTATTCATTTTAAATCCCTCATTTCCCTCCCATCCTCCTCCTTCTGAGTCTCCAATGTCCATGATAAAAGGCTGGATGCCTTTGTGTACTCATAGCTTACTTTTCACTTCTAAACGAGAATATATGTTATTTGAGTTTTCATTCCTGAGTTAATTCACTTAAAATAATGGCCTCCAGTTTCATCCAAGTTGCTGCAAAAATTATTTCATTTTCTTTTTTTTATGTCTGAGTATTATTCCACGATGTATATGTACAACATTTTCTGTATCCACTCACTGATTGATGGGCGCTTAGGTTGGTTCCACATTTTTGCAATTGTGAATTGTGCTGCGATAACAAAATGACTGCAGGTGTCTTTTTTAGGTAATGAATTCTTTTCCTTTGGGTCAATACCCAGTAGTGGAATTGCTGGATTGAATGGTAGTCTGCTTTTAGCTCTTTGGAAATCTCCCTACTGTTTTCCGCTGAGGTTGAAGTAATTTACATTCCCACTAGCAATGCATAAGAATTCCCTTTTCACCATGTCCACAGCCACATCTTTTTTTTTTTTTTAATTTTTCATAATGACCATTCTGGCTGGGGTTAGGTGGTATCACATTGTGGTTTTTATTTGCATTTGCTTGACCATTAGCGGTTTTGAACATTGTTTCATGTTTATTGGCTATTTGTATATCTTCTTTTGAAAAGGCCAGGCGCAGTAGCTCACGCCTGTAATCCCAGCACTCTGGGAGGCCGAGGCGGGCAGATCACCTAAGGTCAGAAGTTTGAGACTAGCCTGGCCAACCTGGAGAAATCCCGTCTCTACTAAAAATACAAAAATTAGCCAGGTGTGGTGGTGCGTGCCTGTAATCCCAGCTGCTCGGGAGACTGAGATAAGGGAATCCCTTGAACCCAGGAGGCGGAGGTTGCAGTGAGCCAAGATCATGCCATTGCACTCCAGCCTGTGCTACAAGGGGAACAAGAGTGAAACTCCATCTCAAAAAAAAAGAAAGAAAAGAAAAGTGTCTATTCATGTAATTTGCCCAATTTTTGATGTGATTATTTGTGTTTTTTAAATTAATTTATTTTTTTTTATCTGGCTGATTTGTTTGAGCTTCCGGTCTACTCTGGTTATTCGTCCTTTATCAGATGTATAGCATTCAAATATTTTTTCTCCCATTACGTATTTTTTTTTCTGTGTTGACTATTTATTTTGCTGGGCAGAAGCTTTTTAGTTTAATTAGGTCCCTTTTATTTATTTTTGTTTCTGTCGCATTTGCTTTTAGGGTTTTAGTCAGAAATTTCTGTGCCTAGGTTAATGTCCAGTAGAGATTTTCTTAGGTTTCTTTCTAGAATTTTTATGGTTTCAAGTCTTAGATTTAAGTCTTTAATTCATCTTGAGTTGATTTTTTTTCAATGGTGAGAGATAGGGATCCAGTTTCATTCTTTTACATGTAGCTATCCAGTTTTCCAAGCACCATTTATTGAATAGGTTGTCTATTCCCTAATTTATGTTTTTGTATGCTTTGACAAAAATCCGTTGGATATATTTGGCTTTATTTCTAGGTTCTCTATTGTATTCCATCGGTCTGTGTACCTACTGCTCCAGCACATTTCTATCTTGGTTACTATAGCCTTCTAGTATAATGTGAAGTTAGGTAACATGATGCCTCCAGATTTGCTCTATTTGCTTAGGATTGTTTTGGCTCCTTAGGCTCTTTTTCAGTTCCATATGAATTTTAAGATTGTTTTTTCTCATTCTCTGAAATATGATGTTGATAGTTTAATTAGAATTACATTGAATCTATAAATTGCTTTGGGCAGTATAGTCATTTTCATGATATTCATTCTTCCAATCCATGAGAATGGGATATGTTTCCACTTGTATCAGCTGTGATTTCTTTCAGGCAGCATTTTGTAGTTCTCCTCGTTAGAGATATTTTATCCCCCTTGTTAAGTTATATTCCTAGTTTTTTTGTTTTTTTTTTGCAGCTATTGTTAAAGGAATTGAATTATTGATTTTGTTCTCAGTTTGGTTACTGTTGGTGTATAGCAGTGCTCCTGATTTGTGTAAATTGATTTTGTAACCTGAGACTTTACTGAATTCATTTATCAAACCTACGAGTCTTTTGGAGGAATTTTTAGGGTTTTCTAGGTAAATAATCACATCATCAGCTAAAAGACATTTTTTGACTTTCTCTTTTCCAATTTGGATGACCTTTATTTATTTGTCTTTCCTAATTGTTCTGGGTAGGACTTCTAGTACTGTGTTGAATGGAAGTGATGAAAGTGGGAAGCCTTGTTTTGTTTCTATTCTTAGGGAGAAAGCTTTCAACTTTTCGCCATTCAATATGATGCTGGTTGTGTGTTTGTCATACATAGCTTTTATTATTTTGTTGACTCTCTTTTAATAGTATTGTTATCTTCTTAGTAATGTTGATCTATGACTAGCATCAGCTATGATTCTGAGAAGGTATGTATGAGAAGGTATATAAAAAAGTACCAGATATGATTCTAGACTGGAAGAATGATGTTAGTGAGCATAAAAATGGTGAATTTAAAGCAAAACAGATAAGGAAAAATTGCAGCGACATTCTCAACAAACCTTTATTTTACTATTTAAATTATCTTAATGTTTTATAGATACTACTGGTTTTACTTATGTGATATTTTCCCACCTTCCATTTATAATTTGGTTTACTCAATAATTTTTTTAATCTCATAATGCCTATTAACTTGGAATAAACTATAGACATCGTTATGAAAAATTTCTACTCCTACTTGCCATTGCCCTATGTGAACCTAACACAAATCTCTGTAGAAACCCCCCCCCCAAAAAAATCCCAGTGCCAATAATTTAGATACATTTTTTTAGATTGCTTAGAAGCAGTTACCTCTATTCTTCAAACACATTTAATTGTTATGAGCCATTTTGAGAAATCTATTAAAAAACTGATGACAGTGTTGGTATATCAACCTGCTTATCTTTTTAAAAAATGTGACTTGGCAAACTTTATAGGTTGGTGTATAGAGATTGATGCAAGGTAATAAATACGAAGGATACACACATATATGTATAGAAGCAAATATACGCACATATGACATATTTATAAACACATATCCATTTTAAATTCAGGGAAATAACATTAAATAATAACGTAAAATAAAAAATTTCAGCAACAAACTGTGAATTTACATTGTTTGGTTTGATTTATTTTGTACAGGTGCAATTATATAAACTGATGTGGAATATATATATATCAATATTTTTCTGCTAATTTTATGAAGATTGTGGTATTACAAAAGACTCAGACTAGACTATGTAAATAGATTGAAGTGGAGGAATAAAATAGGCAAACATTTTGATGTTTCCTTTAGAGAAACTGAGAGAAAGAGGGAGTACGGTCTACATAAATACAAGAAAATGATATTAGAAGTTTGGGAAAAGGGAAGATAAAGGAACCAAAATTTGAGTAACTGAAGTTTAGCCATTATATTCATATGGATTATGAATTATTTTTGAAATGGTAATTAGACACAGATGTTCAACATCTTTATTTCTCAAATTTTGATGCATTCCACCTTGAGAAGGATAACCATGGCACTGAATTAAAGAAAAACCTCCCTTAGGACATTGGTAACCTGTGTAATATAATTTCAAGGAAGACAAAGTCAGAATTATATGCCTAATCAATTTTTTCCTTCTAGTAGTCCAAAAGTTCAACTTCACTTTGGTCTCCCATATTTATTAAAAGAATATATGAGGACATGGTTGGTACATACGGGTGTTTATTAATATTTCTGTGTATGGTGTGTGGATGTATGTGTGCGTATACACTAGATAAAGATGAGATGTGATGCATTATGTACCTTATGTCACATAGCAAAAAAAAAAATGGAATATTTTAAAAGAAAAAAAGCTAAGTCTATGGCCACTGCTTTTGGCAATTATATTTAGTAGACAAACCCAACCAACCCATTAATTTTCTACTAAATTAATAGAAACATAGCTTTTATAAAAAGCACTAGTGTTGATCAGACAGACATGAATTTGAATCCGTTTCTTTCCCCTTATGTTTCTTGAAAAATGTTACTAATTTAGTCCTTTGAGCATCACACTTTTTTATTTGAAATGTATCCATAAACTTGACTTAATATTTTTGTAGGCTTAAATAGAACAGTATGTAGAAAGCTACAAGCAGTGTGTGTTGTGTATAATAGAGGCAAAAATGGTAGCAATTACTTTGTGGTTGTTATTAACATTATTTTGTTCATTGTAATTGACCATAGAATAACAAATCTTGAGCAGTAAAGTAGAAATTATTTTATATTCGAAAGGTTATTTAAGATGTTTTAGTAGCTAATCAAGATAGCTTAATGTGCTTAAAAGTAAATGTGACAATAAATTACTAATTTATTCAACTTCAGATATGTTGTATTTTTCTTGGAAAGGTGTGATTTTCTCCTTATTTTTGTACTTTGTACCTTGCTATGGTTTCCTAACCTGATTAACTGCATTTCTAAGTATGAAGCTCCATGTCCTTATTTATAGGAAATGTATAAGTCCACTGCACACAAAACTTTAAAAACTATTTTGATATTTCATTCTCTAAAAATTTTGCCTGGTCATTTTTCATCCAATAGTACTTGTTTCATACTTACATACATCCTGTCATATACAAATGAGGGGTGACCACTGGCACACAGAATCACAAAATCAAAGTTATTTCATCATCCAAATGAAAGGTTATGTACTCTTTTTCTTCTCCCTTGCCCAGGTGGTGGTAGCTAACACCCCACATAGTTTTTACAAGAAGAATAGCTTATATATTACCTACATGAAAAATCACCTTTCTTCTTTTATTTCTGTAGAAGATATAAAACAAAATACTGACACTATTGAAGAAAAAACTGCTTATATAAACCAAAGAGTTTCTCCAGTCTAGGACATCTCAAGTAAAATTAGAAATTAACTACCTCACTCTTTGCAGCACTTAAATATAGTGTTTGATAATGCTGTTATTTTGTTTCTAGTGTTGATACAGTTGTAGAAAAAAGTTACTTCCAGTTTATATTGACATATTATCATCAATTATGTTTCGCCATCTGTGGACCTAATTAAATTTACCCTTAAATTTGATTTTAACAGACATCATTCACAAGTGAGACATGCTTACTAAACATCCTTTATGCAAAGAGAAGAAATAAAAATCATTTAAAATGGCCCCAAAATAATTTTGCTGTTAGCAAGTTGGATGCCAAATAACATTTCTTAAGTTAAACTATTCTAAGCGATCAGTGGTGGCTGGTTATGCCAGAGAATAGGTTGGTGTAAGGACACCAATGAATACCAAGAGTATTTTTATATTTCACTACATTGAAAGAAGGTCAAATCATTTCCTTTCCCTTTCCGACTTTAATTTTCACTATAAACAACTGTAACAAGTGTTATATTGTTAGATTTTCCAAAATTTGAATCTCCTTAGAAATAATGTTAATACTTGACATTGCATTTTCATATATGTCAATCCTGTGCCCTGGACTAAGCAAGCTCTTAACAGCCAATTTTAAAATGAGTAATGCAATGAACAGTGAAAGAACAAAATCATCTGCTTTAGCTCTCCATAGTTTATTTAAACGAAACATTTTTAAAAATATACTTTTTACTTCACTTCATTTCTCCTATTAGTAAGAAATTGGAAAGCACACAAGGAAACAAAATAAAACATGAAATAAATAGAGAAGCAGATATGTGATTGAGTGTCATCTTTCAATTACTTTTGGGTTATGAAAGCTGTATTTCTGGCACGGTTTATCTACAGTAAAATGCATTCTTTTTATGGAGCATATTATAAAATATTTCAAAATGGATATAAGAAGCCTAAATAATCCAGAAAGAGAAAAATGTGGCAATTGATGATAAATAGAAGAGTTTTGCTTATTTAATTAAAAAATATTTCTCCAAAACTGAGTATAAGGCAAAAATGGAAAATAAGCAATATTCTAGATTAGTACATGGCATTTAACCATATCTTGCAGGTCATCTCTGCACAGATTAATATAAATTAAATTCTTAGAATTATTTTACAAATAAGAGGTTTGTTGGTGAACATCCTGCAAAAGGATATTTTATTCAGTCAGCAGGCTGGATTATAGTAAAAAGGAATATTCAATCCCCAAACAAAAGAGGTATTATGGAGCACATCCCTCTAGGATTTCTGTGAAAATTGATAGAAGAATTGTATCTCTAAACCAATGTCAAGAAAATCACTAAGGTGTAATTTTGTTCTCAGCAGATATATGCTCAGCAATAAGAAGAAAATATATGATTATGTTTAAGGAGTTGGCTGTGAATAGACTTATATAAACAATTTTAAGACGCAAACAAACCAATAGATGAAAAACTGGATGTTTTAAAAACACTACACTACCAAATGCCATTTGCATGTAATCAAGGCTGAGGCATCTATTCATTACTTCATAAAATTAAGCTGGTCCTAATTGTACTGTTTACTTTTTACTGTTAGATATTTACTATTAGAGAATACATATCTCTGTGCTTCTTCCCTATATCATCATTAGTACAAATAAAAAAGACTGACAGAGACAAGAATTTGGACTCAATGTTATGAATTTTTAAAAGCATTAATTTTTATTACTAGTAAATTAGAATTGTTTGTTTTTCATTTTCTTATATTCATTAATAGACAGAAATTAATAATTTTCTACATAGAGACCATAAAGTCTCATGGAACTAAAATTAAACAAATGGTAAGTACATAAAATGTTGAGTGTTTGTGTTACATGATAAAAGATTCCTATAAGCCCATATTATCTTTGAGCAAAGGGACTGGCTTCACTAATTGTATGGTAAGTCAGCTCATAAAAATACTAAACAGAAAATCTATATGAAAACAGGGATGGAGTGCCAAAGATGCAAGCATTTAAATTGTCCCTGTCTAGAATCCCAAGCAAATTCATATTTCAAAATATGAACAAATAAAGCAGTGTGATCAATAATGTATTGAAGCCTCCAAATAAAATTCCTAAAACCCATAATCAAGTGTTAATAGCTACACTGTAGTCAATGTACCCTGGACTCAACTGGAGACCTGGTGGTTTGCCAGGTCAATAAAAAGAGTTCACCCTGGCAGATGTGGGGAGCTTTATGTTGTCATTCAGAGATGATAGATCACAGAATCAGAGACTTGGATTTATAGTGATTGGTGTGTGTATGTCTGTGTGTGTGTGTCTGTGTGTGTGTGTGTGTGATTTTTTTTTTTTTTTTACATTTTGGTACAGAAATGTTGGTCTCCTCTATCTACTTGAATTTCTCATTTTCTTTTGTCTCGTTATGCCATCATTCACTTCATTTTGTTAGTGTGGTGTTATATCAATATTGCTTTTAAAGTTTTCATCGAAGTTGGTGATGGGAAAGTGGTGGTACCCAGTGAATACTAAACTGTGAAAATGCAATAGTTATCTGATAAGAATCATTAAATCATAAGGACTGCTGGCTTAGGGAAGGGAACAAAGGATTCACTACTTAAGGAAAAAAAATGGAGTAAAATAGCACATATAGTACTTAATTTTAGATTGGCCTCTTTGGTCATCAGTGTATTCCAGTACCTGCATTGCATGTTTTTTACCTTGGTGCTCAGGTTTCAAATATATTTATATGGTATATTGTAGTTATCAAACTTGCCATTTATACCTCAGACTTCTGTTCAGGATGAAAAATATTCATTTGCTACAGTCATTTACAAGAGGAACCATTTATCTTTTCTAAAAGCCTTTCACTTGTTAAAGCCATGTCTGCATGGCATTTAGAAACCCCGAAATGATTACAATTAATATATTTAAAGTGCTATTTTAGTTTCTTTTCACATATCATATCAATTAATTCCCCAGTAACTTGATGAGACAGGAATAATTTTGTGCTAAAATTTTCTGAATTATCTCTATTTTATCCCCATATCTGGCCATGTCACAGATGAGGGAACTGAAATATAGATACTTTCTTATACACATACTAGTAATTAACAGAGCCATGATTAAAGTCTATGCTTCCTGACTTCAGATTCTACATGTTTACCAATATCCAACATCATCTTGGCATTTGTGGAGAACAGGTAACCATTTGGGGCAGAGAGGAGTGGATAGGAAACAGGGTTAAAGCTTTCTGCTTTGTCCCAAATAAATACATACTTCTGAGGTTACTTCTTCATTCTTAAATGAAGGTAAACCTAGTACAGTGTTGTTGATGCCAAAGGAAAATAAAAATGTTAGAGAAAGTTATCAAGTTGTCAAATGTAGCAGTTACACCTAGAAAATGGCAAATGAATTTAGCAAAAAGTCGAGTTTTAGTGATCTTAGCAGAAAGGACAGATTTCATATATCTGTGAATATTGGTAAATGAAATGTTGAGGAAGATAAAATATGGAAATACAGACTATTTAGAGAGACTTGGATGAAAATGGGAACAGTCTGATCAGCAGCTGGAGAAGAATATGAGTCATGGTGATGACATCTTAGGCTTGCTTTTTAAGCTTGTATAAGGCACAGAAATAAAGTGTCATAATGAAGCATTGGGTCAGAACTTGATGACTTCATGAAGTAAAGATACTGAATGCTGTTTATAGATCTCAAACGCGGGTTCAAAATTACAATCTTCATAGAAATAAGCATTTTTCCTGTTCTAATGAGATACCTGATAAAACACTTATTTCTGTAAACTTAGATTCCGGTGGAATCATCTGAGACCTTCTATGGTATGTTGCCATTCTCAAATGAATTACGTTTTACAAAGATCAAATGACAACATTATTGTTATTAAAATAATACATAATGTATAATAAAAGAGTTCACTGCAGCATACAACTTATGTATATGCAGTTTGGTTGTTTTGAATAAAGTTTCATTTTAGGAGTGATTTTAAAGAGGAACTCGAGGCTTTTATGTTCCTGCTTAATTTGCTAAACAAAAATAGTGAATGTAACATGACATTTCTTGAGAACACGATTTCTCAATAATAAATAAAAATAAGAAACTC
Organism: Nomascus leucogenys; assembly: GCF_006542625.1. Classification (NCBI taxonomy): domain Eukaryota; kingdom Metazoa; phylum Chordata; class Mammalia; order Primates; family Hylobatidae; genus Nomascus; species Nomascus leucogenys. The sequence continues at coordinate 81,885,778 of NC_044385.1, read as the reverse complement.
AAACAGAACTAGGGTTATATGCAATAATATCTTAAATTAATATTGGCAAATAAAAATTAGATTCTTGGCCGGGCACGATGGCTCACGCTTGTAATCCCAGCACTTTGGGAGGCCGAGGTGGGCGGATCACGAGGACAGGAGATCGAGACCATGGTGAAACCCCATCTCTACTAAAAAGACAAAAAATTAGCCAGGCATGGTGGCGGGTGCCTGTAGTCCCAGCTACTCGGAGAGGCTGAGGCAGGAGAATGGCGTGAACCCGGGAGGCAGAGCTTGCAGTGAACCGAGATTGTGCCACTGCACTCCAGCCTGGGCGACAGGGCAAGACTCTGTCTCAAAAAAAAAAAAAAAAAAAAAAAAAAAAAAGATTCTTGACCTACAGCTGGAAAAGGAAAATGACAGTAATGCATGTTTTATGTGTGTGGCTGCACGTCCTATGCATTTTTTCTTTTTCTTCCCTCTAGTATTTTGGGTGAATAATGTTCTTAGAGTTAACTTTATGATTTTTAGTTCATTGGATGATGAGAAAATGAGCAGCTACACACAGTCCTGAAAAAAGGTAATGGATGAAGAAAGTGAACTTTAAGAAGGCTATAGTGACTGATGAGGCAGTGTGTCTCCCCTTATTTTGGGATGTAAAACCATTGCTAATGAAAATAAGACTATATTCTCCCATCAAAAATGAAGTGGTTTCTTCCTTTTTTTTCTAATAATGTACTTAAGAACATATGTAACTGTAAATTTATTTTCTGTGTCTTTAAAGTGAATGCAAATCTTATTTAAAGCTTAATAGGTATCTTGATAGCTGACATGGTTTGGCTCTGTGACTCCACCCAAATCTCTTATTGAATTGCACTCACATAATTCCCATGTGACCCACTGGGAGATAATTGACACATGGGGGCAGTTTCTCCCATACTGTTCTTGTAATAGGGAATAAGTTTCATGAGATCTGATGGTTTTAAAAGGTAGAGTTTTAGTGTACAAGCTCTCTTCTCTTGTCTGTCACCATATGAGATGTGCCTTTTGCTTTCTGCCATCAATGTGAGGCTCCTCACTCATGTGGAACTGTAAGTCTAATAAACCTCTTTCTTTTGTAAATTGCCCAGTCTCAGATATGTTTTATTAGCAGCATGAAAACAGACTAGTACACTAAATTGTCACCAGGAGTGGAGCGTTGCTGAAAAGATACCCAAATATGTGGAAGTGACTTCGGCACTGGGTAACAGGCAGAGGTTGAAAGAGTTTGTAGGTCTCTGAAGAAGACAGAAAAATGTTGGAAAGTTTGGAACTTCCTAGAGACTTGTTCAATGGCTTTGACAAAAATGTTGATAATGATATGAACAGAAAGGTCCAGGCTGAGGTGGTCTCAGATGAAGATGAGGAACTGGTTGGGAACTGGAGCAAAGGTGACTCTTGCTATGTTTTAGCAAAGAGATTGAAGGCATTTTAACCCAGCCGTAGAAATTTGTGGAACTATGAATTTGAGAGACATAATTTAGGGTGCCTGGCTGAAAAAAATGTTTAAGCAGCAAAGCCTTCAAAAGATGACTTTGGTGTTGTTAAAGGCATTCAGTTTTATAAAGGAAGCAGAGCATAAAAGTTTAGAAAATTTGCAGCCTGATAATGCAGTAGAAAAGAAAATTCAATTTTCTGAGGAGAAATTCAATCTGGCACAGAAATTTGCATAAGTGACGAGGAGTTGAATGTTAATCACCAAGACAATGGGGAAAATGTCTCCAGGGCATGTCAGAGGGCTTCACAGCAGCTCCTCCCATCACAAGCCCAGAGGTGAAATATAAACATCAAGTAAAACAGTGTCCCTACCTCCCAGTTTCTGTGGGAAGGTAGGATACTGACTTCAGTGGATGCCTTGCTTCAAACTTCACCTTCACCTTTCCAGAGGTGAAGGAGGAAAAAAATTGTTTTATGGGCCAGGCCCAGGGTCCCCGTGCTGTTTGCAGTCCAGAGTCTTGGTGCCTTGCATCCCAGCTGCTCCAGGTGTGACTAAAAGGGGCCAAGGTACAGCTAGGGCCATGGCTTCAGAGGGTGGAAGCCCCAAGCCCTGGCAGCTTCCACATGGTGTTGAGCCTATGGGTGCACAGAAGTCAAGAATTGAGGTTTGGGAACCTCCACCCTGATTTTAGAAGATGTACGGAAATGACTGAATGTCCAGGCAGAAGTTTCCTGCAGGGGCAGGCTGTCATGGAGAACCTCTGCTAGGGCAGTGTGGGAGGGAAATATGGGGCCAGAGCCCCTACACAGAGTTCCTCGTGGGACATTGTCTAGTGGAGTTCTGAAAAGAAGGCTACCATCCTCCAAACCATAGAACTGTAGATCCACCAACAGCTTGCATCCTGTGCCTGGAAAAACCACAGACACTCAACAGGACCCTGTGAAAGCAGCCAGGAGGGAGGCTGTACCCTGCAGAGCCACAGAGGCAGAGGTGCCCAAGATCATGGGAAACCACCTCTTGCATCAGTGTGACCTGGATGTGATACATGGAGTCAAAGGAGATCATTTTGGAGCTTTAAGATGTTACTGCCCTGCTAGATTTCAAACTCGAACAGAGCCTGAAGCCTCTTTGTTTTAGCCAATTTCTCCCATTTGGAACAGCTGTATTTACCCAATGCCTGTACCCCCATTGTATCTAGGAAGTAACGAACTTGCTTTTGAGGCTCATAGGCAGAAGGGCTTTGTCTCAGATGAGACTTTCATCTGTGGAAGTTTGAGTTAAGGCTGAAATGAGTTAGGACGTTGAGGGACTGTTGAAAAGGCATGATTGGTTTTGAAATGTGAGTACATGAAATTTGGTAGGGGCCATGAGTGGATTGATATGGTGTCCCCACCCAAATCTCATCTCCAATTTTACTCCCATAATTCCCACACACTGGGGGCGGCATCCCAGTGGGAGATAACTGAATCATGGGGGCAGTTTTACCTATACTGTTCTCATGGTAGTGAATAAGTCTCATGAGATCTGATGATTTTAAAAAGGGGAGTTTCCTTGCACAAGCCCTCTTCTCTTGTCTGCCACCATGTGAGACATGCCTTTCACCTTCTGCCATGATTGTGAGGCTTCCCAGCCATGTGGAACTGTAAGCCCAATAAACCTCTTTCTTTTGCATATGGCCCATTATTGGGTATGTCTTTATCAGCAGCATGAAAATGGACTAATACACTCACTTTAAGATGCAATATTGTTTCTCTTAAGAATTTGGGAACCATCATTTTGAAATATAAACATCAAGTAAGACAGTGTCCCTACCTCCCAGTTTCTGTGGGAAGGTAGGATACTGACCAGTGGATGCCTTGCTTCAAATTTCAAAACTGAGTGCTTTTACAAAGACATAGGAAGTTTGACTTTTTTTTTCTTTAGATAAAGTCAATTAGCCAACACAGATGATCACACAAATTACCAAGTGAATTTAGGATGAACTATATTTTGGTACTTCCAAATCCTCTTAGGTGAGGACTAGCTGTTGCTGTCTTGAGTACATGTATCTGCTTAGCTGTCTCAGAGTAAATTTTTGTTTCCGTCTTTGCAATCTCCTGGTGGATTACCTGTCAGTTGCATCACATTTGGGTACAATGCTTATGCAATAACAAAATTATTTTCCTTCTCTTCTTCCTTTGTGGAGAGATTTTGTGGGTTTGAAGATTTTGTTTCTAGTTATATCTTCCCAATAATGAATAAAGAGAGAGGATATTCTTTTGTGCAAAGAATAATTGCTTCATGTTAGGTGAAAGCACAAAGCTCAGTTCTGTGAAATATGTATAGAAAAGTTAGAATACACATGGATTAGCAAATATTATAGCTAGAGTCTGACAGTCAAGTCATGTGCTTTTCTGTTCTTTAATAGCTTTCCCACACTTTTGCAAATCATATTTTGCAGATTCTCTTGGCAAATCATTTTCTATAAGTTTGCATGATGGAAAGTACTGAAAAGAGATTGGCAACAGGAGAAAAGAGAAACCTAGGGTATTTCTCTCACTGTTTCTGCTGTTGGCAGAATCTCTGACAATGGCTGCATCTTTTTCAAAATCTGAGTTCCCACTGAGCAGCCCAGGTTCTTGTGCCTTGATGAACCTCCCTTGGTCCCTTAAGCTTTAAGGGTTTTAGAATTTTCCAGCTCTTTCTAGCACTAGAATTACTCAAAATTCCTTGTTTGGCTTGGCTCTTATAATATCTTTACAAACATATTTCTGAATTACATTTCTATTACACTACCTGGTTTTAATTACCTTTAGTTTTGCACACATAAAACTTATGAAGATTTTCAGTATGCTAGATTTATGGCTGTCTACATTGGGGAAGATATAATCATCTTTTCTCTCATGTCAATAATGAATATTCAGCTATCAAACATATTTTAGAACACATTACTCATGGTAAAACTATATGACACATTTTTAATATTATACTATTCTCATTAAAATAGGTCATAATTTCTTGTTTGTGTTTCCCTTATTTTTATTTATTTAATTTTTCAGTTATTTATATAGTTTATAAATAAGCAACCTTCTAACTGTAATACTAGTCACAAATTATTTTCTGGAATAAATTTTTAAATGTTGTATTGTACCAACAAGAGATTGCAAATTGTATTAGTTTCGATGCGCAAGGCTCAAAAGTCCTGTGGAAGGGCTTTATTATAAGAGACTCTATAAGATTTTTTTTTTAAATGATAATAATCACAAGTATACTATGGTTTAAATCTACATATGACTTATTACATGAGGCTTCATACTAATTACACACAGCAATTCACAAAGGATAAGAAGGTGATAGGATTATTCCTTAAATTACTAAAGGCTGCTTACAATGAAAATATGGAAATCTTAATTAAAATAATAAAACAATTGCATATTTTGTAGATGTTTGATTTGAATTTTTTCTCTTGTTTTTTTCATGTTATGCTGATATATTTATTTATGTCCAAAGCTATTTTTGTGGGCTACCACACAGTATGTCTTGCTAGCTATCAGGCCCAATGCTGAGCTAAAGTGCAACGTTATTACAGAGGAGTTGGCCACAAATATAAAATCATGTATTTTAAAGCAGACAGAGTTAGTTTTCAACATAGTATAAGCATTTACTAGTAATTTAGGTATTTGCATATTAGTTAACTTATTGCTTTGGCTTATTCTTTTCAATGAATGGTTAAAATATTATACAATAAAATGCTCTGATAAATTATATTAAATAATTATGTTAAATAAAATATTTTATGTTAAGTTACCATGTCACATTTTTATGCCCAAACTTTCAACTACACAAATTACAGGTAAACAGGAGCACAGTTAAACAAATATGGTATTTATTGACACATCTATAGAAAGTAGAAACTTAGATCCTAGGTCACAAGAGAAATTCCTTATTATTGCATATTTTGAAGAGGAAAGAGTGATTGAACTTATGTCACTCTGATTTGCAGCATCTTGAGTCAAAAGGAATTCCCCATTTCATATCAAGAATATCTTTTATAGATGTTTATACTTTAAATGCTTTAATGTTCATCCTCATGGTTTAAAGGCATAGACATAGTTGTCCCAAGGGAAGATGGGCTTTTCAGACCCTTTTATTATCCTTGATATCTGAGTAAAGTTAGGGAGTGTACTGAATGCATGATGCCACATGACAATGTGATATAATGCTTTTAGGAAGGTAGGAGAGTAAAAAGTATAATGACCTCACCAAATTCTCCTGGTGGTAGGTTTTTAACAAATAAAAAGGAAGACAATTTAAATTAATGTAATGAACAAACAGGTGAGCAGTACACTGTAAAAAAATCCTTTAATCTAGTTTCAAAAGAGATAACAATTAAGTAAAAACCTGCAGAGCATGATGGCAATTACACAAACCCCCTGCCTTGCAAACTGTCTGAACTTAACCAGGCATGATTTCTTGCATAATAACAGAAACAAGGAATACGTTAAATAAGGACATGAAAATTCCCAGGGAACAATATGAAAATCTGAGAGACATATCCCATATATGACACATTACTATGCCTATTAATTGTTCACACAATTCTTATGAGGAAAACCAGAAAAGCAAGAGGTTTATGAATATGTATATACATACCAAGTTACATTTCATTTTGAGAACTGCAAATAAAACAAAATCCTTTATAATATGTTTTACTAAAGATTAAAGATAATGAGCTCTGTTCACAAGGGCTGATAATCTCTATTTGTTACTTAAGAAATGTGAATAATAGGATTTTATACAGTTATTTACAAGGGTACTTATGAAATAAACAGAAGTGACACTACATTTTTTTGGTCAACTTTTGTAAACAAACCCTGAGCAGCAGGCCAAAAAAATTCCAATTAGGAAAAAAGAAACCTTTTATTCATAAAGGACTGTTATTATCACAGATGCAGGCACATTAGGGATATAAAAGGCAGATGCAGGCACATTAGGGATATAAAAGGCCTCCGAAGTCAGCAAATCTATACCCCTGCCACATCTGGAAGTCCCTTTTAAAAGATGATGTGGTTTATCCCATGTCATTTTAAATCTACAATTTATCTTCACAACATATTTTAAATTAATCCTAATCCTTTTACTTCACTGGTTTATGTGATGAATTCTAAATATGTATCCCAAGAAATATAAAAGTCCAGCAAAAAGTCAAGAGAAATATAGAATTTGGTATATAATTATCTTTTTTATAACGTTAAATTTTAATTATTTAAAAAATGTTACAACATAAAAGACAATTTGAGAAGGAAAAGACCACCAGTAAACATACAACTCTGATATGAGTACTGCTAAAGTTTCAATATATTTATCCAAATATTCTTTTGTCATTTTCATTATTTTAGTAGTTGGGTATTAAAAGTAGTCAAGATGGGTCTTATTGTTTCACATACTGCTTTTTAAAAATTTAATATTAAATACTGATAATAGTTCATATGATTGAATGTATTTCAAAAAGAATTCCATTCTTTGAATATGCAACTATATATTTAACAAACACCTTTATGTAACAGTTTCTATGTTTTATTGTCAGATTAGCAGAAGGAACAATTTTTTTTTCATTTAAATCTATGTACATCTCTGCTTTTTTTCTTTCCAGGTATTCCTAAAAGTAGAAATGCTGGACATTGATATATGAACACTGTTAAGAGTACTGATACACATTGCATACAGGTTTTTGTGATAAGTTTTTAAAATAATTGGATAAATACCCAGTGGCACCTTTTCTGGATTTTATGATAAGACTATGTTTGACTTTGTAAGAAACAACCAAAACATATTCCAAAGTAGCTATAGCATTTTGCATTTCAGTCAGCAATAAATGATACTTTTGCAGCTCCACATCCTTGTCAGCATTCAGCATTGTCAGTTTTCTGGACTTCGGGCATTGATGTGTTGCATTAGACCACCAATTACAAAACTATCAAGCTATATAATCTATAACCTTCCTCAAATCATATGTATCAGTTTAAGTCATTAAAATTGATCATTTTGAAACACAACATCAAAAGGATGATGGAAGGGGTGGTTCCAGCTTTCATCTCCCCATAGAAACACAGATTTTTCAACTACTCATGGACAAGAATATCTTTGTGGAAGCCTCAGAATCTAAGTTTCCAGCACTTCAGTGGAACAAAAGTCTGAGAGGAGTTGCATTGAATAGAGTAAAAACAACAATTTAAAATTACCTGTGCCCCCTGACAACACAGCTCAGTGACAAGAGAGGCTGTTTCGGCTTATGATTTCCTCTTAGGCGAATGTGAGAGTGAAATTCGCTCTCAGCTTCTCTAGCCTTACAGAATACTGTCCAGGAAGAACAGTTCTGTCTTGTCCTGCTTAGAATATTGAGGGGATTTTCATGGCTAAATTGTCTGGGGCAGCTTGGAGCAGGGTAAAGGGGCAGAAGTACACAGCAACTTGCACATGGTTCTCAACATCAAACCGCAGGTGTTCCTAATATCTCAAAGACTTCACCAAGAGGCTCATTCATAAACCTCACAGGGTTGCCTGCCTGTGGATCCCCCCATCAGCCAACCTGTACCCTCAGAACTCCACACACCCTTCTGTGTATGGCACCCTATGGATTCTCATGTACCACTCAAATGAACCCCTACAGAGAGCACACAGATCTCAGTTGCAGGTGGAGATCTTTGCAACCAGCTTGGCTCTGATGGTTTATGAGAAGGTGCACAACCTTCACAAATTCAGAGCACTTATCTAGGGAAAATATATAGGATTCTGTCAGCATCAGGCCTGGTTTTCCAACATTAAGAGAAGGCACAACATCCTAAGATTTGGTTCCAAAGAGGAAACTAGAGGAGTGAAGTGGTGTATTCATAGACAAGGTGTGAGAGACCCCTAGAAAATCTAGCTAGGCTCACAGATGAAGGTCTTTCTCTCCCAAAGACAGTAAGTAAAAACTGAAAGGTGACCACATCTTCAAACACAAAGACAGTAATTCAAGGCTTCAAGGAATATGAGGAATCTAAGAAATATTATATCACCAAGTGGGTGGGGAAAGACCCCTTGGATAATTAATTGAGATCGAGTTGCCTGAACAAGAATTCAAAATAATCATCTAAAATAAAACTCAGTGAGCTACAAGATAACACATAGATACCTAAACAAAATTAGGAAAGTAAAACAGAAATAAAATGAAAAGTTCAGCAAAGAGATAAGAAGCATAAAAATAACTAAATAGAAATTCTGGTGGTGAAGAATATAGCATCTGAACTAAAAAAAAATTAATGGAAAGCTTCAACAGCAGACTACATCAAGCAGAAGAAAGAATCAACAAACTCAAAGACAGATTATTTGAAATTCAAGTCAAAGAAAAAGAAAATGATAAAAGAATAAAAATGGATGAAGAAAGCCTATAGGATTATGGGACACCATTTAGCAAAGAAATATATGCAATACAGGAATCCCAGAAGAAAGACAGACATCATAAGAAACGGAAACAGTATTTAAACAAATAGATGGCAGAAAACTTCCCAAACCTGGAAGGGAAATTAATATCCAGATACATGGAGCCCAAAGAACACAAAATAGCTTCAGCCTAAAGAAGTATTTGTGGAAACAAATTATAATCAAATTGTTAAAAGAGTTAAAAAAAAAGAAAATTTCAAAAACAGCAGATGAAAAATAACTTGTCACAAACAAGGAAGCCCTCCTAAGACTATCTGCCACTTTCTTAACAGAAACCTTGTGGGCCAGGAGAAAGTGTAATAATATTCAAAGTGTTGAGGAGAAGCAAACAAATAAACAAACTGCCAATTAAGGATACTATACACAGCAAAACCACCCTTTAGAAATAAAGGAGAAATAAAGCTTTTCTAAAAAAAAGCAGAAGAGTGAGTTTCTTACCGCTAGACCTGCCTTACAAGAAATACTACACGGAATACTTCGAGTTGAAAGAAAAGAATAAAAATCAGTATCATTAAAATGTACAAAGGTACAAAATTCGGTGGTAAAGTATGTAATGAAATTTATAATATTCTAGCGCTATAATGGTGGTGTATAAATCACTTTTAAATCTAGTAAACTGAGTAAAGACAAAATTTTCTAAAATAATTGTAGCTACAATAATTTGTTAATAGATACACTATATAAAAAAATATAAATTATAATGCCAATAACAAAATCAAGGAAGAAAAGAAATACAATTTTAGAATTGTGTATGTGATTGAAGAGAAGTTGGCATCAGCCTAAAACACACTAGTATAATGATGAGATAATTTATGTAAGCGTCATGGTAATGGCAAATTTAAAAAAGAGTAGTAAATACACAAAAAATAAAGAGAAATAAATCAAGCCATATTACTACAAAAAAAAAAATTCCCATCCCAAAGGAAAACAAGAGGGCAAAACGATCAAAGTAACTGCAAATAAAGTGGGGAAAGGTTAACAAAATAGCAAAAGTCGTTACCTGTCAATAATTACTTTAAATGAAGAAGAATTAAATTTCCATTAAAACACATTAAATGATTGGATGATAAAAACACGATTTAACTATATGCTACTTAAAAGAGACAGCTTTATCTTTCAGAACACCAGCAAATACAAAGAAAAGGGATAGAAAAAGGTATTCCGTGCAAACAGTAAACACAAAAAGCTTGGATGGCCATACTAGTTTCAGGCAAAATAAGGAAAAACTGTCAAAAGAGACAAAGAAATACAATACTGTGATAGAAGAGTCTTTTTAGAGAATATAGCAATGTAAATACATATGCACCCAACACTAGAGCACCTAAATGTGTAAAGCAGATATTAACAAAATAGAAAAATAAATAGACAACAGAACAATAATTGTAGCAGGCTTCAATATTTCACTTTAAACAAGGATTGATCATCTGGCAGGAAACAAAAGAGAAAAAATCAGACTTGAACTACACTACAGATCAACTATACCTACAAGACATATACGTAACTTTTCACCCAACTGCTACAAGAGACACAATCTCCACAAGCACAGATGGAACATTTTCCAGAATAGATATTGGGACACAATGCACATTATAACAAATGTAAAAAGATTGAAATGACATCAAGTATCTTTTCTGACCACAATGATGTAAAACTAAAAATCTAAAGAGGAAAACTGGAAAAATCATGAATACATGGAAATCAAGTCACTCAATTCTGAGTACTTAATAGATCAAAAAGAAATGAAACGAAACGTTTTTAAAAACCTTAAAACACGTGAAGATAGAAACACAATATACCAAATCTTACATGATACAGCAAAAACAGTTCTAGAAAGAAAGCCTATAGCAAACACCTATATTAAGAAAATAATAATATCTCAAATAAATGACCTAACTTTAGACTTCAAGGAAATAGACCAGGGATATAAAACTAAGTTAGCTTAAGAAATGAAATACTAAAAAAGATTAGAACAGAAATAAATGAAATAGAAACTAGAAAAACAGTAAACAAGATCAATAAAACTTAGTTGTTTTTGAAGTATAAACAAAATTGTCAAACTTTAGCTAGAATATTTTTAAAAGCCCCAATTAATATATTGTAATTTAAAGAAGAGACATTACAACTGAAAGTATAGAAATACAAAGGGTTCTAGAGACTAGTATGAACATTTCCTTGCCATCAAATTGGAAAACTGAGAAGAAATAGATAAATTTCTAGAAACATACAACCTATCAACAAAGAAAAGCCTAGGACATAATGGCTTCACCACTGATCTCTAACAAACACTTAAAGACTTAACAACAAACATTTTCAAAATTTTCAGAAAAACTGATGAGAATATAGCATTTTCCATCTCATTCTCTGTGACCAGCATTACCCTGATACCAAAGTAAAACAAATATATGACAAGAAGAAACAATTAAATGCCTATATACCTGATTAACATAGATGCAAAAATTATCAAATAATAGTTGCTAACTGAAAACAACATCACATTAAAAGGATCATAAACCATGATCAAGTGGCATTTATCTCTATGATTCTTGGATGGTTCAACATATAAAAATCAATTACTGTAATACACCACATTAAAAGAATGAAGAATAAAAATCACATGATCCTCTGAATAAATGTGAAAAACCATCAGACATAACTTAACATTTATTTGTAATAGAAAACTCTCAACTAATTAGGTATAGAAAGAATGCACTTCAGCATAATAAAGGCCACATATAACAAGCCTGTCACTAATATGATACTAAACTGTCAAAAGCTGAAAGCTTTTACTCTAAGATCAGGAACAAGATAAAGGTGTCCACCCTTACAACATTTATTCAACATTGTATTGGAAGTCTTAACCATAGACAATAGGCAAATAAAAGAGACAGGGTTCATCTGAATCAGAAAGAAAAAAATTCAAATTATATCTTTTTGCCAATGACATGATCCACTTACATATAGAAAACCCTAAAGACTCCATCAAAAGCTGTAGAACTAATAAACAAATGCAGGAAAGTTGCTGGTTACAAAATCGACATGAAAAATAGCTGTTTCTATATACTCAAAAAAAACTATTCAAAAAAGAAAATAAGAAAACAAAATGTTCAAGCATACATTCAATCAAGGAGGTGAAAGAACTATACACTGAAAATTATAATACCTCGAGGAAATAAAGTAAAGTAGACATAAATAAATAGAAAGATATCACTTGTTCATAACTTGGAAGAATTTATATTGTTAAAATGTCTATACTACACAACCTGATTTACAGATTCAATGTAAACCTATTCATATATATTACAATGCCAATGACATATAGAGAAATAGAAAAAGAAACTTAACTTTTATATAAAACCACAGGAGATCCTGAATAGTCAGAGCAATATTAAACAAGAAGAACAAAGCTGGAGGCATCATACTTTCTGATTTCAAATTATGTCGTAAGCTTACAGTATTTGAAACAGTATGCTTCTGGCCAAAAAAAAAGTAGATACATAGACCAATGAAATAGAGTTGAGGGCTAAAATATAAACTCATACCTACAAACTTCTTAATTTTCTACAAAGATGCCAAAAATACAGACTTCAGTGAAATACCTAGATCTAGTCTTGTCAGAGGGGACTAGAGCACTAGGCAAAGAAAAGATTAAGGCCGTCTATTAGTCCATTTTCATGCTGCCAATAAAGACATATCTGAGTCAGGGAAGAAAAGGAGGTTTAATTGGACTTACAATTCCACATGGCTGGGGAGGCCTCCGAATCATGGTGGGAGATGAAAGGCACTTCTTACATAATGGTGGCAAGATAAAAAAATGAGGAGAAAGTAAAATCAGAAACCCCTGATAAAACCATCAAGTCTCATGAGATTTACTATCACAAGATTTACTATCACAGCAAAGACCAGCCCCCACAATTCAATTACCTCCCCATGGGTCCTTCCAACAACATATGGAAGTTCTGGGAGATACAATTCAAGTTGAGATTTGAGTGAGGACATAGCCAAACCATATCATTCTGCCCCTGGCCCATCCAAATCTCATGTCCTCACATTTCAAAACCAGTCATGCCTTCCCAACAGTCCTCCAAAGTCTTAACTCATCTCCGCATTAACCCAAAAGTCCACAGTCGAAAGTCTAATCTGAGACAAGGCAAGTTTCTTCTACCTATGAGCCTGTAAAATCAAAAGCAAGCTAGTTACTTCCCATTCCAAATGGGAGAAATTGGCCAAAACAATGGGATTATAGGGCCCATGCAAGTCTTATATCCAGTGGGGCAGTCAAATTTTAAACTCCAAAATTATCTCCTTTGACTCCAGGTCTCACATCCAGGTCATGCTGATGCAAGAGGCATGTTCCCATGGTCTTCAGCAGCTCTTCTCCTGTGGTTTTGCAGGGTACAGCCTCTGTCCTAGCTGCTTTTACAGCTGATGTTGAGTGTCTGTGGCTTTTCCAGGTGCCTGGTGCAAGCTATTGGTGGATCTACGATTCTGGGGTCCGGAGAATTGAGGCCCTTTTCTCACAGCTCCACTAGGCAATGCTCCAGTAAGGACTTGGTGTGGGGGCTCCGATCCCAAATTTCCCTTCTTCACTGCCCTAGCAGAGGTTCTCCATGAGGGCCCTGTCCCTGCAGAAAACTTTTGCCTGGGCATCCAGATATTTTCATGCATCTTCTGAAATCTACATGGAGATTCCCAAACCTCAGCTCTTGACTTCTATGTACCCACAGGCTCAACACCATGTGGAAGCTGCCAAGGCTTGGGGCTTCCACTCTCTGAAGCCACGGCCTGAGCTGTACCTTGGCCCCTTTCAGCAACACCTGGAGCAGCTGGGACAAGGACACCAAGTCCCTAGGCTGCACACAACAAAGGGACCCTGGGCCTGGCCCACAAAACCACTTTTTCCTTCTGGCCCTCCAGGCCTGTGATTGGAGGGGCTGCTGCGAAGGTCTCTGACATGGCCTGGAGACGTTTTCCCCATGGTCATGGAGATTAACATTAGGCTCTTTGCTACTAATGCAAATTTCTGCAGCCGGCTTGAATTTCTCCCCAGAAAAATGGGTTTTTCTTTTCTAATTTTTCCAAACTTTTACACTCTGCTTCCCTTATGAAACTGAATGCCTTTAACAGCACCCAAGTTACCTCTTAAATGCTTTTTTATTTAGAAATTTCTTCTGCCAAATATCCTTACTCATCTTTTTCAAGTTCAAAGTTCCACAAATCTCTAGGGCAGGGGCAAAATGTCACCAGTCTCTTTGCTAAAACAAAAGAGTCACTTTTACTCCAGTTCCCAAGAAGTTCCTCATCTCCATCTGAGATCACCTCAGTCTTGACCTTATTGTCCTTATTGCTATCAGCATTTTGATCAAAGCCATTCAACAAATCTCTAGGAAGTTCCAAACTTTCTTATATTTTCCTGTCTTCTTCTGAGCCCTGCAAACTGTTTCAACCTCTCCCTATTACCCAGTTCCAAAGTCACTTCTACATGATCATGTATCTTTTCAGCAATGCCCTACTTTACTGGCACCAATTTACTGCATTAGTCTGTTTTCAAGCTGCCGATAAAGACAAACCCAAGACTGGGAAGAACAAGTTTTTTAATTAGACTTACACTTCCACATGGCTGCAGAGGCCTCAGAATCATGGTGGGAGGCAAAAGGCATGTTTGATATGGTGGCAGCAAGAGAACACAATGAGGAGGAAGCAAAAGCAGAAACCCCTCATAAACCCATCAATTCTAGTGAGATTTATTCACTATCACAAGAATAGCACAGGAAAGACTGGCCCCCATGATACAAATACCTCCCCCTAGGTCCCTCCCAAAACACATGGGAATCCTGAGACATTCAATTCAAGTTGAGATTTGAGTGGGGACACAGCCAAACCCTATCAGGCCATCTCCTACTTTCCCCTCCCACAAACCCTCAAATAAATGAGGGGATTCTTAGGTATTACAGGATTCTCAGATTATGGATACCTGGGTGTGGTAAGATAGCTTGTCCCTTATATAACCTAATAAAGGAAACTCAGTCAACTAAGACTCACTTCTTAATTTGGAAACCAGAGGCTAAAAGGGCATTTGACCAATTGAAACAAGTCTTGCTTGAGGCACCGCCCTTCGTCTTCTCATAGGTAAGACATTCAAACTTTATGTATCAGAAAGGAAGGGAATGACTTGAGGTTCAGCCCAGCAGGCTGTAGGCTACCTAAGCAAGGAGCTTGATTTGGTAGCTAAAAGATGGCCAGCCTGTCTACAGGCAGTTGCAGCAGTATCTTTGCTGGTGCCAGAGGCTACTAAGTTAACCAAGGGGGATAACTTAACCATTTATACCCCACATAATGTGGCAGGACTGGTGTCTTCTAAGGGGAGTCTCTGGATAATGGACAACTGCTGCCTCTAGTATTGAGCTCTGCTATTAGATCTGCAGTCCAGTTAAGAACATGACCCTTCCGGCCAGGTGCAGTGGCTCATACCTGTAATCTCAGCACTTTGGGAGGCCAAGGTGGGCAGATCACAAGGTCAGGAGATCAGGACCATCCAGGCTAAAACGGTGAAACCCTGTCTCTACTAAAAATACAAAAACAAAATTAGCTGGGCATGGTGGTGGGCACCAGTAGTCCCAGCTACTCGGGAGTCTGAGGCAGGAGAATGGCGTGAACCTGGGAGGCGGAGCTTGCAGTGAGCCAAGATCGAGATCACACCACTGCACTCCAGCCTGGGCGATAGAGACTCCATATCAGAAAAAACAAACAAACAAAAAAACCTGACCCTCTAATCCCAGCCACCATTCTCCCAGAGGAAGTTGGGGAGCTTAAACATGACTGCATACAGATAGTAGTGCAAACCTATGGAGCCAGAGAGGACTTCAAAGAAACTACTTATAGAACACAGACTGGATTCTCTTTATGGACAGAAGTTATTTTGCAGAACAAGGGATCCATAAAGTAGGATATACAAGAATATGAATGATATTATTGAGAGTGTGCCTCTCTCCTTGGGCACAAGTGCTCAATTAGCTCAGACAATAGCCCTTATGAGGGTGTTTGAATTAAGCAAAGGGAAAGCAGTTGATATTTATACTGATTCTAAGTATGTTTTCCTAGTCCTTCAGGCTCATGTCACAATCTAGAAAGAGAGGAACTTCCTCACAGCTAATGGTTCTCCCCTTAAATACCATCAGGAAATTAACAGATTCTTATCCTCAGGTTTGCTTTCATGAGAAGTGGCAGTAATACCTTGTAAAGGCCACTAAAAGGGGATGGATGAAATAACCGAGGGTAAAAAGTTGGCTGACTAAGCAGATAAATTGGCAGTAAGAAGGTCCCAGATTTCTTATCTACTAGAGACCCTTCTGATCTGGGAGGGCTCTGTAAGAGAAATAAATCCTCAATATTCTCCTGCATAAGTAGAATGGGCCACCTCTCAGGGATACACCTTTCAGTCCTTAGGATCGCTACAATAAGAAGATGGCAAACTTCACCTAACAGCTTCCAGCCAATGGAAAGTTCTTAATATCCTTCTCCAAGCCTTCCACCTAGATAAAGATAGAACCTATCAATTGCCCCAATGGTTGTTCTCAGGGAAAATTCTGCTACAAATAGTCAAATAGGTCATTAATGCTCGTGACACTTGCCTTAAAAATAATCCCCTCAATCAATGGCTCTTCCCTGCAGACTCCCAAAGAACAGGAGGCTACTTGGGGGAAGACTGGCAGATAAATTTACCCACTGGCAGATAAATTTACCTGTAAAGCCAAAGAAAAGCAGCATCCAGTGTCTCCTGATATGAGTAGATACCATCAATAACTGGGTAGAAGCATTTTCATGTTGGACA
The DNA here is from genome assembly GCF_006542625.1 of Nomascus leucogenys. NCBI lineage: Eukaryota > Metazoa > Chordata > Mammalia > Primates > Hylobatidae > Nomascus > Nomascus leucogenys. Next base: position 81,869,033 of record NC_044385.1, on the reverse strand, counting down.
AAGAAAACCTCTGAGGTGATAAAAGTACCAATTGATGAAATCATTCCTTGCTTTGGACTTTCTAAATACCTCCAGAGTGGTAATGGCCCCTTGTTCAAGATGACTGTCACCCAGAGGGTCTCAAGGACACTAGGCATACAATACCATGTTCATTGTGTTTGGTGACCACAATCCTTGGGAAAGGTAGAAAAGACACATGATATTATCAAAAGGCACCTCAGAAAACAGTCTCAAGGGACTTCTCTCTCCTGGATTACTCTTCTCTCCATAACCCTACTACTTGTTAGAAACACCCATTTGAATCTGGGTTTAGGTCCCTTCGAAATGATATATGGACAGCCTTTTCTCATCAGTGATTTCTTGCTAGACCAAGAAACTTCTGATATGATTAAACATGTAACTACTTTGGCCCATTTCCAACACAAACTGAAGCAACTGTAGGAGGCCCAACCCCGTGAACTAGGCCACCACCACCTCTATTCAACCCAGGGGACTTAGTGCAGGTAAAGGCTCTTCCTTCTCTTTCTCCCTCTTTAGGCCTGGTGTGGGAGGGACCTTACATTGAACTTCGTTTTTTTTTTTTTTTTTTTTGAGACAGTCTCACTTGGTCGCTCAGGCTGGAGTGCAGTGGCATGATCTTGGCTTACTGTAACCTCTGTCTCCCAGGTTCAAATGATTCTTGTTCCTCAGCCTCCTAAGTAATGGCAATTAGAGGCATGCACCACCACGCCCAGCTAATTTTTGTATATTCAGCAGAGACAGAGTTTCATCATATTGGCCAGGCTCATCTCAAACTCCTGAGTGATCCACCTGCCTCGGCCTTCCCAAGTGTTGGAATTAGAGGCATGAGCCAAGGCACCCAGGCACATTGTACTTCTTTCTACCCCTTTGGCAGTGAAGGTCACTGGAATAGACTCTTGGATTCATTATACTCTAGCAAAGGCCTGGAGAACTGACAGAAATACCTCAGAAGAGCACCCAAAGCTCTTCTGAAGAAATCGGAGACCTCAGGCTAAAGATCACAAAAGAGAAGTGTCAATAATGAACTTTCCATGGATAGCCTCTTTATTCCTGCTTATTCTTGTGGTTCTCACCTTCATTTCATTCCTCACCATAAGGTATCTTTGTCAAGGACCCCTTAATCCTGAATTCCCACAGGAATTTTTTTACTCACCTAAACAGTAATCTCTCTTCTAGTTTAACTGGCCCCATACAACATTTAGTTTCTTTCACCAGGGTGAAACAGCTCTGGCCCCAATATTGTTTTCAGAATTATTAGCCTATTTACTTCTTATTTCTCTTATCTTTGGCACTAGATTTTTCCCTTTTAGCTCCTCTTTGTGTAATATACATATTTGGTGCATGAATATTTAAGCTCTGTGACGATTAATATTGTTAACTTGATTGGATCGAAGGATGCAAACTATTGCTCCTGGGTGTGCCTGCGAGGGTGTTGCCAAAGGAGATTAACATTTGAGTCAGTGGACTGGGAAAGGCAGACCCACCCTCAATCGGGGTGGGCACAATATAATCAGCTGTCAGTGTGGCCAGAATAACAACAGGCAAAAGAATGTGGAAAGACTAGACTGATTTAGACTTCTGGCTTTCATCTTTCTCCTCTGCTGGATGCTTCCTGCCCTCAAACATCAGACTCCAAGTTCTTCAGCTTTGGGACTTGGACAGGCTTTCTTGCTCCTCAGCTTGTAGATGGCCTACTGTGGGACCTCACCTTGTGATCCTGTAAGTCAATACTCTTTAATCAACTCCACTATATGTATATATATCCTATTAGTTCCCTTTATAGAGTCCTGACTAATACAACCTCCTTGTAAAATTTGATTTTTCTCACCTAGAGATTAACAAACTCCAAATGGTCATGCAAATGGCCAAAAGGGAGACGATGGCTCCCTTTTACCGGGGACCCTTAGATAGAACTCTGAGAGGATCTGACTGCCATTTTCCCACAATAAGACATCCTGTCAACAGGAAGCAGTAAGAGCAGTCACTTACCTGAAACAGCAGTTAGATGAACCTACTCAGAAGTGGTGGAGCATGCCCAGTCAAGCAAAGCCTGGGCAGAGGTGCTGCTGGCCATGGAGATATCTACCTGGTGCTGTGTTACCAAAAGGATCCTGTGTTATTGCTATGGAAAATAGTATGGAGGTTCCACAAAAAATCAATAGAACTACCTTATGATCCAGCAATCTCACTTCTGGGTATACATTCAAAGGAAATAAAATCGATAAATAAAAGAGCTATCTACACTCCCCTGTTCACTGCAACATTATTCACAATAGTCAAGATATGGAAACAATCTAGAAGTCTATCAATAGATTAATAAATAAAAATATTGTGGTATATTAGCACAGTGGAATTCTATTCAGCCTTAAAGAAAATCCTGCCATTTGCAATGACATGGATAGACCTAGAAAGCATTATGTTTAATTAACTGAGCCAGTAACAGAAAGACCAGCACTGTAGTATCTCAATTATATGTAGAATCAAAAATAGTCAAACTCACAGCACATAATAGAATAGTTGTTGCCAAAGGATGGGCACAAGGATGCAGGGGTGGGGAGGTGGGGTAGTAATGGTTAAGGGATACAAAGTTTCCGTTATGCAGCATAAATAAGTTCTGGAGATCTACTACCCAGCGTAGTGCTTATAGCTAACAATACTGTATTGTGTACTTAATATTTGCTAATATATCAGTTCTTGTGTTAAGTGCTCTTAGCAAAGCAAAACAACAACAAAAACAGTAATAGTAATAACAAGGGGTAAGAAAAAACTTTAGCATGTGATGAAAATGTTTACGGCCTTGATGGTGATGATGTTTTCACCAATGTATGTATATCACAAACTCACGTTGATTTACACATTAAATATTTACATCATTTTATAGTTCAATATACCTCAATTGAGTGGTTAAAAAGCAATCAATCAATCGAGATTATTAATTTTTTCCTCATTGATCTTTTTTCACCCTCATAAAAATTTATAGACACAATTTCAACAAATAAAGCTATTATTAGTAGTAAATTTATCAACTCTATGTACTGAAGCCTTTCACAGAAAAAATAAATTACATAAATAGAGATATTATAAACAGTCAGGCCTTAGTGTGTATCCGGTGCTTTTCTAAGGTCTTTGCATCTGTTGACATGTTTACTTGTCACAACAAATTGATGAATATATATAATGTAAAGATGACAAATCTGAAGAACAGTTGGCAGTGCAAATTTATACAGCCACTATAGAAAATAGTATGGAGATTCCTCAAAATATTAAAAAATAGAACTACCTTATGATCCAGCAATCCCATTTCTGGGTATATATTCAAAGGAAATAACATCGGTATATCAAAGAGATATCCACACTCCCATGTTCATTGCAACATTATTCACGATGTTGAAACAATAGTTCCCCAATAAAATTTTTCCAAACTGGACATCTGTTTAAGTATACATTAAAACCCAAATCCTTCTTTGAAGATAGTTTTATGCCCATTTAACTAGGTTCTAATCAATAAAATGTAATTATGAGTAATGTGCTCAATTTCTGAGTCATTTACTTAAAGAAAATTGTTTACTTATCCTTGATTGTATATAATCTTACTGTAGGTTGAATGCAGACTTGATCAAATCCAGTTTAACTATGATGAATAGTACAATATATACGTGGATGAAAAAACAAGAAGATCTTGGTATTGTGGAAAAGCCCTTCCACAAGGGCTGCTTAATACTGCTCAATTCTATAATTTTGTGTTACTGAGAAATATACATCTTTCTTAGTTGAGTACTGCAATTTTTCTATGTTTTCTACAATATTCTATCATTTTCCCTAAATTATATATTGCTCTAGTTTACCCAGCTAGTATGTAACAACAGTAGGAATGAAAAATCAAAACAAGAAAGTCTGAAAAACCTAAGCTCTTAATCAGTACACGCTGTTATCTAAAGTGGCAATAAGCAAATGATAATGCTTCTCATACATCTATCACATTCAGCTCTTTCCAGTTCCACTCTGCATGCATGTACTGGTGTCTAAACAGATCTCGAAATTAACTTCTAAGCAAAACTTGATGTCAGAATCATAGGAGATTGAAAAAATCACATTTCTTGTAATTTTAGGAATTTCTAAAATACTTCATTTGTGAGTATGTCAGTTTTACTTCTAATCAGCATTTCTGATTATGCAACATTTCTGATTATTCTGGATACAGGAGAGATTTGTGGTTTTCTCCCAATGATAAAGCTATATATCTAAGTCAATTTACATTCTACATATAGAGAAACTTAGCAGATGCAAGAAGTGATTACCTTTAGATTGGCATTATTGCTAAAGATTGACAATATGAAAAATGATTTCTTGAACAAATAATGAGAGGAATCCCCTTGGAAGAAATGAAAACTACAAATGCATAACAAATGAGTTCGTGAGGTATGCCGAAGTCATATAGAAACCTGAGGTAATGTTTTCATACTTTTAAGTTCATCTTTTTTATTTTATAAGCTTCTAAAGGTCACAGAAGTTATAATTTTTATCCTGAATACTATGAAGATTGGTGAAGAAAAAAACATGTCATGATTGAAATCAACATTGTATCTGTTAGTCCTTTTGGGACAGTAAAAATCATTTTGATTCACTCTTTTCTCTAAGAAAATGTTTACATATAATTATTACATTTGGTCTATGTTTCCTCTGTTTAGACAATGGCTTAGATCATGGGTCAGTAAATATTTTAACTATTCCAGTTATTAATATTTTAGCCTTTGCATACTATAGGGTTTCTGCTGCAACTACTTGATTCTGCCAATGTATTGTGAAAACATCCATAAGACAATACATAAATGAGTGGGCAGACATGTGTTCACTAAAATTTTATTTATAAAGTCAGCAATCTATAAGTCATAGTTTGCTGACCCTTGATTTAGATCAGTGCAGTTCAATAGAATTTTCTACATTAATGGAAATGCTCTGTCTGTGTTGTGTAACATGAAGGACACTAGCCACATTTGGCCACTGAACACTTGAAGTGTGACTAACGTGGCTGAGAAACTTAATTTTTAATTTTATTTTTATCAATCACTTTAAAAAGAAATTTAAATAAACATGTTTTTAATGACTACCCAACTGAACAGCATGTTTATATTTGCATATTAGACATTAGTAAGCAATACATCAGCTTTCCTTATTAGAATGATTTCTATTTTTATTTAAATAAAACTTTATAGTCTTCAATTAGATCTCTATGTTGCAAATGTGGTACGATCATCTATGAATATTTAAAAATAGGTCACTGCTTATTAAATATGTCACTGTTTTTCTTTTTATAAAATTTGAGACCAAGGAGTTTTTATGTGCTAAAATAATATCTTTGTGGCCACAGGATGATTATAAAAACATTACATTTCATTGTATCATATTTAAAATGAGATCACTTCAATAACAAAAGTCCAAATGAAATTAGTGTGAGCAATAACAAAATTCTGGAAAACAAAGTTTCATTTTGATTAATATATGTCTTCACCTTCTTTTCAAAGTTGCAGTTTCTGTACTTTCAAGTTACCCTTCTTGGCATTAGCTTTCTATCTTTCTAGATAACCTTTCTCATGGTCAAAGAGAATTACTGCAATACCAGGCATCATATGTAAACTAAAAATGTCTTCGTATTATTGCAGTCACTGCCAAGGAGAACTGAACTACTCTGAGCTACAACAACTGTAATTCTGCCCTTAATTTGGAGCTGTGTTCCACATCTCCTGAAGCCAGTGGTGGCTAGATACCTAAACAAAATTTGGATTTTGTTAACAAGAAAGAAGTGTCAAAAATGTGCGGATGAGCAAAGAAAAAGATAGAAATATTGCACTATATAATAAAATTCAGTGTAGGGAAAAGGATGGGAAATAAGTAATGGCAGAAAAAAATAGATTACTTATTTTGATATGATTAGCGACTAACGTTAATTCATTTGATGTAATATAAGTTGGCTTTAATAAATCACTAGATGCCATGTTTCAAAAACCTTAGCAAGCTATTAATTAAAATTGGTTTGGATATGAGCACTGTTACATGGACTGAAACTGACTAACAGACTATAAACAAAAACTAATGATAGATGGCAATGCATTGAGGAAAAGCATGTAGTGTTTTCACTTTGGAAAAATTAACATCTTTAGGAATAACATAAAAATTTAATTTTTTATAAATATGAATAGCAATTGAGTTTCACCAAAGACATTATAAGTGCAAGTAAATTATTTCAAATAAGTTTATATTGTTTTCATTGCTCACATCTTTGAATATTAAGCTTGTGGTAGAAAAGAAGCTAATAGACGATTGCACACAGGAATTTCTTTCTTTCTTTCTTTCTTTCTTTCTTTCTTTTTCTCTTTCTTTCTTTCTTTTACTTTCTTTTCTTTCTTTCTTTCTCTTTCTTTCCTTTTTCCTTCCTTCCTTCCTTCCCTCCCTCCCACCTTTCTTTCTCTTTCTCTCTCTTTCTCTTTCCTCTCTCTTTCTTTCTCTTTCCTCTCTTTCTCTTTCTTTTTCTTTCTTTCTCTTTCTTTCTTTCTTTTCTTCCTTTCTTCCTTTCTTTCTTTCCTTCTTTCTTTTCTTTCTTTCTTTCCTCTTTCTTTTTCTTTTTTTTCCAGAAAATGCTTATAGCTGTGAACTCCCTGAAAGGCTGAGGTTTGTGTGGTATTATGGTTTAAAATATATTTCCAGTCTATTTTGATGGGCACTTAGGTTGGCTCCAAGTCTTTGCTATCTTAAATAGTGCTACAATAAATATACATGTGCTTGTGTCTTTATAGTAGAATGATTTATAATACTTAAAGTAAAATAAAAAAAAAGATATTTCCTTTAAATGGCTTTTCTGGTATGAGTCAAAGTATCAGCACCTTTGAATGAAGAGGTTATTTAACCTTGTCAATTTTCTATTGTTGAAATTGTTTTCTTATACTTACTTTTACATTTTGAATTGTAATTCTGTTGCCTAATATTATGATTATACAGAATGTCAGTCTGTCTGACCTTTACTATTAATTTAATTAGTTGTGCCAAAATCACTTGGAAAACCTAAGTGAAAAATCGTCTCTGGATTCATGATGATTATTGACACAGAGAAACAGTTTCTTAGATACATTCCTTACTTATTCTGACATAGTGCTTTTTATTTGCCCTGCACTGTTCTAAAGGTTTTATAACATCTCCCATATGGATAAAATTGACAACTATACTGATCTTTAATAATAGTTATAATGTTAATAATATATAATTATAATATATAATTATATATAATATATATTATAATTATATATATTATAATAATAAACAATACTTTCTCATTTAGAACAATTCAAGCCTTTCATATTTTGTCCATTGTCTTTCTAAAATCTCCCAGACAGCAGGGTTCCAATAGTCACTTACAAAACTGATGGAGCAAATTACTGAAACCTGGGTGAAAAAAGATACCCTGGAACCCCCTCATACAGGCCTAAAAATCTTGGGAAATTTTTACATAAGAGAAAAAAATGCCTATTTTCTTCAATCCACTATTATTTTAGACTTTTGATTATATGCAAGAAAAAACAATTTTAATTATACACATATTTAGAGAGAAGTGTCTGTTTCAAATACACATAGACACTTGCACACATGCACACACCATTTATACAAACACATACCCAAGGTCTGATGAATTTCTAAATAAAATATTAAAAATACATTGAAATATGTACTTAATGACTTTTATCCTTAATATCACTTCAAAAATATAAACCTAGGTGGTTACTCAGCCATCATATCTGATTTACATGACTGAAGAAGAAGGTAAGAAAGAAGAGTAAAGGGAGGACATTCTGACTGATTCACCTCCCTTTCGCCTTCCCAATGTCTTAAAAATGTTTTGCCTACAGTTAGTAAAATCATAAATTTGTCACATAGTCTTGTGTAAAGGAGGTTGGCCATGCAGTCTTTCACTCTAGGAGGTATTTTCCTAGTAGAAAATGAGGGCTCTCTCTCTCTGTAAGAAAAGATGATGGATGTTTTGTTTGGCAGCTAATGGTCTGTGAAACCATAGATAACATTGGCTGAAATGACAAGTAGGTATCACTAAGGTAAAATTCCTATTAAAGAATGAATTTTCCTAAAATGTGGATCTGATTATGTATATTAGACAAACACAGTTATTTTTTTTCCATTATTTTCCTATGCCTAAAGGGTCAGATTCTAAATCAGTATTACCAAACTTTTTGTATCATAAATCATATTAAGTAGTGAAAGAACAGTTATCTCAAATTAAACTACAATGTATCTGCATTGGAAATCCTCTTCTAATAATAGGCTGGTGAAAAGCTACATCATCTGTCACACAAATGCCACAATCACAAAGACAAAGACCATCATTATTTACAATCTCGAAACACTCTATGTATGTCTTTTTCATGGCCAATTTGATGTGATAGCACATCATATACCTATGAAACTTCCTCTTCCTCTAGTCATTTCCTTTTTTTAGTAATCTAAATGATGAATGAGGAAGCATATACCACATTAAGGGATCTGACGGATGTATGAATCCCTCAAAGCCATGTAAATTAGGTCCTATCACCAATAAACTTGACTCCTCAGAGGGACTTTTATATGAATTTTGTAAGCTGATTAGTCTTCTGAAATTTGAGTCTGTCCTCTGATAGAGTATCATTACTCTCCTACCCAATTTGACAAAGAACAAGAGTTGTAGGAAATATTATTTGGAAATTTGGAATATTTTAGTTCATTCATTTTTCTAAGTGTCCCATATCATCTTTTGATATTACTAATCTGGCATATCAGGAACTGTGAACACTCCAAACCAATCTCTGGAACCAAATTTTGGAATTTACTGCTTTCACACACACACACACACACACACTCGCTAACTCACAGATGCATCCCACCTTTACAGAAACAGAGTTTAAGCAATAACAAATAAAATAATTTGAAGCATAATTCTATTTGCTTTTCCTTTACATCTTGATTAAAAATCATATATTGAACACCTGCTATCTGCATAAACATTGGTAAGTACTGAATAATAATTTTAAAAATAGAACAAAGCTTTATTGGTCATTTCTGTTTTGTTTTGACTTTTGTGTTTTATGTTTGTTTTTCTTTTTGCTTTAATTTTTTTGCTTTATTATAAAATGACTTATTTGTGAGATTAACATAGACACAAAACAAACTGCATTTTTATGAACAAAACTAATCTACCTTACATTCAAATGTTCAAGTGGAAGAGATGTCATGAAAACTTACTGGAAATACATAAAAATAACAGACATGGTCACTAGAGTTTATTCTGAAAAATACATTTATGAAGCAGTTAAAATGAATTAATAGTTTTTTTGATATTTTTCTCAAATACGTGAATTACTTGAAGTTAGGCTTTCAGAAAAAAAATAGTATTGGGTAAACAGGAAGAAAAAATAGAAGACTTTCAGAGATAAGTGAATGAGCACATACAAAAAGTTATAAATAAGTATGTGCAATTGAAAGTTGACAGTAGCATATATAATCAGAGATAGCTGTGACTATAAGGAAGTGAAGAGACAATAAAAGTGAAAACACAATCTAGCTGTGGTTAAAGGGAATTGCATACGCTAATTAAAGAAAACCTTTTTAAAATTAATAGCAATAAAATAACTATAACATTTAATTACGATCATTTTCTCTGGGTGTAAATTGGAAATATATAATATTCCATACATGCACACAGATTTATGAGGCAGAGATTATTGCTATCCTGAATCCAGTGTTTATGCCGTTAATTTACAAATAGACTTGACTAGGGGTGTAACCAGACGAAGATTCAACCATAGTGAAGAGAAGATCTAATCGGTTGATGCCCGCTGAGACCCAACACTTAGCTGACTCTATTATACCACTCATGCAATTCAGGATTGTGTCAGGAACACGGAAAAATCTCTTGTTGTTTTAAATACAAGGTGTTTTATTTCAGGAGATTAGAAGCTAACATAATTGTTGGAAAGATGGTGAAGGTCAAGGAAACAACTGGTAGAAAGTGGTTATTTACAGGGGAAGCCACATGACATCTGCAGACTATCTCCACAGACTCAATGGGTGCAGTTTCAGCCACCCGTAGCTTCTGGCAGCTCCAAAGCAGTTGATTCCAAAGAACGCACCTTGTGTCTACATATCTACCTAAAACTGTTTTTTGGAGAAAAAATGATTACGCTTTTTCTTACCTTCCAAATTTTCTCTTGTCAGCAGAATCTAACACAGTGTGGTTTGGGAAAAGTGATCCTGAGAAATGTCGTTTATTGTAAAGATCTTCAATGCTGAGAAGAGTGTATAAAGTGGTGACCGTGATACTAAGTTGTACAGCAGATAATTCAGGATAACTGCTGTTGCAAGGAATAGAAGAAGTGAACGCATTAAAAAGTTTGGCTATTGTGTGATATTTTGTGGTTCCATATTTTGTAGGACACCTACGTCACCATATTACAGAAGTAATCATCACATTTATACTTTCCAAAATACAAAATAAATGGTCTAAGAATAACTTGATTTTCTTTAATGTACCATTTCAGTACAATGAAGAAAATTTATAAAAATACTCTCAAATATAAAGCAGAGACTCGGATTCTGCAATTCACCTTACTGACATGATTACTTTGACAGTAGGAGCCCCTTAAAGACATTGAATATAATGCAATCGAACAGTGTACAAATTACCAAAACAATTTAAATTGTAAGTAAAACATTTTGATGTGTGCGTAGGAAGGAATACATTACTTAATGATAGCTAATGGACAAGCTCTGGAAGTGAAAATAAAGGTAATGAAATAAAGGCAAAACAATATTTAATTTAATAATTAAAAGAAAAACCTTTATATAATGTCTAACAAATCCCAATTTTGAGTTAAGTGTATTGGTAAGAGTCTTTACTCCCCGCAACGTAAATAGGTTGCCCATCTCTTTCTTGCCCACCCCACTCTATTTCTCTGCTCAATTCACTATCTAGTCCCTACCTATACAGAATCATCTTCTTATAAAACAACCAAATGTATTAATAAGCCAAATGTATTAATTGTAAGTGTTGATGATGGAACATTGCAGGGACAAATATGGTACCAGTTTCTCTCTTGGCACCACTTTTAAATACCTGCCATGAGTTTTCATGTATTATACTCAGTATCATTTTTTTTTAAATAGACTAGATGAAATTTAATAAAACTACTCATTTTGTTTGTTTTTGTAGCTTATTATACTGATATAATTTCAAATGTAGAGAAGTTTCAAGAATATTTCAATAAATTTATAGATACACCTTATCCAGATTTGCATTATTTTAAAAAAATCTTTTCTCATTTGCTTTATTTTCTAGAAGACAGATGATAGATAAACAGACAGGTAAGTCAATAATTTGGAGACATTTTACATGTTTACTCCTAAATAGTTTATGGTAGATTTGCTAATAATCATATTGATACAATATAATAATCATATTGATACAATATTATCATCTAATCTATAATCCACATTAAAATAGAACCAATGGCCTTAATAATCTCCTTTATAGCTATTTTTTATGTGATAATATAATCCAGAAGTAAATATTGTGTTGTCATTTTATTCTCCAAAAAATCTATAAACATTTCTCAACTTTGCTTTGGTTTTTTGAACCTGATTTATTTGAAGAGTGCAAACTATTATTTTGTTGCATGCCCACAAATTTGAGTTTTCTTTCCTTTCCTACTGATTAGATTCATTTTAGATATTTTTTGTAACAAAGAACACAATTCTGATTTTGTGCTCTTCTAGGTGCACTTTATCAGGAAGTACACTATAAAGGTTTGTCCCAGTTTTTGTGATCACATGGTTAAAGTGGTGCCTACCAGTTATCTGCACCACAAATGTATACTTGTCTTTTTATAATAGATAATCTCCGGAAGATATCTGAGTCCAAATTATCTTCTACTTATCAAAGTTACATGAGTACTTTCAACCTCTATTGATATTTTCTATATTCCACACATTTATTTAATATTATCAGTCTTTCCTTATTTACTTATTTATATTTTCATTTATATCATACACATTTAGGGATTTTAATTTTATCCAGAGTTGATAATCCATTATTCATTTTGACAACTAAATTGTTCCTGATATGGCCAGTGAGAATCTCTTGAAGTTGTCTCTTTTGTCCTTTTAATGTTTGCCTTATGCCTGAGACGGTACATTCTTTCTGGTGTTACAAGAAATTCCCAGTTTATCTTGAATTTTTTCATACCTCAGTCCTTGAATCAGCCTTCTCTTCAAGGTGCTCTGCTGTGACATTGCTCCTTTGCCTTCACGGTGCAAAGATTATTTTTACATATAGTTTCATTATATATATATATACACACATATACATGTAAATACATACATGTTTGTGTGTCTTTATAATATATATTCTATATACAGTAATGTAAGTTTATATATCAAATTCCAATTAAATACCACAGCGTATGTTCTAGCACTCCCTGTTTTATAGTTGTAATTTTATTCTCTGCTATAAAGAAAACTAGCTCTGATTATTCATTATAGACTTATGTATTAGCTCAAGCTTAGAATACAAAGAAAGTCGTTTCAGAATTGTTTATTAATTACAGTTCAATAGTTATTTGAATTACTTCTTTTCAGTAAAATTTTCACGTAGTGAATTGCAAAATCTCACTCATCAATAATAAATTTTGAAAAAATTAGAGGTCTATGTAATCTAAATCTATGTATAGATTTATCTATAAAAGTAGGGAACATTTTAATACCTCTAAAGCTACATCTTATTTCCTTTCCTTTAGAGAGGCAAAAGCAGGACTCTTTTCTGATTTCTTTATAACATAGATTAGCTTTGCTTGTCCTACAACCTTATTTCAATAATAATTCTGTACGTATTCTTTTGTCTCTGGCTTACTTTCCTCAATCTAATATCCACGAGATCTATCCATGTGGTTACATGTATCATTATTTTTTGATGGATGAATAGTATTTTATTTTAATACACAACCATTTCTTTATTCATTTTCATGTTGAAGGGCATTTGATTTGGTGCCAGCTTTTGACTGTTACAAATACGGCTGATATAATAATAGCTGTAACAGTCAATAGCTATGTATGAATGTATGTATACACATATGTATACATACATATTTATATTCATATACAAATCTCCTCAAGTACTTTCTTTGTCATTTCTCCTCAATAGATACCTAAAAATTATTGTGTCCACAGAGTATATTTTATATTTTAAGAAACTAGTCAACCTTCCTCAATGTTGTACTGCTTTATTAGTACATCCTCAGCCGTAATATATTTGTGTTTCAGTTATTTTACATTCTTATCATCATATGGTATAATTTTAATTCTGGATATTCAAGTTTGTAGTGGTAATCCACTTTAAATTGATCATCTCCTTTATTGCCAATGCTGTTGAATACATTTTTCATGTAAAATGCTTTCTAAAACATTTTTCAGTTTCTTCTTTTCTAACAGTTTTTGTTCTTTGCTGGTTGAGTTATAAATGTTTCTTGTTGTTTCTGGGCCAGGCACGGTGGCTCAAGCCTGTAATCCCAGCACTTTGTGTGGCCGAGGCAGGCAGATCATGAGGACGAGAGATCCAGACCATCCTGGCCAACATGGTGAAACCCCATCTCTACTAAAAATACAAAAATTAGCCGGGCGTGGTGATGCATGCCTGTAGTCCCAGCTACTCAGGAGTCTGAGGCAGGATAATCACTTGAACCCGGGAGGCAGAGGTTGCAGTAAGCAGAGATCATGCCACTGCAGTCCAGCCTGGAGAAAGAGTGAGACTCTGTCTAAAAAAAAAAAAAAAAAAAAAAAAAAAAAAAAAAATTTCTTGTTGTTTCTGAATATGTCTTTTGTACATTTTATGTTTGATAATATTTTTCTTCTGATCTGTGAATTTCCTATTTATTTCCTTAATAGTACCTACTGAAGAGAAATTGTTGATATCAGAAGCCTAATTTATCTAGCTTTTTCATTGTGATCATTGTCTAATATGTTCTATGTAACATTCACAGGCAGTGAAGATATGGCCCATGTTTTTTTACTGGATGTCCTATCATCTTTGTTTTTAAGTCTACCCATATCAGATAAATTTTTGTACGTATTATTAATTACAGGTTCAAGTTCACTTTTTTCCATGTGGATTTCTAGTTGTTTAAACATAATTTGTTGAAAAAAGACCTTTAGATTCAACATGAGTTAGTTTCATAATTACGCATCCATCTGGCCAGTTTCTACTATTTTTTTTTTTTTTTTTTACTGAAAATATTAGCACTGATAAGCAGAGTACACCTTTGTTTAGCCACTGTGGTTTTCTACCCAGAATTTATTTCATCCTTTCCTTACTGGAGTACTCCAGACTTTTAGATGAGACTGAGTCTTTGCATTCTTCTAAGCGGGGCTATAACTGGCGTAAATCAAGTATTTTAACGCATATTGCCATCTTTCTTTTCTGCCATATATATTCTACAGTTATTTGCTCATAAAAGGAGATGCAACTTCACATGTTTCAAATGTATTGAACTCAGAATATGTGTTGGATAAAGATGAAGAGAAGCTTTCTCTCTCCCATTTGAATCTCAAGGCGTGTGGTCACAGAGGTCATGTTAGCATCATGCTGAAATCTTCAGAGCACTTTCAACAAGCAGAGATAAATCTTATTTTTGATGAAATTCTTGAAAAAATTATAGATTAACTTGCACCCACAAATAATCCACTTATGCTAGCTTTTTCAATCATTTAAGCTGGATTTAGATGGATTTCTGACTCTTGCAAGTGAAAGCACTGTAAATGATAAAATGTGTCTGTGTATCTTCTCTTCAGGTCCACCATCTACATGTTAGAGAAAAAAAAAATTCTTTACAAAAAGTGAATGGATGCAGTGATAATTTATGTGTGTGTATCATTTAGGGTAAATTAGAATTGCAATAAAACCTATAGGAATGATGAAAGAGGTCCTTTTTTGAAAGAACATTTTATTTTGATAAAAGAAAAATACTCATTTTTTTTTGCAAGCATTTTTCTAGTGACATAGAAATGTATTTCAGGAAGGACTGAAATAAATCACAAAAAACAAGTCTCTTATCACCTTCTTTATGGGTCCCTTTCCTTTCAGTTATTAAAATTTCATTTCTGAGATTAACAGTTTATTTTTATATGACTGTCTAGGCTTTCTTAAACTCTAAAAATTATGACTATATAAAATATATATAAACTCTTTGCTATTACACTTTAGTTATAAATAAGGATAAGTTTCTAAAACCAGCGGACATAATGAAGGAATAACTATATAACAATTTTTAATAATTCTTATTTTCATTATAATTTAATATTGCTAGTTGAATTTTCTTAGGACAGTATGACCTAGAAATATCGATTCAATTGCTTTGATGAAACAATGGCAGAATATTACATTAGGTGCGTTGGAAATCAAATGCACTAACAGAAATTTTATTGAAGTAAAAATTACATTTGAAATGAGCATGACACTAAGTAAGTATGTACCGATTTGTAAACTCATGACAAAAGTAATCATGACAGAAAAAAAGGCTCAAAATAGTTGCTATTAGAGAAATTTTTACATTGATATCATAAGCTATATGTAAGAATAATATTGATAGAAGCATATAAATAAATACATATGACTGATAATACAATATTAACTTCAAATGTCCATTATGCTGATGAATGTTCTCCATGAAAAACTGTGAATTTTATTTTCTTATATCTTTTTTTTGCTAAATTATCTTGTAATGAGACATGGTATTTTTCATGTTCCTTGAAGTAAAATGTATGTTGTTCAAAAAATTAATTGATTTGGAATTTATGTAAAATAAAATAATACATGTATTTTTAATACTGTTATCTACTTTTTATTAATGATTTTAATATTTAATTCATTTTGTAATTATCAATCTTTTCTATAAAATTGGAAGAACAAAGAAAATCACTTGTAAGAATGTTGTAAATACCATTCTTACTCATTTCACTTTCATTAAACACCACAATCGAAAGAATTTACATCAAAAGAAATAGTGTATTATCTGAGAATATATAAAATATATAATATATATTAATATATTATAATAATATGATATATAGTACATTATATTTTACATAACATAATATAATAATATATAACAAAATAATATAATATAGTATATTATAGAATCTATTATTTTATTATACTATTTTACATAGTATATTATTTTGTCATATATATTATGACATACATAATCTTGGATAATACAATATTTCTTTTGATGTTAATTATTTGAATTGTGATGTTTAATGAAAGTGATATAAGAGTGAAAATGGTACTTACAGCATTCTTATAAGTGATTTTCTTGGTTCTTTTAATTTTATAGAAAGATTTTATATATATATGTGTATATATATTTTTTATTATTTTTTATTTTTTTATTTTTAGTTGGAATCTCGCTTTGTTTCCCAGGCTGGAGTGTAGTGGCAATGATAGCAGATCAATGAAACCCCCACCTTCCAGGTTCAAGTGATTCTCCTGCCTCAGCCTCCTGAGTAGCTGTGACTACAGGCGTTCACTTCTACACCCAGCTAATTTTTGTATTTTTAGTAGAGATGGGGTTTCATAATGTTGGACAGGCCGTTTTCAAACTCCTGACCTGTAGCAATCTGCCCTCCTCGGCCTCCCAAAGTGCGGAAATTACAGGTGTGAGCCACTGCACCGGGCCAGATCCGAAAATATATTTTTATGATTTTGCTGAAGATAATTTTTTCAGACTGAGATATTTTAATAGCTTTTTTCCTTTTTATAATAGAAAAGTTGTAATTGTTCATCACAATACAATTTTAATATTTATCTGAATTCACTTCATGTGTACATATACAAATAATGAAATTGAAGGGAGCCTGAAAATTTAATGATTTATACTGTACTCAAGGTTAGAGTATTGAAAATATTTATTTGCTTTTGAATTTTTAGTGACTAGAGTTTAAGAATGTTAAAATATTTCTGAAGTATAGGAGACTATTATTCACTTGCCAGCAAATAGCTGTTTGGATTCCTCGTGTTCAGTTCTCATCCCTGAGTACAAAATGATTGTACATAAACACAAGAAGTCTACATTTTAGTCTAGAAATAAAGAAAAAAATAAATTTGGGGAATTTGTAGAGAAAAAAAGGCAGCTATTGCCTCTCCCTTTCTGAGAGTTACCTTGAAACTTAATGGGAAGGACCTTTATTCTAACACTTTAATATGTAAATAAATATCTCTAGATGGAAAATAGGCTCATATTTCCAGTTTTACAAATTTGGTATATGTCCATGATCCTTGGTCTCAAATTCTTTGAAATATAAACACACATATGGAATGAAATAAATCTCTGAATTTAAAAATTATTTTAGTGGTAAATTAACATCTAAGACTTGTTATTTTAGTCCAAGGCCCAAGTTTCTGAAAGTTTGTCCAGAGAGCCCAAACTGCAGAAATATAAACATATTTTATCATATTTCCACAGGTGGGAGCTAAGTAATATTGTGAAATTTTGCATCATGACATTGAGGAAAGGGAGGTGTCCTGTCCTTTGTCTTTCACCCTTTTTATTTAGAAAAATCTGAATGTGATGGTTGGTGTGGTGCCAATCATGTGGGCAGTTTATAGAAACTCCCTGAAGAGAACAACTGAACAGCAAGTTTGAATGAGTGTGGTCACTGCTCTGATTTTTTTCCTATATAATGAACCACATCCCCAACTTAACAGATTAAACAAGCAAATATTTTGTTAAATATTGTAATTTTGTAGTTCACTGAGAAGAGCAGCTCTGCTGGCCCATTCTACTCTACATGATTTTGACTGTGTTTAGAATGTGAGGTGCTACAGGTTGGCTGGACTGGTACGGAGGATGACTACTAATATGACTGGCCTGGAAAGCTGGGTCCAGCTCTCTTTTCATGAAGTTTCTGTGTTCGTCTCATGTTCTTTCGAGCAGGTAGCCTGCCCTCTCACACAGGAATTGTAAGTCCCAAGAGCAAGTCTTTCAAGATGCCGGAAGTGAAACCTGTCAGACTCTTAAGTCCAGGGTCTGGAAACTGGCACAGCATCCATTCAGCCATATTTTTGTGCTCAAAGCAGTTGCATAGCCCCCTCAAATTGAAGGGGAGGAGAGAGAGAACACATCACTTGATAGAAGTAGCGTCAAAGAATTTCTTGCCATCTTTAACCTGCTGCAGTCTTTGCCACAGAAGAACCTCCATGCTTATTTGGCATGAATCTGATTTTTATGTTACATAGGAATAGAATTTTATATTTTAAGCACCTACAGCTATGTAGGGTGTTTTTCTTATAATGGGTCTTTTGCTATAGAGGACCTCTTTAATTTATTACTCTTCAGTACTATATCCTAATTAAATATCAAATTCAAATGTAGACTCTCTTAATTTAAAGTTGTGTATTTATTTCTCTATCTCTAATTCAGACCTCTTTGCTCATTTTGTGAACTATTTTTTTTTCAAAAGTGAAAATAAATTCCCAGTATTTTTTTTCAAAGTCAAAAAGTATATATAAGTACAAGTTTTCAAAGGTTGAGCCTTTTGCTTTTTTTGAATTTAAGAGGAATATATTATTTTATTGCCTCTATTTTCTCATAATAATAATGATACAGCCTCACTATTGGTAATGTTCTCAGTGTTATTAATAACATCATGTTAAAGTCAATACTATATACTAAATTAAATTAATAAACAGCTTAATATATTTGACAATCCAAAATTTTGATGTTTTCCAAAAGTGTCAGTAACTGGCATGTTTTTTCTTTTCTATTTTATTTTATTTTCTGTTCAGATAAATGCTTCACATTTTTTAAGCCATATTAAACTTACACAAAATTGTATGCAGGTAGACTATTAAGACTCATAGGAGTACATTTAACACAGTGGAGTGCAAATGTTTTACGTAGAAATGCTACAGATAGGAAAGAGCAAAGAGAAAATTTCTCAGTTCCATTTCTGTTTCAAGAATGTGAAATTGAGGTAATATGGTGATATGGAAAAGGTTTATTTGATGTTGCTTGAAGAAAAAATAATAACAGATAGAAAGAAACTGTAGTTCAGGAGAAAGTTAAGGAAAAGAAAAGAGTTACGAGCTTTATGTAGCACTTAAGAGAAGTAATCATTTCTTTTGATTGCTTGACATTCCTGAGGACAATATTGTGCAGAAAATTTTACACTAGTATCTGAGCATCTATTTTTATAACAAAGACATCTCCCAAGCAATCAGAACCTTGATATTTTATTAAAAAACAAAAATAATGTATTTTAATAAAGGATATTTCTTAATATGAGTGGGAAGTTTAACGTAACTTTTATAACTTTGCTTTAAAGCTAGTGACAGGAATTTAGGCATATTTTTGAGGCCTGGCTAAAAAGTGGAAAAAGAATGTGGATAATGCAGTAAGTAATAACTGATTTTAGCCATTAAACAGTATTTGTACTTTCAGAATATTATTCTCAGGAACAAATGTAGATTTGCAAAAACTCAGGTGCAGAACTGAAGTGCTATGTCTTAGTCCACTGTGCATTTAAAAGTGAGATCCTCATGAAATAATAATAAAAACCCTAAGATTGACATGTAAATCAATATAAAACAAAGAAGAATGGAGGAAAAGCTACTAATATCAGTGGTCTAAGACTGGATCTCTATTTTAAAAGTTATGTCCCACAAAGAGTCATTGTATATATGTTTATTATGAGTGAGGAAATTTAGGATCAGAGTTATTGATTGTACTTTGTACTTACTGTTTTTCTTTTTTGTTTCTAATAATTGCTCACCAATGAGATAGAAACAGATGCCATAGAAACTTAAAGCAGCAAACATATTATTATAGAAAATATATAATAAAATTTAAGATCTTAACATCTTAACATTCTAAAATTTCATAAGGCTTTCAAAAACATTTTGTTATGAGCATCTTCAAACATAAAAGCAGAGAGGACCAAAAATATGAACCATCATATATAAACCATCAAAATGAACCATTATATATTTATATACATCACCTAAATTTAACAATTATTTATGTTTTTGTACATTGGTATTTTAACTTTTCTCTTTTCACTGGAGTATTTTAAAGCAAATCCAAGATATCATAACACTTTATCTCTAAATGTTTCACTATAAATCTCTGAAAAACAAAGATATTTTCTTATATAACTACAATGTCATTTCGTGTTGAAATCCATTTACAATAATTCTGTATCACCTACATAGTAGCTATATTAAAATTTCCGTAATTGCCCCAAAAAAGTCCTTTTTAAAGTTCCTTTATTTTGATGGTAATCTAAACAAGGTATATTGAAAGTAATTGTGTATCTTAATTTACCTTTTATTTTCATTGTTTAAATTGCTATTTTTGCTCTAGTGTTAGTTTGAGTCCACATGATTATTTTCCTTTTGCTCCTTTCTAATTGTAGTATAATTCAAATACTATAAATCTGACCCTTTTAAAGCGTACAATTTAGTGATTATTAGTATGTTCACAAAGATGTGCAACCATCAGCACTATCTAATTCTAGAACATTTTTGTTATGCTCCTCTAAAATAAATGCATACCCATTACCATCTCTCCCCAATTTTCTTCTCCTCCTAACATCTGGAAACCACTAATGTACTCTCTGTCTCTATGGATGTGCTTACTCTGGAAATTTCATATATATGGAATTAATATGAGGCCTTTTGTGCTGGCCTCTTTCACGTAGAATAATATTTGCAAAGATCATCCATGTAGTAACATATATCAATACTTCCCATTTTTACAGCTGAATAGCATTCTTTTATATGAATACACAATATTTTCTTTTATCTATTCATCAATAAATGAAATTTTGAGTTGTTTCTATTTTTTGCCAGTTAGGAATAATGTTGCTGTGAACATAGGCATTTAAGTTTATGTGTGGACATATATTTTCAATTCCCTTAAGAATATCTGTAAAATTGCTGGGTCATATGGTAACTCTATCTTTAACATTTTAAAGAACTCAAAACATGTTTTTCAAACTGGTTGCATCATTTCACATTCCCATTAGCAATATATACTTTTAAATTCTCCTCACCGTTGCCAGCAAATTTTATCCTCCCTTTTTTTATAGCCATTTTAATGGATATAAAGTGTATGTTGTACTGACTTTAATTTGCATTTTCCTAATGACTCATGATGTTGTACATCTTTTCATGTACTACTGTCTACTGGTATATCTTCTCTGGAGAAATGTGTATTTAAATCTATCTTTAAATTAGGGGTTATAATCCTTACCTTATAAGTAAGAAAACTGAGGCACAGAATAATTACTGGATTTCCAAATTTTCATAGCTGGTGACTGGAAGTGGTGAAACAGAGATCCCAGCTCAGGTAGGTGGGCTCCAGAGACAGAGATCATGCACATATTCAGTGTACAAAGATGTTGCATGACTTGCTTAGGGTGCAAAGTTTGACATACAGAAAATGTAGGGATGGGTCTATATTAAGGATCTGGCTTCAAAGTTCATATACCGTTTAACAGCCTACCACTCTAGGTTACATAAGAATATGTGTTTGGAGATAAATTTTAGTGTGGTATTTGCCTTTCTGTGGTCCAGGACAAATTTTGTAATTTCTTGATGGCTCAGTTTTCTCACCTTTTAAATGAAAATAATCATGCTATGGTCTGAACGTTTGTGTTTCCTCAAAATGTGTATGTTGAAATCTTAACCTCTAAAGTGATGGTATTAAGTGACTGGATCTTTGTGGAGGTAATTAGTTCATAAAGGAGGAGCCCTCATGAATCAGAGTAGTGCCCTTATGAAGGAGACCCAAGAAAGCTGTTCATCCCTTCTACCACCTATGAACCTGCCAACACCTTCATCTTGGAATTCCCAGCCTCCAGAGAGAAAATTCCCAGCCTCCAGAGAGAAAAATTTCTCTTGTTTATAAGCTACCAAGTGTAAGGCATTTTGTTTAGCAGACCAAATGAACTAAGATCACAATCCCTATATCATTATAATTTTAAAGGATTTCATGTGTTTCTGTGGTAAAGGCTTAGTATACCATCTGTTATATAGAAAATATTTAGTAAATGTTGGCTGTAATGATTTTTAAGGTTTAATTAATATTTCAACATTTGTGTGTATTAAATCATAGTTATTTTATAAAAACATGAGGTATCTCTCTGTAATGGAAAATGTCATTGGAACTAGAGATTCCAGGCTTGCTCTGGGCTCTGAGAAGAGTATGTGAAAGAGCCTAATTTTTTTTTTTTTTTTTTTTTTGTCTAAGGAAATGTGCACCTCTAAAACACTATGTTTCGGGAGGAAGGTAAAACAGACAGTCCCTCCAAGGTTCTAGACAGATAGAATTCAAATGCAAGGAAGATCTGAGTGAGTTAAACAGGTGAGAGTGGCATGCTCAGAACAAGGAGGAGAAAGGAAAAGTAAGACTGGAGAAATTGCCTTATCAAAGGTGGATAATCCTAGCTTCTTTGAGGCATCTGTGACTTCTGACAAAGGTGGTGAAAGGCAACATTAAAGAAACCTAGCTTGAACAGAAGAAGAGTTTCTTGAGATTTTGTAGCTTTCCAAGTAAGAAACCGTGTACAACGTGGGCAAAGATGCTGATCAAAATACGAAATAGGCATTGCCTATTAAGTTTCTTGTCTGTGCATTTTTTGAGGAATCAAGAAACATACTTTTATGATCAGCTGCTTCTGATAACAATATTTACACTAAATACAAAAATATCTCTGAAGCCAGCTATAATGGTTTAATTTGCTTAAACTCAAATAGCTTCATTTGCAAAATGATAGTAATAATGTTAACTCTGTGGATTGTTAACTGAGATAAATAGAATGCACAGATTAAGGGATGCAGCAGGTGCTAAAAATTGATGATATTATTGTTATTATGACAATTAATTTCCAAAAAAGTAATCATCCCCAATGCCCACCACGTAGTTTGCTGTATTAAAACCTGCTGCACCTTGACTAGAGGAGAACCCAGTCAACTCTGGCCTATGAGGGCCAAATGATAAATTAAGATGAAGCCAATGGGTCCACTATGATTGCTCCTTGGGGCTCATCTTGAAGTGCTTAAGTGTGTTCTGTTTTGTTGTGATCTTTATGGGATCATTTCTTTTGACACTCCAGCTATGTAAAGAAAATAATTGCACCAATAGAACCAGTGACCTTTCACTATTTCTCCCTCCCTTTGATAAAGTCTCCTAGCAAAACAATGACAAATATCTCACCTTTATCATCAGTAAACTATCAGATAATCTATTATGCTTAATATCCTTAGCCCCAGAAACCACTGTTACTTGGTTTGGATTCCTCTGAACGAGATGAACATTTTGTCTCTAACATATGAAAATCTATGCTCCTTTGAAGGGTTACTGGAGTTGAATTTGTTTTCGAAGCTGGTTGTACTTGTAGGGGAATTAGCTGCATCTTGAAGGTTCTACCATACATATTCATCACTGAGGATGCTGTATGGTAGGGGCTTTGAGCTGTTAATGAGAGGCATAGAAGGAAGTCTAAATTAGTAATTTAGGATTTATTTTTTCTTCTTTTCCATCATGGAGTGAAACAAGTAGATGTCAACATTTCTAGAGCCAGGGCTGTCTAGATGATGTGATGTTTGATAACTAATTTCTAATATTTATCTGCCAACAGGACCAATCTGTAAGATGAATAAAAAGCCATATACATACAGACTACTTCATAATTCACACTTTGGTTTTCCTATTCTTGGCCTCAATTTATTCTTATTAAAAATCCCCTGAGTTAGAGGCTTAGATGCTGCATTTAGAGGTCACCCTTTTCCCGATGGGGAAACAGAAGCCCATAGGCTATGTGACTATGTGGTTTGTCTGAGGTCACACAGTGATATAGAAGGTGGGTATCTTGAATCTCAATCACCTAACCCTAAGATTTGCACATTTCCTTCAGCACATTGAAGGGAAGGCACAACATGGTGGCCTTCTCTGCCACAGAGTTCTATAATCGTTGCCCTGAAAAGTCATACGTTGAAACCTAATCATCAGATGATAATATTAAGCTATAGCCTTTGGGAGTTGATTAGATTAGGGAGACTCTGTCCTCATGAATAAGATTAGTGCTCATATAAAAGAGGACTGAAAGTGTGTGTTTGCCCCTTCTGCCATGTGAGAATGTATCAAAAAGGTACCATCTTGGAAACAGAATGTGAGCCCTCACCAGACACTAAATCTGCTGGCTGCTTGATCTTAGATTTCCCACCCTTCAGAACTCTGGCCAATAAATTTCTGTTGTTTATAAATTACTCAGTCTAAAGTATTTTGTTATAGCATTGTGAACAGACATCACTTAGATTTCCTGCCCCTTCTACAGCAGGGCCAAGAATTCTCACCATCCTGCCATTTAGTGCTGTCTTCACTCAGGTACTACAACAAGTGTTAAGGAGTACCTGTGCTGCATCAGTAACTTTCTGGATACTCAAAATGTTAAGATGAATTAAGACATATAAACTGCCTTAAAAGAACTTCTGCACTAGAGCTGCTCTATCCAGTATGGCAGCCACTTGCCACATGTGGCTATGTAAATTTAAATTATAGTTGACTCTTGAACAAAATGGGGAGATTAAGAGTATCTCCCCCACCACACTGCATAGTTAATAATTTAGGTGTGTAACTTTTGGCTACCCAAAAACTAAACTATTAATAGCCTATTGTTGACAAGAAGCCTTACCAACAACGGACATAGTTAAGTGACAATATATTTTGACATGTATTCTTAAAATAAAATAAGCAAGAGAAAAGAAAATGCTAAATAAATAATTAAATAAATAGGCCTACTTTTCTTTTTGTTGTTGAGTTGTAAAATGGCATTTTCTTACAATATGTACGTTTTGCAAACATTTTTCACATTCTAACAGCCACTTTTTGTTTTCTTGATAAAGTTTTTTGAAGCAGAACATTTTTAATTAGGAGAAAGTCAAGTTTATTTTATTTATTTTGTAGCTTGTAGTTTTGTTGTAACCTAATTCAAAATCGCAAGGATTTATTCTGCTGCTTTTAAGAATGTTATAGTTTTAACTCTTATATTTAGGTTTTCTATTCATTTTTAGGTCTTTTTTTTATATGGTGTGAGGTAGGGATCCAACTTTATTTTTCAGTTTGTGGATAAACAGTTGTCTCAGTACAATTTGCAGACAGCCTATTGTATTAGTCTGTTTTCATGCTGCTGATAAAGACATAGCTGAGACTGGGAAATTTTGAAAAGAAAGAGGTTTATTGAACTTACAGCACTACATGGTTAGGGAGACCTCACAATCATGGCAGAGGGCAAGGAGGAGCAAATCCCATCTTATATGGATGGTGACAGGCAAACAGGGAGCTTGTGCAGGGAAACACCTGCTTTTAAAACCATCAGATCTCATGAGACTCATTCACTATCACAAGAACAGTGCAGGAAAGAACTTCCCCCATAATTCAATCACATCCTACCAGGTTCCTCCCATAATATGTATGAATTGCGGGATTTACCATTCAAGATAAGATTTGGGTGGGGGCACACTGAAACCATATCACATATTCTTTAGTTCATTGAAATTTGTTGGTACCCTTGTCAAAAGCCATTTGACCATAAGTGTAACAGTTTATTTCTAAAGTTTTAATTCTATTTCATTAATCTCTCTGTCTATTATTATGCCAGTATTACATTCTTAACTACCATAGTCCCCATAGCAAATTTTGGAGTTTGAACATTTGAGTCCTACAGGTTTTTCTTCTTTTTCAAGATTAAATACTTTTTTCATCAAAGTATTGCTTTAGGTGAGTCTCATAAGGTTTTTTGATTTTTATTTTCAATTTCCCTCATCTAAATGTATTTGCTAATTTCTTTTTAGATTTCTTTTTTTTTTTTTGACAGTTTTCACTGTCATCCAGGCTAGAGTTCAGTAGCACTATCTTGGCTCCCTGCAACCTCCGCCTCCCAGGTTCAAGTGATTCTCTTGCCTTAGCTTCCTGAGTATCTAGGATTATAGGCACCCACCATCATGCCTGGCTAATTTTTGTATTTTTAATAGAAACGGGATTTCACCATGTTGGTCAGACTGGTCTCAAACTCTTGACCTCAAGTGGCCCACCCACCTAGGCCTCTCAAAGTGCTGAGATTATAGGCATGAACTACCCTGTCCAGCCTCTTTTTAGATGTCTTAATTGAATATTTATATTTTAGAAATATGTTTAATTTCTATATATTTGTGAATTTTCCAAGTCTTCAATTAATTTTATTTAGTTGGGGTCAGAAAACATAATTTGTATCTTCTTAATTCCATTATATTTATTTAGATTGCTTTAGGATCCAATTATGGTATGATCTATCATGGAGAGAATACATATTCTCATGTAAAATGTTCTATAGTTGTTGATTAGGTTTAGTTGGTTTGCAGTTTTGTTCATTTATATTCCTTCTTGGTCTTTTGTCTACCTCTTCAATCCATTATTGAAAACAGAATACTGCATATTCCAACTAATGGAAACCAGACATTTTTTTTTTAATATTTAGGCATTACAAAGTAAAGTCATTTTTGAGTGAAAATAGTTATAATGATAAAGAGATGTGGTTTTGGACCCGGGCTTATCTGATAAACGTTAGGTCATAGTTTGAGACATAAGTACTGAAATTGAGGATAACAACTTACATACATATTGAAAACAATTTAACAGAATAATTTTATATCTGTTGACAATAATAAAACAACAGTTTTTATTTGATGTGCATTTTTAAATTTTTATATTATTGTCTATTGTATTTTTAAAAAGTGATATTTTGGGACATATTGAAAAAAACAAATTTTCTTCTGCATAGACAGTTAGAAAAGGATTGATACCAGCATCCTCATCAGCAGAGTATCTCCTGAGTTTTTTACATTTTAGAAAATATACCTTTCTCTTTCTATGACCTCTGCCAATAGGCAAAAACTCAAATCTCTCTGTCACTATGACTATGTGGGCAAGTTGATGGATACAGTGTAGGCGGAGTAAGTTTACTCTAGAACCTTTATTGCATGCATGCTTTTGTGTTTATCCCCACATCACATAGCCACATATAAAAAAATGTGTACCTAGGTTTTGATGGGTCTAAGATTGTGTGAGAGATGAAGAAACAGACATCATATTTATGGACCTTAGTGGGTAATGAAATATCAGAAGTTGCATATTCTGTTTTTCTGCCTGTTTCGATAAGTCATTAGTTTATTAGGTTTTAGAATATGGTGTAGGCGGAGGGAAGTCAGTGAAAATGGAGCAATTAAATAGTGAGGGCAGAGAATAATAATTAAAGGAACTGAGACAGAAAAATTAGGAGTGGGGTACATGGTTCAATCTTGAGCAGCAGAAAAAAAAACATATCCACTAAAAATGCTGTGATGGTACAAGGAAAATATGTGCATGTGTCTATAAGTGTGTGTGTGGTTGCATGTGATGTCTGCATGTTTCATCATATTTGTTATTTCTTGTGCTATATGAACTATATTGTTGTCAAATACATTATTCTAATGATGTTGAGATGGGGGAATATAATTTAGTTTGTCCAATAGCATTATCTTTTAAGCCCTTAGAGAAAAATTCAGACAATATAAAAACTACTCACTAGATGGGTGAAATGTTCATTCATGTGAAACCAATCAATTCCTTTGGAACATTTGTATTTTATGTACATGTGTTGGAATTCATGAAATGCTGCTTTCTTAATGGAAATAATTTGTTAAGTATACAACAATAAAAAAGATATTGCAATAGTTATTTAATGTCTCATAACATTTATTCCTAAGACATTGCATAAGACTTTAATATAAGGAGAAAAATAATTTAATTCTCAATTTTGTTTAAATTCATAAAATGTAAATATTTCTTATAGTTTTATATTTTTTTGATAAAATAAAATCTGAATTTCAATTTTATTATCATTTTCTAAGTAATTTATTAGTAACATAACCTACCAAAGTAATTCTCATAAACATCCAAGGAGCACATTTTATATATTTTGCCTAATTCTCTTAAATGCAAAAAATATATTTTCTTAACATTTTTTCACAATGTACTCTCCAAAAAGTACAAAATCAAAAATATTCTACTGATCTATTTTCCTATTTAATGTATCTGCATTTTTATTATTTATCACCTAATATTATCATCAAAGTTAGATAGGTGGTAGAAAGATGATAGATGATAGATAGATAGATAGATAGATAGATAGATAGATAGATAAGTACATTTTTATGGTAATTTACTGAAAAGGTAGTCAAAAGTTTGGCATCTCAAGATTAAATGAGGCAATGAAAAATCTGGACCAAGTTTTTTTGAACATTTTTATTAATAATCTCTCTTCTGTTGTCAGGATCGGAGCAGTTTATATCATATCAAACTGGAGTAGGGGAGCATAATTTTATAGTCTTTGTGTCATTGAAACCATATTATTATTATGTCTTTCTAGCTTTTTCTTAACAGAGTTCATTTAGGCTACTATAATAAAATATCACAAATGAAGAGAATTATAAGTAACAGAAATGTATTTCTCACAATTCTCAAGGCTAGAAATTCCAAGATGAAGTCACTGGCAGATTTAGTACCTGGTGAGGACTTGCTTTGTGGTTTGCAGATGATCTCTTTTCCTTGTGTCTTCACATGGTGGGAGAGGTAAGGTTACTCTCTGAGGCATCTTTCATAAGGCTGCTAATGAGCCTTCATAATTGAATGACCTCCCAAAGGCCTCATCTTCTAATACCATCACTTTGGTAACTAGGTTTCAACATATAAATTTGGGAGGGACACAGAACATAGTGGCTACCAATTTGCTATCAACCATCAATATAAGAACAGAAACAAACCATTAGAAACAAACAAACAAACAAACAACCAAAACAGTT
Organism: Nomascus leucogenys; assembly: GCF_006542625.1. NCBI lineage: Eukaryota > Metazoa > Chordata > Mammalia > Primates > Hylobatidae > Nomascus > Nomascus leucogenys. The sequence continues at coordinate 81,840,055 of NC_044385.1, read as the reverse complement.
ACCTGTAGGTGACTGTGCCTTATGGAATAACTGTATTCAAGTATATTTTTTTCCCAGAAGTTCATAGCATCTCATCACTCATTACTAGTTCAGATATAAACATTTATCTTCCTCTAATAAATCTCTACATTTGCAAAATTAATATGTTACATTGAAACCCAAAATTTTTACCCAATATTGTTCAATATGTGATTATCAGACATAAAATTGTACAATTCATAAATACTATGTAAGATGATATGTAACTCTTTTCATTTGTATCAACAAAATATTAAATATAAATAGAGCATACATTTTTAATGCTCTAAAACCTTTCACTCAGAGAAAAGCATTTATAAGAAAGAAGAGATCAAACAAGGGTTATCAAGCATCACACATAGCGCTGAAAATGTTAAAAATGAAGAGGAGCTATGTCAGAATACCCTACATTTTATCATGAGTTATGCATTCTATAGGTCAGTGCTTTAGTTAATATTGTGCTTCTGCAACACTCTCAAACTTCATAAATTTTAGGAGATATGTAACTGAATGATCCAATGCAAATTTTTTATTTCATCTTCTTTTAAACTGAGTTGAAATTTACATATAAATACATATCATTACCCATTTTAAAGTAAATATTAGTACCATTTTATACATTCGTAATGCTGTGTAACCATCATCTATGGCTAATTATGTAACAATATCTATCTCAAGATGGCTTGGTATATCATTGCCATCTTAACAATGAGTCATTAAATCCATGAACATGAGTTGTCTTTTTGTTTATTTAGATTTTCTTTAATTTCTTTTGGCAATATTTTGTTGCTTTCAATGCACAAGTCTTTCACCTGCTTTGTTAAATTTAAATTTAGTAATTTTAGATGTTTATATACTGTTGTAAATGGAATTGCTTTCTGAGTTCCTTTCCAGATTGTTTACTGCTGGTATTTAAAAGCATAAGTGATTTTGGTGTTTGGTGTTGTATCCTGCAACTCTGCTTCATTCATTTATTAGCTCTAGCAATTTTTGTGTGAATCATTTGAGATTTTTCTATAGGATTATGTTATTTGTGAATAGAGACTGTTTTATTCAAGGTTCATTCATTATGTAGCATGTATTAAAACTTCATTCTTTTTATGACTTCTTCATGTTTTATTGTATATACATAAAAATTCACTTAACCATTCAGCTTTTGATGGACACAAGTAGTTTCTATCTTCTGACTATGGTAACTAATGCTGCAATGAACATACACCTACAAGTATACTTTTTGGATTAATGTTTGTATATATATATAAAAAAACATAGGCTGGGCGCAGTGGCTCAAGCCTGTAATCCCAGCACTTTGGGAGGCCGAGGCGGGTGGATCACGAGGCCAGGAGATTGAGACCATCCTGGCTAACACAGTGAAACCCCGTCTCTACTAAAAATACAAAAAATTAGCTGGGCGTGTTGGCGGGCACCCATAGTCCCAGCTACTTGGGAGGCTGAGGCAGGAGAATGGGGTGAACCCAGGAGGTGGAGGCTGCAGTGAGCCAAGATCGCGCCACTGCACTCCAGCCTGGGGGACAGAGAAAGACTCCGTCTCAAAAAAAAAAAAAAAAAAAAATTAATTATATATATAAACATTAATTATATATATATAATTTTTTTGAGTCTGGGTCTTGTTCTGTCACCTAGGCTGGAGTGTAATTTCATGTTCATGGCTCATTGCAGCCTCAATTTCCCAAGCTTATGTGATTCTCCCACCTCACTCTCCTGAGTAGCTGGGATTGCAGGTGAGTACCACCAAGCCTGGCTAACTTTTATTTTATTTTGTAGAGATGGAGTCCTGCCATGTTGCCCAGTCTGGTCTTGAACTCCTGTGCCCATGTGAGCCTCCCGCCTTGGCCTCCCAAAGCTGGAATTACCAGTGTAAGCCACTGGACCCGGCCTAATTTTGTTCTTTCATGTATTTATCTATGTGTGAATTTGCTGAGACGAATGCTAATTCTATGTTTATCTTCTTAGACCTAACTTTTTTCCACTGCAGCTGCTTGATTTTACATTCTCACCAGTAATAGGTGAGGCTTACAATTTTTGCACATTCTCACCATTTGTTATTTTCTATTTTGGAAAAAATTCTAGATGTTGTAGTTAATGAACAGTTGTATTTCATTGTGGCTTTGATGTGAGTTTTCCTGTTGACAAATGACATTGAGCATTTATCATGTGTTTTGGGGAAATTGATATATTCTTTGGAGAAATAGCTCATTTCTCCTCTCATTATTTGAGTTGTTTGGAATACTTTTTGTTGTTAATTTGTACTAACTCTGTTTATATTCTGAAAATTTAACCTTATCACATATATTATTTGTAAATGTTTTATTTTATCCATTTTTTGTTGTTTCTCATGCTTCTGGTGTCATATCTAAAATCTAATTGCCTAAATCTAGGTCATGAAAATTTATCTATGTATGTCATGTATTTTCTTCCAGTGGTTTTATACTTTCAGCTCTTATATTTAGATCATTGATACATTCTGCATTGATTTTTGTATATTGTGTGAAATATGGTTAAATCTTTATTCTTTTATATGTGAAAATTCAGCTATCTAAACATTATTCATTGAACAGAATATTTTTCCCTATTAAGTTGTCTTGGGACTCTTTAAAAAAAGTCAATTGGCTATGGACATACAGGTTTATTTTTGAATTTTGAATTCTCTCCCATTAGTTTTTATGCCTATCCTTATGTCAGCCTCATAATGTTGTTTTCAGAGCATATGTAGTAAGTTCTGAAACTGGGAAAAGTGAGATCTCTAATGTTGCCTTTTATTTTCCAACATTGCTTTTGCCCATTATAATTCCATATAAATTTGAAAGTTGGCTTTTCTATTTCTGCAAAAAAAATAGTATTTGAATGTTGGTAGGAATTATGTTAAATTTGTTGGTTGCTCTGGATTTCTTGTTATCATAACAATATTACAACTTCTAATCCATAAAATTGGGATACATTCCATTTTTTTCTTGCAATATTTTATAGGTTTTTTTTTTGGGGGGTGGGGGAAGGATTCTTGTTCTGGTGCAGTGCCATGATCTTTGTTCAATGCAACCTCTGCTTCCCAGATTCAAGAGATTCTCCTGCTTCAGCCTCCTGAGTAGCTGGGACTACAAGTGCATTCTACCACTCCAGGCTAATTTTGTATTTTTAGTAGAGATGGGGTTTTACCATGTTGGCCAGGCTAGTCTCAAACTCCTGACCTCAGGTGATCCACCTGCTTCAACCTCCCAAAGTGCTGGGATTACAGGCATGACCCACCAGCCTTGGCCAGGTTTTTTGTTTGTTTGTTTGTTTGTTTAATTTAAGTCTTAGAAATCTTGGTGACATTTAATGCTAGTTGTTTTAAGCTTTTGAATGCTTTTGTAAATAGAATTGCTCGCTGAATTTCCTTTTCAATTATATTCTTTGTGGACACGTTCAAATGCAACCACTTTTTGCATGTTAATATCATGCTCTGCAACACTGACAAATTTGTTTTATCAGCTCTGGCATCTTTTTTTGCGGATTCTGTGGGATATCCTATATATAAGAGCAAGTCACCTGTGAATATAGTTTTACATTTCCTTTTGCATTTTGGATAGCTTTTTTTTAAATAAATGGTTCTGGTTACAACTTCCAATACAAGGTTGATTAGCAAAGTTGTAAGGGATTATTTTCGTCTTTTTCCTATATTTAGGAAGAAGCTATCAGCCCTTGACCATTGAGCATGATGTTAGCTCTACTTTTTAGTAAAAGCCCTCCATTATGTTGAAGAAGTTCTCTTCTATTTCTAGTTTTCTAAGTGCTTTTATTATGGAAGAGTGTTGAATATTGACAGATGCCTATTCTGCTTATTTAGATTTTCATGTGTGTTTTTAAATTTTTTTTTTACTGATAGGATGCATCAGAGTGATTATTTTCTTATGTTGAACTGCCCATGCATTCCTGGGCTAAATTCTACTTTTGTCATGCTGTATACTTTTAAAAGATATTCTGTTAGGTTTATTTTTTCATGTTTTATTGAGATTTTAAAAATTTATATTCATAAGAGATATTGACCTGTAATTATTTTATCTTGTGATTTAGTTTTCTGGCTTTGGAATCAGGGTAATGCTGACATCATAAAATGAGTTGGAAAGTGGTCCATTTTTATAGAACTTTTGAACATTTTGAGAGGTATTGTTAATTTATCTTTAAATGTCTGGTAGCATTTAAAGTGAAGCCATCTGTCCCTGGACATTTTGTTTGTTTGGATGTGTACAATTGCAGATTCAACTCCTTTACTTTTTATAAGGTGTTGAGTTTTTTTACTTTTTCTTGATTCTGATAGGTAACAATTGTGTTTCTAAATTTATCAGATTGATCTTATTTAATCTGTTGACATACAATTGTTTATAGTACTTTTATAATCCTTTTTGTAAGCCTAGAGGTAATATCTCCACTTTCATGTCTGCTTTTAGTTATTTCTATCTTTTTTCTATTTTCTTAATATTTAGCTAAAGCTTTGTCAATTTTATTAATCTTTTTAAAGAACTCCTAGTTGTATTAATTCTCCCAAACTTATTTTTTAAAGATAATCTATTTCTTTTCTCTCTTCTTTGATTCTTATTATTTTATTTTATTTCTCAGCATTGATTTTAGTTTGCTATACATTGTCTAGTTCTACAAAAATGTAAAATTATGTTATTGATTTTAGATTTTTTTTTCTAATGTAGGCATTGACAGCTCTAAATTTCTCACTGAACATGGGAAGTTTCACTGCATCCCATAAGTTTTGGTATGCTATGATTTTTGTCTTTATGTATTTTCTACTTATTTTTATAAATGTTTTTACCCATTGATTATTTAGTAGTGTGTGGTTTACACAACATTTGTGCATTTTCCTGTTTTCTTTTTGTTCTTAACTTCTAGATTTCTTCCACTGCGGTCTGACATTATACTTAGTATAATATCAATTTTTAAATTTATTGACAACTTTTATTGTAACTTAGTATCTGGCCTACCCGGCTGTAATTCCATATGCACTTTAAAAGTGTGTATTCTTCTGTTGTTGGCTAAAGTGTTTTAGTCATTTTATGCCATGTAAAAAATTGCTTCAGTGTAGGAAACAAATCTTGGAGCTGCCTTACTCATCATCTCTGTGACATCAATGAACCCATACAATTTTTAAATTACCTATTGTAATATACATAAAATGTAATTCAATAAGATCTGCCTAAATCTTATTAGGCAGTTTATTTACCATAGGTCTAGTTAGGTCTAGTTTATTTACCATAGTTTTCAAGCTCTCGATTTTGCTTTATTTATTTTCCATCTAGATGTTCTATCCATTAATGAAAGATATGTGTTACCATTTTTAACTACTATTATAAACCTGCCTATTTCTCCCTTCAATTTTCAATATTTGCATAATATATTTTGGGCTGTGTTGTTTAGTGCATATACATATCAATGCTTTCTTATTAACATTTAGTAATCTCATTGTTAATAGGTACTACCCTGTTTCCTATAAGTATCTGATTACTTTCTATGGTTCCAAAAATTGATTTGGTCATTTTATGCCATGTAAAAAATTGCTTCAGTGTAGGAAACAAATCTTGGAGCTGCCTTACTCATCATCTCTGTGACATCAATGAACCCATACAGTTTTTAAATTACTGATTGTAATATATATAAAATGTAATTCAATAAGATCTGCCTAAATAAAATTGTGGTAAAGCAAAAGGATTCTGATATAAATATCTTATAACTATGTCTATAACAACAAACTTTAATTTTCTGCCACAAACTCTGGCTTGTATATTCTCTCCTCTAACCTTTGACTGAGATAATTTATGACACAATGATTGATAGTGGGAACTTTACTATAGCTATCTACTTCAAAGCTTCCAAATTTCTAAATCCTTCATGTCTCCAAAATGCCCATAGATACTTTAAGAACAAAATTAATTCCATTTTTGATGAATAAAAACAATAAATACAAGTCCGTCTCTTTATTTATTATATTCAAATAAAAATTCAATGTATTATATGGAAGTAACAAAGAGCTGACAAATGCCTCTATGGTCACTAAATAGAATGTTCTCTAAAAGTCTGTTACCAGAAAGGCATATTTCAAAGAGCCATAAAATCCTAAATTCCTGCCTGTGTTGATACACACAAACTGAAATGAGTTATTATTGAATCTAATTGTTTCTGAACTTTAGAGAGAAAAAAATTCTTCTCAAGTTAAGAAAAAAAAGTAAAGATAAGGCCCAGCACAGTGGCTCACGCCTGTAATCCCAGAACTTTGGGGGGCCGAGGAGGATGGATCACAAGTTTGGGAGATCAAGACCATCCTGGCTAACACGGTGAAACCCCATCTCTACTAAAAATACAAAAAAAAAAAAAAATTAGCCTGGCGTGGTGGTGGGTGCCCGTAGTCCCAGCTACTCGGGAGGCTGAGGTAGGAGAATGGTGTGAACCCGGGAAGTGGAGCTTGCAGTGAGTTGAGATGGCACCACTGCACTCCAGCCTGGGTGACAGAGCAAGACTCCTTCTCAAAAAAAAGAAAAAAAAAAAAAAAGTAAATACATGACATCATTCAACAGCACATAATATTCTAAAAATAACCTGCTAATAAAATCTCAAGGTGCAAAACAAACAAAAGCAAAAAGGAAAAACATACTTATGAAATAATACAGAAGAAAAAGATTGATGACTGTAAACTATACCACTAAAACAATTTCCTTTATTTAGTATAATTTTGTTTTGTATGAAACAGTAGGGGAATTTAAAAGGACCGTGTATTTACCACTAAAAGAAAAAAATAGATTGAGTTGACATAAAAGTAACCACTTTTAACTCAATGTGATTACATTACTTTTTGTTTTAACTACTCTCAACAAAATACACTTTCTGTGAGCTCAGACAAATTACAAAAATAAAGAATGTTTACCTGTTTTGAAAGTATGAATGATGGCCTTATGTAGATTATGTCTAGAAGCACTAAATCTAATTTACTTTAACAGAACGGGATGAAATGATTATAAAAATTAAACACATGAAGTAACATTTCTTTAAATATGCCAACTGTTTCAGACCTTTGTTCCTTCTAGTATATTTTCCCTCTGACCTTTCCCTTCATTGTGTTAATTGCTCCTTATTTTTAAAAGTCAAGTAATTTTTTTTCTGAGACGACTCTTTTGACGTTTATCTCTTTATGTAGAAGTTTCTCCTATTTGCTCCTATATAAATTAAACATACCATTATCTGATGTTTTGCCTCATTGTTAATATGATTTTCGGTTTCTTCATTAAATTAGAGGAGAATGCCTACATGACACTTAATAGTCCATTGAGCTATTATAAATTATCAACGAATATATTTTAAATAAATTAATACAAGTAATAAAATATGTTTAGCACCTATTTTACTTCTAATATAAATGGTTAGGCCGGGCATGGTGGCTCACGCTTGTAATCCCAGCACTTTGGGAGGCAGAGGCGGGCGGATCACAAGGTCAGGAGATCGAGACCACGGTGAAACCCCGTCTCTACTAAAAATACAAAAAATTAGCCAGGCGTGGTGGCGGGCGCCTGTAGTCCCAGCTACTCGGAGAGGCTGAGGCAGGAGAATGGCGTGAACCCGGGAGGTGGAGCTTGCAGTGAGCCGAGATTGCGCCACTGCACTCCGGCCTGGACGACAGAGCGAGACTCCGTCTCAAAAAAATAAAAATAAAAAATAAAAAATAAATAAATAAATAAATGGTTAATTTGCTATTAAGTAGTCTATTTACTATCATATTTCAATTTATATTCTAAAATTATATTATTTTCTATGCTATTCTAATATGGTTTATAATTATTCACCATAGGAACAGTGGCATGTCCTGCTTGGTACCAAAGATTGTGCTTTGACAGCCAGAATTAGTGTGAAAATGTCCCTAAGGCCAGACTTCATTTCAACATCATTTTAATCATTGTGACCAGCTGGTTTACAAACACAATTATAACATTAGACCCAAAGGGCTTAGAACATAATAGGATGCAGGATAAAATTCTGTTTATTCGTAGGCCATTGAAAACAGAAAGATCAACAGGTTTGGATTAATAAACCTCTCCATTCTTGGTCATTAAGATCCTGGTGATAGAAAACACTGATATCAAATAGATTTTTTAAAATGTCATCATATTAAGGCATTAGAAATCACCAATATAATTAAGTTTATAGAAGAATCCACTTTGTACTATTTCTTTTCTGAGCAATACCTTAGAAACAATAATATCTTGTATTTACGTTACCTCTAGACTTACAAAACATTTTGATATGCATTAATTCATCTTTATGGTATCCCTATGAATGAGTAGAGACAATCATTATAATTCCCAGTTTATGAAGCAGAAGACTAATCCTCATACATAGTAAATGTAATGTGTGTGAGAAGACACACTAAGATGAAAAACTAACTTGCTCCTTCAACCCCTCTTTTCTCTTTACATACTCTGGCAGAATTTCTCACAGTGCTTAACACATGTAACCAAAAGTTTTCATTATGGAATGTGAGATAAAGCAGGTAGTTTTATTTATCACATTGATTCCATTTTTAATATGTCAAATTCTCACGTTTGAAAATGTTTTTTAAAAATTTAATATGTAATAAAATTGAAAGTTATCTACATATGTTAATTAAAAAGAAAGAAATTTTATGTAACATTTCTGGAGCTCTTTCTTGCAGAGCACAATTTTAAAGAAGTTGGTTGAATAAAAATTGTGTTTAACATTTTTTTTTCTCAAAGAGAAGATTTAGAACTTCTTGACATCAGCAAAACAGCAATATACTTTAAGAAACCTATCAAATTCCCATTTTAAAAGTTAATGTAAGTGAAAAATTGACTAAGAAAACTGCATCTGAGATCTTCAAATATCTTACAATTAGGTTTTAAAACATTTTAGATGATGAATGTATTTGGAATAATTTTCCCATGCATGTCAATATGCTTTTTAAAAAAAAAAAAACTTTAAGACGAGAGATAAGACTACTTATCTGGACAGAAGAAATATAAACTATTATACTCACATCTAAGAATCTGCTTTGAAGTATTATTTTATGTAAATTGTGTTTATTGACTATCTCATGAAATCTCAGTTACAAATGAAAATGAAAGTGGTATGATGAAAGATATAGTCTACACTTGGCTATTAATCAACAGAAGCAAATGCACATTTTATATAAATGAGCCCTATTGAACCTTGTCTCTATACAAGTGAATCTGTGAAAAACATTATTTTCAAATTATTATGTACTATAGTATCAAAGACAGAAAGATAAGCATAGTTTACTGTAAACATAAATCAGAGGTGAAGAACAAAGAAACATGAAATAGCTGGGAAATAAATTATCAGAGGTTTTGAAAATGATAATAATGCAATATCTTGACAACAAATGGTAATGTTTAATACTAGATGTTCTGTCATTTGTATTCATAAGCTATTTTAGCTTAACCATGTCACTGTTGAAATGCAAACACTGATATTAAATCATATGACTTAATCTCATGTTTTTTAATCCCATTTTTTATAAAATAACTAACTCATAAACAAATTTGAAGAAACATAATTCCAGTGTGCAAATACTACATATAGATTTCTTATGTTGACTGGTATTTTTTATGGCTTAATATATTAATTGTCTATAATGTATTTGTGTGTCCATTTAATTCATGTTTAACTAAACACTGTATATACAACATTCAAGACAAATTATTTTATATTTGCCATATTTAAAAATTAGGATGATAGTGTTTTCAAGGATTCTCACACAGTTTTGAAAAAATTGTAATGTTAAAGATAATTGTATTAATTAATCTACTACCATGAGCCATGCACTTGCCTAGAAACATTACATCTTTTATTTAATATTTTTATCAGCCTTTTTAAATATATATTGCTACTCTTAATCTTATGTAATCAAAAAGAGTATCTAAGGAATAAAACAACCTGCCTAGAAGAAAATGGTGATACAGATCAAAAAATACAAACATATTTAACTAATCGCAGAGGTTAATCCTCATCAACTAGTCAACAAAATGCAAGCATTTTCATATTTAAAACATCTACTTAATCATTCATTCAATATATTTAGCTATTAGAAGTTACCAATGAATATTAGTTAAATAAATAAATATAAAATAAATATTCTTAGAATTTAAGTAAATAACAATTTACTGATCAAAAGAAATTATTTGAAAATAAGTTTTTATATTTTATATAAATTACATGCCTTCAAAAGCTTTATGATTAAAATTGTCCACTAATTTAAATTGACCTTTTAAAACATTTGACCAAAAAGTAAATTTTACTTTGTTCTAATTTATCTACATTTGCTAATTAAAATACTAAGTCACAGGAAGAGGAGACAAAGCAAGATGGCCAAATAGAAGCCTCCACCAATCCTCCTTCTTTCAGAAACACCAAATTGATTAAAGCCATAATAAAAAGTTTTCCAGCAAAGTAAAGCCAGGAATCCAGTTACTTCACTGCTAAATTTTACCAGATATTTAAATAACTGAAACCAATCCTACTCAAAACTTTTCTGAAAAATAGAGGAGGAGGGAATACTTTCAAACTTATTCTATGAAACCACCATTACCCTGATAACAAAACCAAAGACACATCAGCACAGGAAAACTACAGGCCAATGTCCCTGATGAACATTGATGCAAAAATCTCTAACAAAACACTACCAACTTGAATTCAAAAACACAATAAAAAGATCATTCATCTTGACCAAGTAGGATCTATTCCACAGATGCAAGGATGACTCACATATGCAAATCAATGTGATACATTATATCAACAGAATGAAGGACTAAAACCATGTGATCGTTTCAATTGGTGCTGAAAAAGCATTTGATAAAATTTAACAGAAGTTCATGATAAAAATCTTCAAAACAACGAATAGAGAAGGAACATAACACAATAAAAACCATATACAACAGACCCACAGGTAGTATCATATTGAAAGGGGAAAACTAAAAACCTTTCCTCTAAGACCTGAAACATGGCAGGAATGCCTACCTTTGCCACTGTTATTCAACATAGTAATGGAAGTTCTAGCTAGAGCAATCAGACAAGAGAAAGAAATAAATGGCATCCAAATTGGAAAAGGAGAAGTCAAGTTATCCTTATATTTGGGAAAACCTAAGCATACCATAAAAAAACTATTAGAACTGATAAACATTCAGTAAAGCTGCAGGATGAAAAATCAATTTACCAAAATGAATAACATTTCTATATGCCAACAGCAAACAATCTGAAAAATAAATCTTTTTTTCATTTATATAGCTACAGATAAACTAAAATACTAGGAATAAACTTAAGCAATGAAGTGAAAGAACTCTGCAATGAAAACTATAAAACATTGAGACAAAAAACTGAAGGGGACAAAAAATTGGAAAGATATTCCATGTTCATGAATTGGAAGAATCAGTGTTGTTAATATGTTCATTCTACCAAAAGCAGTCTGCAGATTCAATGCAATCCCTGTAAAAATACCAATTACATTCATCACAGTAATATAAAAAAATCTTAATATTTATATAGAAGCACAAAAGATCAAGAATAGCCAAATCAATCCTAAGCAAAAAGAACAAAACTGTAGACATCACATTACCTGACTTCAAGTTATACTACAGAGCTATATCGAAAACAATCATGGTACTGGCATAAAAAGAGACACACAGACCATTGAAACAGAATTGAGAACCCAGAAATAAATCCATAAATCTACAGTAAACTAATTTTCAGTGAAGATGCCATGAACGTAGATTGGGGAAAGGACCGTCTCTTTAATTAATCTTGCTGGGAAAGCTGTTTATCCATATGCAAAAGGATGAAAATAAACTGTGTCTCGCCTTATTCAAAAATCAAATTAAATGGATTGAATACTTACATTTAAGACCTCAAACTGTGTCCGGAATTGGTGGGTTCTTGGTCTCACTGACTTCAAGAATGAAGTCGCGGACCCTCGCGGTGAGTGTTACAGCTCTTAAGGTGGCGCGTCTGGAGTTTGTTCCTTCTGATGTTCGGGTGTGTTCAGAGTTTCTTCCTTCTGGTGGGTTCATGGTCTCGCTGGCTCAGGAGTGAAGCTGCAGACCTTCGTGGTGAGTGTTACAGTTCTTAAGGCAGCGCGTCTGGAGTTGTTCGTTCCTCCCAGGGGGCTCGTGGTCTCGCTGGCTTCAGGAGTGAAGCTGAAGACCTTCGCGGTGAGTGTTACAGCTCATAAAAGCAGTGTGCACCCAAAGAGTGAGCAATAGCAAGATTTATTGCAAAAAGCGAAACAACAAAACCCCCACAGTGTGGAAGGGAACCGGAGCGGGTTGCCACTGCTGGCTCGAGCAGCCTGCTTTTATTCTTATCTGGCCCCACCCACATCCTGCTGATTGGTAGAGCCAAGTGGTCTGTTTTGACAGGGCGCTGATTGGTGCATTTACCATCCCTGAGCTAGACATAAAGGTTCTCCACCTCCCCATCAGATTAGTCAGATGCAGAGTATCAACATAAAGGTTCTCCAAGGCCCCACCAGAGCAGCCAGATACAGAGTGTCGTTTGGTGCATTCACAAACCTGGAGCTAGGCACAGGGTGATGATTGGTGTATTTACAATCCCTGAGCTAGACATAAAGGTTCTCCACATCTCCACCAGATTCAGGAGCCCAGCTGGCTTCACCCAGTGGATTCTGCACCAGGGCTGCAGGTGGAGCTGCCTGCCAGTCCCACACCGTGCGCTCGCACTCCTCGGCCCTTGGGTGGTCGATGGGATGGGGCGCCGTGGAGCAGAGGGTGGCGCTCATCGGGGAGGCTAGGGCCGCACAGGAGCCCATGGAGGGGGTGGGAGTCTCAGGCATGGCGGGCTGCAGGTCCCGAGCCCTACCCCGCGGGAAGGCAGCTAAGGCCCGGTGAGAAATGGAGCGCAGCGCCGGTGGGCTGGCACTGCTGGGGGACCCAGTACACCCTCCGCAGCCGCTGGCCTGGGTGCTAAGCCTCTCATTGCCCTGGGCCGGCAAGGCCGGCAGGCTGCTCTGAGTGAGGGGCCTGCCAAGCCCACGCCCATACGGAACTCCAGCTTGCCGGCAAGCACCGCGCGCAGCGCCGGTTCCCGCCGGCGCCTCTCCCTCCACACCTCCCTGCAAGCTGAGGGAGCCGGCTCCCGCCTTGGCCAGCCCAGAAAGGGACTCCCTCAGTGCAGCGGTGGGCTGAAGGGCTCCTCAAGTGCCACCAAAGTGGGAGCCCAGGCGGAGGAGGCGCGGAGAGCGAGTGAGGGCTGTGAGGACTGCCAGCAGGCTGTCACCTCTCAAAACTATGACACTACTAAAATAAAACTGGAGAAACTCTCCAGAACCTTGGACTGGGCAAAGTTTTCTTGAGTAATACCTCACAAGCAGCAGCAACCGAAGCAAATATGGACAAATGGGATCACATCAAGTTAAAAAACTTCTGCACAGCAAAGGAAACAACAACAAAGTAAACATGGAATGAAAGGAATTATTTGCAAAGTACCCATCTGACAAGGGATTAATAGCCAGAATATATAAGAGGCTTCAAAAACTCAGTATGTAAAAATATAATAATTTATAATTATTTAAACTGGCAAAAGATATGAACAGCTATTTCTCAAAGAAGCATATAAATGGCAAAGATGTATGTGAAAAGGTGCTGAATATCATTAATCATTAGAGAAATGCAAATCAAAACCACAATGAGATATCATCTCACCCTAGTTAAAATGGCTTTTATCCAAAAGACAGGCAGTAACGAATGTGGGTGAGGATGTGGAAAATGAGAACCATCATACAGTGTTGGTGGGAATGTAAACTAGTACAACAACTATGAAGAACAATTTGGAGGTTCCTCAAAAACTAAAAATAGAACTATCATATAACCCAGCAATCTCACTAGTGGGTAATATACCCAAAAGAAAGGGAATCAGTATATCAAAGAGATATCTGCACTCCCATGTTTATTGCAGCACTATGCACAATAGCTGATTTGGAAGCAATGTAAATATCCATCAACAAACATATGGATAAAGAACATATGGTGCACATGCATGATGAATACTATCCATCCATAAAAAAGAGATTCTGTCATTTGAAACCACATGGATGGAACTGGAGGTCGTTATTTTAAGTGAAATAAGCTAGGCAGACGAAGACAAATTTTGCATGTTCTCACTTACGATAGAATCTAAAAATTAAAACAATTACACTCATGGAGATAAAGAGTAGAATGATGGTTACCAGAGGCTGGGAAGGGTGGTTGGTGAAGGTGGGAAGAATGGTTGACAGGTACAAAATTATAATTAGATAGAATGACTAAGATCTAGTGTTTGATAGCAAAATACGGTATCTATGGTAAACAATAATTTATTGTACATTTAAAAATAACTAAAAGAGTATAATTAGATTGTCTGTAACACAAAGGATAAATGCTTGAGGTGCTGTATTCCCCATTTACCCTGATTTGATTACTATACATTATAGTCCTGTATCAAATAAACTCATGTAACCCATAAACATATATACCTACTATGTATCCATGCAAATTTTTTGAAAATACAAAGTCATAGTATAATTTTTATTTTAATTATTGGGAAATAAAATACCTTGGCTCAGCAAGCAGTTTGCTTATGTTTTCTTATGATATTACTTTCTAGATTGATTCTTCATTTCAAATTTTTCCTACGTCAAATACCATATGCCATCTATAAGTCATGATATGTGAAATTACAGAGATCACGTAATGTTGGGCTATATAGACAATCTTTTCTGTTTAAATGTGCATTTTATTTTCATAGGGAATTTATTTTCTATTTTTTTAGCATTCTCTTTTGGAAGGCAATTTATCATGTTTGATCTACATTCCTCATTATTTTAAAATTTTGCTGGTATTGTTTTGACACCTAATGTAACAATCTTAAAAAACTAAAAATGGTTTTACTCTATCTCATATTCGAATTTAATATCATATTGTCATATTTCATCTTGCATCCAGGAGTTTTCACTAGTGGCTTTAAATAGAGCAGATGTGAAAATGAAGACATTTAAAAATTCATTTATACTTTATTATTGTAAAAATATCACTTTGAGTTTAAAGTCATGTATATCCCAACTCTAATTAAGTGTATTTCTAATAATTTACAATGTATTGTTACTCTTAAAATATTAGGTTGAATTTAATAGAAAGTGCATTATCATCAGGGACCTAATTATTTATATATGAAGAGAAAGTTACAGAATCAATACAGGCACATTGTTGGCAAATGAAACCTTAATTTTTGAACTTTGGTATAAAGCAGGAGAATTGGGATTTACTCTATACAAGAAATCTATCACTCCTGCCTTCATAATTTAGTTTTGGGAAGTTTTTATCACTGAATTTCATGTATGCTCTTTTGAGTAAATAAGCAGCAACTTCTGACATGTGCTCCATGTTTTTTGACTTTTAAAAATTAAGGCATCCTTGCATACAGTGAAATATACACATGTTGACCATGTATTTTGAGAGCTTTGGCAAATGTGTATATTCTTGTAATCTACAATCCTATAATAATACAAGACATTCATCTGCACAGAAAATCAATTCTCCTGTAATCTATTACAACATAACTTCAGTTAGAGCTTCAATAGTACAAATAGGAACACTGTTATATAATATGCTTAACAAAATCATATAACATTAATTCTGTAAAACATTGTATTTCTTCTCTTATGAATTGTCTGATGCTTAATGAATAATGTAAAATCTAGAAACGAAAATAACACTCTGTAAAACTTATTTTATTTTTAATATGTCCTGATTAATGGGAGGTATGTACCCACATATTTATCTTCTTTGAAAATGTACTTGAATGTTTAAAAATCACTCAAATTTCAAAAACATATTTCATGCTATAGCATGGAGTACTTTTAAAACTAGTGTTTAAAAATTGTTTAAATGTTTTGATCTCACAATTGCTCCTCATACTGAGCATTCTTATTAGCTCTGATTATTGAATCTTTTTCTTTGCTTTTTTGTTTTTCTTACTACAAGATCATATTTTAAGCAAGTAATACTTAAAACTTTTACTAATACAAATAAAAATTGTATATTAAAAACTAATAGAATAATTGTCCACACATATAGCATTAGAAATTTTGTCTAATCCACTAACTACTTTTATTGTTATCCTCCTCCCCCTCTGAAAATTTTTATGTTTTCTTAATTTTGATGCGTCCTATGCAGTTTAAGATATTTTTAATTCAACAGCAGTATATCTGAGAAACAACATTATATATTACTATTTGACTTTTAACATTTATCACATATTAATGTAGACTGCATTTGAGAACTGCATGCTTGAGATTCTTCCCAGATGAAATGTTGTTTCATAAATTCAGGTATTACAAATATTATAATAATTATAAATAAAATGCTTTACACATCTACAGATCTTTCTGAGTCATAAAACAATTATACCAAATACAAGTATAATAGAGTAGTATTTAATTGAAATAGTTATAAAAATATTACCATCAGTCACTTGAAATTTAAATATTCTTCAATTTTATATTTAAATAATAATTTATAAAAAAAACTTAATTGGGGTTAGATGTAATTATTAACATTATATATTTTGGCCAAATAAATATTTATTACATTGTCCTTTCATCTTTTTCTAGAACACTGCATTCCTTATTTGGGAAGCAAAAATACAAGCATCTCAATTTTTCTGACCCCATACCCTCCTTATTCTGTCTCAGACATTGAATATCAGTTTTTGAGCAAGAGACAAAACCACAAATCAAACTAACATATTGTAGTGTTTTTTTTCTTTCTTTTTTTTTTTTCGAGAAGGTCAGAGTGCCATGTATATTCTCACTTACAGAACAAGAAAGCTATTTAATGTGAGAAGTAGAGAGTTAACAGTGCCGCTCTCTCTCTTTTGGGCCTTATTTGCTCATAATTGAAATCAATTTGGGATCAGTCAACATGTTGTATTGATTCAAAGACCATGAATGGAGCAGTGTGTTATTCATTTTCTATTCACTTATTCACTCCTCAAGTTTTCAATGCTTACTATGCATCAGCCGTATTCTAATGTCTGAGCTTATCCCTGTTATCTATCTTTAAGAAACTTGCAGTGAAGTATGAGAATATTGTCACTTCAACGCAATCTGTGCTACATTACAGGTACAGAGACATGCAGCGGAGCAGGATGTGGAGAACTCAGTCAGACTGAACCATGAAAATCTTAGAAAAATAAATACTGGTTAAATATTAAAGATTGACTTGGAGTTCATCAAGGGTAGAAAAGCAAAAGGACATTATCTCTGCTTCTGTGCTTTTTAAAGATGTGAAGAAACTCCAGTATCTCATTTCTGAAAACTAATCTAATAAATGACATGCTGAAAGGAGATAAATCATCTATTTTATTAAAGTTTCCCTGTACACCACATGTCATACTCTTTTTGGAATTAGAAATATTACACAATTGCACTAGTTTTCATGAGCTATTGTCAGATATATCTCTACTCTGATGAAGTATAAAAGAATTTTCCTTATTTTTTTCCCTAGATTCATACCTGTAAAACACATTAAGGGATCAAGTGAAAAAATAGAAATACAGATTAACATTATCAAGGTTATCATCTGCCAATGTTTCATATGAAATCTTAGTAGGATTCTGTAACTTTCATGTTCTGGGGAAAATCTCTTGCAGTCTTCTATTTCGATAAATATTCTTGTTTGTGTAATTTCATATTACTTTCCCTGCATTCCAACTTTTTTCATAAATATGGGCACTCCTCATATTCTGTTGTTTATTTTCACTCCCATTTCTGTACTCCATCATGCATTGTATTTTATTCAAGCACACATTCAATCATTTTATTGCCATTAGGCTATTTTGTTCATTTTGAAATGGTTTCAACTCTACAAAACAGCTGCAATTACCATATATAGAACACTTACAACTCTTCTATCCCAAACACCACAACTGTTAGCATATTATCCTCCTTCTCTCCTTCCCATCTCTCTCTCTCTCCTTCCTCCACAGTATACAGAGTTATGCAAGATACACTAACACACATACACACATACACATGTGTATAACTTCCTACAGTATAATAGCTTTTTTATATGTTCTTAAAAAATATTGAAGCAGAAAATATAAAGAAAAACAAGTTGGCCGCGCACAGTGGCTCACGCCTGTAACCCCAGTACTTTGGGAGGCCAAGGCAGGTGGATCACAAGGTCCGGAGATCGAGACCATCCTGGCTAACACAGTGAAACCCCGTCTCTACTAAAAATACAAAAAAAAAAAAAAAATTAACTGGGCGTGGTGGCAGACGCCTGTAGTCCCAGCTACTTGGGAGGCTGAGGCAGGAGAATGGCGTGAACCTGGGAGATGGAGCTTTCAGTGAGTCGAGATCATGCCACTGCACTCCAGCCTGGGGACAGAGTGAGACTCCATCTCAAAAAAAAAAAAAAAAGAAAGAAAAAAGAAAAACAAGTTTTCTTGTACTAGGCTGACTCACTCCAAGGCCCAGCAATAGGCAGGGCTCTGGCAGGGCTTTGATAGCACTATCTGCAGAGCCAGAGCCCTTAAGGGATGGGCTCCAGAGCCTCTCCCTCCCATCTCGGAGCAAGGATGAGAAAAACAAGTTTTTCTCCTCTTTCAGCTTCCCCCTTCACCCTTACCATTCTCATAATTATTTTTGCAAGTTTGTAAGTTCCTGTCTTTCCCCTTCTGGGTGGCATGGCAAGGTCACAAGATATGCTTAAGTTGCAAAACCTGTCACTGTTTAACAAACTGCATTTGTTCTGCTTCTGTAAATTTGCTTGCCAGCCCTACAGGTTTAGCACCATCAAGCTGCCAAACCCCCTTTCGAATGCATGTATAAAAGTCAAGCCCTGTCTTTGTTCAGGGCTCAGCCTTTGGATGTTAATCTGCTGGGCTGGTGCGTACCTAAATAAATCCTCCTGTCCCACCCATTGGTCTCTCCTGTCCCTTGATTCCTGCAACAATATCAATGAAAAAAGCAGAATGAAAAATTCCTGCCCCACGAGGGTTAAATTAAGGCTAAGGAAAAATAAGCCTGTAATCTAAATAAGTACTTTATTTAATACTTCAGATCTTTTTAAGTTAAAAAAACAAGTAAATATAAGTGGAATTGATGGATATAAGACAGGTTTCCAAGGTTGAGTGGTATTTTTAAATTATTTTTTAGACAGCTTTATTGAGATGCAATTCACAATACCATAAAATTAACTTATTTAAAGTATAAGATTGTTTCCTAGCATATTTACAGAGTTGTAAAATATCACCACAATCAATTTTACAACATTGCCTTACACAACAGAGACTGCATACTCTTTAGCAGTCACTCCTTATTTCCCTCCAAACACACCCCAGCTCTACATAACAGTAGTCTATTTTCTGTATTTATTTGTAATTCCACACATTTCATATAAATAAATTCATGCTATATGTGGTCTTTTGTGGCTTCTTTTATGTAGTGGTATGTCTTAAAGGTTCATGCATATTTTATCATGTACCAGTAACTCATTCCATTTTGTTGATGAATATGCCATTGTGGATTTATTGTATTTTATTTGTTAACTTGCCAGTTAACAGACATTTGCTTTATTTCCAATTTTTCTCTACCTATAATTCTGCTATAAACATTGTTGTACATGCAAGTTTTAGTGTGGACATACATTTTATTTCTCTTGGATATATACACAGGAGCAGAATTGCTGGGTCATATGATAGCTTTACGTTTTTGAGGGACTGCCAAATATTTTCAAAAATGGTTGTGCCATTTTATATTCCCAAGTGCAATCTATAAGCATTTCAATTTCTCCACCTCCTTTCCAAGCCTTAATACCTTTTGTCCATTTTTTGTTATGCACATCCTAGTTTATGTGAAATAGTATCTCATTTTGATTTTGAGTTACATTTTCATAATGGCTGAGGAGATAGAGCATCATTTTAGGTTTTCATTACCAATTTGCAAACATCGTGTGGAAAATGCGTATTCAGATACTTTTCACTTTTAAAAAATTAGGATACCTTTTCATCACAGAATTCTAAATGATCTTGTATGTCCTGGTTACAAGTCCCTTATATAAATATAATTTGCAAATATTATTTCCCATTCTGTGATTTGCTTTTCACCTTCTTAATAATATCCTTTTAAGCAAAACTTTTTTTATTCACTTTAATGCAGTCCAATTTTTCTCTTTGTCTCTTGTTGCTCTTATTTTTGGTATCATATTTAAGAAGGTTTGCCTAAACCCAGGTCACTGAGGTTTATCCTTGTGTTTTCATCTAAGAGTTTTATAATTTTAGCTCTTTTATATTTAAGTTTATGATTAAGTTATTTTTTGTGTATGGTGATAGAAAGACATTGGTGAAAAAACTTTATTCCAAATGAATTGTATTGACAGCCCTGTAAAAATCAACTGAACATAAATGTTAATGTATAAATGTTAAACATATACACATTCGTTAGACTCCTCCTCCCAAAAAAACTGCTTCAAAAACCAGCTCAAATATCTATGAACCTTTAGATCAATTTAGGAATTATAACCATTATAATAATATTAAGCATTTTAATCCATGAACATACAAATGGTTTTATCATGAAATGATACTGGATTTTTTTTAAATGTTGTCTCTGTATCTATTGAGATGATCATGTACCTTTTAGGTTTATTTCATATAAATATGTATTTACATGATAATTATATTAATTGATATTTGGATGCTAAATTGATGAGGCATTCTCTTATATTTTGAAGGTTTTATGAAAAATTGGTACTCAGTCCCCATTTTGTTTTTATTTGGTTACATGCACCAGTGAAGCCACCTGAGACTGAGTTTTTCTGTGTGGGATAATATTAATTTATTCTCTTTAACTGTTATACGTTTATTCCTATAATCAATATTTTCCCGAGTCAGTTGTGGTAATTTGCATCCTAGGAATTTGTGCATCTCATCTAGGCATATTGTCTTGCTCATAGTACTCTTTTGTAAACTAATTTTTTCCTCTTTCTTAGTCAAAAGGAATGTCCCTTCTCCCTGAATTTTTTGAGTCTTCTGTATTTTGAACAGTCTAGGTAAACATGTGTCCTTTTTAGAAAAAGAATCCCTTAACAGAAACAACTTTGGTTTTATTTATTTTGTTTCTATATTCTCTATTTCATTCATTTTCATTCTAAACTTTTTTTTTTTTTTTTCAGTTTGCTCTTTATTTTCCAGAATTTAGTGTAGAAGGTTTGGTTATTAATTTGAGATTTTCTTTCTTAAAAATAGTTATTTATGGTTGGGTGCAGTGGCTCACGCCTAGAATCCCAGCACTTTAGGAGGCCAAGGTGGGCAGATCACCTGAAGTCAGGGCTTCGAGACCAGCCTGGCTATCATGGTGAAACCCCGTCCCTACTAAAAATACAAAAATCAGCCAGGTGTGGTGGTGCATGCCTGTAGTCCCAGCTACTTAGGAGGCTGAGGCAAGAGTATCACTTGAACCTGGGAGACAGAGGCTGCAGTGTGCCAAGATAGTGCGGCTGCACTCCAGCCTGGGCAACAGAGCAAGACTCCGTTTCAAAAACAAACAAACAAACAAAAAACAAAATAGTCATTTATAGCTATACATTTCTTTCAAAGCGCTGCTGCATCTCCATCCTATAAGTGTGTTGTGTTTCTGTTTTCATTCATGTCAATTAATTTTCCAATATTACTTGTGATTTATTCTTTGACCATAGGGATGGTGTTTGTGAGTGTGGTATTTAATTCTTACAAATTTGTGAATTTCCCAAACCTCTTTATGTTACTGAATTCTAATTTCATTATTCTGTTGTCAGAGAAGATCTGTATGACTTTACTAATGTAAAATGTATAAATGCTTTTTTTGTGTTCTATTATGTGACGCATCCTAGAAAATATTCCGTGTGTACTTAAGGAGAAAGTGTATTCTTTTTTTGTTGTTGTTTTGTTTTGTGCTCTTTCTGCAGTGTCCTGTAATGTCCATGAGCCTTAGTTTGTTTATTGTGTTATTTACATCTTCTATTTCTTTGTTCATTTCTGTGTAGTTGTTCTGTCAATTTTTGGAGGTGGAGTATTAAAATCTCCAACTATTGTTTCTGAATTGTCTATTTCTCCCTTCAATTATTTCAGTTTTTGCTTCTATTTTAGGGCTCTATGGTTAGGTATATATATTTTTGTTTCCATATCTTCCTCATGGATTGTGATTTTCATCATTCTGCAATGTTCCCCCTTTTTTCAAGTAACATGTTCTAGTTTAATTCTATTTTGTCTGATATATGGTTTGCTTTCTTATAGTTGCAGTTTGCATGACATGTTTTGTTCTATCCATTTATTTTCAACCTTTTCATATCTTTGGAGTGTGTCTTGTATATGTAGCATATAATTAGTTTTATATTTTTATTAAATTTGACTGCTCTATCTTTTAATCGGACCATTTAGTTCATTCATAATTAATGTAATTATTGATATAGTTTTATTCGCATCTGCTATTTTATTGTTTTAGAAATATCTAATTTATTCTGTTATTTTGTACATCTTTTAAAAACTTTTGTTTCTGCACTGAGTAAATATTTTTAATGTTACATTTTAATTCTGTTTAATGACTTCTTTGCTAGTTTTTGAGTCGTTTCCTTAATGGTAATATAATGGGCTTATATACCTAATATTATCAAAATCCACTTTAGACTCACACTTACCTAATTTCAGTGAGATATGTGAGTGTTACTCCTGTATACTTATATTCCCTCACCTCCTTTATTGCACTATTATTTTTATATATTACATCTATATAATTTAAAAACCCAATATCTTATTACTATTTTTACTAGAATTTTTAAAGGAGATGGGAATAGAAATAAAATCAAATAGTTTTTTTTTTCTGTTTCTTATATTAACCTTCTTATTTACTATCTCTGGTTCTCTTCATTTTTGTGGATGTGGTGTGAAGTTACCATCTGGTGGCATTTTCTTATTCCAGTGCATTTCTACTCACACCAACCTCCCTTGTGCTGCTTTTGGCAAAATATGTTACATTTATATATACATTATTGAACCAAAAATACCATTATATACCTAATATATTTTAGTTTTTTTAGCTTAATAATGGTGGCTTTTATGTCTTGTCTGCTCAATCCAACATGTTGGCCTTCTGTAAGGCAATTTCTGTTGCATGCTTTTGTCCATTTATGGGTTACACTCTCCTATTTTTATGAATGTCTCATAATTATTATGACATTTTAGACAATTTGTAATAACAACTGTATATACTGACTCACTGACCTTGGGACTTTTTCTGTTATTTTTTGCTTGCTTATATGTTTGGCAACTTGACTGGACTACTTTAATGATGTAGATTACTTCCATAATTTGCAGTCTCCAATGTTGCTTCCCCAATGTTACAGTTCTGAGTATATGCGCAGCAATTTTGGGATGACAGTGGTTTCCCCAAGGTTCTTTGTCTCTTTCCCTGATCTTCCTGTTAACTGTCTGCTTCTGTTATTAATAAGTGTAGCTATTCACCTCTACGAATCACTTGTTGCTTGCTATATATATTTCCTTAACAATGCCTTAGGGCATTGATATGGTTTGACTGTGTCCTCACCCAAATTTCCTCTCAAATTGTAATTTGAATTGTATTCTCCATGTGTTGAGTGAGGAAACTGGTGGAAAGTGACTGGATCATGGGGCAGTTTTCTCCATCCTGTTCTTGTGATAGTCAGGGAGTTCCCAGGAGGTCTGATGGTTTTAAAATGACAGTTTCCCATGCTGTCTCTCTCTTTCTCCTGTCACTTTGTGAAGAAGGTGCCTGTTCCTCTTCACCTTCTGCCATAATTGAAAGTATCCTGAGGCCTCACCAGCCATGCACAAATTGCAGTGAAGTAAACCTCTTTCTTTTATAAATTACCCAGTCTCACGCATTTCTTTATAGCAGTGTGAAGATAAACTAATACAGATAATTGGTACCAGGGCAGTGTGGTACTGCTACAAAGAAAACCTGAAAATGCGGAAGCAACTTTGGAGCTGGGTAATGGGCAGAGGTTGGAACAGTTTGAAGGACTCAGAAGAAGAAAGGAAGACGTGGGAAAGTTTGGAACTTCCTAGAGGCTTCTTGAATGGTTTTGACCAAAATGCTGATAGTGATATGATCAATGAAGTCCAGGCTGAGGTGGTTTCTGACAGAGATGAGGAACTCATTGGGAACTGGAGCAAAAGTTACTCTTGCTATGCTTTAGCAAAGAGACTAGCAGCATTTTACCCCTACCCTAGAGATCGGTGTAAGTTTGAACTTCAGAGAGATGGCTTGAAATTGGAATTTATGTTTAAAAGGGAAGCAGAGCATAAAGGTTTGGAAAATTTGCAGCCTGACTATGTGGTAGAAAAGAAAATCCCATTTGCTGGGGAGAAATTCATGCCAACTGCAGAAATTTGCATAAGCAACAAGGAGCTGAATGTTAATCATCATGACAATATGGTAAATGTCTCCACGGCATATCAGAGATCTTCATGGCGGCTTCTCCTATCACAGGCCCAGAGGCTTAGAAGAAAAACATGGTTTTGTGGGCCAAGCTTAGGACCCTGCTGCTCTGTGCAGCCTTGGGGCTTGGTGCCCTGCATCCCAGCTGCTGCAGCTCCAGCCACAGCTAAAAGGGTCCAAGGTACAACTTAGGCTAGTGCCTGAGAGAGTGGAAGCTCTAAGCCTTTGTGGCTTCCACATGGTGTTGGGCCTACAGGTGCACAGAAGACAAGAGTTGAGCTTTGGGAACCTCTTCCTAAATTTCACAGAATGTATGGAAATGTCCAAATATCTGCTGCAGGGATGGAGCCCTCATGGAGAACCTCAACTAGGACAATGTGGGAGGGAAATATGGGGTTGGGGCCCCCACACAGAGTCCTCACTGGGGCATTGCCCAGTGGAGATGTGAAAAGAGGGCCTCTCTTTTCCAGAACCCAGAAAGTTAGATCCACCAACAGGTTACACTGTGCCCTTGGAAAAACCACAAGCACTCAACACCAGCCTCTAAAAGCAGCCATGAGGACTGCACACTGCAAAGCCACAGGGTGGGAGCTGCCCGAGGCCTTAGGAACCCACCCCTTGCATCAGTGCTCTCTGGATTTAAGACATGGAGTCAAAGAAGATTATTTCAAAGCTTCAAGATTTAATCACTGCCCTATTGAGTTTTAGAATTGCATGGGGCATGTAGCCCCTTTGTTTTGGCCAATTTATCCCATTTGGAACAGGAAGATTTACCCAATGCCTGTACTCTCATTGTATCTTGGATATAAATAACTTGTTTTTGATGTCACAGGCTCATAAGTGTAAGGGACTTGCCTTGTCTCAGATGAGACTTTGGTTGGACTTTTGGGTTAAAGTTGGAATGAGTTAAAACTTTGGAGAACTGTTGGGAAGGCATGATTGCATTCTGAAATGTGAGAACATGAGATTTGGGAGGGACCTGGGGGAAGTGATATGGTCTGGCTGTGTCCTCACCCAAATCTCATCTTGAATTTTTACCCAACTTGTAATCCCTACATGTCAAGGGAGGGACCTGGTGATAGGTGATTGAATCATGGGGGTGGTTCCCCCCATGCTGTTCTCATAAAAATCAGGGAGTTATCAGGAAATCTGAGGGCATACAAATGGCAGTTTCTCCTGATCTCTCTCTCCCCTGCCTCCTTGTGAAGAATGTGCTTTCTTCCTTTTCGCCTTCCACCATAATTGTAAGTTTCCTGAGGCCCCTCTAGCCATGCAGAACTGTGAGTCAGTTAAAACTTTTTTCTTTATAAATTACCCAGTCTCAGCCATTTCTTTATAGCAGTTTGAAAATGGAATCATACAGTAATAAATCACTTTATTTTCTGATACAATTAAATCTAAACTCCTTTGCAGAGCTAGTAGTTGAGGGTAATCTTTGAATATTTCAGTCTCAAAGGGGCTCTTCTAGTTGTTGTTTTCTCGGTTTTATTATTAAATTCCAAGATTGATGGCATATGGTTTCAATTGTTTGTCCCATGGAGCTATGAGCCTCCTGTTAATTGCTTACTACCAACATAGCTATTGTTTTCAACAGTACTATAAGTCTTGAACTTGAACCAGGTGCCGTGGCTCACACCTGAAATCCCAGAATTTTGGGAGGCTGAGGCAGATGGATCTCAAGGTCAGGAGTTCTAGACCAGCCTGGCCAATATAGTGAAACCCTATCTCTACTAAAAATACAAAAATTAGCCAGGCATGGTGGTGGGCGCCTATAGTCCCAGCTACTCAGGAGGCTGAGGCAGGAGAATCGCTTGAACCCAGGAGGTGGAGGTTTCAGTGAGCCAAGATCATGCCACTGCACTCCGGCCTGGGTGACAATGCAAGACTCCGTCCCCCCACCACCACCACCAAAAAAAAAAAAAAAGACTTGAACTTAACCAAACTCTTTTCCTAAGGAAGTCAGTTCCTGAAAGGACAGCAATAGAATTTTCTGTAATTATGGCCTGCATCTTCTCTCTCTTCCAGTCTCCAGACCCAGGAAAAGGAACAGCAACCACTTGTCTTAAAGTAATACCTTTCATTACAATTGAAGTACTGGATGGGAGTGATAGTATCTGACTTTCTTGGCTTGCTTTTCCTAGCATGGAACCTCCGTTTTACAAGAAACCTGGAAGAAAGGTGATCAAGTCCTAATATTCTCAATTTTCCATCCCTAAGGTTGTGGTCTGTCCTATATGTAGGATGGTTGGAGGAAGGAATCTCTGCATATTTCAGGTACTCTTTTCTGGAATAGAACTAGGTGTTAATTGGAGAGGGACCTTATGATCTTCTGTTCCATATGTTTCTATTACACTAATCCGGGAAGTAGAGAGAAAGTGTATCTTGGTTCAAATGGTATAGGCTTTTACAGTTTTTATTAAGATGTATTAGATGTTCTGCAATAAATGTTTCTCCACTTACTGTACTCACTTAGGCATATAGCACATAAGACAATTTCCTGAGACTTTAAAAGCTTGTCTTTTAAAATATGTTTTATCAGTTATGGTTGTTTGGCTGGGGAGAAGGTCCATGGAGCTGCTCACACTGCCATTCTGAAAGTGCTACATAGAATTTTATAATAATGATTACTGTATACTTCATTTAGCAAGAAACATACGAGCAAACAATGGAATACCATGAGGGAACTCGTCAGACAACTATCTTGAGGAATAATAGTCAAAGTTGGCAGAATAGCTGGCACAAAGGCTTTAAATTAGTATAATTTCTGGTATGTTCACAGAATATCAAGCACTCTTGCATAGACAGAAAGGAATAAACAATAAATGATATTTAGCTTTCTTTGATGACAGTAAAGTGAATAAAATTATTTAAATATCTTTAAACACCGGCTCTGCACTAATATTTTTCAAACATCTTTCTCAACGCAGAGAGTTCTTAATATTTACCTCCATTACCTCAAACTGAATTTGTCTACAATTAATTTATCATTAAAAAAAAACTGTATGTGTCTGGGAGTGGTGGCTCATGCCTGAAATCCCAGCATTTTGGGAGGCTGACATTGGTGGATCACTAGAGACCAAGAGTTCGAGACCAGCCTGGCCAACAATGCAAAAACACCATCTCTATTACACATGCCTGTAATCCCAGCTACTCAGTCTGCTGACAAACAGAATCGCTTGAACTTGGGAGGTGGAGGCTGCAGTGCACCGAGATCACACCACTGCACTCCAGCCTGGGTGACAGAGCCAGACTCCGTCTAAAAACAAACAAACAAATGTTAAACCAAAAAGCTATATATTATAAGGGTAGAATAAATGAGAAAAGTCTTATTTTTGTCATGTTCCATGTTCCAGTAACTTTTCATTCAATTTTTCTCAATTCTTCAGCTTACTTTACATTTCAAGTTTTTATAATAATCACCATATATTATTTGTCTTTTGAATAAAGTTACAGAGGAACCATTTACCTCCAATTGTTGACATAAATCAATTGATCTTCAATCATCTCATAAACTAAACACTGATACTGACTTTCTGGGCAATTCACTTCATTCAATCTTACCACAAGTTTGGACTTTGCATTAAAAAAAAAAAGAGGAAAATATGTTTATATCAGTGGCCTCTGTAGTGGTGCAAGGATGAAACTAGTTAATTTATGACAACTTTATTTTGCTATCTATGGATTTCCCTTTTCTTATAACAAATTATATATTGTCTACAAGGATATGGAAGACTGCAAAGGAGGCTTCTACACATAGAGAGATGAATTTTTCCACTCTTCAAAAGACAAAATATAATTGCTTTAATGGAGCCAAAGAAATAAATTGTTAGATGATAATAGCATGTAATACAACCTTATAGTTTTACAAATGAGTTGGAACTGAATTGTAACATTTGATATCATTGACAATTTAAACTCCTATTTCTCTACACTCGCAGAAATAAAAGGTCACTGGGCATTAAATCTATACTACCAAATGTGGAGGCCGTAATTACATTAACAAATATTTGAAATGTTTCAGTTATACTCACTAAGAAAAATTAGTTTGGTTATTTTACCATGTCTGTCTTATTGAGCTTCAACTTCTGAAACAAGAATATGTGGTTTATAAGCTTATTCACTTTCAAAACAAAATAAATAAGGTATCAAAATTTATGTGTACCTCTGTATTTGAATTCAGATCCATACATACTTTTGCTGAGGGACACATTATTTTCCCTGTACTTATATATAGTGGTTTTTCTACTATTCCTTTTTTTAAGAAAACTAAACTCTTTCACTATGCAGCTCTTTCTTTCTTTGCTGCTTAGTTAGCTCTGCGCTTTTGACAAATTTTCCCTCAGCCTCATTCCAAAATCCTTTTCCTTATGCCTGATAATCTGATGTGCCTTTGCTAATCGTTGAGTGTTTTGTAATAATTAAATATTCCCAGCTTACTCACTTGTTCAGAACAATTGTGCTTCCTGTGTGTGAGGCCTCGTGGCCAACATTGTCTTTCATAGATCATTTATATAAGTACACCAACTTGTTTTTAAAAGAGAGAGAATTATGGCAGACAATGAACCCCCAACTGAATGAGCCTGGCAACATATAATGCTGGCACAGAAGAAATTGACCCCCAAGTTCTTTTAGCAAATAAAAATATGGACATGTACATGTTTTCCCTTTGGCTATACCATTATTTTCCAAATCATGAATATGATAGCAGACATTTAAATGAACTGCAAAAGGATTTGGAGAATACTGGGATGGAGGGGTGCTGTTTTATATTTTTTGTTTTTTTCAATATTTCTCCTTAATATTCAAAGGGTTAGCCATGACAACTGGTTTCATCCACGTCATTATAGTGGCATTTTAAAAGCACTGAACATCAGGCAGTTTAGTCAGAAAATATTATAAAAGTAAAATAAATGGAATATTAGAAGAAATATAGTGATTCCATATTCAAAACTATGACTTTTAAAATTAAATTACCCATATTTAAAAAATAACTTTTTATAACATTATTAATAAGTTGCTTAATATGGTTTGAATAGCAAAGTGTGTACCTTGTAGTTAAAACTTTCACAGGGGATAAAATCTATCTAGACGTTTTTCTTATCAGTTTGAAATAAATAAATATATGCAATATTTTTGAAGAATAAAGTTTTAATATTTTATGACAATAATATAAAATACTTGAAATTGGTGTAGTATTTATGCAAAAGTGACTAAGACGTAAGGGTCAATTAAGGATACTTTTTTCTGTCAATGTATCTACTTATGTATCTAGCTTATTTATTTATTGCTCCACATTTCTGGCATGAAAATTAAAATTATACTTGGATTTGTAGTGACAATTGCTTGACTTCTTATTCTCTATTTAGGTTTGTCATTATACTATCAAACACTGAAGCATATTATCTTAAAAGGTGACAAATGCAATCTTTCAGTATAATGATTCAGTAAAGAAATAAAGACCTGAATTCAATGATTGATGTATTACTAATGCTGATTTTTTCCACCATTAACCAGAACCTCTCTAAACTTAACTATAATAATCTTTTTAATAATTTATATATTCAATGGAAAGACTACTGCTTAGCATGAGTCACTGCAAAGCTTCTGCTAGTCAAAGACCACAGGTTTTGAATATACTTTCATAGACAGTTAACCTGATTTTTGAGTTTTAATGTCTTAGTTGGTATATATCTTACTTTTCTGTCAAAAGCTCATGTTTATTATTTAATTTGTATGAACTTGAAACAATGATTGACTTACTAAGTATCTAAATTTTATTTTCTTCTCAATGGTGCACATTTGTCTTTATGAGAATATAGTAAAATATATACTCTGAGATTGGTATCTTATAATAAGAGAATGAAATAAAAGAATATAGACCCTTTCTGTCTCTTCTGCTGGTTATTCCTATTATTGTTTTCAGAGGAGCCATAACATATCAGCATTTTCTTTTGAATATTATTTTAAAACAATAAAAAATACTTAGGAAATGCACAAAAGGAATGTTACGGTACAAGTTTATATCCTTAAAATGGTACTATATAAGTATTTAAAAATAAAAGATATGAAGGATTAAGCATAATATATTTTAAACTGCAACATTTTGTAATACTTAATTGCATTAATTTTGACAATATATCGGGAAAGTGATATTTAAGAAAATTATCATCTGCTTATAAACAAAATGGATATTTAACAAACAATCTTCAGAACTCTTCTTCTGCTTGTCTCACCAAATTTAAGATCCACTCTTTAAAATATATTTGTATAAATAAGGGTGTGTTTTGTATCTATGCTACAATGTGTGTAAATGAGTCTGTGTGAATTTTCCTGCCACCCACACTCAATTTTATAGTAATCAGTAGACTGATCATTTGCTATGTACTAGATGCCAACAATATAAAATCCTGACACTAGACCCTGTGTTTTCACTTAGAATATGCTCAACAAGACAATGTTGATGCATATTAACAATGAGAAAACATCAGATTATCTAGGAAGTAATATTTTTTAGCCTGTCGGAAAGTTCAAGTCACAAGGTATGAAACAAGGCGTACAACTAAACCAAATTCCACAGCGACAGTCACTCCACAGAGATGAGACACATAATCATTTTCACGATTAGAGGAACACATGAACAAGAAAGGACAGAAAAACCACACAATTGAATATAAATAAATCAGCTAGTACTTTAACAAACTCTTAAAAGTCAAATATGGGTTCAGGTGTCATTTTAAAATTGCTGGAACTCTCTTCGCTCCAGAGAAAAGGGAAGATGGCAGTCACTCATAAATTTTTTCTAGGGGCATTCACTTGGAGCTTATGAGAAAGATAAGAGGAAGAGACAGGAGATAAAACCATAAGCTGTGAACGTATACAGTGGTGATCAGCTGCCCAAAGAGATGTTAGCAAAATACCACTTCTTGTGTGATCCCTGCAACCTACAAGGGAAAAATTTTAATGTGCTATGATGGGATAACAAACCCTCTGACTTCCAGTGTCCATAAAACATCTAATGCTTCTGGGAAACAGGTAGAAACAAAGCAACAGGCACAAAACCATTGCCCTGGAGGAAGTGGAGGAAACCTTTAGTAAGGATCCTGCAAGACAAAATATACATTAGAGTTGCAGAAAAAATTAAAAATGTACTCCTCTGCATAATCTGGTATATAAATAAAGCACTGCTTCTCACAATGGAAGACACAAGTATCCTGAGATGATCTTATTTCTGAGGCTTATATGCCGTACTAAGTTTGAGGACTGACAAGGAAAGCAGAGAATTATCCTTCTCCTATTTCACGTCAAATACTGTGTATCAAGCTTAAGTAGTCTACCTTAGCATATTAGGCAAAAGAAATAATTGAAGAGATAATGGCCAAGAATATTCCAAATGGGTAGTTAATGAGTGAAGAGACAGAAGCAAAGAAAACCTCTATCCAAGATGCCTAGAGAATAGCAAACACAATATTTTTTTAAAGTACCTAGACAATGTCATGGTAAAATTGTAGACAATCAAAAGTAAGGAGAAAATCTTGAATATCGCTAGAGAGATAAAAAATCTTAAAACAAATAACAGCTAAAACATAATTACAACTATCTCCTTTTCAGAAAATATGTAATCCAACAGATAATGGAATAGTCACTGGAAAATAATGAAAAAAGAGAAAGAAAAGAAAATCTTTCCAAGCCAGAATTCTATAGTTTTGTAAGATACTGTTTATAAATAACAAAAAAAATGATTTTTAAACAAACAAAAGCTGTGATAATTACTTGCAAGTAAACTATATTACAGGAAATATTAAAGGAAATTCTTTATGCTGATAAAGTATGATAACAGGTGAGACTCTGGGTATTGAAAAAAGAAGAAAGAAACAGCATTGAAAATAGTAAAAATGCAGCTAAATATAAACGATTTATACTAAATAAAAAACTTCAAAATATAATTTACTGAGATAGAAAAAATGATAAATTTTAGAATGAAAACCATAAAGTTTTTATTCATGTAAAACAAAAATAGAATGCATCACACGTTAGCAAAAAGCATAAAAATAAAAATAATAAAAGTATATTGTTGTACAAATCTAATATCAGACATGAAAAAATACTGTTTAAAAACAAGCTGTAAGTTAAACATATATAATATAAACCCTGGAGAAACCATGAACACATTTATTAGAAGAGCAATAGCATTAACCAATTATGGAAATAAAATGGAACTATATCTATATAATTTATTTATATACATATTTATATGCTTAAGATATATATATGTATATATGTATATATATGTGTATATATATATCTTAAGCAATCTAAAGAAGGCATTAAAAAGACAAAAACAAAAATTCAAGATTCAAGAAAGGACTAAAACTATATAAACCCTGAAAGGCAACATTAGAAAATACCATTCTGGACTTAAGAGCCGCCAAAGATTTCATGACGAAGATGCCAAAAGTCATTTCGACAAAAATAAAGATTGACATGTGAGATGTAATTAAACTAATGAACTTCTGCACAGCAAAAGAAACTATGAACAGTTTAAACAGACAACCTGAAGAATGGGAGTGAATATTTGCAATCTATGCATCTGACAAAGATCTAATAACCAGAATCTATAAGAAATTTAAACAAATCAACAAGGAAAAAACAACTTCATTAAAATGCGGGCAAAGGACATGAAAAGACACTTAAAAGAAGACATACACATGGCCAACAAGCATCTGAAAAAAGTGCTCAACATCACTAACCATTAGATAAATGATAATCAAAACAAGAATGAGATATCATATCACACCAGCCTGAATGGCTATTACTGAAAAGTCAAGAAACAGCAGATGCTGGCAAGGTTCTGAAGAAAAGGGAAAACTTATACACCACTGGTGGGGATGTAAATTAGTTCAGCCATTGCGAAAAGTAGTTTGGCAATCTCTCAAAGAACTCAAAGTAGAATTACCATTGGAACCAGTAATCCCATTATATGGTACATACCCAAAGGAATATAAATAATTCTACCATAAAGACTCATGAATGCATATGTTCATTGCAGCACTATTCACAATAGCAAAGACATGGAATCAACCTAAATGCCCATCAATGGTGGATGAAGAAAATATGGTACATATACAGCATGGAATACTATGCAGCAATAAATAGAAATTAGATCCTGTCCTTTTCAGGGACATAGATGAAATTGGAAGTCATTATCTTCAGCAAACTAATGCAGAAACAGAAAACTAGAGATTGCATGCTCTTACTAATAAGTGGAAGCTAAGCGCTGGGTAAAAATGGGCACGAAGAAGAGAACAATAGGCACTAGGGCCTGCTTGAGGGTGGAGAAGGAGAGAACGGGGAGGATTGATAAACTACCTATAGGATACTATGCTGATTACCTGGGTGATAAAATAATCTATATATCAAACCCTCGTGACAGACAATTTACCTATATAACAAACATGAAAAGGCACATGTAAGCCTGAACCTAAAAGTTAAAAGAAGAAAAAAAAAATCAAAAAAGGAAAGACAGAACCAATGAAATATCTATGAGACTTTAATATGAATATATCAATAATCACATTAATTAAAACTAATTACAATTAAAAGCTAGATAATTTAATATTGGATAAAAACACACGGTCACCTACATGTTGTCTCTAAGAAAATCGCCTTAACAAAACTGCATGTTGTGCACATGTACCCTAGAATTTAAAGTATAATTTAAAAGAAAAAAGAAAAGGAGACCACCTTTATATATATATATATATAAATTAAAAGGATTTTTTAGAAGCACAAAATAAAAACAAAAATGTTAATCAAAAGAAATCTGGAGTCTACATTAATATCAGATTAAATATACTTCAGAAAAAGGGATAGCAAGGGACATTAAATAATGAAAACTCAATTTCTAAGAAAGACATAATAATCTAAAAAAAATACACATAACAAGACTCCTTCAGGATTCTAAAAACAAAACTGATGAAACTGAAATGACAAATTCACACTTATACTTGTATACTTCCAAATCTTGCCCTAATAATTGATAGAACAAGTGGAGAGGAAATAAAAAGGATACAGATAATCTGAGCAACACCATAAGCCACTTAAACACCCCATTCAATAGTGGCACCAGCAGAATATGCATTCTTTTCATGGGCATGTATGACATTCAAAAAGATAGACCATAAAAAACAATTAATTGCATGTTAAATAATTATAATCAAAAGAAAATGAGCTCTGAACACAATAATTAATTTAGAAATTAATAACCAACAATATGAAATATTCAAGACATTCCTAAATTTCCCATTGATCAATAAAGAAATCACAAGTAAAACAGAATTGAAATGGATGAAAATGTAAACAAAGCATAAGAATTTGTAGGTTGCAGTTAGTCATTCTAAATAGAAATTCATAGAAGTAAATGCTTATATGAGACAAAAAAGCTCTTAAAGTAATGATTCCTGCTTAAACATTAGCAAATAGGCACATTAAAAAACGCAATTTAAGCCAATTAAAGGAATGAGTAAATATAAATGCATAAATAAATAAAATTAAAATTACAAAAATATTAAATAAAATTATAAAACCAAAAGCTTTTTTGAGATTAATAAAATTGATAATATTGTAGCTAGACTGAAAATATTAATAAAATATGAAAAAGGCATGTTATTAATACTATGGATAAAAAGGCTACATTTATACAGATATTATAGACAGTAAAATATTTTAAGAGAACATTATGGGAATAATAAGAGAATATTAAGAACAATTTTATGGTAACCAATTTGACAAATTGAATAAAATTCATTCATTTCTTGAAAGACTCAAACTAAAACACTCATTGAAAAAGAAACAGATATTCTTAAGAGCTCTATATCTTTTGAAATATTAAATTCACAATCAAATACATGCCCATGAAGAAAACTCTAGGCCCAAATGTCATTACTATTGAATTCTACCAAATATTGAAAAAAGAAATGCACCTCTTCTATACAATCTCTTCTAAATAATAATAGAGAAATGAACCCTCCAAACTCATTTTTGAAGCCAGAATTTTCTTGATACCAAACTCAGGCAAAGATCTAGCAAGAAAATAACACTACAGAATAATATTATTCATGAACATAGTATGCAAAAAGTTTTATAAAATATTTGTAACTTAAATTCAATCAGTAACAAAAGTAATCCTGATCAATACTTGTTTATTTCAATAATGTAAAGTTACTACAACATTTGAACACCAAACAATATAATTTACCATATTAATTGACTAAAAAAACTAATTCAATTTTACAGATGCTGAACAAGAATTTGACACACTATTGCATGCAGTCATTAAAAAATTCTTAGTAGAATAGAACAAAAAGGAAACTTTTGTATATTGACCTTGTATCCTACGATTTTATCAAACTTACTTATTAGTTATGGGACATTTTATGTAGAATCTTTTATATTTTCTACATTGATGTTTCATCGTTTATATGAGTTGTATACACATATACACAGTGAAACACTGTTCAGCCTTACAACAGGAGAAAATCCCACAATATATGTGACAACATAGATGAACCTGGAAGATATTATGTTAAGTGAAATAAGCCAGGCCCAGAAAAGATAAATACTGCATGTTCGCACTTATATGTGGAATGTAGAAAAGTCAACCTCACAGAAACAGAACAGGATGATATTTTAGAGGGTGGGGGTTAGGGGGTTGGGAGATGTTAAAGGGCACACAATTTCAGTTAGACAAGAGGAATAATTCCAAGAGCTCTATTGTACATTATGGTGGCTACAACCGGTAACAAAATATTGTATATTTGAATATTCCTAAGAGAATAGATTTTAAGTGTTCTTACCACAAAAAATAGTATGTGAAATAATGCATATACTAAACAGCTTAATGCAGCCATTCTGCAACACACACATATATCAAAGACTCACGTTGTACACGATATATACAATTTTTACTTGTCAATTAAAATAAAGCCCAAATAACTCTACGATGCTTAGATAGTGTTTTTAAATTAAAATGGAATAAAGAGTCTGATTGCATGTTGTGTTTGATTTCTGATAGCTTTTAAGCCGCTCACCTCTCCCTCTTCCCATTTTAGACCATATCTGAGCAAGCTGCTAAGTGAGCCTGGGTAGTCCTTTGACACTCATGGGAAGTTTAGAACACAGGAGCCCAGCTGTCACGGGGAAAATATTTTCAGCTAAGCCCTTGAACACCAGAGAAACCCAAGCTAGTGTCCCTTTCTCACTTTTTCAAACCATTTTTGGACCTTCTGAGGAGTCATCCCTGCTCTTTCTTCAAAAATCTCATTGTGGCTGCATAGTATTCCATGGTGTATATGTGCCACGTTTTTTTTATCCAGTCTATCATTGATGGGAATTTAACCATCATTCTCAGCAAACTAACACAGGAACAGAAAACCAAACACCACGTGTTCTCACTCGTAAGTGGGAGTTGAACAATGAGAACACATGGAAACAGGGAGGAGAACATTACACACCAGGCGCTGTTTCAGGGGTGGGAGGTGGGGAGGGATTTCATTAGGAGAAATACCTAATGTAGATGATGGGTTGATGGGTGCAGCAAACCACCATGGCATGTGTATACCTATTTAACAAACCTACACATTCTGCACATGTATCCCAGAACTTAAAGTGTAATAAAAAAAAAAAGTCTGATTGTGTTAATAGTAAACTTTTTCATACCTTCTTGGTGCATGTGTGCCATTTTCTGTCTCTACATCCAAATTAAATGCAAATGTGTGTGTATGTGTAAGTTATACACATTGAGGGTAAATACGGAATATAACAATGACACATAATAAATAATCCAATATATTATCATTAGGGATTTAATGTTTAGGTTTAAATAGAAAGATAATTAAATTCATTTATATTATTAAATATTTCCTAAATAAAAGAATTATAATTTACCTTTAGACACATTTAATTTAGTGAAATTTATAGTCATTTAAAAGTAGACGGTTATTACCAATTCATGGAACCTTTCCAAGTGCTACTGCATTGGCTTTTTCTTCCCATTTTCAGGCCATGTTTTTTTTCTACCACACACTGTTTCTCGTATAGATAAAAAGTTGTATCTGTAGGTCTGAAAATCAAAATCCTTTTTGTCCAACACAGATTCTTTTGAAAACTAATAGGAAAGCAATTGGAAAAAGAGACAGGGGTTCTTCTTTACTTTACTCTCATCCTCCCTGCTTGATATCTTTTTCTCATTACTTGGATTTATTTTGGTCTTGGTTGTGACCACATACTAATTTACACAGCTCAATTCACCAAGAAGAAACATATAGCTACCTATGGGAATAACAGCACATTTCTTTTGACACCATTTTTTTCAAGTTCTCACTGTTTGTATGTCCTCAGGAACAACTTTCTTAAACAGCAGGCAGTAAGTATTCTACTCACTGATAAGCTACAAAAGTGTTTCCTGAACTTTGTCTTAACATCATGTGTCTCCTATTGGATAGCTATGTGTCCTAATAATTCCAGTAACATTAGCAGAGAATATAAACTCACAAAAATTACTTTTTTAAGAAGAATATTCTAGTGCTACATTTTCTAGAATGAATGGCATTTATTTGTTAGGTAATCAAGGTCTTATGTGTTTCATATGATTCATTTATCTTGTCACAAGTTTAGCTATTTTAAGTTTTCGGATAAAACCTTTTAAAAAGATAAAATATTTACTCTCATATGAACTGTATGTGTTCATGAGCACATCTAACACGCTGTCCATTTCCCACCCCCACTGTCTGAAAGTACATGTAAGAGAAAATGCCTGTAAATCCCAGCACTTTGGGAGGCCAAGGTGGGCGGATCACCTGAGGTCAGGAGTTCAAGACCAGCCTGGCCAACATAGTGAAACCCTATCTCTACTAAAAATACAAAAATGGGCCAGATGTGATGGCACATGCCTGAAGTCCCAGCTACTTGGGCGGCTGAGGCAGGAGAATCGCTTGAACCCAAGAGGTGCAGGTTGCAGTGAGCTGAGACCATGCCATTACACTCCAGCCTGGGCGACAGAGTGAGACTAGA
This sequence comes from Nomascus leucogenys, assembly GCF_006542625.1. Classification (NCBI taxonomy): domain Eukaryota; kingdom Metazoa; phylum Chordata; class Mammalia; order Primates; family Hylobatidae; genus Nomascus; species Nomascus leucogenys. Next base: position 81,801,441 of record NC_044385.1, on the reverse strand, counting down.
CTCCATCTTAAAAAAAAAGAAATAGTTTGCCAGTGACTTCAAAAATCTAATTCAGAGGGGGAAGGGGTATTTATTTAGGGAAAATATATTTTAATTTAATATATTTGCCAAACTTTGTGATAAATATACTAAAATGTTATTTCAGTAGAAGCAGGTCTATACCCTTTCAATGCAAGGGAATTAATTTATCATGGGGAAAGCTTTCCGATTTTAGTCCACAATTTCATTCACTTACTTCAGTGGAAGTGCCTCACCACCCCCACTCCTATTGCCCTGATCCATGTTATTTTATCCCCACCTAGATCAAAAGCAGAAGCAAAAGCATCAACATTTTCCAGGGCAGTTTGGTTTTGCATTGTAAAATCTCACCTTGAAATGTTTTGACACTTAATTTTCATTGATAGTTTCTACCTTAAGAAAAACTACTAATGTGGGGGAAAAAAAATTAGTAATGGAAAAAAATTTCAAAAAATTATATTTCTCATGTAGGTAGCTGAATTCCTGTGCTGCCTTTTCCATTTTTCATTCATGTTTCAGACAATTAGGCCTTTTTTTCCTCTGGGACCTTTGAAAATTATATTGTGATTTCTGTACTGAATGCATTAACTAGCAGGGGTAGAAAACACTAATATGATTTTTGTGATGCTATGCTCTCTTTATGTACTACCTCTGAGGCTTTTTCACTCATTCAGATCTTCATATTCGTGGAAGCAGCAAGAGTAGGTTTTTATATAAAGTAAAGCTTCTAAAGAAATATTAGCTGTTTTCAGTATTAGACAATTGTTTAATGATTAAAGATATTTGATCAGCTGAAAATATTTGTTAAAAGTTTCACAACAAGCTAAAGGGAAAGCGACTAAGTTTTAGTTCTGCTGATTCACAATTCAAGTCTCTTCTCCCCATGTCCTACTCCAATCACTCTAAATATATTTATGTGTTATTGATAATCTATATTCATATATTTTATATAATGCAATTAGGTAATAATTATATGCTAATGTCTACCCCAACAGAATGTACTACTACCTTCTACAAAACAAAAACAAAAACAGGAAAAAAATGGAGAAAACAGGCCATTCATTTTTAAATCTTTAGTGCTTAGCGTTGTCACAATTCTCAAAAGTTGTTCTATAAATATTTGGCAATCTGAAGGAATACAGTACATTAACATCGTGTTTGTAACGAAGGCATTGAAATAAAATAAACTAAATAAATGCCAGAGGTAATCAGCATATATTAATCTGGATCCTCACAAAAATACTGTAATTTAAATCATGCTATTTCTGCTCCTTCTTCTACTTAACATTACTATTTTTTTACTACTAATAGTACTGCTATAAAATCAATAAAAATCCCAAAAGCTATGTTTCCAAAGGTCATCTCATAGGCAAGATCTTATCATAAGAATAACTATATCAGAAGCAAAAAATTACTTAATCTTTATTCAATTTTGTTCTATGGAAATCTGTGATATAAACGTTTAGACGTTATAGCGTTTACACTATAGATATAAAAAAGCAACAAGTGAATGGTATATCTGATAAAATACCTATTCATAAATAAAATGCCCAAGTAAAATTTTTTTTCAAATCTTAAACCCCAGAACAATATCTTGTTAATATCAAACTAAATATTTAAATATTAACTACTGAAATAACAGTATTTAAATATCAAATATCTAAATCTCTGAAGTATTTAAGACTTCAGCAGAGAGAGCACAATTTATCTTTGACCTAGGAGCCAAAAAAACTGGTTATATTTTAGGATGAGCATATGAATTTTGTCACTTCACTGGACCCAACGCGATATGGTGGGCAGAGACACAGTTTAGTACGGAGAATAAGAACACAGATTTTGGACTGTATAGCCACAGCTCAATCTCAGCTCTCCACTTCCTAGTGACGTATTTTTAACATCAGAATTGTCAATTTCTTCAGATGTTTTAAAATGGGGTAATTGTAAAATGTATAAAAGTAGCTGTAATGTTATAAAAGTAAATTTCAAATGCCTATCTCAATATATTATTAAATTTGTTTATACTTGATTTTCAATTGCTTTAATTGGATATTACATTAAGCAGTTTTATCTTTTTAATGTTTATAGGATTACATTCATTCTTGGATTTGTAAGTAGGATATTGCCTCTTTTGTAGTGGCAGTAGAACATAGAGAAAGTATATATGATTTATAATTATTATTTATTTAGTAAATGTTCATTGCATTTTCAATGGTTGTCAGATATCTACTAAAATGCAAGCACTGGGGGTTCAAGGATGAATTAGACAGGCAGATGTCTTTTTCAAGTGCTTATAGTTTACCAGTGGATAACTTGGATAACTAAAAATATAGTTAATATGATCATATTTAATTTTGGGGTAGGCAGATAAATATAGATCATTACAGAGAGGCACATCTAATCTTGCCATCATTGAATATCATTTATATGACTGCAATTCTGGTATTTATCTATTCTAATTTATCTCATAACAATTATGCCAGGAAAAAAAAATAACCTAATATACTACATAGAGATACTGAGAATAAAATCAATGAGGTAAAATAATTTGCCCATGGGAAAGCAAGTTCAGTCATCCCTAGGTATTCAAGGAAGATTGGCTTCAGGCACCCCTGCAGATACAAAAATCCAGATAAGTTTCCTTACATGAAATCATTCAGTATTTGCATAAAACCTATGCATATCTTCTATACTTTAAATCATCTCCGGATTATTTATAATATCTAACACAATGTAAATGTTATGTAAATTGTTTTTGTACTATATTGTTTAGGATATAATGATAATAAAAAATGTACATTTTCAGTACAAAATCAACCACCCACTATTTTTCCAAATATTTTTGGTCCACCATTGGTTGAATTAATACATGTGAAACCCTCAGAGAGGGAGGGGAAACCTTAAGGCAAATACAAATTCAAATCCCAAAGCCTCCAGCATTTTTTAGTACAAGTAGGTGATGTATAAATTTCAGTAAATTGTTTTAATGTTACATAATTCTTATAGCCATTTTCAGCCTAGTATATTATTCATGAATTCTGGAAGTCTAAGCCAGTTGTATATTCATATTAAAAGGAAGTGAATGTTTATTAGGAAGACTATAATAAATTTAATCCCTACTATGTTAGCAACTGGCACTCAAACCTTATGCCTGACCTCAGAAAAATTATTATTACATTATAATTTTGTGCTCATTTACTGTGTAAAAAACTTAGATATCAATACTGACTTCATCATACAGACAATTCATGTGACTAACTCAGTGATCTTCTATAAAACAGAAGACAGTAAAACTACATTAAAAGAACAAAAATAATCCTTAATTATATTTTCTCAAGTAAAAGGATGTGTGTGCATATAGTATAAACATTTATTATAGAAAACACTAAATGCTTATTAGTCCTCACATGCCATAGATTTTAGTTTTGAAAATGAATTTTTAGGCAGGATCAGTGAAATAAAGTAAAATAAAATAAAAACAATAAAATAAGGGGAAGGAAGGAAGAAAGAAAAGAAAAAAGGGAAGGAAAAGAGAAAACAAAAAGAAAAAATGGAGAAAGGAAGAGAAAGGAGAAAGGAAGGAAGGAGAGAAAGAAAGAAAGAGAGAGAAAGAAAGAAAGAAAGAAAGAAAGAAAGAAAGAAAGAAAGAAAGAAAGAAAGAAAAAAGGAAGGAAGGAAAGAGGGAAGAAGGAAGAAGGAAGGAAGGAAGGAAGGAAGGAAGGAAGGAAGGAAAAGAAAGGAAGAAAGAGGAAGGGAGGATAGGAAGACAGGAAGTAAAGAAAGAAAGAAAAGGATAGGAAGACAGGAAGTAAAGAAGGAAGGATAACGTAAAAGACTAAAGAGGTGCCCTTGGGAGGCTGAGGCAGTTGGATCACCTGAGGTCAGGATTTCTGGAGGAGCCTGGCCGACATGGTGAAACTTCTTCTGTACTAAAAGTACAAAAATTATCCAGGCATGGTGGCCTGTAATCCCATCTACTCAGGAGTCTGAGGCAGGAGAATCACTTGAACCCCGGAGGTGGAGGTTGCAGTGATCTCAGATTGTGCCACTGCACTCTAGCCTGGGCAACAAGAGCTAGACTCCATTGTTTGTTTGTTTGTTTGTTTGTTTGTTTAAAAAAAGGTGCCCATAATATAACAGACTGATAATCAAAAATTATTTTTTTCATCTTTCTAAGTTTAGGAGAAATAGTCAGTTCTAGGAGCCATTAGTCTCTCCCAATTAAATCTAACACTATACAGTTTGAGGAATGTTTACTATCTATTTAAGTAGCCATAAGGAAGAACATTGTGATATTTCACTTGGAGGTTTAAGGTTCAGAATATAAACTTAAAGTACATTTCAAAGGCTATCTCTTCTGAGTTTCTCCCCTAAAATTATATTAAGATAGTTTTATTAATCTGCCAGTTTTCATAGTTACTAATTAGGGTGCATTGTTCTAATTTTAGAATTTTGATGATTTATTTCTAATCATGCTATTTTGAGGGATATATAAAATTAGAGCAAACCAGACCTTGTAGTGTGTACCACCTGTATTTGCTTCAGATTATTATTTTAAATTAATAAAAACAGAAAAGAAGGAAGAGAAAGTAAAAGTGAGGGGGTTGGAGAAGGGTATGAGAAGTGGAAGGAAAGAAGGAAGAACAGAAGGAGAAAGGAAGAAATGAGAGAATGTAGTTCAACATGATCAGATAGTTTTCATCCCAGGGATGCAAGGATGGTTTAATATACACAGGACAATAAACCTGATGCATCATTTAAACAGAATATAAAACAAAAATTATAAATCAAATAAATTAATTCATTTATTAATTATTAATAATTTATTTCAATAATTAAAAGTAATTAAAATAAACAATTTATGATTAAATTAAATTAAAAATTATATAGTCATCTCAATAGATGCAGAAAAAAACACTTAACAAACTCCAGCACCCCTTCATGATAAAAACTGTCAACAAACTAGGCATAGAAGGGACCTGTCTCAAAATAATAAAAGTCACTTATGACAAACCCACAGTCAATATCATCCTAAATGGAGGAAAGTTGAAAGCATTCCTCCCAAGAACAAGAACAAGACAAGGATGTCCACTATTACCACTCCTATTCAACTTAGTTCTGGAAGTACTAGCCAGAGCAATTGGGCAAGATAAAGCAATAAAGGACATCCAAATTAGAAAAAGAGGAATTAAAACTAATGGTGTTTGCAGGTAATATGATTGTATAGCTAGAAAAACTAAAGATTTTGCCAAAAGACTCTTAGATTTGATAAATGAATTCAGTAAAGTCTCAGGTTACAAAATGAATGTACAGTAGCACTGCTATACACCAGCAATCACTAAGCTGAGAATCAAATTAAGAACTCAATCCCTTTTACAACAGCTGCCAAAAAAAAAAAAAAAAATCTACCTAGAAATATACCTACATGAGGAGGCAACAGAGCTATGGAAGGAGAACTACAAAACACTTCTGCAAGAAATTATAGATGACACAAAAAATAGAAATGCATTCCATGCTCATGGATTAAAAGAATCAATATTGTGAAAATTACCATACTTCCCAAAGAAATCTACATATTCAATGTAATTCCTATCAAAATACCAACACTATTTTTCACAGAATTAGAAAAAACAATCCTAAAATTCATATGGAACCAAAAAAGAGCCCTGAAAGCAAAAGCAATAATAAGCAAAAAGAACAAATCTGGAGGCATTACATTAACCATCTTCAAATTATACTACAAGGCTATAGTTAACCAAAACAGCATGGTATTGCTATAAAAGTAGGCACATAGACCAGTGGAACAGAATGAAGAACCCAGAAATAAAACCAAGTACATGCAGCCAACTGATCTTCAACAAAGCATACAAAAACATAAATTGGGCAACGGACAACCTATTCAATAAATGGTGGCTGGGAAAACTGACAAGCCTCATGTAGAAGAATGAAACTGAATCCTTATCTCTCACCATATACAAAAATCCACTCAAGATGAACCAAAGACTTAAATATAAGGCCCGAAGCCATAAGAATTCTAAAAGACACTACTAGAAAAACTTTTCTAGAGTTGTCCTAGGCAAAGAATTCGTGACTAAGACCCCAAAATTAAGTAAAACAAAGCAAAAATAAATGGAACCTAAATAAACTGAAAAGCTTCTGCACTGGCCGGATGCAGTGGCTCACACCTGTAATCCCAGCACTTTGGGAGGCTGAGGCGGGTGGATCACAAGGTCAGGAGATCAAGACCATCCTGGCGAACATGGTGAAACCCTGTCTCTACTAAAAATACAAAAGAAAAAAAAAATTAGCCAGGCGTGGTGGCAGGCAACTGTAGTCCCAGCTACTTGGGAGGCTGAGGCAGGAGAATGACGTGAACCTGGGAGGTGGAGCTTGCAGTGAGCCAAGATGGCACCACTGCACTCTAGCCTGGGCGACAGAGCAAAACTCCATCTCAAAAAGAAAAAAAAAAAAAAAAAAAAAAAAAAAAAAAAAAGAAAAGTTTCTACACAGCAAAAGAAATATTCAACAGAGTAAGTAAACAGACACCCCACAGAAGGCAAAAAATGTTTGCAAACGATGCATCCAAGAAAGCACTAGCATCCAGAATCTATAAGGAACTCAAATAAATCACCAAGAAAAGAAACAAACAATTATATTAAAAAGTGGGCAAAGGACATTAACAGACATTTCTCAAGATATGGCTGGGAACAGTGGCTCACACCTGCAATCCCAGCTCTTTGGGAGGCTGAGGCAGGCAGATCACTTGAGGCAGGAGTTCAAGACCAGCTTGGCCAACATTGTGAAACTCTGTCTCTACTAAAAGACACAACAATTAGTCAGGTGTGGTGGCACATGCCTGTAGTTCCAACTACAGGGGAAACTGAGGCACAAGAATCGCTTGAACCTGGGAGGCAAAGGTTGTAGTGAGCTGAGATTGTGCCACTGCCCCAGCTTGGGTCACAGAGTAAGGTTCTGTCTCAAAAAAAAAAAAGAAAAAAGAAAAGAAAAGAATAATTAATTAAAAAATTAAAAAGATAAAAAGATATACATATGGCCAACAAATATATGAAAATATGCTCAACATCACCAATCATCAGGGAAATGCAACCACAATGAGATACCACCTTATTCCTGCAAGAATGACCATTATTAAAAAGTCAAAAAAACAATAAATGTTGGCATAGATGTGGTAAAAAGGGGACACTTATACACTGCCAATGGGAATATAAATTAGTGTGACATCCATGGAAAACAATATGGAGATTCCTTAAAGAACTAAAAGTAGATCTACCATTCAATTCAGCAATCCCACTGCAGGGTATCTACCTAAAGGAACGTAAGTCATTATAGAAAAAGACACTTGTACACTTATGTTTATAGCAGCAGAATTCACAATTGCAAATATACCGATTTAAGTGCCCATGGCCTAATGAGTGGATAAGGGAAATGTGCTATATATACACAATAGAATACTACTCTGCCATTAAAACGAAACAAAATAATGTTATTTGTAGTAATTTGGATGGAGCTGGAAGCCATTATTCTAAGTGAGGTAACACAGAAATGGAAAATCAAAGACCGTATGATCTCACTTATAAGTGGGAGCTAAGCTATGAGTAGGCAAAGGCATACCGAGTTACAATGGAATTTACAGACTCAGAAGAGGGAGGCTGGAAGAGGACCAAGGGATACAAAACTACACATTAGGTACAATGTACACTACTTGGGTGACGGATGCACTAAAATCTCAGAATGGATCACTGTATAATTCATCCTTGTAACCAAAAACCACTTGTACAACAAAATCTATTGAAATTTTTTTAAAGAATTAGGATTGTGGAAATCTATTGACCTGCAGAATTTACCCATGTGTTTTACATGCAATACTTAATATGGAGAGGGAAAGTTTGCATTAAACTTGCCAGCATTTAACTGTGAATATTTTCAAGAAGTATTAGCCATTATGTTTCTTTCTTTGTGTAATATAATATATTCCTATATCCATGTAGTTGTGATTCTAAACTCACACAATATTTGAAACAAACCCATTTATGATCAAAATTGGAATTCAGGACAATCTCTAGAAAATATAGGTTTGGCTTTACACTGTTACATTATAGTATTGTACTACTTATAAGCCAGTAAGTGAATTCACAGTTTATTGCCTGGTAGCCAAAAATGTTATTAAGTTTATGCCTTATCTCAGAAATAAGAGTATACCATAATTAACATTCTAACTCAGAATAGAATAAACAAACAAAAAACAAAATTGCAGAACCTCAATCATACTTTTTGATAAAAATATATATGATAATGTTTAATAAGAAACAATACAGTGGTCACAGAATTAATGTATCAATTAAACAAATATAAAGAGATAACATTTAATAATTTAAAGATCATACAGATAATATATAAAGCATTAAAAGGCACCTATGTCAAATAATGCTTGACCATGCTTTATAATCATTGAACTATATATTAAAACCTTTTAGGAACATAAGTTATTTCAAAAATGTGTTTAGAACATTGTTATACATCTGGAGACCTCACTTGTTGAACAAAAATCTATACATTTAAAACTTACATACACATTTACACACAAATACATCTCTATTTAAGTATTTAAGGAATAGACTGAATTTCATTGATTATAGTGAACTACTCTCTTAAGGTTATTTGACTTCCCAAATATGTTATTATAGAGAACAGCAGATACATGTTTTCCACATTAAAGTATTGGGATGGCAATGTCATCCTTTCTCCTTAATATAAGAATGTGCTTTGCCTGATGATTATAAGGAGACCTAATCTAATGAAGCAAATGTCAGATATATGGGGAATATGGAAAATTACTATACAAACTCAGTGAATCCTGATGAATCTATCCAGTACAGGAAAATTAAACAGTACCTGACTACTATTTCCTAAGATTGGGCTCATCTGTGTACACATTTAATTTATGGTTTTAATTTACCTTTAATGTAAAATATAACTTCCAAGGATTTAATATATAACTTGTCTTTAATAAATCTGTCATGAATGTGAGTTAGTCTTATACAGTCTTTAGAAGCAATCTTGGAAGTCTAGGAAAAGTTCAACTAAATCACATTTTTTAATGTTTGCTATATGCATAAAATATACCTGCAATAATGCTACAATATTTAGTGGTGACATTTACTTTGAATGGAAAAGAACAAAAGATTAAAAAAGAAAAAAACTACATCCCTTAGAATTTTCTATATTAGCATATTTTAGTAACACAGGAAACATGACTTTCGAAATGGCTAATCTTCTGGATATTCAATTTCACGTGATTGGTGTTTACAGAAAAAAACACAAGGAGCAAAATCTAGGAAGATAAAAAGAAAAGAGATATTACTTTGGGACTCAAGGAAAAAAGTTAAAATCTCTTCATCATATGCTAAAAGTTCACCAACGTCTGTGTACTTGATCACATACACTGTTAGCCACATTTAGAGCTATTAATGATTTTCAAAAAGACTTTCTTAACTGGCGATTCATATTTCAACTTTGGTTTCCTTTTTAAATATTTAAGGAAACATTGCACAAGGCCAAAATTTAAATAAGAAAGGGAAAAAGGAAGGAAGGAAGGAAGGAAGGAAGGAAGGAAGGAAGGAAGGAAGGAAGGAAAGAAAGGAAAAAGAAAGCAAACTTCTGTGCACTGATCAATATGCCTCACTGGCTTATCTTGACTCTGTGTCTTAAAAATAGAAATATAATCCTTTACTTTGCTTTTATATTTATTTATTTATTATCCAAGAATTTCTGGGATATACGCCATGCCATTTTCTGCTGAAATTTGCCCTATTTTTGCTTATATCTAGAAAACAAACACGTGCAACTTCCATTAAAACTAAAACCGGGGATTGAGAACCTGAAATGCAAAAGTTTTTATATTTATTATCACCTTATTCAGAATCCATAGTGAAAAATGTAAATGACTTAATTTAACTTAATTTAAATACAGAAAGAAAAAGATATTGTTGAGGGGCCTCAGAGAAGGTCATGTAAAATTGCATTGTGATTGAGAGCAGAGGACCATCTACCACTGGCATGTAGCACAGATACAATCCAAAAATTACATAGTGCATTACAAGCTACAAACATTTTAGTAAGGACTATGTTCTTTTTCCAAGAGAACAAACAGGTAAACACATAGCAGATATAAATTACATTTAGCAGAGCTTTTCTTTGTCATTTGATCCTCAATTGTCAAGATAGTGCAAAAAAAAATTAAGACAAAAAAAATAAGATACAGTGTTGCCATGAACTCCCAAATTAAATTATAAACAATAAATGGCTCATTGGAGATTGACATTGGTTTGATAAATTTTTTACATTTAATGAGGCACAATGTTTTTCTAATAATTATAGTAAAGTGTTAGGTAAATCCTCAAAACAATAATAGATATATAAATAAATTTTCCAATTGCACATATTTATTTTAATATATATTATGCTGTATTACTCTGTTCTCATGCTGCTTTGAATAAATACCCAAGTCTGGGTAATTTATAAAGAAAAGAGGTTTCATTGACTTACAGTTCCACATGGCTGGGGAGGCCTCAGGAGAGTTACAAACATGGCAGAAGTCACCTCTCCACAGAATGGCAGGAGAGAAAATGAGAGTCAAGTGAAAGGGGAAGCCCCTTATAAAACCGTCACATCTCGTGAGAACTCACTCACTATCACGAGACAGCACGGGGGAAACTGCCCTTATGAGTCAATTATCTCCACGTGTTCGTGCCCTTGACCTGTTGGGATTATTACAATTCAAGGTGAGAGTTGTGTGGGAACACAGAGCCAAATCATATAATATTCCAAGTTTATAGTTTTTGTTTGTTTGTTTGTTTGTTTTGAGACGGAGTCTCGCTCTCTCACCCAGGCTGGAGTGCAGTGGCGCGATCTCTGCTCGCTGCAAGCTCCGCCTCCCGGGTTCACGCCATTCTCCTGCCTCAGCCTCTCCAGGTAGCTGGGACTACAGGCGCCTGGCACCACGCCTGGCTAATTTTTTGTATTTTTAGTAGAGGCGGGGTTTCACCGTGGTCTCGATCTCCTGACCTCGTGATCCGCCCGCCTCGGCCTCCCAAAGTGCTGGGATTACAAGCGTGAGCCACCGCGCCCGGCCTAGTTTTTACATCAGTTTGTACAATCAATAGACTTTACTTGTTAAAAAATTGCAGTTGAACTAAGTATGTAACTTCAAGCTTAAGAATACACATTTTCATACACCAAGCAACAATTTAAAAATAAAGGGAAGTGCATGAAGAATAAAACGTACTTAGGCACCTCATAAAGGACAATGTAGAGTAATGGTTAAGAACACTCACCATCTGGGTATAATTTTCAACTCTCTTTTTCTTCCTATATGAAGTTGGACAAGTTGCATAACACTAATTTGTCGTAGTTTCCCCATTTGTAAAAAGCAGAGCATAAAATCTACTTCACTGGACTTCACTGGATTATTGTAAAAGCTATATAAATTAACATATGTAAAAAAATGAGAACAGAGCCAGGCATATCATAAATTTTCGGTATTAAATATGATATATTTCCTTACTGCAGCAAATATAAATATGTTTTCCTAAGAATTGGTCACTAAACATTTAATTGTACCGTCTTTTTCAAAGTTATTCGTTTTAGTTCTTGCTTATTTACCTATATTTTAGGGTTTCTTTCAATCATGATGGATTTTTTGAAATTATAGGCAGCATTATTTAGTTGTGTAGTATATAAAACTACTGTGCAATGTAATGATTTGGATATTATTTTCAAAGAGGTTTCAAATACAAGTAAAGAATTTCTTTGAAAAAGTATAACTGCTTTACAATGTGAATAATTGAATAGTGTACTGAAAACTATTTGTCTAAAAGAAAAAAGATGGAATAATATTGTCTTCATACCTAAAGGTATTTCTAAGGGCTATATAATATAATGATAAAACTGAAATAGGTATATTTACAAGATTAGGAAAGTAGTAATATAAAAGTGATTCTCATTCTTATTCTGCATTATAGAACTAGTACTTCTAATTACAAAGGAAAATAGCTTATAGACAGGTAAATAGATTATTGGTTTTCAAGATATTTGAAATATCAAAAGAGTAGAATAAAAATCAAAAACTACATCCTAAAAATTAAAAACTACATCCTAAAACACAAAACTGCATATGAACATGTGAACATGCAAAAATCACTGAAGAAGCAGAAGATTGACTGTTTCTGAGTCTACATTTGCATTGGATATAGATCACTCAAATGCACAGGCATCTTATGTCAAGTTCTTGTAGTGGGAAAATCGAACACTGTCATGAGTAACAAGAAATTGTTCATTAATCTAATCTCATTGAAATGTTCTACTTTCTATTTTGAAAAAACAAAGAGATTTTAAACATATTATCACTCTACTCACTCACAGAAATAATCATCATTTCATTCCAGTAAGAACACTGGCATACAGAAGGAATATAGAACATAGAGTTAAATTATTAATACTAAATTCACAGGAATCAGGATAATTGGCTCAGGGTTATGGTTTTGATTTATATCTCCAAGTATGAAAATTTCAAGGAATATTGGATCTAGGCATTGTTAATTTTAAGTGATAGGTGGTAACAGTTATTAACTAACAAAAAAAATTATAATTAGGACATTTTGATAGTTTGTCAACTTTCTACCCACTTAGAATAAACATCAAGTCACCAAATACTCTCTTTTGTTTACATCCAGTATTTTAAATTTGGGGGTTATTTTTATTTGTTATTGATATGCAAAAATGCACATATTTTTGAGGTACATGTGATATATAATTACATTCATAGAGTTTGTAATAATCAAGTGAGAGGGTTTAGGGTGTCCGTCACCTAGAGTATTTATCATTTATATGTGTTGGGAACATTTCAAGTCCTCTGTTTTAGTTATTTTGGAATATATAGTATATTATTGTTTCATGCACTACTCTGCTATTGAACATTTAGAACTTATTCCTTTATCTAACTATATATTTGCACCCATTAGTTGCCTTGTCTTCATTCACCCCCACCCACACATCCGTTTCAGACTCTGGTGTCTATCATTGTTCTTTCTCCCTGCATGAGATCAACTTTTCACATTCTTATGAGTGAGAACATGTAAAATTTGTCTCTCTGTCCCTGGCTTTTTTCACTTAACATAATGACCTCCTGTTCCATCAATGTTGCTGCACATGACATTATTTTATTAGTTTTTAATGACTGAATAATATTTCATTGTGTATATGCACCCATATTTTCTTCATCCATTCGTCCACTGATGGCTACTGAGATTGATTCCATATCTTTGCTATTGTGACTAGTGCTATAATAAACATGGAGGTTCAGGTATCCCTTCAATATGCCAATTTCTTTTCTTTGGTTAAAAAACAAGTGGAGACATTGCTGTATCGTATGGTAGTTGTGTTTCTAGTTTTGTGAGAAACATCCATACTACTTTTTTTTTTTTTTTTTTTTGAAACGGAGGCTCGCTCTGTCACCCAGGCTGGAGTGCAGTGGCGCGATCTCGGCTCACTGCAAGCTCCGCCTCCCGGGTTCACGCCATTCTCCTGCCTCAGCCTCTCCGAGTAGCTGGGACTACAGGCTCCCGCCACCATGCCTGGCTAATTTTTTGTATTTTTAGTAGAGACGGGGTTTCACCATGGTCTCGATCTCCTGACCTCATGATCCGCCCGCCTCGGCCTCCCAAAGTGCTGGGATTACAAGCGTGAGCCACCGCGCCCGGCCCCATACTACTTTTACATAGTGGTTGCACTAATTTACATTCCCACCAACAGTGTATAAAAGTTTCCTGTTCTCTGCATCCTTATCAGCATCTGGTGTATTTTATTTTATTAGTGATAGCATTCTAACCATGCTAAAATGATATCTGTTTTTTTTTTTTTTTTTTTTTTTGAGAAGGAGTCTCGCTCTTTCACCCAGGCTGGAGTGCAGTGGCGCGATCTCGGCTCACTGCAGGCTCCGCCCCCCGGGGTTCACGCCATTCTCCTGCCTCAGCCTCCCTAGTAGCTGGGACTACAGGCGCCCGCTACCTCGCCCGGCTAATTTTTTGTATTTTTAGTAGAGGCGGGGTTTCACCGTGTTAGCCAGGATGGTCTCGATCTCCTGACCTCGTGATCCGCCCGCCTCGGCCTCCCAAAGTGCTGGGATTACAGGCGTGAGCCACCGCGCCCGGCTCATTGTATTTTTAATTTACATTTCTGTAATGATTAGTAATGTTGAGCATTTCTTCATATACCTGGTGACCATTTTGTATGAATAGTTATTTTTCAAATGACTATTGTTGTCCTTTGCCCAATTTTTAATGGAAATATTGGTTTGTTTACTGTTGAATTGTTTCACTTTCTCGTTTATTCTGGATACTAATCTTCTGTCATCAATAGTTTGCAAATATTTTCTCCCATTTAACAGGTAGTCTCTTCACTTTGTTTATGGTTTCTTTGCTCTGTAGAAACTTTTTAGTTTAATATACTGTGATTTGTCTGTTTCTGTTTTTGTTGTCTGTACTTTTGAGATCTTAGCCATAAAATTTTTGTCTAGATCAATGTACTGAAGTGTTTTCTTTATGTTTTCTTCTAGTAGTTTTAGTTTCAGGTCTCACAGTTAAGTCTTCAATTCACCTCAAGTTGATCTGTGAATATGGTGAGGGATATGGGTCCAGTTTCATTCTTCATCAGGTGTTTATCCAATTTTCCGAGCACTATTTATTAAATAAGGTGTCGTTTCCCCAGTGGATGTTCTTGATGCTTTTGTTGACAATATGTTGGCTGTAAATACATGGATATATTTTCAGGTTTTCTATTCTGTTCCACTGGTATATGCATCTGTTTTTGTGCCAATTTATTGCTGTTTTTGTTACAATAGCCTTGAAATATATTTTGAGGTTAGGTAATGTGATGCCTCCAGCTTTGTTATTTTGGCTCAGAATTACTTTGGCTATTCATGCTCTTCTGTGGTACAATATGAATTTTATTTTTTTTCTATTTCTGTGAATAATGTCATTGGTATTTTGATAGATATTTTATTGAATTTGTAGATTGCTTTGGGTAGTATGGTCATTATAACCATATAAACTTTTCTAATTCATGAGCATGGAATGTTTTTCCATTTCCTTGTGTCTCCTTCAATTTATTTTATCAGTGTTTTGTAGGTTTCTTTTTTGAAAGTCTTTTACCTCCTTTTTAGGAGGTCTTTACCTTTTCTTGAATGTCTTTTACTTCCTTTACTGTGTTTCTAGGTATTTTTTTTTAGCTATTATAAGTATGGTTCCCTTTTAGCTTTCTTTCCCAGCTAGTTCATTACTGATGTATAGAAATGCTACTGATTTTTTGTACATTGATTTTTTTTTTATCCTACAACTTTACTAAATTTATTTATTAAATCTTAGGGTTTTGGGGACCAATCTTTAAGTTTTTCTAGGTATATAATAATGTCATTAGCAAAGAGGGGCCATTTGAATTCCTCTTTTTCAACTTGAATGTCTTTTATTTCTTTCTCTTCTTTGATTCCTCTGGCTAGATCTTCTAGGAAAATGTTGTATAGGATTAGTTGGCTATACTACTACTAATGTGTTCTGTGTATATTTCTTCTATTCCTAATTTGTTGAGAGCTTTTATCAAGAAGGGATGTTGAATTTTATTAAATTCTTTTCATGTGTCTATTGAAACGATCATAAGGTTTTTGTCCTTCATGCTGTATATGTGATTTATCATGTTTACTGATTTGTGTGTGTGTTAAACCATTCTTGTATCCCTAGGATAATTCTCATTTGATCATGGTAAACTATTTCTTTAATGTGCTGTTGGATTTGCTTTGCTAGAACTTTGTTGAGGATTTTTGTGCCTATGTTCATCAGGGACATAGTTTTGTGTTCATCGTTGTTTTTGTTTCCTTGTCTGGTTTTGGTATTGGTGTAATGCTGGCCTCGTAGAATGAATTTGGGAGAATTCCCTCCTCCTGGACTTTTTGGAATAGTTTGAGGAGAACTGGTGTTAGCTCTTTGTAAGTTTAGTAGAATTTGGCAATAAAGACATCTGGTCCTGGGCTTTTCATTGTTGAGAGACTTTGTTTTATCATTGATTCAATCTCAGTACTCATTATTGGTCTACTCAGATTTTCTATTTCTTCCTGATTCATTTTTGGAGGGTGTTATGTGCCCAGGAATTTATTTATTTTTTCTAGGTTTTCCCATTTGTTAGCATATAGTTGTTCATAACAATTGTCCAGAAATTTATCCATTTTTTTCCTGGATTTTCCAGTGAGGGGTATAGTTATGCATAATAATCTCTGATTATCTTTTCTATTTCTGTAGTATCAATTGTAATGTCTCCCTTTTCATTTTGGATTTTGTTTATTTGGGTCTTCTTTATTTTATTCTTGGTTGGTCTAGCTTGTGGTATTGACATTATTAGCAGTGGCGGGTTAACATTCTGACTCCCAAGTAGTCTGCATTGATTTTAGCAGTGGCTGAAATGGGCTGGGCAGGTCAGTCCTCAGGCTCACAAATGACACATGTCAGGAAGTGCCAGCTGTGGTAGTACTCAAAGGTTGGGTGGGCCTATCCTCAGGCTTCCAAGGGGAGTGCTTAGGTGCCAACAATGGTAGAGAGGGCAGGGTGATCCCCAGGCCCCTGAAGAGCATTTTTGGGCACTGGGCAGAGGACAGGCATTGCTGAGCCAGGTGGGTCTATTGTTAGGCATTCTGGTGGTGCATGTCGATGCTGGCTGTTTTGGGCAAACATTGGGTGATTCCCAGGCCCCTAATAGAGTGCTCAGTGTTGGCAGTAGTTGTTGCACTGCAGCCTTGCTGCTGATCAGGGAGGGGTTGCTTTAAGTGACAGCAACCATAAGCAAGCAGCTGGAGAGTGCACACTTTGTCCCCAGATAGCAGCTGCAAGGAGGGGAGCCTGTCTTCAGGGCACTTATAAATACATGGTGGCCCACTGCTGAGGGCAGAAGGGATGCTGCCAATGGCTTGTGTTTTGGACCCAGCAGCAGCAGCCAGTAGCAGTGGTGGCTTCAGGTCAAGGAACCTATTCTCAGCCTCTTTGCTGGGGGCAGGAAGGTCACTGCCAGTGGCTCACGCTTTGGTCCTGGTGGCAGCAGCCATCAATGACAGTGGCTATGGACAGGGGTTGTCAGTGGGTCTTCAGGGATGTAGAGACGACGCAGTGGCTGTTGAGCCCAAGAACAGAATGCAGTCTGGTGAGAGATAGGCTTTCAAAATGATGCCTTGCTGTAGCTCCTTAAAACTTGTAGGACCCATCATGAGCTTCCTCTCTGGAGCAATGCCCCCATGTGGTGTCCAGGCGGCTCCCTGCGTTAGTTTCAAGGGCCACAAGGGTCAAGTGGCTCTCCTGTGGCTAGGATTGCAGGGCTCTTTGGTGGAAATGTGAACCACCGGGAGCCACTCTCTTACGCCTTCCTCACACTGGGGAGCTCCAGACTCCCAGTCAATCCCTTCTCTCTCTTGCCTTGCCTTAAGTGTTTTCTGTCACTTCTCTGTTGAATTTCAGTGTTCTTGGATGATCTATTCAGAGTGTGATTGTCTACTTATTAGTTGGAGTGTTTTTAATGGAGGAGGGGAGTTTCAGATGCCTAAATTTAGCCATCTTTTATTACTTACCCAAAATAAATCAACTTTTTCAAATTAAAATATGGTTCTTTCTTCCATATTATTAAATAAGTTATTTTCAATGAAAACAAAAGTCCTAAAAATGAGAATAAATAACAGCACGTTGAAAATACGATTCTGTATATTGCTACCCTAAAATTATACTGAAAGTTAAAATTAATTGCAATAAGAAAAATATATCCGTACTAAAAGCAGTTATATATAAATATATACATATATAATTTCTGAAAACTAAATGCTATATAATTGTCACTTTTCTTATAAAAATAACTGATAACTTTTGGCATAGTAAAAGTTATATCAAAGTTTCTAAGTGAATGTCAAATATAGTTTAACAGAAGAGAGAACTAAGTTTATTTACTATAATAATTCTCATCACTAGAAGGAAGAAAAAGTGCAATTATATTAAATAATGCATTATAAATTCAAACTTGTCATCTATAATTAAGTTTTAATGCAGTAATCCATTCATAGGTTATACATTATGTATTCATTCTTACATGAAACACATACTTTCTAAAAAAAAATTGTACAATATGTTACAATTACTTGGGATATAAGAATCAGAAAGTTAGAATATAAATTTAGATTAGAATAGTCCAAAGTAAAAGGCAGAATATATATAGATCTTTATGAGAAAATAGGGTGCGGAGTATTGCTTTTCCCATTTAAATAGAATTACTGTCAAGGAAATACCAAAATTAAGTCACATTTATAAAGAGCTAGTCAGGGGATTTTATTAGGACTAAGAGGTGGTCATGATGCACTTCTCAAATTCCCAGTCTCTATAAAAATACCATGAAGGAACAAAGGATAAAGGAGAGTGTGGAAGAGAGGTAGACGCAGATGCACCATCAGTATGTCAAGTTGTGAGAAGGGCAATATTTAAGCTTTGATAAGTTTTTTTTTCTCCCATTAGCCCATTATATGTATGTGTGAGAGGATATTTATACTCCGAAAAGAAAAGATGAAGGGGCTAACATTTCATTTGTCATTGATATCTCTGCTTAAACAAAAGTTTTGCTAACCTTCCCCTGTGCACCTGTAAGCAATGGAGAAGAGAGTTGGAGAGAGATCTCAGAGCAAAGAGAAAAGTGATAAGGAAGTAGCAAAAATTCCCACTGTTACTACAACAGAAAGAGCAAGTTTTTCACAGAGTATATGGACTCCCCAGAAATTAGTAGAGCTTGTGCTGCTTTGCCATTATTTCTCCAAGAAGGTTGTCTGTCATATAATGAACACCAACAGCACGGACTTGTGGGATATACTAGTTAGTAAGAAGCAAGGAAAATTTGTTGAAAAAGACGAGGTAGAACTGGGTCTCCAGAGCCAGGAATACCCAGGGCCACCTAAGAACTCACACATGAAACCTTTGAAAGAGGTAACCCTGGGACTTGTTCCACAAAGGGGACATTAATGGCAATCTGTGTCAACCAGAAAGAGAGTCAAAAACAGCAAAGTAGAAGGAAGCTAGTGCCAACTGGGTGAAAAGACATGCCTTCTTCCCCAGTTTTTCCCTTTCTCCTTAATACTTCAGAAGAATGTAGCCTTAAAGAGATAAAATGGAAACCGTGACTCAAAACTAACCATAAACTTCCCTTTTTATTTCTACAATTCAGAGTTTCAGATAAAACATGAACTGGGGTCTGGACATGAAGAAAGGGGAAAGATTAAATTAGTTTATCCTTAACTGGATTGACTTTTAAAAACCTTAAGTCTTCACAAAATTGTGAAATCTGCTCAAGATATCATTAAGAGATAAAACATGAAAATTTGACAGAGCATGATACATTTGGTGATGAAATGTTTCATTTATACTCTCTGATTTGAGATTCCTCAATACACTAGCTTCAATATTGTATTAGTCAGGGTTCTCCAGGGGGAAAGAACTAATAGGATATACATATATATGTATGTAAAGGGGAGTTTATTAAGTATTAACTTACATGATCACAGGGTCCAACAATAGGCTGTCTGAAAGCTGAGCCGCTAGGAGAGCCAGTCTGAGGCCCCAAACTGAAGAACTTGGAGTCCTATGTTTGAGGGCAGGAAGCATCCAGCACAGAAGAAAGATGTAGGCTGGGAGGCTATACCAGTATCTCCGTTTCATGTTTTTCTGCCTGCTTTATATTTGCTGGCCACATATTAGATTGTGCCCACCAGATGAAGGGTGGTTCTGCCTTCCCCAGCCCACTGACTCAAATGTTAATCTCTTCTGGCAACACCTTCACAGACACACTCAGGATCAATACTTTGTATCCTTCAATTCAATCAAGTTTATAGCATTAATCATCACAAATACCTATAAAATTATTTCACAGCTGTGTTTTTTTTCTAATAGAGCTGTATTACTACTTGTATTAGGGTTCTCTAGAGGGACAGAACTAATAGGATCTATCTATCTGTCTATCTATCATCTATCTATCGATCATCTATCTATCTATCTATCTATCGGAGTTTATTAAGTATTAACTCACACCACCTGATCACAAGATCCCACAATAAGTTCCAAGACTGCACAAATCAGCAAGGCCCTAGGCCCGGCCAGCAAAACTATTTTTCCCTTCTAGACCTCCAGGCCTGTGATGGGAGGGGCTGCCATGAAGAGCTCAGAGCTCTGTCATGCCATGAAGACATTTTTCCATTGTTTTTGGATTAACATTTGGCCCCTCGTTACTGATGAAAATTTCTGCAGCCAGCTTGAATTTCTTCTTAGAAAATGAGTCTGTCTTTTCTATCACATTATCAGGTTGCAAATTTTCCAAATTTTTATGCTCTGCTTCCCTTTTAAACATAAGTTCCAATTTCAGATAATCTCTCTCAATCTCAAAGTTCCATGGGTCTCTAGGGCAAGGGCAAAATGCCACTAGTCTCTTTGCTAAAGCATAGCAAGAGTGTCCTTTACTCCAGCTCTCAAGAAGTTCCTCATCTCTATCTGAGACCACCTCCACCTGGACTTCACTGGCCATATCACTATTAGAATTTTGGTTGAAGCCATTTAAGAAGTCTCTAGGAAGTTCCAAACTCCTCATATCGTTCTTTGTTTTTCTGAGTCCTCCAAACTGTTGCAAGGTTTGCCTATAACCTAGTTCCAAAGTCACCTCCACATTCTCAGGTATCTTATAGCAATGCCACACTCCCAGTACCAATTTATTGTATTAATCCATTCCCACACTGCTATGAAGAAATATCTGAGGCTAGGTAATTTATGAAGGAAAGAGGTTTAATGGACTTACAGTTACGTATTGCTGGGAGGCCCCAGGTAAGTTACAGTCATGGTGGAAGGCAAAGGAGAAGCAGGCACCTTCTTTACAGGGTGGCAGGAGAGAGAATGAGTGCAGGCAGGGTAAATGCCAGACATTTATAAAACCATAAGATCTTGTGAGAACTCACTATCACAAGAACAGCATGAAGGAAATGGCCCACATGATCCAATCACTTCCCACTGGGTACCCCCCCAACAACACAATGGGGATTATAGAGGATTACAATTCAAGATGAGATTTGGGTGGGTACACAGCCAAACCATATCAGAGTTTTTGTTCTTGAAGATAAAATATTTTTTTCAAATGATTCATTTATGTAGAACTATACATACCCAGGAAAAGTTGGTAATTCCTTACTGCCTTGTATCATGATTACCATACTTAGAGTTTATAAATTTCAACTCAGAGATAGTTTAAGCAAAGGTCCACATGAAATCCTGGATCAAGTCCTACCTGGTGATGCCAGCTGGCTCTCTTTTCACTTGAAATTCTAGTCTAATGCTTTAAGCAGTTAGGTCCTTGCTGATTCTCCCTGCATCCCAGGTGACCCCTTTAGTCTTCCTAAATCAATAGTTCTTCGTAAGCAGAGAAAATAAAGCTCCAGGCCAAAATAAGATAGAAAGAACAAAAAAACAAATAAAATAACTGGCATATCTTTCTCTCATCGGATTTCTTTACTTCATTCACTGAAGGCCACAAACTCAGTTTTATAAAGTCAGAGAATCATGATAGGAAGGAGTAAAATCAATAAAATCTTCTTTTTGTTGCAGGTTAGGTATTATTCAACATTCTTCCAATAACTGCAGGTCTGTTTCATCAATATATTTTTGTGGTGTTTTTACTATGCTTTAGCTTTTTTTTAGTGCTTTTTTTGATATGTCTATTATATTAACTGCCCTTCCCCTACTATCACTACTTTATTTATTTATTTTTGTTTTTAATTTTTTGAGACGGAGTCTCGCTCTGTCGCCCAGGTTGGAGTGCAGTGGCGCAATCTCGGCTCACTGCAAGCTCCGCCTCCCGGGTTCACGCCATTCTCCTGCCTCAGCCTCTCCGAGTAGCTGGGACTACAGGCGCCCGCCACCACGCCCGGCTAATTTTTTGTATTTTTAATAGAGACGGGGTTTCACCGTGGTCTCGATCTCCTGACCTCGTGATCCGCCCACCTCGGCCTCCCAAAGTGCTGGGATTACAAGCATGAGCCACGGCGCCCGACCTACTATCACTACTTTAAAAAGACTGAGATGTAGTAGGTAATTTAGGGCCAATTTGTATTTTGCTTTACTTCTTAACTCATTTCCAAGATAATTATTACATTTTGGTAATAAAAAGTGGGTTTGAAGTATTGTTTGCTGTAAATAATTATAATCTGTTTTCTAAATACAGCATTTTTGGCAAAATACTTCACACGAAAATGTGAATTAGTATTATATATTAATATTTGTGTAAAATTATTAATTCAATCCACAAAAGGAAGTCGCATTAACTAAAAATATGAGCTATAATTTGTCTATTTTAGATTTGTTAATATGGGTGTGTACATGTGCATATCCTTGTTCATGTATATGTGTGTGTTTGTGTATATATCCAATAGTGTACACGTTATTACATATGTGTTTATGTACATATATATGTATACACTAAATTGGAAATGAATGCTGTACTTAATATTCAAAACATGTTTTATTTCTCTGAATTTGTTGCTACTTACTGTATAAAAATTTCACCATAAAATGTGAATTAAACAAATTACAAAGCCATGTTATTTGTGGTTTGTACAAAGTTTTAAGAAAATACTTTTGACCAATAAAATTATAAAGGAATAAACTGAAGAGCAACATTCTTATTTATAAGCTTCATTTATAGCTTTATTTTTTCCAATAAAATGCTATATTCTTATTATAAATGGTTTGCATGAGATATGAATATAAATTAATGTATAATTGACTTATATTCCAAAGTTTAATCCCCCCCAAAAGGAGATCACTGGCATTTTTTTTGTCATGTACCATGTACTATATACCTCTTTTCATTTACTGAAATAAAAGACCTATGAGTTGCTTATCAGTAACAAAATGATCTACCTATATACAATCTTGGTTGTAGCTGTTTCCAGGAACTCCTGTCTAATTATAATTATGGGGTTTCTTTTTCTTTGAAATAGGGAGTGAGTCCCAATATTTTTTTACTATAACATTCTTAAATTGTACTGGATGTTTATTAGTAATATAGAATACCCTCTTCTGCAAGATGTACATACCCACATTTAATTTTACCTAATTCATCAAGAATGCCATCTTGTTAAAACCATGTTTATCAAATTTTGACATGCTTTATAATCACATGAAGGGCTTGTGAAAACACACATTACTGGGTTTTCATTTCAGAGTTTCTAATTCAGTAGATTTGAGGTGGAGCCTGAGGATTTATATTTCTAAAAGTTTTCTAGGTGGTATAAATGAGACTAGTGTAGGATTCACTGTCTTAGAATAATGATTTACATCTATTTCTAATGATTCTAGGATATAAGGGAATAATAAAATCAACTTTTTGTCTTTAGAAAAACACGCTTTGCAAGAGCCATCTCAAACAGAACATTAAAGCATTTTTCTGTCCTATAACTGAAAAAATACAAAACCTAAGGTATAAGGAGCATTGCCAGCTGTTTAAAATAAATTCATTGAGCTTCCAGTGTTCATAGAAAGAAACCATTCCCAGGAATATGATTATTAAGACATGTGAAAAAATGTATTTGCAAAATTATATAAATTTTCCAAAATAAAAGTGAAACATATCACAGAAATAGAAAATGTAAGTTATCTTGATTAAAAGAAAATACAATTTGCTTACTCTTAAAATAGAAAAAGTACAGCAGATAAATCAAGTTTAGAAAATTCTATGACATATTAGCTTATTAACTATGTTTAAAATTGATTGTGAATTAAAATTATTTATGTAATCACGATTTAAAAATTTACATGTGCTTCCAGAAATTTTAAAAATTTAATTATACAAATCTACTTAATACACATTGTCATTAGCTGCACATAAAATTTTATTTAATAGCTATAGAGTATAACATTATATCTTAAGCTTAAATCCTTAAGATCTTCAAATATTAGATAATGGAAGGTATATTCTTACTTTGGTAACACCCCAATATTTAATATCAGTAAATAGAATTTCTAATATGTTTCCAGATTGTTTACATACATGTTTACACACAGTTCTGAAAAACACATGTAATGATTCCAAAGTTATATTATGTTCATTAATAAGGATAAAATTAATTTCTATGAAATGTTAGTGCATAATTCCGATGTATGTTTTGGATAAAGAAATGACTGAAGAAAATAAAAATTGAGAAATATTTTGTGAGAACATAGACTCTGTGACAAGATTCCTTATAATTTTGTTTTTATTAAGTTAAATGTAATATTTCTGTCAGAAATGACATTATGTATCTATTTCAGTATATAAAGTGGCCTTTGGTCAATATTATGACTTGAAATTCATTAGAAGTGTGAATTATGAACTCCGATAACCTTTCCAATGGCATTGCACATCAGCATTGTATATGATTTATTATTTTTATCACTATCTGTAGAACCAGACACAATAGTCCCTGAATGACATGCTCTATTCTTGATATTCCTGGCTTCAGTGGTAGAAACTGTAAACCAAAGACTATCTGAGACAAGTCTCAATCAATTTAATAGCTTATTTTGTTACCAAGGTTAAGAACATGCCCATGAAAACACCTACACAGCCTCGGTAGATCCTGAAAACTTGTGCCCAAGGTGCTCAGGCTACAGCTTTTTTGTGTGTGCATTTTAGTGAGACATAAGACATCAGTCAATACATGTAAGATGTACATTGGTTCATTCCAGTAAGATGAGAAAATTTGAAGCAGGGTCTTCCTGGTCGTAGATAGATTCAAATAATTTTTTGATTGGCAATTGATGGAAAGAGTTTATCTAAAGATCTATAATCCTGATGTGATCCAAAATGGCCGAATAGAAGCAGCTACGGTTCATGCCGAACAGAGGAACGAAAAGCGGGGAGAGAATTCAGCACCTTTAACTGCAATATTCATGTTCTCACATTGAGACTGATTAGGCAAACAACTCGACCCATGGAGAATGCAGAACAGTGGGGGAAGCGATGGCCCACTTGGGAGCAGCATGGAGCCAAAGAACCTCCACCCTCAGCCAAGGGATGTGGTGAATGATTATGCAACCCCACCCGAGAAACCATGCATCTCCCACAGATCTTTGCAACTCATGGATCAAGAGATTCCCCTCGTGAGCCCACCCCACCAGGGCCTTGGGTCCAATACACAGAGCTGTGTGGAATCTTGGCAGAGCAGCCACCGAGGCACACACAGAGACCCTGGAATTTTACATACTCAAGCCCCGGGATCCCATGTGAGGTGGGAAATGCATCCATATATATCCGTAGCAAGTGGCTGAATCCAGGGAGCCTAACAGCCTTGTTCTGTGAGCCCCCCCTCAACAGCACCTCACAAGTTAAGACCCACTGGCTTGGAATTCCAGCCAGCCAATGGCAACAGGCTGGAATCTGCCTGAGATGCGTCCAATTTCCCAGGGGAAGGGGCAGCCACCATGTCTTTGGTTCGGTAGACTGAGCTGTTCCAGCCTGCCAGCTTTGGAGAATACAAATGGTCTGAATCCCCACAACACAGCACGGCTGTCTTGCTGTCTCATGGCCCAATTGCTTCTTTAAGTGAGACCATGATCCATTTCTCCTCCCTGTTTGTTTTCGTAGATGGACAGGAAGAATGAAAAATAATACATCCTGAGTAATCATTGTGTATCAAGAATTCTGCAATCCTTTAACAACATCAGATATCCTAAATTCTATTAGTGTGTATTGGAAAAATGTGATTACAATGAGCATCTAGAGAACCGTGCATGACAATTTAGGAAACTGAAGACAGATTCATCTGTCTTACAAGCTTACTCAGAACAGTCCTACAGCCAACATGCCCTTTTCAAATAATGAATAATGCCCTTATCTATAAAATATTTTATGAAATAAATTCATTTATGATATAATATTTTGATAACAAATTCAACAGAGATAAACAAATGTCTTTTTATATTTTTCTAAGACCCATTTGGGATAAATCCAAAATTTAGGGTTAATGGAAAAGAACATTTTGCTCCACACAGCAAGACCCTTCATTTTTCAGTGCATACTTTGGGTTTCTTTGATTTATCTATTGTGTTTTCAACACTACAAAGAAAGAGTCTGCTTTTAAAAAAATACCATTAATGTTGTTAGCTAAGTGTAGCCATATGCAAACTAAAGGCAAGATGTTTGCATTTATGCTATAATATTTTTCAAGTGGTATTTTTAAATTATCAATAGATTTTTTTAAAGAACGAAATATAATGTTTAGAAGTTTCTTTGACTAACAAAGCTCAGTGAATGATATAAAATATCCAGGATAAATAAAGACAATTCTATCAGTTGCTTCCAGTAGAATCTCAAAATTAGTGTTCTCTGTTTCCTTAGAAAAACAATAAAGATTGAGAATTCAGTGTAGTTGTCCACAGGGCCATGACCAAACATATGGAAAAGACAAGGGGTGCTGCACCCATTAACTCATCATTTAGCATTAGGTATATCTCCTGATGCTATTCCTCCCCTCTCCCCACACCCCACAACAGTCCCCGGTGTGTGATGTTCCCCTTCCTGTGTCCATGTGTTCTCATTGTTCAATTTCCACCTATGAGCGAGAACATGCGGTGTTTGGTTTTTTGTCCTTGCAATAGTTTGCTGCAGCACACCAGCATGGCACATGTATACATATGTAACAAACCTGCACGTTGTGCACATGTACCCTAAAACTTAAAGTATAATAATAATAAAATCAAATAAATAAATAAATAAAAAATGGAACAAACAGAAAAATTAAAAAAAATAAAAATAAAAAAAAGACAAGGGGAATTTATTAGCATGTGTTATTACTTACTCCGGGCAAATAATCTACTTCTCATTTCATAAATGTTAATTATAATGCTGATACATAATCAGATATATATTTTTCATAATCAGATATTAATTTTATCATTCATTTGGTAAATTACATTATCCCCTTATGACCATACAATTCCTAAAAAGGAACCACTTTAGAACAGTGGGATTGTGAGGCACAGATAATGCCTGATTTCTAATTCCTAATAACAAAGTTTTTTTCCTTACTCTATACAGATTCAATTATTCTTATGGAATTATATATTGGATATGGGGCAATATATGTGTTTTGTAAATACCTTTCTATTGTATATGTCAATAAAGGCAACTCATGTATTCTGCTTAAGGTCTCTTGTGTCATGCTTTTATAGATTACTGGTCTTATTCCTTCTCCCGCTGAATGTAACATAAGAATGAGAAAGAATGTCAAAAGTCATATAAAGATACAAAATGTCACAGGAAATTGTGTGGAAGTATGATTATGTCCTGTTCTTCTGAGAATGGCAATGCTTTAACTTTGTCAAAATGTAGGGGTTAAAGATGTATACACAAAATTGATACAAAGAAATTAAGACTATATTATTTTATCCTTAAATAGACTTATTCTAATATGACATTCAAACTGTAGCTTTAGTTTCATACAATGTCTCATATTACAGAAAATAACACAAAAGTTGTCGTTTTCATTTTCACAATCAGGAGCGTTTGTTTCTAATAATATAAAAAATAAGAATGGTGTTCACTCCCTTTCTTTTTTTTATTTCAATATGTTTTTGGGCAACAGGTGTTAGGTTACATGAATTAGTTGTTTAGTGGTGGTTTCTGAGATTTTGATGCACCCATCATCTGAGCAGTGTACACTGTACTCAATGTGTACTCTTTTATTCCTCACCCACCTCCACCCTTTCCCCCGAGTCCCCAAGTCCATTATATCATTCTTATGCTTTGAGTCCTCATGGCTTAGCTCTTACTTATAAGTGAGAACATGCAACATTTGGTTTTTCATTCCTGAGTTACTTCACTTAAAATAATGATCTCCAATTCCATCCAGGTTTCTGCAAATGCCATCACTTCCTTCCTTTGTATTTCTGAGTAGTATTCCATTGTATAAACATATACCACATTTTCTTTAACCACATTGGTTGATGGGCATTTGGGCTGATTCCATATTTTTGCAATTGTGAATTGTTCTGCTATAAACGTGCATATGCAAGTATCTTTTTCATATAATGACTTCTTTTCCTCTGGTTAGATACCCAGGAGTGGGATTGTTGGATCAAATGGTAGCTCTACTTTTAGTTTTTTTAAATAATCTCCATACTGTTTGCCATGGCTGTTCCAGTTTACATTCCCACCAAGTGTGTGAAAGTGTTCCCTTATCACCACATCTATTATTTTTTTATTTATTTTTTATTATGGTCATCCTTGCGGGGGTGAAGTGGTATTGCATTGTGGTTTTCATTTGCATTTCCCTGATAATTAGTGATGTTGAGTATTTTTTTCATATATTTCTTGGCCATTTGCATATGTTCTTTTAAGAAGTGTCTATTCATGTTCTTAGCCCCATTTTTGATGAGATTGTGCGCTTTGTTCTTGCTGATTTGTTTGAGTTACTTGTAGATTCTGGATATTAGTCCTTTGTCAAATACATAGATTATTAAGAGTTTCTCCCATTCTGTGGGTTGTCTGTTTACTCTGCTGATTATTTCTTTTGCTCTGCAGAAGGCTTTTCGCTTGATTAAGTCCCATCCATTTATCTTTGTTATTGTTGCATTTGGTTTTGGGTTCTTGGTCATGAAGTTATTGCCTAAGCCAATATGTAGAAGAATTTTTCCAATGTTACCTTCTATAATTTTTATGGTTTCAAGTCTTAGATTTAAGTCTTTGATCTATCTTGAGTTGAATGCTGTGTAGGGTGAGAGGTGAGGATTCAGTTTCATTATTTTGTATGTGGCTTGCCAATTATCCCAGCACTGTTTTTTATATGTGGCTTGCCAATCATCCCAGCACCATTTGTTTAATAGGGTGTCCTTTCCCCACTTTATGTTTTTGTGTGCTTTGTTGAAGATCAGTTGATTATAAACTTTTGGCTTTATATCTGGGTTCTCTATTCTGTTCTATTGGTCTATACACCTCTATGTCTATTTATTATACCAGTACCATGCTGTTTTAGTGACTATGGCCTTATAGTATAATTTGAAGTCAGGTAGTGTAATGCCTCAAGGTTTGTTCTTTTTGCTTAGTCTTGCTTTGGCTATGTGGCTATGTGGGCTTCTTTTTGGTTCTGTATGAATTTTAGGATTGTTTTTCTAGTTCTGTAAAGAATGATGGTGGTATTTTGATGTGAATTGTATTAAATTTGTAGATTCCTTTAGGCAGTATGGTCATTTTCACAATATTGATTCTACCAATCTGTGAACAAGGGATGTGTTTTGCCTTGTTTGTGTTGTCTATGATTTCTTTCAGCAGTGTTTTGTAGTTGTCCTTATAGAAGTCTTTCACTTCCTTGGTTAAGTATATGCCTAAGTATTTTATTTATTTTTTGCAGCTATTGTAAAAGCGGTTGAGTTCTTCATTTAATTCTCAGCTTGGCCATTGTTGGTGTATATATCAGAGCTACTGATTTGTGTACATTAATTTTGTATCCTGAAACTTTGCTGAATTTGTTTACCAGTTCTAGGAGGTTTTTGGATGAGTCTTTAGAGTTTTCTAGGTATATGATCATATCATCAGTAAACAGGGCAAATTTGACATCCTCTTCACTAATTCAGATGCTTTTATTTCTTTCTCTTGTCTGATTGCTCTAACTAGGACTTCCAGTACTATGTTGAATAGAAATGGTGAAAGTGGGTATCCTTATTTTGTTCCAGTTCTCAGGGTGAATGCTTTCAACTTTTCCTGATTCAGCATATGTGTTTGTCATAGATGGCTTTTATTACCTTAGGATATGTCCCCTCTATGCTAATTTTGCTAAGGGTTTTAATTATAAAGGGATGCTGGATTTTGTCAAATGCTTTTTCTTCATCTATTGAGATGATCATATAACTTTTTAAAATTCTGTTTATGTGATGTATCACATTTATTGACTTGCAGATATTAAACCAACGCTGCATCCCTGGTTTGAAACCCACTTGATGATGGTGGATTATCTTTTAGATATGCTGTTCAATTCAGTTAGCCAGTATTTTGTTGCACATTTTTGCATCTATGTTCATGAGGGATATTGTTCTGTAGTTTTTTGTTGTTGCTATTATTGTTATTATTATTGTTATTTTTCGTTTTGGTATTTGAGTGATACTCGCTTCATAGAGTGGTTTAGTGAGGATTCCCTCTTTCTCTATCTTTTGGAATAGTGTCAGTAGAATTGGTACCGATTCTTCTTTGAATGTCTGAATGAATGTCTAATGGAATCCAGCTGTGAATCCATCTCATCCTGGACTTCTTCTGTTGTTGTTAACTTTTTAATTGCCATTTTGATCTCACTACTTGTTATTGGTCTCTTCAGAGTTTCTATTTCTTTGTGGTTTATCCTAGGAGGGTTGTCTATTGCCAGGAATTTATCCATCTCCTCTAAGTTTTTCAGTTTATGTGCATAAAAGTATTCATAGTAGCCTTGAATGATCTTTTGTATTTCTGTGGTATCAGTTGTAATATCTCCCGTTTCATTTCTAATTGAGCTTATTTGGATCTTCTCTTTGTTTCTCTTGGTTAGTCTCGCTAATGGTCTACCAATTTTATTTATCTTTCAAAGAACCGGCTTTTGTTTCATTTAGCTTTGTTTGGTTTGTTTGGTTTAATTTCATTTAGTTCTGCTCTGATCTTTCTTATTTTTTTTTTCTGCTAGGTTTGGGTTTGATTTGTTCTTGTTTCTCTAGTAACTTGAGGTGTAACCTTAGATTGTACATTCATGTCCTTTCAGACTTTTTGATGTAAGCATTTACTGCTATTAAGTGTCCTCTTACCTCTGCTTTTGCTGTATCCCAGTTGTTTGATAGGTTATGTCACTATTATCATTCAGGTCAGAGAAGTTTTTAATTTCCATATTGATTTCACTGTTGACTAAACCATCATTCAGGAGCAGGTTATTTAATTTCCATGTACTTTTATGGTTTTGATGGTTCCTTTTGAGGTTGATTTCCAATTTTATTACACTGTGGTCTGAGAGAGTACTTGATATAATTTCAATTTTCTTAAGTTTGTTCAGACTTGTTTTGTGGCCTATCATGGTCTATATTAGAGAAGGTTCCATGGGCTGATGAATACGATGTATATTCTAAAGTTGTTGGGTAGAATGTTTTGCAAATATCTGTTAAGTTCATTTGTTCTAGGGTAAATTTAAGTCCATTGTTCCTTTGTTGACTTTCTGTGTTGATGACCTATCTAGTGCTGTCAGTGGAGTATTGAAGTGCCCCACTATTATTGTGTTACTGTCTATCTCATTTCTTAGGTCTAACAGTAATTGTTTTATAAATTTGGGAGCTCAGTGTTAAGTATATATGTATTTAGGATTATAATATTTTTCTGTTAGACTAGTCCTTTTATCATTTTATTATGTCCCTCTTTGTCATTTTTAAATGCTGTTGCTTTAAAGTTTGTTTTGTCTTGATATACAAATAGCTACTCCTGCTCATTTTGGTGTCCATTTGCATGGAATATCTTTTTCCACCCCTTTACCTTAAGTTTATGTGAGTCCTTATGTGTCAGATGAGTCTCTTAAAGACAGCAGATGCTTGATTGGTGTATTAGTCTGCTCTCACACTGCTATGAAAAAATGCCCGAGACTGGATAATTTATTTAAAAAAAAGGTTTAATTGACTCACAGTTCCACATTGCTGGGGAGGCCTCAGTATACTTACGATCATGGCAGAAAGCAAAAGAGAAGCAGGCGCACTTTCTTCAAAGGGTGGCAAGATGGAGTGAATTCAAGCAAAGGAAATGCCAGATGCTTATGAAACCATCAGATCTTGTGAGACTCGCTATCATGAGGATCCCCATGATCCAATTACCTCCACCTGGTCCCACGCTTGACACGGGGGGATTATGGGGATTATGGATGTTATAATTCAAGATGAGATTTTGGACGGGGACATAGCCAAACCACATGAGTTGGAGAGTTCTTATGCATCCTGCCGTTCTGTATCTTTTAAGTAGAACATTTAAGCCATTTACATTCAACATTAGTGTTGAGATGTGAGGTACTATTCTATTCATTGTGCTATTTGTTGCCTGCATACCTTGCTCGTTTGTTTCATTGTGTTATTGTTTTGTAGGTTCTGTAAGATTTATGCTTTAAGGAGATTCTACTTCAATGTGTTTCAATATTTAGAGCTCCTTTTAGCAGTTCTTGTAGTGACAGCTTGGTAGTGGCAAATTCTCTCAGTGTTTGTTTGTCTGAAGAAAACTATATCTTTCCATCATTTATGAAACTTAGTTTCTCTGCATATAAAACTCTTGGCTAATTGTTTTGTTTAAAATAGTACGATCAAAGTATGCCAAGTCACATTATTAAATTATTTTGTGAAAGCTAGTAAATAGAAACCAAGCAAATCAAAAATAGTAACACTTTAATGATTGTAGCAATATTTGAATCTGGATATGCAAATCTACATGTAGCATGAACCAGTAAAAGTAAATATTCTTTTCTACTATAAAAAGGTTTAATTATTTTAGAAAAATTAAAGTTATATATATGTATAAATGTGATATTTTTATATAACCAGACAATGTACAATGATCAAATCAAGGTAGTTAGGGTACTTATTACCTCAAGCATTTATCATTTATTTATGTTAAAAACATTTTTATTCCACTCTTTTATTTTGAAATAGACAATAAAATATTGTTAGTCATTGTCACCTTACTGTGCTACTGAACACTAGTCTTTATTTCTTCCACCTAATTGTATTGTTCCACCCATTAGCCATCCCTTCTATATGTCCCCTCCCCACTTTTTATGTAACGAATTTTATATTATTTTTAAGGTAGTAAATTACATTATCATTTTTAGTTGTGTTAGCCATTTGTCAAAATTAACTCTGGTTCTATAATTAAATTCATTTTCCTAGTGGTTACTTTATCATACTCTATTTTATAGCTCTCTCTCCATATATATATGTGTGTGTGTGTGTGTGTGTGTGTGTGTATATATTTTTTTTTCGGATCACAGTCACTTCACTGAATGCTGTGTAGCTGCCTGTGACTAAGTGAACAGTATGACACAGAAGGTCACTTAGGCCTTTGCAGAAGCTATTCTGAACACCTGCTTAGAGATCTAGCACATTCTCAGCTAGAAAGTTTGCTAGAGCCGTAACTAAACAGTAGACCACGAAAGTAAGTCAACGTACACTTGAGTGGGAAGGAAGCAATTAGGAATCAAACCATGATACAGGCTAGTACTTCAAAATTAGTTGGGTGGTCTCATTCACAGTGCCACTGGAAATTGGTGCATAATTTGACATGCTTGGATAATAGAATGGGTTGAAACCGACAATCAGTTCACTCACACATTGACCTAGTTCTCATTTGGAAATATAGATATCAAATCCTGCTTCCCAGGGAGGATTGCTACAAAGGTGAAGACAGATCATAAGGCCACAATTAAACTATCTGATTATCCTTATGAGGAGTCAAAAACCACAGGAGTTACTGCTGCATGGCATTCACAATGAGAAATAGTAGTTCTTCAGATTTGTTGGAAGGTAGCTAACATGAGAATGTTAAAACACAATGGTAGTATGTTTCCCATTGGAGGAAGCCTGTGGTAAATACATAATATCGGTGATGTCAGTTTAAATGTAACAAACACATTATTCGTCACTGGCTGATGCAGCTTGAAAACTTTTGGTTGCATGCATATTTCAGAAAAAATGTATCTGGGATTACGGTTCTCAGAGTGAAAACTTTACCTTCTGCCACGATTGTGATTGAGCTACATGATCCAGATACAGTGTACATATATGGGAACCTATTATAATTGTTTGACTATTGAGATCAGCTAGAATTTTATTGGGATTCAAGAAATAGAAATCTCTGGTTTAGTACTGTGTGATCCAACTGTATGAATGATAGAAAGGCTCCATGTGTATACAGTGCATTACAATAGTCCCCAGACACATGTAGTTATTGAGCACTTGAAGTGTGGCTATTTTAATTAAACTGAATTTAACTTAATTGAAAGTGAATTTTAAATAAACACATATGGCTAATAGTTACCTCTTTGTACAGTGCCAGCTCTTCGCCATAAGGTTAAAACAACTAGAAATGAGCAACTCATCATATACATAGTTAAAAGGCAACAGTTTAGCTGAAGATAGTGGTTTGGCTGTGTCCCCACCCAAATCTTATCTTGAATTGTAGCTCTCATAAATCCGAAGTGTCCTGGGAGGGACCCAGTGGGAGGTAATTGAATCATGGGGGTGGTTCTTTCCCATGCTGTTCTCAAGATGGTGAATAAGTCTCACGAGATCTGATGATTTTATAAAGGGGTGTTCCTCTGCATATGCTCTCTTTGCCTGCTGCATTGTAAGACGTCACTTTGCTCTTCTTTCATCTTCCCCCATGATTGTGAGGCCTCCTTAGCCATGT
Organism: Nomascus leucogenys; assembly: GCF_006542625.1. Taxonomy (NCBI): domain Eukaryota; kingdom Metazoa; phylum Chordata; class Mammalia; order Primates; family Hylobatidae; genus Nomascus; species Nomascus leucogenys. Next base: position 81,766,887 of record NC_044385.1, on the reverse strand, counting down.
GGAACTGTGAGTCCATTAAAACTCTTTCCTTTATAAATTACTCAGTCTTGGGTATGCTGAGACTTAGTAATTTACAGCAACATGAGAACTGACTAATACAGCTCGGAATTTTGTCTCTTATATATCTAAGTCTCAATTCTGGCCAGAAGTCCAAAGGTGGTATTCCAGTGTTTTCAAGAGTTCATTAATTCAATCACAAGCCTAAAACTTCTTATCTTTTGACTATACCATCTTTATGGTACCCAAGTATGGCTCATGATGGACACATGTTGTCAGAAGCTCCAAGAATCAGCCTCATTTAAAACATCTTGGAGTGGGAAAGTAAGATAGAGTGCTTCCTTATCTCATTCTTCATATTAGAAAAGAAAAATTTTCCTAGAAGATATCCCACAGACTTCATTTGCATTCTATTTGTTTTTACAATTCACATAAGTGGAACTAGCTGCAGAAGTTAATTGTATTGCTCGACATTTTTGAGTCACTGGAGTTAGGCTCAGACAACAAGAAAAAAGAGGAAAAATAATGTTGAGTAAGTTCCAGCAGTTTCTTCCAGGTATACTAGTTTTGAAGAAAATCTCAGCTGGAAAGGGAAATAAAAAAAGAAAAAAAAAGCAGAATAATATATGCTTCAATAGAAATATAAAAATGTACTGGGGGCCTCAGGAGGTAGGCATTGGTGAAAGGTGTCTTTTCAGGATTTGAGAAAAGGATTTAAGAAAGGAAGAGAGTATGGCTTATTTAGACATATGGTATGTTGTGAAGTATGAAAGAATAGGAAACTATAAGGCTAAGAATTAGGTCATCTAAATGAAGTATGTAATGATAAAAATGTACATATCAGATCAGATATACTGGGAAAGTGCTGAATAACTTTCAGTGGGGATTGGTATTATTAGATTAATTATTGATTGTCATAATATTTAATGTGTATCAGAAAGATAGAATATAATAGAGATGTCTCAGTTCCCAAATATCACCACACTCAAACTGGAACCCTGCCCTCCTTCCTAGTTTATTTTACTCCATGGCAATAATCACCTCCTAATATACATTGGGCCTTTGCAAAATGGTTATGCCTCTCCTGCCAAAGCCTTCCCGCCACCCTCCCCTTTTTTTTTTGACGGAGTCTCTCTCTTGTCACTCAGGCTGGAGTGCAGTGGCTCGATCTCGGCTCACTGTAACCTCCACCTCCCAGATTCAAGTGATTCTCTTGCCTCAGCCTCCTGAGTAGCTGGGATTACAGGCGCCCACCACCACACCTGGCTAATTTTTGTACTTTTAGTAGAGACGGGGTTTCACCATGTTGGCCAGACTGGTCTTGAATTCCTGACCTCAAGTTATCTGGCTGCCTTGGTCTCCCAAAGTGCTAGGATTACAGGCATGAGCCACCGCGCCTGGTCTTCCCTAGCTTATTATTTTACTATTTTCTCACTTTATTCTAGCCACACTAATCTCCTTTCTGATCTATGCACAGATTAGTCATCTCCTTTATTGAGGCATTTACAATTGCTGTTCATTCTATTTGAAATGTTGTTTCCTTGTTTATTTCATGACTTGATTTTTCTCTGGTGTTTATCAAGTTTGACCTCAGAGAAACCATCTATGAACAACATATTTAATGTTACAACCAATACCCTCCCTGACATAACAAATTCTATACACATTTCTAGATTTTTTTAACATAGAAATTTTTCTCATAGAACCTACGTATTTTGGTTAATATTCCAGATATTGAACTATATAAAAATGCTATAAGCACAAAGATATTATCTCTTTTGCTCACCTCTATCTATTAATATTGCCACACATAGTTGAGGTCTTATAAATACTGATTAAAAGAATATATTTACATTTTATAATAATTGTATGCCTGCAACCATCTCCTTCTTACTAATAATGTCCAACAGATAAGGCTGTTAGATTGGTTATTCATTTATTTCAGACTTAGTATTTGCTTTTTAATACCCATGTAAATAATTGTTTAATCTTTGAGTCGTAGTGGCAGACCCTGCAAACATGCATGACATCATATACATGGTCCAGTTATGAGTTTTATTTGGTTCTGGTAATACTGACTTAGAAATAAATGATTAAATTGTATTTATTTTTAAATTATTATTATTTAAATTGACAAATGTAAATTATATATATATACATATATATATTTATGGTGTACAACATAATGTTTTGAAATATATACATGGTAAAATGCTTAAATTAAGCCAATTAATATGTGTATTGCCTCACATACCACTTTCTTATTGCAGGATATTAACCAATATTTTAAAAATAAGTATATTTGAATTTAAGCTCCATACATTAGCAGTAAAGCTGGCCTATTTTCTCTTATAAAAACAATCAATTAATAATCAACTATTAGTTGCTTTTTCTAGAGGCATATGCTCATAATTAAAAATAGACCTCTTCCCAAACTCTCTTTATTCATTTAAATTTTTTGACTGACTTTCTTCGTATTTTAGTTTGCAATCTCTGTTGTAATTAATTGAAAACTTGAGAAGAATAAAAAAAATTATTTTCACTAAGTATTAGAATCTTTTCAGAGGAATTGGTTTTAATTAGTTCTATTTTATAAAGAAATATAACTATTTGTTGATAGAACTGTATACTTATTGTATTAGTGTGGATATTTTGGCAGTATTTATAATTATTTTTTGTTTTTTAATTCAATTTATTTGCCAATTTATTACTTAACATCAGGTCTCTAGATTAATTAAATCTAAAACATCACAGAGAGTCTTGTTGTCTTTATAAGCGATTGGGCTTTAAAAAAATCTGAACAAGAAAACCTGGAGCAGAGCAATAGGATTGGGAGGCTGGAAAGCAGGAACAGAGGTTGACCAACTTGAAATACTCTTTGACATTGGTATTTTTGCAACCTACTTTAGAGATAATATAATACTCTGACAGTTTTTAAAAGTAAGTTGAGAATACATTAGAAGGAATTTGAAAGTGTGGCCCTGATCCATAGTGAGAAGGTGGTTATATATTCACGAGTATCCAACAAACATGAAGGAAGGCCAACCTTTTTCCTGGCCCCAATCCAGACTCAGAATCTTTGTATTAAAAACTTTATAAATCTTGACTATGCCTCCTAAAAGTTTGAAAAATTCAAAGGAATGATTTAAATTATATTGTGCATCTGCACTTCTAGAAATCCATGTAATATTTGAAATGTGTTGATGTCATTTCTCTAGTACAGAGGATTAAAGGGTGATTTAGGGGAAGGGACTATATTTATAGAATTAAATGTCCCAGAGAAGGTGAAAGTAGATGATTTCAAAGCTCATGAATAAGAGATAGCCTCTGGCATGTGGTATAAGTTATGGGACACAGGAAGTACAGCAGAGCATGAATGAGATGCAGGTGGTTTGCTACATTTGGTGCTCAGAAGAGGACATTACTATCTAAGTTTTTACATGTTATCAATATCTATGCAGATACTTATTATAATATCTATATTTGAAGGAAATGAAAGGCAATATAATTCAATGTAAGAAGTGATAAAATGTATGGGAAGTTTGAGGAGAAAAGAGATGGAGTACGAATAGTTATTGGAGAGTTTGGGAGAGCATACACCCTAGTGCAGGGCAGTAGGGGTTAGTAGGCTGTGTTGAGTGACTGTTTGAAATCTTTCAGAATAAATTAGGGATGATCACTCAACATAATTATGTGCTTTTTTCCAGGTGCAATCAATTGCTCAGGTGTTGGTGAAAATTCAACTAATATTACTGTTAATAATTGCTAATAATTATTCTATCAAGGACTGTATTATACACTTTAAATATATAAACTCTCTTACAACAACGACATACTAAGGTACAATAATCAATCCAATATTACACATGATTTTGTAAGATTAACTTGCAAAAATATTTGTGTTTATCCAAATGTGCAAGATGGAGAGACAGAGTGAGAAGATACTAAGAATGTAGGAATGGAGTGAGTCCTAAAGCAAGTGAATGACAGAATATGATAAGCAGAGAGTGGGATGCCTCATATCTAGATATTAGATATAGCAGTTACTGACAAGACAAGGTCACATCTTTTCCTCTTCAAATGGTTGACTTATGTTAAGTACCAAAAAGGTATTTGGAAGTGAGGTAATGAGAGCAACTGTGAGATGAAGCACAGTAGGAAAGGAGAGGAAAATAGTGGAAATGGTGATCATCAATGAACGTGAAGGAATAACTAAGAAAACATCACTGAGTATGGCACCTATAACACAATTGACCACTATTTCTTACTGCTTTCTAAAAGAAATTGAAAAATGCCTAGAAAACAAAAGAGTGAATATTGAGAATGGAAGCATAAAAGTTAAATTTTTAAGAATAAAGTATAATATCTGTCTTTTCAATTTCAAGTCTTGACTGCATTTTACCTATAGAATGTCTCTGGAATGTTTTTGCACTGTCTTTAGGAATCCTTCAATTTAAATCATTCGTATAGCTGCAAGTAGACATAAAATTCTCAGATGATACATCACCTATAAATATGCAATAGATTTCATTTGCTGGTGTTTTATTTTAAGGATAAATAATTAAAAGGTCTAAAAATGTATCCCTACTTCCCAATTTTAAAGAAAGAAAAACAAAATAATAGCTTAGATTTTTCACAATGTGAATAATATTATTCTTATATTTATTTTCACATTTTTCTGTTCAAGTTTCCATTTTCATGAGTGAATATTACACTCTACAATCAATAAATACTTTTATAGAAACTTATACATCTGTAAGTTCCATAGCATGGAAACAAAAACAGAGTAATCCTTGCAATTAGATTAAGTGTACCAGCAATAATTTTATATGTAACATTAAAATAGCCTTTTATATCAATAGCTACCAAGTTTCATATTGCTCAAAAAGTAATTACTTTCTGTAAACTCTTATCCAAGCTATCATGTAAAATATTTGTCTGATCATCATGGCAGAAAATGTCTTCAAAGAAAATATGTATGTTTCACACAATGAGCATTTTATCTACTGTCATAGAAACCCTTTCCTTTTATTTCCTTCAGAAGTTTTGAAGAAAGAATCTTTAAAAGAAACCTCTTTATATAATTGTATAATTGTGAATAATCACTTTCTAAATAGGTTATCTTGTGTAGAATAGAAATAGTTTTGTAAGTCTTTTGTGATCCCCATCCTTTTCACAAATGAGGTTTCATATTGAGCTCTACTGAATATTCTTCATTTGTAACAGTTTAAAAAGGTGATTTTTAAACAGAGTATAACACAATTGATAGATTTGTATACATTTTTTATTTTATTTTGCTTCCAGGATTACTGCTGAAATGCTTGCACTCACTTCACTTCATCTCTAGTTTTTGCATGCTCCAATATTCTTATTTTATCACTGATATATAAGTTTAAATCTATTTTGTATTTCATATCCTAGAATAATATGTTTCCTTTTTGATTCATTCCTCCTTAAGCTGCTCTAGTCCTCTGGGAATATTAACTCAACTAAAACATGCTGACAAACTACCAACAAAAAATCACTTGAAATTTACCAAAATAACTCAAACCCAACATTATTTATTCACTTCAAGCTCAAATAGTGTTTTTTGCATTATTTATTGAATGCATACAAGTAATATTTCAGTTATTTTTCCCAAATGCCATTTCAGCATCTACTAACATACAGGCATACCCTGGAGACATTACAGGTTTAGTTCAATACCACTGCAATAAAGTGAATATCAGAATAGAGAGTCACACACATTTTTAGGTTTCTCAGTATACAAAAAGTTACGTTTACACTAATAGGCAGTCTATTAAGTGTGCAATATCATTATGTTTCAAAAAAGATATATTAATTTAATAATACTTTATTAGTAAAAATGCTAGTGATCATTTGATCTTTCAGTGAATTGTAATTTTTGTGCATATGGAGGGTCTTGTGTCAGTGTTGATGGCTGTTGACTTATCAGGGTGGTAGTGGCTGAAGGTTGGGGTGGCTATGACAATAGGACAACAATAAAATTTGCCACATTTATTCACTTCACCTTTCATGAAAAATTTCTTTGCAGTGTGCAGTGGTGTTTGATTGCATTTTTCCCACAGTAGAACTTCTTTCAAAATTGCAGTCAAACTTCTCAAACTCTGCTCCTGCTTTATCAACTAAGTTTAAGAAATACTGTATACATGTTGTTGTCACTTCAGTAATTTTCATGGCATGTCAGCAGGAAGAGATATCATCTCAAGAAATGACTTTTTTGCTTATCCATAAGAAACAACTCCTCATCTGTTCAAGCTTTATTATGAGATTGAAGCAATTCAGTCGCATCCTCGGGCTCCATTGGTAATTCTAGTTCTTTGACTATGTCCACCACATTTGCAGTTACATCAGCCACTGAAGACTTTGTTTATTTATTTTTTCCTATGAAGTTCTTAAATTCCTCAAAGTCATGCATGAGGGTTGGAATCAACTTCTTCCAAACTCTTGTTAATAGTATGTTGACCTCCTCCCATGAATTACAAATGTTCTTAATGACATCTAGAATGGTAAAATCTTTCTAGAATGTTTTCACTTTACTCTTCACAGATCCACCAGATAAATTCTTGTCTATGGTAGCTATAGTTTTACGAATCATTTTTTTAAAATAATACGACTTGAAAGTCAAAATGAATTCTTGTTCCCCAGGCCTTCAGAATGAATGTTATGTTAACAGGCGGGAAAGCACGTCAGTCTTCTTGTAAATCTCCATTAGAACTCTTGGGTGAATATGTGTTGTCAACAAACAGTAATATTTTGTTACTGCTAAAAGAAAAGCAAGAATCTTCTTTTTCTGAGCTTTTCCTGACACTTTTTCAGTGTCAACAGTGGGCTTAAAATAGTCAATAAACCACTCTGTAAAGAAATGTGCTTTCATACAGGCTTTGTTGTTCCATTTATAGAGCACAGGCTGAGTGTATTTGATTCTTAAGAGCCCTGGAATTTTCATAATGATAAATGAGCATTGGCTTCAACCGGAGGACATCAGTTGCATTTGCCCCTAACAAGAAAATCAGCCTATCCTTTGAAGCTTTGAAGGTGGGAATTTGCTTCTCCTCTCTAGCTATGAAAGCCCTGGATTGCATTTTCTTTAAATATAAGGCTGTTTCTTACACATAGAAATTGTACTGTTTAATACAGTCACCTTCATCAATCATCTTAGCTAGGTCCACTGGATAACTTGCTGCTGCTTCTACATCAGCACTTGCTGTTTTACTTTGCACGTTTATGTTATGAAAATGGCTTCTTTACTTAAACTTCATGAGCCAACCTCTGCTAGCTTCAAACTTTTCTTCTGTATCTTGTTCACCTCTCTTAGGCTTCAAAGAATTGAAGAGAATTAGAGCCTTGCTCTGGAATAAGCTTTGGATTAAGGGTATATTTTGGCTGACTTTATATTCTTTCAGACCACTAAGGCTTTCTCCATATCTATAGTAAGGCTATTTCACTTTTATCCAGGTGTTTACTGGAACAGCGCTTTTAATTTCTTTCATGAACTTTTCATTTGTATTGGCAACTTGGCTAAGTGTTTGATAAAAGAAGCCTAGCTTTTGACCTGTCTCAGCTTTTGACATGCCTACCTTACTAAGCTTAATCATTTCTAGCTTTTGATTCAAAGTGTAAGATTTTGACTCTTTCTTTAACATTTGAAGGCCACTGTAGGTTTATTAATTGATGTACTTTTGTGTTTCATCAAAGAGGGAGGCCAGAATAGAGGGAAAGAGACGGGGGAATGGCCAGTCAGTGGAGCAGAGCACACACATTTATTAAGTTCACTGTACGAATATGAATTTATGAGTGACACATACATTTAATTCATTATAAAATTATTTAAAACTGTCCATGATGCTGACAAAAAAAAGATTCTAAAACTCAATACATTATGAAGAGTAATTATATATTAACATTACGTATAACATTTTATTCTATTCATGAAATAGTAATAATTCATAAAATTTTGATTCAGATGCAAAAGAATAACAACATACATATATAGTGCAGAAAAACCTCTATTCTGGTATAGTCACCAGATTAAAAATAATCAACTTACCCTCAATGAAATTCTAGCCACATTTTCTAAAAGACATTTTGAAATCTAAATGATAAATTTAGATGAAAATAAATGATATCATATTTTTAATATGCAATTCAAAATAATTGCATACGACACTATTTTAAGCTGCATACCTAAAGGTTTAAAAATTGTCAAAGTAGTTAAATTGGATACAACATACTTTACAGATTTCCTTCAAAATAAGTCATCTTATATACATTAATAGTAGTTCTTGAGATATTATTTCATAATTAATGAGCAAGGATGTCAAAGTGTTTAAAATGAAAATTAATTATTGGTTATCCAGTCTTAATGTAGAAGAGAAAGCCCAGGACAAGGCTGATTTTGGAGCTTATAGACAGTAAGAAAGTGCCCTTATTGTGAATTCTTAGCACTTGTCAATATTTCTTCTGTCATAGTCCCCTCACTCTTATATTTATTCCTATCATAGAACCATGTTATTCTTTCATATCCATCATTTTCATACATAATTATTTTATTATTTGTTCTGCCTGGTATTGTCTATTATTCTCAGAAGAACACATAACTAATGCTACCTACTTACAATGTTATAACTCTAGCTCCTATTCCACTATAAAATCTAGAATATAGTAATGGCTGAACCCGTATTTGTTCAGTTAATAAAATAATTATGGAACTTGCATTTGTTTCAAAGTAGTATATAATGTGTGAAAGCAGTAGCAATAGAAATTATTTATTATGATTTACTTAATAAGTAAATGAATTGAGAAGAAAAATATGTCTACTGACCACCTACATTACACACCAAAATTAGTTAATAGACATGTGATATCACAAAAAAAAAATAGAAAGAAGTGGAAAAATATCGTTTTACCAAAAAAAAAGCACAAGCACTATTTTCTGGAAAATAAAATATAGATAAAAGAATACTAAATGAAATGAGAGGCTTTAAAAAGTGAGGAGAACAGCAACACAGGTTCTAAGCTGGAAGAGATGAGATCTGGAGAGTTGCTGTGAGCCATTGCGATTTGTTAAAGACAGATAGAGAAACAGAATTTTAATTGAGTTTAACTATGTTTTCTGCGATGTAATTTTTTTTCCGCATTTTGTAGGACTGTCGTAAAGATGTATGTTTTATGTGAGATCCAGTTCGTTGTTGGACACATTTGTGCACTTGTGTGTTCTATAGATATCATACTGACATGAACCTTTAAGTGATGACAAAGCATCTCAAATTTATTTAGTTTACAATACACAAAGCCAACAGATTCTGGTGGTAGAGTGCTGTTGGGTTGTGTGAATAAGGAAGAGGTACAGAGGCTAGATAGAAACAGACAGTTGATAACTGGCAGGTTAAATACAGACCAAGTAAAACATTACAAAGATAACAATCCACTTACAGGGCTGCCCACATTTTTCCCTCCCTTTCTCCACTCCATTGTCTTATTCATCTTGTAATGCAAATTTAATAAAAACGAATTTCCAACTTGATCTCAGAATAGTAGAGTCTAACATAAGTGAAAGGGCCTAAGGGAATGCCATCTATCTCACTAGAACATTGTTTATATAATTGAAATAAGCGAATGCAAGACTTTTCTCTCAGAGGATATATAAATTATTCTGCCACATTCAAGTTGGAGTACGCAATGCTCAATTTATAAAATTTAAAAATACCAAAATAAAATAATAGTGGGAAAGTTTGGTTCATATATCTCAGGCTTTATAAATTTAATACCCCAAAGGAAGTAAGCATACTGATACAGTGAAACAAATGTAAGTTAAGAAGTGGTATCGGGCATGGTGGCTCACACCTATAATCCCAGCAATTTGGGAGGTTAAGATGGGAGGAGTGCTTGAGGCTTGACCCGGGAGGTTGAGACTCCAGTGACACATCATGAGTATCATGCCACTGCACTCTGCTGGAATGACAGAGCAAGATCCTGTCTCTCCAAAAAAAAAAAAAAAAAAAAAAACAAAAAACCAGCAGCAAAAAAATAGACATTTTGGTTATATCTGAAGCTCTTTGTCCCATAACCAGAAAATGATCTTTCTCTTCTAATGAACATCAAACACCTTTTTAAAAAATGACTCAGTAATAGGCCAAAAAATGTAAAATTTTTAAAGAAGATATAATACAAAGTATATTTTCAGTACAATAAAACTGGATATTAATATAAAAATATGTAAATGGAACAGCAAGAACAAGCACTTGAATGTTTATAAATACTAACTTAAAATCAACTTTTTTACAACCAGCTTTTTGGTCAAAGAGAGAATTCAACCCATGAATCTAGTATATGTGAAATACTATGGTAATAAATTACTATACATCAATTCTGAATCTAAGGGATACTGTCAAGTAGCATTTAGAGAAAAGATAATTGAACTTGTGTGTGTGTGTATGTGTGTGTGTGTAATCATTAAATAAATAATACAGAAAATAAACATATAAAAGGATGATACTAACAGATAGTCTTTTACATAATTATTCTTTCTGTATTTCCCCTTTACCTGACCCCCATTTGAATAGGTAGTAAACCTTTTGTTCAGCTCCTCAGGGATAGGAGGAAACCAATGTAACCCAACATTTTGTGTCTGCTCAAAGAGAAACTTAGATGAATTGAAACCTAAGTAAAAAGAGAATCTGGGGAATTGTAAGAGAAAAAATAATGGTGCAAACATAGGGAAGTAGATTTAATGTAAAATTTCATTTACTCGTTGAAAAAAAAGCGGGAAGCATTAGCAAATAGGAGAGCAAATAGGGAGCATGAAATAAGAGTGCAGAAGATAAAAATACGGTCTTCAGGCTTCCTCAGAAACCTGAAGAAAGCCTAAAAAAAGAATGTTGCATTCTACCCAAATGATAGCCTTGGAAATAGATTGTCTATTTCCAAGCATGTCAGAGTAACATCAAGGAGGGAGTCACCAGACGTGAAAGCCTGAGTTGATCTGGGAAATGGGCACTTCAGAAATCTATGCAATATATGGACAGATGACTGGGAGCCATTCCAACACTTGAGTACTGCATAACACTTTGGAACTTTGGGAAATATTAAGTGCATGGGAAGGAGAGAATCTCAAAGAATGCCTGAACTTAAAATATTCCATCAAATTGGTGGAGGAGGCATAAAAGCAAAATTAGTTTCAGTCATGTAAAATAGAATAATTTTTTTCCTTCCAGACAATTTCTGGGCTTAGATTTTTATTTATTAGATATTACTAATGACGTTTATGTGGTACATGAACTATGCTATGACTTGATTACAAACTAACAACTTAGCAATAATATTGATACAAATATGTTGACTTTATGGAATATCTGATGTTCAAGGGGTAGATGTCTTGTCAAGCTTGACTGCTGATTTCAGCAGTATCACTGAAACCTATGAGACTAAATTTTAAAAGTACTATGGAATATTTATAATCTTTACCAAATGTAGCAGCCTGAAGAAGGAAAAAATAGTGGGTTAGTGAAAGCTTTTAAACAATTTTTGAGCGCTTCAAATTCTCTTGGTTTTCTGGAGGATACCTAGAAAGAGAAGTAGGAGCAAGCAGTTTTTAAAAAATGCTTTCTTTGGATCTCCTTCTTCTAGTAGCAAAAATTAAGCACTTTTAGCTAGGAAACATAAGGACTTATCACACAATTTAAAACTTTGGCTGTAAATTCAAAAATTGCCAGTGTTTAAGCCAAGTTCAGCCTAATTATGTAGTTTCTTTGACCAGAAGAATGTTAAATAAATGAGAAAATAAATAGAAGTAGATTATTAAGAAGTAAATACTTTATGCAGGCAGACATCTCATATTTGCCTATTTTCTCTATTATTTTTTAAATCTTATGTAACCTAGTTTACTTGTTTTTTTAAATGTACCTGGCTCCTCTAAAGTATTTTTGCCCACTCTACTTTGCATGCTAATTGGGGGGTTATTTCCAAAGATTATGTACAAATTATTTGTCTTTCGATTGAGACCTTTCCAATAATATGAATCAGTTAATTATTTGAATGGTCTCAGATTCTACCATTCAATTCTGCAATAGCAAGTAGTAGCACAGTTTCACACATGTTGGTGAAAGACGTAAGACTCCTGTGTGAGAAACAAAGGATTTCATTTCTCTCAGCAGAACAGAAGCCATGACATTTGTGTTTGCAACAATTTCCCTTGCTTCTAATGGTAGATGCTGCATACACAGTAGGTTTATGTCACAGTTGAGCAAACCTGAAATTTAGGAAACCTCAATTTTATGAAGGTAATGCTAGCAAGCCTACTCAATATTTTCCCTGGAGAAAGATTTATGTTTATTGTCTTCATCAAGAAAACAAAACTATGTCCCCAGCCCTAGAGAAAGACATTATCTCTACCTTTCAAAGGTGTTTGCTATACAAGCATTCTTGAACAAAAGTTGTCAATGTCTCTTAATAAGAATTACAGAAGTGCGTGAGACACTGTGTTGTTTTTCAACAGCAAAAATCTACCATGCTTATGAGGGTGCCCAGCTACGCTTCCAGAAATACTGGACTTCATAAGAATTCTAGAGATTGGACTCCCTCAATTTGGCAGATACTATTTCTAAGAAGCCCTCTAAAAGTTTAGGAAAGTGCAAGCACTCTTGTTTATCATTCACTTATGCAAAACACAGGCATTTAATCCTACATTGATCCATTAAGAAAAACAGTATTTTTATTTTAGAATTTCAGATGCTCAGAGTAATCTCATGTAACCTTCTTTTGTGGGAAATAATAGAGGTCCCCACGCTGGAAAAAAAAAAAAAGTGAATCTGAAGGACAAGGTGGGTCATAATTCAGATCCCAGTTGAGACCCAGCACACATGCATATTACCTCCATCCGTTAAGCAAAAAATTATCTGATTGTGTAAGAATGGCAAGTGGCAGGGAGAGCTGCTACATACCCTGTGGCTGAGCTGAGTGGGGTGCCTCTTATGGGCAGACATTGGGCTCTGTGGGAATGAGTAGATGTCATGTGAGGCAGATGATGAATTTATCTGTGATTAGGATTACCTGGTTGACAATTATGGAGTGTGGGTAAAATAGCACCTAAAAGATATGGATATGGAAATTACCATTCAAGAGAATCCAGTTTGAAACAGACTCAAGACCAAGAAATTTGAAAAGCAGAGAAGTTCAACTGGAAATAAAATACATTTGCAAGGACAATAAAGAGATACCATAGAGTCTTAAGTCAAGATATCCTACAGGCACACTTAATTTTTAAAAATTCTGGTTGTCCCCTTTTCCTACATTGCTTTTAATAATTATTCAATTAATCACACTGGGAAAACTAGCCACAAAGAGCTTAATCTCTCTACAAATATTTATCTCTCTCTGTGTTCATTTACACACAAAAATACACATGCAAAAAACAAAAAAAAAAAACATGTCCTCCTATATAAGACATCAGAGCTAGGAATCACAAGATAAAAATAAAATGTAATAATTTTGCCAAAGTAGGAATTTTACAAAAAGCTTTATGAGTAAAAATAAAAATAGTAACCTAAGATTTAGAAATAAGATTTGCAATGCATTGGAAATACTAGTAAAGTGTTTATTATGGTTTGATATTCAGCAGGATAAATCATTACTGTGCATGGATCATTTACAAGTACAAAAGAGACTATCAACAATATAAAGAAAAAAGAATATAAAAGAATATCAGTAATTCAAAAATTAGAAATTTAAATGACTAAAAAGTATAAAATACATTCAATATCCTTATGCAAGAAATACAATTTAAAAATAATGTATCATATCTGAAAAAATGAAATGGTTTCATAAAGAACTTTTGATAGCAACTACATGGACTATCAAACAACCACTGGCTAGCATGCAATTTTTGCAATTATTCTGGAGGCCATATTAATAAAGCAGATCAATTTATCGCAGGTTTTTCTTTCTTTTTTCCATTTCCTTTATTTTATTTTACTTGAAAGAGTGGGTGAATGGAACGGTTTTGGCTATAATAGTGCTGTAGGATTAAAACAGCACGTTCTTAGTATTAGCTGTTAGAAGCATTAGTTGTTTTATTATTTATCACATTTTAAATGTTCCTTTCATGTGATCTAAAATATTGAACAAATTCCCCAAGGATACATTCAGATAAAAATATCGTAAAATAATGCCTATATTTTTATAATTTGCATAAAACGCAAGGATCTTTATAATTTTGAAACAATGTTCATCATTAAATTATTGGTTAGGTAAAACGAAGTACATTAATTTCATAGAATTTTATGACATTAAACTTTGTGTATATATATTAGGCACATATGTACATATATGTTGGCATCACAATATGTGATTGTTATTAAAGTTAAATATACACACATTAAAACTGTGTGTGTGTGTGTCAACACTATTTCTACAAATGTCTTGGAGGAGAGCTGGCTGTGCACTAGTTAACAGAAGGCAAGTATATTAAAAGACCAAGCCTTAAATCAGAGGAGTAACTTTAGAACTGTATGCAATTTCAGACAGAACTTGATCCCTTCCTCCATTTCCAAATGAGTGGCAACCGGGCAAGGTTGTTCAAAGCAGTGCCATCGAGGTGCATAGAAGCCATTAGTTTCATTTCCATCCATAGACATTCATTCCAAATAGTCCCATGAAGGTGACTAGGCTGCTGTAGGGCCATAATTATAAATACAGGAAGATCAACAAGATCAATAGTACAGGATAATAGTGCCTCTGACGTTTTTAAAAATTTTAAGAATAAAAAACATACTCATTCCTTTTTAAATTCCTCATATTAATGTTTTAAATTGATATAAAACTAGTGGGTAGACAACGTGTAATTGTGAAGAGCATTCCTTCCTCCTAGATTCCTCTAGGTATATCAGAATAACCAATGGACACCTGAGGGTGTCTGAAACAAAAATTATTCACATTTGAACAATTATCATCACTTAATAAAGGTATTTATTTTGATTTTTCACGTGTGTTATTTTTATAACTAACTATATGTAGTGTATGTGTACTTTGTAATAAAATAATAAATGGCCTAAATAATACCACATTTTAAAAAATATCAGAAAAAAATTCATGAGGAAATAAATTGGGGAAACTATTTGCAGCATATATAAAAAAGTGATATTTTTATGATGATATAAATAATAACTATGTATACAAGCTAGACAGTTCACATATGAACACTAAATTCTCCATGGAAAGTAATTACATAAAAGCTTATTCATTCAAAATAAAAGAAATTCACGTTTAAATAAGGAGATACTATATTGCTCAAATTTCCAACGGTATTGTTCAAAATGTCAAAACTCTTTATTATATCAGATGGAGGAAGCTCCCTGTAGTAGTCCCTTCTCACACTGCTGTAAAGAACTACCTGAGGCTGGGTAATTTATGAAGGAAAGAGGTTTGATTGACTCACAGGCTGTAAAGGAAGAATGTCTGTGGAAGCACCAGGAAACTTACAATCACAGTGGAAGGGGAACGGGGAAGCAAGCACATTCTCCACATGGCAGTAGGAAAGAGAGAGAGAGCACGAAAGGGGTAGTGCTACACAGTGTCAAACAACGAGATCTCATGATAGCTCACTATCATGAGAACAACAAGGGGGAAATCCACCCCCATGATTTAATCAACTCCCACTAGGCCCCACTCTCAACAATGCAGAGGACAATTCAACATGAGATTTGGGTGGGAACACAGAGCCAAACCATATCAGTCCCATACAGTCAGAGACAACTCTAAATCATTGCAGCATGTATCAAAGGTAACCTTCCATAATTAATTAAGACTCTTTAGTAGTATGCTCTAAACCATGATTTTTATTTCTATAGTTTCATGTTCAACATTTTATGACAAAAGATTACCTAAAATTGTAAGAAATTTTAAACAGTGCCATGTACAATAGTAGGAATTGATTAAAATAATAGCTACTATTATGAGAAGAGCTAGTATGTATTGAGTACTTTGTATTTTATAGAATTGCCATATGTACTTTATAAGTATTGTTTCATTAGTCAACACAACAATGTACATAGGTAGTTATAACTATTTTTATTTTACAGAAAAGAAAACAGGTGTAAGGAAGTAAATTACATGTCTAAAATGTAGGTGCTGGAGTCAAAAGGTTATTATAAGTTTGTAAGATCCCACAACTTATGCTTTTAACTTTACTATTATAGTTCAATTCTTAAATAAGAATACAAAATTCAGTACAATCCTAACAATTATTTTATCAAAGTACTTAGAATAATGTGCAAAACATATCAAATAAAATTACACAATTTAAAATATGTGAGTATAATCTGATTTATGTGAGTGTATTCAGAAATATCTAAAAATATATTTTTATTCTGATGCATGCCCAGCATGTATTGCCTTAAATATTATCTTAAAATTCAGAAGAATAAATATTATTTAAATGTAAAAGTATTATTAAGCCTAAATAAAGCAATGTACACAATGAATAAAAGATCAAATGCCAATGAGTATCTGAATCAAGGGAAGGCAATTAGCAAATTATTTCAACAGTGAATATTTATTCCGCTAATAGGGTTAAACATTTGTTTAAAGATGATGACCTAGTTTCATTAACATTATCACTGCATGTAAACAGTGTGATTATTTTCACAAATATTGCAGAATTACACACATTTTAAACTTCACAGCAGGACTCTGTAACCATGGCAGAAGGTCTTTCTAAAGCCAACAGTATTTCTATCCCAATAGAACCACAAACAGACAAATGAGTATATTATGAATAATCATGGCTTTCATAAAACAGCAGTAATGTTAATTTAGTATAGTTTAAGAATTATATCTCTGGAGGCAATTTCTGAGGGAAAAAAATAAACAAGCTTTGCCTGGAAGCCATTGCATAATACAAAAAGCTGAATTAAAATTTTAGTATCAGAATAAAAAATGTATTATCTGCCAATTTTTTAACCTAGGCATACATTTCTGAAAGTTTACCATGAAAGACTTATTAAAGTATAAACTACATATTCTTCCTGACTTTAGTAAAAATAGATTAGCACACAGATTTCCATAGAAACTTTACTTTGTGGAATATATATATGAGGTAAACAATAATTGCGGTGGTTAGAATTTTGAAAAATAAACAACAAAATAATTTTGAGAACAACCCATTTTTTTCTATCTTGCATTTTTTTAAAATTCATGTGATGTTAAAGAAAGGTCACTTGGAGAAAACAGATATTTACTTAAAATGTATTTATATAAACATTGAAATTGTTGAAGCAAGGATTCTTAAAGCTAGAGTGAAAAACAACACTAAATTAGAAGATAAAATAACATTATAAATATGTGTGTGACTCTGTCCATATATATAAATATATGTATATAAGATATATATAATATCTAATATATAATATTAGATCTAATATTATATAATATCTAATATATAATATTAGATCTAATATTATATAATATATAACATATTATATTTTATATATGCATTTTATTTTATATACTATATATTATTTGTATAGTTTTATATATTATATATTATATAATATATAATTATTATGATTATATATGTGTATATATATAGTGTATATAAATAGATATGTATTGGATGATGATAGTACCCCAAATGAGAAAATTAATATTTTTTCTTCACCACATAATTTTTTCCTTTACTCATTTTTATTATTTATTTGAATAAATAAGAAAATGTACTATATAGAAAATATAGTATTTTACCATCAACAATTGTGAAGGAACTTTAACCATCTCTACTTGCAACCTAATAAATTAGCTTGCCACTATTTTATTGATAATTGCAGAAGATAGGAGAGTCCTGGCTCAGAAAACAAAAAGAACATTATTATTCACAAAAGAGCTATAACTAGAGTTTCCGAAGCCCACATGTTCATAAAGAGTCATGAAGATAAGGTGATACCTATACACTCAGTAGGTGGCATTACATGAGAGAAACCTGATTTTAGAAAACCCTTTTTTTTTTTTTTGAGACAGTGTTTTCCACTGTCACCCAGGCTAGAATGCAGTGGCATGGTCTTTGCTCACTGCAGCCTCGACCTCCCAGACTCAAGCAATCCTCTCACCTCAGCCTCCCGAGTAGTTGGGACTACAGGCTCATGCCATCATCTGGCTAATTTTGTATTTTTCTTAGAGACAAGGTTTTGCCATGTTGCCCAACCTGGCCTTGAACTCCTTGACTCATGTTATTGGCCCACCCCTGACTCACAAGTGCTGGAATTACAGGTGGGCCACTCCACCCGGCCCAAGGAACCTATTCCTTTTTTAATTATTTATTTTCCTTCTGGAGGAAAACACTATCTCTTTCTTCCAAGCTGTTTGCTATACAAATACACTCATAAAGATAGTCCATAGTAAAGGTAGTCAGTAGTTTTTATCACAATAAGTGCTAAAACATGTGAACCCATGAACAATTGTCCCACACTTCCCATAGATTGAAAAAAAAAGATTAACTATTAAGATTTTACATTAAACTGTGAAATAGATTAATATTTTTGAAGTCAGTACAATCTCATCAAAATATCTATATTTCTTCTGAGATCATGTTATTCAAAAATTAAATATTACATCTATAGCTTTTTCAAATACATTTTGTATTTTACATTGACTTTCATCAATAGAATATAATAATTTAATAATACACATGATGGAAAATTGGAAGAATAATATACTAGGCAGAGCAGAAGACTAGATACATATGGCCAGCAGAAGACTGGGCATAAAATAATGCCCAGCTGTAGCATTAACTAAAAATGTGTCCTTTGACAAGTCACAGAATAAAGCTGTGTTTTATTTCATTTATCTATAAAATATGAAAAATGGACTAGATGATCTCCAAGGATCTTTTAACATAAAGGGTTAATAAAAAATATAAAGCGTGCTGGACATTTACAAAGGGTTGTCTGTTTTCTTTTTTTCCCCAGTGTAATTTGTTTCATTTCAACTCAGTAAAAAATTTATAGCATATAAGAAGGCTTGTGTGGACACACACAGAGGAGCAAGATTTGAAAACTACCTCTCAGTAAATTTAATGTATGAAGAAACAACTGTCATATCATCGTGCAGGTGGTGCATGACATAAAGCTAGAGCGTGTGAATGGGAACTTGTGTGTTACACAACCTGAAAAAATATATAAACAAATCGATGTCAGTTTTCTTTGATGTATAATAAATTTCCATAAACTTTTCAGCTGAAAGGAACACATATTTATTGTCTCAATGTATCCTTGGTCTAGGAGCCAAAGATTCACCTAGCTGGGTCCTCTGTTTCAGGGTCCAGTTAGGAGGCTGAAATCAAGGTAGAACTTGGACCATGGTTTCATCAGAAGCTCAAATAGGGAAAGATCTGCTTCCAACCTCCATGAGCTTGTTGGTAGAATTTACCTCTTTGGGGTTGTAGAACTGAGGTCCCATTTTCTTACTGGCTGTTGATTGGACTCACTCCCAGTGACCAGGAGTTGCCCACAGTTTCTTGTCATTTGAGCTCTTCTTAATAAGCTCTTTTACAACAGGCAGCTTACTTCAAGCCAGCAAAGGTGAAGTCTTCTACCTTCAATTGGTTAAGACACAGTCTTGCAAAACATAACTTAATCTCAGGAGGAAGTGATATTACTTCACTTTAGACAAATTGTGTAACCTAATCACTTTTACTTCTACCATATTCAGTTGGTTAGAAAGAAGTCACAGGTCCCACCCACAATTAAAGGGAGCAACATAATTTCATGAAAACCACTAAGCACAATTGTTGATGATAGTTGAAGTTTTCACACATATACACACGGACAAATGTATATATTTACAAAATACAGAGAGATATGATATAAAAACTGCTCTAAGAGGAGCATATACAAGGTGAGGTTAGTAATATTTGAGGCTGTGAAAATAAAACAAGATAGCACATGAAACTAGGTTTTTAAATTGACTTGATAATTAAATGTATAGGCAGAAGGTCACTAGATATTACAAGCATAATTTTGCTTTCTTTGAGAGCACCATATTCCAAGTTTAAGATAATAGCTCATGCAGCAACTGTGGCATTTTCTATCAATTTTTGTTATTAAAAAGGTTGATGTTCACAGAAATTTCTGTACATGAATGTATACAGCAGCTTTACTCATAATCATCACAAACTGGAAGCAAACAAGATGCCCTTCAACCAGTAAATGGATAAGCAGTACGTCTATACAATGAAATATTATTCAGAGGTATAAAATACTGAGTTATTGACTCACAGAACCATATGGATGAATTTAAATACAATTTGCTATGGGAAAGAAGCTAAACACAAACAGCTACATATTGTATATTTGATTCACATAATATTCAACATAAGGCAAAATTATAAGGATAAAAAGAATCCATTCATCCCAAGTCTTATCTCCTTCTTATCAGAATCAGGAAAACGTACTTTCAAGGTCTCCTATGAGAAGAATGGCTCCATAGAGATAATCTAGGATAATTGTTTCATCTTAAGGTCCTTAACTGTAATCTCATCTGCAAAATCCATTTTGCTGTGTAAAATAACATTCACAGGTTCTGGGAATTAAGTCCTGGGCGTATTTAGCAAGCCATTATCCTGCCCACCATAAACATAAAATATAAAATAAATAGAATCCATACTGATATGTGATTCCATATTGATACAAATAAATGAACATTTATAAATAACTAGGAAAAAAGAAAAAATGTTTTTCTTACAGATTAGTTTCAAATATATGTAGATTCCCTTTCCTCTAGAAGGTGGAGCCTTTCAATGGGTTGGACTTAGTGACTTATTTCTGGAGAATAAAGGATACATAGGGAAATAGTAATTTTCTATAGAAGCCTGTCAGATGTTATTTTAACCAAATGATCAAAGTTAAAGTCATCAGCAATGTCATATTTATATCATGCACCCCTTGATATCATATGTTATGAGGGCTTCTCACTTCTGTGGTAATCTCTGTTACGGGCAACTCTAGTCTCATCAGGAGAAAAGCATCAGAAAAATCCAAATAAGAGCATTTTACAGAATATCTGACCAGTACTTGTCAAAACATATGTTCATGAAAAATAAGAAAAGACTGAGAAGCTGTCACAGAACAATGAAGACTAACAGACATCATAACTGAATGCAAGGTGGTGTCCCGAATTGGAGGGTGATTTCTATTGATTCACATCCTGTCTGCTAAAATAATAATAATAGCTAACATTAATCATGTGCCATCCGTGCTTAAATACTTTACATGTTCTAATTCATTTAATATTCACAACAATCCAATGCATCCCATTTACAAATGAGGAAACTAGGCAAAATTTATGATACTAATAAACTGCAAATTTGGAGTTTTTACTAGGGCTATTTGATGGGAGAGTAGTGCTCTTTATCATGCGTCTTTACTGCCTCACTCAGAAACGAAGGACCTTTGTCCAGATGCTGTGGGAGTGTGGCTCACTCCCAATACAGCCATGTTTCCTCTGTCTTCTGCTAAAGACACTTCCAGCTACAATTTTTTTACCTGTAATTATTTTTCTTATAACTTTATTGATAACTCACATACCATGACAGTCTCCATTTTTTAAAGTTTATGATTATGTAGTTTTTAGCGTATTAACAGAGTGGTGCAAATGTCACCACTATCTAATTTTAAAATGTTTTAATTGCTCTTAGGAAAGACCTCACTGCATTCATAATCTTTCTGTATTCCTCTGAGCCCTTGGCACCCACTAACATACTTTTTCTCTATGGATTCTCCTATACTGGACATTTCATGTAAATAGAATCAAAATATATGGTTCTTTTGTGACTGGCCTTTTCAGTTAGTACAAGATTGCCAAGCTCTTTTTATGTAGGATTAGTATTTCTTCTTTTTAATGTTTTATTTTATTCTTTTTTAACACTTAAAAATTATACCTATTTATTGACTACAAGATGATTTTTAATACATGACCACATCAGAATAATAAGCAAATCCATCACCTCAAACATTCATCATTATTTGCAGCAGGAACATTTAAAATCTTCTCTTCTAGACATCTGAATGTATATACAATTCAATATTGTTCATTCATTTATCAGTTGATAGACATTCGAATTGTTTGTACTTTTTGGCTTTCATGAATAAGGCTGCTATGTGCATTCATGACAAGTTTTACATGAAAATATGTTTTCATTTGTCTTGATATATAATTAGAAATTAAGTCATTGAATCATATGGAGCATTCTCTATTTTCAACAATTTCATGAACTGACATTGCTTTTCCAAAGTGGCTAAACAATTTTATTATTTTGTCATCAGTATATGAGGGTTTTAATTTATCCAGATTATTTATTTAGAAGTATGTGTGCTGTTTGATTTTCCATTTCTATGTATCTGTATACTTCTTAAGCACCTTTCTGTTATTAACGTCTAACTTCATATCATTTTGATCAGAATACACTTCATATGATTTCAATACTTTTATATTTATTGCAGCTTCTATGTGGTTTAACCAGTGCCTTATGTCAACCTTTCTGAATTGTACCTGTGAACAACACCTTAATTGAATGTATGTGTACTAGATCACTTAATATTCTGGTCCCATACAAAGAAGACAGAAAATGCCACAGTACTTCAATCTCTGTCCTTCAGCATCCTCTGCTTCTGTCTCTTAGGGGCAAAAGGCAGTTGATTAACAATTACTGATAGCAATATTTTACAAGTACACATTTTTCATGCATTGAATGTGATAGTAATGTTTCCTTTTGTTACTAACTTTTGAATTAATACTATATTTATATAGTATAGTACATATTTATATTAATACTATAAAATTTGAAATCCCATGATATATTCATGTTACTGTCGCCATCAAATTTTTCAAAAGCTTTTAGCTCTTTTCATTCCCTTTTAGAATAGATTGTATATTAAATTCTTTAAAAACTTTGGAAAATAATGTAACATAATAATAAAGCTTTGGAGGTACTCCTACAACTACTAAAAAGATAGAAGAGAAATATTGTGAGAAAGAGCAAAAGGAAGAAAACAAAGTGAGAGAAGAGAGTCAGAAACTACTTTGTCATATACTTTGAAACTTAAGAAGGTTCATTTTGCCCATAAAATACAGAGAAGTTGAGGAAATAGAGAACCAATAATAAGTTATTATGTGAAAGCATCTGACAAACCATGGACTTGGAAATGTATTTTGTCAAAATTATATTTAATATTTTAAAATTTGTTCAACTTTAATATGAGAGAGAGCTAGCTCATGAGAAAATGAGAGAGCTAGTTAAGAAAAAGTACTTTTGACCTAAGGAAGTTTCATATATAAATATAGAAATAAAACATTTTTAACAATTCAACATTGGTTTATGAGTGTCCACCATTTACTATCATTGATCTTGAGAATAAAAAAATTGACAACATGCACCTTGCCCTAGAATGATTTACAGTATCTATTGATACACTAATAATTATTTTTTAAAGTATGGTGTGTGCTATTATAGATATTTTTGAAAGATTTTTGTGTGTTCAGTGAAGATATAATTTATCAGCCACACCCAGATACAACAACGATTATAAACCAAGAAAGGCCAAGTAAATCTGGGAGTATTAAGTGACCTAGTTTTGCAGATTGCCAAAATAATCATAGTCATGGAATTAGACAAAGTTAAGTGAAGACAAACATATTAAGAAATACAAGTGTATAAATGACCACACTACCACTGTTCAGAAGAAATATGTTGATTACAACAGGGATAATGGCGCATTATCTGCTTATACTACAGAATATTTTGCAGAATATTTTTTATTTCTAAAAAAAGTACTTAAAACATATCTAGTGAGATTTTTCATTTGTTTCCCATGAAACTTTTAAAATTACTATTTAAGTTGGTGAATTAGGGATATCAGACAGCCCACATTTCTTTGTGTCATATTGCTGTAAAACATACATCAAAAGAATATACTACAGGCCTCTTTACCACTTATAATTATGCAGAATTTATGCAGACTGACTGAGGTACATCCCACAGAGTTTAAACTATATTGTAAAAATAACATATTTATTAAAACTAGATTGTAAAAATAAAATAAAATTAAATTTTATTAAATCTAGATTGTAAAAATAAAATAGTTGGATGTTACTAATGATACTTATCTTGGTAGGAATTTGAAGAAATATTAACAAAGTCAAGTTTTTTTATATGATCAAAAACAAATGGCTCTCTGGCATGTTGTTACAACGTAATGATAAAATACAATGATTTATTTATTATTATTTTCTAATTTTAACTACAATATTTATTATCATGTTTATTACATAAAATATAGGCATTATGGATAATAATATATAATTTGCCTATGAAAACAGATCTTTCGTGTTTCTCATGAGAAACCAGTGGAAGCCAGTGGGAAGGCGTTTAGAAGCTCTTGGGAAGGCCCCTTAACTTTGAGCTCCCAGTGGTTTAATACTCTTACACTAACTCATATATGGCCTTTAACATTTATCTAGTTTTAGCAAACTTATTCTTACACACTTGTATGGCAGTCTCTCCTTTCTCTTGCACTCTGCCACAGTTGAAATAGTTTACATACTCCACATCTCAAAAAAGATATTTCACTTCCCTGTTCCCAGAATTTAGGCCACTTGGTTGCCTTAAAACTTCATCTTACTGACGAGTTCCAGGAAAACTATGATTTTGTACTTTCTTTTTTTAAAGAAAAATGACTCTGAATGATTTTTTTTATTATCCTTTAAGTTCTGGGATACATGTACAGAACATGCAGGTTTGTTACATGGGTGTACGTGTGCCATGGTGGCTTGCTGCACCCATCAACTTGTCATGTACATTAGGTATTTCTCCTAAGGCTAACGCTCCCCTAGCCCCCCACCCCCCAACAGGCCCCGGTGTGTGATGTTCCCCCACCCTGCATCCATGTGTTCTTATTGTTCACTCCCACTTATGAGTGAGAACATGCAGTGTTTAGTTTTCTCTTCCTGTGTTAGTTTGCTGAGAATGATGGTTTCCGGCTTCTTCCATGTCCTGCAAAGGACATGAACTTATCCTTTTTTATGGCTGCATAGTATTCCGTGGTGCATGTGTGCCACATTTTCTTTATCCAGTCTATCATTGATGGGCATTTGGGTTAGTTCCAAGTCTTTGCTATTGTGAATAGTGCTGCAGTAAACATACGTGTGCATGTGTCTTTATAGTACAATGATTTATAATCCTTTGGGTATACACCCACTAATGGGATTGCTGGATCAAATGGTATTTCTGGTTCTAGATCCTTGAGGAATTGCCACACTGTCTTCCACAATGGTTAAACTAATTTACACTCCCACCAACAGTGTAAAAGCCTTCCCATTTCTCCACATCCTCTCCAGCATCTGTTTCTTGACTTTTTAATGATCGCCATTCTAACTGGCACGAGATAGTATCTCATTGTGGTTTTGATTTGCATTTCTCTAATGACCAGTGGTAATGAACTTCTTTTCATATGTTTTTTGGCTGCATAAATGTCTTCTGTTGAGAACTGTCTGTTCATATACTCTGCCCAGTTTTTGATGGGGTTGTTTGATTTTTTCTTGTCAATTTATGGTCTTTGTAGATTCTGGATACTGGCCCTTTATCAGATGCATACTTTTCTCCCATTCTGTAGGCTGCTTGTTCACTCTGATGATAGTTTCTTTTGCTGTGCAGAAGCTCTTTAGTTTAATTAGATCTCATTTTTCAATTTTGGCTTTTGTTACCATTGCTTTTGGTGTTTTAGTCATGAAGTCTTTGCCCATGCCAATGTCCTGAATGGCATTGCCTAGGTTTTCTTCTAGGGTTTTTATGGTTTTAGGTCTTACCTTTAAGTCTTTAATCCATCTTGAGTTAATTTTTGTATAAGGTGTAAGGAAGGGGTCCAGTTTCAGTTTTCTGAGTATGGCTAGCCAGTTTTCCCAACACCATTTATTAAGTAGGGAATCTTTCCCCATTGCTTGTTGTTATCTGGTTTGTCAAAGATCAGATGGTTGTAGATGTGTGGCATTATTTCTGAGGTCTTTGTCCTGTTCCATTGGTCTATATATCTATTTTAGTACTGATACTGTGCTGTTTTGGTTACTGTAGCCTTGTAGTATAGTTTGAAGTCAGGTAGCATGATGCCTCCAGCTTTGTTCTTTTTGCTTACAATTGTCTTGGCTATGCAGGCTCTTTTTTGGTCCCATATGAAATTTTAAAGTAGTTTATTCTAATTCTGTGAAGACAGTCAATGGTAGTTTGATGGGATAGCATTGAATCTACAAATTACTTTGGGCAGTATGACGATTTTCACAATACTGATTGCTCCTATCCATGAGCATGTAATGTTTTTCCATTTATTTGTGTCCTCTCTTATTTCCTTGAGCAGTGGTTTGTAGTTCTCCTTGAAGACGTCCATCACATCCCTTGTAAGTTGTGTTCCTAGGTATTTTATTCTCTTTGTAGCATTTTTGAATGGGAGTTCACTGATGATTTGGCTGTTTGTCTATTATTGGTGTATAGGAATGCTTGTGATTTTTGCACATTGATTTTGTATCCTGAGACTTTGCTGAAGATGCTTATCAGCTTAAGGGGTTTTGGGCTGAGATGATGGGGTTTTCTAAATATACAATCATGTCATCTGCAAACAGGGACAATTTGACTTCCTCTTTTCCTATTTGAATACCCTTTATTTCTTTCTCCTGCCTGATTGCCCTGGCCAGAACTTCCAACACTATGCTGAATAGGAGTGGTGAGAGAGGGCATCCCTGTCTTCTGCCAGTTTTCAGAGGGAATGCTTGCAGTTTTTGCTCATTCAGTATGTTATTGGCTGTGGGTTTGTCATAAATAGCTCTTATTATTTTGAGATACATTCCATCAATATCTAGCTTATTGAGAGTTTTTAGCATGAAGGGGTGTTGAATTTTATTGAAGGCCTTTTCTTCATCTATTGAGATAATCATGTGGTTTTTGTCTTTGGTTCTGCTTATGTGATGGATTACGTTCATTGATTTGCATATGTTGAACCAGCCTTGCATCCCAGGGATGAAGCCGACTTGATAATGGTGGGTAATCTTTTTGATGTGCTGCTGGATTCAGTTTGCCAGTATTTTATTGAGGATTTTTGCATTGATGTTCATCAGGGATATTGGCCTAACATTTTCTTTTTTTGTTGTGTCTCTGCCAGATTTTGGTATCAGGATGATGCTGGCCTTATAAAATGAGTTATGGAGGAATCCCTCTTTTTCTATTGTTTGGAATAATTTTAATAGGAATGGTATGAGCTCCTCTTTGTACCTCTGGTAAAATTCGACTGTGAATCCATCTGGTCCTGGGCTTTTTTTTGTTGGTAGGCTGTTAATTAATGCCTCAATTTCAGAACTTGTTATTGGTCTATTCAGGGGTTTGACTTCTTCCTGGTTTAGTCTTGGGAGGGTGTATGTGTCCAGGAATTTATCCATTTCTTCTAGATTTTCTAGTTTATTTGCATAGAGGTATTTATAGTATTCTCTGATGGTAGTTTGTATTTCCGTGGAATTGGTGGTGATATTCCATTTATCATTTTTATTGTGCTATTTGATTCCTCTCTCCTTTATTAGTCTGGCTAGCAGTCTATTTTTTTAATCTTTTCAAAAAAACAGCTCCTGGATTCATTGATTTTTTTGAAATGTTTTTCGTGTCTCTAACTCCTTCAGTTCTGCTATGATCTTAGTTATTTCTTGTCTTCTGCTAGCTTTTGAATTTGTTTGCTCTTGCTTCTCTGATTCTTTTAATTGTGATATTAGGGTGTCGATTTTAGATCTTTCCTGTTTTCTCCTGTGGGCATTTAGTGCTATATATTTCCCTCTAAACGCTGCTCTAGCTGTGTTTCAGAAATTCTGGTACATTGTGTCTTTGTTCTCATCGGTTTCAAATAACTTATTTATTTCTGCCTTAATTTCATTATTTACCCAGTAGTCATTCAGGAGCAGGTTGTTCAGTTTCCATGTAGTTGTGCGGTTTTGAGTGAGTTCTTAATCCTGTGTTCTAGTTTGATTGTACTGTGGTCTGAGAGGATGTTTTTTATGATTTTCATTCTTTTGCATTTGCTGACTTTTTTTTTCTTGTTAGATGGGACAGGTACTCTTTCCAACTGTCTACATCCTAGGCGGAAGTGAAACATTGTGATCCTTCAGAATATTACAGTTGAGGACCCCTGCTGTAAACAACTAGAAAGAAAGCTTTGGAATTTGTAGAAGTTTAAAATGTACTTTAAGTATTATAGCAGAGCCTTCATTCATGAGGCATACCTATGAGCTATGTACTTCTGAAAAATGTTGGAGATTGTCAAAATAATCACAGACTTTCTATAAAATAACCTATTTACCTGATGCACATCCCTGCTCAAAACTCCCTGCAGAATATACTCTTAAACTAAGGATAATCTGCAAACTACACATAACATTGTCTATGAAGCCCTCAGTGTCTCACCCTTTGTTCTTTCTTAACTCATCTGTCACTTTTCTTTTCTGACTGAGACATACTTTTCTACTTGTTCTTTAATCACAACTCAAGGAAATTGTATTATTAGTTTCCTGGATCTCTCACGGTCCATGCTCCCATATTTCAGAGATAAATATACCATACATAAGTTAAATTAACAAAAATGAAACCAAAAAAAGCACCAAATTTTCATTCTCTATATGATTATATTCATACACTGCTTTCATTTTTATTCATAGTTCCTGTATCTAAAATATTATTTGTTTATTTTCATGGGTTATGTAAAATTTATTTTATTTTCTTGTTGATATATAATAGGTTTACATATTTTGGGAGTACATGTGGCAATTTAATACATTTATATAGTTTGTAAAGATCAAATTAGTGTAATTGGTATCCATTATCTTAAATATTTGTTTTTTCTTTATGAGAAACTTTCAAATTATTTTCTTCCAGCTATTTTGAAATATGTGAGAGACTGTTGTAAATTACAGTACCAGCATAGAAAGGGCATCATCAGTCACATAGTAGTCACTTAATATATTCATTGAATGTATAAATATGAATACATAAATGAAAAATAAATGAAGGATCAGTGATACTACTACAAGTTCAACAATAAACTGAAATTTTCTATTCTTGCTCTAGATTATGTGATACATCAGTAGATATTCTGGTGAAACCTTTGGAAAATTCTCTAAATGGTACAGGATATCTCTTTGATATTGTATTACTCAGGGTTCTCCAGAGGGACAGAACTAATGGATATATCTACACATTGAAAGAATTTTGCTAGGGAGAATTGGCTCACATGGTTACAAGGCAAAGTCTCACAATAGGCCATCTACAAGCTGAGGAAGACAGAAGCAGGTAGTGGCTCAGTCCTAGTCAGAAAGGTTCAAAACCAGGGAAGACTACAGTGCAGGTTTCAGTCTGTGGCCAAAGGCCCGAGAGTCCCACCTCTCCAGAGTACTCTAGTGGTGCAAGTCCCAGCGTACAAATGCTGAAGAACCCGGAGTCTGATGTCCAAGGGCAGGAGTAGTGGAAAAAAGCATCCAGCCCAGGAAAAAGAAGGAAAAAAAGAAGACTTGCCAAGCAAGGTTGTTCCATTGTCCTCGGCCTGCTTTGTTCTAGTCACGCTGGGAACAGATTGGATAGTGCCTACCCACATTGTGAGGGGATCTTCTTCTCCCAGTCCACTGACTCAAATGTCAGTCTCCTCTGGCAACACCCTCGCAAACATACCCAGAAACAATGCTTTACAAGCCATCTAGTCATCCTTCAATTCAATCAAGTTGATACTTGATGGATACTGATAATATTAGTAATCACAGATATTGTCAAGGGGTTTTTTTTTTAAATTTTACAGGTAATGAATGAAAGAAAACAGGATACTACTATAAAGACATATGCACGCAAATGTTTATTGCAGCACTATTCACAAGAGCAAAGACTTGTAACCAACCCAAATGCCCATCAATGACAGACTGGATAAAAAAAAATGTGGCACATAAACACCATAGAATACTACGCATTCATAAAAAAGAATGAGTTCATGTCGTTTGCAGGGACATAAATGAAGCTGGAAACCATCATTCTCTGCAAACTAACACAAGAAGAGAAAACCAAACACTGCACGTTCTCACTCATTGGGGGCCAGAGGAGGGAGAGCATTAGGACAAATACCTAATGCATATGGGGTGTAAAACCTAAATGACAGGTTGATGGGTGCAGCAAACCGCCATGGCACATGTATACCTATGTAACAAACCTGCACATTCTGCACATATATCCAGAACTTAAAGTACAATGAAAAATAAAATTAAAAAAAAGAAAGAAAACAGGATATAAAAATGACCTCTCAGAGAATTACATCAAGATTACATGTTTTTACTGAGGAGGTATTTGTAACAAATAAGAGTGAGGATAGTCTGTCTAAAGTTCTTCCTTACAAAGTTATGTTTGCTTGAGAATTGCACTAGATAATCTATTCGTCCACTCATCAACCTACTCATCCATCTATCCATTACTTATCTCTTCAACTTTCTGTTAACCAATACATCCTAAATGTTCCCCTCAGCTTTACTAAACTTAAGAAAGTTTTATTTGTTACTATAATCCTGACCTCTCTTTTCTTAGAGCATTTACTTTAAAAAGTTTATAAAAATTATCTATCTTCCCCTTTGAGATATAATCTTCTCCTAGCCTCTTGCTAGTATTGCAACTCAGAAAAGACTTTCTCCAGGACCTGTGAGCAATTCTTTTGAGATGTAATCACCTTGAAATTCAGGAGCCGTATTGCCAGTCTCCGTGAGAGAGTAGGAACCTAACATAGATTAGTGCTAATTAGCAAATACAGATGGTCTAATCACATTGACTTACCTCTCCATAGCATTTTCCAGTACATTTCCAATACCTCACCCAGCACCTGCCTTTTGTTTCAGGGAAGTTGACTTCCATCTCTTTCCACTGTTATAACACTGTTAAAGTCTTCTTTATCTATCTAACTTGTCTGGTGTATTTTTTTCTTTGACGTTGTCCAACTGTCTCCCAACAAAGACTGCCTGGGGTTAAACCAGATGCTAAAATTTATGTGATATTGTAAAATATTTTAATCTCTCTTTGCTAAATTTACTCACCTTTAAAAGGAAAGAAAAATAATTCATCTGCTTCAAAGATGTGTTAAAAGTTAATGTAATAATGTAATTGCACTTAAAGCAAAAATTAGAATGAGATAAATCTTCACTATTATTTCTGAAACTTTCCATCCAAGTCTCAATTAAGGAAAATAAAAAGTTTTATTCAGATGTTAGCAACAGCCTTCATTTTTCTCAGCTTAAATAATAAAAAAGTATAATGACTTCCTAACTGCATTATTAGCCTCAAACCCCCAAAGGTTAGTCATCTTGTCATACTTAAAGAGATTCAGACAATCCTAATTTACTCCCACCTTCTTTCCAAGTATTCCGAGTCCCAGACAATTGGATTTTAGATGTATTGGGACATAATTCTGTGTGGATTATATTTAGTATATCTAGTATATGGGAAATACAGAGAAAAATACAATTTTAACCATCTCTAGACTTCTTAGTTCCTTAGGGCTCTTTTTTTTGTGTTTAGAATAGAAATTCTGGAGTTAGAGATTCTCTATCTTTTTCAGATCTGAAACCATGTCTTTCTCAAAATCTGGGAATGTAGACAAATCCTGAAAGGACACAATAAGAGATGAATAAGGGTAAGAAAATCCCTTTGTCTTCCTGGGAAATAGCAAATGCTTTGAGGTGATCACAGCACAAAGAGATCAAAATGGAGTCTGTTTCTGAAGCTAAGTTATTCTATAGTTATGAAATATACAGATACTAACAGCAATGTGTTTCTTCTGTTTATAATATATGTGGAATTATACTTCTATTATATTTTAGGATCATGGTATGGATATCAAGAGAGAAATAGCACTTTTTATAATCTTTTCCTCATAATTTCTTTCTTAGTAAAAGTAATGACGGAACCTACTAGTGAGTATACATTTATTTTTTATATATTTATTTATTTTTGCTTAAATATGCAAATATTTAAATATTCAAATACAAATATGCAAATATTTGCATATTTAAATAACACAACTAAATAATCATGGCATATATGATTACTTTATCCTGAAGCAGACCTGATATCCACTCTCAATATTTCTCTGTTGAATTAAACTTTTGGTTTAAATTGTGCAGTTTCCAAATATTTTTTTTTTCTGAAAATCCAACTTAATTTGAGAATTATTCTTGCTTGGTTAGACATTCACACAATAGATAGATTTGGGGGAAGAAAATAATAACTATATTAAAAGTTCCTTCTTTGAATTTACTATATATCCTATCAGAATTTCAGTCATTCATGAGCAAAACGATTTATATGTAACCATTTTCTCTCTAATAACCAGGTAACAAAATATATTTCTTCAACTTTTATGAGATATTTAACACAGAAGGTTTGACTCAGTCTATTTAATGGTGGGAATAGAAAAGTTTCCATTTCTATCATGGAAATTATAGAAAATGTTTTATTTCTTGCAATATAAAAACTACAGAGAGAGTCCTAGGTCAGTTGATCATATCTAAAGCTTTCCAACATTTGTAGAAGTTATTTTTAAAAGGTGTGTCTGGAATCTGCAAGTGACGCTGACGTTTTCAGGTGTTTGTTTGTTTTCCCATTTGAATCCTCAAGGATATGGAGTAGGCTGCTGGGCAATTGGTTAGTCAAGTGTTATTGTTGGCTTCTGTTTCATTGTTTCATTGGGGGATTTTTGCTCTAATCAAAATAAATAGGCTGTTTCATACCAAAAGTGATCATATTGACAGATCCTAAAAATGTTAAATGAGCAACCTATCCCAGAAATGTTTTCTAATTTAAAATCATTACAGTGCTGGAACCTTGACATGAAGTTATTTGTAATAATTTCTTATTTAGTTAGTGTAAGCTAACCCAGGTATTCTTCGATTTTTGCTTTACTTAAAATTATTCACACAGTAGTTACATTTATGCTTACAACTTTGACAAAAACTGTAGCACAAATGAAAATTACTTTCTGTTTTATTATTTTATTTGACAATTGCTAAATTGGTACTTAGGTATTTTAGTCTTTAACAGTTAAGAGTTTTTAAATAATTTCTATAATTTATCACATTTATTATATGTTATTTTTCTAGGCATGTAAGTATTCTTAGTGCCTGTTTTCTCATATAATTCAAACTCAACCCCCACCCAAGTAAAACTAGGTAAAGGCCTTTACGCTTGAGCCCGAGAGGCAGAGGTTGCAGTGAACTGAGATCGTGCCACTACCCTCCAGCCTGGGTGACAGAGGCTGACCCTGTCTCAAAAAAAAAAAAGAAAAAGAAAAGATTTTTGTGTATTATTTTACATTTTGACTGTTTACAATTTTTCTGTAAGTATTCTTATTTTTATTTTTCTTATGGTATTTGGAGGGCAACTATAGCTGTAAGTATATATATTATCTAAAATATGAGCTATATTTTATTTTCTAGGAAACATGGATATTTTTCCTGTCATTGAAAAAATAGTCCAGTAAAAGACTAGGAGTGCTGAGTCCAGGAGGAAACCATCTGGGTTTGAACCACAGCATTATCCCTAACCGTGATTTTTAACATGTTGTAAAGCCTTTTGTGCTTCAGTTCCCTCATCTGTAAAGTGTGGACAATGATAAAATCTATTTCATGAGGTTGATGCAAGATAAGGATTTAATAAATAAAGGTAAGCATACTAAGAATAGTGCCTGGCTACATAAAAAACACTATAATATGCATCACTTTTTATTATCTTATATTGTTCAGTTGGACTTTTTCTTATAGAGTTAGCTTTCTTCCCCTTCAATTGAAAGAAAAGCGCCCACACACAAAATGAAAGACAGAGAAAAAGAGAAAAAAAAGAAAGAATTGTGAAGGAACTGGTTTAAAAGCATATAGACTTATAAAGCCACAACAAATAAATTATAATCAATTTAAAGTCATTTTCTTTGAATTGTTTTAGCAACTAAGATATAGACTGAAACTTCATATGAAAAATAAAGGTTCATATTATATTTTTCTTAATTAAGCAGGCTTAATTTTTAAAATCTAATTTTAAATGCCTTATAGATTAGTTTGTTTTACACTTTCCTCTTAGTAACTAAGAAAAAACTCCATTTTCCTATCAATGATGTGAATCTATATTGCTACATTCATGCCTGAAGCTGAAGCTAAAAAGTCCTTTTCTGATTTATTCTTAGAGCTTCCATCTCTCTGCTGTACCCATTTATTCTTGTATGTTGTCTATTTTTTGCATTAAATCCCTTTGCATATTAATCATAGTTATTTCAAATTTCTGATACAATTCCCATAATATCTGCCATATCTCAATTTATTTCTGAGACTCAGTTTATCTCTTCAGACTGTTTGTTTTTTACCTTTTAACCCGATTTATTCATTTTATTGAAATCTGAACATGTTGTATTGGATAAAAAGAAAGAAGAACTAATGCAGATAGGATTTAGTGTGAGGTTTATATGTTTCTGGCCAGGAGTTAGGCTGTGTTTACTGTTTGCTGTAGTTGTAGTGTCAGAGACTAAAGTTTTTATAGTGTTCTTGTTTTTGTTACCCTCTTATTTGTGGATATTCCTAGAGAGTCTTTAAGTAGAGTCTGAGGCTCAGAGTTGTTTTAGCTGCAATATCAATATCTTGTCATTATACAGCAGCTCTACTGATGTGCAAAGTTTTGGGGTGAGAGAAAATGATCTATTGTCTTATGATTAGTTGTTTGTCATATAGTGAGCCTCAGTAATGTATATATATGTTTTTTTCCCTCATGACAAAGGATAGTAGCGGTTGGAGTTAGGTATTTCCTCCCATGTGGTTTATCCTTTGGTAAAACCTCAGTCAGTTAGGTTCTGGTAAAATACTTTACCCTGAGGGCAGGCTTTTGCTAAGGAGAAGAGATCGCTCTGGGCATATTTAAAAATTGTTACTTTTCCCCTTCCCTGCCCAAAGCATGAAATGATTTTTTTTTTTTAATTTGTACAGTAAGAAACTGATACGGCTCCTGGAGGTAAACTCAAGAAAGTGTGAGGTGACCCCTAAAACTGGGTCCCTTCAGAGTTTTTAACACTCAAGCTTGTCTACATTGAGCCTCAAGCTATTCATCAATTGCAGTTTAAAATATTCTTATTGACACTAGCTTCAGCTGCAGGGATCTCTGTAGCCAGCTGTCTGTCTCTTCAGTTTGGGACAGCAGTTTTCCCTGTAACCTCAACTCTCTAAAGGATCCAAAGAAGAGTTTGTGACTGTCAGTTTGCTTAGCTTTTTTCTTGCTTGCAAATGGGAGAGATGACTTCAAGTTTTTTCACATTGAATCATAGAATGGAAGCCTCCCCAATTATTAAATCTGAATAATGATATTTCCTGTATGACATAATATTTAATTATATCATGAAATAATATTTCCTATAAGATATGATAAATAGAATTTTATTTGCTATCATTTTACTGATAAAATATTATCAATGATACAAATTAAATTTTCTGTAAGATATAATTTTATTTATGTAATAAGTTGTCAAACCTTATGAAAAATTTTGAGTTTCTCTAATCACATACTCATTTTATAGGTCAGAAAAGGCAAGTATAGCTCAATCACTACATTCCTGGTGAAACTAAAATTAAAACTTAGTTATCTTGCATCCCTACCCAGAATTCTTTTTTCCTAATACATAAATAAAATAAAAGGGATAGAGGTGAAAGCATAAGAAATGTCTGAAAACCTCATGTCTCTTCTTATAACTCTGCTGTCTGAACAAGACAGTATTAGAAGACACACAGAGTGACTCTGAATTCAGAGAAACTATCTAGGGAAAAGGTAAAATTAATTGGTTGTGGTCAGTGAAATCAGAAAAATGATAGGAGTGCAGAGCTTTCAATGGGGTCAGTTTATTCACTTTGTCTATATACAGGATGGGCAGAAAAAGGACACAGGTGAAAAATGTCAAGAACTTAGTATACCTATATGTCACTTAATGAACTGACTCATATTTGAGGACTGAAAAATTAAAGGGTAGGATAAACCTGATGAATAGGAAAGAAGTATTGCTTTGTGTAAAAGGTAACAATAGCTTATTAAAGTTAAGAAAAGATAGAAAAATGTGTGCTTTGAGTTTGAATAACCTGGTTCTGACATTCTTAAGAGGAAAGGTTGCTTCATGTGACTTTACATTTTTATTATGCATTTTATCTTAGGGAGTACAGCACATCTAATTAATGTACCATGATAAATGGAGTTTCTATATCATTAGAACCCACTTACAAAGAATGAAAGGGGACCTTCATGTGCAAACACAGAAAAGTTAATCCCTAGCTATCAAAGGTTCAACTCCTACAAAGTCATTTCACTTTGCTCATACATTTAATAGGAATCATTTATATAATATTCAGGCAATGGGAGAGAAACTGCAAAAAAAGTTTTAATTGAGTTATTCAACTATCAATTCTGGCTTGTCAGATTGTAAGAAGAGAAATTGAGATAGAAATCCTGAGAGAGGATTTCTTACTTAAAAAAAAACCTGGAAAAACCCAAGTGAATCTTTCCACTGTTCTATGATGGAGAGGAAACTTGACAATTATAATTTTTAGAAGAAGGAAACATGCAATGGTGCTCTATTATGATTCTGAGAAATGGCTTCTTTAGCCACTAATCTATGGAAGATATTTAAAATGCTTACTTTAACAATGACCTTTTAAAAATATATTTGTTGACTAGGCATGATGGCTTATGCCTGTAATCCCAGCACTTTGGGAGGCCGAGGTGGGTGGATCACCTGAGGTGAAGAGCTCGAGACCAGCCTGGCCAACATAGCAAAACCCTAGCTCTACTAAAAATACAAAAATTAGCCAGGGGTGGTTGCAGGCGCCTGTAATCCCAGCTACTCTGGAGCTGAGGCAGGAGGAATTGCTTGAACTGAGATCACACCACTGCACTCCAGCCTGGGCGGTAGAGTGAGACGCCATTTCAAAAAAAAAAAAAAAAAGACAAAAAGAATATATATATATATATATATATATATATATATAAAAAATTACATAAAAAGCTACTATATATATAATACAGACATCTGGTATAAAGTAAAATAGAACAAAGGCAAACTGAGAGGCACATTTGTGAGTTCTACCTTATAAGTATTCTTTATTAGTCACTATATGATAAATATTTTCAAAAAATTGTGATAGAGAAACTTCAGGATGTTTTATTTTCATCAAGAGAAGTCAATTAAAATGGCTAATTGAATTCTCCATGGATAAGAGAAATAAAGTCTTCTGCTTCCATGCCTGTGCAAGTTTACAAGCTAGAACTTTATTACCTAAAAAGACGCTTCGCATAAAACATGCCAGCCATATTAACTAATATTCTAGTCTGTATGCTGCACTACTCATATCTTTCTCCATTAATTGCTTCTTATTCTGGGAAAATTTTCTTTTTATTTTTAACACTTTTACTGAATGTAAAGGCCAAAAACACAAAAGAATTTCCTATTGCATTTGCAGAAAAGATGACGAAATAGAGAATTCTCTATCATACAAACAGGAATAAAGAGTAAATGCGAAAAGTCACATGAGATTTTTATATATTTTGTAGAACCAATTTGTTAACAGATATTTACAAGCTAAATCCATAACATAGAAGAAAATGGTAAGTTATAAAAATATTATTTCAAGATAGAAAAAGTAACGTATTTTATCCCTGTATTTATAGATTTTTAGGGGTTTACATCTTATGTTAAAAGTAGGATATTACTGATGAAGATTGAGTAGATATTATTGCAGAGGATTTCTTGCTCTAAGTCGTTACTTTAAGTCACCATTTCTCCTTGTAGTGGAAAATGCTAAAGAACAAAGGATAGTAATACTGGAAGTTAAGCTATTTCTGTAACTTGGCTTCTAAAATAAAATTATATGACCCTATAGATTAAAAATGTGTGTTACTAAATGAAATTTCTGCTCCTGCTCCACCAATTTTTTTAAATAACATATACCTTGCATACATACATACAAATTAAATGTTTTAATTTTTCTAATGTCTTCATATACCCTGTAAAAATCTGTGTGTGACTCATCACTAAAATCATATATATGTAAGTCATTATGCTTCTGATTCTGTCCTGGGCCGCATATTCCTTCCAAGGTGACCACAGAAGTCTGTTAATCTCATCTCAATCTTGTAGGTTCATGTGCTATCATTTATACTAAATAGTGCCCTGAAACAACTTCTTATTGCCCAATTTACTAAAAAATTAGTAGTTCTTTAAATCATTCTTTAACTAATTAAGCATTAATTTGGGATGATGACTTTGTGCCAGATACCATCTCAGACATCCAGGATATGAAAACAAACTCTATTTATTGGTAAATGTTGAACTGAAACCTCACTTTCCATCCTGGAATTACCCTGCTTTTTACTTTAAAGAGTAGAAGCTTTGGAATCTGAGGTCAAATCAGGAGAAAATAGTGACTTGAAAGACAACTGGTTCTGCATCTATTTATTTAACATTTTGGATTTGCCTTACTGCCCTGTAAGTTTCTTGAAAATAGGACCATGCTTTATTATTCTAGTGCCATGCATAGAACACCCTGCATATGATAAATGGTTGCTGAAAAAATGCATTAAAGAGAGAATGAATGGATGAAACTGTCATAGCATTCTCTTAAGCAAAACCTGGGAAGAAATTATTAAGAGGGAATCCTAAATAGGTAAAATAGAAATTTAGTTGCATTCAAACTTGCAGTATTAAAGATAAACACCATAAAGGCCTATATCCACTGAAACTTGTATGCGTTGTCAAATATATACAATTAAAATTTTGTATATCTCATTCTAATATCTAATAATTATATTAATTAAGATTAGATGTTAGATTATTAGGTAACTAATATCTGAGATATTAGATTTCAAGATATACAAAAGATATTCACTAAATGTAAGTTTCATAAACAGGATAAATTTCTCTATTGGCCCTTATTGTAACTTCTAGCTTTCAGAGATACCTGGAACAGGTGGAGCCTAATAAATATTTGTTGAGTGAATGGATAGATGAATGAGTAATATACTACCATAAGTATTCATTGTCTTTTTGAACTTAGGGGAATCAATAGCTCTCAATAAATGTATAAAATTCCTGTAGCTACTTACCCTGAAGATAATGTCTACAGACGCTTATATAAAAGTCAATACCTCTCATTCAGAGCATTTGTGATATTTAATTTGGGTTCATAGTTAATTCTGTTTATTATGTATTCATATGTCATAATTTATATGTCATGTATTTCTGAATTGGTAATTATACTTCAGTTGTTGTATTTTAGTTACAGTTACACAAGTGGATAATTGTTGATTTAACTGAGAAGAATCTTAGAATTATTCTATAATGAATAGTTTATATTTTAAAAACTTAATCCTCTAATATAACTCTATAAGTGCTGAAAGTCATTGACACATTTTTAAATGTTGAGCAGAGTGAATTTTATATTTGTGTGTATAGATTAATTCATAATTAATAAATTTACTTTGAAATCATAAGTGAGGCATCACCACAGTTTCAAAAGTCAAGTTGGAGTTATAAATGTGAAGCAGAAGAGGCAGAAGGAGGAAGAGGAGAAAGAGGAAGAGGAACGAGTAAGAGGAAGAAGGGAAAAAGTGGAAGAAAATGAAGAAAAGCAATAGCAACAACAACAAATTGATAACCTAAAGCTTGAGCATATGAGAACTGGTAATAGTGTATTGCATTTGCTGATGACATTAACATTTTCCAGATATAATTTCTACTTGTTTATTTTCATTAGCTGACACTTATTAAAGGCAAGCTTTTTTCCAGACTTACCTTATAAATACACATTTTCTAAATGCATGATATACGTTATTCACCTGGCAAAATAGAGTTTTCATGGAAAATGAGGAGAGTTAAAATAAATGCCACAATACAATATACACTAACAGTATAATTGATAATATTTTATAAGGGGAATTTTTCCATATTTTATGTTAGTGCCTTTTCTATTTCTTAAAAGATAGAGACAAAATGACTATTTGGGGGCTTTACGATAATGTTGTTTACTGCGCATCCATAGTGGGTTCAAATGCTACAAAGTTGAAAACAATGAACAATCATTAAATGTTTTATAAGGGTCGTGAACTGGCCTAGCTGCCGGCTTGACTCTCTCCTTGAGTTTTGATCTACCCAAAGCTGGTACCGTTCCATTTTGGTTCTAAGCTTCAAATATCAAGGATTAATCATATTGAATATATCGCATATCTGTATACAGTCTATCTTCTTGGTTGCTTATACTGGAGTCTATTTTTATGTGGCTACATAAATAGTAAGCTTATTTATTCACAAAATTATATTCCACGGTGCATTTAGAATTAATGAATGAACACTTGAAAATTGGCAATTTTGAAAAGCAATATAAATTACTTTATGATAACATTACATTTTGGCATTTTAAATATCTGTGTCATAAGGTTCTTAAATTTAGTAGTATTTTATTTTGAATCATCATGAGGCTTGGCATTTAGATTGCCATCTATTCAAAATACCTTCTCGATTTTGTATTCATTATTCTTTTGCCCTCGGAAGCATGAATTTGGTGAAAAAAATCATTGCTTAGAATCCCTGATGAATACATTATAGAACCAAAGTGAAATATGATAACATATAATGGTAGCATTCAATAGTTTTCCTAGATTATATTATATTACAGGAAAAGATAGTAGAGTTCCCACATACATACCCTGTTCCCCCTAATATTAATGTCTTAAATTAATATAGTATATATGTCACAATGAACCAATATTAATGTATTATTATTATTATTTTATTATAAGCAGTAGTTAACTAAAATTAAAGTGTTATTCACGTTTTCTCAGTTTATACCTAATGCCATTAGGTATAATGGCATAGTGTTTCACTATCCTATCCAGGATATAATATCACATTTATTTGTTGTGTTTCCATAAACTCCTTCTGACATTGATAACTTCCCAGACTTCTTTTGTTATTGAAAACTTTGAGAATTGTAAGAAATAATCATCAGATATTTTGTAGGAAGCCATTATATTGAAATTTGTCTAATGTATTTCTCAATCTTTGACTGAAGTTAATGTGTTTTTTGGAGGAAGATCACAGAAGTAATGTGTAACTTTTATCAGATCATATCAAGGGCACATATTATCAAATGATTTTTTATGGTTTACATTGACCTTGATCATCTGGTTGAGATAGTGTTTATTTTTCAGGTTTCTCAATGATAATGTTGCTCTTACACCTCCACTCTCAACCTCCTTCACACTGCACTCTGGAAACATCATTATGCACAGTCCACACTTCAGAAGTGGAGAGTTACACACCCTGCCCTTAAGGGTAGAATTGTCTAAATTATTTTAAATTTTTAAGCATGGGAGATTTTTCTCTTATCTGTATTTATTTTTAATCATTTTAATTATATCAATATGGAATCACAGATACTTATTATTTTGTTTATAATCTAATACAAATTTATTTGTGTTGCTTAGGTTGTTCAAGCTTTAGCCATTTGAAGCCCTATCAATTGGCTCCTATGTCTTCTTCACATATGCAGATCATTTTTTAAAGTATTTCCATACTTTCTGGTACTCCAGGCTTATTTTGTATATTTCCTGCCCAAATCTTAGAAGGAGCCATTTCTCCAATAATCCGTAGGTTTTTTTAAATTCCAAAATTGTATTAGAAAGAAAGATCTAGCTATTAGGTATGCCTACTAACTGGGTTATCAGGGTGGTCATTGCAACTAGGTGTTCTCACCTGACCACAATAATAAATACATGCATATTCCCCAGTGTGTATACAAATACTTATAAGTATTTTATATGTAACTATCTGTATCTATGTTAAGATCAAAGAGTTAATTATATAAATACAACAGTATATTTCTAATTTCTCTCTCATCTCATTTAACAACACTGTATTTATTTAATGTATCCATACACTATAATCACTCAATATATTTTTTCTATTATTACCTCCAAAATTACCATTTAGATTCATTAAGAAGAGGAAAAGTCAAATAATTTGTTTGTTTGTTTGTTTTACCTTGGTGCATTTCTTCTCTGACACTCTTCTCTACTATTTGTAGATACAAGTTTCTGACTTCTGTTATTTTCTTTCTCCCTAAAGAACTTCTTTTAGTATCTCCTGCAGGGCAGGTTTAAATTTAATTTGCCATATAAACAAAGTAAAACAAAAATAAGTAAGACCATATAATCACCTCAATAAATAAAAGATTTGACAAAATTCAACATCCACAGTAATTGTAAAAAAAAACAAAAAAACAAAAAAACAAAACAACACTCTTAAAAAACCCAAAAATATTACTAAAGCAAGAAACAAGGGAAACTTTTCAACCTGATACAGGATTTTTACAAGTAGCTACAGCTAGCAACATATTTATTCTGAAAGCCTAAAATATTTTTATGTAAGACAAGAAAAAATATATCTCCTTTCTTTACTCTTCTTTAACATTGTACTGAATAGAGGTACTATACAATGCAATCAGATATTAAAAAAGAAATAAAAAGCATCTGGATTGGAAAGCAAGAGTAATACTTCTCATTCACAGAAAACATGATCATCTATACAGAAAATTAATAAAATGAATAAAGAATGACTGACATTAATAAGTAAATCAAAATTATAGGGACCAAAATAAATATTTAAAAAATTAATTATATTTCTATGTAATAGCAACATATTATGACAAATAAAATATTTTAAATAATTTACAATAGATTAAAAATATGAAATTCTGGACTAAATTTGACAAAACTGTGAAAGCCTTTACACTAAAATGCAAAAAAAATTGCATAAATTTTAAACAACCTAAAAAATTGAGCAGTATGTATTCTTCATGGTTAAGGAGAGGCTATATTTTTATACTGTTAATTTTTGACAATATGCAAAGTGTAATGCAAAAACAATTTCACCACAGACACGAAAATCAGACTATTTAAAGTCAAAGTGAAAGAGCAAATTCTCAAAACAGCAAGACGAAAGTATCTGGCCACTTAGAAAAGAAACCTCTTCAGACTGACCGTGAACTTCTCAGCAG
This sequence comes from Nomascus leucogenys, assembly GCF_006542625.1. Lineage (NCBI taxonomy): Eukaryota > Metazoa > Chordata > Mammalia > Primates > Hylobatidae > Nomascus > Nomascus leucogenys. Next base: position 81,723,717 of record NC_044385.1, on the reverse strand, counting down.
ATATATTACAGGTCAGAAGAGAATGGGATGATATATTCAAATTGCAGAAAGAAAAAAATATTCCAGCCAAGAATTTTTTATCAAGCAAGATTAACTTTCATAAATGAAGGAGAAATCAAGACTTTGCTAGATTAGCAAAGGCTAATGAAATTTGTGACCATTAGATGGCCCTACAAGAAATGCTCAAGGAAGGTCTGATCTTATAGCTCAAGTGGGCAACGTTTACTATTATGAAAATACCTGTAAGTGTAAAACTCAGTGGTAAACCAATCACAAAAAAGAAAAGAAAAAAAATCAAATTATACCATGACAAAATTCCACCAAACCACAATGAGAAACAGTCAGAGTAAAAAAAAGAAAAAGAAAAAAAAACCAAACACCAAAGAATTTATAAAACACCAAGAGAAAAAGTGGAAATAGACAACCTAAGGTCACACCTCAAGGAACTAGAAAAACAAAAGCAAACCAAACCCAAACCCATGAGAAAAAAAAATAACCAAGATCAGAGCAAAACTAAATAAAATTGAAAGAAAATACAAGAGATAAATGAAACAAAAAGCTAATTCTTTGAAAAGATAAATAACATTGATAGACCATTAGCAAGATTAACCAAGAAAAGACAAGATCCAAATGAGCTCATTTAGAAATGAAATTGGAGACATTACAATGAATATCACAGAAATACAAAAGACCATTCAAGGCTATAATGAACACCATTATGTGCATAAAAAAATAACCTAGAGGAAATTGATAAATTCCTGGAAATATACAACCCTCCTAGATTAAACCAGGAAGAAATAAAAACTCTGAACAGACCAATAACAAGCAGCAAGATTGAAATGGTAATAAAAATTTTGCCAACAAAAAAAGGCTCAGGACCAGATGGATTCACAGCTGAATTTCATTAGACAACTTTAGTCCATTCTAACAGACCAATTAAACAAAGAAGAATTGATAATATTCCTATTGACATTATTCCCAAAGATAGAGGAAGAGGAAATCTTGCCTACATCGTTCTATGAAGCCAGTATTACCCTAATACCAAAACCAGGAAAGGACATAACAAAAAAAGAAGACTACAGACCAATATCCTTGATGAACATAGACGCAAAAATCCTCAACAAATTGCTAGCTAACTAAATTCAACATCATATCAAAAAGTTAATCCATCCTGATCAAGTGGTTTTCATATAAGGGATGCAGGGATGGTTTAACATATGCAAGTCAATAAATGTGAAACACCCCATAAACAAAGTTAAAAACAAAAATCACATGATCATCTCAACAGACACAGAAAAAGCATTTGACAAACTCCAGCATCTCTTTAAAACCCCTAGCAAAATTGGCATAGAAGGGACATAAGTTAAGGTAACATAAGCCATCTATGACAAACCCACAGCCAACATTATATGGAATGGGAAAAGTTGAAAACATTCCGCCTGAGAACTGGAACAAGACAAGCATTGCAACTCTCACCACTTCTAGTCAGCATAGTACCAGAAGTCCTAGTCAGAATAACCAGACAAGAGAAAGGAATAAAGGACGTCCAAATCAGTAAAGAGGAATTCAACTGTTGCTGCTCACTGCTGATACCATTGTATACCTAGAAAACCCTAAAAACTGATCCAAAAAGCTCCTAGATCTGATAAACAAACTCAGCAAATTTTCAGAATACAAAAATCAATGTACAAAAATTAGCAGCACTGCTATACACCAACAGCGACCAAGCTGAGAATCAAATCAAGAACTCAACCCCCTTTACAATAGCTGCTAAAACAAAAACAAAAAAACTAACTAACAAAAACTTAGGAATATACCCAATTGAGGAGGTGAAAGCCCTCTAAGGAAAATTACAAAACACTGCTGAAACAAATCATAGATGACACAAATGGAAACACATCCCATGCTCATGTATGGGTAGAATCAATATTGTAAAAAAGACCATACTGCCAAAACAATCTACAAATTCAATGCAATTTCCATCAAAATACCATCATCATTTTTCACAGAACTAGAAAAAACAATCCTAAAATTTATATGGAACCAAAAAAGACAGCCCATATAGCCAAAGCAGGACTAAGCAAAAAGAACAAATCCTGAGGTATCCTATTACCCAACTTCAAACTATACTAGAAGGTTATAATCACCCAAACAGCATGTTACCTGTATAAAAATAGGCACATACACCAATGGAACAGAATAGAGAAGCCAGAAATAAAACAAAATACTTACAGCTGACCCATCTTTGAACAAAGCAAATGAAAAAAAAAGGGGGGGAAAGAAAGCTCTATTTAACAAATTGTGCTGGAAAAATTGGCAAGCCACACGTAGAAGAATGAAACTGGATCCTCATCTCCCACCTTATGCAAAACAACTCAATGGAGCAAAGACTTAGATCTAAGACCTGAAACCATACAAATTCGGAAGATAACATAAGAAAAGCCCTTATAGACATTAGCTTAGGCAAAGAATTCACAACCAACAACCCTAAAGCAATGCTAAATAGATGGGACTTAATTAAACTAAAAAGCTTCTGCACAGCAAAAGAAATAATGAGCAGAGTAAGCAGACAATCAACAGAGTGATAGAAAATATTTGCAAACTATGCATTTGACAAAATACTAATATTTAGAATCTAAAAGGAACTCAAACAAATCAGAAAGAAAAAATCAAATCCCATTAGAAAGTGGACTAAAGACCTAAGTAGATAATTCTCAAAAGATATACAAATGTCTAACAAACATATGAAAATATGCTCAATATTACTAATCATCATCAAGTAAATGCAAATCAAAACCACAATGTGATACCACCTTACTCCTGCAAGCATAGCCATAATTTAAAAATAATTTTAATTTAAAAAATTTAAAAGTTAAAAAAACCAGAAAGCAATGAACAATATAACAAGAACAAACCTCTCAACAATATTATCCTTCAGCATACATGGATAATTAGACTTCTTCTCCAATCTGGATATTATTATTATATCTGCAAAGCACATATCTAATAAAAAGATGCAAAGATGGTAAATAAGCAAATTGAAGATGGTCAATATAATTAGTTGCTAGGGAAATCCAAATGAAAACCTCAATTAGTTTATCTTATCCATCTATGGGTTGTTGAAAACAATTGCCCATGGCAAGTATTGACTAGGATTATGGTATGAATGTAAAATGGTGCAATCAACTTTGAAAAGTTTGTCAATTTCTTAGGAATTATAAACATACCCATAACATATTATCCAAATTTTCAATTTTTAGGTATTTATTACTCAAGAGAAAAAGGTACACATGGTAAGAGGAAGGCTTGTACATAATTGGTTATAGCAGTTTTATTTGCACATGTACCCCATAAGAGGACAAAACTGAAAACCACCATAATCTCTATCAACAGGTGAGTGGAAAAACAAACTGTTGTATATCTATACAATGGAATGAATATCAATACAAAACAACAGACAATTGAAACAACCAAAACATGAATTAATTTTAAAATAATTAGGCTGGATAAAGAAGGCAGACAAAAAAGAATATATGCTGTACAATTCTATGTATACAATAGCCTAGAGCATGCAAACTAATCTATAGTGATAAAAAACAGACCCGCGGTGGCTCACGCTTATAATCCCAGCACTTTGGGAGGCTGAGGAGGGCGGATCCCGAGGTCAGGAGATCGAGACCACGGTGAAACCCCGTCTCTACTAAAAATACAAAAAATTAGCTGGGCATGGTGGCAGGCACCTGTAGTCCCAGCTACTTAGAGAGGCTGAGGCAGGAGAATGGCATGAACCCGGGAGGCGGAGCTTGCAGTCAGCCGAGATTGCGCCACTGCACTCCAGCCTGGGCGACAAAGCAAGACTCCGCCTCAAAAAAAAAAAAAAAAAAAAAAGAAAACAGACCAATCATTTCTCTGGGGAAGAGGAAAGTTGTAAAATGGCGGAAGATGGAAAAAAAAATAACATAAGGATACTTTCAGGGTGAGAGAGATGTTTATTATCTTTTTTATGATAATAGTTTCATGGGTGCTTACATATGTTGATACATCAAATTGTACATTTTAAATATTCATAGTTCATCTTGTCTCAAATATAATTCAATAATTAATTCTAAAATGTTAAAATATTTAAAAGTAATAAATCTGTTAACATAAAAACTGGATATGGAAACAGGAGCAGCAAAAACTAAGTTGGAAGTTATTACTTACTTTCATTATCAATATAAACATGTTGAAAGGAATTAGCATCTGCCACATTATTTGTTTTTTAATTAAATGAATTAATATGAATATAAAATTATAAGCTTGGTTATGGGATTGAAACATGAAACCAGAGACACAGACAAAACTCATGCTAGAAAAGATAATTTAGAATTAAGTGGGCTTAAATTTACAAACACTGCTATCACTAATCTAACTGAGAAAGAATGGCCCAATAGTCAATGTTCATTAGTAAACTCAAGAAAGTTTTGAGGTTAACTAGGGAAAAAGCAGTGCTACTGGAGAAAAAGGCAGAGTAAATGGGAAATTAACTGAGAATATTATAACCTATTATACATTCCAAGATTCATTCTGAAGATTAGATATTGATTATTTAAAAAGCATATGTCTTAAAGTGGAAGTCTAATACTATGTTTTAAAATAATTCCAGGCATAACGTCATATTTTCTTCTTTTTAGTGTGCTGCTATGTTGCCATACCATATATTGGGTACATTATAAAGAAAATAAAGTTATTTTTTACAGTTCTGGAGGCTGGAATGTCTAAGATAAAGGTGCTGGCATAATAGGGCTTGATTTCTCTGCTTCTTTAGACAGTGGCTTAAATCCTGCATCCTCCACCTGACAGAAGAGTAGAAGAAAGCAAACCCACTTACACAAATTATTTTCATAGCTGCATTAATTCATTCACAAGGGCAGAGCTTTTATGACTTAAACACCTCTAATTAGGCCTCTCTTCCCAACGTTGTTGCATTGGAGATTAAGTTTCTAACATATGAATTTTAAAGGGGACAAAAATATTCACACCATAACTAGTATGTTGGTTCATATTTTATTTTAACATAATATTCTGTAGGTTATCTCCTCACTTAGCTAATTGTTTGCTATGCAAAAGCTTTTTTATTTTGATGCCATCTCATTGGTCTATTGTTGTTTTTGTTCCTGTGATTTCTGGATCATATTTTAAAAGTCATTGCTCAAATAAATGTAGAGTTTTCCCTGTTTCTTCTAGTAGTTTTACAGTTTCACATCTTGAAGTCTTTAATTTGAGTTTATTTTTTTATATTGTGTAAGATAAGGGCCTATTCATTCTTCTGCATGGGGATTCTAGCTTTCCCAACAGCATTTATTGAAGAGACTGTTCTTTTCTTCTATGTGTTTCTTGGTACCTCGTCAAAAATCTGTTGACCATAGAAGTGTGAGTTTATTTTTGAGTTTGCTTACTTGTTCCTTAAGTCAATGTGTCTGTTTTAATGCCAGTAAAATGCTGTTTTTATTACAATCACATAATACTGTTTTAAAATCAGAGATATAGGTGATACCTCAAGCTTTGCTCTTTTGTTCAAGATTGTTTTGGCTATTCAAAGTATTTTGTGGTTCCACATGAATTTGAATCTTTTTTTTTCTTATTTCTGTGAAAAATGGCATTGGAATTTTGATAGGAATTCACACTGAATCTACAGATCGCTTTGGATAGTATGGGTATTTTCACAATATTAATTCTTGCAACCCATGGCCATGAGATAAGTTTCCATTTAGGTCTGTCTTTTCCAGTTTCTTCCATCAATATTTTATAGTTTTAAGTATACAAGGGCTTTTTTTACCTCCTTGATTAAATTTACACCTACATTTTTTATTTTTTGTTGCTATAGTAAAGAGGATTGTTTTCTTAGTTTCATTTTCAGATAACCTATTATTTCTATATAGAAACACTACTTATTTTTGTATGCCTATTTTGCATCATTAAACTTTACTAAATTTATTTATCAGTTTTAACAATATTTTGGTGAATTCGTAGTAAGGGACAAAATATTTGCAAACCATACATCTGATAAGAGGTTAATGTCCAAAATATATAAGGAACTCAAACAACTCAATAGAAAGAACCCATTTATCCTGATTTAAACATGAGCAAAGAAACTAAAGAGACATTTTTCTAAAGAAGATAAACAAATGACAAATAGGACATGAAAAAATACTCAGCATCACTAATCATTAAATAAATGAAAATGAAAATCATAATGAGATATCACCTCACAACTGTTAGAATGGCTTTTTTCAAAAAGATGAAAATGTGTTGGAGAGAAAGTGAAGTAAACGGAACTCTTATGCATTGTAGGTGGAAATGTTAAATTAGTACAGCCATTATGGAAAAATGATATGGTGGCTTCTCAAAAAAAAAAAAAAACCAAACCAAAACCAAAAAAAAAAAAAAAAAAGCTAGAACTACCACATAAGCCAGTAAACTCATGTCTGGTTATCCATCCAAAGGAACTGAAATCAGTATGTTAAAGGAATATCTGCGCTCCCATGTTCATTGCAGCACTATTCACAATAACCAAGATGTGAAATCAACCTAAGCGTCCATTACAGGTGAATGAATAGAGAAATTGTGGTATATATATATACAAAATGGAACATTGTTCAGCCTTTAAGAAGGTGAAATTCTGTCTTTTGCAACAGCATGGGTAAATCTGGAGGACATTATGCTAAGGGAAATAAGCCAGTCACAAAAAGACAAATGCTGAATGGCCTCAGTTATGTGTGGAATATTACAGTTAAACTCAAAGAAGTACAGGGCAGGACAATGTTTTTCAGAGTCTGTAGGGTGGTGAAGAGAAAGTAAATGCAGATTTATTCATCAAAGCGTACAAAGTTTCAGATAGATGGAAGAAATAGGTTTGGAGATCTGTTGCACAACAGAGTGACTCTAGTCAAAAATATATATTTAAAAATAACTGAAAAAATTAATTTCAAAATTCTCTCCATAAAAAATGCTAGGTGAGGTGATAAACATGTTAATTAGCTTGATTTAATTATGCTAAATATATATATAATACATATGTGTAAATATATATATATATTCCATAATCCCAAATAGCTACGCTTTATACATTTAATTATTTTATAATTCTATTTAAATTAACCTTAATGGCATATTTTGTGATATCTCATATTATTTGACTTTAATGTGTAAAAGTCCTGCCTCTATCTGAAATTTACCAATTCCAGTTTCAGACTTTTCCTTCTTCAAAGGAATGCACCAATGATACCAACATTATCTTTCTGGTCTCACAGGTAAAATGGGGAATGATACGTTATCTCCTTACATAGGGAAACAGATTTATCCCTGTAGTTTGAGAATCTGATTGAAGTTTCTCAAAATATAGTCAGAGCATTCAAATTATTTCAGCGATATTCTCAAATTAAATTTGAATTACTTTTCAAATGTTTTGTGGAAAGACTAACAAATGTTAGAATCTTACCTATTTAGAACAGGACTTCAATCAAGTCTCAGCCCTTTTGCAATTATATATTTATTTTTTGTGATGACAGTTATACAGAGTGCTAAAATATAAAGACACATCCAATTATTTGCCAAATAAAGAAAGAATTACATCATTATTTGGACAAGATTCTGTTGGGAAAAGAGTTCGTGAAATTACTGAAGATGTGACCTATAATTCCTAACTTTCAACCCAAAGATCTGTGTTGTACAGCATTACATTCCACCAAACGTGATGTAAAATGGCAGACTTTTCTATCCCTCCACTTATTTTTGCTATTGAAAAAGTGGCAACCTTTAGAAACAAGCCATCAAATATCAGGACAGTTAGGGAGATTTGAGAAATTTTTGTTTATTGTTAAAGGTATAGTATTGTTATGTTTTAAATGCTTCAAACAATAGCTTAAAACTAGGTAAGTTTAAGCATATTAATAAAGAGAAATAGCAAAATTGTATTTTATTTAAAAAAGAATTATCAAAATCTAAGATAAATGCTTAAAATAAAAATAGATTATAGCAGGCCTACATGAAACTTTTGAATTTGTTTTTTTTTTTTTACAATCTAAGAACAAGCAGAAACAAACTTTTAGAAATGTATTTGAATAGCATCTCTCACTTTTTATTTATTAAACTAGTCAATCCTGAAATTTTTGAAAAGGATTTTCATATATTCATTGATTTTCTTAGGAACCTTTGTCACAATCAATTGACCAAAATAAATGTGGTTTATTCCTGGACTTGTGGGTTTTTTTTTTTTTCATTTTTACACTCTTATGCCAAAATTTAGTACTGTAGATTCTCCAAATTTACTGTTTATTTAAAAAATCATTTTACTACTCTTGGTCATGTGAATCTTATTTTAAATCATCATGTCAGAGTCCAGTAAAAAAGCCTCTGGATTATGACTGAGGTGCATTAAATTCATAAATTAATTCATGAAAAGTCAAAATGTAACCACATTGAGACTTTCATTTTATGAACATGGTCTACCTCTTGATTTATTTATGGCTTCTTCAATTTCCCTCAGTTTTGTTTTATAATTTTCAGTAAAAAAAAAAAAAGTCATGCACAGCTTTTGTTAAATTCTATTCTAATATTAGTATGCTGTTAAATGCTAATGTAAACTGATTTTTATAAATTTTATTTTCAAATTATTTACTGCTAATATATAGAAATACAGCTTTATGTACAGACTTTTCATCCTGCTGCTTTGGAGACTGCAGTTATTTAGCTGTAGTGGTTAATTTATAGATCTTGTTGTATTTTACTTCAATATCATGCTATTTGTGAATATGGACTATCTCATTCTCTCTTTTCTATCTTTATGACTTTTATTTATCTCACATCATATTGAAATGGCCAGGGCCTACACTATAATGGGGGAAAAATGATCAGAGTGAGTGGTAACCTTGTCTTGTTCCTGTTTGTAGGAAGAGAAAATTCAGTAACACACCAGTAAGTATCAACATGATGATAGTTATAGTTTTTTTTTTATTTTTTTTTGAGAGAAGGGGTGAAGTGGGCATTAAGAGCTTTAAGAAATTTCTTTTTATTCTTAAGTTGCTCAGAGTTTATATCCTCAATGGGTGTTTATTTTGCTAATTTTTTGCCTTCTGCATCTGTGGAAAGATTATATTATCTTTCTACATTATTTGTTTAATATGGTGAATAAATTACATTGATTAAATGTGTTTCTACCCGTGAGATAGATTGGTAAGCAATTTTATTATCTTATAATGTATTTATTCGGTTTTAGAATCACAGTCCTTTGATTCTTATTCTAATCTCCTTATCATTTCATTACCAGTTTGAATCATTTGTCTGTTGAATATATCTTATTTTTCTCTTTTTTCAAATGTTTAGCAATTTTAATTGTATATTGTACATTTGGAACAATACATTGTAGAGTCTCTGGATTCTGTTTGCATCATTTAAATAACATTATTTTTTGTTTTAGCAAGAATACTACTTGATTGTACTCAAATTCCAAACTTTGTTTCCTTTGCAATAGGCAGCAGCTAAAATCTCCAGTCTGTGGTGTTTTCATCCTTCTAGGTCTTTCTTTCCACTGGACCCCTTGGAGGCACCCCTACACATGTGCAGTCTGAAAACTATCCAAGTATTTAGACGGAGTTTAGCTCAGATTTGGGGGTTTCTCTTCTTCATACATTTTTTTTTAACAAGGCTTTACTTCACTTTCTAGCCACTCTGGCAGTCTTAAACTTTGTCCTCTGACACCTAAAGCTGTATAAATTGTAATTTTTGTTTCAGTTTTACCAACGTCATATTTTGTGGAGTGGAGAGGACTCTTAGAAGGGAGAGAGGACCTCATGAACACAAATATTATTCATTTTATATCTCTTTCAATATTTTCATTGCCTTCCTTTTTTTTGCATTTTTTCAATCTCCAAGGCCTCAAATAATTTTTTAGGAAATATTTTTCCAGATTATAATTTGATATTTTTGGAATCCTTTGCAATATACATGTCTCCTCAACATTTCCAGAAATGAATTTCCCATCTAGTAATTTTTATTTTTGTTGACTATTTGTGTTGTAGATTGCTTTAGATCCTTCTTGTAATATGAAAAATTGTATGTATGTGTTTGTCCTCTACATACACGTATATATAACACATACCCATATTATATCCACACGTAATAGCTATGAGGTATTTTACATGTATTTTAATATAATAGTTCAGTTTTTGAACAGTATATTTTATGTTTATAGATTCAGAGGTACATGTATAGGTTTGTTACATGGGTATATTGCATAATGGTGCGGTTTGGGCTTCCAGTGTACCCATTACTTGAATAGTAAACGTTGTACCCAATAGGTAATTTTTCAACCATCAACCATTTCTCTCCTCCACACTTTTGGAGTCCTTAGTGTCTGTTATTTTTCTCTGTGTGTCTGTGTGTATGCATTGTGTAGCTTCCACTTACACATGAGAACATGTGGTATTTGATTTTCTGTTACTGGGTTATTTCATTTACAGTAATGGCCTCCAGGCCTGGCGCAGTGACTCATGCCTGTAATCCCAGCACTTTGGGGGGCCAAGGTGGGCAGATCACCTGAGGTCAGGAATTCAAGCCCAGCCTGTCCAACATGGCAAAACCCTATCTCTATTAAAATTACAAAAACTAGCCAGGTGTGGTGGCCCAGGCCTGTAATCCCAGCTATGTGGGAGGCTGAGGCAGGAAAGGAGAATGGCTTGAACCCAGAAGGTAGAGGTTGCAGTGAGCTGAGATTGTGCCACTGCACTCCAACATGGGTGACAGAGCGAGACTCTATCTCGAATAGATAGATAGATAAATAAATAAATAAATAAATAAATAAAGTGTCCTACACCTCTAACCATGTTGCTGCAAAAGACATGATTTCATTTATTTTTTATGGCTAAGTTGTATTCCATAGTTTATATATACCATGTTTTCTTTATTCAATACACTGTTGATGAGCACTTAGGTCGATTTCATGACTTTGCTGGGAATAGTGCTGTGATAAACATACAAGTGCAGATGTCTTTTTAATATAATATGGTTTTCTTTGGCTGGATGCTCAGTAGTGGGATTTTGGGGTCAAATGGTAATTCTAGTTTTAGTTCTCTGATAAAGCTCCATACGTTTTTTCCATAGTGGTTTTTACATTCACACCAATAGTGTATAAGTGTTCCCTTTTCTCTGCATCCTCACCAACGTCTGTTGTGTTTTGACTTTTTAATAATAGCCATTCTGACTGGCATGAGATGGTAACTCATTGTTGTCTTAATATGCACTCTCTGATGATCAGGCATATCGAGCACTTTTCATGTGTTTGTTGGCATTTTGTATGTCTTCTTTTGAGAAATTATCTGTTCAAGTCCGTTGCCTACTTTTTAATGGGATTTTTTTTGGAGTGGTTTTTTCTTTTTGAATTATGTGTGTTTCTTGGAAATTATGAATATTTGTCCTTTGTCAAATGCATAATTTGCAAATATTTTCTCTCATTCTGAAGGTTGTCTTTAGTCAGCATTTTGAGATAAGTCTATTTTTATTTTTATTGACAGACAAAATTTATTTTAAAGCAGATAAATTAGTTTCTCAAGGTTACAATTAGGTAGCAGAAACACCAAGCAGGCCTAACTTACACCAAAATTCTCTACCTGTACAACTATAAATGGATATTGTCACATTTTATGGATTAAATAATTGTCAATCTCAAATACAGGTGTCATTAACAAACCCTGTTTCCCGTTTGTCTCAATCTTAGTCTGGTTTGTTCTCATGGATTATGTTATAACAATAAATGTTTTTAAAATATTTGCCATAATATGATTAAAGTTTAAATTCTACACTGTGAATTTCTTAAACTAAAAAAATTATTTCTCCAAATAAATTTAACTGCCCATTTTAAAGAAAATCAACCTCATTATCCATTCTGAAAAGTGAAGCTCAGCTCTGTTGCTGCCTTAGTGTGATTCAGAGGGATCTTGTGAAGACCTATATCATTCTCTTGATTAAATAAATGTCCCACTTTTCTCAGAGGAAGTTGGCCAAATGAAATACTTGGAACATATTCTTCAAAGAAGATAAATTCAAAATCCACACAACATATTGCACATACTGGGGACAGAGCCCATGTCCTTTATATCTGAGACCCTGAACCTGGCACATTGCCCAGAATGTGTTAACAATTATGCCGTGTGAATACAAATTATTATAAATAGCTGAAATATAAATTAATGCCCCATAATAATTTTAGTATGCACCACCATGACTCATTTTTTTAATGCTACTCTATTCACCACATAGAAAACCTCGGAATTTCTTGGTTGCTAAAATAATAGGACTTATGGTCAGGAGAAACTGAAATGTCTAGTTTGTTTTAGATAGTTTAAATTTTACATGTTAAATTACTACATACATACTCCATGAATTTCAGTTTAAATAACATGTGTTGTTAAATCATAAATGAGAGAAAATAAATGATGAAAAGTAGTCAAAATGGTATAGGGCCTCGTAATAGTAGTTAATTTCTGTTTACATTTTGTTCCAGAAATTTGTGCTGAGTTTTTACAAAATGCCAATAGCAAATGAATCGTGTTATGTACTAGTACAAAGACATTAGTAGAAATAGTTAATGCTGCAGCTTTCTTTTCAACTACTATTTGGATATAAGCACACTTCTAATATACTGTTTTATGATACTCCATAAATGTAACTGTCTTGAAAGGCCATAGAAGCTGTTGACTTAAACCAATTATTTACTATCTAAGATTTTCATTTGCAATAAGAACCATTTGATTTGAAAAGTTTTGAAATGTGTTGCTGTGTGAAAAACAAACAGAAAAAAAAAAGGTGACTGCTAAAAAAAAGTCCACTGCATTGCAGCAAACAACTGTCACATCAATAACTACTCATTTCTTTTACACTCATCTATATCCAGCTCCAAATTAGCATGGGGACATAATGAGATATACAAGGAGACAGATCAGTCAGAGAATGGTTTCAGCCATATTAAGAGTGAAGTTCAGAATTCTAAGATTTATCAAACACAGCATGCTCCCTGGAATTTAACAACCAACTCTAGGCTGCATAAGCACATAAAGTATACTGACCAAAACAATAGGAACTGCAGGACAAACACAGAAAATACAACTGTTGTGTGATATTTTTGGAAACACACACAGGAATGTTTGTGTTTAATATTTCTATTCTGTAACCCTAAATAAGCCATGTTCCTTTTGAGAAACTGTTTATTAAGGGGTATATTTTCTTATTTGAGGCATTGCTGTTTTACTTTCATTGATGACCTGGGTTTCACCTTTTAAAAGTTGGCTGAGTGAAGCACTTCTCCTTTATTTCCTGCAATAGAAATGACAAAGACATGTTGTTGTTATGTGCCCTGTCTGCTTTTGTTTTTTTTAACCCCATGCATATACTTAAGAAGCTCATTTTCAAAAAAAACTTATATTCAAAAATATCTTTTAAATGAAGTTTATATCTTTAATGCAGTTAAAAATCATTAGTAATTCTATTCGCATAGTATCAACCAGATAAAACTCTACCAATTTATTCTGGCTATCTTCTACCTGATGTATATCCAGATCCACCTGCTCATGTTTCATGTATTCTCTGATTGAAACCACCTTTGCAGACTATAGATGCATAAAAAAAGATATATTTGGTTGTTTGTATTTACTTTGTCATAAGATGACATTTCCAGTACAAAGCATTAGAGAAAAAGATGTTTTCTATAAAGTATAAAGAAGCGTACACTTGACATGAGAAATTTCAGTTTTTCCTAAGTTATAATATTTACTTTCTGTTACAGAATCATAATAGCTACTGAGAAGATATATATATATATACGAGAGATGATATATAGAGATATAGATATATATTTATGCATATATAATTTTATATATATAATGGAAGAAAATATAAGCCATTTTTGAGTGAGTTAAATATACTGAAGTGTAAATAACATCTCAATAGTAATAAAATTCATTGCTATGTTAAAACATTCCTATATTCCCTGGCAAAAAAAAATAGACTTTTATCAAGTAAAATTCTATAAAATTTCATTCACATTATTTATGTAAGATAGAAAATTTGAAAAGAAACTCTTTTAAATAATAATTAACTTCTGAACACTTATTTAGTGTTATCCTAGTAAGTATGTCATTCTACTGCATCACTATTCTAGAAAGACAAACTCCAAGAATTAAAAATGAGCACACACATTTCTTGATCTCCCCCTGCAAACCAAATTTAATTATACCAAGCAATTGATAATTAAAGTAAAAATACAGTGATCCACCCGTAAGAGCAAAAATAGAGAAGAAACATAAGCCAATAAGAGAAGTCTGCAATTTCCTGGAAGGTTGAAACACTGTGTACTTCTGCTTAATGGAACTTCTGTGGGTGGAATGAAAAATGAAACAAATCCAGCAAGCATTAGCCCAGGTGCCTCCATACTCAAGATTGGAAGTTTTAAGAGAGGGCAGGAGCTCCATGTAGGACCCAAAGGGCTGTCTAATTGCCTGGACACAAGTGAGTTTTTGACTCCTAACTTAAAAACAACCAATAGTATTTATTTATTATTTATTTGTTTGCTTGCTTATGATTATTGAACATCTTACATCTTTTTTAAATGATAGGTGAAGAGAGACAGACAGAAGATGTGTACTTTAGAGTGAGAAATAAATGGAAAAATCTTAGGTTGTTTAAAAAAAATTGAAACATTATTTAAAGTTGAGAAAGCTAAGAATTAATAACATAAGGCATATAGATAGAAATAAAAGTAATTTTTAAAGACGTAATAATGGAGGTGAGGTGTGAGGCTTACTTCTCTTTATGAGGATGCTTATGTCTCATTTTGAATCCTATTTTATTATACATATATATATATTTTTTTCCACATGGATCATCCATTTCCACTATAAGAAGGAAGAAGTCAACTATCGTCTCTCTGCAGAGTCCAGAAAGTTAATACCAGCCATATTCCACAAATAAAATTACCTACAATTAAGCCACATTACAATGCCTTTATATTTGGCAAAAATTTTTTTCTCTTAAAACACGAAGACTTAATAATTTCTAAATTCCCAGTAGTTTAACACAGCATCATTCTGAACTAAGAAATTTTCAACAGTAGATTGAGATGAGAAACTTTCCCTGAAGTACTTCCAGAAGGATACAGTATTTAATAGTAAATATTAATTTACAGTAGATCTCATTTATTGAATGCTTAACTACAAGCATGATTTTAACTGCCTGTGTGAATAGATTTAATTCGTTCTCAAAACAATACTTTCAGAAGAGAAAACCCACATAAGAAAGGTCAAGAAATTTGTCCAACATCCCACAGAGCATATGACAGAATTAGAATTGGTAACTGGGAAAGCTTATTACAGACAACTTGCACTTAACTACCACAGTTACTTGAGTTAACTGCCTCTCAGTTAGGGGAGACTTAGACTTATATGACCACATTTTACTAAATTTTTTAAGCAGCAGCTTCTTTCCTTTTTATTCAAAGCCTCTATACATCTGGTTAATGGGTTGCTATACACATCATCAATCTTCCATGGAAACACTATTGCCCAACTTGCCTCAATTTTAACATGGGGGATTTGAAAGAAATAAATATCTCAAGGATATTGGAAAATTATATGGATTAAATATGTACAATACTTAAGATAATGTGTGGTACAGAAATACTGGTATTACATTTATCACTATTAATATTACCAATAGCCAATTATTTCATCTACTTTTAAATCTGACTTCATGCTGGGAAAGCCATCAATTACACTGGACTCATTCAGATATAGTATGTCTATCTCCAGTTTGGCTTCCAATTAAGCACAACTCTTGCTTTCTGTGCTGTCCTTTGAACCTAACCCTATGTAAGATGTGAATCAACTGTCCCTTGTAATTCAATTTATATTCCTGTATTTTTGCTGTTTGCTCCCTTTATCCTTACATACTTGGAATATATGGCACAATGTGCCTAAAGTTGCAGGGCTAGGGCATGATAAAAGGCAACTTTCTCATAGAGTGACATAAAAATGTGCAAAAATATACCCAGGTAATGGAATCCAAAGTAAGCCTGGGCACGGTGGCTCATGCCTGTAATCCCAGCACTATGAGTGGCTGAGGGAAGTAAATTACTTGAGGTTAGGAGTTTGAGACCAGCATGGATAATGTGGCAAAACCCTGTCTCTACTAAAAATACAAAATTAGCTAGATATGCTGATGCGTGCCTGTAATCCCAGTTACTTGAGAGGCTGAGGTAGGAGAATCGCTGGAACCTGGAAGGTGGAGTTTGCAGTGAGCCAAGATCGTTCCACTGTACTCCAGCCTGGATGACAGAGCAAGACTCCATCTCAAAAATAAACAAATAAATAAATAATAAATTACACTAAGCGAAGAGAAGAAATTAAGATATTAAGTCATATGAGACTAAAGAGATTGAAAAAGGAAGGCATTCTAAAAAGATTGAAAGCAGATATGGAAGAGTAAACAGGCCTCAATCTAGACCAGAAATGAAGGCAGCTGTGTTAAGTGACTTACCGGGTTCTTGCAATGGATGATGTGCAAAAGGAGATACAGATATGGTGGCAGAATGTACAATTTTAAAATAACAATGATTGTCATATTATTGAAGCAATATAACTATATGCACATACCTGCTTTCTCATTGTGTTATTTCTATTTTTAGGGGGAGACTATGTTTTAATTACCTTTGATTTCTAGTACTAGACTAGTATAGGGCATATAAAAGCCAAACATCTTGAGTGAGTGCACTAATGTACACTTGGACAGATGGATTTCAATTCTAAAAGTACACAATTATTTTTTGAAGAACAGGCCAACCATGGTGGCTTACGCTTATAATCCCAGCTCTTTAAGAGGTGGAAGCAAGTGGATTGCTTGAGCCCTGGAGTTTGAGACCAGCCTGGGCAGCGTGGCGAAATCCCATGTCTACAAGAAATACAAAAGTGATTTTCCATGGTGGCGTGTGCCTGTAGTCCCAGCTACTCATTACTCAGGAGGCTGAGGTGCATGGATAACCTGAACCCAGAATGTGGAAGCTTCACTGAGTTGTGATGGTGTCACTGAACTGTAGCCTGGGCAATAGAGTTAGACCCTGACTCAAAAATAATAATAATAATAATAAAAGAAGAAGAAAGAAGAATGAAGAAGAAGAAGAAAGAAGAAGAAGAAAAAGAAGAAGAAGAAAAAGAAGAAGAAGAAGACGGAGGAGGAGGAGGAGGAGGAGGAAGAAGAAGAAGAGGAAGAAGAAGAAGAGGAAGAAGAAGAGGAAGAAGAAGAAGGAGGAGGAGGAGGAGGAAGAAGAAGAGGAAGAAGAAGAAGAGGAAGAAGAAGAAGAGGAAGAAGAAGAGGAAGAAGAAGAGGAAGAAGAAGAGGAAGAAGAAGAAGAGGAAGAAGAAGAAGAAGAAGGAAGAAGAAGAGGAAGAAGAAGAAGAGGAAGAAGAAGAAGAGGAAGAAGAAGGAAGAAGAGGAAGAAGAAAGAAGAAGAGAAGAAGAAGAAGAAGAAGAAGAAGAAGAAGAAGAAGAAGAAGAAGAAGAAGAAGAAGAAGAAAAGAAAAGAAGAGACTGTATCGTCAAATGTTAGACCTAAAAATGTGATCTCAAAAATCCTGTACATTTTTTTTAAACAACTGCATTGGCATTGTCTACCATATGATAACCTTCACAAATGTATTTGGTGAAGGTCTTAAATTAGTCATCCAGAAAACCTTTTGGAAATGATCTTACATGCACTGTGGTAAAAAAAAAATTAATAACATTTCTCCTTTAAAACCATTTTCTAAAAAGATGTGAATCCCTTTGATCATTTTGTCCAAATTGTAATTATTATAATTAGTACTATGATAGTAGAGGGCAAATATAATAGTTGTATCCATCATTTTTTGATAAATTATATTGTACTACATATGATTCTAAACTACTTTGCAAATGTAATTTAATTGAACTTCTGTACCACTGTGCCAAGTAAATATTGTTCCAGATTACAGATGAGGTTGCTCATAAAGCTATTTCTTTTTTGAGATAGGGTTCCTCTGGGGATGATGATGGTAGTGGCAGTGGTGGACATGAAGATGATCACAATGACAATGATAGGGTGACAGGTAACATTCATTGATCATTGACTAGGGGCAAAAAGTAATAATCATTTTATTTTAAACACCAGATGGAGTACTCTTATTATTTCTATTTCATATACTAGGAGGCTGACTCTCAAAATTTACATCACTTGCCCAATGTCATACTCTAGTGTACTTTCTTTAGATGCAGGGGATTTTTTTTAATTAACTGTTGCATCATAATGCCTAGCACAGTGTCTAAAGATAGTAATTTCACAATAAAATTTATTGATTGACTACA
Organism: Nomascus leucogenys; assembly: GCF_006542625.1. Classification (NCBI taxonomy): domain Eukaryota; kingdom Metazoa; phylum Chordata; class Mammalia; order Primates; family Hylobatidae; genus Nomascus; species Nomascus leucogenys. Next base: position 81,705,315 of record NC_044385.1, on the reverse strand, counting down.
AAACATAGCACTATTCATATTCAATTGGGTTTTATTGTTTAGTTTCCCTTTTGTTTTTCATTATGCTGCCTCTCACTACCATTAAAGTTCATCTTAACTCAAGTATTGGTTGTGTTTGTTGAAATGGTTATTTCAAGGATTGGTATGGTTTGAAAATTTTCCCATATGCAGAAAATTATATGCCGTTTTTATTTATCCTTTAAGTGATTCTGTCTATCATCCTCTGTCATAGGAAAGCATTCATTATATATTTTTAAGATGGCTTTATATACTATTGTCTACATTTGTTAAGTACCTGATTCTGAAAAGTCATCCAAATTCCAAAATTAGTTCTTAAATTTTCAAACGTAAGTGAAATAAATGCGCTCTTATTTGTTGGTTAATATAATTAGTTTACACCTACTTATTTATGACATTCAATCTTCTTTCTCAAGATCTATTGAAAGGTCTTTATAAGAGGATATGTGACTTTAATTCTGATAAGGATTTCTTCGGATTAGACCTTTGCACTGGTTCTTAAAATGTACTACTATCAATTAACTGATTAGCAAAATCATTAAATAAAGAAAAACCTGAATAATATAGATTGGGCCCGACACATCTATATTTATGAGATTAATCAGATGTAATGCATCAAAGATTTTACTATCTACTCACATCTAGGGGCAACTCCATGATTACTGACTTATAGTATTTACACAACATATTATTTTTTACTCTTTTTAAAACCATTTTAGTGTTATTCAACTTTGTAAACTAACAATTCTCCCTAGGTTTTTCTTTTCTGTTGCCAAAACTACAAAGTTCCCATTTAACATGAAGTATCAAAACTCTTTGGGCTTTCTGCATTAGATCTCAATTTCTCAAGGTAGTGAACAAAAGGCACAGTAGGATAGTTTTGCATACACTGCCATTCTTGCGGTTTCAGATGTGGTGGTCAGCAGGGCCATAGCATTAAAAATGCAAGTTTGTGTAATGATGGTCCACAAGGAAAAGGGATGAAAGGTTACTTTGAATTTTCTTTGAAGGTGATAGATAGCGGAATAGCCTTTGATGCCAGGAATCAACTCTAGTCCACTCACATTAAGGACATCTGTCCTCCAAAACAGGACAGAGCAAAAAACAGTTATTGATGGGTAGCTCAAGCGGGGAAGAAAAAGGAGAAAATAGTTATTTCTCAGGTGTTTAGAGAGCTATGGGAAAGAGGTGAATTAAAGTGGACAACATTGCTTTTGGAAAAACATGAAACAGTGGGTATTCTTTACTTGTAAAATGCAAAAGGATTGAAAACATTGTTAAATGTGCCTTCTGGCTGGTTTTCTGGCAAATACAAGCTGTTCTACCCAGATATCCACAGTTATATGTTTCTTTTATAAATTCACTAAAATATTTGCCACTTAACAATTTCGTTATCCAAACTGGCTGGAGGAAGACTCATTAAAGACAGTAAAGGTGACATAAAGCAGAAAAATAAAATTAGATAATATTCACATGTCCTAGCAAGTATAGGTAAATGAACTGAGAATGACCAATCTGATTTCCAAATATTGTCAGGCATAAACAAAGATTTTCAGTGAAAGGTGAAAATTTAATAAAGGACTACATTTTAGGTTCTCTGAGAACACACATTGTTAATATCTATGAGAAAGAATATCTTTATATTGCAATAACAATAGCTAACACACAATGCATGCGCTATGCCAGGTTCTTTTACACATACTAAACACATTGAATCGTCATCATAACCTAGTGAGGTAGATACTCTTTAATTATCATTTTGTAAGTAGTAAATGGAAACACAAATTGCTTTAGTAACTCTTCCCAAAGCATACAAACTGTAGTAGGAAAAGCATAATTTGTAATCAGGATACCTTGATCAAAAATCTATGCTTTTACCCAACATGCTGTGCTCATTTTCTGATTAATAAAATGCTACAAGCTGTTACAGTCTCACAAAACCTTTTTCTTCCAAAAATGGGAATCTTGGTAATACACTTACTTACTTTAATTTTAATTGCACACACACACAGAAACACACACACATGAACATTAGAAGTATCATATATTTTTGCATATACATGGGGACAATTGAAGGCTCTCTGGTTTGCCTAAACTATGCATAATATTATAATGCTTAAAAAAATATATGTGCCCTGATTAAATACTACCTTTCAAAATACTTATTTAAGTATGTTTATGATATTACAATACAGTGTCTCAGCACTCTTTTCAATGGGAAAAAACTAGCTTGGCATGACAATTTATCGTAGAATTTGCCTACTATAAGAAATATAATACTAAAATAATGTCACTACAGTGTGACACATGAACAGTGATGTCTATAATATATTAATCATGCATGATATTCATTCCACAAAATATTCCTATGCATGTTAATGTTACCTGAAATAGAAAATCAGATAGCTTTAAAAGATAATAGGATGGATTCTGTGGTATTGAACTGAATATATCAGGGTGAAGACATGATTTTTCAAAATATAGTTAAATAGATAAATAAGTGATAGACACATAAGCTTAAATATTTGTGTATATTTGTGTATATGTATATTTTTATGTACATTCCTTAGGTTTATTCATTGAGAGGGCCTGTTATTAGTGACATTTCACTCATTATGAGCATAATTAGAATGCAGTTCTTGATTTTTGAATGTAATTTTCTGCTAAAAGAAACCAAAGCTTCTTGTGAAAATGGTTGGTTCCCATGTTAGCTCACAGAAATAAAGCTTAAAGTGGTCAGGCCGGTCCTGGTGGCTCAGGCCTGTAATCCCAACATTCTGAGAGGCCAAGGAGGGCGGATCACCTGAGGTCAGGAGTTCAAGACCAGCCTGGCCAACATGCCAAAACCCCTTCTCTACTAAAAAAAAATACAAAAATTAGCCAGGAGCAGTGGTGCACACCTGTAATCCCAGCTACTCGGGAGGTTGAGGAAGGAGAATCACTTGAACCCGGGAGGTGGAGATTGTGGTGAGCTGAGATGGCACCACTGCACTCCAGCCTGGGCGACAGGGCAAGACCGCATCTCAAAAAAAAAAAAAGGTAAAGTGGTCAAAAATTATGGAAGCATGTCAGAAGAACATTGAAGTCGACTTGAAAGAGCTTTTCCCATGGATCAAATCAAGAATAATTTGAATATCATAATAAATAATGATATTAACAGATCCTAATATATTGAATACAATAGAAAACTGTGGGTCCCCTAAACATATCGGTAAATGAATAAGTAAATTGAAAGTATAGCAAGGAATGAAATATGTATGTAGAATGAATGTAACCTCCCACTGAATACATATTAACTTCAATGGGGAAAATGCCAACTACATGGTAGAGAAGCCTGGCAAATACACTTAATCAAATGATCAAAATGAACTTCATCATAATTAGACAATTTAATATCATGTCCTACCTAATGGCAGGCATCATAAAAAAGAATAGTGTTAGTTCTATGATATTGTGGCCAAAGATGCATAGTCTGAATCAAATCATGAGGAAATGTTTGATATCTCAAATTGAGGGGCAATCTAAAAGATATCTGATCTCTCATCCTCAAAAGTGTCAAGGTCATTAAGACCAAGAAAAACTGAGAACTGTTCCAGTCTGAGGAAGATTATACAGACAGGAAAACTAATTATTATTTGTGATTCTGAACAAGATTATTTTCCTACAAAAAGCATGAATGTAACAATCTGCAAAACTTCAGTGCAATCTGAGGATTAGATGGTAGCAATGCATTAACACTAACTTTCTGATCTTGAAAGTTATATTGTGGTTTCATACAAGAATACTTTTGTTTGTAGTAAACATATATTTAACTAAGGGTAGATATAGCATCAAGTCTACACCTTACTGTTAAATTGTTCAAGAAAAAATATTCTTTGTACTTTTTCTAACTAATCTGTAATTTTGTGTTAAAAAATAGATTTGCAAAGAGTACAAATTTCATTTCATTTTCTGAAAATTACCAGAATAGAAACTCTCACTAAACACGATCACACAGATGTATAAATGATAACATTTAAAGGCCACCAAGAAGCAGATGAATTCTATTTTGGTTACTAAATACCTTTCTGGAGGATTGATTACATAGATATATATCTAGAATTACCCAAGATTTTCCAAATGTAGTGTGCTGTTATAGACATGACTCCTGGTTCAAGAATTCTCATCTAAGACACTTAGTATGAAATACGGCTTTCTCAAGTAAATATTCCCTGATCTGGCCTTAATTGGGTAAGTCATTATTGCAAATTCAGACTATGTTGTATTTCACCTAAAATGCTTATCAAACTAATGTCATTAATTTTCAATTCTGTACTCAATTAAAATGTTAGTTTCATGAGATAAGAGTAATGAATGATAAATAAGCAATGTTTCAGTGGGTGTTTTATATATGTTTCAAAATATATGCACAATTATTAGAAATAAAGATGGGAAAATAAGTCAGAACTCTGTTCCTTTATTTAAAAAATTAATTTTTGTTGGTACATAATATATGTACATATTTATTGGGTACATGAAATGTTTTGATGCAGGCATGCAATGTGACATAAGTACATTCTAGGGTAAAAGGGCTTTTTTTTTTTTTTTTTGCTATTTTATACTATTCTAGCATAAACGATTTTTGTATTTTTGTTTTTTGTTTTGTTTTGTTTTGTTTTCCCTTGAGCACTTTAAATACATCATGCACTCTTTGCTGGCCTGTAAAGTTTCCACTCTAAAGTTTACTGCCAGACAGATGGGAGCTCTATTATATGTTGTTTGTTTCTTTTCTCTTGCTGCTTTTAGGACCCTTCCTTTATCCTCGACCTTTGGGAGTTTGATTATCAAATGCCTTGAGGTAGTACTCTTTGGATTAAACGTGTGGTGTTCTGTAACTTTCTTGTATTTGGATATCAATATTTTTTTCTAGGTGTTGGAAGTTATCTGTTATTATCCCACTGAATAAACTTTCTACCCCTATCTCTTTCTCTACCTCCTCTTTGGGCCAATAACTCCCAGATTTTTCCCTTTTGAAGCTATTTTCTAGAGCCTGTAGCTGTGCTTCATTGTTTCTTCTTTTTTCTCCTCTGACTGTGTGTTTTCAAATAGACTATCTGCAAGCTCACTAGCTTTTTTTTTTCTGCTTGATCAATTCTGCCATTAAAAGACTCTGATGCATTATCTGTATGCCAGTTGCATTTTTCAGCTCCAGCATTCCTGTTTGATTCTTTTTAATTATTCAATCTATTTCTTAAATTTAACTGATAAAATTCTGAATTCCTTCTCTATGTTATCTTGAATTTCTTTGAGTTTCCTCAATATGGCTATTTTGAATTCTTTGTCTGAAAGGTTACATATCTCTGTTTCCCCATGATTGGAACCTTATGGCTTATTTACTTCATTTGGTGAGGCCACGCTTTCCTCGATGGTGTTGCTGATAGTAGATGTTCTTTGGTGCATGGGCATTGAAGAATTAGGTATTTATTGTAGTCTTCATTGTCTGGGCTTACTTGTACTTGTCCTTCTTTGGAATCTTTCCAGGTATTTGAAAGGACTTGGGGGTTGTAATCTAATCTGTATCTTCTTTAGGGGCCACCCTAAGCCCAGTAATGCTGTGATTCTTGCAGACTCATAGAGTTACTGCTTTGATGGTCTTGGATAAATTCCAGGAGAATTATCTAGTTTGCCAGGAAGATTCTCTTGTTCTCTTCCCTTACTTTCTCCCAAACAAATAAAGTCTCTTTCTGTTCTAAGCCACCTAATACTGAGAGGTGGAATGACACAATCACCCATGTGGCCATCACCACTATGACTCTGCTGGGTCAAATCTGAAGCCAGCACAGCAGTGGGTCTCACCCAAGGCCTGCTATAACCACTCCCTGGCTACTGCCTATGTATGCTCAAGGCCCAAGGCTCTACAGTTAGCAAATGGCAAAGCCAGCCGGGCCTGTGTCCTTCCCTTCATAGTGCTGAGACCCCTATGCCCTACGTCGGTCCAGAAGTGCTGCCTGGGAGTCAGCGACAAGGGGCCAAAAATTTTAGAAGTCTACTTGGTGTTCTATTGTACTACCGCAGAGCTGGCCTTCAAACCAAAAGACACAGTCCTTAACACTTTTCCCTCCCATTTCCTAAAGCAGAAGACACTCACCCTGTAGCTACCACTAGCACCGGCCTTGGAGAGTACAGCCAGACTACCACTAATGTCCCCTTAAGGGTCAAGGGCTGTGAAGTCAGCTTATGGTACATGTTGCCTGGCCTGGGACTTACCCTTCAGGGTAGTAGGTTCCCTTCCTTCCCAGAGCAGGTCTAGAGGTGCTATCTAAGAGTCAAGTTCTGGAATTGAAAAACCCAAAAGCCTGCTTGGTGCTCTATGCCCCTGTGTCCATGCTGATACCTAAGGTGGAAGACAAAATCCCCTTTGGTTTTCCCTCTGCTTTTCTCAAGCAGAAGGAGTTTTGTCTCATAGCCACCATAGCTGATAATAAGCTGAGTCTCACCTGAAGCCAGCAATTCTCAAAGGCTTACCCAAGGCCTTTGATATAGTACCTGGGTATCACTGCTAGATATTCAGGACCCAAGGGCTCTTTAGTTAGCAGGTGAAAAATGCTGCCAGGATTGGGTCCTTCTGTTCAAGGCAGCAGGTTCCCCTGTGGTCCACAGCATGTCTAAAAATGTCATCTTGGAGCTAGGGCCGTTCAGGGGCCTCATGACTCTGACTGGTGCTCTGTCCTACTGTGGCTGAACTGATATCCAAGATGCAAGGCAAAGTTCTCTCCACTCTTCCCTCTCCTCTTCTCAAGCAGAACGGAGGGGTCTCTTTTGGAGCCACAAGCTGTGCAGCTTGGGGTCGGGGAGGGGTAATACCAGCACTCCGTTAGCCATGCCAACTGATGTCTCAGTAGGTCATGTGCCCCTCCATTCCACTGTATCCGGGCTGAGTTCAGCCCCAGGACTTGCCTATAAATTGTAGTTCTTATGGCATACACTGCCTTTCAACAGAAGCAAAGAGCACTTTAGCCCACAGTGGAGAAGTTTGTGGCCACCAGGACTGGTGATTCCCCCTGGTTAAACCTGGTTTAAATGCTCCTTCCACAGGTAGGTTTCAACTGAGCTTTACTCTCTGCTATAAGCTCCCACCGTGGCTTCCCAAAGTGCTGGTATTACAGGCGTGAGCCACCACACCTGGCTCCTCTCTGCTATAACTGAATAGCACTGAGTTCAATGTTTCATAATCACTGTGTTCTTTCTTCCTCAGCACCCAGAGACACTCTGCTCTCCACACCATGTCATTTCTTCCAGGGGTAGGGAAGGCATGGCAATGGAGATTTAAGACATTTTTTTTCTATCTTTTCAGTGCCTCTTTTAGCTATACAGAGTAAAACCAGGTACTATGAAGGCTCACCTGATTTTTGGTTCTTATGAAGATATTTTTTCTGTGTAGATAGTTGTTAAATTGGTGTATTTTCAGGAGGGACAATCGTTGGAGCCTTCTATTCCACCATCTTGCTGTGCCTTCTTCCCAGCATCCATTTCTTCATCCCTCATTCTTGATTCTTCTCAGGAAGAGGAGATATTAACAAATTTATGAGATTCCAAGATAAGTCTTGTTGTTTTGGTGTGTTTCATTATTCAAAGTTTAAAATATATACCAAAATAGCTGTTATGAAAGCAATGCTGTACTCTATTAAATAATCAAATTGTGCTAAAAAAGACTATAATGAATATCAGTAATTCCTGACCTGCTCCTCATAAGCCCAACTCAACCTCCCAGGGGGAATTGATTTAATTTCTAAAAAAATTTTCCATATTAGTTTTTTACCACATTTCTAAATAATATATTTCTCCTACTTTTTAAAATAAATCAATTTACATTCTGTTTTGGCTAATAAGTGTTTATTATATTTAACATCCCACAAGTAAAATCATCCCCTCTAATTTAATAATAATACTCTTTTGAGTTCCTCTATCAATTACCATTATAAATGTCAATATTACAGCACTAGTATTTATAATTCTAGCAACCCTAGCTGTTACCTCCTGCCCATCATTGTTTGTAAGATGAGGATATTTGCATTCCTACACTTCTCAACGTCCTTTAAATCTCCCAGCTATATATTCATGTTTGAAATTTGACATTTGTTCTCTAAATATAATGAAGTCACCTTTGCTTTGTCTATTGTGGGAATCAAAAACTGAAATGCCTACAAAGGCAATGTATTAAACACAAATAAGTGGACAATGGTAGAAATAAGAAAAAAATGCTTGGTGGGGTGGCTCATTCCTGTAATTCCAGCACTTTGAAAGGCTGAGGTGGGACGACCACTTAAGGCCAACTGAGACCAGCCTGGGCAACACAGCAAGACCCCGTCTCTCAAAAATATGTTTAAAAGCTAGTCAGGCATGGTGGTATGCATCTTTGGTTCCAGGTACTTGACAGGTTGGAGTGTGTATTAGTTCATTTTCATTGCTGATAAACACATACTCAAAATGGGGCAATTTACAAAAGACAGAGGTTTAATGGACTTACAGCTCCACTTGGCTGGGGAGGCCTCACAATCATGGGGCAAGATGAAAGGCACATCTCACATGGCGGCTGACAAGAGAAGAGAGCTTGTGCAGGGAAACTCTCCTTTTCAAAACCATCACATCTTGTAAGACTTATTCACTATCATGAGAACAGCAGGGGAAAGACCTGCCTTCATGATTCAGTTACCTCCCATGGGGTACCTTGCACAACATATGGGAATTCAAGATGAAATTCAGGTGGGGTCACAGCCAAACCATATCAAGGTAGAAGGACTGCTTGAGCCTGGGAGGTCAAGGCTGCAATGAACCATGACCATATCACTGCACTCCACTCCAGGGGAAAGAGAAAGACTCCATCTTATATAATTAAATAAATAAATAAATAAATAAATAAATAAATAAAAATTAACTACCAGAAGTAAAATTAAATTATTTGGTTAAGTAATATTATTTAATATACATATCACATAAAAATATATCCTTGTAAAATATATAATAGTGTTTATGTTACATAAACAAAGAATAAAAGTATAATATATATGGTATCAAGTGCTGCACTTTACATTTTAAATTGATAATAAAAAATGTTTAAAGATAATATATGTGTATATATTTTCAACTCCATTGTTTCTTTTATTTAGTTTCAGATATTCAACTCCTTTTGTTCTTCCCCAGGAAACACCAATGCCATTCTTATGCTTTGGGTTTTGTAGCATGCAATAAGTCAGCTTTGAATCATTTAACATGGAAAAATATTTAATTATGTTCAGTTTTATAGTAGAATGCAGCTGTTCACCATTGTAAGTGCTTCCAAAGATAGATATAATTTTTTCACAATGGTTTTTATATTTATGGTAACATGTCCCTAGGTATTTGTAGAATTCCAATATGCCAGCGTAATCAGATTTAATTTTTAGTATCATATTTTATTGTAGTTCAGTAACATTTACTTGAAGCTCTTCATTCACACCATCAATATTCATTGAGTGAGGTGAACTGAACAAAGTTAGTTCATTTTCATAAAACAAGAAATCAGAGAACATTTTCTAAAATCTAATATTTAATTTCACAATTTATAGGAATGTAGTTCAGAATATTACTTTCATTTCTGAAAACTTATATCTGTGTAGAAAATTGGGTCAGATTATTCCTTGCCAAATGAGTTTCCCAAAGAAATCATTTCTGTCAGGATGAGCAAAATAAATTATATACCTTGTTATATGTAATAAGAGGCAATTACTAAGAAATATTCACTATTTAGTTAGG